>NC_138344.1:145085696-146438196 GCF_046562875.1 Panthera onca | reverse complement strand
ATTTACAACTATGTGGATGGAACTACAGGGTATTATGCTAAGTGAAATGAGTCAGTCAAAGAAAGACAAAAATAATATGAGTTCACTCATATGAGGACTTTAAGAGACAAAACAGATGAACATAAGGGAAGGGAAACCAAAATTATATGAAAACATGGAGGGGACAGAGCATAAGAGACTCATAAATATGGAGAACAAACACGGCTACTGGAGAGGTTGTGGGAGGGGGGATGGTCTAAACTGGTAAGGGTCACTAAGGAATCTACTCCTGAAATCATTGTTGCGCTATATGCTAACTAATTTGGATGTTAATTTTTAAAACTAAAAGTAAATACTAATTAATAATTTTAAAAATTAAAATATTTTAAGAGAAAATAATGTGTGATCATGCTGTTGAGGTAAATATTTCTTAAAGATTATGCCGAAGCCTCCATTAATATAGGTAAAAATCCAAAACTGAAAAAAAAAAGAATTCTTCATATTGTCACACCGCCATCCACACAAACTAATGTAGAAGTGCGTCCCTAACCCTGTCATTCACTTTTACACAATCAAATCTAAGTCTGGAGCTTGATATATATGCCAGAGGACATGCAAATGGGGCCCTCTCTGTGCTGATAAAACCAACCCAGCCCGACCGTGCAGCTGGGAGACGAGCCCCAGCCCCAGGAGTCCCAGGTGTTCCCATTCTGTGATCAGCACAGAACACACACACCTCACCATGGAGTTTGTGCTGGGCTGGGTGTTCCTGGTTGCTCTTTTAAAAGGTAATTCATGGTGAACGAGGGACACTGAGTCTGTGAATGGATATGAGCGAAACAGTGAATGTGTGACAGTTTCCTGACCAACATGTCTTGTGTCTGCAGGTGTCCAGTGTGACGTGCAGCTGGTGGAGTCTGGGGGAGACCTGGTGCAGCCTGGGGGGTCCCTGAGACTCACCTGTGTGGCCTCTGGATTCACCTTCAGTAGCTATGCAATGAGCTGGGTCCGCCAGGCTCCAGGGAAGGGGCTGCAGTGGGTCGCAGCAATTGGTAGTACAGGTAGCACATACTACGCAGACTCCGTGAAGGGCCGATTCACCATCTCCAGAGACAACGCCAAGAACACGCTGTATCTGCAGATGAACAACCTCAAGACCGAGGACACGGCCACATATTACTGTGCGAGAGACACAGTGAGGGGACATCACTGCGAGCCCAGACACAAACCTCCCTGAAGGAGGGGATCAGCACCACCAGGGGGCGCACACTATGCACAATTTTCCTTTGTGTTCCCAGGCGCAGGTGCACATGGAGGTTACAGGCAGTTTTCCTGTCAGGGTCTGGGGCTTCCTCTCCACACAGCAGTTTCCCCAGGGAGCCTCCCTGGTTATATGATTCTGTGTTTACCTATTAACTCTCCGAATTAGCAACTGGGTTGTCATAGGGAAACTAGACGAACATGCACAAAGACACAGTTGTTTGCACTTGCTTACTCCGGTCCCTCAACATGAGTGAATTACAGATTTCCTGAGGCACAACAGCTGCACATTTACAGGAGTCCCAGATGCGCTCCCTGTGCAGCCAGGACCACAGGATCCCACAGCTCCTCCTTATCCTCACCCAGCCCTTGTCCCAGTCAAACAACGTGACACTTTCTTCATAGCCCTTTGCTACTCAGGACATTAATTGAGTTACAGCTTTATTCAATTACTCTAAAGGAGAGACAACCAATCTCCATGCATTAGGCAATATTCCCCCGAGGAACAGAACCCAAAGGTCATTGGTTTCCATAACTAAATATGTTGAGAAGTCCCATGATCTACTGTCACAAGCTGAAGACACGGGAAAACCAGTGATGTAATTCTTGTCTGATTCTGACTAGTGTCTAGTCTCAGAACGTGGAGAGCTGATGATGTAACTCTCAGAAAAAGGGCCAGAGGAGACCAATATTCCAGTTCAAACAAGCACATGGGAAGTAAAAATGAGGGAATTCGTCCTCCATCTGCATCAGATTCTATTCACAAACTTAATGGAATGGGTGGTGCCCAGGCAGAAAGAAACCATGGATGCAAATGCCAATCTCTTCTGGAACACATCACAGACATCCACAGAAACAGTGGTGAATCTGGGCACCCATGACACAGTCAAGATAACCTATAAAGTTAATCATGACAAGTCAACCTCCCGGAAACATGGAGCTCGAAGACTGAAGATTTAAAAGTCAATCCCATCATCGGGGTGGAGTCTGGTGGGCACAGCAGTGCTCCTGTGGAGGAGGGCAGAGGCCCATAAGGGGAACTGTGGTCTGAGTATCCCCTGGGTCGCATGGGGAGAGACAATTCCCTTCGTGGAGTGCATTTGGGAGACGGGGCATTGCCTCTCATAGGACAGGAGAGCTGACAGGCACCATTAAAGTTCCCTGATCATTAGCAGAGGAGCCTCTTCTGAGAGCAGCTAGCTGGACGCTGCCTTCTGGTTGTTCTTCACCATGTACTCCAAGCCCCTAGTGTTCATGCAACTGCCCATCTGGGGTAAACCAGCCACAGGCACAGCACATCAAGACCCTCTCCCAGAGGATCACTGGGGTCCCTGTCATATTGAGTTCACACAATTTGGAGTTTTCAAACCCAGCTACAGCTCCTGAGATAAAACATAAGAGCCCTGTGCCACCAGATGGCCCAATGGCTTGGACGTAGACAGGGTGAAAGTAATTCTGATGGAAGCCTGGGACCCAAAAGTGTTCTCTCTGTGTGAGGGCTTCCTGAACAGGGGACTGGGAACTCCAACTCCAGGGACTAGAGAGGGAGCTGATGCCAATACTTCCTCCCACCAATCAGCATGGACAGATTTCACTCAGCAGCACAGCATCCCCAGTGCAAGCTGAGCCACTAACACCAAGCTCCACCTACACCATCCCCCATGAAGTGCTTGCTTACTAGGAAAGAGTGCCTGGAAACCAGACCACCACTGCACCCCTTCCTCCAAAGACCACCGTAAACCCCCACACGCACCAAGTCAGCTGATCATACAGTGACGCATATCCTCACCTCTAGGGGAGATAGGAATTAGCCTCTTTTAACAAGCAGACCAAACTCACCTAGTTGAAACTCACAACACTGGGCACAAAGTCCAACACTCCCCACTGGAGGCAAGGAGAATATCTGCAGAGGAGTGTCCTGAGGGACAGAGCAGCCAAAACACGACAGCACAGTGCCACCGAACATAAAACAAATGCTTCATGAAGTTTCAGGCCCTGGACAGTATGTGAACACCTCTCAATAAAGATACTACCCTAGAAGCAGAAAAGATAACAGGATTTTCTAAAACATTTAAGAAGGCAGAGACATAGACAACAACATGATGGAGGAACTCATCCTAAAAGAAAACATGATAAAAGGTCATTGTGAGGGATATAATTAAAACACATAAACTAATGTGCCTCAAACAGAATTTCTAAAAACTCTCATAATGAAACAGGATTTTCAAAAAGTATCATAAGGATACTAGCTGTGCTTGAGGAAAATATATGAGACATGAGGGATACGCTTACTGCAAACAGAAAAGACCTAAAAACTAGTCAGGAGGAAATTTTAAATGTTGTAACCGAGATGTGAAACTGATTGGATATAATGACCTCAAGGCGGAAAGAAGCAGATGAATGAGGAAGGGACATAGAAGATAAAAGTATGGGGGAAATGAAGCTGGAAAGAAGAGGAAAATTAAAATATTGCATCACAAACATACACTTAGGGAAATCAGCAACTCCATAAACTGTAATAACATTCTTTTGAAAGGAGTCCCAAAAGAATAAGAGGGAAAAAAAAGGGGGATACATTTTAGCTGAGTGAATTATAGAGAAAATTTCCACAAGCTGGGGAAGGAAACAGACGTCCACATCTAGGAGGCAGAGAGAACACCCATTAAAATAAAAAAAAAAAAAAACAACAGCAGGCCAACACTGAGACATATCATAGGAAAATGGCAAAATATTCAGATAAAGAAAAACCACAAAAGCATCAACGCAAAAGAAGTTGCTAACTAACAAGGGAAGGTTAAAAAAAAACTATGGCAGATATCTCTACAGAAACCTTCATGCAAGTAGGGAGTGGCATCATATCCTCAACATGCACAATTGAAAATTATGCAGCTAAGAATACTTTCTCCAGTAAGGCAGTCATTCAGATACAAGGAGTGATAGAATTTCCCAAACAAAAACCAAAGGAGTTCATGGCCTCTAAATCAGCCCTGCGAGAAATTAAAGGGGACCCTTTGGGTAGGAAAGGAAGACTAAAAGTAACAAAGACTAGAAATAAGCAGAGAAAATCTCCAGAAACAATGACTTTGGAGGTAACACTATGGCACTAACTTTATATCTATCAATAATTACTGTGAATGTAAATGGACAAAATGCCCAATCAAAAGACATAGGTGTTTCAACCTATAACACCTGTAGATTCAAAGTGAGGGTAGGGTGAACAATTTATCATGCTAATGGACGTCAAAAGAAAGTTGTAGTACCACACTCATATCACACTACCCAGTTTTCAAACCAAAGTTTGTTACAAGAGATCAGGAAGGCAGTATATCATCATAAAGGGGTCTATCCAACAAGAAGATCTGAAGCTTTAAATATTTATACCCCAAAAATGTAAGCACTGAAATATATAACTCAATTAATAAGAAACATAAAGAAACTCATTGATAATAGACAATAGCAATAATAGAGAATGTTAACACTCCACTTACAACAATGGAAAGACAATCTAAGCTGAAAATCAATAAGAAAACTGGCTTTGAAAGACACATGGACTGAATGGACTTAACAGATATATTCACAACATTCTATCCTAAAGCACCAGAATACACATTCTTTTTGAGTGGGCATGGAACATTCTCCAGAACAGATCACATACTATGTCACAAATCAGCCCTCTACAAATACAAAAAGACTGAGATCATTCCATGCGTATTTTCAAACCACAACACTATGAAACTTGAAGTCGACCACAAGAAAAATTTGAGCAACACTGCCAATACATGCGGTTAAAGAACATTGTAGTAAAAGCGGAATGAGATTTTCAGGAAATTACAGAAGCAGTAAAAAATACATGGAAGCAAATGAAAATGAAAACATGCCAGTTCCAAACCATCTGGATGCAGCAAAGTTGATGGAAGAGTGAAATATATAGTAGTACAGGCCAAACTCAAGAAAGAAGAAACGTCTCAAACACACAACCACTTTACAAGTAAAGGAGCTAGAAAAAGAACAACAAATGAACCCTAAAGCCAGCAGGAACAGGTAAACAAAAAAGATTAGAGCAGAAATAAAGGATATAGAAACAAAGAAAAACAGTAGAACAGATGAATGAAACTGTAAGTTGGTTTTTGTAAGAATAAATAAAAATGATAAACCCATGGGCAGACTTGGCAAAAACAAAAGAAAAGGGATGAAAGTCAATATAATCAGAATTTGAGAGGAGACATCGCAACTGACACCACAGAAATACAACTATGAGAGAATAGTTTGGAGATTTATATGCCAACAAATTGGGCAATCTGGAAGAAATGGATAAATTCCCAGAATAATGTAAACTACCTAAACTGAAAAAGGAAAAAATAGAAAACGGGAACAGACTGATAATGAGCAAAGAAATTGAATCATTAATCAAAAATCTACTGACACACAAAAATCCAGGGCTAGATAGGTTCACAGGTGAATTCTACCAGATATTTAAGAAGAGTGTAAAATATTCTATTTAAGTAGAATAGAAAATTCCTGTCTTCACAAACTGTTCCAAATAATAGAAATGGAAAGAAAACTTCCAAATTCATTCTATAAGTTGAGTATGATCACGGTTCCAAACCAGATTAAACCCCACTAAAAATGAGACTTACACGCCACTAGCCCTAATGAGCAAGAATACAACAATTGTCAAGAAAATACTTGCAGGGGTACCTGGGTGGCTCAGTCGGTTAAGCGTCCGACTTTGGCTCAGGTCGTAATCTTGTGGTCCGTGAGTTCGAGCCCCGTGTCAGCTCTGTGATGACAGCTCAGAGCCTGGAGCCTGTTTCAGATTCTGTGTCTCCCTCTCTCTGACCCTCCCCCATTCATGCTCTGTCTCTCTCTGTCTCAAATATAAATAACGTTAAAAAAAAGAAAGAAAATACTTTCAAATTGAATCCAACAAGACACTAAAGGATCCTTTAATGTGACCAGGTGGGATTTATTCCTTGGCTGTAAGGGTGGTTCAATAGTCACAAATAAATCAATGTAATACATACCATCAATCAGAGAAAGGATATGAATGATATGACCCTCTCAATAGATGCAAAAAAAAATTGACATAGTACAGCATCCTTTCTTGAAAAAAACCCTCAACAAGGGGTAGAGGAAACACACCTCAACATCATAAAGTCCGTACATGAAAACCCCACAGCTAATACCCTCAGTGGGGAAAAAAACCCTTTTCCTCTACTGTCAGGAACACAAGAGGGATGTCCACTCCCATCATTCCACTTAACACAGCAGTGGAAGTCTTATCCTCAAAAACAGACAACAAAAAATGAACGCATTCAAGTTGGAAAAGAAGAAGTCAAACATTCCCTCTTCACAGATGACATGACCCTCTATATAAAAAACTCAAGACTCCACCAAAATATTGCAAGAACTGATTCACATATTCAGCAAAGTCACAAGATACAGTATCAACATACTGAAATCTGCCGCATTTCGACACAGCAATAAAGAAACAGAAATAAAAATAAAAAAACTATCCATCCCGTTTACAACTGCACAAATATAATAGGATACCTAAGAGTTAAAATATCTATACTCTGCTTTCGCTTCCCCTTACCTATCTGTTTGGTGTTAATAAAATAGTCTTATGAATGCCAAATAAGCAAAAAAAAAAAAAATATCTATACTCTGAAGACTCTAAAAACGGTGAAAGAAACTGAGGATGACATAAAGAAATGGAAACACCTTCAATGTTCATGGATTTAAGGAGCAAGTAGTGTTGAAATGTCTCTGCTACACAAAGAAACGGGAGACTTCATGATTATGGATTTCATGCTATATTACAAAGCTGTACTTATCAAGACAGTAAGCTACAAGCACAAAGAGACACATAGGTCAAAAGAACAGAAGAGTAAACCCAGATATGGACTCACAAATGTATGGCCACACACGAACATATGCTCAACATCACTCATCATCAGGGAATTACAAATCAAAACTACAATGAGAGATGACCGCACACCTGTCAGAATGGCTACAATTAACAACTGAGGAAACAACAGATATTGATGAGGGTGAGGAGAGAAGGGAACCCTTTTACACTCTTGGTGGGAATGCAATGTGCCCGGACCATTCCAGAAAACAGTTTAAAAACTAAAAATTAAACAACCTTCCACTCCAGCAATTGCTCTACTAGGAATTCATCCAAAGCATACAAAACTTCTGATTTGAGGAAGTACATGCACCCCAATATTTACAGCAGCATTAACTATGACAGCCAAACTGAGGAAAGAGACCAAAAGTCCACCAAGTGATTAATTTGCTATCTGTATACAATGGTATATTACTCAGTCATAAAAAAGAATGAAATCTTGCCATTTGCAAAGATGTTGATGCAGCTACAGGGTATCATGCTAAGCAAAGTAAGTCAAAGATGACAAACACCATATGATTTCCTCCTATGGGGAATTTAGATCTAGGGGAAGGGGAAAAAGAGCAAGAAATCATTAAAAAACTCTAAGGTTAGAGACCAAACTGAGGGTTGCTGGAGGGCAGGTGTGTGGGGGATGGGATAATGGGTGTTGGGGATTAAGGAGGCCACGTGTTGTGATGAGTACTGGGTGTTAAAGTAAGTGATGAACCAATAAATTCTACTACTGACATTAATATTACACAATATGTTAACTAACAAATATTTAAACACAAACTTAAAAAAATTTAAAAAGTGCAAAAAAGGAAGGGAGAATTGTTGCCACAAATTGTCATGAAAATGGAATCTAAGGTAGTGACTCTAACGTCTTGCATTTACTCATTATGTCCCTAACTGATGGTGGACATAAATTAACATACTCATGAATTTTCACAGCAGTGCCAGGTGGGCTGGAATTCAAACCACAGCTGCCCTTCCCAACTCCCCTGTGCCCACACATCATGGGCAGCTTGTCCAGACACCTGCACAAGAACCCAGGTTGGGCCTCAGCAGGGACCCACATCTGCAGAACTGGAAAGTGTGGACAGTTGACGCTTCCTGAGAAGCTCTGGGGTTCCTTCCCTGACTTGCTGTCTCAGCGCACTTGTCTTCCTTTCCTGTCTCTTGAAGAGAACCATGTCCCCTGTTAGTGGTTCATGAAAGTGAGGGGCTATATGTTCTATAAACATTCAATATGAAAGATAACATACAAGGGGTCAAAAAAAAAAAAAAGCCCATATGATGCATACTGTCTCGCGGCTCCTATCACCCAATGTGGTAGAGTACAAACAAACCTAAGTATTCCTTTGGTCAAAAACTGCACAGCACATTGGAAAAGTATTAAGAGATGAGAAGCCTTGAAGAATTCCACAAATGCAGATATGAGCTCCCCTTGGAAAGAAGAAGAAAAATTACAGTCCCAAACACGCAAGAGTAAAATGATTTTAGGAAACGATACAAGAGCTTCAATGCATTCTATTCATGAAGTGTCTAAAATTGGCAATGCAAAATATGGATTTTGAGGGTTTCACATAGAATTGTGAAGGAAAAATTGTGTCAAGCACTCAGTTGTGTGCACAGAGCTCAACGGCTACTGAGACATATAGAAAGCCCGCCACCTGAAAAGGTAAACGTGTTTTTGGACCGCAGGAGCATATCTATCAAATCTGATGAGCAGTCTGGCCAAAGAGACACAGAATGGCAACTCTTGTGAAATTTGACTTCAATTTCATATATTTCCACATAATTTCCATATATTAGGAAAAACCATGCCACGAAAATGATTTGCTAGAGTCTATAAATTTAAAAACAAACAACAAAACTCTAAGTCACCAGAGACCAAATAGGGAACACGTCAACATTGAGAGAAACCAGAAAGAAAACAAGACTTTTAGTTACATTGTAAGTCAAGAAATCAGTGGGGTGTCTGGGTGGTTCAGTCGGTTAAGTGTCTCACTTCAGCTCAGGTCTCGATGTCAAGATTTGAGGGTTTGAGCCCCGTTGTCAGGCCCTATGCTGACAGCTCAGAACCTGGAGCCTGCTTCAGATTCTGTGTCTCCCTCTCTGTGCTTTTCCCCGCTAACGTTCTGTCTCTCTCTCTCTCTATCAAGAATAAACAGTTTAAAAAAATATTAGTCACAAGCAATCAATCATCAAGAAAAGGAAAACTATAGCTAAGAACACAAGACCCATAAAAAGAAATGGTATCAATAGACTTTGTGAAAATCAAATACGCTTATCTGCCCACATGAATACCAATAGTAGGATAAGTTACAGAGTAAGAGACAACATTCACAAATTGCATAACCACCAAGGGACCTGCATCTTGAATATGCTAAGAACCCTCAACAGTCAATAGGAAGAAAGGAAACAAACCTCCATCAAACAAGCACAGCCTTGTGTAGTAGACATCCTATCCTTGAGGTTATAGACACATTAGTTACTGACTGGAGAAGACTCTTCACACCAAGGACTGTCAGGGAAATTCAAATCAAGAACGCAATAGATGCCCTATACACACATCCCAATGGCTCCGGAATGAAAACAACACTGACAACAACATCCAGGTGAGCATCCAGCATACGTGGGGCCTCAAACAATGCAGGAAGGATTGACAAACAAACATCAGCTCTGGAAAACCGTTGGCTGTTGCTTATGAAATTATACATGGATGACATAAAAAGGAACCTGGAAATACCACTCCCGAGTATTTGTCCCTGAAGAATGAAATCCCATGCTCAGAAAATAAATGGTGTGTAAATATTTATAGCATCTTTCTTAGTGTTAGAAGCTCAGAATAAGGCAAAAGTCTTTCTAAATATAAAGGAATAAACCAACTACGAAACTTCCATCAATGGGATGCTTTGCCAGAGAACTGTGACACTACTGATGCACACCTGAAACCAGGTGAAACTCAAAGACATGATGTGGAGGAAAGGGCGGTGGTCCCATAATTACAGAGGTGGTGTGACCTGGGACATTCACACAGCCAGACTATGGTGACAGTGGTTTGGTTGGGTATTCCTTATCTCTTTCTTTCCCAAACCACAGGATGAGATACTCTGCTTCATTTGAGAGCACTCCTATGTTCAACCACCCTCTGATGTATGGAGTCTCCACAGACTGAACCCTACAACCTCGGACTCCTCTGAATGGAGAGTTGTTGAGATCATACTCTGATGTGTGTTCTGACAGGAGCTGTTCCCTCCACTGTCCCTGGCTCTGGCTCTCTCCTCCAGGTGAGGGGGAGTAGGTTAGGAATCCTCCACTGAAACCATCTGTCTCCTGCACCTGACTCTCCCACAACATGAGGCCCAGACCTTCTTCCTCACACTTAGCTGGAAATGAAGTCAGTTCTATAGGAACAGATTTGCTCCTTGATTTAGAGGATTGCTCCATCTCCTGGGCAATACTCTGGGCAATACTCTGGGCAAAGGTCTGCAGCTGCAGGGCGTGTCGGGGACAAACAGGATTCCAAACAGTTTAGAAACTGAGGGCTCTGTTTAGGGGTGGCTGGCAGCTTCACTGCCTTGTGGCTTGCTTGTCCTGGTGGCATGAGACTCCTGCCATACAAGTCAGGTCTGGGGTGATCAGGTTCCCAGCATCCCGAGTGGACTGTGCCCAGGGCAGAACTTCCTTCCTGGGAGTGGGGCTGCCAACAATGAGTGAGTCCCACATCTCAGGCACCTGCTGGGGCTTGGCCTCAACAGCAAACAGCTTAGGGTCACTGACATCCTGTCCCTCTGGGAAAGAGTCCTCTGAACAGGAGCTGGTCACTGGGAACCGTGTGTATTGGCTACAACAGTCTGGAGGGGAGGTTGCAGCCAGGCTCAGGGGCACATGCCTATAGTCACAGTTACTTGCACTGGAGTTTCTTCTTGCTGATCTGGGGTGGGAAAGGAAAAGAACATACCTTAGTTCAAATAGTCTAGGTATTCTTTCTGGTAGTATATTTTCTGCAATAAATGCTTCTTCATGGGCTGTATGCCAACATGGCCATTTGCAGGCACTATAAATACATTATTTGAGTTTTTCTTCAAATTCCAGTTAGTTAACATGCAATGTACTATTACTTTCAGGTGTAAAATATAGTGATTCAACATTGCAATACAGCACCCAGTGTTCGTTACGAGTGCTCCCCTTAATCCCCATCAACTACCTCCCCATCCCTCCACACACCCTCCCCAGGGTAACCATCAGTTTTTCCCCTATAGTTAAGTATCTGTTTCGTGGGGCTTACGTGGTTCCATGGGTTAGGCCCATGACTCTTGATCTGGGCTATTGTCTTGATCTCATCATTCCTGAGACCGAGCCCCACTTTGGTTTCTGCACTGACAGCACGACGTTTCCTTGGGATTCTCTTCCCATCTGCCTCTGCCCCACCTCCCATTCTCTCTCTAAATAAATAAGTGAACATTGAAAAATCGCCTATTTCTTGGTTTGCCTCTTCTCTCTTATTTGTCCCTTTGCCCATTTGTTGTTTCTTAAATTCTACATATGGATGAAATCATGTATTTGTCTTTCTCTGACTTATTTCAGTAAATATAATACTCTCTAGGCCCATCCCTGTCCTTAACAATAGCTAATGTCATTCCTTTTGCGGCTGAGAAATATTCCAGTGTGCGTGGACGGGGTTATGTAGATATACCACGTATTCTATACCCATTCATCAATCAATGCATACTTCGGCTGGGTTGTTTCCATAGCTGGGCTGTTTGTGACATAGCTGCTATAAACAGAGAGGTACAATTCCCTTAAATTAGTATTTTTGTATCCTTTGGCTAAATACCTAGTAGTGCATTTGTTCTATCATAATGTAGTTGTATTTTTAGCTTTCTAAGGAACCTCCATGCTGTTTTCCATAGTGGCTGTGCCAGTGTGCATTCCCACCAGCACCTCCAAAAGGATCCTCTTTCTCTGCATCCTCACCAACACCTGTTGTTTCTTGTGCTGTTGAGTTCAGCCTTTCTGACCAGTGTGAGTTGATATTTCATTGTAGTTTGGATTTATATTTCCCTGATGAGGAGTGATGTTGACCATCTTTTCATGTGTTTAGTGACAATCTGTAGGTCACATTTGGAAAAATGCTTATTCATGTCTTCTGGCCATTTTTTAATAGGATTATTGAGTTCTGGAGTTGAATTTTATACCATATATAGAAAACCTGAAAGACTCAACCAAAAAAAAACCCCACTAGAACTGGTACAATAAACCTGTAAATTTGTAACATACAAAATCAACATATAGAAATTTGTTACATTTCTATACACCAATAATGAAGCAGGAGAAAGAGAAACCAAGGAATCAATCCCATTTAAAGTTACACCAAAAACCATAATATACTAGAAATAAACCTAAGTAAAGAAGTAAAAGATCTGTACTCTGAAAAGTCTGGGACATTTATGGAAGAAATTGAAGAAAACACAAAGAAATGGAAAAATATTCCATGCACATGGATTAAAAGAAAAATCATTGTTAAATGACAATACTATCCAAAGCAACCTAGCTAGACATTCAATGCAAATAATTCAATTTCCTGTCAAATAATACCAGCATTTTTCACAGAGCTAGAACAAATAACTCTAAAATTATCATGGAACCACAAAAGATCCCAAATAACCAAAGATCTTGAAAAAGAAAAAAACCTGGAGGCATCACAATTCTGGATATCAAGCTATATTACAATGCGGTAGTCGTCAAGACAGGATGATACTGGCAAAAAAAAAAAAAAAAAAAAAAAAAAAAAAAAACCAAAAAAAAAAAACATAGATTGATGGAAAATATTAGAAAACCCTGAAATGGACACATCACTATATGATCAACTAATCTTTGACAGAGCAGGAAAGACTATCAAATGGAAAAAGTCCCTTCAACAACTACTGTTGGGAAAACTGGATAGCATCGTGAACTTGTAAGGAACCTGGACCACTTTCTTACAGTACACACCAAAATAAATACAAATTGAATGAAAGACCTAAATGTGAGACAGGAAACCATGAAAATCCTAGAGGAGGACACGGGCACCAACCTCTTTGACCTTGGCCAGAACAAGTTCCTACTAGACATGTCCCTAGAGGCAAGGGAAACAATAGCAAAAATAACCTATTGGGATCTCATCAAGATAAAAAGCTTCTGCACAGCAAAGAACAAATCAACAAAACTAAAAGGCAACTGACAAAATGGGGGGAGATATTTGTATGACATCTCAGACAATGCGTTAGTATCCAAAATCTACAAAGAACTTACCAAACTCAACGCTCAAAAAACAAATAATCCAGTGAAGAAATGGGCAGAAGACATGAATACATATTTTTCCAAAGAAGACATCCAGATGGCAAAATGACACGAATAAAGATGCTCAACAACACTCTTCATCAGTGAAATATAAAGCAAAACCACAATGAGATACCAACTCACACCTGTCACAATGACTAAAATTAACAATTCAGAAAACACAAAATGTCAGCAAGGATGCAGAGAAAGCGAAACCCTTTCGCACTGTTGATGGTAATGCAAACTGGCGCAGCCACTCTGGAAAACAGTGTGCAGATTCCTCAAAAAATGAAAAACGGAACTATCCTGTGATCAAGCAATTGCATTTATCCAAGGATACCAAAGGTATCCAAAGGATACCAAAAGGCTGATTCGAAAGGGCACGTGCATCCCAATCTTTATGGCAGCCTTATCAACAAAAAACAAATTGTGGAACAGCCCAAATACTCATCAACACATAAATGCATAAAGAGGTGGTAAATATATACAATGCAATATTACTTAGCCATCAAAAAGAATGACATCTTGCCAATTACAATAATGTGGATGGAACTACAGTGTATTATGCTAAGTGGAACAAGTCAGTCAGAAAAAGTCAAATATCCTATGATTTCACACATTAGTGGAATATAAGAAACACAACATACAGAAAGGAAAAATAAAATAAATCAAAACAGAGAGGGAGGAAACCAGAAGACACTCTTAAATACAGAGAACAAACTGAGGGGAAGTGGGGGAGGTGGGCTAAATGGCATGTGGCCATTAAGGAGGGCACTGGGTGAAATGAGAACTGGGTGTTATATGTATGCGATGGTTCTCTAAATTCTACCCCTAAAATCAGTACTACACTGTATGTTAACAGATTGAATTTACATTAATAAAATACAAGAAAATTATATATAGAGAGAGACTACCTCAAAATAGCAAGCTTCTGCACAGTGAAGGAAACAATCAACAAAACAAAAAAACAACCTATAGAATGGAAGAAGATATCTGTAAATGACATGTCCTCAGGGTTAGTTTCCAAAACGTATAAGTTTTTTTAACTTGTTTTCAAATTATCAGTAGAGAGTGTGTCCATGCAGTTCAGCACACTGTTGTGTGAGAAGCAAAACTCGTGTCTTCCACTTTTATATTGTGGTAAGATCTCACTGAACATGAGACCCAGACTCTTCACAAAATTTTAACCATACATTACAGTATTGTTAATTACAGGGGTAATGATGTGGAGACCCCTCTAGAACTTAATCATCTTGCATAACACAAAATCATAGCCCTTGAGATCTACTCCTCACTGACCCTCCCTGCCAGGCCCTGGAAACTGCCATTTCACTCTCCATTTCATTGTTATCAAAACCCAAATTCAGCTGCCTGTTGCTGGAAAGGTCAATGTTCAAAGTTTGAGTTTGGGTGGCAAAAGAATTTGAGCTATATTCAGAAGGCCAGCCACTGGGGAGAAGGCAAACTCTTGTCCAAACACCAACTCTGAGGTTTCTCCCTGACCCAGGGCGTTTAAAGCAGTAGAGGGTACTTATTCAAGCAAGGGAGTGCCATGGTCAAAACCATCTTTTGATCATGGGCAGACTCCATGGTGCAAGCTGCCAAAGTAACCTCAACTCCCCTCCATCTCCAGCTGAAGAGGGAACCAAACTACATGGGAGGAGACTG
Source organism: Panthera onca (assembly GCF_046562875.1). Classification (NCBI taxonomy): domain Eukaryota; kingdom Metazoa; phylum Chordata; class Mammalia; order Carnivora; family Felidae; genus Panthera; species Panthera onca. The sequence continues at coordinate 146,423,069 of NC_138344.1, read as the reverse complement.
CCAGAGGCCAGGAAAGAACCCCCATAAGGGATTAGAGGAGAAAACCCCTGGGGCTCACACATGGTCAGGAGTACTTTCTGTTCTCCCAAGCTGGCATAAGAAAATACTAAAATACAACCTTGTAGTTCACCAATCATCACTCAGAATACTGACAAATGTTTTCCTCAGTGAACTCAGAGGAACCTTCAAAGCAAAAACCAAAAGGACCAAATGGCTTGCAAACTAATAGCCAAGGAGAGTAAGACACACAAAACTACAAAGAGATTTTTTGCATCCCCCATAAAGGTAAAATTGACAATGTTTACCTCCACATCACAAGGAAGCAAAAGCAGTGGTCTCTGTAATGAGGAAAAGTAGTCATCCAAAGAAAGTGACCCAGCAGTACCAAAGGACATGGAATAGGTAGAGAAGTTCAGGGTGTTATAACTGCATAGCCCATATGCAAGTAGCTTCAGGAAAGATTGAAGGTGTTGACTACAGCCATGCCTCTGGGTCCAAATCCCTACCCATGTCCATGTGACCACTCTTGACCATGGCCCACCTGACCCTCCCACATCCACCCCAGCCGAACTGATGTGCAGGGTCACCCAATGCCACACCCTGGGACTGTTGCCGAACCCCACAGGTGGCCCCCAAGTGCAGGGTGCTGGCCACCTGGCACAGCCCTCTGTTCTCTCTGATGGTCTAGACCTAGTTTTGCTGAGGATCCTCCATTTATCCATTCTCACTGGCAGATGTCCCTGAGCAGGGGCATGAGGCTGGCAGAGGGCCAGGTCACCCTGAGGGCACCCCTCTTGCTCTTTGCACTCTGGGCAGTGCTGGCTCCTGTGTAGGGTTCTCAAGGGCATCCCTCATGGTGCTACATCTCCTCTGAGATGGTAATTCCCAAGAAGGAGCCGCACCACAGCAAGGGCATTCAAATGCCTGGCTGGCTGTCCTATAGCCTGCGTTTTGGGGGCAAGAGACATGTTATGCACATGCGGCACAAGAAACTCTTTTGGTCCAGACTCTGCTGATGATGACTCAGGATGCTCAGGGAGCATCCTGACTACACTTTCATGCCTCCAGACTGTTACTACCTCAGCTACCTGGAGGAGATTCCTCTTTCCATGGTCACAATCGACACAGGCTATGGCAGCCTTGAAGATATCATGAAGTTGGATTAACTTGCCTATGAAATGAGACCCCTCGGTGATTTCCAATGGTTTGAACACTTTGTTTCTCAGATAGTCGCAGACATCTGTGCAATGGGACCTACTTATAACCTAGGATATAAGGAGGACAGGGGACCCCCTGTTCCTCAAGGAAATGCCAGTGCAGCCCCAAGGATCTCTAGTAAGTTCTGTTCATCCCATCATGGAATTTTCAAAGGACTTGCTCTCAGTTTCAAAACAATGTATAGTGTGTTAACCACGTGGAAAAAAGTGCCCAATTCCGAATAAGGCTAGTTAGCTTAATTGAGTCAATATTTCATGGTATCGATGTAAGTTATTGGTTTCATGGTCATTTATAGTGAGAGACATCAAGCTCACGCGGGCAATTATGTGTTGCATCAGAGTCCTTTTGTCTCTTCAGTAGGATGAGTCAAAGTATTTTCGATTTCTTAAAACACATTCACCCTTAATGTGATTTGAGATGGGCCCCATGAGGTTCATGGCACTCCAGTTGTGTATTCTATATGCCATCCACCAGTGGGTTATATGCCATCAGTCTGAGTTATTTAGGCAGACATTATTTACTCTTGTCTGTCATAGCAACACATCAGATGGCAAGAAATTGTGGCTTGTGCATTGACACTGATGAATGTGCTTGCCAAAAAAGGTCCAACTGCATTAGGACCCAATTGACTGGTATAATGGAAGCTTTCAGTAACTGTTCATTCATATGCAGCACATAATGAATTGTGGAACAGGCAAGTGCATGTTCAACACTGAACTGGTGCATTTAAATAAAAGCCTGACCCACCATCATTATGGAAACTACATAGTGGATCCAAGAAAGCAGTGTGACTGCGGCTCATTCAACCAGTGCTACAGCAATCTAGGCTGTATGCGTGATTGTATCTTAACCCCTGGGGGCAAATGTAATACAGGCAGAGGCTATACAGACTGCACCAACTCCGCTGCTAGGAGACTCTGCAGACCAATCCAAAATATACGTGATCTTCCAGAGTTCTGCCATGGGGTGACCTTGGCGTACCCTGTGACTTCCATATGCAAGATGGAACCGCGTGCACTGAAGAGGGCTGCTGCTATCATGGAAACTGCACTGACAGCACTATTCACGGCCAAGAAATCTTTGGCAGAAATTCTGGGAAAGGTGAAGATGTCTGCTATACCATAAATCACAAAGGCAGCCGACATGGACACTGCAGAAGACCCCGGGGAATTCAATGCTGAACCTGTTCCCATACAGGTGTGCCGTGTGGAAGGCTGCAGTGTAGGAATGTCACACATCTCCCTCAACTGCAAGGGCATGTTGGATTCCATCTGTCTGAGATCCAGGGTTCAGATGTTTGGGGCTGGATTCACATCGTAGCACAGGAACAACCCAGATTCCTCATGTGAGAACTGGTACTTCCTGTGCTTCTGGAAAGTTCTGTCAGGATACCTACTGCACTGGCAGTGGGGCTCAGCTGAATTATGACTGTATCCCAGAGAAATGCAGTCACAGAGGGATGTGCAACCATAACAGGAACTGCCACTGCCACACAGGCTGGGATCCTCCATGGTGCACGGACAAGGCACTGGTGCGAGCACAGGTTGTGGACCCCTCCAAGAAGAATTCAGCCAGTCAGGCAAAGTCATGAATCCATGGTATATCTCAGAGTGGGTTTTGGTCACATTTATGCCATAATAGCTGCATTCCTCTTTGTTGTTTCTGGAAATGTCAGAACTATAAACACAGAGAAAGTTAAGGAAGAGATTTTTGGAGAAGACAATCCATAATTTAGCCTCCAGACCCCTGAACAACTATACACAATGCATCTGGTGCATCTGTAAAAATACAGTATTGAGGCGGCACAGCTGACATCCACGTTTCCAAGGGTCTGCGGGAGACACAGGGGTCCTCAGGCACATCACAGCTCTGACACCAGGTCTCTCATGGGTCACCGACCAGCACTCTGAAATAAAACTTGAAAACTGCATGCTTGTGGCTTTTATGTAGTTTTTAGGCCTGTAAGAACCCAAACTGAGCCTTAGTTTCTCGGAAGAGGACCTGAGTCAGAGCTGTGTCTTGAGCAGAAGTGTCTGGTTCCAGAATTAAGAGAAGTTGACACAAGCTCCTTCATTGGCAACTTCATGAGTTTTCTCCAAAACTACGCTGTTGTGGACTGAAAAGTTTCTCATTCTCCAGGTAATTTGTCTTACCCCAGTCCCATATGGGCTCAGGATAATGGAGGGCTACCACCCACCCATACTGCCTGTCCCACACGGGGGTGTCTGCGGGCTGTGAGGGAAGGGTACTGGCATTAGGTTCCACTAGTGCAAGCTGTGCCTCGCTGGAGAGCAAATTCCCAAATGTGGGAGACTGAGACCATGAGGCTGAAAGGAGCACCCCATACATCAATCAGAAAGGTAGGCACAAGTGTCTATGGATGACTCTGGCATCCAGAGGGAGACTGGTAAATGTGAATCCCTGCTCTCTTTCTCTTGCCTACTTTTCAGTGAGTTTAACCGTAGATAAGAATCTGCCTAGGGTTCTCACTTTGGTTTCCCAAGCACCTTCTAGAATAACACAGAGGTGAGCCTGTGAAAGTTAGCGAATTCAGCCCCATCCGCTCCCAAGAAATCCTGTACTTGCTACCCTGTTTTCTATGTCCTGATCATTGCGAATGTGGGATGGAGGCCTGCCCTTCCCTGGGTCCTTGTGCCCTCTTGTTCTGGGCTCTGTAATCCATAAATCCTGTGCTTCCATTTCCTTTGTTGGGGGTGTACTGAAACCCCACCTTCAGTCACAAGGGGCCCGACATCTCATGTACCCCAAGTGAGAGCTCAGATGCCTAGGGACCGGCCTGTCACCCACTGTGACTTCCTGTTGCCACTTCCTTCAGCAGGTCACAGTCTACATGTTCTTAATTCAGTCCAGAAGCTGAGTCCCACAATACATTTATCCCCACGGATGGTATTGGGAGCCTAGCTGATGCCCCCCTACAATGCCTTAGACCTAAGAATGGCTCACTCATTCCTCACCCTCACGTCTCAGCTGCTGTGGGAAGGAGCTGGTGCTTGCTGGTGGTCTGTAGCTTTGATTTGGGCTTATGCCAGGTGTTGCCAGAAACCCTCACCCTAAATTATCAGTGCCATAAAAGGTCAGACTCCCTGCAGAGACCAACAAGCAGGCACCAGTCTGGGTGCAGGGGTGTGTATTTCCTATTCATGTCCAAAGGAGGTGGACACCGAGAACAGTGTTCCTAGATTAGTGTTGAAGAAGACGCCAGCTGCTTGGTCCACTGTGTTGCGGCCAGCACCGTGGTGGTGTGCTTGATTAGCCAGCCCTAGCTAGTGATGGAGGCAAATCTACAAGGAGCATCATGGCACCCAGGGTGGATGACTTGGCCAAGGCAAGCTCCCCCTAGTGGCTGCAATCCTAGCTGCTGTCACCAATGGCTCCCCACCTGTCAGGTGTTGAGTGGGACACCTCAGTGTGGGAGGCCACAGAACACGACTCTGGAAAGAAATAACTTCTATCCCAGATTTTCCCTGTCACGATCCACTACACCTACATGTCCAAGGACCAGCGTGAGAGACAGAAATGATGACAGGCACTATACCATCATGGAAATGCAAGGCTTCCTAGAATCATTTGTCCAAAGGGAGGGAGACAAGGACACTGATTGGCTTTTGTGGGTCTTCGTCATTGCCTCCGAGCTGTTCCTTACAACGCTTGACATGCTGCAGCTGGCTGGATTGTTCCAAGACCGCCAAAGTCATCATTCACTGAAAAACTCAAAGTATCCACAGCCTGTTTACAGAGACACCCTAGAGGAGCCTCCAGACTTTTCACTCTATCAAAAGACCATGACAAGCACACCAAGGCACAGGGCAGGAGACACAGGCAAAAAAAAAAAGGGGGAAGGCTCTGAGGAAGACGCTCCCCAAGCCCCCAGAGCCCACAGAGGTAGGAAGAAAGAAGCTCTGATTCCTGGGACTTGGATTTTTATGGCATGGCAGCACAGGCCCACTGGGAGAGGTCAAGCCCAGGTGACGCCATCCACCTCTAAGATACAATGGGGACAATTCAAAGAGTGTGGGGTTTTTGTTCTTTGTTTTTGCCTTGTGTCATGTGCCCAGATCCTTGACCATTTCCAACCTGGAGTAGAGACCCTTGACAACACAATCTAAGGAGTTCTTCATGAAGGACCACTCTGACCTTAAGTCTGTGCCATTACATGCACAGTGGGGGAAGAGGACGACATAGGTTCCTGTCCACGTGACAAGAACCTGATCTCAGGACCCACTGTGAAGACTTCCGGTGGAGGAGCGCCCGCGTCCACGCCGACCAGAACTGGTTTCGTCAGAACCCGCTGTGAAGGATTCAAGAGGACTAGGGCCCACGTCCAAACCCAGAAGTACCTGGTCTCCACAGGACCCCCTGCGGAGGATTCGGGAGGACTAGGGCCTGTGTCCATACTGACAAGAACCGGCTTCATCCGGACCCGCTGTGGGGGATTCGGAGGACGAAGTCCCAGGTCCAAACCGACAAGAACCCAGTCTCTACAGGACCCGCTGTGGAGTCTTGGGGTGGACTAGGGCCCACGTCCGAACCGACAAGAACCTGGTCTCCTCAGGATCCGTTGTGAAGACTTTGGGCGGACAAGGTCCCGTGTCCACACCAACAAGAATCCGGCTTTTCAGGACCCGCTGTGGAGGATTCGGAAGGACCTGGACCTGTGTCCACACGGACAAGAACCCGATCTCCTCAGGACCCGCTGGGGAGGATTCAGGGGGATGTGGCCCCACGTCCACACAGACAAGAACCCGGTGTCCTCACGACCCGCTGTGGAGACTTCGGGGGGATGAGGGCCCGTGTCCACACCGACAAGAACCCGGTTTCGTCAGGACCCGCTGTGGAGGATTCAGTGGGACGTGGCCCTGCCTCCACACTGGGGACGTGGCCCTGCGTCCACACTGACAAGAACCCGGTTTCGTCAGGAACCGCTGTGGAGGATTCGGGAGGACCTGGGCTTGCGTCCACACAGACAAGAACCCGGTCTCCTCAGGACCCACTGTGGAGGATTCAGGGGGACGTGGCCCTGCGTCCACACTGGGGGACGTGGCCCTGCATCCACACTGACAAGAACCCGGTCTCCTCAGGACCCGCTGTGGATACTTCGGGGTGACGAGGGCCCGTGCCCACCCCGACAAGAACACCGTGTCGTCAGGACCCACTGTGGAGGATTCAGGGGGACGTGGCCCTGCGTCCACACAGACAAGAACCCAGTGTCCTCACGACCCGCTGTGGAGACATCGGATGGATGAGTGCCCACGTCCACACTAGGAAGAACCCGGTCTCCTCAGGACCCGCGGTGGCGGATTCAGAGGTACATGGCCCCGCGTCCACACTGACAAGAACCCGGTCTCCACAGGACCTTCTCTGGAGACTTCGGGGGGGGATGAGGGCCCGTGTCCACACCGACAAGAACCCGGTTTCTTCAGGACCTGTTGTGGAGGATTCAGGGGGACGTGGCCCTGTGTCCACACTGGGGGACGTGGCCCCGCGTCCACACTGACAAGAACCCGGTCTCCTAGGGCCCACTGTGGAGGATTCAGAGGGACGTGGCCCTGCATCCACACTGGGGGACGTGACCCTGCGTCCACACTGACAAGAACCCGGTCTCCTCAGGACCCGCAGTGGCGGATTCTGAGGTACATGGCCCCGTGTCCACACTGACAAGGACCCAGTCTCCTCAGGACCCACTGTGGAGCATTCAGGGGGACGTGGCCCGGCATCCGCACTGACAAGAACCCGGTCTCCAAATGACCTTCTGTGGAGACTTCGGGGGGACGAGGGCCCGTGTCCACCCCGACAAGAACCCGGTGTCGTCAGGACCCGCTGTGGAGGATTCAGGGGGACGTGCCCCTGCGTCCACACTGGGGGACGTGGCCCTGCATCCACACTGACAAGAATCCGGTCTCCTCAGGACCTTCTGTGGATACTTCGGGGGGATGAGGGCCCGTGTCCACACCGACAAGAACCCGGTTTCGTCAGGAACCGCTGTGGAGGATTCAGGGGGACGTGGCCCCGCGTCCACACTGACAAGAACCCAGTCTCCACAGGACCCACTGTGGAGCATTCAGGGGGACGTGGCCCCGCGTCCACACTGACAAGGACCCGGTCTCCACAGGACCTTCTGTGGAGACTTCGGGGGGATGAGGGCCCGTGTCCACACCGACAAGAACCCGGTTTCGTCAGGACACGCTGTGGAGGATTCAGGGGGACGTGGCCCCGCGTCAACACTGGGGGACGTGACCCCGCGTCCACACTGACAAGCACCCGGTCTCCTAGGGCCCACTGTGGAGGATTCAGGGGGACGTGGCCCTGCGTCCACACTGACAAGAACCCGGTCTCCCAGGGCCCACTGTGGAGGATTCAGAGGGACGTGGCCCTGCGTTCACACTGGGGGACGTGACCCCGCGTCCACACTGACAAGAACCCGGTCTCGTAGGGCCCACTGTGGAGGATTCAGGGGGACGTGGCCCCGCGTCCACACTGACAAGAACCCGGTCTCCTAGGGCCCACTGTGGAGGATTCAGGGGGACGTGGCCCCGCGTCCACACTGACAAGAACCCGGTCTCCACAGGACCTTCTGTGGAGACTTCGGGGGGATGAGGGCCCGTGTCCACACCGACAAGAACCCAGCATTTCAGGACCAGCTGGGGAGACTTCGGGGAGACAAGGGCCCGTGCCCACCCCGACAAGAACCCGGTGTCGTCAGGACCCACTGTGGAGGATTCAGGGGGACGTGGCCCTGCGTCCACACAGACAAGAACCCGGTGTCCTCACGAGCCGCTGTGGAGACATCGGGTGGATGAGTGCCCACGTCCACACTGAGAAGAACCGGGTCTCCTCAGGACCCGCAGTGGCGGATTCAGAGGTACATGGCCCCGCGTCCACACTGACAAGAACCCGGTCTCCACAGGACCTTCTGTGGAGACTTCGGGGGGGGGGGGGGGATGAGGGCCTGTGTCCACACCGACAAGAACCCGGTTTCTTCAGGACCCGCTGTGGAGGATTCAGGGGGACGTGGCCCCGCGTCCACACTGACAAGAACCCGGTCTCCTAGGGCCCACTGTGGAGCATTCAGGGGGACGTGGCCCCGCGTCCACACTGACAAGGACCCGGTCTCCACAGGACCTTCTGTGGAGACTTCGGGAGGATGAGGGCCCGTGTCCACACCGACAAGAACCCGGTTTCGTCAGGACCCGCTGTGGAGGATTCAGAGGGACGTGGCCCCGCGTCCACACTGACAACAACCCGGTCTCCTCAGCTCCCGCCAAGGGAGGAGCAGGCGAGGAGAAAGCCAGGCCCCGGGAAGAGGAGCTTCCGGAACCTGGAGGCTGAGGGGGGCGCTGTTCGCCAGACCCTGGGGGGAAAGGACCCTGCGCGGTTTCGTGCGCGGTGACACTGTGTCCCCCGCGGGGCTTACCTCACCGGCGCCGGGCGGCGGGGCCGCGCGGCCGTCTTCCTGCTCCGCGCCCACTCGGTTCCCGCCGCTGCCTCATGCGGTTCGCGGTCCAGGAGCGGGCTCCCCTGGCGGAGCTCGCACTCCCGCCGCTCTGGCCTCGCGGGTCCCTTCGGCCTCCGCGCGGGGCGGGGTGTCCCTCCCGAGTCTGCGAGTCTGCGACGGCGCCGTGGGGACTTCTGGGCGACACCCCGGAGCTGCAGATGGCTCCGGGCAGGACAGACGTGCTCACAGGGGCGGTTCCTCCGCGGCCAGGAGCACAGAGCAGCTCTCCGCCCCCGTGCGTCTTCCTGCGTTTCTGTCCCCAGTGCCCTGTCCTGGGACAGCAGGCCTGCCACCTCCTTGCTGAGATTTCCTCTGGGGCACGTCGTTCCTTCCGCCGCGGTTGCAAATGGCACCTTCTCTTCCTTTCTCTTTCCGACGGGTCGTCAGGAGCGTGCAGACGTGCACGTGGTGTGTGTGTGCTGCTCTCCTATCCTGCGAGTGTCCTCGTTGCTCCTTCCGTTGCCCTTGGAAATAACGCCGCCAGTTATGTTACCAGCCAAAGTGGGTTTCTTCAGGAGTAGCGGAGAATTGCCATCCGGGCCCAGCAAGCTGTGGCAAAACCGCGGCCGAGCGGGGAGCACACGAGAGGAACGCTGTTTCGCGGAGAAGAGGAAGTTGGGAGCCTGGTTTTGAGGCGAAGTCCGCAGGAGGATAGCAGGGCTGCAGGGCAAGCAGGCGCCTCCCGGGCCCAGCTGCAGGCGCGGTGGGTTTCCTGTAGGGGCCGCAGGGCACAGCTTCCCCTGGTGGGGCCTGAGCCGGGGGGTTCTCTCCGCGGAGGGTTCTAATCTTGGGTCTGTAGCGGTGGGTTGTTCCCCAGCCTGACCTGGGTGGTGGGCTCCGCCTTCCAGCCTCCCCTCCCCGCCTCCCGAGTCCACTTCCGGGAGATGTCCCTTTATTGGTTTTCGCAGTTCTAACAGCTTCTTAGTGGCGTCTTGTGGAAAATCTGAATTCCAAATCCCACTGCTTCCGCTGCACCCAAGACACGTGGCCACCAATAGAACCCTCCCACGTGAGAGAGCCAAAGCATAAGAGACTGTTAAAAACTGAGAACAAACTGAGGGTTGATGGGGGGTGGGAGGGAGGGCAGGGTGGGTGATGGGTATTGAGGAGGGCACCTTTTGGGATGAGCACTGGGTGTTGTATGGAAACCAATTTGACAGTAAATTTCATATATTAAAAAATAAAAAAAAAAAAAATAAAAAAATAAAAAAGAACCCTCCCACCTGCCTCTGGCTCACGTGCTGCCTCCTGCAGGGCCCGTGGCCTCTCCGCCTGGGTGAGCTGGGTCTGGGCGTGGGCCTACGTCACAGCGTTTGACCCCTCTCTTGCTTCTATCGTGTGGGGCTGACACTGTTGTTTGCAGGAGTACCTTACTCTGTGATTTCAGACGTGCAGTGCACGTGTCACGGCAGCGCAAATACGCTTTACCTGGACGCTCGTTTCTTTGCCGCGTTTGCCACTTCACACGAGATACTTTGGTGCGTTTTACCCCAAACAGGGACACCCTCCAGAGAAACCACCACAGAACCCCAAATGAGGAAATCCCTGCGTTTCCACATTAGACCCCTGACCACAGGCCCACTTCAAGTGTCCCCACCTGCCCCACTGTGAAATGTCTTTTCCCAATCTGATCTGGGTTCTTTTGGGGAAGTGCTCCTGAGACTTTCCCCTATCTGTGTAACCTGGGGGGATTTAAAGAGCAAGGTGGTTCCTGGGGCTCCTGGGGTCTCAGTCTGCTAAACGCCGAGTTCACATCAGGTCGTGATCTTGAAGTTGATGGGTTCGAGCACCTGCTTCTGGCTGTGTGCTAACAGCTCAGAGCCTACAGATTGCTTGAGATTCTGTGTCTCCCTCTTGCTAACCCCTCCCCCTATCATGACCTGTCTCTGTCTCTCTTTTTCAACAATAAATAATAAATGTTAAAAAAAAAAAAATGGAGCAAGATGGTTCCTGAGTGGCCTTTTCTGGATGGCTTCTGTCACTGAGGATGTTTTCTGCATTCACCATGTTGTGATGTGTATCAGTCCTTCCTTTTTAAATTCTGATTAAATGTATGTAACATAACACTTACCACGTAAGTCACTTTAAGCATACAGTTGTCTGGCATTAACTGCATTCACACTGTTGTACATCCATCTCCAGAACGTTGTCATGTTCCCCTAGGGAAACTCTGTATCTATTAAACCCTAAATCCCAATTCCCCTTTCCCCTCGGCCCCTACAGCCATATTCTACTTGGTGTCTCTGAGTATGACTTTTCTGGACACGTCACTTAAGTGGAAACATAGTGTATTTTCCTTCTGTCACTGGCTCATTTCACTCAGCATAATGACTGCCAAGTTCAGTCGGTGTGCTAGTGTGTGTCAGAACTCTCTTCCTTTTGAAGGCTGAATTATATTCCATTGTGTATATACTACATTTTGTTTATTTACTCACCTGTGAATAGTTACTTGGGTTGCTTCCATCTTTTGGCTGTTGTGAAGAAGCTGCTATGAATACGGGAACATGAATACCTGCTCAAGGCTTTGCTTTAAATTTCCAGATGTAAGTGCAGATGTGGAGTTCTGTGATAGCTTTCTGAGAAACCAGTATTCTCTACAGCCACAACATTTTACTTTATTTCTTTGTATGACAGAATAATATTCCTGTTTAAGGGTCTGCCCCAGGTTGTTTATCCATTCACACACCAATAGGCATTTGCATAGTTTCTGCAATGTGGGTATTGTGAACAGTACTGCTATGTATGTGCACATGCACTTTGTTTAAACAACTGTTTTCAATTCTTCGAGATATACATCTAGGAGTTGTATTGTTGGGCCATATGGTAATTCTATGTTTTTATCTTTTTTTTGGGGGGGGGGGAATTGCCAAACTCTTTTACACAGTCTCCACCATTTTACATTTCCACAAGCAAGGTTGAAGGGTTCCAATTTCTCAACATCTTTACCAACATTTGTTATTTTATAGTTGTATTGATTAGAGCATTTTTAGTGCGTGTAAAAGGGTATCTCACTGTGGTTTAAATCTCCATTTCCATAAGGACTATTGATGTTTAATATCTTTTCAAGTGGTATTCACCATTTGTATGATTGCACTGGGGAAAGATATGTCCAAATCCTTTGTCCATATTAAAAATTGGGTTGTGTTTTTGTTGATGAGTTGTAAAAACTCTTTATACATTCTGCATAACAGGCTCTTACCAGACAAATACTGTGCAAATATTGTCTTCCATTAGGCTTTGGCTTTTCACTTTGGGGATAGCATCTTCTGGTGTACAAAGGTTTCTAATGTTGAGAAAACTAAATTTATCTACTTTTCTTTCCTTGCTTGTGCTTTGGTGTCATCTCTAACAGCATTGCTAAACCCAATGGTCATGAAGATTTATCTCGATATATTGCTTCCAGAGGTCATAATTTTACATTTAAACTGTTGATCCATTTTGATTTGATGTTTGTATATGGTGTGAGATATGGACGCAATTTCATTCCTCTGCACATGGATAGCCAGCTGTCTAGCACCATTTATTAAAAAGACCATTTGCTCCCCAATGTCATGTTGTCTGCTCTTGTCAAAATTCAGTTGACTAAAGATGAAGGGGATTACTTCTGGGTTCTCCCTTAAATATCACTGACCTGTACGTATCTTTATTTTGTAATGTTTATTTATTTTTGAGACAGAGAACATGCAAGGCCCAGAGAGAAAGGGAGAGATAGGAAACTGATTGGTGTGCAAAGGAAAGGGTTTGGATAGACCTGAGAAGGATACATTTCTTTGACCTGTGGTTACTCGGTTGTCCTGTAACTTGATTATGTTCATCTAAACTCATAGAATCTTATAATAAACATGGTCATTTACCATATTTAAGTTACTTCTGTTAATATCTCATTACTTTGATTATTAGATAAAATTTTATAAAATTATTTCTATAAATACTTATGTCTTCACACTCTGTATTGTGTTCCTTCTCAGCTTGGTGGTTGTCTGATGACCATATAGAGTAGATAGATAGGATGGACCAGGTGTGTAGGGGGGACAGATTTAGTTCCGTTCATGAAAGTGACAGTTTCTAAGGCAAGACTGTGGGGTCAAGGGGCTGAGATGGGGTGCAAAATAATAACATCATGGGAATGAACTCAAGGCTATTATGGAGAGAGTCTGTCATGTTTTACCTATACAGTTCTTTCCTCAATGCGAATTATTATTAGGAGACCTGCCAACCTAATAAACTGTTGTTAAATCCACAGGAAATGAATGGAAGAGTCCAGAAGGAGGCTGGCAGGTGGTGGATGCAGGGATGGAGCCTGGTGGGCAGAAGCCTGGTGGTTGAGCAAGGGCCTGGAAGGAGCTGTAAATGTTAGGCCAGAGGGACGATGGTCCAGATCCAGGACAGAGCTCTTGTCCCTGCACATCCCAGAGCTCAGGACATCCTGGGAAGGGAGACCCTAGGAACAAATGGGAATGGAAGCCAAAGGCCCAGAGGGAGGAGGAATCTACAAGCAGGCATGTGCTACCCCATGTGGAAGCTGTATTCAAAAAAAATTGAAGTCATAATTATTTCTTTTGTATATCTCAAGTTGGTGTCAAATATTCTTTTCCGTATGAAATTATGGTCTTTTAAAAAATATTGCCAATAGTGGATAATTTCATTATAATACATTCATAATGATGTGAATCCTCTATAATGACTTTAATATAACATAAAATTATCTATCTATCTATCATCTATCTACCCTCTATCATCCATCACCTATCCTCTTATCTATTTACTATCTAGCATTCTGATCTCTATTTGAGGTCTATTCAGCTAACTCAGCATTTATCCTCTTGGCACATGCCTTCAGGACTATGAACACATTTTCTACAATTTCTTTAGGCTCCGGATTTTTAGATTCCAATGATGTCCAGGTCAGCCAATCCATTTTCATTAATGTGGTTGTTTTAGTGCCATTAACTTCTTACCTCAGATACTGATGGTCTATGTCCATATCAGTGAAGAGTCCCCCACTTTTCTGTGACATCTGTGCCTCCTCCCTGAGTTAACAGCCCCTTGTGTTGGATGGGGATTTCTCAGGAGATGGAGACAACAGCCATGCATGGGAATCATATCTGCAGGTGACAGAAAGGTGTCCATGTCTTGGTGTCTGTGCACTTAAAGATGTCTGCACTGCTTCCAAACTTTGCAGATGACTGAGGAAGCAAACCCCCTCAGCAGAGAACCATCAAGATCAGAAGTCTCCAGGTGTGCTCAAGCTCTGCAGGTAGTTGTCAGGTGAGGTTAATACATCAGTGTGGAAACTAAAAGAAATATGATCCTGGGAACAAGTGTCCTTTGCTTGTTATATTTACACCAGACTGGACATCAATATAGATTTTTCCTATGCAGTTATGTGTGGAATGACTGATAAAATTGAATGTATTTAAAGACTTGATTTGGAAAGTTTTCTGGAGAAAGTATGGATCCCTTCAAATATCTTTCGGACAGATAGAATATAGTGAATTGTGGTCCACTCATTTGTTCACTATCTGATCAGAAAGGTGAGGCGATCACTTGACCTGCCTCCAACACAATTCATAGACCAAGTGTTGTCTTGACCGAGGACCAACAAGCCTGCGGATCGACAAAGAGATGCCCACAGGTGGACCTGGAAGGACAAGGGGAGCCTGACTCAATTTTTGCCCACTTATCAGGACATGCTCCCTCCCACACAGGCAAACTTCTCAAGATCTAGAGTAAAGTTCAATCTCAGGGTGTGGGAGCCCACACCGCTCTCTCCTCAGACAGTGCTGAAGTCCCTAAGGAAGGCAGAACTGTATTCGAGAAACAGAAGAGACTGCAGGGCCTTCCTTGTGCCTGCTGAGAGGTCCCAAAGGTGAGGGTTTCAGATGTCAGATGTGGGATGATGGGAATGGTTGTGACTGCTGGTGACTGGCCCAGGCTGAGTCTCCTTGTCCCCAGGGGTCCTGTCCCAGGTGCAGCTGCAGGGGTTGTGCCCAACTGGTGAGTGCCTTGCACACTCTGCACCTCACTAGCAGCATCTTGGGGTTCTCCATCTCAACCAGTAATTTCTGGTGGAATTGGATCCACCGACCCCAGCAGAGTGGATGCAGTGGATGGTTCACATACTATCATATATTCTATATCACATACTAGGGTCCAGACCACAAGAGCCACATGTCCAAGAGTTAGGCAGTTTGTTAGGCAAGAGGAAGAGGGATGAAGCAGGTGCTGGCCACCCCCTTGGAGGTTCCCCCAGGATTAACAGCAACACAATCAGAACCGCCTCTAAGGGTGAACAGGACAGGATAGGCCTAGCCACAGAGCTGGCTCAAACACCACAAAGGACTTCTGAGAACTGAACATCGGCCCAAAAATTGTGATTTGCCCTGAGGTTACCTAAAAGTCACGAGGGGGCATTCAGGACAACAGGGGTAAGTGAGATCTCCTGGGGTGCTCAGGTTACCAGGGGGAGCTGAGGACACCAGGGTCGCTCAGTTCTGCATGGAGCACTCAGACCTCCAGGGGGATGCTCAGGTCTCCATAGGGCATTGAGGTCACTAGCTGCCACTCAGTTCACCTGGGGGCACTCAGGTCATCAGGAACACACAGGACACCAGGAGCCACGTAGGGAACCTGGAGGTTCACAGGTCTCCAGGGGGCACCCAAGATCTCAGAATTCATATCCAGAACCAGTGTTTCAGGGTCAGGTTTCCTGTGAAGCATCTTTCTCATCATGCCCTGCAAACTTCATACTGACCAGTAAACAGTACACACTGTTTCCTAAACCATTTACAAACACAGATGTCTTCTAACATTTAGAGTGAACAGTCATATAGTAGTGTCGACCTTGACAGAGACCAAGCTCGGGGATAAATCAATTCATATACAGACCTGTGCCTCACAAGTACACGGGCCACCATTTAAAATAGATGTAAGTGATTTTCAAACAGAGGAGACTGACTCATTCAAGTGATCTAAATTTAATATACTTGAGCAGCTCCTCTCTCCTTTTATTTTCCTTAAGGTTTTCCTTTGATGCCCATGAAGAGAGACCATGAGTAAAGAACCTTGTGGTTGTTGAAACCCCACAGCATCTTCATCAACTCCACGACTTTCTCTCAAGGATTCTCAGTATATACACGTTCCTGTGAGAGAAAAGAGTAGTTTCTACTCTTCACTGCTTTTTTTCTCCATCCAGTTCAGGAAGCCAGAGACAACCAGTGGGGAGGCACACTGAGTCAAGTCTTACAAAACGGTCAGCCAGGGGTCCATTCTACTTAAGTAGTTAAGGAATCATCCACTGGATCCACCTGTCTCTGCACCTGCCTCTCCACAGAACATGAGGCCCAGAACTTCCTCACACTCAGCTGGACATGAAGTCAACTGTATGGGAGCAGATTAGGAACACAGTTTAGTGGGTTATTTCACCGCACTTTTCCATAGTAGCTACACTATGTTGCACTCCCATCAAGTGAATTCTAGGATTGCCTGTTCTCCACATCCTCAGCAACACTTGAGATGTTCTGGTTGTGTTTGCCTTATTTTATAATAGCCTTGCTATCAGTTGTGAGGTGATATCTCAGTGGATCGGGGGTGGAATTCTCTGATGATTAGTGCATCTCTGCATCATCTCTGATGATTAGAAGTGAATCCCTAAACCTGCCATTCACTTTTAAAGAAGCAAATCTAAGTCTTCAGTGTGATATATATGTAAGAGGACATGCAAATAGGGCCTTCTCTGTGCTGATAAAACCAGCCCAGCCCGACCGTGCAGCTGGGAGAGGAGCCCCAGCTCCAGGCATCCCAGGTGTTCCCATTCTGTGATCAGGACAGAACACAGACACCTCACCATGGAGTATGTGCTTGGCTTGGTTTTCCTTGTTGCCTTTTTAAAAGGTAATTCATGGTGAACAAGAGACACTGAGTATGTGAGTGGGTATGAGTGAGAACCAGCGGATGTGTGACAGTTTCCTGACCAAGATGTCTTGTGTCTGCAGGTGTCCAGTGTGACGTGCAGCTGGTGGAGTCTGGGGGAGACCTGGTGAAGCCTGGGGGGTCCCTGAGACTCACCTGTGTGGCCTCTGGATTCACCTTCAGTGGCTACGACATGAACTGGGTCCGCCAGGCTCCAGGAAAGGGGCTGCAGTGGGTCACATATATTAGATATGATGGAAGGAGCACAAGCTATGCAGACTCGGTGAAGGGCCGATTCACCATCTCCAGACACAACGCCAAGAATACGCTGTATCTGCAGATGAACCTGAGGGCTGAAGATATGGCCACATATTACTGTGCAAGAGACTGGGTGAGGGGACCTCGCTGGGAGCCCACACACAAACCTCCCTGCAGGAGGGGATCAGCACCACCAGGGGGCGCACACTATGCACAATTCTGCTTTGTGTTGCCAGGAGCAGGTGCAGATGGAGGTTACAGGCAGGTTTCCTGTCAGGGTCTGGGGCTTCCTGTCCACACAGCAGTTTCCCCAGGGAGCCTCTCTGGACACGGGATTCTGTGCTTACCTATTAACTCTCTGAATTAGATACCTGTTGTCATAGGAAAACTGCACTAAAATGCACAAAAGACACAGATGTTTCCATTGCTTACTCCTGTCCCTCAACATGAGTGAATTACAGATTTCCTGAGGCACAACAGCTGAACCGTTAGAGGTGTCCCACATGCACTCCCTGTGCAGCCAAGACCACAGGATCCCACAGCTCCCCATTATCCTCACCCAGCCCTTGTCCAATCAAACAACGTGACACTCCCTCATGGCACTTGCTACTCAGGACGTTAAATGAGCTACAACTTTATTCAATTCCTCTAAAGAAGAGATAAATCATCTCCATGTATTAGTCTGGATTCTCCTGAGGAACAGAACCCAAAGCACATTGGTTTCCATGACTAAAGAGGTTCGGAAGTCCCATGATCTACTGTCACAAGCTGGAGACCCAGGAAAACCAGTGGTGTAATATGTCTGATTCTGAACTAGGGTCTAGTCTCAGAACGTAGAGATCTGATGATATAACTCTCATAACAAGGGCCAGAGGGGACCACTGTTCCAGTTCAAACAAGCACATGGGAAGTAAAAATGAGGGAATTCTTCCTCCCTCTGCATCAGATTCTATTCACAACCTTAATGGAATGGGTGATGCCCAGACAGAAACAATGGAAGGAAATGCCAGTCTCTTCTGGAAACAAATCACAGACATCCACAGAAACAGTGGTGAATCTGGGCACCCATGACTCAGTCCAGATAACCCATAAAGTTAATCATGACAAGTCAACTTCCTGTAAACGTGGAGCTCAAAGACTGAAGACTTGAATTTAAATTAAAAATAAAACAAGAAAATTAAATACATACATATAAGAACTATTGGGACTACCTCAAAATAGCACACTTCTGCACAGTGAGGGAAACAATCAACAAAACTAAAAGGCAACCTATGGAATGGAAGAAGATATTTGTAAATGACATATCCTCAGGGTTAGTATTCAAACTATGTAAATGCTTTTAAATTATTTTCACATTATCAGTAGAGAGTGTGTCCATGCAGTTCAGCATACTGTCATGTGAGAAGTAAAATCCGTGTCTTCCACTTTTGTTTTGTGTTAGGATCTCACTGAACATGAGACCAACACTCTTCACAAAATTTGAACCATACAGTACAGTACTGTTAATGACAGGGGTAATGTTGTGGAGACCCCTCTAGAACTTAATCATCTTGCATAACAGAAAATCATAGCCCTTGAGATCTACTCCTCATTGCCCCATCCTGCCAGCCCCTGACAACTGCCATTCCACTCTCCATTTTATTGTTATCAAATCCCAAATTCAGCTGAGTATTTCTGGAAAGGTCAATGTTCAAAGTTTTAGTTTTGGTGGGAAAAGAAGTTGAGCTTTATTTAGGAGACCAGCCACCCGGAGCTAAGGCAGACTCTTCTCCAAAAGCCAACTCTGAGGGTTTGTGCCCAACCCAGAGGATTTTAAAGGGCTAGACAGTACTTAAACAAGGGAGTTCCATGGTGGATACCATTTTCAATCATGTGCGTCCTCCATAGTGCAAGCTGCCAAGGTAACCTCAACTCCCCTGCATCTATCTCCACCTGAGGAGAGAAACTCACAGGCATGGGAGAAGACTGCCAGAGGCCAGGAAAGAACCACAATAAGGGATTAGAGGGGAAATCCCCTGGGGCTCACACATGTTCAGCAGTACTTTCTGTTCTAACCAGATGGCATAAGAAAATACTAAAATACAACTTTGTACTTCACCAATAATGACACAGAATACTGGGAAATGTTTCCTCAGTAAACACAGAGGAAGCTTCAAACCAAAAACCAAAAGGATCAAATGGCCTGCAAACTAATAGCCAACCAGAATAAGACATGTAACATTACAAAGCGATGTTTTTCAATACGTACAAAGGTAAAGTTGACAGTCTACCTCCATATCCCATGGAAGTAGGAAGCATTGGTCTCCATAATGAGGAAAAGCAGTCATCCAGAGAAAGTGACCCAGCAGTAACACAGGACATGGAATTGGTAGAGAAGTTCAGTGTGTTATAATTGCATATCCCGTATCCAAGTAGAAGGAGAAAAGATGGAATGTGTTGTATAGAGCCGTGTTTCTGGGTCCAAGTCCCTACCCATGTCCATGTGAGCACTGTTGACCATGGCCCACTTGACTCTCCCACATCCACCCCAGGTGAACTGATGAGCAGGGTCACCCAATGCCACACCCTGTGACTGTTACCTAACCCCACAGGTGGCCCCGAGGTGTAGGGTGCTGGCCACCTGGTACAGCCCTCTGTTCTGTCTGATGGTCTAGACCTGGTTTTGCTGAGGATCCTCCATTTATCCATTCTCACTGGCAGATGTCCCTGAGCAGGGGCATGAGGCTGGCAGAGGACCAGGTCACCCTGAGGGCACCCCTCTTGCTGTTTGCGCTCTGGGCATTGCTGGCTCCTGTCCAAGGTACTCAAGGTCGTCCCTCATGGCGCTACATCTCTTCTGAGGTGGTAATTCCCAAGAAGGAGTTGCACCACGGCAAGGGCGTTCAGATGCCTGGCTGGCTGTCCTATAGCCTGCATTTTGGGGGCAAGAGCCATGTTATCCACATGAGGCACAAGAAACTCTTTTGGTCCAGACAGTTGCTGATGATGACTCAGGATGATCAGGGAGCCTTGCAGATGGACTACCCCTTCATCCCTCCAGACTGTTACTACCTCGGCTACCTGGAGGAGATTCCTCTTTCCATGGTCACCATGGACACGTGCTATGGGGGCCTTGAAGGTATCATGAAGTTGGATGACCTTGCCTATGAAATCAGACCCCTCAGCCATTCCCAACGGTTTGAACACGTTGTTTCTCAGATAGTGGCAGACACCAATGCAACGGGACCTACTTATAACCTGGGATATAAGGAGCTTAGGAACCCCCTGTTCTCTCAAGCAAATATCAGTGCAGCCCCCAGGATCTCTAGTAAGTTGTATTCATCCCATCGTGGGATTTTGAAAGGACTTGTTCTCGGTTCCAAAACAATGTATAGTGTGTTCAACAACGTGTCAAAATGTGCCCGATTCCTCATAAGGCTTGTTAGTTTGACTGACTCAATGCTTCAAGGGATTGATGTAAGGCACTATATTTGATGTAAGGCCCTCTTGCACTGTTGGTGGGAATGCAAACTGGTGCATCCTTTCTGGAAACTAGTGTGGATGTTCCTAAAAAATTGAAAATAGGTCTACCCTATGACCCAGCAATAGCACTGCTAGGAATTTACCCAAAGGATACAGGAGTGCTGATACATAGGGGTACTTGTACCCCAATGTTTATAGCACCACTTTGAACAATAGCCAAATTATGGAAAGAGTCTAAATGTCCATCAACTAATGATTGGATAAAGGAATTGTGGTATCTATTCAAAATGGAATACTACCTGACATTGAGAAAGAATGAAATGTGGCCTTTTGTAGCAACATGGATGGATCTGGAGAGTGTTGTGCTGAGTGAAATTAGTCATATGGAGAAAGACAGATACCGTATGTTTTCACTCTTATTTGGATCCTGAGAAACTTGACAGAAGACCATTGGAAGGGGGAAAAAGAAAGTTATAGGGAGGGAGTCAAACCATAACAGACTCTTAATAACTGAATAAACTGAGGGTTGATGGGGGTGGGAGGGTGGGGAGGGTGGGTGATGGGTATTGAGGAGGGCGCCTGTTGGGATGATCATTGGGTGTTGTATAGAAACCTATTTGACAATAAATTTCATATTTACAAAATAATCATATTTAATTGTCATTAGTATGTTTTTTTAGTTTTATGTAAATTTTTTCAAATTCCCTTTTATTTCCATCATTTTACTTTAGTCTACTACAGTATATTCACTTTTTCAAATTATCAAATTATTTCTTTTTTTTCTTTTCTTTATCTTTATTCTCTTTTTCATTTCTTTACTTTTTTCTTAAATACACAACAAAAAATTCATAATTTTTATTAAAAATATTTTTATTTAATTTTTTCTACTATATACTTTACTTTTGTCTATATTATTTTCAAATTCTCTTTTACTCTCATCTACCCATTTTACTCTACATCAGTGTATTCATTTTTTCAAATTCTCAAGTGATTTCCTTTGCCCCCTTTTTTTTCCCTAATCTGTCAAACCACTTTCAACACCTAAACAAAACACACCTAGGATCAAGCATTAACTATTAGATTTGTGTGTGTGTGTGTGTGTGTGTGTGTGTTTAATTTTTAATTTTAATATTTTTGTAATTTTATTTGTTTTATCTCAATATTTCTACTTCATTAATTCCTTTTCTCTCTTCAAAATGACAAAACAAAGGAATTCACCCCAAAAGAAAGACCACGAAGAAACGACAGCCAGGAATTTAACCAACACAGGTACAAGCAAGATGTCTGAACCAGAATTTAGAATCACGATAATAAGAACACTATATGGAGTCAAAAATAGATTAGAATCCCTCCTGAAGAGTTAAGAGAAGTAAGAAAAAAAATAGCCAGAATGAAATGAAAAATTCTATACCTGAACTGCAATCACGGATGGATGCAGCTGTGGTAAGGATGGATGAGGCAGAACAGAGAATCAGCGATACAGAGGAGAAACTAATAGGAAATAATGAAGCAGAAAAAAAAGAGGGAGATTAAGGCAAAAGGGCATGATTTAAGAATTAGAGAAACCAGTGACTCATTAAAAAGGAACATCAGAATCATAGGAGTCCCAGAAGAGGAAGAAAGAGAAATAGGGGTAGAAGGGTTATGTGAGCCAATCATAGCGGAAAACTTTCCTAACCTGGGCAAAGACACAGACATCAAAATCCAGGAAGCACAGAGGACCCCCATTAGATTCAACAAAAACTGGCCAGCAACAAGGCATATCATAGTCAAATGCACAAAATACTCAGGCAAGGAGAGAATCATGAAAGCAGAAAGGAAAAAAAAGTCCCTAACATACAAGGGAATACAGATCAGGTTTGCAGCACACCTATCCACAGAATCTCAGCAGGCCGGAAAGGAGTGGCGGAGTCTATTCAGTGTGCTGAATCAGAAAGTATGCAGACAAGAATTCTTTATCCAGGAAGTCTGTCATTCAAAATATAAGGTGAGATAAAAGTTTCCCAGACAAACAAAAATTAAAAGAGTTTTTGACCACTAAACCAGCCCTGCAAAAAATTTTAAGGGGGACTCTCTGAGGGGACAAAAGATGAAAAAGATATATATATACATATATATATATGTATATATATGTATATATATATATCAAAAGCAAGAAAGATTAGAAACGACCAGAGCACACCATCAGAAACTCCAGATCTACAAGCATCATCATGGCAATAAACTCACATCTTTCAGTACTCACTCTAAACCTCAGTGGACTCAATGCCCCAATCAAAAGACACAGGGTAACGGAATAGATAAGAAAACAAGATCCATCTATATGCTGTTCACAAGAGACCCACTTTAGACCTAAAGACACCTTCAGATTGAACATAAGGGGATGGAGAACCATCTATCATGCTAATGGTCAACAAAAGAAAGCCCGAGTAGCCATACTTATATCAGACAATCTAGACTTAAAAATACTGTATCAAGAGATGCAGAAGGGCATTATATCATGATCAAGGGGTCTATAGATGAAGAAGACCCAATAGTTGTAAACACTTATGTGCCAAATGGGAGAGCACACAAATATATAAATCAATTAATCACAAACATAAAGAAACTCACCGATAGTAATACCATAATATTAGGAGACTTCAACACCCCACTCACAGCAATGGACAGATCATCTCAACAAAAAATTGACAAGGAAAGAATGGCTTTGAATGACACACTGGACCAGATGGACTTAACAGATATATTCAGAATATTTCATCCTAAAGCAGCAGAATATGCATTCTTCTCCAGCGCACATGGAACGTTCTCCAGAATAGACCATATACTGGGACACAAATCAGCCCTAAGTAAGTACAAAAAGATTGAGATCATACTGTGCATATTTACAGAACACAATGCTGTGAAACTCAAAATCAACCACAAGAAGAAATTTCGAAAAGTAAAAAATACTTGGAGACTAAAGAACATCCTACTAAAGAATGAATGGGCTAACCAAGCAGTTAAGAGGAAGTTAAAAAATATATGGAAGTCAATTAAAATGATAACACCACAACCCAAAACCTGTGGGACGCAGCAAAGGTGGTCATAAGATGAAAGTATATAGCATTCCAGGCCTTCCTAAAGAAGGAAGAAAGATCTCAGATACACAACCTAACCTTACACCTTAAGGAGCTGGAAAAAGAACAGCAAATAGAACCCAAAACCAGCAGAAGACAGGAAATAATAAAGATTACAAAAGAAATTAATGCTATCGAAACCAAAAAAACAGTAGACCAAATCAATAAAACCGGAAGCAGGTTCTTTGAAAAATGAACAAAATTGATAAACCACTAGCCAGTTTGATCCAAAAGAAAAAGGAAAGGATGCAAATAAGTAAAATCAAGAATGACAGAGGAAAGATCATAACCAACACAACAGAAATAAAAACAATAGTAAGAGAATATTATGAGCAATTATATGCCAATAAAATGGGCAATCTGGAAGAAATGGGCAAATTCCTAGAAACATATACACTACCAAACGGAAACAGGAAGAAATATAAAAATTTGAACAGACCCATAACCAGTAAGGAAATAGTATTAGTAAACAAAAATCTGTCAAAAACAAGACACCAGGGCCAGATGGCTTTCCAGGGGATTCTACCAAACATTTAAGGAAGAGTTAACACCTCTTCTCTTGAAGCTGTTCCAAAATATAGAAAAGGAAGGAAAACTTCCAGACTCTTTCTGAAGCCAGAATTACCTTGATTCCAAAAGCATACAGAGACCACACTAAAAAGAACTATAGACCAATTTCCTTGATGAACATGGATGCAAAAATCCTCAACAAGATATTAGCCTACCAGATACTACAATACATTAAAAAAATTATTCACCACGACCAAGTGGGATTTATACCTGGGATGCAGGGCTGGTTCAATATCTGCAAAGCAATTAACGTGATTCATCACATCAATAAAAGAAAGGACAAGAACCACATGATCCTCTCCATAGATGCAGAGAAAGCATTCGACAAAATACGGCATCCTTTCTTGATAAAAACCCTCAAGAAAGTAGGGATAGAAGGAGCATACCTCGAGATCATAAAAGCCATATATGAATGACCCAACACTAATATCATCCTCAATGGGGAAAAAGTGAGAGCTTCAATGTGCTTAGTGTTACTACAGTAGTGAAGAACTAAGGTTTCTCTGCACAGCATTCTGGGGCCTAAATTCCTTTTTCTGGTGCTAAGGACATTTCTCCCCTCCTGGTACAAAAAGGGTGTATTTCACATAGGAGATTTATATTCTGTTTAGGGAACAAAGGATGGTCAGTGCGTCTCTGCACTGACTGTTTCTCAAGCATGTTTCATTCCAGCGGCATATTTGGGGTGGCATTTTCTGCTCCCCTCCACCATGTAATGCTGGAGTAGAGACACTGGAATAAATGTCCTGTGAGTCTTGACAGGAACCTCCCTGCAGGGCCGGGCCTAGACTGCAGGGAGCTTTCAGTACTACCCAGCACCAGGCTGCTACCCCAGGTGAGTAGGTACACAAGGGGTGAGGAAGGCTTTCCTGTCAGAAGCCAGTGTTTCCTTTTCCAGAAAGCAATCTAAAATATCAGTAGATGAGGGATGCTAAAGGGTGTTTAAATATCCTGTTCCATCAGAGCATTTAATGAACTCAGGCAGTGAGAAGACACTTGACGCTGCTACTCCAGGGCTTTTAGATATCTTCATCTAAGAGATGGAAGCCAGGACGCATTTATTACCCCATTTTGTGCAGCAGTTCAGAGACACGCTTCTCCAGGAATAAGACGTTCAGATATCAGAGCCAACAACAGGTTCAGGTGGTCTCTGCCTCATTCAATACTGGTCCACAATGGGGAGAATTTCCTGTAAGGTCTTATCACTCAGTGGCAGGAGCTCAGTCTGCACACAGTTCAGGAACCTGGCCAAGGACCCATGTCCTCAAACAAGGATTAGACTGGTGCTCTCTGAGTCCCAATGTACACGGTCTCTGGGACCGTCTCCAGATGGTTCTGGTCCTGTGTATGAAATACTCTGTCTCATGGCTATGCAAATAGTCCTCAGAGCACTAGGTTAAGTATGGGTGTGTCTGTGCCCTGAGAGCATCACCGTACAATGCCATCCTCTACCGGAGACCCTGAGACACATCCCCTCACAATGGACTGGAGCTGAAGAATCCTCTACCTGGTGGCAGTGGCGACAGCTAAGGGTCAGCCAAGTCCCTGGACACAGGAGAGGACCAGGACCAGTCAACACTGATTTCATCCACTCTTGTCCCCTCTCTACAGGTGTGCACTCCCAGGTTTTCCTGGTGCAGTCTGGGGATGAATTGAGGAAGCCTGGGGCATCAGTGAAGATCTTCTGCAAAGTATCTGGATACAGCTTCACTGATTACTATATTCACTGGGTGCGACAGGCTCCTGCACAAGGGCTTGAGTGGATGGGAAGCATTGACCCTGAAGATGATTCTACAAGCTATGCACAGAAGTTCCAGGGCAGACTCACTCTGACAGCAGACACATCCACAAACACAGCCTACATGGAGCTAAGCAGTCAGAGGTCTGCAGACACGGCCATGTATTACTGTGCAAGGACACAGTGAGGGGTTGTCAGTGTGAGCCCAGACACAAACCGCCCTGTAGAAGAAGATCAGGACCGCCAGGGGGTGCACACTATGCACCATTCTGTTTGTGTTCCCAGGAGCAGGTGCAGGTAGGGGTTGTTGGAAGGTTTTGTGCCATGGCCTGGGGCTTCCTCTCCATACAGCAGTTTCCCCCAGGAAGCCTCTCTGGACACATGATTCTGTGCTTACCTACTCGGGTCTGGTTTACAAAGTTTGTTTTACCAGGAACACTATACTTACATGAACAAGAGATAGAGTCTCTTACAATTGCTTACCCTTGTACTAAATATCAATGGTTTACACGTATCCTGATGCACATCAACTGAACATTTACAGGAGTCCCAGGTGCGCTCACTTTGCATCTAGGACCACAGGATCCCATAGCTCCTGGTTATCCTCACCCTGCTCTTGTCCCAGTCAAACACCATGACACTTCATTCATGTCACTTTGCTTCTCAGAACTTTATATGTGTTACAGTTTTCTTCAAATACTTGAAACTACAAGAGAAAAAGCATCTACATGTATTAGTCAGGATAATCCTGAGGAACAGAACACAAAGCACATTGGCTTACATGACTAAATAGGCTGAGAAGTCCCATGATATGCTATCACATGCTGGATACCCAGTAAAGTCAAAGGTGTAATTCTCATCTGATTCCAAACTAGACTCAAGTCTGAGAATGTGGGGACCTGATGGTTTAACTTTCACTCCAAGGGCAAGAGGAAGCCAATGTTACAGCTCAAGCAGGCACACAAGAAGTAAAAATGAGAGAATTTGCTTCACTTTTATTTTTATTCTATTCATAACCTTAATGGATTGGGTGATGCCCACTTACCAAGACACCAAAACGCAAGAACACAGTGCACACAGCACTCACCACAAACCCTTCCTGAAGCGCCAGTCTCCGTACAGCATACGAACTCTTCTTAATGTAGCCATGACTCTCAGAAGCAGAAAACATAACAGGTTTTCTAAAACACAGAAGAACACAGAGGCCTAGACAATATGAGAATATGGAGGAATTCATCCCCAAAGAGAGAACAAGAAAGGACCGTATCCAGGGATCTAATCAAAACAGATATAAGGAATAGGCCTAAAACAGAACTGAAAACAACAATAGTAAGGATAATGGATGGGCTTGAGAACAGCATAGAAGACATCAAGGATATGCATACCACAGAGATAAAAGACATAAAAACTGGTCAACGGTGAAATTTAAAAATTCTATGAAAGAGACATGATGCTTACTGCACATAATAATGGGTGGAAGCAGCATAGGAATGACTAAGGTTATAGAAGGTTATATCCTTCTATATAAGGATATAGAAGGTAAAATTATGGAAAATAAGGAATCAGAAAAGAGAGGGTAAACTAACTTCTTGGGTTATGGATGTAGACTTAGAGAACTCAGCCACTCTGTATAGTGTAGGAAAATTCCTTTCTGAGGAGTCCCAAAAGAAGAGAGGGAAAAAGGGACAGAAGGTTTATCTGTGCAAATTGTAGCTGAAAGTTGCCCTAACCCAAGGAAGGAAATGAACATCCAAATCCAGAAGGCACAGAGAACTCCTATCAAAATCATCAAAAGTAGGCCATTACCAAGAGAAATCAGAAAATTGACATAATATAGAGATAAAGGAAAAATCCTAAAAGCAGCAAGAGAAAAGAAGTCCCTAAGAAGGGAAGGCAAATAAGGTTAGTTCCATTCACAGAAACTTACCAAGAGAGAAGGGAGTGTCATCATACATTCAATGTGCTGAATGGGAAAAAAATGGGCAGGCAAGAATACTTTATCCAGGAAGTTTGTCATTGAGAAGAAGGAGAGATAAAGAGCTTCCCAGACAAACAAAATCTAAAGGAGTCTCTGACCCCTAATCCAACCCTGCAAGAAATACTAAAGGGGACTCTTTGAGGGGGAAAGGAAGACCAAAAGCAACAAACATTAGAAAGGAATAGAATAAATCTCCAGAAAAAAAAATTACTTTACAGAAACATTGTGATAACACAATTACACTAATATCATATCTTTCAGTAATCACTGTGAATGTAAATGAACTAAAGAGTCCAGTCAAAAGGCACAGAGTATCAGAATGGATTAAAAAAACAAGATCCATGTATATTCTGCCTGTAAAAGACTCCTTTGAGACCTAGAGATACCTGTTGATTGAAAGTGAGGGGTTGCAGAACAATTTATCATGCTACTGGACATAAAAAGAAAGCTGTAGTACCATATTCATGTCAGGCAACCTGGATTTAAAATACAAAGACTGCAAAAAGAGATGAAGAAGGGCATTATATCATAAAGTGGTCTATCCAACAAGAAGCACTAACAAGTGTAAATATTTATGACCACACATTGGGGCACTGAAATATGTAAAGCAATTAATGACATAAAAAAACTCATTGATAATAATACACTAGGAGTAGGGGACTTTCACTTGTAAGTAGGGGACACCCCACTTGCAACAATGAACACATAGTGTAAGAAGAAAATCAAGAAGGAAACAATGGCTTTGAATGACACAGGTGCAGATGGACTTAACAGATATATTCAAAACATTCCATCTTAAAGCAGCAGAATACATTCTTGTCGAGTGCACATGGAACATTCTCCAGAATAGATCACACACTGGGCCATAAATCAGCCCCTACAAGTACAAAAAGATTGAGACTATGGCATGCATATTTTCAGATCAGAACACTATGAAACTTGGAGTCAACCAAAAGGAAAAATTTGGAAACACCACTAATAGTTGGAGTAAAAGACCATTGCACTGAAGAATAAAGCGGTTGACCAGGAAATTAAAGAAGAAATAAAAATACATGGAAGCAAATGAAAATGTTAGCGTTGACGGTCCAAATCCTGTGGGATGCAGCAAAAGCAGGTTTAAGATGGAAGTAGATAGCAGTACAGGCCTAACACGATAAAAATAAAATTTTAAACACACAACCACTTTACACCTAAAGAAGCTAGAAAAGGAAGAGCAAATGAAGCCTAAAGTTAGACGAGGAGGGTAAACAATCATAGAGTACCTATAAATGGCATAGAAAGAAACAAAAACAGTAGAACAGATCAACAAAACTTTTAGGTTGCTTTCTGAAAGAATGAATAAAATTGAACTTCCTGGACCAGATTATTCAAACAGAAAAGAAAAAGGACCCAAAGAGACAAAATCATGAATTTCATGGGACAGATCACAACCAACACCAGAAATACAATCAATTATAAGAGAATATTATGAAAAACTATATACCAACCAATTAGGCCATCTGGAAGAAATGAATAAATTCCCAGAAACATGTAAACTACCAAAATTTCAACAGGAAGAATTAGAAAAGGAGAATTACAGACCAATTGCCCAGGTGAACATGGATGCAAAAATTATCAACAACATACTTACAAATTGAATCCAACAGTACATTAAAAGAATCATTTACCAGGATGAAGTCGGATTTATTCCTGGGGTGCAAGGATGGATCAATATTAACAATGAATCAAAGTTATACACCATATCAATAATAGGATAAGACCCAAATGATCCTTTCAATAAATGCAGAGAAGCATTTGATAAACTACACTATCTTTTCTTGATAAAAACCATCGAGCAAGTAAAGATAGATGGAAAATTCTTCAACGACATAAAGGCCATATACAAAACACGCACTGTTAACATCATCCTCAATGGGGAAACACTGAGTGCTCTCCACATATGGTCAGGAACATGACAGGGATATCCACTGTCACTAATTTTGTTCAACGTAGTACTAGAAGGCTTAGTCTCTGCAATCAAACAATGAAAAAAATAAAAGGCATAGACATTTGAAAGGAGTAAGTCAAACTTTCACTCTTTGCAGATTACATGATACTCTACGTGGAAAATCCAAAAGATTCCACCAAAAGACTTCTAGGACGGAGACAAAACTCAGAAAAGTTGTAGGATACAAAGACAACATCAAGTTATTGGCACTATATACATACACCAAAAATGAAGCAGAAAAGAGAGACATTAAGGAATCAGACCCATTGACAATTGCACCAAAAATCATAACATACCTAGGAATAAACCTAACCAAAGATGTTAGAGATCTGTATGCTAAAAACTATAGAAAGCATATGAAGCAAATTACACAAGACACAAAGGAAGAGCATTCCATGGTCATGGATTGGGAAACAAATATTGTTAAAATATCAATACTACCCAAAGCAATCTACACATTCAATGTGATCCTTACCAAAATAACACCAACATTCTTCACAGAAAAAGAACAAAGAATTTTAAAATTGGTATAAAACCAGAAAACACCGAATAGGCAGAGCAATGTTGAAAAAGAAATCCAAAGCTGGAGGCATCACAATTCTAGACTTCAAGCTGTATTACGAAGCTGTAATCATCAAGAAAGTATGGTACTGGCACAAAAATAGACACATTCATGAATGGGACAGAATAGAGAACCAGATTTGCTGAACAGTCTGTTCAGCAAATGGTGCTGGGAAAACTGGATAGTAACATGCAGAAGAATGAATCTGGCACACTTTCCTACAGCAAACACAAAAATATATTCAAAATGGATGAAAAACCTAAATGTAAGACCAAAAAGCATCGACATCTATAAGAGAAAACAGACAGAAACCTCTTTGACCTCGACCTCAGCAACTTCTTAATAGACACGCCTCTAGAGGCAAGGAAAACAAAAGCAAAAAATGAACTATTGGGACCTCATCAACATAAAAAGCTTCTGCACAGTGGAGGAAACAGTCAACAACACTAAGTGGCAACTGACAGAGGAGTGAAGATATTTGAAAATGACATACATGGTAAGAGTTAGTATCCAAAATCTATAAGAACTTAACAAACACAGAAGAACAAATAAATATCCAGTGAATGGTCAAAAGACATGAGCAGACACTTTTCCAAAGAAAACATCTGGATGGCTAAGAGACACATGAAAAGATGCTCAACATCACTCATCATTGGGGAAAATCAATTCAAAATCATGATAAGATACCACCTCACACCTGTCAGAATGGCTAAAATGAACAATTCAGGAAACAACAGATATGGGCAAGGATGTGGAGACAGAGGAACCTTCCTATACTCTTGGTGGAAATGCAAAGTGGTGTGACCACACTGGAGAAGAGTTTAAAAAGTTAAAATAGAATTACCTTATGTCCCACCAATTT
This sequence comes from Panthera onca, assembly GCF_046562875.1. NCBI lineage: Eukaryota > Metazoa > Chordata > Mammalia > Carnivora > Felidae > Panthera > Panthera onca. Next base: position 146,391,891 of record NC_138344.1, on the reverse strand, counting down.
CTCTACAAGGTAGTTACACAAAGGACACAAAAATTCTGATTCAAATAGCTAAACGGGTGATGGAGATTATGTAGGTCACTTGTGATGCGCACTGGGTGTTAATGTATGTGATGAATCACTAAATTTTATTCCCAAAACTAAAACTACACTACATGTTAACTAACAAAGATGTAAATAAATAAAATCTTCATATATTAAAAAACAAGGGGAAAAAAGGAAGGGGACAAATGTTGTTACAAATGGCCATAACCAATGGGATCTAGGGCAGTGAGTCTAACAACTTGCATTTACCCATTTTATCCCTAACTGGTAGTGGACATTAATTAACAAACATACTCAGGATTCCCAATGTTGGTGCCACGTGAGTGGGAATTCAAACCCCAGCTGCCCATCCCTGCTTCTCTGTGACCACATCTCATGGGCAGTCTGTCTAGACAGCTGGCATCTATGTACTGCCTGTGTGTAGACGTCCTTGCTCCTGGACCAGGCTCATTCACCCAGGTCTGCTGGGTACTCAGAAAGCACAGACTAGTGTCACCCGGCATTCCTTGTACTTCCCATTCCTCACTAGGGAACAAGCTCAGCCTTGAGGATGCATGGTTACCATGTGCTGTTCCACTGGTCTACACCACCTGACACCACCCATGTATTCCAGTACTTGCTTCTGAAGGGAATTTCCAAACAGATGACAATTTCACTAGTGATTTACACTAAAAAATAATTGGATCCAAGTGAGGGCACAATATTGGATTTTAGCTGCATGTTAAGGGGAACTCTGCTTTCATTCTTAGAAGACAGAGAAGAGGTTTATACCAGAGACAAGGTCACAAGGACGGATCCTCCCAGAACCAGCAGTGGACCATCGCCTTACTGAGAGAGGGTACATTTCACATACAATAGAAGCTGTGAATGTATAACATCTGGAGGGAGTGACCTCAGAGGGTGGAGGGGCCACAGGGTGGCCAGAACATCTCTTTACCCTCAGGTGAGGGACCTCCCGAGTCATGTCACTTGTCCACAATACAGTCAGCTTTGGGGGTGGCTATGGTTCTGTTCTTACATCCCAGAGCCCAGTTTGTAGGGCTGCCCCCAAACTCCACTGGCTAGTGTCCAACATCGTCCCATCAAGGCTGCAGAAAACGGGATGCATGTCAGCCCCAGAAGTCCTCTCTCAATGGCAACGACTCCTTTATGTGTCTTTCCTTGTTGTTATCTGTCTTTCTTCATGTTTCTTTCCTTACCGTTTCTCTTCACCTCAGAGCATTTGGGGGACATCCATGCATATCCACCAGGGTTCAGTTAGACACTCAGATCCAGAGGGAGACTTGAACTTCATGCAAGAAAGTGTCTGTGCCTGGTGATGAGGGGTTTCATCCCACAATTCTCAAGGTATTCCCTCCCACAGATGTGCTGTCTTCAGGACCCACTCATCTTCAGTTCCGAGACGGACATTTGGTGACTGCCCATCTGTGTCCTGAACTCCATCCCCAGACTCATACACATGGCAGTAATATCAATGTGTCAAAATTAATCTCATGTGACAAGTCCCTTTGGCCACATAAGTTATTCTACACAGGTTCAAGAATGACATAGATGACCACAGTCCACACTGATGTCAGGGAAGTTCACCTCCCTCCCACATGACACTCACATTACCACACCCCCAAATCCTGCAACATGTCAAATCATTACATATTAAGTCAAGTCCAAAACGTTCCTAAATTTCACTACCTCTAAAACCCCAAATCTAACCATGTAGCTTGGGTAGGGTGAGACCGTGGTACCTTCCATCCTGGGGTGAAACCCTCTCCATCAGCCGACCTGCATTTCTAGAAAACCATTTTTGTTTTCTGAATGCTTCTGCATGGTAACCATAACATAACAGGTACTGACATTCCTATCCCAGAAGAAATACAGTGTAATTTAGAAGTGCATCACCAACAAGAAACAATTTGATTATCAATCTGGGGAAACCCGTTAGGTTCAAAGACAGAATGCTCTGAATCTCAGACTCCAACGTGTCTCTGGGATTGACACTTCCTTTTTTCTTAAAGGTGGTACATGTCTGAAGCTGAGCACATTTATCCCAGTTTCATGAAGGTAGAATTTCTGAGCCCAAAAATCTTTCTTTTGTTCTCTCTATTATCAAATGAAAAGTTCTTCTGACTCTTGCCAGCTGATAAGGATAACTATTCAAGATTGTTCCTCACCAATGATTAAAGGAAATATAACTGTATATTTATAGGCAAGAATCAGAGTGAAGGGTTCAAAGATGGAAAATATGTAGGAGTAGACATCCTGTGAACAGAAGGGTCTGCAGTGCTCATGATGGAAAGGTCTCACCCTTGCATGTTGCATAAATGGGGAGGGAAGGAAAGGAGTCACTGTATCTCTGCAGGGGTCTGTGAAACAACAGGAGCACGGGGACCACCGGGGGGCAATCACAACCACCAGGGGGAACTCAGAGACCACGGAGCTCATGATCCAGGACAAGAGATTGGTTGAGGACTGGTCTCCTCGGAAGGGCTTTCAGATCCAGACTCTGCACACTTATTCTGATATGAACACAGCAAAGAATTTGTAAAGCTGTGGAAACACACAAGTGTCCACCCTGTTTAAATAAACCATGATAAGGGGAATACACAATTTTCCCAGGGTCAGACACTGGGATAAATACATCTTTGATCATTCTCACATTAACAAGAGTTTAGAAGAATAATGATCTCCATTTCATAGATGAAGAAATATTTTTAATTAACATCATCCTTCCTGTTCTCAGGTGTTTTGCCTTCAACATATTTTAATAAAATTCAACCATTTTAACGTTATTGAGGCTTTCTTTTTTTAATGTTTATTTATTGTTATGGGAGGGAGAGACAGACTACGAGCGGGCAAGGGGAAGAGAGAGAGAGGAGACACAGTATCAGAATATCAAGCAGTCTCCAGGCTCTGAGCTGTCAGCACAGAGCCCGACACAAGGCTCAGACTCATAAACTGTGAGACCATGACTTGAGTCAAAATCGGACACTTAACCAACTGAGCCACCCAGAGGCTCCATATTGAGGGTTTCCATTGATGTCCACATAGGGTTCATGTGTAAATGACCCCTTGTGTTTGTAGAAAAACCCTGGCATCTCCATCAGCTCTGTGAGTCTCTGTCGAGGCTTCTCACTCTCTCCAATTTGTGACAGAATAGACCTGGCTTCCACCCATCACTCTCCTGGGACTTCTAGAAAGTCAGGAACCTGAAAACCTCACTGGGATGTCCAGCCTTGTCCTGCATGTGGTTCAGGAGGCCGGTGGGTCCCCTGATGGAGAGCACAGGTCCAGATACTGGGACTACTCTCACCTCATACGTCATCTTGGACATTCACACACTCTGTCTCTGCCGCAGTGTATCTGTTAACCTGTACAATGGTGGTATACTGATTCTTACCTCAATGTTTGGGTTCATATGTGAAAATAAGGATTATCATGGGTACTTATAATCACTGCAGCAAAATCACAAATTAATAAATCACAATGTCCTGAAAGATATTGTGACACCAAACACTGCCCCATCCCTTACACCTGCCAAAGGTCACTGGCTTCTTGAGGATTCTGTTGCAAAATTTACTATATTGTCAAAGGACATCTGTATGCTGATTAAACCCTCCCATCCCTGAAACTGTAGCTGGGAGAAGAGCCCCAGCCCCTAAGTGTTCACATTCAGTGATCAGAACAGAACACAGACATCTCACCATGGAGTTTGGGTTCACTTTGGTTTTCCGTGGTTCTATTTTAAACAGTAATTCCTGATGAACAAGAAACACTGACTATGATAGTGGATATGAGTGAGAGAAACAGTGGGTGTGTGACATTTTCCTGACTTGTATCTGTAGATGTCTTGTGTGACGTGGAGCTGTTCCAGTCAGGGGGAGACCTGATGATGCCTGGCAGGGGAGGGGGTCCCTGAGAATCTCCTGTGCAGTCTCTAGATTCACCTTCAGTAGCTAATTGATGAGGTGGGTCTGCTAGACTCCAGGGAAGGGGCTGAATGGGAGTCTACATATCTGTATGGTATAAGATAAGGACCAAATGTCATTATTTTACTCACTGGAATTCAAAACCATTTGTGAAAGAGGCCATTTTTTCCCTAATTTTAATTCTATGAAATCTCATGGAGGATTTGCTGACTGCATCCAGACACATTTCACTCTGGTCTCTGTAATCTGCTCCACTGGTCTGTGTGTCTGACTCTGTGCCAGCAGCACAGTGTTATAGACAATGTACCTCTGCAATATACTTAGAAAGGAGGACGTGTGCTGTCTCCAGGTTTGTTCTTCTTTCTCAGGATTGTTTTCTCACTTCTGTGAGCTTTGTGGTACCATATAAATAAGAATTTCCCAGATACATTCATTGGCATTTTTATTAACTCAACTAATATTAGAATTTATTAGAACAGATAAAAGGAATAAAAAGTGTAATAATACAAAAAATTAACAAATTGAAATAGATATCTGGAAAGCTAAATGCAATTGAAAAAGCATCTCTACTAGGAAATAGGTAAAACTCAAACAGATACAATCAGAATTAAGGAGGGGACATAACTGATACCAAAGAAGTGAAAAACAATAACAGAAAATGCCTAATTATAGACCCATTATTAGATAACTAAGGGGCAACTAGGCAGTTTCTAGAGTTATACAATGCGCAAGACTGTACATGAAGAAACAGAAAATTAACAGAATTAAAGCAAGTAAGATTGAATCTAAAATCTAATCATACACCGCCCCAAAAGAAAAAAGTCAGCTTGGTAACAGAGGACTTTATCTATGAATTATATCAAAATATAAAAGATATTTAATGACAATATCTCTCAGACTCTTACCAAATACTGAAAAGAAAGGAATACGCCCCAACTCATCTACAAGACCAACCTTACTATACTGCAAAATCGAAAGACACCGTAAGAAGGGAAACTAAAGGCCAATATCTCAGATGGACATACATGCAAAACTCCTAGCATAGTGAATGCAACAACACAATGAAAGGGTCATATGTGACAATGCAGTCACATCTGTTGATCATCTAGATCATCATCTATTGATACATATAAAACTAGACAAAATTCAACAAATTGTCATTATTAAAAAATCTCAGCAACTGAGGGAAAGAAAGAAATTACCTCCACAAAATTGTGGCCATAGATGAAAAGGCCACACCTGACAGCATATTTAACAGTGAAAAACTGAAGCTTTTCCTGTCACATTAGGAGCCAGGCAAGGATGCTCATTCCCTACATAGGTATTCCACATGGTAACATGAAGACCAGTAAAATATGGCACCCAATGTATGTCATCTTGTCACATGGCTTATTTGGAGGAAAGTCACTAGAGTACAGCTAGTCTAAGCAATCTGTGACCCTTCTTTGTCCCCCTGAGAGCAGGACATAAATCTCTCCTGGGAAACTTCCTTTCCCTCTACCAGAATGGGAGAACCATCCTTACACCAGAAATGGGAACTTTAGCACCAAGAAGGCTGTGCAAACAAGCCTTGTTAATTCCTCACTAATTGACTTGCCCAAACCCAAATCTCTGTCTTGTTAACTCTTCACAAATCCATTTTTTTTTTTCTAAAAGGCACAAGGGCCACCTACTTTCTTCATTCTCTGGGTGTCATATTATTAGGAAGCTTGTGCACATGCAAAATGAAATTTATTCTCTTCTGTAGATCTGTCTTATGTCAATTGAATCCTTAGACCATACAAAGAACACAGAAGCAAAGAAGGAAAAAGCTTGCTGCTCCTATAAGTTGCAGATGTACCCATAAAAATTCGGTAAGAAAATGAAATAAAGACATGTAAATCAGTAAGAAGAAAATTATTTGTTTGAGAATCACATGAACTTACATATAGTGAAACCTTAGAATCTCCACAAAAAAAGTATTAGAACTAATAAACTCAGGAAAAGTTCAGGGTACAAATCAACATACAAAAATATGTTGTATTTCCACACACCTAAAACATAGTATATGAAAAAAATAACAAAATCACACAATTGAAAATGGCACAAAATGGAGCATCTGAGTGGCTCAATCCGTTAAGTGCCTACTGTTGATTTTGGCTCAGGTCATGATCTCCTGGTTCCTGAGTTTAATTCTAAGGCAGGGTCTGCAATGATTGTGCAGAGCCTGCTTGGGATTCTCTGTCCCCTTCTCTCTCTCTGATCTCTCTCTCCTTCCCTCTATCTGTCACACAAAAATAAACACACATTAAAATATATGGCACAAAATAAAGTATTTAGGATTAAATTTCACTAAAAAGTAAAATAGTATACCAAACATGATGTGCTGGGAGAAAGACATGTAAAATGGCAAACACAGATGAAAAGATCACTGTGTTCACAGATCAGAATTATTTATACTGTCACAGTCCCTTCTGCAAGAAGTGATCCAGAAGTGCCTCTCAAACACTGGTTTTAAATTTGAAACAAATCTAAGTCTGGAGCCTGATATATAGTCAGAGGATATGCAAATAGGGCCCTCCCTGTGCTGATTAAACCAGTCCAGCTCCAACCCTGCAGCTGGGAGAGGAGCCCCAGCCCCGGGAGTCCCAGGTGTTCCCATTCTGTGATCAGCACAGAACACACACACCTCACCATGGAGTTTGTGCTGGGCTGGGTTTTCCTGGTTGCTCTTTTAAAAGGTAATTCACGGTGAATGGGAGACACTGAGTATGTGAGTGGACATGACTGAGAAAGAGTGGATGTGTGACAGTTTCCTGACCAAGATGTCTTGTGTCTACAGGTGTCCAGTGTGACGTGCAGCTGGTGGAGTCTGGGGGAGACCTGGTGAAGCCTGGCGGGTCCCTGAGACTCACCTGTGTGGCCTCTGGATTCACCTTCAGTAACTATGGAATGAGCTGGGTCCGCCAGGCTCCAGGGAAGGGGCTGCAGTGGGTCGCATATATTACATATGATGGAAGTAGCACAAGCTACACAGACTCCGTGAAGGGCCGATTCACCATCTCCAGAGACAACGCCAAGAACACGCTGTATCTGCAGATGAACAGCCTGAAGACCGAGGACACGGCCACATATTACTGTGCAAGTGACACGGTGAGGGGACCTCACTGGGAGCCCAGACACAAACCTCCCTGCAGGGGGGATCAGCACCACCAGGGGGCGCACACTATGCACAATTCTGCTTTGTGATGACAGGAGCAGGTGAAGATGGAGGTTACAGGAAGCTTTCCTGTCAGGGTCTGGGGCTTCCTCTCCACACAGCAGTTTCTCTAGGGAGCCTCTCTGGTCACAGGATTCTGTCTTTATCTATTAACTCTCTCTGAATTAGCAACTGTGTTGTCATAGGAAAACTACCCTAACATGCACAAAGACACAGTTGTTTGCATTGCTTACTCCTGTCTCTCAGTATGAGTGAATTGCAGATTTCCTGACGCACAACAGCTGAACCTTTACAGGAGTCCCAGATGCACTCACTGTGCAGCCAGGACTACAGGATCCCCCAGACCCCATTATCTTCACCCAGCACTTGTCCCAACAATGTGACACACTTCCCTCCTGGCACTTGCTACTCAGGACTTTAAATGAGCTACAGCTTTATTCAATTCCTCTAAAGAAGAGATAATTCATCTCCATGTATTAGTCAGGATTCTCCCCAGGAACAGAAACCAAAGAACCTTGGTTTCCATGACTAAGTACATTGATAAGCCCCACATTCCACTCTCACATGCTGGAGACCCAGGAAAACCAGTGGTGTAATTCTCATCTAATTCTGAACTAGTTTCTAGTCTCAGAACGTGAAGAGCTGATGAAGTAACTCTCAGAACAAGGCCCAGAGGAGACCAATGTTCCAATTCAAACATGCACATGGCAAGTAAAACTGAGGGAATTCCTCCTCCCTCTGCATCAGTTTCTATTCTTAACCTTAATGGAATGGGTGATGCCCAGGCAGACAGAAACCATGGATACAAATGCCAGTCTCTTCTGGAACACATCACAGACATCCACAGAAACAGTGGGGAGTCTGGGCACCCATGATGCAGTCAAGATGACACATAAAGGTAATCATGACAAGTCAACCTCCTGTAAATGTGCAGGTCAAAGACTGAAGATTTAGAAGTCCATGCCATGACTGGCATGGAGCCTGGTGGGCATAGCTGTGCTTCTATGGAGAAGGAAGGCAGAGTCGCATAGGGGGCATTGTGGTCTGAAATCCCCTGGGGGACTTGGGGAGAGACAGTTCCCTTCTCAGGGTGCATTTCGTAAAAGGTGTATTGCCTCTCGTGGGGCAGGAGAGCTGACAGGCACCATTGCACTGCCCTGGTCATTAGCATAGGAGCCTCTGTTGAGAGCAGCTAACTGAATGCTGCCTCCTTGTTCTTCCTCACCATGAACTCCAAGCCCCTAGTGTTCATGCAGCTGCCCTCCTGGGATAAACAGCTCCAGCCACAGCACAGCGAGACCCTCTCACAGAGGATCACTGGGGTCCCAGTCATATTGAGTTCATATAATTTGGAGTTTTCAAACCCAGCTAGAGCTCCTGAGATAAAACATAAGAGCCCTGGGCCACCAGGTGGGCCAATGGTTTGGACACAGACAGGGTGAAGGCAGGGTTCTGATGGAAGCCTGGGACCCACAGGTACAGATTGTTCTCTTTGTGGGAGGGCTTCCTGAACAGGGGAAGCTGGGAACTCCAACTCAAGGGACTAGACAGGGAGCTGATGCCAATATTTCCTCCCACCAATCAGCATGGACAGAATTCAGTGAGCAGCACAGAACCTCCCAGTAGAAGCTAAGCCACTGACACCAAGCTACACCCCCCCCTTGCCTTCCTCAGGTGCTTCCTTACTAGAGAAAGAGGGCCTGGAAACCAGATCAGCACCGCGCCCCTCCCTCAAAAGACGACATATACCCCCAAAGGCACCAAGTCTACTGACCATATAGTGAGGCATAGCTTCACCTCTAGGGGAAATAGGAATTAGCCTCTTTTAACAGGCAGAACAAACTCACCTGGTTAAAACTCACAACATTGTAGACAATGTCTAAACACTCATCGATGGAGAAAAGGAGAAACTCTGCAGAGGACCTAGCTGAGGGACAGAGCAGCCAATACACAACACCACAGTGCACACAGAATATGCAACAAATGCTTCCTAAAGAGTCAAGCCCTCAACAGCAATTGAACACTTTTCAATAAAGACACTACTCTAGAAGCAGAAAACAAAACAGGATTTTCTAAAACACTTAAGAAAGCAGAGACATAGACATACACCATGATGGAGGAATTCATCCCAAAAGAAAAAACGATAAAAGGTCATTGCCAGGGATATTATTAAAGCACATATAACTAATATGCCTCAAACAGAATTTCTAAAAACTCTCACAAGGAAATAGAATTTTTAACAACTATCATACGGATACTTGCTGTGCTTGAGGAAAGCATAGGAGACATGAAGGAAACCCTTACTGCAGATAGAAATGACCTAAAACCTAGCATGCTGAAATTTTAAATGCTGTAACCAAGATGTGAAACTGATGGTATATAATGACCTCAAGGCGTAAAGCAGATGAATGAGCAAGTGACATAGAAGATAACATTGTGGGGGAAATAAAGCAGAAAGGAAGAGGAAAATTAAAGTATTGCCTCACAAACATATACTTAGGGATCTCAGCAACTCCATAATGTGTAATAAAATTCTTTTCAAAGGAGTCCCAGAAGAAGGAGAGGGAGAAAACAAGGGAAGAAGAGTTATCTGAGTGAATTACCATGGGAAATTCCCCAAAATGGGGAAGGAAACAGACATACACATCTAGGAGGCACAGAGAATGCCATTATTTTAAAAAAGCAGGCCAACACTGAGACATATCAGAGAGAAATTGGTAAAATACACAGAAGAAGGAAAACGCTATAAGCACCAAGACAAAAGAGGTCACTAAATAAACAGGGAAGACAAAAGAAAAGATTATGGCAGATGTATCCACAGAAACCTTCAGGCAAGAAGGGAGTAACATGATATCCACAACATGCACAGTTGAAAATTATGCAGCAAGAATACTTTGTCCAGAAAGGGTCATTCGGATACAAGAAGAGATAGAATTTCCCAGAAAAGCAAAAACCAAAGGAGTTCACGGCCTCTAAACAAGCGCCCTTCAAGAATTATCAAAGGGGACTCTTTGAGTGGAAAAGGAAGACTAAAAGAAACAAAGACTAGAAATAAGCAGAGAAAATCTCCAGAAACAGGGACTTTAGAGATAACACAATGGCAAAAGTTTATATCTATCAATAATCACTGTGAATGTAAAAGGGAAAAATGGTCCAATCAAAAGACAAAGGATATCAGAATGGATTAAAAAAATGCAAGACCTTCTGTACACTACCTACGATAGACTCATTTTCAACCTAAAGCAACTGTAGATGGAAAGTGAGGGGAGGGAGAACAATTTATCAGGCTAATGGACATCAAAAGAAAGGTGTAGTACCATACTCATATCACACTAACTAGATTTTAAACCAAAGTCTGTTACAAGAGATGAGGAAGTCAGTACATCATCATGAAGGGGTCTATCCAACAAGAAGATATAAAGCTTTAAATATTTATACACCAAAAGGGTAAGCACTGATATATACATAAATCAATTAATAAGAAACATCAAAAAACTTATTGATAATAATAAAAGAATAATAATAGAGAACTTCAACACTCCACTTACAGCAATGGACACATCACCTAAGCCAAAATTAATAAGGAAACAATGGCTTAGAAAGGCACACTGGACCAAATGGACTTAACAGATATATTCAGAACATTCCACCGTATAGCAACAGAATACTCATTCTTTTTGACTGCACATGCAACATTCTCCACAACAGATCACATACTATGTCATAAATCAGCTCACTACAAGTTCAAAAAGACTGAGATCATACATGCACATTTTCATACCAAACACTATGAAACGTGAAGTCAACCACAAGAACTTTGGCAACACCACTAATACCTAAGGTTAAAGAACATTGTGGTAAAGAATGAATGAGGTTTTCAGGAAATTAGAGAAGCAATAAAAAATACATAGATGCAAATTAAAATGAAAACATGCCAGTGCCCCATCTGGATGCAGCAAAAGTGGTTGGAAGAGGGAAATATATAGCAATACAGGCCAAACTCAAGAAAGAAGAAAAATCTCAAACACACAACCACTTCACAACTAAAGAAGCTAGAAAATGAACAGCAAATGAACCCTAAAGCCAGCAGAAGGTAAATAAAAAACATTAGAGCACACAAATGATAAAGAAACAAACAAAACATTAGACAGATCAATGAAAATATAAGTTGGTTTTTGGAATCATAAATAAAAATGATAAACCCAAGGCCAGGTTTGCCAAAAACAAAAGAGAAAGGACTAAGTAAATATAACCACAAATTTAAGACGAGAGATCACAACTAATAGCACAGAAATACAATTAGAAGAAAATATTTTGGAAATTTATATGCCAACAAACTGGTCAATCTGGAAGAACTGGATAAATTCCTACAGTAATGTAAACTACAGTAACTGAAATAGGAAGAAACAGAAAACCTGAACTGACTGATAATGAACAAAGCAATTGATCCGTAATCAAAACTCTACTGAAACACAAAAGACCAGGGCCTGATGGCTTCACAGGTGAATTCTACCTGATATTTAAAGAAGAGTGTAAATAATCTATTTAAGTAGCATAGAATATTCTAGTCTTCTCAAACTGTTCCAAATAATAGAAATGGAAAGAAAACTTCCAAACTCATTCTATAAGAACAGTATGACCATGGTTCCAAATCAAATAAAACCCAACTAAAAAGGAGACTTAAAAGCCACTAGCCCTAATGAGCATGGATGCAACAATTATCAAGAAAATAATTGCAGCTTGAATCCAAAAATACGTTAAAATTATCATTTACCACGATCAGGTGGGATTCATTCCTTGGTTGTAAGGGTGGTTCAATATTCACAAATGACTCAATGTCATACAACACATCGATAAGATAAAGGATAAAAACTATATGATCCTCACAATAGATGTGAAAAAGAGCATTTGACAAAGTACAGCAACCTTTCTTAATAAAAACCCTCAACAAGGCATAGAGGAAACACATCTTAACATCATAAAGACCATATATGAAAACCCCACAGGTACTATCCACAGTAGGGAAAAAACCTTTTCCTCTACTGTCAGGAACACAAGAGGGATGCCCACTCCCATCATTCTACTTAACATAGCTGGAAGTCTTATCCTCACAAACAGACAACAAAAAGAAATAAAGGCATTCAAATTGGCAAGAAAGAAGTCAAACGTTCACTCTTCACAATGACATGACACTCTATATAGAAAACCCAAGAATCCACCAAAATATTGCAAGCACTGATACACAAATTCAGCAAAGTAACAAGATACAAAATCAACATGCAAAAATCTATTGCATTTGTATATAGTAATAATGTAGAAACAGAAAGACAAATCCAAAAAAATTCCATCCCCTTTACAATTGCACCAAAAATAATAGGATAACTAAAGGGTTAAAAGATCTATACTCTGAAAAATACAAACACGATGAAAGAACTGAGGATGACACAAAGAAATGGAAACACAGTCAATGTTCAGGATTGAAGGAGCAAGTATTGTTGACATGTCTATTCTACACAAAGAAACAGGAGACTTTATGATTGCAGACTTCATGGTATATTACAAAGCAGTAGTCATCAAGACAGTATGCTACAAGCACAAAAGAGACACACAGATCAATAGAACAGACTAGTAAGCCCAGATATGGACTCACACATGTATGGTCACCTCATCTTGAATGAAGTAGGAAAGACTATGTAATGGGAAAAAAAAAAAAAGACAGTCTTCTCAATGAAGGGTGTTGGGAAAACTGGACCAGAACATGCAGAAGAATGAAACTGAGCCACTTTCTTACACCATACACAAAAATAAATTCAAAATGGGTGAAAGACCTAAATGTGAGACAGGAGACCATCAAAATCCTAGAGGAGAACTCAGGCAGCAACTTCTTTGACATTGGACATCGCAACTTCTTACTAGACGTGTCTCAGAAGGCAAAGGAAACAATAGCAAACATTAACAGCCAGGGCCTCATCAAAATGAAAAGCTTCTGCACAACTAAAGAAACAATCAACTACTCTAAAAGGAAACCTACAGAATTGAAAAATGTATTTGCAAATGATATATCTCATAAAGCCTTTCTATCCAAAATCTATAGAGAACATATCAAACTCAGCATCCAAAATACAAACAATCCAGTGAAGAAATGGGCAGAAGACATGACTAGACACTTTTCCAAACAAAGCATCCAGATGGCTAATGAAAAATACTCATCATCACTCAACAACAGGGAAACACAAATCAAAACTTAATGAGATAGGACCTCACAACTCTCAGAATGGCTAAAATTAACAACTCAGGAAACAACAGATATTGATGAGGATGAGGAGAAAATGGAACCCTTTTATACTCTTGGTGGGAATGCAAAGGGGAGTGGCCATTCCAGAAAACACTTTAAATACTTAAAACTGAAACTACCTTGTACTCCAGTAATGCTCTACTAGGTATTCACCCAAAGGATACAAAAATTCTGATTTGAGGAGGCACATGCACCCCAATGTTTATAGCAGCATTAACAATGAGAGCCAAAGTGAGGAGAGAGACCAGAAGTCCACCGAGTGATGAATATGCATGTATATGTATAGACTAGAATATTATTCGGTCATAAAAAAGAATGAAATCTTGCCATTTGCAAAGATGTTGATGCAGTTAGAGGATATCATGCTAAGTGACATAAGGCAGTCCAAGAAAGACAAGCATGATATTATTTCCTTAAATGGGGAATTTAAGAAACACAGCAGATGAACATAGGGGAAGGGAAAAAAAGAGCAAGAAAAAATATAAAAGACTCCAAGGATAGAGAACGAATTGAGGGTTGCTGGAGGACAGGGGTGTAGGGGATGCGTTAATGGATGATGGGGATTAAGTAGGCCAAGTGTTCTGATGCGTACTGGATATGAATGTGGGTGATGAATCAGTGAATTCTACTACTGAAATTAATATCACACAGTATGTAATCTAATAAAAATTTAAACACAAACTTAAAAAGTTAGAAAAGTGGAAAAAAAGGAAGGGAGAAACATTGTCACAAATTGTCGTGAACATGGAATCTAAGGTAGTGAGTCTAACTTCTTGCATTTACTCATTTTATCCCTAACTGCTAGTGGACATTAATTAACATACTCATGACTTTTACAGTGGTTCCAGGTGGGCTGGAATTCAAACCACAGCTGCCCTTCCCAACTCCACTGTGCCGACACCCCATGGGCAACTTGTCCAGACACCTGCACAAGAACCCAGGTTGGACCACAGCAGGGACCCTCATCTGCAGGACTGAAAAGTGTGGAGAGATGACCATTCCTGCCAGGCTCTGGGTTTCCTCCCACGACCTTGCTGGCTCCACTCCCTTTTATTCCTTTCCCTTCTCTTTGAAAAGAAGCATGTCCCCTGTTTCTGGTGCATGAAAGTGAGGGGCTATGTGTTCTATAAATGTTCAATATGACCGATCACTTACATGGGGACAAATAAAAACCCATATGGTGCAGCCTGTCTCATGGGCTCCTATCACCCAAAGTGGCAGAGTACAAATAAACCTAAATATGCACTTAGTGAAACACTGTACAGCACGTTGCAAAAGCATTAGGACATGAGAAGCCTGGAATAATTCCACAAATGCTGTATGAGCTCCCCTTGGAAGGAAGAAGAAATCTTATACTCCCAAACATGCAAAACAAAAAATAAATGCAGGAAATGATAAAACAGTTTCATGTGTTCTATTCATGAAGTGTCTGACAGTGACAATGCACAGAATGAATTGTCAGCGTTTCGCATAGAATTGTGAAGGAAACATCTTGAGTCATGAACTTGGTTGTGGGCACAGAGCTCAATGGCTCCTGACACATATAGAAACCCCAAAACTTGGAAAGGTTAACGTGTTTTTTGGCCCCGGAGCACATCTATCAAATCTGATAAACAATCTGTCCAAAAAGACACACACAGCATATCTTGTGAAACTTGAGTTCAATTTCAGCATGAGAACAGAATTTCCATATATTATGAAAAAACCATGCCATGAAAATGAGTTACTACACACTATAAACTGAAAAACAAACAACAGAGACCAGAGACCAGTTAGCGAACAAGTCAGCATTGAGAGACACCAGAAAAAAAAAAAAAGATTTTAGTTATATTGTAAATCAAGAAATTACTGGGGTGCCTGCGTGGCTCAGTCAGTTAAGCATCTGACTTCAGCTCAGTTCACGATCTCACGGTTCATGGGTTTGAGCCCCGTGTCAGTTTCTATGCTTACAGCTTGGAGCCTAGAGCCTGCTTCTGATTGTGTCTCCCTCTCTCTGCCTCTCGCCCACTTGCACTCTCTCTCTGTCTCAAGAATAAAAATTAAAAAAAAAAATTATCAGTCACAAGCAATCAATCATTATGAAAACCAAAATTATACCTAAGAACCAAAGGCCCATAAAAAGAAATAGTATAAATGGGCTTTGTGAAAATCAAATAATTTTTTTCTGAACACGTGGCAATCAATAGTAGTAAGACAAGTTACGGAGGAAAAGACAATATTCACAAATTGCATAACCACCAAGGGACTTGCATCCCGAATATGCTAAGAACCCTCAACAGTCAATAGGAAGAAAGGAAACAACACTCTATAAAACAAGCACAGCCTTGCATAGTAAACATCCCATCCTAGAGGTTATAGACACATTAGGTAAGGACAGGAAAAGACTCTTCACACCATCGACTGTCAAGGAAATTCAAATCAAGAATGCAATAGATGCCCTATGCACTCATCCTGAGGGCTCAGGTATGAAGGGAACACTGGCAACACCATCCAGGTGAGCATCCAGCACACGTGGGGCCTCAAACACTGCAGGTAGGAATGAAACACGAACACCAGCTCTGGAAAACTGTAGGCTGTTGCTTATGAAATTATACATGGATGACTTAACATGTAACCTGGAAATACCACTCCCGAGTGTCTGCTCCAGAGTGAAATCCCATGCTCACAAAATAAATGGTGTGTAAATATTTATAGCATCTTAGTGTTAGAAGCTAGGAATAAGAAAAAGTCTTTCTAAATAAAAAGGAATAAACCAAGTATGAAACTTCCATCAATGGGATGCTTTGCCACAGAAATGTGAGGCTATTGATGCAGAATTGAAACTAGGAGAACCTCAAAGACATGATATGAGGGAAGGGAAGTCGTCTCAAAGACTACAGAGGTGGTGTGGCCTGGGACATTCACACAGCCAGCCCAGATGACAGTGTTTGGCTGGGTTTCTTTATCTCTTTCTGCCCAACATTCACATGATAAGTTCCTCTGCCTCATGTTGAATGCTGTCCTGCGCTCAACAATGCTCTCATGTTTCAACTCTCCACAGACTAAACCCTACAACCTCGGACTCCTCTGAATGGAGAGTTGTTGAGGCCATAATCTGACATGTGTTCTGACAGGAGCTGTTCCCTCCACTGTCCCTGGCTCTGGCTCTCTCCTGCAGGTGAGGAGGAGTAGGTTAGGAATACTCCACTGAAACCATCTGTCTCCTGCACCTGACTCTCCCACAACATGAGGCCCAGACCTTCCTCACCCTCATCTGTAAATGAAGTCAGTTATACTGAAACAGATTTGCACCTTGGTTTAGTGGATTGCTCCAGCTCCCCCCTGCCCTGGGCAAAACTCTGCAGCTGCAGGTGGGGACAAAATGAGGGATCAGTTTAGGGGTGAGTGGCAGCTGCACTTCTTTGAGGCTTGCTTGTCCTAGTGGCATGAGACCCCTGCTGTACAAGTCAGGTCTGGGGCGACCAGGCTCCCAGCATCCCGAGTGGACTGTGCCCAGGGCAGAGTTTCCATCCTGGGAGTGGGGCTGCAAACAATGAGTGAGTCCCACATCTCAGTGGCACCTGCTGGGGCTTGGCCTCAACAGCAAACAGCTTAGGGCCACTGACATCCTGTCCCTCTGGGAAAGAGTCCTCTGAACAGGAGCTGGTCACCAGGAACCCTGGTATTGGTTGCAACAGTCTGGAGGGGAGGTTGCAGCCAGGCTCAGTGGCACATGCCTATAGTCCCAGCTCCTTGCACTGGAGTTTCCATTTGCTGAGCTGGGGTGGGGAAGGAAAGGCACATACCTTAGCTCAAAATTCTAGCTTTGCCGTCTGTCAGTATTTTCTGGAATAAATGTTTCTTCATGGGCTGAATGCCAACAAGGCCATTTGCAGACACTGTAAATACATCATTTGAGATTTTATTCATATTCCACATAGTAAACATTCAATGTAGTATTACTTTCAGGTGTAAAATATAGCGATTCAACATTTCCATACAACACCCAGTGCTCATTATGAGTGCGGCCCTGCAACCCCATCACCTACTTCCCCAAACCTCCTCCCACGTTCCCTCTGGTAACCATAAGTTTGTTTTGTATAGGTAAGAATCTGTTTTGTTGGGTTTATATGTTCCATGGCTTAAGCCTAAGACTCTTGATTTGGGTTCATGTCTTGATATCATGGATTCTGAGATCAAGCCCCATTTTGGTTTCTGCACTGACAGCAAAGAGACTGCTTGGGATTCTCCTTCCCACTTCCTCTGCTCCTCGCCCCATTCTATCTCAACATAAATTTAAAAACATTGAAAAAAGTTTATTTCTTGGTGTAGCTCTTCTCTCTTCTTTGTCCCATTTCCCATTTGAAGTTTCTTAAATTCTACATATGAATGAAAGCATATATTTGTCTTTCTCTCACTTGTTTCAGTTAGCATAATACTCTCTAACTCCATTCATATCATTACAAATAGCAAATGTCGTTCCTTTCAGGGCTGAGAAACATTCCAGTGTATGAGTATGAGTGTGTGTGTGTGTGTGTGTGTGTGTGTGTGTGTGTGTGTAGATATACCACATATACTTTATCCATTTATGAGTCAATGCTTACTTGGGCTGTTTCCATAGCTGGGCTGTTTTTGATAGGGCTGCTACAAACATAGAGTTGCAATCCCCTTTAAATTAGTACTTTTGTATCCTTTGGGTAAATACCTAGTAGTTCAATTGATCAATCATAAGGTAGTTATATTTTTAGCATTTTGAGGAATGCCCATGCTGTTTTCCAGACAAGCTGCACCAGTTTCCATTCCCACAAGCAGTGCAAAAGTGTTCCTCTTTCTCTGTATCCTCACAAACACCTGATGTTCCTTATGTAGTTGAGTTTAGTCATTCTGACAGGAGTGAGATGATATTTCGTTGTAGTTTTGATTTATATTTCCCTGATGATGAGTGATGTTGAGCATCATTTCATGTGTTTATTGGCCATCTGTATGTTGCATTTTGGAAAGTCTATTCATGCCTTCTGCTCATTTTTTAATAGGATTATTCAGTTTTGGAGCTGAATTTTATACTACATACAGAAAACCTAAAAAACTCCACCAAAAAAACCCCACTAGAACTGATACAATAAACCAGTAAAGCTGCAGCATACGAAATCAACATACAGAAATTTGTGCATTTCGATACAACAATAATGAAGAAGGAGAAAGAGAAATCAAGGAATTTATCCCATTTACAATTACACAAAAAAAAATAAGATACCTAGAAATAACCCTCACTAAAGAGTTACAAGAGCTTTACTCTGAAAAACCTGGGACATTTATGGTACAAATTGAAGAAGACACAAAGAAATGGAAAACTATTCCATGCACATGGATTAAAACAAAAAACATTGTTAAAATGTTGATACTACCCAAAGCAATCTAGACATTCAATGCAAATAATTCAATGCAAATATCCCTGTCAAATAATACAAGCATTCCTCACAGAGCTAAAACAAATATTTCTAAAATTATCATGGAACCACAAAAGACCTTGAACACCCAAAGCGATCCTAAAAAAGAAAAAAATGGAGGCATCACAATTCTGGGTTTCAAGCTATATTACAATGCTGTAGTCATCAAGACAGTACGGTCCTGGCACAAAAAGAGACACATAGATTAATGGAACAGAGTAGAAAACCCATAAATGGACACATAACAATATGGTCAACTAATCTTCGTCAAAACAGGAAACAGTATCAAATGGAAAAATGACAGTCCCTTCAACAAAGGGTGTTGGGAAAACTGGACAGCAACAGGAAACTCTAATGGAACCGGACCACTTTCTTACAATATACACAAAAACAAATTCAAAATGGATGAAAGACCTAAATGTGAGACAGGAAACCATCAAAATCCTAGAGGAAAACACAGGCACCAAACTCTTTGACCACGGTCAGAACAACTTCTTACTGGACATGTCCCAGATGCAAGGGAAACAAAAGCAAAAATGAACTATTGGGACCTCAAGATAAACAGCTTCTGTACAGCAAAGACACAATCAACAAAACTAAAAGGCAACTGACAAAATAGGAGAAGATATTTGCAAATGGCATTATCAGATAAAGGCTTAGTATCCAAAATCTATAAAGAACTTCTCAAACTCGACACTGAAAAAAAAACAAATAATCTGGTGAAGAAATGGTCAGAAGACATGAATAGACATTTTTCAAAGAAGACTTCCAGATGGCGAAAAGACACGTGTAATGAGGCTCATTGTCACTCCTCGTCAGGGAACATAAATCAAAACCACAATGAGATAACACCTCACACCTGTCAGGATGGCTAAAATTAACATGGTGGGAATGAAAGCTGGTGCAGCCATTCTGGAAAATAGTGTGGAGATTCCTGAAAAAAATTAAAAATAGAACTATCCTGTGATCGAGCAATTGTTTTACTAGGTATTTATCCAAAGGATACCAAAATGCTGATTCGAAGGGGCACATGGACCCCAATGTTTATAGCAGCCCTATCAACAACAAGCAAATTGTGGGAGAGCCCAAATATCCATCAGGAGATGAACACATAAAGAAGAGGTGGTAAATATATACAATGGAATATTACTCAGCCATCAAAAAGAATGAAAATGTGTGTGGAACAACAACGTATTAACCTAAGTGAAATAAGTCAGTAAGAAAAAGTCAAATATCATATGATTTCATTCATATGTGGGATATAAGAAACACAACATAGGGGAAGGAAAAATAAAATAAGAGAAAAACAGAGAGGGAAGAAACAGGAAGAGACTTAAATACAGAGAACAAACTGAGGGGAAGTGGGGAAGTTGGGCTAAAAGGGAGATAGGCATTAAGGAGGGCACTTGTTGAAATGAGAACTGGGTGTTATATGTACGTGATGAATCACTAAATTCTACACCTGAAATCAATACTACACTGTAGGTTAACACACTTAAATTTAAATTAAAAATATTACAAGAAAATTAAATACATACATATATGAACTCTTGGGAGTACCTCAAAATAGCAAATTCTGCACAGTGAAGGAAACAATAAACAAAACTAAAAGACAACCTATGGAATGGAAGAAGATACTTGTAAATGGCATATCCCCAGGGTTAGGATCCAAAGTATGTACATTTTTTTAAATTATTTTCACTTGTCAGTAAAGAGTGTGTGTCCATGCATACTTTGTGTGAGAAGCAAAACTCGTGTATTGTGGTAAGATCTCACTGAAACTGAGATCCACCCTCTTCACTAAATTTTAACCGTACAGTACAATATTGTTAAGTACACATGTAATGTTGTGGAGAAGACCTCTAGAACTTAGTCATCTTGCATAACAGAATATCACACACCTTGATATCTAACCCTCATTGCGCCTCTCTGCCAGCGCCTGGCAACTGCCACTCCACTCTGTTTTATTGTTATCAAATCCCGAATTCAGCTACCTGTTGCTGGAAAGGTCAACATTCAAAGTTTGAGTTTTGGTAGGAAAGGAATTTGAGCTTTATGCACAAAGCCAGCCACTGGTAAGAATGCAGACTCCTGTCCAAAAGCCAACTCTGAGGTTTCTCCCTGACGCAGGGGGTTTTAAAGGAGGAGAGCATATTTAATCAAACAAGGGAGTTCCATGGTTGATAACGTCTTTTGATCATGTGCAGACTCCACGGTGCAAGCTGCCAAAGTTATCTCCACTCCCTGGCATCTCCAGCTGAGGAGGGAACCACACATGCATGGGAGGAGACTGCCAGAGGCCAGGAAAGAACCCCAATAAGGGATTAGAGCGGAAAACCCCTGGGGCTCACACATGGTCAGCAGTACTTTCTGTTCTCCCCAGCTGCCATAAAAAAAATACTAAAATACAACCTTGTACTTCACCAATCATGACAGAATACTGGGAAATGTTTCCTCAGTAAACTCAGAGGAAGCTTCAAACCAAAAACCAAAGGATCAAATGGCTTGAAAACTAATGTCTAACCAGAATGAGACATGAAAAACGACAAAGCTATTTTTTTAGTCACCTATAAAGGTAAAATTGACAATGTCCACCTCCACATCCCAAGGAAGTAGGAAGCATTGGTCTCCATAATGAGGAAAAGCAGTCGTCCATAGAAAGTGACCCAGCAGTACCACAGGACATGGAATTGGTAGAGAAGTTCAGGGTGTTAAATTTTCATATCCCATATTCACTAGCTGGAGGAAAGATGGAATGTGCTGAATAGAGCCATGTCTCTGGGTCCAAGTCCTTAATATGTCCATGTGAGCACGGCTTGAACTGGCTCACCTGCTTCTCCCACATCCACCCCAGCTGAACTGTTGTGCAGGGTCACACAATGCCACACCCTGGGACTGTTACCTAAACCCACAAGTGGATCCCAGGTGCAGGGGACTGGCCACCTGGTACAGCCCTCTGTTCTGTCAGATGGCCTAGACCTCACTTTGCTGAGGATCCTCCACTTATACACTCTCACTGGCAGATGTCCCTGAGCAGGGGCATGAGGGTGGCAGAGGGCCAGGTCACCTTGAGGGCATCCCTCTTGCAGTTTGCATTCTGGGCAGTGCTGGCTCCTGTCCAGGGTTCTCAAGGTCGTCCCTCATGGCTCTACATCTCCTTGAGGTGGTAATTACAAAGAAGGAGCTGCACAATGGCAAGGGCATTCAGATGACTGGTTGGCTGTCCTGTAGCCTGTGTTTTGGGACAAGAGACCCGTTATCCACATGTGGCCAACGAAACCATTTAGGTCCAGACATCTGCTGATGATCACTCAGGATGATCAGGGAGACTTGCAGATGGACTACCCCTCCATGCCTCCAGACTGTTGCTACCTTGGCTACCTGGAGGAGATTCCTCTTTCCATGGTCTCCATGGACACGTGCTATCGGGGCCTTGAAGGTATCATGAAGTTGGATGACCTTGCCTATGAAATCAGACACATCAGCGATTCCCAACATTTGAACACATTGTTTCTCAGAGAGTGGCAGACACCAATGCAACGGGACCTACTTATAACCTGGGATATAAGGAGGATAGGGACCCCTGTTCCTCAAGGAAATGCCAGTACAGTCCTCAGGATCTCTAGTAAGTTGTAGTCATCCCATCACGGAATTCTGCTCTCAGTTCCAAAACAATATATAGTGTGTTCAACCACAGGTCAAAAGGTGCCCAATTCCTAATAAGGCTAGTTAGCTTAATTGACTCATTGTTTCATGGGATTCATGTAAGTTACTATATTGGTTTCATGATAATTTATAATGAGAGAGATCCAGCTAACATGGGCAAATATGTGTTGCATCAGAGCCCTTTTTTTTCAATACTATGAGTCCAAGGGTTTTTGAATTCTTAAACCACATTCATCCTTAGTTGTGATTCGAAATGGATCCCATGAAGTTAATTTCAGTCCAGTTGTATGAAGTATATGCCATCCACAAAGCCCCATCGTGATGGGTTATTTAGGCAGACATTATTTACTCATGTCTGTCATAGCAACACATCAGATTGCAAAAAATATTGGTTTGTGGGTTGACACGGATGAATATGCTTGCCAGAAAAGGTCCAACTGCATTAGGACCCAATTCTCTTGTATACCTGAAGCTTTCAGGAAGTGTTCCTTCATTCATATACAGCACAAAATTAGTGGCATATTAGGCAAGTGCCTCTTCAACAACTGAATGGTGCATTGAAATAAAAGCCTGACCCACAATCATTTCGGAAACTACTTAGTTGACCCAGGCAAGCATTGTGACTGCAGCTCCTTAGAGCAGTGCTATAGCAATCTATGCTTTATGAGTGATAGTATTTTAACCTCTGGGGACAAATGTAATACAGGCAGATGCTATACAAACTGCACCGATTTCGATGCTGGGACACTTGGCAGGCCAATCCAAAATATATGTGATCTTCCAGAATCCTGCCGTGGGGTGTCCTTGTCAGGCCCTGATGACTTCCATATGCAAGATGGAACCCCGTGCACTGAAGAGGGCTGCTGCTATCATGGGAACTGCACTCACTGCATTATGCACTGTCAAGAAATCTTTGCAAAAATTCTGGAAAGGTGAAGATGTCTGCTAGACCATAAATCAAAAAAGCAGCCGACATGGACACTGCAGAAGACCCCGGGGAATTCAACACTGAACCCTGTTCCCACACAGACGTGCCTTGTGGAAGGCTGCAGTGTAGGATCGTCACACATCTCCCTCAGCTGCAAGAGCATGTTGGATTCCATCCGTCTGAGATCTCAGGGTTCTGGTGTTTGCGGCTGAATTCACATAGTAGCACAGGAACAACCGAGATTGGTCATGTGAGAACTGGTACCCCCTATGCTTCTGGAAAGCTCTGTCAGGACACCTACTGCACTGGAAGTGTGACTCAGCTGAACTATGACTGTATCCTGGAGAAATGCAGTCACAGAGGGTCGTGCGACACTAACAGGAACTGCCATTGCCACATAAGCCGGGATCCTCCATGGTGCACTGGACGAGGCACTGGTGGGAGCACAGGCAGTGGACCCCTCCAAGAAGAATGCGGCCAGTGAGGCAAAGTGATGAATCCCTGTTATATCTCAGAGCGGTTTTTGGTCCCATTTAAGCCATAATAGCTGCATTCCTTGTGGTGTCGCCACAAATGTCAAATTATCAACCCCAAGAAAGTTAAGGGACTGATTGTTGCTGACGACAATCCATAATTAGCCTCCTGACTGCTGAACAACTATAGACAATCCAACTGGCACATGTGTGAAAATACAGTAATGAGGCTGCAGAGCTGACATCCACGTTTCGGGGGTCTGCAGGAGACACAGGGGTCCACAGGCACATCACGGCTCTGACACACATCTCTCATGGCTCACTGACCAGAACGCTGAAATAAAACTTAAACACTGCATGCTTGTGGCCTCTATGTATATATCTAAGCTTCCAAGAGCCCAAACTGAGCCCGAGATTATGTGCAGAGGACCTGAGTTAGCATCTGGGTCTGGAACTGAGGTATATGCTTCCAGAATTAAGAGACGTTCACACAAGCTCTTTCAGGGACAAACTCATGAGTTGTCTCCAAAACTGTGCGGTTGCACACTGAACATTTTCTCATTCTCCAGGTAATCTGTCTTCCCCCAGTCCCAATGTGGGTTCAGGATAATGGAGGGCTACCACCCACCCACACTGCCCGTTCCAACTGGAGTGTCTGTGGGCTGTGAGGGAAGGGGACTGGCATTAGGTTCCACCTAGCACAAGCTGTGCCTCCCTGAGGACAAAATTTCCAAATGTGGGAGACTGAGACCATGAGACTGAATGGAGCACCCAATGAAATGAAACATAAGGCAGGCACAAGTGCCTATGGATGACTCTGGCATCCAGTTGGAGCCCGATGAATGTGAATCCCTGCTCTCTTTCTCTTGCCTACTTTGCAGTGAGTTTAACCTTAGATAAGGATCTGCCTAGGATTCCCACTTTGGCTTTCTGAGAGCCTTCTTGAATAACCACACAGAGGTGAGCCTGTGAAAAGTTAGGGACTTCAGCCCCATCCATTCTCAAGTAATCAGGTACTTGCTACCCTGTTTTCTATGTCCTGATCACTGGGACTGTGGGAAGGAGGTCTGCCCTTCCCAAGGTCCTTGTGTACCCTTGCTTCTGGGCCCTGTGAGTCATAAATCCTGTGCCTCCATTTCCTTTGTTGGGGGTGCACTGAAACGCCACCTTGAGTCAGAGGGCCCCATGCATCTCAGGTATCCAAAGCCAGAGCTCAGATCCTAGGGAGCCACCTGTCCACCCCCGAGCAATGGCTCTTGCCTAATCCTTCAGCAGGATACAGTCTACATGTTCTTAATTCTGTACAACAGCTGGGGTCCCCAACACATTTGTCCCCAGGGATGGGATTGGGGGCCTAGGTGGTGCCCTCCAACAATGTGTTAGCACTGAGAATGGCTCACTCGTTCCTCACCCCCACATCTCAGCTGCTCTGGGAAAGAACTGGAGCTTGCCGGTGGTCTGTAGCTTTGCTTTGGGCTGATGCCACGTGTTGCCAGAAACCCCCATCCTAAGTTACCAGTGCCATAAAAGGTCAGACTCCCTGCAGAGACCAACAATCAGGCACCATCCTGGGGTTCCAGAGGTGTGTATTTCCTACTCATCTCCAAGTGAAATATTGCTGGACACCGAAGACCATATCCCTAGATTAGTGTCGAAGAAGACGCCAGCTGCTGGGTCCACTGTGTTGCAACCAGTACCCTGGTGTTGTGCTTGCTTAGCCATGCCTAGCTAGTGATAGAGGCAACTCTACCAGGAGCATCATGTCTCCCTGGGCGGAGGACATGACCAAGGCAACCTCCCCCTACTGGCTGCATTCCTCACTGCTGCTGACAATGGCTCCCTACTTAACAGGTGTTGTCGGGGACACCTCAGTGTGGGGGGCCTCAGCACACGTGTCTGGGAAGAGCTAACTTCTATCCCAGGTCCTCCCTGTTAAGACCACTACACCAACATATCCTCGGACCAGTGTGAAAGAGAGAAATGGTGACAGGCACTACACCATCATGAAAATGCAAGGTTTCCTGGAATCATTTGTCGAAAGGGAGGGAGACAAGGATATTGATTGGCTCTAGTGGGTCTTCACAATTGGCTCCAAGCTGTTGCTTTAAGTGCTTGACACACTACAGCTGT
This sequence comes from Panthera onca, assembly GCF_046562875.1. Classification (NCBI taxonomy): domain Eukaryota; kingdom Metazoa; phylum Chordata; class Mammalia; order Carnivora; family Felidae; genus Panthera; species Panthera onca. Next base: position 146,365,809 of record NC_138344.1, on the reverse strand, counting down.
CTGGATTGGTCCAAGTGCCCCAGATTCATAAATCACTGAAAAGCTCAAGGTATCAACGGCCTGTTTACTTAGAGACAACCTACGGAGCTTCCAGTCTTTTCATTGTATCAAAAGCTATGGCAATCACCCCAAGGCACATGGCAAGAGACACACACCAAGGAAAAAGGGGAAGGCTCTGAGGAAGAGGCTCCCTAGGGCCCCAGAGTCCACAGAGGTAGGAAGAAAGAAGCTCTGATTCTCCGGACTTGGATTTTTATGGCACGACAGCACAGGCCCACTGGGAGAGGTCAAGCCCAGGTGATGCAATCCAACTCTAAGATAGAATGGGGACAATTCAATGGGTGTGGGTTGTGGGTTTTGTTTTGTTTTGTTTTTGCCTTATGTCATGCGCCCATGAGCCCTTGTCCATTTCCACCTGGAGGAGAGGCACTTGACAACAGAATCTAAGGAGTTCTTCTTGAAGGACCACTCTGATCTTAAGCCTTGTGCCAATACAATTCATGGGAATACCAGCTTTAGTGTAGCAGGCATTAGCATGCATGCCATAGTCAGATGTGAAAAGGAGAATTTTCAAGAAGCCCAAGACTTCTTTGCTGCAAATGGTGATGGGATCACCACCTCCATAGATAGGAGCCCACAGGAGGGTCCCAGCAGTGCCCCATTCAAGGGGTGGAACTTCAACCCAAATCTCTTGCTCTAGAGATGATGCCCACACTTTTCTTTATGCACAGCTCTGAGAAGAGGGGTCCCTAGTGACTTAATCTCAGGACAGCCTGAACACAAGTCAGAAACTTTGATCAGACACTTTGGGATCTTCAAGAGAATGCTGTTCCTACCCTTTGGGTGGGTGCCATCACTTCTCTGGACATGAAAGCCCTGGTAGTGGGGAGCTGGGATCCCAGTGGTTGGGGAGATGCCAAGGCCGCTGCCTAGGGACCCAGAGGTTTGTGGAGTATGTCCTTCCTCCTGGGACAACTGCCTGTATACTTCTGTAATTACCGTGTAGGACACAGACACAGACAACACTTTATTTCTCTCATTGACCCTGAAGCCAAGGTACAGTGCTTCCCAGGAACCCCTCCAAATAAAAGTGTGGTGCCCTTTAGCTTACTAGGTATAAAGGGAGGAATAGTAGAAGGGTCTCAACATCCCTTTGATGTCACTATTGGAAGAATCTTTACTGAATCCCTTTTAGCAATGGTGGCCCCTTTGACCGTGCATTGTCTTGTTAATGATGTGGATGCCCTCACATGCCATCAAGGCCAGTGGGAACAAACCCAGTGCCTGGCTTTCCTGGGGGGAACTACATATCAGGAGTCTGTAGGACTGCAAATTGCACCCCCCTACATCCAATTAAGACAGTATATGCACATCAATATTGTGCGCAATAGAGGACTGAGTAATTGCACCCCATAATTCAAGATTTGCTGAAGGAGGGGGGACATTAAACACACCATTTCTCCTTTCAGTCTGCCCACTTGACGGGCATTAAAGCCCCTCCTAACAGGTGGTGCTTTACAGTTCACTACTGAAATGTAAATTCCCAGCTGTCCATAAGATGGCTCACATTCCCAAGACTGTCTAGGCAGTTGAGGGTATCTCAAGGGCCACAGGGGAGACTCTGTCATGACTGAGCTAGCCAGTATGTCCCATTCAGCATCGATGACCAAGGAGTCCCAGCCACAGTCTGCTCTCAACCTGTACATATCTACCCTGCTGCCTTGGGAATTCCTAACAGTCCAAAGAGTGCCAAGATGTTAGGCTGACCAGCTCATGTAGAGCCTGTCATGAGTTCCCACTGGTCTGGGCAATTGAGGGTCACTGTCACTGGTCAATTATCATGCATTCCTGAAAGTTTGTGAGACATGGGAGGCCTGCAGTCCTTCAGCAGCTATAAGGTGGGTTTTGTCACCTGACTGAGCTACTCCAGATTTTCGGTCTACTCTCATATGACTTGTGCTGTTAGGAAGCCTTATCTGGAAGTGGCTGAGCTATGTCACTTGATGCACAGGTAGTCTGAGTGCCAATGAAACATTTTGGGATCTGAAAAGTGTTTGTGCCATGGGGGTTATGCTGGAGCACCTTGTGACCACCTGGCACCAGATTGCCTTGCTATGTCACCAAGAGAGAGAACCTAGCACCATGACTGTCTTCATACAAAGGGAAGTATTCTCTCCCGATACTTCACCTGAGCAAAGGACCATCCTGAAGCTTCCATCAAAGTTGTGGTCCCAATCAATGCAGTGGAAGGAAAGGCAGAGTGACATTGTCGTTCTGGTTGTGGATACCACACCCTTCCATTTGTCCATCCACATGGTGCATTCACCTGCTTGCATTGGCAGGAAATACCACTACTTTGGGGGCTTACTTGCTATCCTGATGTCAAAACAATTGACAATCAGACTGATTATTTACTGTAGACGGGACTTGGAAAACTGCTGTAAGGGTCTGTGTCTGACCTGCTGAGATAACTACACAGGTGAATGGGGCAGATACAGTCTGAAGACAGACAGTCATAGAGGTTCAGAGGGAGAGCAGGTAATGTAGTCAGTCTTTTAATAGTGGGGGAAAGGGTAGGCTCCATTTTAAAAAGTTTTTTTTTTTTTTCCTGACAGGAAAGAGCCGGAAAATGAAACTAGGTGGAAATGCAGTTTTTTGATCCGTGACCTACTATGTGATGCCATGTGCTTCTGAAGCCTGGGAATTGTCTCTGGGAATCCTTACCAATGGTCATCATGGGGATGGTCATCCACGGTCTTGACAATGGCGATCTGGAACTATTTTGTGTAGCTTGCGTGAATCCAGAAGAATCTTTCCCTTATTCTGATGGCAGTGTAGTCGGTTAGGAGTTCATCATAAGGTCCCTCTCAGCGAGGTGGCACTGGGTGCTCTCTGAAGACCTGATGAGCGTCCCATATTCTGTAGAAAGGGTGGCAAGACTAGTCAGTGGCAGAGGCCATGTTCTTATTGTCTGTGGATGATATGACCCAAGTGCACCTGTTAGTTCTTGGACATGGCTATGCATGGCATCAACTTGGTCATATAAGTTATCATAAAGTTCACTCAATCAGTAGAGAAGGGGTTAAGGATTCCTTTCTAAAATACTTTGCAAAGGGGGTCAGTCACTGCCTGATGTTTGGAGAATTCCCAATCTCATTAAGGGCCAAGGACAATGATTCTGGATGTTCCAGGCCAGTTTCTAGGAGGATTTTTCCTGAAGGAATTTTGTGTCTAGTTTTTCATGTTCCATATCTGTTCCCCTAATCCACATATCCTCATCGTCCTCTTCTGTGATGATTAAGGATGATGTGGGGTATGAAATTCTAATTATCACCCCCAAGTCTTTGTATCACCCCCGAGTTTGTCTATGTGCTGAAGTGAGTTCCTTGGTCTGGCTAAATCCATAATGGAATGGCAAATGCAGGAACTGTTTCAGGCATTCCATTCTTTACCACAGTCGTGGCAATGGCCTGTCCAGTCAGACAGCATCAGTCCATCCACCAAACAAGCAGCCATTTACCAATGAGGAAGCCAATTTGTCAAATCCATCTGGAGAGCCCCAGTGGGCAGGGAGGGGCTACCCGCCCATAGACTTCCTTCTAGCTCTACAAATATTTGCTTGCCCCTTTTCTAGTATGGTGTAGTCCCCCTTGCATGCTTTGTTCTCTGTGACTTTGCTTTTATATCAAATCAATCATTCTCAACTGAATGTCATCATATTCATCTTTCATGTTTTCTTGAAGGCATTTAGGTTCAAGTGTTCTTAATCCTATATCCATTTTGAGATTTTTTTTTTTTGTGTCGACGTATATGTATGAAGCAAGATTATGGCCAAATGTTATTATTTTGCATGTATATATCAATACTATTTTTTAATTTTTACTTTGTTTTTGAGGGAGAGAGACAGATCATGAGTAGGGAGGCACAGAGATAGAGGCAGAAACAGAATCCAGGCCCCGAGCTGTCAGCAGGAGCCTGATGTGAGGCTCGAACCCACAAACCGTGAGATCATGACCTGAGTGGAAGTGGGATGCTTAACTTACGGAGCCACACAGGTGCCCCTAGTCAACACCACGTTTAAGAGACACTATCCTCCCCCCACTGTGCATTGTTGGAAATCTCGTGCAGGATTTGCTGACTGCATCTGCAAACTTCTACTTCTGGGCTCCATAATGAGCTCCACTGGTCTAAATATCTCATTTGATGCCAGAAGCACACTGTTGTGGTTAATGTACCTCTGCAATATATTTAGAAAGAGAGAAGTGTGATGTCTCCAGGTTCTCTCGACGTCATGATTGTTTTGTTGCTTCCATGTGTTGTGTGCTTTCATATGAATTGTATATTTTTCAGGTTCCTTAAAAACTCATTGGCATTTTTATTCACATAAAAAGATAAACATAAAAATACCATAAAAAGATAAAGCAGACAGAAAATAGAGACTATCACAAATTCAGAAAACAAATCAATTACATAAAAATTTGTATTTGGCAAAGTAAAATTTGAAACAAATAGGTAGCCTGGGGAAATAGGGAAGACTCAAACAAATGCCATCAGAATTGAAAGAGGAGACATAACTGAACTAAAGACATAGAAAAAATCATTAAAGAAAAACTTAGGTATTTATAGGCCAACAATTAGATCACCAGGAACAAATTACACATTTTATGCCATAATGTAGGCCACCAAGACTGCTTCATGGAAAAATACAAAAGGAACAAAAGAAAAATTAATAAGATTTCTCTATCTAAAACCTCACCCTCCAAAAAATCTGCTGAGGAGTCCATGACTTTATTAAAACTTCTACTAAGTATTTAAAGAGGAATTAATGCCAATATTTCTCAAACTATTACAAACCGCTGATAAAAAAACAGCACTCCCAAATGAAATTTGTGAGGACAGCATTGTTTTCACACCAAAACCAAAGAAAGACACCACCAGAAGGGAAACTACAGGTCACTATCTCAAATGAACATACATGCAAAATTCCTTCACAAAATCTGAGCATACTGAATTCAACAGAACATTGAGAGGATCATACAACATAATCCAGTGTGATTCACTCCAGGGATGCAAGGATCCTTCAACATACACAGATGCATAAATGTGATGTCCTCCATTAACAGAGGGAATGACTGAATCAAAGCCATCATTAATTGATTCAAAAAAACATTAGACAAAATTCAACACATGTTCATCATTTAAAAAGAACCCAATTAAAAAGGGACCGAAGGAAATTACCTCCACATGATCATGGCCACTATGAAAAGCCCACACCTAACAGCATATTGAACGGTAAAATGCAGAAGGCTTTCCTGTCATTTCAGGAGCCAGGCAATGATGGTCACCCCTAACATAAGTGTTCCCCATGATAACGTGAAGAATACATATGCCACCTCAAACTATGTCATCTTGTCACACTGCTTATTTGGGTGAAAGTCACTTGAGACAGAGTCCAAGTACACTCAGACTCTCCATCGTCCCTTGTCAGCAGGATATAAATCTCCCTCCCATGTACCAAGAGGGAAGAACCATCGTTAGAACCAGAATAAAGAATACAGGGGCAAGAAGGCTATGCAAACAAACCTACTTACTTGGTGACCCCAAACTTAACTCTTGCCAAACCCAATGTTTTTTTGTCTGAAAGACAAAATTGCCACCTACATTGTCCTTTCTCTGGGTGTCATGTCATTAGGAAGGCCATGCACTTACAAAATGAAATTTATTCTCTCCTGTAGATAGGTCTTATGTCAATTGAATCCTTACACTGGCTAAATCCCAGAAAAAAATAAGGGAAAAGCTTTCTTCTCCTACCACTGGAAGACGTAACCAGAAAAAAATAGGGAATAAAAAAAATAAAAGACATTTAAATCAGTAAGGAGGAAGGAAAATTACTTGTTTGCAGGTGACATTGATCTTAAACATAACAAAACCCTAGAGATACCACAAAAAATATTAGAACCAGTTTTTTTTAAATGAGGAAAAGAGCAGGATGCAAAATGAACAAAGAAAATAAATAAAAACAAACCACCTGTGATTCTACACACCAGCATGAAAATACATGCAAAATAAATAACAAAATTATACAAGTGAAAATGGCACAGAATAAAGTATTTTGGGTTAAACTTCAAAAAGTATGTCAAATACTTGTAGAGTGAAAATGATCTATGTTGATGAAAGACCTGTAAAAATGCACACAGGACTGCAAATACACCTGTACTCACTGAATACAATTATTCATATTGTCAAAGCACCATCTACCCAAACTAAACTACAAGTGCGTCCCTAACCCTGTTGTTCACTTTTAAAGAATCAAATCTAAGACTGGAGCTTGATACATATGTCAGAGCACATGCAAATGGGGTCCTCTCTATGGTGATAAAACAAGCCCATCCCAGACTCTGCAGCTGGGAGAGGAGCCCCAGCCCCCGGAGTCCCAGGTGTTCCCATTCTCTGCTCAGGACAGAACAGACACCTCACCATGGACTTTGTGCTTGGCTGGGTGTTCCTGGTTGCCCTTTTAAAAGGTAATTCCTGGTGAACGGGAGACACTGAGTATGTGAGTGGATAAGAGTGAGAAACAGTGGATGTGTGACAGTTTCCTGACCAAGATGTCTGGTGTCTACAGGTGTCCAGTGTGACGTGCAGCTGGTGGAGTCTGGAGGAGACCTGGTGCAGCCTGGGGGTTCCCTGAGACTCTCCTGTGTAGCCTCTGGATTCACCTTCAGTAGATATGGAATGAGCTGGGTTCGACAGGCTCCAGGGAAGGGGTGTAGTGGCTCACATATATTTATGATGATGGAAGTAGCACGTACTACGCAGACTCGGTAAAGGGCCGACTCCCCATCTCCAGAGACAACTCCAAGAACACGCTCTATCTGCAAATGAACAACCTGCAGGCCGAGGACAAGGCCACATATTACTGTGCAAGAGACAGGGTGAGGGGACCTCGCTGGGAGCCCAGACACAAACCTCCCTGCAGGAGGTGATCAGCACCACCGGGGGGCGCACACTATGCACAATTCTGCTTTGTGTTGCCAGGAGCAGGTGAAGATGGAGGTTACAGGCAGGTTTCCTCTCAGGGTCTGGGGCTTCCTGTCCACACAGCAGTTTCTCCAGGGAGCCTCTCTGGACACAGGATTCTGTGTTTACCATTACCTGTGTGAATTAGATCATTGTTTTCCTAGGAAAACTACCCTAACATGCACAAAGACACAGTTGTTTGCATTGCTTTCTCCTGTCCCTCAACATGAGTGAATTTACAGATTGATTCATGAATTCAGCAAAGTGGCAGGATATACAATCAACGCAGAGAAATCTGTTGCATTCCTATACACCAACAATGAAGCAACAGAAATAGAAATCAAGGAATCTATCCCATTTGCAGTAGCACCAAAAACCATAAAATACCCAGGAATAAATCTAACCAAAGAGGTGAAAAATCTTTATACTGAAAACTATAGAAAGCTTATGAAAGAAATTGAAGAAGACAAAATATGGAAAAAGATTCCACGCTCCTGAATAGGAAGAAGAAATATTGCTAAAATGCTGATAGTACCCAAAGTAATCTACATATTCAATGCAATCCCGATCAAAGTGACACCAGCATTCTTCACAGAGCTAGAAAAAATAATCCTAAAATTTGTATAGAACCAGAAAAGCCGCCGAATAGCCAAAGAAATCTTGAAAAAGAAAACCAAAGCAGGAGGCATCACAATCCCAGACTTCAAGCTATACTTCAAAGCTGTAATCATCAAGACAGTATGGTACTGGCACAAGAACAGACACTCAGGGGCATCTGAGTGGACCAGTCTGTTAAGCATCGGACTTTGACTCAGGTCACGATCTGGCAGTTCGTGAGTTAGATCCCACATCAGGCTGTGTGCCGACAGCTCAGAGCCTGAAGCCTGCTTGGAATTCTGTGTCTTCCTCTCTCTCTGACACTCCCCCGCTCATGCTCTGTCTCTGTCTCTGAAAAGTAATAAATAAATGCCAAAAACAATTAAAAAAAAAAACAAGAACAGACACTAAGATCAATGGAACAGAATACGAAATCCAGAAATGGACCCACAAATGTATGGCCAACTAATCTTTCGCAAAGCAGGAAAGACTATCCAATGGAATAAAGACAGTGTCTTCAGCAGGTGGTGCTGGGAAAACTGGACAGCGACATGCAGAAGAATGAACCAGGACCACTTTCTTACACCATACACAAAAATAAACTCAAAATGGATGAAAGACCTCAATGTAAGTCAGGAAGCCATCAAAATCCTCGAGCAGAAAGCAGGCAAAAACATCTTTGATCTTGGCCGCACCAACTTCCTACTCAACACGTCCCCGGAGGCAAGGGGAAAAAAAGCAAAAATGAACTACTGGGACCTCATCAAAATCAAAACTTTCTGCATAGTGAAGGCAACAATCAGCAAAACTAAAATTCAACTGACAGAATGGGAGAAGATATTTGCAAATGACATCTCAGATAAAGAGTTAGTATCCAAAATCTATAAAGAATTTATCAAACTCAACACCCAAAACACAATCCAGTGAAGAAACGGGAAAAAGACATGAATAGACACTTCTCCAAAGAAGACATCCTGATGGGCAACCGACACATGAAAAAATGCTCCACATCACTCATCATCACGGAAATGCCAATCAAAACCCTAATGAGATACTACTTGACACATGTCAGAATGGCTAACATTAACAAGTCAGGCAACAACAGACGTTGGCGAGGATGCAGAGAGAGGATCTCTTTTGCATTTTGGGGGGCAATGCAAGTTGGTGCAGCCACTCTGGAAAACTGTATGGAGATTCCTCAAAAAACTAAAAATAGAACTCCCCTATGACCCAGCAATTGCACTACTAGGCATTTCTCCACGGGACACAGGTGTTCTGTTTCAAAGGGACACATGCACCCCCATGTTTATAGCAGCACTATCAACAATAGCCAAAGTATGGAAAGAGCCAAATGTCCATCGATGGATGAATGGATAAAGAAGAAGTGGTAAATATACACAATGGAGTATTACTCGGCAATCAAAAAGAGTGAAATCTTGCCATTTGCAACTATGTGGATGGAACTGGAGGGTATTATGCGAAGTGAAATGAGTCAGTCAGAGAAAGACAAAACTCATATGACTTCACTCATATGAGGACTTTAAGAGACAAAACAGATGAACATAAGGGAAGGGAAACCAAAATAACATGAAAACATGGAGGGGACAGAGCATAAGAGACTCATAAATATGGAGAACAAACAGAGGGCTACTGGAGGGGTTGTGGGAGGGGGGATGGGCTAAACTGGTAAGGGGCACTAAGGAATCTACTCCTGAAATCATTGTTGCACTATATAATAACTAATTTCGATGTTAATTTTTAAAACTAACAATAAATACTAATTAATAATAAAAAATTAAAATATTTTAAGAGAAAATAATGCGTGATCATGCTGTTGAGGTAAATATTTCTTAAAGATTATGCCGAAGCCTCCATTAATAAAGATAAAGATCCAAAACTGAAAAAAAAAAAAAAAGAATTCTTCATAGTGTCACACCGTCATCCACACAAACTAATGTAGAAGTGCGTCCCTAACCCTGTCATTCACTTTTACACAATCAAATCTAAGTCTGGAGCTTGATATATATGTCAGAGGACATGCAAATGGGGCCCTTTCTGTGCTGATAAAACCAACCCAGCCGGACCGTGCAGCTGGGAGACGAGCCCCAGCCCCAGGAGTCCCAGGTGTTCCCATTCTGTGATCAGCACAGAACACACACACCTCACCATGGAGTTTGTGCTGGGCTGGGTGTTTCTGGTTGCTCTTTTAAAAGGTAATTCATGGTGAACGAGGGACACTGAGTCTGTGAATGGATATGGTGAAACAGTGGATGTGTGACAGTTTCCTGACCAACATGTCTTGTGTCTGCAGGTGTCCAGTGTGACGTGCAGTTGGTGGAGTCTGGGGGAGACCTGGTGAAGCCTGGGGGGTCCCTGAGACTCACCTGTGTGGCCTCTGGATTCACCTTCAGTAGCTATGCAATGAGCTGGGTCCGCCAGGCTCCAGGGAAGGGGCTGCAGTGGGTCGCAGCAATTAGTAGTAGTGGAGGTAGTACATACTACGCAGACTCCGTGAAGGGCCGATTCACCATCTCCATAGACAACGCCAAGAACACGCTGTATCTGCAGATGAACAACCTCAAGACCGAAGACACGGCCACATATTACTGTGCGAAAGACACAGTGAGGGGACATCACTGGGAGCCCAGACACAAACCTCCCTCCTGGAAGGGATCAGCACCACCAGGGGGCGCACACTATGCACAATTCTCCTTTGTGTTCCCAGGCGCAGGTGCAGATGGAGGTTACAGGCAGGTTTCCTGTCAGGGTCTGGGGCTTCCTCTCCACACAGCAGTTTCCCCAGGGAGCCTCCCTGGTTATATGATTCTGTGTTTACCTATTAACTCTCTGAATTAGCTACTGGGTTGTCATAGGGAAACTAGATGAACATGCACAAAGACACAGTTGTTTGCACTTGCTTACTCCGGTCCCTCAACATGAGTGAATTACAGATTTCCTGAGGCAAAACAGCTGCACGTTTACAAGATTCCCAGATGCGCTCCCTGTGCAGCCAGGAACACAGGATCCCACAGCTCCTCCTTATCCTCACCCAGCCCTTGTCCCACTCAAACAACGTGACACTTTCTTCATAGCCCTTTGCTACTCAGGACTTTAAATGAGCTACAGCTTTATTCAATTACTTGAAATGAGAGACAAACAATCTCCATGTATTAGTCAAGATTCCCCTGAGGAACAGAACCCAAAGGTCATTGGTTTCCATAACTAAATATGTTGAGAAGTCCCATGATCTACTGTCACCAGCTGAAGACCCAGGAAAACCAGTGATGTGATTCTTGTCTGATTCTGACTAGTGTCTAGTCTCAGAACGTGGAGAGCTGATGATGTAACTCTCAGAAAAAGGGCCAGAGGAGACCAATATTCCAGTTCAAACAAGCACATGGGAAGTAAAAATGAGGGAATTCGTCCTCCATCTGCATCAGATTCTATTCACAAACTTAATGGAATGGGTGGTGCCCAGGCAGAAAGAAACCATGGATGCAAATGCCAATCTCTTCTGGAACACATCACAGACATCCACAGAAACAGTGGTGAATCTGGGAACCTATGACGCAGTCAAGATAACCTATAAAGTTAATCATGACAAGTCATCCTCCTGTAAACGTGGAGCTCAAAGACTGAAGATTTAAAAGTCGATCCCATCATTGGGGTGGAGTCTGGTGGGCACAGCAGTGCTCCTGTGGAGGAGGGCAGAGGCCCATAAGGGGAACTGTGGTCTGAGTATCCCCTGGGTCGCATGGGGAGAGACAATTCCCTTTGTGGAGTGCATTTGGGAGACGGGGCATTGCCTCTCATAGGACAGGAGAGCTGACAGGCACCATTAAAATTCCCTGATCATTAGCACAGGAGCCTCTTCTGAGAGCAGCTAGCTGGATGCTGCCTTCTTGTTGTTCTTAACCATGCACTCCAAGCCCCTAGTATTGATGCAGCTGCCCATCTGGGGTAAATCAGCTCCAGGCACAGCACATCAAGACCCTCTACCAGAGGATCAGTGGGGTCCCTGTCATATGGAGTTCACACAATTTGGAGTTTTCAAACCCAGCTAGAGCTCCTGAGATAAAACATAAGAGCCCTGTGCCACCAGATGTGTCAATGGCTTGGACGCAGACAGGGTGAAAGAAATTCTGACGGAAGCCTGGGACCCACAAGTGTTCTCGCTATGTGAGGGCTTCCTGAACAGGGGAGGCTGGGACCTCCAACTCCAGGGACTAGAGAGGGAGCTGATGCCAATATTTCCTCCCACCAATCAGCATGGACAGATTTCACTCAGCAGCACAGCATCCCCAGTGCAAGCTGAGCCACTAACACCAAGCTCCACCTACTCCAGCCCCCATCAAGTGCTTGCTTACTAGGAAAGAGTGCCTGGCAACCAGACCACCACTGCACCCCTACCTCCAAAGACCATTGTAAATCCCCACACGCACCAAGTCAGCTGATCATACAGTGACGCATATCCTCACCTCTAGGGGAGATAGGAATTAGCCTCTTTTAACAAGCAGACCAAACTCACCTAGTTAAAACTCACAACACTGGGCACAAAGTCCAACACTCCCCACTGGAGGCAAGGAGAAAATCCGCAGAGGACTGTCCTGAGGGACAGAGCAGCCAAAACACGACAGCACAGTGCCACGGAACATAAATCCTTCATGAAGTGTCAGGCCCTGGACAGTATGTGAACACTGCTCAATAAAGATACTACCCTAGAAGCAGAAAAGATAACAGGATTTTCTACAACATTTAAGAAGGCAGAGACATAGACAACAACATGATGGAGGAACTCATCCTAAAAGAAAACATGATAAAAGGTCATTGTGAGGGATATAATTAAAACACATAAACTAATGTGCCTCAAACAGAATTTCTGAAAACTCTCATTATGAAACAGGATTTTCAAAAAGTATCATAAGGATGCTAGCTGTGCTTGAGGAAAATATATGAGACATGAGGGATACCCTTACTGCAAACAGAAAAGACCTAAAAACTAGTCAGGAGGAAATTTTAAATGTTGTAACCGAGATGTGAAACTGATTGGATATAATGACCTCAAGGCGGAAAGAAGCAGATGAATGAGGAAGGGACATAGAAGATAAAAGTATGGGGGAAATGAAGCTGGAAAGGAGAGGAAAAGTAAAATATTGCATCACAAACTTACACTTAGGGAAATCATCAACTCCATAAACTGTAATAACATTCTTTTGAAAGGAGTCCCAAAAGAATAAGAGGGAGAAAAAGGGGGATACATTTAGCTGAGTGAATATAGTGAAAATTCCACAAGCTGGGGAAGGAAACAGACATCCACATCTAGAAGGCAGAGAGAACACCCATTAAAATAAAAAAAAAAAAAAAAAGCAGGCCAACACTGAGACATATCATAGGAAAATGGCAAAATATCCAGATAAAGTAAAACCATAAAAGCATCAACACAAAAGAAGTTGCTAACTAACAAGGGAAGATTAAAAAAAAACTATGGCACATGTCTCTACAGAAACCTTCATGCAAGTAGGGAGTGGCATCATATCCTCAACATGCGCAATTGAAAATTTTGCAGCTAAGAATACTTTCTCCAGTTAGGCAGTCATTCAGATACAAGGAGTGATAGAATTTCCCAGACAAACAAAAACCAAAGGAGTTCATGGTCTCTAAATCAGCCCTGCGAGAAATTAAAGGGGACTCTTTGAGTGGGAAAGGAAGACTAAAAGTAACAAAGACTAGAAATAAACAGAGAAAATCTCCAGAAACAATGACTTTGGAGGTAACACTATGGCACTAAGTTTATATCTATCAATAATTACTGTGAATGTAAATGGGCAAAATGCTCCAATCAAAAGACATAGAACACCGGAATGGATAAAAACAAATACAAGATCCTTCTATACACTGCACACTATTGACTCCTTTTCAACCTAAAACACCTGTAGATTGAAAGTGAGGGGAGGGTGAACAATTTATCATGCTAACGGACGTCAAAAGAAAGTTGTAGTATCACACTCATATCACACTAACTAGTTTTCAAACCAAAGTTTGTTACAAGAGATCAGGAAGGCAGTATATCATCATAAAGGGGTCTATCCAACAAGAAGATCTGAAGCTTTAAATATTTATACTCCAAAAATGTAAGCACTGAAATATATAACTCAGTAAGAAACATAAAGAAACTCATTGATAATAGACAATAGTAATAATAGAGAACATTAACACTCCACTTACAACAATGGAAAGACAATCTAAGCTGAAAATCAATAAGGAAACAATGGCTTTGAAAGACACATGGACTGAATGGACTTAACAGATATATTCACAATATTCCATCCTAAAGCACCAAAATACACATTCTTTCTGAGTGTGCATGGAACATTCTCCAGAACAGATCACATACTATGTCACAAATCAGCCCTCTACAAGTACAAAAAGACTGAGATCATTCCATGCGTATTTTCAAACCACAACACCATGAAACTTGAAGTCGACCACAAGAAAATTTTGAGCAATACTGCCAATACATTAGGTTAAAGAACATTGTAGTAAAAGCGGAATGAGATTTTCAGGAAATTACAGAAGCAATAAAAAATACATGGAAGCGAATGAAAATGAAAACATGCCAGTTCCAAACCATCTGGATGCAGCAAAGTTGATGGAAGAGTGAAATATATAGCAGTACAGGCCAAACTCAAGAAAGAAGAAAGGTCTCAAACACACAACCACTTTACAACTAAAGAGCTAGAAAAAGAACAAATGAACTCTAAAGCCAGCAGGAACAGGTAAACAAAAAAGATTAGAGCAGAAATAAATGATATAGAAACAAAGAAAAACAGTAGAACAGATGAATGAAACTATAAGTTGGTTTTTGTAAGAATAAATAAAAATGATAAACCCATGGGCAGACTTGGCAAAAACAAAAGAGAAGGGACGAAAGTAAATATAATCAGAATTTGAGAGGAGACATTGCGACTGACACCACAGAAATACATCTATGAGACAATAGTTTGGAGATTTATATGCCAACAAATTGGGCAATCTGGAAGAAATGGATAAATTCCCAGAATAATGTAAACTACCTAAACTGAAAAAGGAAGAAAGAGAAAACGTGAACAGACTGATAATGAGCAAAGAAATTGAATCATTAATCAAAAATCTACTGACACACAAAAATCCAGGGCCCGACAGGTTCACAGGTGAATTCTACCAGATATTTAAGAAGAGTGTAAAATATTCTATTTAAGTAGAATAGAATATTCCTGTCTTCACAAACTGTTCCAAATAATAGAAATGGAAAGAAAACTTCCAAATTCATTCTATAAGATGAGTATGATCACGGTTCCAAACCAGATTAAACCCCACTAAAAATGAGACTTACATGCCACTAGCCCTAATGAGCAAGAATACAACAATTGTCAAGAAAATACTTGCAGGGGCGCCTGGGTGGCTCAGTCGGTTAAGCGTCCAACTTTGGCTCAGGCCGTAATCTTGCGGTCCGTGAGTTCGAGCCCCGTGTCAGGCTCTGTGCTGACAGCTCAGAGCCTGGAGCCTGTTTCAGATTCTGTGTCTCCCTCTCTCTGACCCTCCCCCATTCATGCTCTGTCTCTCTCTGTCTCAAAAATAAATAAACGTTGCAAAAAAAGAAAGAAAATACTTGCAAATTGAATCCAACAAGACATTAAAAGGATCCTTTAACGTGACCAGGTGGGATTTATTCCTTGGCTGTAAGGGTGGTTCAATAGTCACAAATAAATCAATGTAATACATACCATCAATCAGAGAAAGGATACGAATGATATGACCCTCTCAATGGATGCAAAAAAAAAATTGACATAGTACAGCATCCTTTCTTGATAAAACCCTCAACAAGGGGTAGAGGAAACACACCTCAACATCATAAAGTCCGTACATGAAAACCCCACAGCTAATATCCTCAGTGGGGAAAAAAAACCTTTTCCTCTACTGTCAGGAACACAAGAGGGATGTCCACACCCATCATTCTACTTAACACAGCAGTGGAAGTCTTATCCTCAAAAACAGACAACAACAAAAAATAAAGGCATACAAGTCGGAAAAGAAGAAGTCAAACATTCCCTCTTCACAGATGACATGACACTCTATATAAAAAACTCAAGACTCCACCAAAATATTGCAAGAACTGATACACAAATTCAGCAAAGTCACAAGATACAGTATCAACATACTGAAATCGGCTGCATTTCTACACAGCAATAATGAAGAAACAGAAAGAAAAATAAAAAAACTATCCATGCCGTTTACAACTGCACCAAATATAATAGGATACCTAAAGAGTTAAAATATCCATAATCTGAAGACTCTAAAAACGGTGAAAGAAACTGAGGATGACACAAAGAAATGGAAACACCTTCATGTTCATGGATTTAAGGAGCAAGTAGTGTTGAAATGTCTCTGCTACACAAAGAAACGGTGGCTTCATGATTATGGATTTCATGCTATATTACAAAGCTGTACTTATCAAGACAGTAAGCTACAAGCACAAAAGAGACACATAGATCAAGAGAACAGAAGAGTAAACCCAGATATGGACTCACAAATGTATGGCCACCTCATCTTGGATGAAGTAGGAAAGACTATGTAATGGGAAAAAAGACAGCCTTGTCAACAGAGGGTGTTGGGAAAACTGGACCAGAACATGCAGAAGAATGAAACTGAACCACTTTCTTACTCCATACACAAAAATAAATCCAAATGGGTGAAAGACCTAAATGTGAGACAGGAGACCATCAAATCCTAGAGGAGAACAGGCAGCAACCTCCTGGACTTCAGACATAGCAACTTCTTACTAGACATGTCTTGAGAGGCAAGGGAAACAACAGCAAACTTGAACTACTGGGACCTCATCAAAATAAAAACCTTCTGCACAGCTAAAGAAACAATCAACTAATCTAAAAGGCATTCTACAGAAATTAAAAAGGTATTTGCAAGCCACATATCTGATAAAGGCATACTATCCCAAATCTATAAAAAAAAACTTCTCAAACTCAACATCCAAAATACAAAGAATCCAGTGAAGAAATGGTCAGAAGACATGAGGAGATACTTTTCCAAACAAAGCATTCAGATGGCTAACCGACACACGAACATTCGCTCAACATCACTCATCATCAGGGAATTACAAATCAAAACTACAATGAGAGATGACTGCACACCTGTCAGAATGGCTACAATTAACAACTCAGGAAACAACAGGTATTGATGAGGGTGAGGAGAGAAGGGAACCCTTTTATACACTTGGTGGGAATGCAAAGTGCCCAGACCATTCCAGAAAACAGTTTAAAAACTAAAAATTAAACAACCTTACCCTCCAGCAATTGCTCTACTAGGAATTCATCCAAAGCATACAAAACTTCTGATTTGAGGAAGTACATGCCCCCCAATGTTTACAGCAGCATTAACTATGACAGCCAAACTGAGGAAAGAGACCAAAAGTCCACCATGTGATTAATCTGCTATATGTATAGAATGGCACATTACTCAGTCATAAAAAAGATTGAAATCTTGCCATTTGCAAAGATGTTGATGCAGCTACAGGGCATCATGCTAAGCAAAGTAAGTCAGTCAAAGATGACAAACAACAAATGATTTCCTCCTATGGGGAATTTAGATCTAGGGGAAGGGGAAAAAGAGCAAGAAATCATAAAAATAAACTCTAAGGTTAGAGACCAAACTGAGGGTTGCTGGAGGGCAGGTGTGTGGGGGATGGGATAATGGGTGTTGGGGATGAAGGAGGCCCCGTGTTGTGATGAGTACTGGGTGTTAATGTGAGTGATGAACCAATAAATTCTACTACTGAAATTAATATTACACAATATGTTAACTAACAAATATTTAAACACAAACTTAAAAAATTTAAAAAGTGGAAAAAAGGAAGGGAGAATTGTTGTCACTAATTGTCATGAACATGGAATCTAAGGTAGTGAGTCTAACGTCTTGCATTTACTCATTATATCCCTAACTGATGGTGGACATAAATTAACATACTCATGAATTTTCACAGCAGTGCCAGGTGAGCTGGAATTCATACCACAGCTGCCCTTCCCAACTCCACTATGCCCACGCATCATGGGCAGCTTGTCCAGACACCTGCACAAGAACCCACATTGGGCCTCAGCAGGGACCCACATCTACAGAACTGGAAAGTGTGGACAGTTGACGCTTCCTGAGAAGCTCTGGGTTTCCTTCCCCGACTTGCTGTCTCAGCTCCCTTGTCTTCCTTTCCTGTCTCTTGAAGAGAACCATGTCCCCTGTTAGTGGTTCATGAAAGTGAGGGGCTATATGTTCTGTAAACATTCAATATGACAGGTAACATATAAGGGGACAAAAAAAAAAAACCCATATGATGCAGCCTCTCTCGCGGCTCCTATCACCCAATGTGGTAGAGTACAAATAAACCTAAGTATTCATTTGGTCAAAAACTGCACAGCACGTTGGAAAAGTATTAAGAGATGAGAAGCCTGGAAGAATTCCACAAATGGGGATATGAGCTCCCCTTGGAAGGAAGAAGAAAAATTACAGTCCCACACACGCAAGGGTAAAATAATTTTAGTAAATGATACAAGAGTTTCAATGTGTTCTATTCATGAAGTGTCTAAAATTGGCAATGCAAAAAATGGATTTTGAGGGTTTCACATAGAATTGTGAAGGAAAAATTGTGTCAAAAACTCGGTTGTGTGCACAGAGCTCAACGGCTCCGGAGACATATAGAAAGCCCACCACCTGAAAAGGTAAACGTGTTTTTGGACCCCAGGAGCATATCTATCAAATCTGATGAACAGTCTGGCCAAAGAGACACAGAATGGCAACTCTTGTGAAATTTGAACTTCAATTTTATATATTTCCACATAATTTCCATATATTAGGAAAAACCATGCCACGAAAATGATTTGCTAGAGTCTATAAATTTAAAAACAAACGACAAAACTCTAAGTCACCAGAGACCAAATAGGGAACACGTCAACATTGAGAGAAACCAGAAAAAAAAAAAACAAGACTTTTAGTTACATTGGAAGTCAAGAAATCAGTGGGGTGCCTGGATGGTTGAGTCAGTTAAGTGTCTCACTTCAGCTCAGGTCTCGGTGTCACAATTTGAGGGTTTGAGCCCCGTTGTCAGGCCCTATGCTGACAGCTCAGAACCTGGAGCCTGCTTCAGATTCTGTGTCTCCCTCTCTCTCTGCTTTTCCCCGCTCACGTTCTGTCTCTCTCTCTCTCTATCAAGAATAAACATTTTAAAAAAATATTAGTCATAAGCAATCAATCATCAAGAAAAGGAAAACTATAGCTAAGAACACAACACCCATAAAAAGAAATGGTATCAATAGACTTTGTGAAAATCAATTCCGCTTATCTGCCCACGTGAATACCAATAGTAAGATAAGTTACAGAGTAAGAGACAACATTCACAAATTGCATAACCACCAAGGGACCTGCATCTTGAATATGCTAACGACCCTCAACAGTCAATAGGAAGAAAGGAAACAAACCTCCATCAAACAAGCACAGGCTTGTGTAGTAGACATCCTATCCTTGAGGTTATAGACACATTAGTTACTGACTGGAGAAGACTCTTCACACCATCGACTGTCAGGGAAATTCAAATCAAGAATGCAACAGATGCCCTATACACACATCCCAATGGCTCAGGTAGGAACAACTCTGACAACAACATCCAGGTGAGCATCCAGCATACGTGGGGCCTCAAACAATGCAGGAAGGTTGACAAACAAACACCAGCTCTGGAAAACCGTTGGCTGTTGCTTATGAAATTATACATGGATGACATAAAAAGGAACCTGGAAATACCACTCCGGAGTATTTGTCCCTGAAGAATGAAATCCCATGCTCAGAAAATAAATGGTGTGTAAATATTTATAGCATCTTTCTTAGTGTTAGAAGCTCAGAATAAGGCAAAAGTCTTTCTAAATATAAAGGAATAAACCAACTACGAAACTTCCATCAATGGGATGCTTTGCCAGAGAACTGTGACACTACTGATGCACACCTGAAACCAGGTGAAACTCAAAGACATGATGTGGAGGAAAGGGCGGTAGTCCCATAATTACAGAGGTGGTGTGACCTGGGACATTCACACAGCCAGACCATGGTGACAGTGGTTTGGTTGGGTATTCCTTATCTCTTTCTTTCCCAAACCACAGGATGAGATACTCTGCTTCATTTGAGAGCACTCCTATGTTCAACCACCCTCTGATGTATGGAGTCTCCACAGACTGAACCCTACAACCTCGGACTCCTCTGAATGGAGAGTTGTTGAGATCATACTCTGATGTGTGTTCTGACAGGAGCTGTTCCCTCCACTGTCCCTGGCTCTGGCTCTCTCCTCCAGGTGAGGGGGAGTAGGTTAGGAATCCTCCACTGAAACCATCTGTCTCCTGCACCTGACTCTCCCACAACATGAGGCCCAGACCTTCTTCCTCACACTTAGCTGGAAATGAAGTCAGTTCTATAGGAACAGATTTGCTCCTTGGATTAGAGGATTACTCCATCTCCCCCTTACCCTGGGCAATACTCTGGGCAAAGGTCTGCAGCTGCAGGGCGTGTCGGGGACAAACAGGATTCCAAACAGTTTAGAAACTGAGGGCTCTGTTTAGGGGTGGCTGGCAGCTTCACTGCCTTGTGGCTTGCTTGTCCTGGTGGCATGAGACTCCTGCCATACAAGTCAGGTCTGGGGTGATCAGGTTCCCAGCATCCCTAGTGGACTGTGCCCAGGGCAGAGCTTCCTTCCTGGGAGTGGGGCTGCCAACAATGAGTGAGTCCCACATCTCAGGCACCTGCTGGGGCTTGGCCTCAACAGCAAACAGCTTAGGGTCACTGACATCCTGTCCCTCTGGGAAAGAGTCCTCTGAACAGGAGCTGGTCACTGGGAACCGTGTGTATTGGCTACAACAGTCTGGAGGGGAGGTTGCAGCCAGGCTCAGGGGCACATGCCTATAGTCACAGTTACTTGCACTGGAGTTTCTTCTTGCTGATCTGGGGTGGGAAAGGAAAAGAACATACCTTAGTTCAAATAGTCTAGGTATTCTTTCTGGTAGTATATTTTCTGCAATAAATGCTTCTTCATGGGCTGTATGCCAACATGGCCATTTGCAGGCACTATAAATATATTATTTGAGTTTTTCTTCAAATTCCAGTTAGTTAACATGCAATGTACTATTACTTTCAGGTGTAAAATATAGTGATTCAACATTGCAATACAGCACCCAGTGTTCGTTACGAGCGCTCCCCTTAATCCCCATCAACTACCTCCCCATCCCTCCACACACCCTCCCCAGGGTAACCATCAGTTTTTCCCCTATAGTTAAGTATCTGTTTCGTGGGGCTTACGTGGTTCCATGGGTTAGGCCCACGACTCTTGATCTGGGCTCTTGTCTTGATCTCATCATTCCTGAGACCGAGCCCCACTTTGGTTTCTGCACTGACAGCACGACGTTTCCTTGGGATTCTCTTCCCATCTGCCTCTGCCCCACCTCCCATTCTCTCTCTAAATAAATAAGTGAACATTGAAAAAATCGCCTATTTCTTGGTTTGCCTCTTCTCTCTTATTTGTCCCTTTGCCCATTTGTTGTTTCTTAAATTCTACATATGGATGAAATCATGTATTTGTCTTTCTCTGACTTATTTCAGTAAATATAATACTCTCAAGGCCCATCCCTGTCCTTAACAATAGCTAATGTCATTCCTTTTGCGGCTGAGAAATATTCCAGTGTGCGTGGACGGGGTTATGTAGATATACCACGTATTCTATACCCATTCATCAATCAATGCATACTTCGGCTGGGTTGTTTCCATAGCTGGGCTGTTTGTGACATAGCTGCTATAAACATAGAGGTACAATTCCCTTAAATTAGTATTTTTGTATCCTTTGGATAAATACCTAGTAGTGCATTTGTTCTATCGTAACGTAGTTGTATTTTTAGCTTTCTAAGGAACCTCCATGCTGTTTTCCATAGTGGCTGTGCCAGTGTGCATTCCCACCAGCACCTCCAAAAGGATCCTCTTTCTCTGCATCCTCACCAACACCTGTTGTTTCTTGTGCTGTTGAGTTCAGCCTTTCTGACCAGTGTGAGTTGATATTTCATTGTAGTTTGGATTTATATTTCCCTGATGAGGAGTGATGTTGACCATCTTTTCATGTGTTTATTGACAATCTGTAGGTCACATTTGGAAAAATGCTTATTCATGTCTTCTGGCCATTTTTTAATAGGATTATTCAGTTCTGGAGTTGAACTTTATACCATATATAGAAACCTTAAAGACTCCACCAAAAAAAAACCCGCTAGAACTGGTACAATAAACCTGTAAATTTGTAGCATACAAAATCAACATATAGAAATTTGTTACATTTCTATACACCAATAATGAAGCAGGAGAAAGAGAAACCAAGGAATCAATCCCATTTAAAATTACACCAAAACCATAATATACTAGAAATAAACCTAAGTAAAGAGGTACAAGATCTGTACTCTGAAAAGTCTGGGACATTTATGGAAGAAATTGAAGAAAACACAAAGAAATGGAAAAAATATTCCATGCACATGGATCAAAAGAAAAATCATTGTTAAATGACAATACTATCCAAAGCAATCTAGACATTCAATGCAAATAATTCAATTTCCTGTCAAATAATACCAGCATTTTTCCCAGAGCTAGAACAAATAACTCTAAAATTATCATGGAACCACAAAAGACCCCAAATAACCAAAGATCTTGAAAAAGAAGAAAACCTGGAGGCATCACAATTCTGGATACTAAGCTATATTACAATGCTGTAGTCGTCAAGACAGGATGATACTGGCAAAAAAAAAAAAAAACATAGATTAATGGAAAAGATTAGAAAACCCTGAAATGGACACATCACTATATGATCAACTAATCTTTGACAGAGCAGGAAAGACTATCAAATGGAAAAAGTCCCTTCAAAAACTGGTGTTGAGAAAACTGGACAGCATCGTGAACTTGTAATGAACCTGGACCACTTTCTTACAGTAGACACAAAAATAAATACAAATTGAATGAAAGACCTAAATGGGAGACAGGAAACCATCAAAATCCTAGAGGAGAACACAGGCACCAACCTCTTTGACCTTGGCCAGAACAATTTCTTACTAAACATGTCCCCAGAGGCAAGGGAAACAATAGCAAAAATAAACTATTGGGATCTCATCAAGATAAAAAGCTTCTGCACAGCAAAGAAGAAATCAACAAAACTAAAAGGCAACTGACAAAATGGGGGGAGATATTTGTATGACATCTCAGACAATGCGTTAGTATCCAAAATCTACAAAGAACTTACCAAACTCAACGCTCAAAAAACAAATAATCCAGTGAAGAAATGGGCAGAAGACATGAATACATATTTTTCCAAAGAAGACATCCAGATGGCAAAAAGACATGAATAAAGATGCTCAACAACACTCTTCATCAGTGAAATATAAAGCAAAACCACAATGAGATACCAACTCACACCTGTCACAATGACTAAAATTAACAATTCAGAAAACACAAAATGTCAGCAAGGATGCAGAGAAAGCGAAACCCTTTCGCACTGTTGATGGTAATGCAAACTGGCGCAGCCACTCTGGAAAACAGTGTGGAGATTCCTCAAAAAATGAAAAATGGAACTATCCTGTGATCAAGCAATTGCATTTATCCAAGGATACCAAAGGTATCCAAAGGATACCAAAACGCTGATTCGAAAGGGCACGTGCATCCCAATCTTTATGGCAGCCTTATCAACAAAAAACAAATTGTGGAACAGCCCAAATATTCATCAACACATGAATGCATAAAGAAGAGGTGGTAAATATATACAATGCAATATTACTTAGACATAAAAAAGAATGACATCTTGCCAATTACAATAATGTGGATGGAACTACAGTGTATTATGCTAAGTGGAACAAGTCAGTCAGAAAAAGTCAAATATCCTATGATTTCACACATTAGTGGAATATAAGAAACACAACATACAGAAAGGAAAAATAAAATAAATCAAAACAGGGAGGGAAGAAACCAGAAGACACTCTTAAATAAAGAGAACAAACTGAGGGGAAGTGGGGGAGGTGGGCTAAATGGCATGTGGCCATTAAGGAGGGCACTGGGTGAAATGAGAACTGGGTGTTATATGTATGCGATGGTTCTCTACATTCTACCCCTAAAATGAGTACTACGCTGTATGTTAACAGATTGAATTTACATTAATATAATACAAGAAAATTATATATAGAGAGAGACTGCCTCAAAATAGCAAGCTACTGCACAGTGAAGGAAACAATCAACAAAACAAAAAAGCAACCTAGGGAATGGAAGAAGATATCTGTAAATGACATATCCTCAGGGTTAGTTTTCAAAACATATAAGTTTTTTTAATTGTTTTCAAATTATCAGTAGAGAGTGTGTCCATGCAGTTCAGCACACTGTTGTGTGAGAAGCAAAACTCGTGTCTTCCAGTTTATATTGTGGTAAGATCTCACTGAACATGAGACCCAGACTCTTCACAAAATTTTAACCATACATTACAGTATTGTTAATTACAGGGGTAATGATGTGGAGACCCCTCTAGAACTTAATCATCTTGCATAACACAAAATCATAGCCCTTGAGATCTACTCCTCATTGACCCTCCCTGCCAGGCCCTGGCAACTGCCATTCCACTCTCCATTTCATTGTTATCAAAACCCAAATTCAGCTGCCTGTTACTGGAAAGGTCAATGTTCAAAGTTTTAGTTTGGGTGGCAAAGGAATTTGAGCTAAATTCAGAAGGCCAGCCACTGGGGAAAAGGCAAACTCTTGTCCAAATGCCAACTCTGAGGCTTCTACCTGACCCAGGGCGTTTTAAAGCAGTAGAGGGTACTTAAACAAGCAAGGCAGTGCCATGGTCAATACCATCTTTTGATCATGGGCAGACTCCATGGTGCAAGCTGCCAAAGTAAACTCAACTCCCCTCCATCTCCAGCTGAAGAGGGAACCAAACTACATGAGACGGCCAGAGGCCAGGAAAGAACCCCCATAAGGGATTAGAGGAGAAAACCTCTGGGGCTCACACATGGTCAGCAGTACTTTCTGTTCTCCCCAGCTGGCATAAGAAAATACTAAAATACAACCTTGTAGTTCACCAATCATCACTCACAATACTGACAAATGTTTTCCTCAGTGAACTCAGAGGAACCTTCAAAGCAAAAACCAAAAGGATCAAATGGCTTGCAAACTAATAGCCAAGGAGAATAAGACACACAAAACTACAAAGAGATTTTTAGCATCACCCCTAAAGGTAAAATTGACAATGTTTACCTCCGCATCACAAGGAAGCAAAAGCAGTGGTCTCTGTAATGAGGAAAAGTAGTCATCCAAAGAAAGTGACCCAGCAGTACCACAGGACATGGATTTGATAGAGAAGTTAAGAGTGATATAACTGCATAGCCCATATGCAAGTAGCTGGAGGAAAGATTGAAGGTGTTGACTAGAGCCATGCCTCTGGGTCCAAATCCCTACCCATGTCCATGTGACCACTCTTGACCATGGCCCACCTGCCCCTCCCATATCCACCCCAGCCGAACTGATGTGCAGGGTCACCCAATGCCACACCCTGGGACTGTTGCCGAACCCCACAGGGGGCCCCCAGGTGCAGGGTGCTGGCCACCGGGCACAGCCCTCTATTCTGTCTGATGGTCTAGACCTGGCTTTGCTGAGGATCCTCCATTTATCCATTCTCACTGGCAGATGTCTCTGAGCAGGGGCATGAGGCTGGCAGAGGGCCAGGTCACCCTGAGGGCGCCCCTCTTGCTCTTTGCACTCTGGGCAGTGCTGGCTCCTGTGCAGGGTTCTCAAGGTCGTCCCTCATGGCGCTACATCTCCTCTGAGGTGGTAATTCCCAAGAAGGAGCTTCACCATGGCAAGGGCGTTCAGATGCCTGGCTGGCTGTCCTATAGCCTGCGTTTTGGTGGCAAGAGACATGTTATGTACATGCGGCACAAGAAACTCTTTTGGTCCAGACTCTGCTGATGATGACTCAGGATGCTCAGGGAGCCTTCCAGGTGGACTACCCCTTCATGTCTCCAGACTGTTGCTACCTCAGCTACCTGGAGGAGATTCCTTTTTCCATGGTCACAATTGACACAGGCTATGGCAGCCTTGAAGATATCATGAAGTTGGATTAACTTGCCTATGAAATGAGACCCCTCGGTGATTTCCAATGGTTTGAACACTTTGTTTCTCACATAGTCGCTGACATCTGTGCAATGAGACCTACTTATAACCTGGGATATAAGGAGGACAGGGGACCCCCTGTTCCTCAAGGAAATGCCAGTGCAGCCCCAAGGATCTCTAGTAAGTGCTGTTCATCCCATCACAGAATTTTCAAAGGACTTGCTTTCAGTTTCAAAACAATGTATAGTGTGTTAACCACGTGGAAAAAAGTGCCCAATTCCTAGTAAGGCTAGTTAGCTTAATTGAGTCCATATTTCATGCTATTGATGTAAGTTATTGGTTTCATGGTCATTTATAGTGAGAGACATCAAGCTCACACAGGCAATTATGTGTTGCATCAGAGCCCCTTTTTTTCCTCTTCAATAGTATGAGTGAAAGTATTTTCGATTTCTTAAAACACATTCACCCTTAATGTGATTTGAGATGGGCCCCATGAGGTTCATGGCAGTCCAGTTGTATATTCTATATGCCATCCACCAATGGCTTATATGCCATCATTCTGGGTTATTTAGGCAGACATTATTTACTCTTTTCTATCATACCAACACATCAGATGGCAAGAAATTGTGGCTTGTGCATTGACACTGATGAATGTGCTTGCCAAAAAAGGTCCAGCTGCCTTAGGACTCAACTAACTGGTATAATGGAAGCTTTCAGTAACTGTTCCTTCATTCATATGCAGCACATAATGAATTGTGGAACAGGCAAGTGCATGTTCGACACTGAAATGGTGCATTTAAATAAAAGCCTGACCCACTATCATTATGGAAACTACATAGTGGATCCAGGAAAGCAGTGTGACTGCGGCTCATTCAACCAGTGCTACAGCAATCTAGGCTGTATGCGTGATTGTATCTGAACCCCTGGGGGCAAATGTAATACAGGCAGATGCTATACAGACTGCACCAACTCCGCTGCTTGGACACCCTGCAGACCAATTCAAAATATACGTGATCTTCCAGAGTTCTGCCATGGGGTGACCTTGGCGTACCCTGTGACTTCCATATGCAAGATGGAACTGTGTGCACTGAAGAGGGCTGCTGCTATCATGGAAACTGCACTGACCGCACTATTCACTGCCAAGAAAGCTTTGGCAGAAATTCTGGGAAAGATGAAGATGTCTGCTATACCATAAATCACAAAGGCAGCCGACATGGACACCGCAGAACACCCCGGGGAAGTCAACGCTGAACCTGTTCCCATACAGGCGTGCCGTGTGGAAGGCTGCAGTGTAGGAATGTCACACTTCTCCCTCAGCTGCAAGAACATGTTGGATTCCATCTGTCTGAGATCCAGGGTTCTGATGTTTGGGGCTGGATTCACAGCGTAGCACAGGAACAACCCAGATCGGTCATGTGAGAACTGGTACTTCCTGTGCTTCTAGAAAGTTCTGTCGGGATACCTACTGCACTGGCAGTGGGGCTCAGCTGAATTATGACTGTATCCCAGAGAAATGCAGTCACAGAGGGATGTGCAACCATAACAGGAACTGCCACTGCCACACAGCCTGGGATCCTCCATGGTGCACGGACAAGGCACTGGTGGGAGCACAGACTGTGGACCCCTCCAAGAAGAATGCAGCCAGTCAGGCAAAGTCATGAATCCATGGTATATCTCAGAGTGGGTTTTGGTCACATTTATGCCATAATGGCTGCATTCCTCTTTGTTGTTTCTGGAAATGTCAGAACTATAAACACAGAGAAAGTTAAGGAAGAGATTTTTGGAGAAGACAATCCATAATTTAGCCTCCAGACCCCTGAACAACTATAGACAATGCATCTGGTGCATCTGTAAAAATACAGTATTGAGGCGGCACAGCTGACATCCACGCTTCCAAGGGTCTGCGGGAGACACAGGGGTCCTCAGGCACATCACAGCTCTGACACCAGGTCTCTCATGGGTCACCGACCAGCACTCTGAAATAGAACTTGAAAACTGCATGCTTGTGGCCTTTATGTAGTTTTTAAGCCTGTAAGAGCCCAAACTGAGCCTTAGTTTCTGGGAAGAGGAACGGAGTCAGAGCTGTGTCTTGAGCGGAAGTGTCTGGTTCCAGAATTAAGAGAAGTTGACACAAGCTCCTTTATTGGCAACTTCATGAGTTTTCTCCAAAACTACGCTGTTGTGGACTGAAAAGTTTCTCATTCTCCGGTAATCTGTCTTCCCCCAGTCCCATGTGGGCTCAGGATAATGGAGGGCTACCACCCACCCATACTGCCTGTCCACACGGGGGTGTCTGCGGGCTGTGAGGGAAGAGGACTGGCATTAGGTTCCACCTAGCGCAAGCTGTGCCTCTCTGGAGAGCAAATTTCCAAATGTGGGAGACTGAGAACATGAGGCTGAAAGGAGCACCCCATACATCAATCAGCAAGGTAGGCACAAGTGTCTATGGATGACCCTGGCATCCAGAGGGAGACCAGGAAAGGTGAATCCCTGCTCTCTTTCTCTTCCTACTTTTCTGTGAGTTTAACCTTAGATAAGAATCTGCCTAGGGTTCCTACTTTGGTTTTCCAAGCACCTTCTACAATAACACAGAGATGAGCCTGTGAAAGTTAGCGAATTCAGCCCCATCCGCTCCCAAGAAATCCTGTACTTGCTACCCTGTTTTCTATGTCCTGATCATGGCGAATGAGGGATGGAGGCCTGCCCTTCCCTGGGTCCTTGTGCCCTCTTGTTCTGGGCTCTGTAAGTCATAAATTCTGTGCTTCCATTTCCTTTGTTGGGGGTGTACTGAAACCCCACCTTCAGTCACAAGGGGCCCGCACATCTCATGTACCCCAAGCGAGAGCTCAGATGCCTAGGGAGCTGCCTGTCACCCACTGTGACTTGCTGTTGCCACTTCCTTCAGCAGGTCACAGTCTTCATGTTCTTAATTCAGTCCAGAAGCTGAAGTCCCACAATACATTTATCCTCAAGGATGGGATTGGGAGCCTAGCTGATGCCCCCCTACAATGCCTTAGACCTAAGAATGGCTCACTCATTCCTCACCCTCACGTCTCAGCTGCTGTGGGAAGGAGCTGGTGCTTGCTGGTGGTCTGTAGCTTTGATTTGGGCTTATGCCAGGTGTTGCCAGAAACCCTCACCCTAAATTATCAGTGCCATAAAAGGTCAGACTCCCTGCAGAGACCAACAAGCAGGCACCAGTCTGGGGGTACAGGGGTGTGTACTTCCTATTCACCTCCAAAGGAGGTGGACACCGAGGACAGTGTTCCTAGATTAGTGTCGAAGAAGACACCAGCTGGTTGGTCCACTGTGTTGTGGCCAGCACCGTGGTGTTGTGCTTGATTAGCCAGGCCTAGCTTGTGATGGAGGCAAATCTACAAGGAGCATCATGGCACCCAGGGTGGAGGACTTGGCCAAGGCAAGCTCCCCATAGTGGCTGCAATCCTCGCTGCTGTCGCCAATGGCTCCCCACCTGTCAGGTATTGGGTGGGACACCTCAGTGTGGGAGGCCACAGAACATGACTCTGGGAAGAAATAACTTCTATCCCAGATTTCCCCTGTCACGATCCACTACACCTACATGTCCAAGGACCAGCGTGAGAGACAGAAATGGTGACAGGCACTATACCATCATGGAAATGCAAGGCTTCCTGGAATCATTTGTCCAAAGGGAGGGAGACAAGGACATTGATTGGCTTTTGTGGGTCTTCGTCATTGGCTCCGAGCTGTTGCTTACAGTACTTGACATGCTGCAGGTGACTGGATTGGTCCAAGACCGCCAAAGTCATCATTCACTGAAAAACTCAAAGTATCCACAGCCTGTTTACAGAGACACCCTAGAGGAGCCTCCAGACTTTTCACTCTATCAAAAGACCATGACAAGCACGCCAAGGCACAGGGCAGGAGACACAGACAAAAAAAAGGGGGGGGGGGAGTCTCTGAGGAAGACGCTCCCCAAGCCCCCAGAGCCCACAGAGGTAGGAAGAAAGAAGCTCTGATTCCTGGGACTTGGATTTTTATGGCATGGCAGCACAGGCCCACTGGGAGAGGTCAAGCCCAGGTGACGCCATCCACCTCTAAGATAGAATGGGGACAATTCAAAGAGTGTGGGGTTTTTGTTTTTTGTTTTTGCCTTGTGTCATGTGCCCAAGATCCTTGACCATTTCCAACCTGGAGGAGAGGCCCTTGACAACACCATCTAAGGAGCTCTTCATGAAGGACCACTCTGACCTTAAGTCTGTGCCATTACATGCACAGTGGGGGAAGAGGACGACATAGGTTCCTGTCCACGTGACAAGAACCTGATCTCAGGACCCACTGTGGAGACTTCCGGCGGAGGAGGGCATGCATCCATGCTGATAAGAACCGGTTTCATCAGGACCCCATGTGGAGGATTCGGGAGGGCTAGGGCCCACGTCCACACCGACAAGAACCTGGTCTCCTCAGGTCCCGCTGGGGAGACTTCGGGGAGACAAAGGCCCGTGTCCACACCGACAGGACTCGGTTTCATCAGGACCGGCTGTGGAGGATTCGGGAGGACCTGGGCCTGCGTCCACACGGACAAGAACCCGGTGTCCTCAGGACCCACTGTGGAGGATTCAGGGGGACGTGGCCCCGCGTCCACACTGACAAGAACCCGGTCTCCACAGGAACTTCTGTGGAGACTTCGGGGGGGAGGAGGGCCCGTGTCCACACCGACAATAATCCAGTTTCGTCAGGACCCGTTGTGGAGACTTTGGGCGGACAAGGTCCCGTGTCCACACCAACAAGAATCCGGCTTTTCAGGACCCGCTATGGAGGATTCGGGAGGACCTGGACCTGCGTCCACACGGACAAGAACCCGGTCTCCTCAGGACCCGCTGTGGAGGATTCAAGGGGACGTGGCCCCGCGTCCACACTGACAACAACCCGGTCTCCTAGGGCCCACTGTGGAGGATTCAAGGGGACGTGGCCCCGCGTCCACACTGACAAGAACCCGGTCTCCTAGGGCCCACTGTGGAGGATTCAGGGGGACGTGGCCCTGCGTCCACACTGGGGGACGTGACCCCGCGTCCACACTGACAAGAACCCGGTCTCCTCAGGACCCACTGTGGATGATTCAAGGGGACGTGGCCCCGCGTCCACACTGACAAGAACCCGGTCTCCTAGGGCCCACTGTGGAGGATTCAGGGGGACGTGGCCCTGCGTCCACACTGGGGGAC
This sequence comes from Panthera onca, assembly GCF_046562875.1. NCBI lineage: Eukaryota > Metazoa > Chordata > Mammalia > Carnivora > Felidae > Panthera > Panthera onca. Next base: position 146,334,796 of record NC_138344.1, on the reverse strand, counting down.
GTGACCCCGCGTCCACACTGACAAGAACCCGGTCTCCTCAGGACCCACTGTGGAGGATTCAAGGGGACGTGGCCCCGCGTCCACACTGACAAGAACCCGGTCTCCACAGGACCTTCTGTGGAGACTTCGGGGGGACGAGGGCCCGTGTCCACCCCGACAAGAACCCAGTGTCGTCAGGACCCGCTGTGGAGGATTCGAGAGGACGAGGGCCAACATCCAAACCTACAAGAACCCGGTCCCCGTAGGACCGGCGGCAGAGGATTCGGGAGTATGAGGGCCCGTGTCCACGCTGACAAGAACCAGTTTCATCAGGACCCGTTGTGGAGACTCTGTGTGGACCAGGGCCCACGTCCACACCGACAAGAACCCGGTCTCCTCAGAATCCGTTGTGGAGACTTCGGGCGGACAAGGTCCCGTGTCCACACCAACAAGAATCCGGCTTTTCAGGACTCGCTGTGGAGGATTTGGAAGGACCTGGACCTGCGTCCACACGGACAAGAACCCGGTCTCCTCAGGACCCACTGTGGAGGATTCAGGGGGACGTGGCCCTGCGTCCACATTGACAAGAACCCTTTCTCCACAGGACCTTCTGTGGAGACTTCGGGGAGACGAGGGCCCGTGTCCACACCGACAAGACCCGGTTTCGTCAGAACCCGCTGTGGAGGATTCGGGAGGACTTGGGCCTGCATCCACACTGACAAGAACCCGGTCTCCTCAGGAGCCACTGTGGAGGATTCAGGGGGACGTGGCCCCGCGTCCACACTGGGGGACGTGGCCCCGCATCCACACTGACAAGAACCCGGTGTCCTCAGGACCCGCTGTGGAGGATTCAGGGGGACGTGGCCCCGCGTCCACACTGACAACAACCCGGTCTCCTAGGGCCCACTGTGGAGGATTCAGAGGGACGTGGCTCTGCGTCCACACTGGGGGACGTGGCCCCGCGTCCACACTGACAACAACCCGGTCTCCTAGGGCCCACTGTGGAGGATTCAGGGGGACGTGGCCCCGCGTCCACACTGACAACAACCCGGTCTCCTAGGGCCCACTGTGGAGGATTCAGGGGGACGTGGCCCGGCGTCCACACTGACAACAACCCGGTCTCCTAGGGCCCACTGTGGAGGATTCAGGGGGACGTGGCCCTGCGTCCACACTGACAACAACCCGGTCTCCTCAGCTCCCGCCAAGGGAGGAGCAGGCGAGGAGAAAGCCAGGCCCCGGGAAGAGGAGCTTCCGGAACCTGGAGGCTGAGGGGGGCGCTGTTCGCCAGACCCTGGGGGGAAAGGACCCCGCGCGGCTTCGTGCGCGGTGACACTGTGTCCCCCGCGGGGCTTACCTCACCGGCGCCGGGCGGCGGGGCCGCGCGGCCGTCTTCCTGCTCCGCGCCCACTCGGTTCCCGCCGCTGCCTCATGCGGTTCGCGGTCCAGGAGCGGGCTCCCCTGGCGGAGCTCGCACTCCCGCCGCTCTGGCCTCGCGGGTCCCTTCGGCCTCCGCGCGGGGCGGGGTGTCCCTCCCGAGCCTGCGACGGCGCCGTGGGGACTTCTGTGCGACACCCCGGAGCTGCAGATGGCTCCGGGCAGGACAGACGTGCTCACAGGGGCGGTTCCTCCGCGGCCAGGAGCAAAGAGCAGCTCTCCGCCCCCGTGCGTCTTCCTGCGTTTCTGTCCCCAGTGCCCTGTCCTGGGACAGCAGGCCTGCCACCTCCTTGCTCAGATTTCCTCTGGGGCACGTCGTTCCTTCCGCCGCGGTTGCAAATGGCACCGTCTCTTCCTTTCTCTTTCCGACGGGTCGTCAGGAGCGTGCAGACGTGCACGTGGTGTGTGTGTGCTGCTCTCCTATCCTGCGAGTGTCCTCGTTGCTCCTTCCGTTGCCCTTGGAAATAACGCCGCCAGTTATGTTACCAGCCAAAGTGGGTTTCTTCAGGAGTAGCGGAGAATTGCCATCCGGGCCCAGCAAGCTGTGGCAAAACCGCGGCCGAGCGGGGAGCACACGGAGAGGAACGCTGTTTCGCGGAGAAGAGGAAGTTGGGAGCGTGGTTTTGAAGCGAAGTCCGCAGGAGGAAAGCAGGGCTGCAGGGCGAGCAGGCGCCTCCCGGGCCCAGCTGCAGGGGCGGTGGGTTTCCTGTAGGGGCCGCAGGGCACAGCTTCCCCTGGTGGGGCCTGAGCCGGGGGGGGGGGGGGGGGGGGGGGGTTCTCTCCGCGGAGGGTTCTAATCTTGGGTCTGTAGCCCTGGGTTGTTCCCCAGCCTGACCCTGGGTGGTGGGCTCCGCCTTCCAGCCTCCCCTCCCCGCCTCCCGAGTCCACTTCCGGGAGATGTCCCTTCATTGGTTTTCGCAGTTCTAACAGCTTCTTAGTGGCGTCTTGTGGACAACCGGAATTCCAAATCCCACTGCTTCCGCTGCACCCAAGACACGTGGCCACCAATAGAACCCTCCCACGTGCCTCTGGCTCACGTGCTGCCTCCCACAGGGCCCGTGGCCTCTCCGCGTGGGTGAGCTGGCTCTGGGCGTGGGCCTACGTCACAGCGTTTGACCCCTCTCTTGCTTCTATCGTGTGGGGCTGACACTGTTGTTTGCAGGAGTACCTTACTCTGTGATTTCAGACGTGCAGTGAACGTGTCACGGCAGCGCAAATACGCTTTACCTGGAGGCTCATTTCTTTGCCGCGTTTGCCACTTCACACGAGATACTTTGCTGCGTTTTACCCCAAACAGGGACACCCTCCAGAGAAACCACCACAGAACCCCAAATGAGGAAATCCCTGCGTTTCCACATTAGACCCCAGACCACAGGCCCACTTCAAGTGTCCCCACCTGCCCCACTGTGAAATGTCTTTTCCCAATCTGATCTGGCTTCTTTTGGGGAAGTGCTCCTGAGACTTTCCCCTATCTGTGTAACCTGGGGGGATTTAAAGAGCAAGGTGGTTCCTGGGGCTCCTGGGGTCTCAGTCTGCTAAACGCCGAGTTCACATCAGGTCGTGATCTTGAAGTTGATGGGTACGAGCACCTGCTTCTGGCTGTGTGCTAACAGCTCAGAGCCTACAGATTGCTTGAGATTCTGTGTCTCCCTCTTGCTAACCCCTCCCCCTATCATGACCTGTCTCTGTCTCTCTTTTTCAACAATAAATAATGTTAAAAAAAAAAAAAAAGAGCAAGATGGTTCCTGAGTGGCCTTTTCTGGATGGCCTCTGTCACTGAGGATGTTTTCTGCATTCACCCATGTTGTGACGTGTATCAGTCCTTCCTTTTTAAACTCTGATTAAATGTATGTAACATAACACTTACCACGTAAGTCACTTTAAGCATACAGTTGTCTGGCATTAACTGCATTCACACTGTTGTACATCCATCTCCAGAACGTTGTCATGTTCCCCTAGGGAAACTCTGTATCTATTAAACCCTAAATCCCAATTCCACTTTCGCCTCGGCCCCTACAGCCACATTCTACTTGGTGTCTCTGAGTATGACTTTTCTGGACACCTCACTTAAGTGGAACCATAGTGTATTTTCCTTCTGTCACTGGCTCATTTCACTCAGCATAATGACTGCCAAGTTCAGTCGGTGTGCTAGTGTGTGTCAGAACTCTCTTCCTTTTGAAGGCTGAATTATATTCCATTGTGTATATACTACATTTTGTTTATTTACTCACCTGTGAATACTTACTTGGGTTGCTTCCATCTTTTGGCTGTTGTGAAGAAGCTGCTATGAATACGGGAACATGAATACCTGCTCAAGGCTTTGCTTTAAATTTCCAGATGTAAGTGCAGATGTGGAGATCTGTGATAGCTTTCTGAGAAACCAGTATTCTCTACAGCCACAACATTTTACTTTATTTCTTTGTATGACAGAATATTCCTGTTTAAGGGTCTGCCCCAGGTTGTTTATCCATTCACACACCGATAGGCATTTGCATAGTTTCTGCAATGTGGCTATTGTGAACAGTACTGCTATGTATGTGCACATGCACTTTGTTTAAACAACTGTTTTCAATCTTCGAGATATACATCTAGGAGTTGTATTGTTGGGCCATATGGTAATTCTATGTTTTTATCTTTTTTTTTGGGGGGGGGAATTGCCAAACTCTTTTACACATAGTCTCCACCATTTTACATTTCGACAAGCAAGGTTGAAGGGTTCCAATTTCTCAACATCTTTACCAACATTTGTTATTTTATAGTTGTATTGATTAGAGCATTTTTAGTGCGTGTAAAAGGGTATCTCACTGTGGTTTAAATCTCCATTTCCATAAGGACTATTGATGTTTAATATCTTTTCAAGTGGTATTCACCATTTGTATGATTGCACTGGGGAAAGATATATCCAAATCCTTTGTCCATATTAAAAATTGGGTTGTCTTTTTGTTGATGGGTTGTAAAAACTATACATTCTGCATAACAGGCTCTTACCAGACAAATACTGTGCAAATATTGTCTTCCATTAGGCTTTGGCTTTTCACTTTGGGGATAGCATCTTCTGGCGTACATGGGTTTCTAATGTTGAGAAAACTAAATTTATCTACTTTTTCTTTCCTTGCTTGTGCTTTGGTGTCATCTCTAACAGCATTGCTAAACCCAATGGTCATGAAGATTTATCTCGATATATTGCTTCCAGAGGTCATAATTTTACATTTAAACTGTTGATCCATTTTGATTTGATGTTTGTATATGGTGTGAGATATGGACGCAATTTCATTCCTCTGCACATGGATAGCCAGCTGTCTAGCACCATTTATTAAAAAGACCATTTGCTCCCCAATGTCATGTTGTCTGCTCTTGTCAAAATTCAGTTGACCAAAGATGAAGGGGATTATTTCTGGGTTCTCCATTAAATATCACTGACCTGTAAGTATCTTTATTTTGTAGTGTTTATTTATTTTTGAGACAGAGAACACGCGAGGCCCAGAGAGAAAGGGAGAGATAGGAAACTGATTGGTGTGCAAAGGAAAGGGTTTGGATAGACCTGAGAAGGATACATTTCTTTGACCTGTGGTTACTCGGTTGTCCTGTAACTTGATTATGTTCATCTAAACTCACAGAATCTTATAATAAACATGGTCATTTACCATATTTAAGTTACTTCTGTAAATATCTCATTACTTTGATTATTAGATAAAATTTTATAAAATTATTTCTATAAATACTTTTGTCTTCACACTGTGTATTGTGTTCCTTCTTAGCTTGGTGGTTGTCTGATGACCATATAGTGTAGATAGATAGGATGGACCAGTTGTGTAGGGGGGACAGATTTAGTTCAGTTCATGAAAGTGACAGTTTCTAAGGCAAGACTGTGGGGTCAAGGGGCTGAGATGGGGTGCAAAATAATAACATCATGGGAATGAACTCAAGGCTGTTGTGGAGAGAGTCCGTCATGTTTTACCTATACAGTTCTTTCCTCAATGCGAATTATTATTAGGAGACCTGCCAACCTAACAAACTGTTGTTAAATCCACAGGAAATGAATGGAAGAGTCCAGAAGGAGGCTGGCAGGTGGTGGAGGCAGGGAGGGAGCCTGGTGGGCAGAAGCCTGGTGGTTGAGCAAGGGCCTGGAAGGAGCTGTAAATGTTAACCAGAGGGACGATGGTCCAGATCCGGGACAGAGCTCTTGTCCCTGCACATCCCAGAGCTCAAGACATCCTGGGAAGGGAGACCCTGGGAACAAATGGGAATGGAAGCCAAAGCCCCAGAGGGAGGAGGAATCTACAAGCAGGCATGTGCTACCCCATGTGGAAGCTGTATTCACAAAATATTGAAGTCATAATTATTTATTTTGTAGATCTAAAGTTGGTGTCAAATATTCTTTTCCGTATGAAATTACGGTCTTTTAAAAAATATTGCCAATAGTGGGTAATTTCATTATAATACTTTCATAATGATGTGAATCCTCTATAATGACTTTAATATAACATAAAAGTATCTATTATCTATCTATCATCTATCTACCCTCTATCATCCATCACCTATCCACTTATCATCTATCTACTATCTAGCATTCTGATCTCTATTTGAAGTCTATTCAGCTAACTCAGCATTTATCCTCTTGGCACATGCCTTCAGGACTATGAACACATTTTCTGCAATTTCTTTAGGCTCCGGATTTTTAGATTCCAATGATGTCCAGGTCAGCCAATCCATTTTCATTAATGTGGTTGTTTTAGTGCCATTAACTTCCTACCTCAGATACTGATGGTCGCTGTCCATATCAGTGAAGAGTCCCCCACTTTTCTGTGACATCTGTGCCTCCTCCCTGAGTTAACAGCCCCTTGTGTTGGATGGGGATTTCTCAGGAGATGGAGACACCAGCCATGCATGGGAATCATATCTGCAGGTGACAGAAAGGTGTCCATGTCTTGGTGTCTGTGCACTTAAAGATGTCAGCACTGCTTCCAAGCTTTGCAGATGACTGAGGAAGCAAACCCCCTCAGCAGAGAACCATCAAGATCAGAAGTCTCCAGGTGTGCTCAAGCTCTGCAGGTAGTTGTCAGGTGAGGTTAATACATCAGTGTGGAAACTAAAAGAAATATGATCCTGGGAACAAGTGTCCTTTGCTTGTTATATTTACACCAGACTGGACATCAATATAGATTTTTCCTATGCAGTTATGTGAGGAATGACTGTTAAAATTGAATGTACTTAAAGACTTGATTTGGAAAGTTTTCTGGAGAAAATATGGATCCCTTCAAATATCTTTCGGACAGATAGAGTATAGTGAATTGTGGTCCACTCATTTGTTCACTATCTGATCAGAAAGGTGAGGCCATCACTTGACCTGCCTCCAACACAATTCATAGACCAATTGTTGTCTTGACCGTGGACCAACAACCCTGCGGATCCAAAAAGAGATGCCCACAGGTGGACCTGGAAGGACAAGGGGAGCCTGACTCAAGTTTTGTCCACTTATCAGGACATGCTCCCTCCCACACAGGCAAACTTCTCAAGATCTAGAGTAAACTCCAATCTCAGGGTGTGGGAGCCCACAGCTCTCTCCTCAGACAGGGCTGAAGTCCCTAAGGAAGGCAGAACTGTATTCGAGAAACAGAAGAGACTGTAGGGCCTTCCTTGTGCCTGGTGAGAGGTCCCAAAGCTGAGGGTTTCAGATGTCAGATGTGGGATGATGGGAATGGTTGTGACTGCTGGTGACTGGCCCAGGCTGAGTCTCCTTGTCCCCAGGGGTCCTGTCCCAGATGCAGCTGCAGGGGTTGTGCCCAACTGGTGAGTGCCTTGCACACTCTGCACCTCACTAGCAGCATCTTGGGGTTCTCCATCTCAACCAGTAATTTCTGGTGGAATTGGATCCACCGACCCCAGCAGAGTGGATGCAGTGGACGGTTCACATACTATCATTTATTCTATTATCACATACTAGGGTCCAGACCACAAGAGCCACATGTCCAAGAGTTAGGCAGTTTGTTAGGCAAGAGGAAGAGGGATGAAGCAGGTGCTGGCCACCCCCTTGGAGGTTCCCCCAGGATTAACAGCCACACAATCAGAACCGCCTCTAAGGGTGAACAGGACAGATGGGCCTAGCCACAGAGCTGGCTCAAACACCACAAAGGACTTCTGAGAGCTGAGCATCGGCCCAAAAATTGCGATTTGCCCTGAGGTTACCTAAAAGTCACAAGGGGGCATTCAGGACAGCAGAGGTAACTGAGATCTCCTGGGGTGCTCAGGTTACCAGGGGGAGCTGAGGACACCAGGGTCGCTCAGTTCTGCATGGAGCACTCAGACCTCCAGGGGGATGCTCAGGTGTCCTTGGGGCGTGAGGTCACTAGTTGCCACTCAGTTCACCTGGGGGCACTCAGTTCATCAGGAACACACAGGACACCAGGAGCCACGTAGGGAACCCGGAGGTTCACAGGTCTCCAGGGGGCACCCAAGATCTCAGAATTCATATCCGGAACCAGTGTTTCAGGGTCAGGTTTCCTGTGAAGCATCTTTCTCATCATGCCCTGCAAACTTCAACCTGACCAGCAAACAGTACACACTGTTTCCTAAACCATTTACAAACACAGATGTCTTCTAACATTTAGAGTGAACAGTCATATAGTAGTGCCGACCTTGACAGAGACCAAGCTCGGGGATAAATTAACTCTCATATGATCAGACCTGTGCCTCACAAGTACACGGGACACCATTTAAAATAGATGTAAGTGATTTTCAAACAGAGGAGACTGACTCATTCAAGTGATCTAAACTTAATATATTTGAGCAGCTCCTCTCTCCTTTTATTTTCCTTAAGGTTTTCCTTTGATGCCCATGAAGAGAGAGCATGAGTAAAGACTCTTGTAGTTGTCGCAACCCCACAGCTTCTTCATCAACTCCACGACTTTCTCTCAAGGATTCTCAGTATATACACGTTCCTGTGAGAGAAAAGAGTAGTTTCTACCCTTCACTCCTTTTGTTCTCCATCCAGTTCAGGAAGCCTGAGACAACCAGTGGGGAGGCACACTGAGTCAAGTCTTACAAAACCATCAGCCAGGGGTCCATTCTACTGAAGTAGTTAAGGAATCATCCACTGGATCCACCTGTCTCTGCACCTGCCTCTCCACAGAACATGAGGCCCAGACCTTCCTCACACTCAGCTGGACATGAAGTCAACTGTATGGGAGCAGATTAGGAACTCAGTTTAGTGGGTTATTTCACCACAGTTTTCCATAGTAGCTACATTATGTTGCACTCCCATCAAGTGAATTCTAGGATTGCCTGTTCTCCACATCCTCAGCAACACTTGAGATGTTCTCGTTGTGTTTGCCTTATTTTATAATAGCCTTGCTATCAGTTGTGAGGTGATATCTCAGTGGATCGGGGGTGGAATTCTCTGATGATTAGTGATGATGAACAGCAAGTCATATGCTGGATGGACATTTTTTCAACCTTAATAGCAAAATGGATATTTACATGTTTGACCCAAATTTTAATCAGGTGATGCGTTTATTATTATAATTGTGATTTTTGCTATTGATGTGAACGAGTCCCTCCTGTATTTTGGATATTGACTCCTTTTCAATATTTTTAATGTAATGTCTCCCATTTCATAGACTGCCTTCTCACCCTGCTACTGTTTGATTTGCCCCCTTTCTAGTTTGATGCAGTCCCCCTTGTCTGCCATGGTTCTCTGTGATTTTGCTTTTGTATCAAATAAATCATTGTCAAGAGAATGTCATGATGGTTATCCTGTGTGTTTTCTTCGAAGGCATTTTGGGTCAGCTGTTCTGCTTAATCTTTAATCCATTTTGAGATTTTTTTGTGCTGACGTATATATATGATGCAAGAGTACGGCCAAATGTCATTATTTTGCACGTGTGTATCAACACCATTTTTAAATGTTTCTTTTATTTTTGAGGGAGAGAGACCGATCATGATCAGGGGAGGCACAGGGATAGAGGCAGACACAGAATCCAGGCTCTGAGCTGTCAGCACAGAGCCTGATGTGGGGCTCAAACCCACAAATCATGACAACAATACGTGACTGGAAGTTGGATGCTTAGCTGACTGAGACACCCAGGCGCCCCTAGTCAACACCATGTTTAAGAGACACAATCCTTTCCCCACTGTGCATTGTTGGAAATCTCATGGAGGATTTGCTGACTGCATCTGCACAATTCTACATCTTGGCTCCGTAATGAGCTCCACTGGTCTATATGCCTCATTTCATGCCAGCAGTACACTGTTGGAGTTAATGTACCTCTGCAATATATTTAGAAGGAAGAAGTGTTCTCCTTCTTCCAGGTTCTCTCCTCTTCATGATTTTTTTTTACTTCCATGTGTTTTGTGGTTACATATGAATTAGTATATTTTTCACATTCCTTTAAAAAAAAGGCATTGGTATTTTCATTGAGATAAAAAGATAAATATAAAATTAACATAAAAAGATACAGCAGAGAAAAAAAGACTATCACAAATACAGAAAACAAATCAACTTCATTAAAATTTGAATTTGGAAAGATAAGTGAAATTTAAAAAACATAGGTAGCCTAGGGAAATAGGTAAGATTCAAACAAATGCGATCAGAACTGAAAAAGGAGACATAACTGAACTAAACACATGAAAAGGATCATAAAGGAAAAACTTAGATATTTATAGGTCAACAATTAGATCACCAAGAACAAATTACACATTTTCTAGCATTATATGATCCACCAATACTCTTTCATGCAAAATACAGAGGAACAAAACAAAAATTAGTAAGAAGATATCCTTAATATAAACCTTCACCCTCCAAAAAATACCAAGGCTTTATTAAAATTCCACAATATTTAAAGAATAATTAATGCCAATACTTCTCAAACTATTACAAATTGCTGATGAAAAAGACCACTCCCAGATGCACTTTATGAGGACACTTTTACTCTCACAACAAAGCCAGAGAAACACACCTCAAGAAGGGAAACTACAAGCCAGTGTCTCAGATACACATACATGCAAAATTCTTTGATTAAGTCCGAGCCTACTGAATTCAACAGCACACTGAAAGGATCACACATAATAATCCAGTGTGATGCATCCCTGAGATGCAAGTTTCCTTCAACATACACAAATGCAAAAATGTGATGTCCTCCATTAACAGAGGGAATGATTGCATCAAAGCCATCCTTAATTTATTCATAAAATCATTAGACACAGTTTTTTCATGAACAAAAAACACATGTTCATCATTTAAAAATAACTCAATTAAAAAGGAGAAGGAAATTGCCTCCACATGATCATGGCCACTATGAAAGCCCACACCTGACAGCATATTGAACATAAAATACTAAAACCATTTCTGCCATATCAGGAGCCAGGAAATGATGCTCATCCCCAACATAAGTATTCCACATGATAACGTGAAGAATAACTATGCTGCCTCAAACCATATCATCGTGTCACAGTCCTTATTGGGATGAAAGTCACGGGAGAAGCAGCCAGTCCAAGGACTCTCAGACCCTCCTTTGTCCCTTGACAGCAGGATATAAATCTCCCTTGGGAAACTCCCCTTCCCTGTACCAGGAGGGGAGAACCATCCTTAGCACCAGAATAAGGAACTCAGGGACAAGAAGGTTGTGCAAACAAACCTAGTTATTTGTTGACTAATTAAATACCCGAAAACCACACCTTTGACTTGACTCTTGCCAAATCCAATATTTCGTTGTCTGAAAGTCACAAGTGCCACCTGCTTTGTTCTTTCTCTGGGTGTCATATTATTAGCAAGCCCAGGCACTTGCAAAATTAAATTTATTCTTCCCTTTAGATCAGTCTTATGTCAATTGAATCCTTACACCGGGTGAAAACCCAGAAGACAAGAAGGGAAAGGCATTCTTCTCCTACAACTGGAAGAAGTACCCACAAACTTTGGCAATAAGAAGAAATAAAAGACATTTAACTCAGTAAGGAGGAAGGAAAATTATTTGTTTGCAGATGACATGATCTTAAACATAACAAAACCCTAGAGATACCACAAAAAATATTAGAACCAGTTTTTTAAAATGAGGAAAAGTGCAGGATGCACAATGAGCACAATGAACAAAGAAAATAAATAAAAATAAACCACCTATGATTCTACACCCCAGCATGGAAATATATGCAAAACAAGTAACAAAATTATACAACAGAAAATGGCACAGAATAAAGTACTTGGGATTAAACTTCATAAATTATGTAAAATAATTGTAGAGCGAAAATGACCTTGGTTGATGAAAGACATGTAAAAATGCACGAGTTCCACAAACATACCTGTGCTCACTGATTAGAATCATTCATATTGTCACAGCACCATCCACACAAACTAATGTAGAAGTGCATCCCTAAACCTGCCATTCACTTTGAAAGAATCAAATCTAAGTCTGCAGTGTGATATATATGTAAGAGGACATGCACATAGGGCCTTCTCTGTGCTCTTAAAACCAGCCCATCCCGACCGTGCAGCTGGGAGACGAGCCCCAGCTCCAGGGGTCCCAGGTGTTCCCATTCTGTGATCAGGACAGAACACAGACACCTCACCATGGAGTTTGTGCTTGGCTGGATTTTCCTCGTTGCTCTTTTGAAAGGTAAGTCATGGTGAATTAGAGACACTGAGTATGTGAGTGGGTATGAGCGAGAACCAGTGCATGTGTGACGGTTTCCTCACCAAGATGTCTTGCGTCTGCAGGTGTCCAGTGTGACGTGCAGCTGGTGGAGTCTGGGGGAGACCTGGTGCAGCCTGTGGGGTCCCTGAGACTCACCGTTGTAGCCTCTGGATTCACCTTCAGTAGTTCCAGCATGAACGGGGTCCGCCAGGCTCCAGGGAAGGGGCTGCAGTGGGTCTGACGGATTGATACTGATGGAAGTGGCACATACTACGCAGATTCCGTGAAGGGCCGATTCACCATCTCCAGAGACAACGCCAAGAACACTCTGTATCTGCAGATGAACCTGTGGGCCGAAGACATGGCCACATATTACTGTGCAAGAGACTGGGTGAGGGGACATCACTGGGAGCCCGCACGCAAACCTCCCTGCAGGAAGGGATCAGCACCACCAGGGGGCGCACACTATGCACAATTCTGCTTTGAGTTCCCATGAGCAGGTGCAGATGGAGGTTACAGGCAGGTTTCCTGTCAGGGTCTGGGGCTTCCTGTCCACACAGCACTTTCCCCAGGGAGCCTCTCTGGACACAGGATTCTGTGCTTACCTATTAACTCGCTGAATTAGATACCTGTTGTCATAGGAAAACTGCACTAACATGCACAAAAGACACAGATGTTTCCATTGCTTACTCCTGTCCCTCAACATGAGTGAATTACAGATTTCCTGAGGCACAACAGCTGAACCATTAGATGTGTCCCACATGCACTCCCTGTGCAGCCAAGACCACAGGATCCCACAGCTCCCCATTAACTTCACCCAGCCCATGTCCCAATCAAACAACGTGAGACTTCCCTCCTGGCACTTGCTACTCAGGACGTTAAATGAGCTACAGCTTTATTCAATTCCTCTAAACAAGAGATAAATCATCTCCATGTATTAGTCTGGATTCTCCTGAGGAACAGAACCCAAAGCACATTGGTTTCCATGACTAAAGAGGTTGGGAAGTCCCATGATCTACTGTCACAAGCTGGAGACCCAGGAAAACCAGTGGTGTAATAGGTCTGATTCTGAACTAGGGTCTAGTCTCAGAACGTAGAGATCTGATGATATAACTCTCATAACAAGGGCCAGAGGGGACCACTGTTCCAGTTCAAACAAGCACGTGGGAAGTAAAAAATGAGGGAATTTTTCCTCCCTCTGCATCAGATTCTATTCACAATCTTAATGGAATGGGTGATGCCCAGACAGAAACAATGGAAGGAAATGCCACTCTCTTCTGGAAACACATCACAGACATCCACAGAAACAGTGGTGAATCTGGGCACCTATGACTCAGTCAAGATAACCCATAAAGTTAATCATGACAAGACAACTTCCCGTAAATGTGGAGCTCAAAGACTGAAGACTTGAATTTAAATTAAAAATAAAACAAGAAAATTAAATACATACATATATGAACTATTGGGACTACCTCAAAATAGCACGCTTCTGCACAGTGAGGGAAAAAATCAACAAAACTAAAAGGCAACCTATGGAATGGAAGAAGATATTTGTAAATGACATATCCTCAGGGTTAGTATTCAAACTATGTAAATGTTTTTAAATTATTTTCACATTACCAGTAGAGAGTGTGTCCATGCAGTTCAGCATACTGTCATGTGAGAAGCAAAATTTGTGTCTTCCACTTGTGTTTTGTGTTAGGATCTCACTGAACATGAGACCAACACTCTTCACAAAATTTGAACCATACAGTACAGTACTGTTAACTACAGGGGTAATGTTGTGGAGACCCCTCTAGAACCTAATCATCTTGCATAACAGAAAATCATAGCCCTAGAGATCTACTCCTCATTGCCCCACCCTGCCAGCCCCAGACAACTGCCATTCCACTCTCCATTTTATTGTTATCAAATCCCAAATTCAGCTGAGTATTTCTGGAAATGTCAATGTTCAAAGTTTTAGTTTTGGTGAGAAAAGAAGTTGAGCTTTATTTAGGAGACCAGCCACCCGGAGCTAAGGCAGACTCTTCTCCAAAAGCCAACTCTGAGGGTTTCTGCCCAACCCAGGGGATTTTAAAGGACTAGACGGTACTTAAACAAGGGAGTTCCATGGTGGATACCATTTTCGGTCATGTGCAGCCTCCATGGTGCAAGCTGCCAAAGTAACCTCAACTCCCCTGCATCTATCTCCACCTGAGGAGAGAAACTCACAGGCATGGGAGAAGACTGCCAGAGGCCAGGAAAGAACCACAATAAGGGATTAGAGGGGAAATCCCCTGGGGCTCACACATGTTCAGCAGCACCTTCTGTCTCACCAGATGGCATAAGAAAAAACTAAAATATAACCTTGTACTTCACCAATCATGACACAGAATACTGGGAAATGTTTCCTCAGTAAACTCAGAGGAAGCTTCAAAGCAACAACCAAAAGGATCAAATGGCTTGCAAACTAATAGCCAACCAGAATAAGACATGTAACATTACAAAGCGATGTTTTTCAATACATACAAAGGTAAAATTGACAGTCTACCTCCATATCCCATGGAAGTAGGAAGCATTGGTCTCCATAATGAGGAAAAGCAGTCATCCAGAGAAAGTGACCCAGCAGTACCACAGGACATGGAATTGGTAGAGAAGTTCAGTGTGTTATAATTGCATATCCCGTATCCAAGTAGAAGGAGAAAAGATGGAATGTGTTGAATAGAGCCGTGTTTCTGGGTCCAAGTCCCTACCCATGTCCATGTGAGCACTGTTGACCATGGCCCACCTGACTCTCCCACATCCACCCCAGGTGAACTGATGAGCGGGGTCACCCAATGCCACACCCTGTGACTGTTACCTAACCCCACAGGTGGCCCCGAGGTGTAGGGTGCTGGCCACCTGGTACAGCCCTCTGTTCTGTCTGATGGTCTAGACCTGGTTTTGCTGAGGATCCTCCATTTATCCATTCTCACTGGCAGATGTCCCTGAGCAGGGGCATGAGGCTGGCAGAGGACCAGGTCACCCTGAGGGCACCCCTCTTGCTGTTTGCGCTCTGGGCATTGCTGGCTCCTGTCCAAGGTTCTCAAGGTCGTCCCTCATGGCGCTACATCTCTTCTGAGGTGGTAATTCCCAAGAAGGAGTTGCACCACGGCAAGGGCGTTCAGATGCCTGGCTGGCTGTCCTATAGCCTGCATTTTGGGGGCAAGAGCCATGTTATCCACATGAGGCACAAGAAACTCTTTTGGTCCAGACATTTGCTGATGATGACTCAGGATGATCAGGGAGCCTTGCAGATGGACTACCCCTTCATCCCTCCAGACTGTTACTACCTCGGCTACCTGGAGGAGATTCCTCTTTCCATGGTCACCATGGACACGTGCTATGGGGGCCTTGAAGGTATCATGAAGTTGGATGACCTTGCCTATGAAATCAGACCCCTCAGCCATTCCCAACGGTTTGAACACGTTGTTTCTCAGATAGTGGCAGACACCAATGCAACGGGACCTACTTATACCCTGGGATATAAGGAGGTTAGGAACCCCCTGTTCTCTCAAGCAAATATCAGTGCAGCCCCCAGGATCTCTAGTAAGTTGTATTCATCCCATCATGGGATTTTGAAAGGACTTGTTCTCGGTTCCAAAACAATGTATGGTGTGTTCAACAACGTGTCAAAATGTGCCCGATTCCTCATAAGGCTTGTTAGTTTGACTGACTCAATGCTTCAAGGGATTGATGTAAGGCACTATATTTCCTCCATGGTCATTTATAATCTGGAAGATCCAGTTGTCTTGAACAATTTTCGGGTGCCAGGGAGTCCGATTCATATCTACTTTCAGAGACACTTGTTTGTTGCTTTTAAACCACATACAGCTTTACTTATGAACAAAGATGCACCACATGAACTTCAGTTTCAGCCAGCCCCATACGCGGTATGCGGATCAAAATCCATCATCTCGCTTGCTTCTCTAGGCAGACATTTTTTATTGTTGTCTGTGTTAGTAGCCCAAAAAATTGCATTATCTATTGGTATTTTTTATGACAATCAGTTTTGTGCATGCCAGAGGAGGTCTACCTGCATTATGAATCAATACCCTGTTATGACAGATTCGTTCAGTAACTGTTCCTTCATTCATATGCAGCATGTAGTGGTGAATAATTTTTGTGAGTGCATATTTGACTCAGGACTTTCCTATTTCAATAAAAGCCTGCCTCACGATCGTTGTGGAAACTATGTAGTGGAGCCAGGTGAGCAGTGTGACTGTGGCTCCTTCAAGCAGTGCTACAACAATCCCTGCTGTACGACTGATTGCATTCTAACCCCTGGCAGCAAATGTAATACAGGCAGATGCTGTACAAACTGCACCTATTCCGATGCTGGGACACTCTGCAGGCCCATCCAAAATATATGTGATCTTCCAGAATACTGCCGTGGGGTGTCCGTGGAGTGCCCTGATGACTTCTATATGCAAGATGGAACCCCGTGCACTGAAGAGGGCTACTGCTATCATGGAAACTGCACTGACCGCACTATGCACTGCCAAGAAATCTTTGGCAGAAATGCTGTGAAGGGTGAAAATGTCTGCTATACCATAAATCAAAAAGGCAGCCGATATGGACACTGCAGAAGAGACGCAGGGGTATTCAAATCTAAACCCTGTTCCCCCACAGACATGCAGTGTGGAAGGCTGCAGTGTAGTAACGTCACGCATCTCCCTCAGCTGCAAGAGCATGTGGGATTTCATCAGTCTGAGATCTCAGGGTTCTGGTGTTTTGGGCTGGATTCGCATCGTAGCACAGGAACAAGCGATATTGGTCATGTGAGAACTGGTACCCCCTGTGCTCCTGGAAAGTTCTGTCAGGATACCTACTGCAATGGCAGTGTGGCTCAGCTGAACTATGACTGTATCCCGGAGAAATGCAGTCACAGAGGGATATGCAACAATAACAGGAACTGCCATTGCCACGTAGGCTGGGATCCTCCACGGTGCACTGAACGAGGCACTGGTGGGAGCACAGACAGTGGACCCCCTCCAAGAAGAATGCGGTCAGTCAGGCAAAGTCGTGAATCCGTGGTGTATCTCAGAGTGATCTTTGCTAGAATCTATGTCTTAATTGCTGCATTCCTCTTTGGTGTTGCCGGAAACGTCAGAACTATCAACAGACAGAAGGTTACGGAAGAGACTGTTGATCAAGACAATGCATAATTCAGCCTCCAGACCCCTAAACAACTATAGACAATCCACGTGGCTCATCTGTGAAAATACAGTAATGAGGCGGCACAGCTAACATCCACGTTTTCCGGGGGTCTGCGGGAGACACAGGGGTCCACAGGCACATCATGGACCTGACACCAGGTCTCTGATGCGTCACTGAGCAGAACTCTGAAATAAAACTTGAAAACTGCATGCTTGTGGCCTCTATGTATTTGTGTAAGCCTGTAAGAGCCCAAACGGTGCCTAAGACTCTGTGCAGAAGACCTGAGTCAGCAGCTGTGTCTTGGGCTGAGGTTTCTGGTTCCAGAAATAAGAGAAGTTGCCACAAGCTCCTTGAGGGGCAAATTCATGAATTTTCTCCAAAACTGTGCTCTTGCACACTGAGCTTTGTCTCATTCTTCAGGTAATCTCTCATTTCCTGGTCCCAATATGGGTTCAGGGTGATGGAGGGCTACCACCCACCCATACTGCCTGTCCCACACTGGGGTGTCTGTGGGCTGTCAGGGAAAGGGACATGGATTCGATCCCAGCCAGTGCAAGCTGTGCCTCCCTGGAGAGCAAATTTCCGAATGTGGGAGACTGAGACTATGAGGCTGAAAGTAGCCCCCAGTGAAATCAATCAGAAAGGTAGGCACAAGTGCCTATGGATGTCTCTGGCATTCCGAGGGAGCCCGATGAATATGAACCCCTTTTCTCCTTCTTTTCTCTATTTTTCAGTGAGTTCATCCTTAGATGAGGGTCTGCCTAGGATTTCCACTTTGGTTCTCCCAAGAACCTCCTAGAAGTCCTGCAGAGTTGAGCCTGTGGAAAGTTAGGGACCCCTTTTCTAAATATTTTTTACTATTTTTACAGTTGTCTAGCATACATTTCAAATCATAATAGTGATATTAAAGTCTGTTTATTTTCTTCTGAATTGAAAATATACAACTTTTTAATAGTAATTGATTAGGAAATTTTCAGAACTAAACAGTAACTGTTTCAGAAATTACTTTGGAATAAGAATGTATCCCATAATTCACCAATAGATGTAAAACACATGAAGCACATAACAGGATTTTCACTTCAGTTCATACCTAGAATCCTTGTTGGTGCAGATAGTCTTGTAAGTTGTACCAATGTGTTCCCATGCATGCACTTTGTCTCAAAGACACATGGTTACACAAAGTATTAGACTGCCATGTGTGCACATATTCTCCACGTTCCAGGGCAACCAGGTAATCATACTTTCCCAGCACCTCCTGAAATTCCCGTGCAGCCACACTGCATGTTCACAGCAAGAATGCGTCCAGGAATGTTTGGGAAGGAGGGCCAAACAGGTGCCCCGGCCACCTGCTCAGTAAACTACAGAAGGATGCTAAGTGAACTGTGGAGTAACATCAGCCCTTCTGCCTGTTTGGACACACGTGTTACAGATGCAGACCTATTCAGTTAACACCATACATGTGCTGGAAACGTGAGTTTACCTTCAGGATAAAGTAAGAATGGGTCCTGTGGAGGATCTAGCACCCACAGGCCACACCCACTATTGATGGGAGTCTACACACCAGCACACAGCGATGTGGGCTTCAAGTATAGTGCTGGGTCTGAGCGGACAAGCAGAATGTGGCTGAACCTAGAGCCTAGAAAGGTGAAGGGGAGGAAGAAATTCTCCACCAAATGTTCTTGTGGACCAAGAACTAAGGTCACAGGACGTGGATTAACAGGGGAAAGAAACCAAAGTTCATTGTGTGTGCACAGAGGTCCCCCTAGATACACATTAACTAGATCAGAGAAGTGAGGGTCCCCTAAACTTACATTAATGAGCTAAGCAAAGTGAGTGCCCCCTAGAGTAATATTAACTAGATAAGTGAACTGTAGTGTGCCCCCTAGATTTACTAACTAGATAAAGTGAGTGCCCCCTCAGATATACACAAATCAGATAAGCTAAGCAGGTGCCCATTAGATTTATATTGACTAAATAAGTAAAGTGTAGCGTGCCCCCTAGATTTACATTAACTAGATAAGCTAAGTGAGTGTCCCCTAAATTTACATTAACTGTATAAGCAAGGTGAGTGCCCTTAGATTTATATTACTTAGGTAAGTGAAGTGTAGCTTGCCCCCTACATATACATTAACTCCATAAACTGAGTGCCCCCTAGATATACATTAACTAAATAAGCAAAGTGGAGTACCCCCTAGATACCCATTAACTAGACTGGCAAAGTGACGGCCCTCTAGATGTATGTTAACAAGAGAAGCAAAATGAGTGCCCCCTAGATGAATAACTAGATAAGTGAAGTTAGTGACCTCTAGATTTACATAACTAGATAAGCAAAGTTTAACCTGCCCCCTAGATTTATATTAACTACAAAAGTGAAGTGAGTGCCACCTACATATACATTAACTCCATAAGGGAAGGGAGTGCCCCCTATATATACATGAAGGAGGTAAGTGAGGTGAGTGCCCCTAGAATTATATTAACTAGGTAAGGAAGAGAGTGCCCATAGATGTACATATACTGGATAAGCAAAGTGAGGTTTCCCTAGATTTACATTAACTATCTAGGCGAAGTGTAGCTTGCCCCCTAGATTTACATTCACTACATAACAAAGTGAATGTGTCCCCTAGATTGACATTAACTAGATATGGGAAGGGGAGCTTGCCCCCGAGATTTGCATTTACTAGATAAGCAAAGTGAGTGCCCCCTAAAGATACATTAACCGGATAATTAAAGTGAGTTCCCCCTATGCTGACATTAACTAGATAAGCAAATTGAATGCGCCCTAGATATACATTAATTACATAAGCAAAGTGTGCTTACCTAATGTGTCCCATAGATTTTCATTAACAAGAAAAGGAAATGAGTGCCCCCTAGATTTACATTAACTAGATAAGTGAAACGAGTGCCCCATCAACTCACATTAACTAGGTGAGTTAAATGAGTGCCCACTACATAAAAATTTACTGGATAAGTGAATGATCCCTAGATTTACATTAACTACATAAGGGAACTGAGTGCCCCCTAGATTTACATTAACTAGATAATCACAGTGAGTTCCCCTACATTTATTTCAACTAAATCAGTGCAGTGCCCCCTAGATTTATATTAACTAGTTGCACTAGATCAATATTAACTAAATAAGTGAACTTTAGTGTTCCCACTAGACTTACGTTAACTACATAAGGGAACTGAGTGTCCCCTAGATTTACATTAAATCGATAAGCAAAGCGAGTGCCCCCTAGGTCTATATGAACTAGATAGGGTGATGAGTGCTCCCTAGATATTCGTTAACGAGATAAGGGAAGTTAGTAACTCCTAGATACACATTAACTACACAAGCAAAGCATTGCCTGCTGTTTTCAGCAAAGCCAGAAAGCAGTGTTCTGCTTTGCAATGTGTTCCCTGTAATGTCCTACACCAGGACATACCTATTTGATTTCCCACATGTCTGACTTACTTCACTTATCCTGATGCCCTCAGGATCCACCCATGTTGTAGCAAAGGGCAAATTTTCATTCTTTCTTATGGACGAATCATAGAATTCCACTGTACATACAGGCCACACTTCTTTTTACCCATTCTTCTGTCTGCGGACACATAGGGTGTTTTGGTTCTTGTAAATAATGCTACAATGCACAAGGATGGGGGGAATGAAGATACCATTTAAAGTTAGAGTTTTCACTTTCTTTGGAAAGTTGGACTTCCACAAAGACTCCAGTCCATGTGTGATCAACTAAGACTGTTTCCCAGAACCTCGGAGACCACAGACAAGAAAGGTGGAGCAGGTTCAGGGGTCACTGTAGAGTCCAAAGCCACACTCAGGTATGTTCACCTATGCATGTGTAGGGAAGACTATTCAGGGGTTCTTTGACATATGGAGCTGGATCCCACAGGGCCCAAAAATACACATTTGTTTGTGGATGGATGCCAAGTTTTGGAGGGGTGTGAGAGACAACACAGGGACATCTTAGGCTGCTATGAGGCTGACATTACCCCTCTACTACCCTTCCAATTCTTTTGTGAGATTCAAAAGACAAAAGCATCAAGTGTGACTATAAATCAATGCTCATGGGTACACAATACATACAGATGTGGCCTGTGACATCAGTAGAGTGGGGAGTGGTGTGGAGCCGATAAAGTGTACTTGTCCATGGGATTGAATTTAAGTACTTATCAGTTGACAATAGACTGTTACGGCTTTAGAGTGTTTTGTATAAGGGCATGGTAAACCCAAAGGATCTATCTAAAGAATGTGCACAAAGGAACAAAGAAGCAAATGAAAATGTGTCACTGCAAAATATCAACTAAGCACAAAGGAAGCCATTCATATGGGAAATGGAGTACAAAAGCTGTGAGATGTGGAAAGAAAACACAGACCTTATGTTATGTTCCAATCACAATAAGGAAAAGTGTTCACCCTTCATGTTTTGTTTTGTTTTGTTTTGTTTTGTTTTGTTTTGTTTTGTTTTGGTTTGGTTTGGTTTGTTTTGTTTTACATCCCAAATTGCTCATGATCTATCCCCTGGCCATAATGTCTTTAATTTTCTTCAAAAACGCCACGATCTCTACTTAGCACCAGTGTCCTAACACCTGTTGTTATGGCTGTTGTTTCTATGAGTGTACAGAATCACATGAAATTATTCCCACCAACACAGACACATGCACACTTGTATGAAATCTTCTCTGTACATAAACATCTTTAGGGTTAATATCACATATTGTATGATTTGCAGTCATGTCCATGCATAGTTAAATTATTACTAGCCAAATGTGTATAGGAATGTCTTCTAGGAATACCTTTTTTTTTTGGCCCCAGATTTATTGAGATACAATCGACATACAACACTATGTAAGTTTAAGGTGTACAATGTGATGCCTTGATACATGTATATAATGTGAAATGTTTACCAAGTTGAAGTTAGTCAATACATTCTTCAGCTAATTATGGTAAGAACATAAAGCAACTTTCAATATACAATATGTATATTAATTATTGTCATCTTACTATACATTAGACCCATGGAAGCTTTTTGTCTATCTTCTAACTGGAAGTTTGGACACACTGAGCAATGCCCCCCCCCCCATTTTCCCTGCCCCTCAGTCCCTGGAACCTACCATTGCACACTCTGTTTCTGGGAAATTGATGTTTCTAGACTCCACATGTAAGTGTGATTATACAGAATGTGTCTTTCTCTGTGTGACTAATTTAACTTAGCATAATGTCTTCAAGCTTCATCCATGTAGTCACAAATGGCACGATTAACTTTTATATGGATGAAATCTATCTATCTATCTATCTATCTATCTATCTATCTATCTATCTATCTATCTCTGTATCCATCCATCTATCTATCTAATCTCACATCTTCTTTATCTATTAATCCCTTGATGAGCAGTTAGGTCTCTTTAGTGTCTCAGCTATGGAGAATAAGACTGCAATGAACGTGGGGTGCACATATCTCTGATGTAGTGCCTTCATCCCCTGTATATATCACTCAGAAATGGGATCACTGGGTACAACCATACTTTTGTTTCTAATTTTTTGAGAATTCTCCATACTGCTTTCAGTAGTAACCTCACCAGTTTACATTCCTAGGGACAGTGTACCAGGTTTGCTTATTTCCACATGCTCACAAGCATTTGTTATCTCTTGTCTGATGGTAACAGCCATGATAACAGGTGTGAAGTGTTATGGGATTGTGGCTATGATTTGCATGTCTCTGGTGATGAGTGATGTTGAGCACCTTTTAATGCACTTGCTGGACGTTTGTACATGGACTTTGGAAACATGCCCTTTCAAGTCCTCTACTCCCCCATTTTTTTAAAATTGGGTGGCTTGTTATAATATTCAGCAAAATAAGCTTTTTTTAAATTTTGGATATGAACCTCATATCACACGTTTTACAATTTTTTTCCATCCCTGTAAAATGTCTTTTCCTTTGGTGAATGTGTCTTTTCCTAAGCAGAAGATTTTTAGTTTGATGTGTTCTCACTCACTGATTTCTGTCTTCATTGACTGTGCATTTGGAGTCATATCCGAAACATCATTTCCAAGAACAAGGTCAAGGAGATTTTTGCCCATGTAGTTTTTAGGTGTGTTATGGTATCCCTATATGGTTTTTGTGTAAAAGGAAGGCAGGCATTTTAAAACTAGTGGGGACATTCACTCTTCCTCTCAAGTTGGGCACCAGCAGACAGCCCCTTTGTGTCTCCAGCTGAGGAGGGAACCCCACATGCATAGGAGGAGACTGCCAGAAGCCGGGAAAGAATCACAATAAAGGATTAGAGGGAAAAAATCCTGGAGCT
The DNA here is from genome assembly GCF_046562875.1 of Panthera onca. NCBI lineage: Eukaryota > Metazoa > Chordata > Mammalia > Carnivora > Felidae > Panthera > Panthera onca. The sequence continues at coordinate 146,311,280 of NC_138344.1, read as the reverse complement.
CACACGTGGTCACCAGTACTTTCTGTTCTCACCAGCTGGCATAAGAAAATACTAAAATACTACCTTGTACTTCACCAATCATGACGCAGAATACTGGGAAATGTTTCCTCAGTAAACTCAGAGGAAGCTTCAAAGTAACAACCAAAAGGATCAAATGGCTTGCAAACTAATAGCCAACCAGAATAAGACAAGTAAAATTACAAAGCAATGTTTTTCAACACGTACACAGGTAATATTGATGTCTACCTCCACATCCCAAGGAAGTAGGAAGCAGTTGCCTCCATAATGAGGAAAAGTAGTCATCCATAGAAAGTGAACCAGCAGTACCACATAACACGGAAGTGGTAGAGAAGTTCAGGGTGTTAAAATCGTATATTCTGTATTCAAGTAGCTAAGGGAAAGATGGAATGTGTTGAATAGAGCCATGTCTCTGGGTCCAAGTCCCTACTATGTCCATGTGAGCATGCTTGGACAGGGCCTGCCTGCCTCTGCCACATGTGCCCCAGCTAAACTGATGTGCAGGGTCACCCAATGCCACACCCTGTAACTGTTACCTAACCCCACAGGTGGCCCCCAGGTGTAAGGTGCTGACTGCTCAGCACAGCCCTCTGTTCTGCCAGATGGTCTAGATCTGGCTTTGCTGACGATCCTCCATTTATCCATTCTCCCTGGCAGATGTCCCTGAGCAGAGGCATGAGGCTGGCAGAAGGCCAGGTCACCCTAAGTGTGTCCCTCTTGCTGTGTGCATTCTGGGCAGTGCTGGCTCCTGTCAAAGGTTCTCAAGATCATCCCTCATGGTGCTACATCTCCTCTGAGGTGGTATTTCCCAAGAAGGAGCTGAACCACACCAAGGGCATTCAGATGCCTCGCTGGCTGTCCGATAGCCTGCGTTTGGGGGGCAAGAGACAAAACTTCATTTTTACTTTCAATTTCTATTAAAAATATTCCTATTTGGGGAGAGAGGGGAAGATGGAGGCTTAGGAGAACACCTTATCATGCTGATCGCTTAGAGTCCACCCACATCTGCCTAAATAACCCAGAAAACTTCCAGAAGACTAGCAGAACAGACTCTCCAGAGCCAAGCACACACAAGAAGCCTATGGAAGAGGGTAGGAAGGGCAGAGAGGCGGTGCATGCTATACGGACAGTTGGGAAGGAGCCAGAGTGGTGGAGGGGGAGACCGCCCGGGAAGGCACAAACCCCAAAGTCTGGCTTGCAAAAGCGGAGGGGCTGGACTCTGTAAGTTCTGACAGCCAGCGGGGCTTAACATCTGGGTGCTAAAAGTCAACATCTCTGCTCTCAGAGAGAGGGGAGAGTAAGAGGACACCTGGAGGCAGAGTTGATGAGTCCCGGAAGACAGAGCTCAGCTCGGCAGAAACAAAGGCAGTGGCCAGCGCCATCTCCCTCTCCCATCCCCCAGCCGAAATCCCAAAGGGAACCAGTTCCTGTCACCAAACTTGCTTGCATCACGCAAACACCCAACACTGTGCTTCTGTGGATCCATCCCTCCGACGGGTCTGCCTCCCTCCCGGTGCTTCAGGGCCCCTACCACAGGGAACCACTGATGGCAAAGCGAGCTAAGCCTACCCCTCCCACCACTGTGCACCTTGCGGATCCACCCTGGCTAATATGCCAGATCCTATTGAAGCAGCACCCCAAGCCTGGAAGTGTGCAAGCAGCACAGACAGGGGCCACACCACTCCACAGTGAATCTTGCCCCTGGGAGAGCGTAAGATAAGGTACACACCAGTGTGACTGTGGCCCCAGCGGTGGGCTGGGGGCAGACATTGGGTCTGACTGCAGCCCCGCCCACCAACACAAGTGACACCAGACAGCACAGGGGAAGTGCCCTGCAGTTTGGAGCCACCACAGGGACTACCAAAAATGATGAAATGGAAGAACTGGCCTCAAAAGAAACTCCAGGAAGTAGTGACACCTAACGAATTGATCAAAAACGATTTAAGCACTATAACACAACAAGAATTTAGAATAATAGTCATAAAAGTAATCACTGGGCTTGAAAAAAGCACAGAAGAAAGCAGAGAATCTATTACTACAGAGATCAAGGGACTAAGAAATAGTCATGAGGAGCTAAAAAATACTATAAATGAGGTGCAAAATAAAATGGAGGTGGCCGTAGCATGGACTGAAGAGGCAGGGGAGAGAATAGGTGAATTAAAGGATAAAATTATGGAAAAAGAGGAAGCTGAGAAAAAGAGAGAGAAAAAAATCCAGGAGTATGAGGGGAGAATTAGAGAACTAAGTGATGCAATCAAATGGAACAATATCTGTATCATAGGAATTCCAGAAGAGGAAGAGAGAGAGAAAGGGACTGAAGGTGTACTTGAACAAATCATAGCTGAGAACTTCCCTGATCTGGGGAAGGAAAAAGGCATTGAAATCCAAGAGGCACAGAGAACTCCCTTCAGATGTAACTTGAATCGATCTTCTGCACAATATATCATAATGAGACTGGCAAAATACAAGGATAAAGAGAAAATTCTGAAAGCAGCTAGAGCTATACATGCTCTAACTTACAAAGTGAGATCCATAAGAGTAGTGGCAGACCTATCTACTGAAACTTGGCAGGCCAGAGAGGAATGGCAGGAAATCTTCAATGTGAGGACCAGAAATGCAGCCAAGAATCCTTTATCCAGCAAGTCCGTCATTCAGAATAGGAAAGATAAAGGTCTTCCCAAACAAACAAAAATGGAAGGAATTCATCACCACTAAACCAGCCCTACAAGAGATCCTAAGGGGGATTCTGTAAGTGAAATGTTGCAAGGACCACAAAGTACCAGAGACATCACTACAAGCATGAAACCTACAGATATCCCAATGACTCTAAACCCATAACTTTCGATAAGACTGATGTAAATGGACTAAATGCTCCAACCAAAAGACACAGGGTATCAGAATGGATAAAAAAACAAAACCCATCTATTTTCTGTCTACAAGAGAATCATTTTAGACCTGAGGACACCTTCAGATTGAAGTTGAGGGAATGGATAGCTATCATGCTACTGGAAGTCAAAAGAAAGCTGGAGTAGCCATACGTATATCAGACAAACTAGACTTAAATTAAAGGCTGTAACAAGAGTTGAAGAAGGGCATTATATAATAATTACAGGGTCTATCCATCAGGAAGAGCTAACAATTATAAATGTCTATGCACCGAATATGGAAGCACCCAAATATATAAAATAATTACAAACATAAGCAACCTTATTGATAAGAATGTGATCACTGCAGGGGACTTTAACACCCACATACAACAATGGATAGATCATCTAGACACAGGATCAATACAGAAACAAGGGCCCTGAATGATACATTGGATCAGATGGACTTAACAGATATATTTAGAACTCTGCATCCCAAAGCAACAGAATATCCTTTCTTCTCGAGTGCACATGGAACATTCTCCAAGATAGATTACATACTGGGTCATAAAACAGCCCTTCATAAGTACCAAAGAACTCAGATCATACCATTCACAGTTTCAGACCAAAGTGCTATGAAACCTGAAATCAACCACAGGAAAAAGTCTGGAACACTTCCAAAAGCATGGAGGTTAAAGAACACCATACTAAAGAATGAACGGGTCACCCAGGCAATTAGAGAAGAAATTAAAAAATATATGGAAACAAATGAAAATGAAAATACAACACTCCAGGGGGGCCCAAGGTGGCTCAGTCGGTTGAGATTCCAACTTCGGCTCAGGTCACAATTTCCCAGCTTGTGTCTCCCAGCCCCACGTCCGGGTCTGTGCTGACAGCTCAGAGTCTGGAGCCTGCTTTAGATTGTGTGCCTCCCTCTCTCTCTGCCCCTAACCCACTCGCATTCTGCCTCTGTCTCTATCAAAAATAAAAAAAAAAAACATTCAAAAAAGAAAATACAACAATCCAAATGCTTTGAGATGCAGCAAAGGCAGTCCTGAGAGGAAAATACATTGTAATCCAAGCCTATCTCAAGAAACAAGAAAAATCCCAAATACAAAATCTAACAGCACACATAAAGGAAATAGAAGCAGAACAGCAAAGACACCCTAAACCCAGCAAAAGAAGAGACATAATAAAGATCAGAGCGGAAATAAACAATATAGAATCTAAAAAACTGAAGAGCAGATTAATGAAACCAAGAGTTGGTTTTTTGAAAAAATAAACAAAATTGATAAACCTCTAGCCAGCCTTCTCAAAAAGAAAAGGGAGATGACACAAATAGATAAAATCATGAATGAAAATGGAATTATTACAACCAAACCCTTAGAAATACAAGCAATTATCAGGGAATACTATGAAAAATTATATGCCAACAAACTGGACAACTTGGAAGAAATGGACAAATTCCTAAGCACCCATGCACTTCCAAAATTCAAACAGGAAGAAATAGAAAAATTTGAACAGACCCATAACCAGTGAAGAAATTGAATCAGTCATTAAAGATCTCCCAACAAACAAGAGTCCAGGACCAGATGGCTTCCCTGGGTAATTCTACCAGACATTTAAAGCAGAGATAATACCTCTAGTTCTCAAGCTGTTCCAAAAAAAATAGAAAGGGAAGGAAAACTTCCAGACTCATTCTATGAAGCCAGCATTACTTCGATTCCTAAACCAGACAGAGACCCAGCAACAAACACAACTACAGCCCAATATCCCTGATGAATATGGATGCAAATATTCTCAATAAGATACTAACAAATCAAATTCAACAGCATATAAAAAGAATTATTCACCATGATCAACGGGATTCATTCCTGGGCTGCAGGCCTGTTTCAACATTCGCAAATCAATCAGTGTGATACATCACATTAATAAAAGAAAAGATAAGAACCATATGATCTTGTCAACCGATGCATAGAAAGAATTTGACAAAATTCAGCATCCTTTCTTAATAAAAACCCTCAAGACACTCGGGATAGAAGGAAAACACTTGAACATCATAAAAGCCATTTATGAAAAGCTCACAGCTAATATCATCCTCAATGGGGAAAAATTGAGATATTTCACTGCTGTTGTTTAACATAGTGTTGCAAGTGCTAGCATCAGCAATCAGACAACAAAAGGAAATCAAAGGTATCAAAATTGGCAAAGATGAAGTCAGGCTTTCACTTTTTGCAGATGACATGATACTACACATGGAAAACCCAATAGACTCCACCAAGAGTCTGCTAGAACTGATACATGAAATCAGAAAAGTTGCAAGATACAAACGCAATGTACAGAAATCAGTTGCATTCTTATACACTAACAGTGAAGCAACAGAAATGTCAATAAAGAAACTGATCCCATTCACAATTGCACCAAGATTCATAAAATACCTAGGAATAAACCTAACCAAAGATGTAAAAGATCTGTATGCTGAAAACTATAGAAAGCTTATGAAGGAAACTGAAGAAGATGCAAAGAAATGGAGAAACATTCCATGCTCATGGACTGGAAGAATACATATTGTTAAAATGTCAAAACTACCCAAATCAATCTACACAATCAAAATTGCAATCCCAATCGAAATTGCACCAGCATTCTTCTCGAAGCTAGAGCAAGCAATCCGAAAACTTGTATGGAACCACAAAAGACCCAGAATAGCCAAATATTGAAGAAGAAGACCAAAGCGGGAGGCATCACAATCCCAGACTTTAGCCTCTACTACAAAGCTGTCATCATCAAGACAGCATGGTATTGGCACAAAAACAGACACATAGACCAATGGAATAGAATAGAGACTCCAGAATTGGACCCACAAATGTATGGCCAACTAATCTTTGACAAAGCAGGAAAGAATATCCAATGGAAAAAAGACAGTCTCTTTAACAAATGGTGCTGGGAGAACTGGACAGCAACATGCAGAAGAATGAATCTAGACCACTTTCTTACACCATTCACAAAAATAAACTCAAAACAGATAAAGGACCTGAATGTGAGACAGGAAACCATCAAAACCCTAGAGGAGAGAGCAGGAAAAAACCTCTCTGACCTCAGCCACAGCAAATTCTTACTTGACACATCTCCAGAGGCAAGGGAATTAAGAACAAAAATGAACTATTGGGACTTCATGAAGATAAAAAGCTGCACTGCAAAGGAAACAATCAGCCAAATTAAAAGACAGCCAACGGAATGGGAAAAGATATTTGCAAATGACATATCAGAGAAAGGGCTAGTATCCAAAATCTATACAGAACTCATCAAATTCCACACCTCATAACAAATAATCCAGTGAAGAAAGGGGCAGAAGACATGAATAGACACTTCTCTAAAGAAGACATCCAGATGGCCAACAGGCACATGGTTAGAACTCAACGTCACGCCTCATCAGGGAAATACAAATGAAAACCACACTGAGATACCACCTCATGCCAGTCAGAGTGGCTAAAATGAACAAATCAGGAGACTATAGATGCTGGAGAGGATGTGGAGAAATGGGAGCCCTCTTGCACTGTTGGTGGGAATGCAAACTGGTGCAGCCATTCTGGAAAATAGTGTGGATGTTCCTAAAAAATTAAAAATAGGGGGGCGCCTGGGTAGCTTGGTTGGTTAAGCGTCTGACTTCGGCTCATGTCATGATCTCATGGTCCGTGGGTTCGAGCCCCATGTCGGTCTCTGTGCCGACAGCTCAAAGCCTGGAGCCTGTTTCGGATTCTGTGTCTCCCTCTCTCTCTGCCCCTCCCCCGTTCATACTCTGTCTCTCTCTGTCTCAAAAATAAATAAACGTTAAATTTTTTTAATTAAAAAAAAATTAAAAATAGGTCTACCCTATGACCCAGCAATAGCACTGCTAGGAATTTACCCAAAGGATACAGGAGTGCTGATGCATAGGGGCACTTGTACCCCAATGTTTATAGCAGCACTTTGAACAATAGCGAATTATGGAAAGAGTCTAAATGTCCATCAACTAATGAACGGATAAAGAAATTGTGGTATCTATTCAAAATGGAATACTACCTGACATTGTGAAAGAATGAAATGTGGCCTTTTGTAGCAACATGGATGGATCTGGAGAGTGTTGTGCTGAGTGAAATTAGTCATATGCAGAAAGACAGATACTGTATGTTTTCACTCTTGTTTGGACCTTGAGAAACTTGACAGAAGACCATGGGGACGGGGAAGAAAAAAAAAAGTTAGAGAGGGAGGGAGTCAAACCATAACAGACTCTTAAAAACTGAATAAACTGAGGGTTGATGGGGGGTGGGAGGGAGGGGAGGGTGGGTGATGGGTATTGAGGAGGACATCTGTTGGGATGAGCATTAGGTGTTGTATAGAAACCTATTTGACAACAAATTTCATGTTTACAAAATAATCTTATTTAACTGTCATTACTATGTTTTATTAGTTTTATGTAAATTTTTTCAAATTCTATTTTATTTCCATCATTTTACTTTAGTCTACTACAGTATATTCACATTTTCAAATTATCAAATGATTTCTTTTTTTCTTTTCTTTATCTTTATTGTCTTTTTCATTTCTTTACGTTTTTCTTAAATACAGAACAAAAAATTCATAATTTTTATTAAAAATATTTTTATTTAATTTTTTCTACTATATGCTTTACTTTTGTCTATATTATTCTCAAATTCTATTTTACTCCCATCTACCCATTTTACTCAACATCAGTGTATGCATTTTTTCAAATTCTCAAATGATTTACTTTGCACCCTTTTTTTCCCTAACCTCTCAAACCACTTTCAACACCTCAACAAAACACACCTAGGATCAAGCATTAACTATTAGATGTGTGTGTGTGTGTGTGTGTGTGTGTGTGTGTGTGTGTGTGCGCGTGAGTGTGTTTAATTTTTAATTTTAATATTTTTGAAATTTTATTTATTTTATTTCAATATTTCTACTTCATTAATTCCTTTTCTCTCTTCAAAATGACAAAAAAAAGGAATTCACCCCTAAAGAAAGACCACGAAGAAACAATAGCCAGGGATTTAACCAACACAGGTACAAGCAAGATGTCTGAACCAGAATTTAGAATCACGATAATAAGGATACTAGCTGGAGTAAAAAATAGATTAGAATCCCTTTCTGAAGAGATAAGAGAAGTAAAAAAAAAAATAGCCAAAATGAAATTAAGAATGTTATACCTGAACTGCAATCACAGATGGATGCAGCCGTGGGAAGGATGGATGAGGCAGAACAGAGAATCAGCGATATAGAGGACAAATTTATAGAAAATAATGAAGCAGAAAAAAAGAGGGAGATTAAGGCAAAAGAGCATGATTTAAGAATTAGAGAAATCAGTGACTCATTCAAAAGGAACATCAGAATCATAGGGGTCCGAGAAGAGGAAGAAAGAGAAATAGGGGTAGAAGGGTTATGTGAGCTGATCATAGTGGAATACTTCCTAACCTGGGGAAAGACACAGACATCAAAATCCAGGAAGCACAGAGGACCCCCACTAGATTCAACACAAACTGCCCAGCAACAAGGCATACCATAGTCAAATTCACAAAATACTCAGGCAAGGAGAGAATCATGAAAGCAGCAAGGAAAAAAAGTCCCTAAAATACAAGGGAAGACAGATCAGGTTTGCAGCACACCTATCCACAGAATTTTGGCAGGCCAGAAAGGAGTGGCGGAGTCTATTCAGTGTGCTGAATCAGAAATGTATGCAGACAAGAATTCTTTATCCAAGAAGGCTGTCATTCAAAATAGAAGGAGAGATAAAAGTTTCCCAGACAAACAAAAATTAAAAGAGTTTTTGACCACTAAACCAGCCCTGCAAAAAATTTTAAGGGGGACTCTCTGAGGGGACAAAAGATGAAAAAAAAATATGTGTGTGTGTGTGTGTGTGTGTGTGAGTGTGTGTGTGTGTGTGTGTATCAAAAGCAAGGAAGATTAGAAAGGACCAGAGAACACCATCAGAAATTCCAGCTCTACAAGCATCATCATGGCAATAAACTAATATCTTTCAGTACTCACTCTAAACCTCAGTGGACTCAATGCCCCAATCAAAAGACATAGGGTAACGGAATGGATAAGAAAACAAGATCCATCTATATGCTGTTCACAAGAGACCCACTTTAGACCTAAAGACACCTTCAGATTGAACATAAGGGGATGGAGAACCATCTATCATGCTAATGGTCAACAAAAGAAAGCCCAAGTAGCCATACTTATATCAGACAATCTACACTTAAAAATACTGTATCAAGAGATGCAGAAGGGCATTCTATCATGATCAAGGGGTCTATAGACGAAGAAGACCTAATAATTGTAAACATTTATGCGCCAAATGGGAGAGCACACAAAATATAAATCAGTTAATCACAAACATAAAAAACTCACCGATAGTAATACCATAATATTAGGAGACTTCAACACCCCACTCACAGCAATGGACAGATCATCTCAACAAAAAATCGACAAGGAAAGAATGGCTTTGAATGACACACTGGACCAGATGGACTTAACAGATATATTCAGAATATTTCATCCTAAAGCATCAGAATATGCATTCTTCTCCAGCGCACATGGAAAGTTCTCCAGAACAGACCATATACCGGGACACAAATCAGCCCTAAGTAAGTACAAAAAGATTGAGATCATACTGTGCATAGTTTCAGACCACAATGCTGTGAAACTCAAAAACAACCACAAGAAAAAATTTCGAAAGGTAAAAAATACTTGGAGACTAAAGAACATCCTACTAAAGAATGAATGAGCTAACATAATTCATCAGGAAGTTAAAAAGTATATGGAGGAAGTTAAAAAGGAAGGAAGTTAAAAAGTATATGGAAGTCCATTAAAATGATAACACCACAACCGAAAACCTCTGGGTCGCAGCAAAGGTGGCCATAAGATGAAAGTATATAGCATTCCAGGCCTTCCTAAAGAAGGAAGAAAAGATCTCAGATACACAACCTAACCTTACACCTTAAGGAGCTGGAAGAAGAACAGCAAATAGAACCCAAAACCAGCAGAAGACAGGAAATAATAAAGATTACAAAAGAAATTAATGCTATTGAAACAAACAAAAACAAACAAACAAACAAACAAACAAACAAAAAAACAGTAGACCAAATCAATGGAACCAGAAGCAGGTTCTTTGAAAAATGAACAAAATTGATAAACCACTAGCCAGTTTGATCAAAAAGAAAAAGGAAAGGATGCAAATAAGTAAAATCAAGAATGACAGAGGAAAGATCACAACCAACACAACAGAAATAAAAACAATAATAAGAGAATATTATGAGCAATTATATGCCAATAAAATGGGCAATCTGGAAGAAATGGACAAATTCCTAGAAACATATACACTACCAAACTGAAACAGGAAGAAATATAAAAATTTGAACAGACCGATAACCAGTAAGGAAATAGTATTAGTAATCAAAAATCTGTCAAAAACAAGAGTCCAGGCCCGATGGCTTTCCAGCAGATTCTACCAAACATATCCCTACTAAGAAAGTAGGGATAGAAGAAGCATAACTCGATATCATAAAAGCCATATATGAATGACCCAACACTAATATCATCCTCAATGGGGAAAAAGTGAGAGCTTCAATGTGCTTAGTGCTACTACAATAGTGAAGAACTAAGGTTTCTCTGCACAACATTCTAGGGCCTAAATTCCTTTTTCTGGTGCTAAGGACAGTTCTCCCCTCCTGGTACAAAAAGGGTGTATTTCACATAGGAGATTTATATTCTGTTTAACGGGAACAAAGGATGTTCAGTGCGTCTCTGCACTGGCTGTTTCTCAAGCATGTTTCATTCCAGCGGCATATTTGGGGTGGCATATTCTGCTCCCCTCCACCATGTAATGCTGGAGTATAGACACTGGAATAAATGTCCTGTGAGTCTTGACAGGAACCTCCCTGCAGGGCCGGGCCTAGACTTCAGGGAGCTTTCAGTACTACCCAGCACCAGGCTGCTACCCAGGTGAGTAGGTTCACAAGGGGTGAGGAAGGCTTTCCTGTCAGAAGCCAGTGTTTCCTTTTCCAGAAAGCAATCTAAAATATCAGTAGATGAGGGATGCTAAAGGGTGTTTAAATATCCTGTTCCATCAGAGCATTTAATGAACTCAGGAAGTGAGAGGACACTAGATGCTGCTACTCCAGGGCTTTTAGGTATCTTCATCTAAGAGATGGAAGCCAGGACGCATTTATTACCCCATTTTGTGGAGCAGTTTGGAGACACGCTTCTCCAGGAATAAGACGTTCAGATATCAGAGCCAACAACAGGTTCAGGTGGTCTCTGGCTCATTCAATACTGGTCCACAATGGGGAGAATTTCCTGTAAGGTCTTATCAATCAGTGGCAGGAGCTCAGTCTGCACACAGTTCAGGAACCTGGCCAAGGACCCATGTCCTCAAACAAGGATTAGACTGGTGCTCTCTGAGTCCCAATGTACACGGTCTCTGGGACCGTCTCCAGATGGTTCTGGTCTTGTGTATGAAATACTCTGTCTCATGACTAGGCAAATAGTCCTAAGAGCACTAGGTTAAGTATGGGTGTGTCTGTGCCCTGAGAGCATCACCGTACAACGCCATCCTCTACCGGAGACCCTGAGACACATCCCCTCACAATGGACTGGAGCTGGAGAATCCTCTACCTGGTGGCAGTGGCGACAGCTAAGGGTCAGCCAAGTCCCTGGACATAGGAGAGGACCAGGACCAGTCAACATTGATTTCATCCACTCTTGTCCCCTCTCTACAGGTGTGCACTCCCAGGTTTTGCTGGTGCAGTCTGGGGCTGAAGTGAGGAAGCCTGGGGCATCAGTGAAGATCTTCTGCAAAGCATCTTGACACAGCTTCACTGATTACTATATGTACTGGGTGTGACAGGCTCCTGCACAAGGGCTTGAGTGGATGGGAAGCATTGACCCTGAAGATGGTGCTACAAGCTATGCACAGAAGTTCCAGGGCAGACTCACTCTGACGGCAGACACATCCACAAACACAGCCTACATGGAGCTAAGCAGTCTGAGGTCAGCAGACACGGCCATGTATTACTGTGCAAGGACACAGTGAGGGGTTGTCAGTGTGAGCCCAGACACAAACCACCCTGTAGAAGAAGATCAGGACCGCCAGGGGGTGCACACTATGCACCATTCTGTTTGTGTTCCCAGGAGCAGGTGCAGGTAGGGGTTGTTAGAAGGTTTTGTGCCATGGCCTGGGGCTTCCTCTCCATACAGCAGTTTCCCCCAGGAAGCCTCTCTGGACACATGATTCTGTGCTTACCTACTCGGGTCTGGTTTACAAAGTTTGTTTTACCAGGAACACTATACTTACATGAACAAGAGATAGAGTCTCTTGCAATTGCTTACCCTTGTACTAAATATCAATGGTTTACACGTATCCTGATGCACATCAACTAAACATTTACAGGAGTCCCAGGTGCGCTCACTTTGCATCTAGGACCACAGGAACCCATAGCTCCTGGTTATCCTCACCCTGCTCTTGTCCTAGTCAAACACCATGACACTTCATTCATGTCACTTAGGTTCTCAGAACTTTATATGTGTTACAGTTTTCTTCAAATACTTGAAACTACAAGAGAAAAAGCATCTACATGTATTAGTCAGGATAATCCTGAGGAACAGAACACATAGCACATTGGCTTACATGACTAAATAGGCTGAGAAGTCCCATGATATACTATCACATGCTGGATACCCAGTAAAGTCAATGGTGTAATTCTCATCTGATTCCAAACTAGTGTCAAGTCTGAGAATTGGGGACCTGATGGTTTAACTTTCACTCCAAGGGCAAGAGGAAGCCAATGTTACAGCTCAAGCAGGCACACAAGAAGCAAAAATGAGAGAATTTGCTTCACTTTTATTTTTATTCTATTCATAACCTTAATGGATTGGGTGATGCCCACTTACCAAGACACCAAAACGCAAGAACACAGTGCACACAGCACTCACCACAAACCCTTCCTGAAGCGCCAGTCTCCGTACAGCATACGAACTCTTCTTAATGTAGCCATGACTCTCAGAAGCAGAAAACATAACAGGTTTTCTAAAACACAGAAGAACACAGAGACCTAGACAATATGAGAATATGGAGGAATTCATCCCCAAAGAGAGAACAAGAAAGGACCGTATCCAGGGATCTAATCAAAACAGATATAAGGAATAGGCCTAAAACAGAACTGAAAACAACAATAGTAAGGATAATGGATGGGCTTGAGAACAGCATAGAAGACATCAAGGATATCCATACCACAGAGATAAAAGACATAAAAACTGGTCAACGGTGAAATTTAAAAATTCTATGAAAGAGACATGATGCTTACGGCACATAATGGGTGGAAGCAGCAGAGGAATGACTAAGTGATATAGAAGATAAAATTATGGAAAATAAGGAATCAGAAAAGAGAGGGTAAACTAACTTCTTGGGTTATGGATGTAGACTTAGAGAACTCAGCCACTCTGTATAGTGTAGTAAAATTCCTTTCTGAGGAGTCCCAAAAGAAGAGAGGGAAAAAGGGACAGAAGGTTTATCTGTGCAAATTGTAGCTGAAAGTTGCCCTAACCCAAGGAAGGAAATGAACATCCAAATCCAGAAGGCACAGAGAACTCCTATCAAAATCAACAAAAGTAGGCCATTACCAAGAGAAATCAGAAAATTGACATAATATAGAGATAAAGGAAAAATCCTAAAAGCAGCAAGAGGAAAGAAGTCCCTAAGAAGGGAAGGCAAATAAGGTTAGTTCCATTCACAGAAACTTACCAAGAGAGAAGGGAGTGTCATCATACATTCAATGTGCTGAATGGGAAAAAAATGGGCAGGGAAGAATACTTTATCCAGGAAGTTCGTCATTGAGAAGAAGGAGAGATAAAGAGCTTCCCAGACAAACAAAATCTAAAGGAGTCTGTGACCCCTAATCCAACCCTGCAAGAAATACTAAAGGGGACTCTTTGAGTGGGAAAGGAAGACCAAAAGCAACAAACATTAGAAAGGAATAGAATAAATCTCCAGAAAAAAAAATTACTTTACAGAAACATTGTGATAACACAATTACACTAATATCATATCTTTCAGTAATCACTGTGAATGTAAATGAACTAAAAAGTCCAGTCAAAAGGCACAGAGTATCAGAATGGATTAAAAAAACAAGATCCATGTATATTCTGCCTGTAAAAGACTGAGACCTAGAGATACCTGTTGATTGAAAGTGAGGGGTTGCAGAACAATTTATCATGCTACTGGACATAAAAAGAAAGCTGTAGTACCATATTCATATCAGGAAACCTGGATTTAAAATACAAAGACTGCAAAAAGAGATGAAGAAGGGCATTATATCATAAAGTGGTCTATCCAACAAGAAGCACTAACAAGTGTAAATATTTATGACCACAAATTGGGGCACTGAAATATGTAAAGCAATTAATGACATAAAAAAACTCATTGATAATAATACACTAGTAGTAGGGGACTTGCACTTGTAAGTAGGGGACACCCCACTTGCAACAATGAACAGATAGCGTAAGAAGAAAATCAAGAAGGAAACAATGGCTTTGAATGACACAGGTGCAGATGGACTTAACAGATACATTCAAAACATTCCATCTTAAAGCAGCAGAATACATTCTTGTCGAGTGCACATGGAACATTCTCCAGAATAGATCACACACTGGGTCATAAATCAGCCCCTACAAGTACAAAAAGACTGAGACTATGGCATGCATATTTTCAGATCAGAACACTATGAAACTTGGAGTCGACCACAAGGAAAAATTTGGAAACACCACTAATAGTTGGAGTAAAAGACCATTGCACTGAAGAATAAAGCGGTTAACCAGGAAATTAAAGAAGAAATAAAAATACATGGAAGCAAATGAAAATGTTAGTGTTGACGGTCCAAATCCTGTGGGATGCAGCAAAAGCAGGTTTAAGATGGAAGTACATAGCAGTACAGGCCTAACACAATAAAAATAAAATTTTAAACACACAACCACTTTACACCTAAAGAAGCTAGAAAAGGAAGAGCAAATGAAGCCTAAAGTCAGACGAGGAGGGTAAACAATCATTGAGTACCTATAAATGGCATAGAAAGAAACAAAAACAGTAGAACAGATCAACAAAACTTTTAGGTTGCTTTCTGAAAGAATGAATAAAATTGAACTTCCTGGACCAGATTATTCAAACAGAAAAGAAAAAGGACCCAAAGAGACAAAATCATGAATTTCATGGGACAGATCACAACCAACACCAGAAATACAATCAATTATAAGAGAATATTATGAAAAACTATATACCAACCAATTAGGCCATCTGGAAGAAATGAATAAATTCCCAGAAACATGTAAACTACCAAAATTTCAACAGGAAGAATTAGAAAAGGAGAATTACAGACCAATTGCCCAGGTGAACATGGATGCAAAAATTATCAACAACATACTTACAAATTGAATCCAACAGTACATTAAAAGAATCATTTACCAGGATGAAGTCGGATTTATTCCTGGGGTGCAAGGATGGATCAATATTAACAATGAATCAAAGTTATACACCATATCAATAATAGGATAAGACCCAAATGATCCTTTCAATAAATGCAGAGAAGCATTTGATAAACTACACTATCTTTTCTTGATAAAAACCATCGAGCAAGTAAAGATAGATGGAAAATTCTTCAACGACATAAAGGCCATATACAAAACACGCACTGTTAACATCATCCTCAATGGGGAAACACTGAGTGCTCTCCACATATGGTCAGGAACATGACAGGGATATCCACCGTCACTAATTTTGTTCAACGTAGTACTAGAACGCTTAGCCTCTGCAATCAAACAATGAAAAGAAATGAAAGGCATAGACATTTGAAAGGAATAAGTCAAACTTTCACTCTTTGCAGATTACATGATACTCTATGTGGAAAATCCAAAAGATTCCACCAAAAGACTTCTAGGACGGAGACAAAACTCAGAAAAGTTGTAGGATACAGAGACAACATCAAGTTATTGGCACTATATACATACACCAAAAATGAAGCAGAAAAGAGAGACATTAAGGAATCAGACCCATTGACAATTGCACCAAAAATCATAACATACCTAGGAATAAACCTAACCAAACATGTTAGAGATCTGTATGCTAAAAACTATAGAAAGCATATGAAGCAAATTACACAAGACACAAAGGAAGAGCATTCCATGGTCATGGATTGGGAAACAAATATTGGTAAAATATCAATACTACCCAAAGCAATCTACACATTCAATGTGATCCTTACCAAAATAACACCAACATTCTTCACAGAAAAAGAACAAAGAATTTTAAAATTTGTATAAAACCAGAAAACACCGAATAGGCAGAGCAATGTTGAAAAAGAAATCCAAACCTGGAGGCATCACAATTCTAGACTTCAAGCTGTATTACGAAGCTGTAATCATCAAGAAAGTATGGTACTGGCACAAAAATAGACACATACATGAATGGGACAGAATAGAGAACCAGATTTGCTGAACAGTCTGTTCAGCAAATGGTGCTGGGAAAACTGGATACTAACATGCAGAAGAATGAATCTGGCACACTTTCCTACAGCAAACACAAAAATATATTCAAAATGGATGAAAAACCTAAATGTAAGAGCAAAAAGCATCGACATCTATAAGAGAAAACAGGCAGAAACCTCTTTGACCTCGACCTCGGCAACTTCTTAATACACACGCCTCTAGAGGCAAGGAAAACAAAAGCAAAAAATGAACTATTGGGACCTCATCAAGATAAAAAGCTTCTGCACAGTGGAGGAAACAGTCAACAACATTAAGTGGCAACTGACAGAGGAGTGAAGATATTTGAAAATGACATACATGGTAAGAGTTAGTATCCAAAATCTATAAGAACTTAACAAACACAGAAGAACAAACATCCAGTGAATGGTCAAAAGACATGAGCAGACACTTTTCCTAAGAAAACATCTGGATGGCTAAGAGACACATGAAAAGATGCTCAACATCACTCATCATTGGGGAAAATCAATTCAAAATCATGATAAGATACCACCTCACACCTGTCAGAATGGCTAAAATGAACAATTCAGGAAACAACAGATATGGGCAAGGATGTGGAGACAGAGGAACCTTCCTATACTCTTGGTGGGAATGCAAAGTGGTGTTACCACACTGGAGAAGAGTTTAAAAAGTTAAAATAGAATTACCTTATGTCCCACCAATTTCTCTACAAGGTATTTACACAAAGGACACAAAAATTCTGATTCAAATAGCTAAACGGGTGATGGAGATTATGTAGGTCACTTGTGATGCGCACTGGGTGTTAATGTTTGTGATGAATCACTAAATTTTATTCCCAAAACTAAAACTACACTACATGTTAACTAACAAAGATGTAAATAAATAAAATCTTCAGACATTAAAAAACAGGGGATAAAAAGGAAGGGGACGAATGTTGTTACAAATGGTCATAACCAATGGGATCTAGGGCAGTGAGTCTAACAACTTGCATTTACCCATTTTATCCCTAACTGGTAGTGGACATTAATTAACAAAGATAATCATGATTCCCAATGTTGGTGCCACGTGAGTGGGAATTCAAACCCCAGCTGCCCTTCCCAGCTCCTCTGTGACCACATCTCATGGGCAGTCTGTCTAGACAGCTGGCATCTATGTATTGCCTGTGTGTAGACGTCCTTGCTCCTGGACCAGGCTCATTCACCCAGGTCTGCTGGGTACTCAGAAAGCACAGACTAGTGTCACCCGGCATTCCTTGTACTTCCCATTCCTCACTAGGGAACAAGCTCAGCCTTGAGGATGCATGGTTACCATGTGCTGTTCCACTGGTCTACACCACCTGACACCACCCATGTATTCCAGTACTTGCTTCTGAAGGGAATTTCCAAACAGATGACAATTTCACTAGTGATTTACACCAAAAAATAATTGGATCCAAGTGAGGGCACAATATTGGATTTTAGCTGCATGTTAAGGGGAACTCTGCTTTCATTCTTAGAAGACAGAGAAGAGGTTTATACCAGAGACAAGGTCACAAGGATGGATCCTCCCAGAACCAGCAGTGGACCATCGCCTTACTGAGAGAGGGTACATTTCACATACAATAGAAGCTGTGAATGTATAACATTTGGAGGGAGTGACCTCAGAGGGTGGGGGGGCCACCGGGTGGCCAGAACATCTCTTTACCCTCAGGTGAGGGACCTCCCGAGTCATGTCACTTGTCCACAATATAGTCAGCTTAGGGTGGCTATGGTTCTGGTCTTACATCCCAGAGCCCAGTTTGTAGGGCTGCCCCAGACCTCCACTGGCTAGTGTCCAACAACGTCCAATCAAGGCTACAGAAAATAGGATGCATGTCATCCCCAGAAGTCCTCTCTCAATGGCAATGACACCTTTATGTGTCTTTCCTTGTTGTTATCTGTCTTTCTTCATGTTTCTTTCCTTACCGTTTCTCTTCACCTCAGAGCATTTTGGGGACATCCATGCATATCCACCAGGGTTCAGTTAGACACTCAGATCCAGAGGGAGACTTGAACTTCATGCAAGAAAGTGTCTGTGCCTGGTGATGAGGGGTTTCATCCCACAATTCTCAAGGTATTCCCTCCCACAGATGTGCTGTCTTCAGGACCCACTCATCTTCAGTTCCGAGACGGACATTTGGTGACTGCCCATCTGTGTCCTGAACGCCATCCCCAGACTCATACACATGGCAGTAATATCAATGTCTCAAAATTAATCTCATGTGACAAGTCCCTTTGGCCACATAAGTTATTCTACACAGGTTCAAGAATGACATAGATGACCATAGTCCACACTGATGTCAGGGAAAGTTCACCTCCATCCCACACGACACTCACATTACCACACCCACAAATCCTCCAACAGGTCAAATCATTAAATATTAAGTCAAGTCCAAAACGTACCTAAATTTCACTACCTCTAAAACCCCAAATCTAACCATGTAGCTTGTGTACGGTGAGACCGTGGTACCTTCCATCCTGGGGTGAAACCCTCTCCATCAGCCGACCTGCATTTCTAGAAAACCATTTTTGTTTTCTGAATGCTTCTGCATGGTAACCATAACATAACAGGTACTGACATTCCTATCCCAGAAGAAATACAGTGTAATTTAGAAGTGCATCACCAACAAGAAACAATTTGATTATCAATCTGGGGAAACCCGTTAGGTTCAAAGACACAATGCTCTGAATATCAGACTCCAACTTGTCTCTGGGATTCACACTTCCTTTATTCTTGAGGGTGGTACATGTTTGAAGTTGAGCACATTTATCCCAGCTTCATGAAAGTAGAATTTCTGAGCCCAAAAATCTTTTGTTCTCTCGATTATCAAACAAAAAGTTCTTCTGACTCTCGCCAGCTGATAAGGATAACTATTCAAAATTGTTGCTCACCAATGATTGAAGGAAATATAACTGTATCTTTACAGGCAAGAAGCAGAGTGAAGGGTTGAAAGATGGAAAATATGTAGGAGGAGACATCCTGTGAACAGAAGGGTCTGCAGTGCTCATGATGGCAGGATCTCACCCTTGCCTGTTGCATAAATGGGGAGGGGAATAAAGGAGTCACTGTATCTCTGCAGGGGTCTGTGAAACAACAGGAGCACGGGGACCACCGGGGGCAATCACAACCACCGGGGGAACTCAGAGACCAGGGAGCTCATGATCCACGACAAGAGATTGGTTGAGGACTGGTCTCCTCTCAAGGGCTTTCAGATCCAGGCTCTGCACACTTATTCTGATATGAATACAGCAAAGAGTTTGTAAAGCTGTGGAAACACACAGGTGTCCTCCGTGTTTAAATAAACCATGATAATGGGAATACACAAATTTTCCCGGGTCAGGCACTGGGATAAATATATCTTTGATCATTCCCACATTAACAAGAGTTTAGAAGAATAATGATCTCCATTTCATAGATGAAGAAATATTTTTAATTAACATCATCCTTCCTGATCTCAGGTGTTTTGCCTTCAACATATTTTAATAAAATTCAACCATTTTAACATTACTGAGGCTTTCTTTTTTTAATGTTTATGTATTTTTATGAGAGAGAGAGACAGACTACGAGCAGGCAAGGGGAAGAGAGAGAGAGGAGACACAGTATCAGAATATGAAGCAGTCTCCAGGCTCTGAGCTGTCAGCACAGAGCACGACACAAGGCTCAGACTCATGAACTGTGAGACCATGACCTGAGTCAAAATCGGACACTTAACCAACTGAGCCACCCAGAGGCTCCATATTGAGGGTTTCCATTGATGTCCACATAGAGTTCATGTGTAAATGACCCATTGTGTCTGTAGAAAACCCCTGGCATCTCCATCAGCTCTGTGAGTCTCTGTCGAGGCTTCTCACTCTCTCCAATTTGTGACAGAATAGACCTGGCTTCCACCCATCACTCTCCTGGGACTTCTAGAAGGACAGGAACCTGCAAACCTCACTGGGATGTCCAGCCTTGTCCTGCATGTGGTTCAGGAGGCCGGTGGGTCCCCTGATGGGGAGCACAGGTTCAGATACTGGGACTACTCTCACCTCATACGTGATCTTGGACATTCACACACTCTGTCTCTGCGGCAGTGTATCTGTTAACCTGTACAATGGTGGTATACTGATTCTTACCTCAAGTGTTTGGGTGCATATGTGAAAATAAGGATTATCATGGGTACTGATAATCACTGCAGCAAAATCACAAATTAATAAATCACAATGTCCTGAAAGATATTGTGACACCAAACACTGCCCCATCCCTTACACCTGCCAAGGGTCACTGGCTTCTTGAGGATTCTATTGCAAAATTTGCTATATTGTCAAAGGACATCTGTATGCTGATTAAACCCTCCCATCCCTGAAACTGTAGCTGGGTGAAGAGCCCCAGCCCCTAAGTGTTCACATTCAGTGATCAGAACAGAACACAGACATCTCACCATGGAGTTTGGGTTCACTTTGGTTTTCCGTGGTTCTATTTTAAACAGTAATTCCTGATGAACAAGAAACACTAACTATGCTAGTGGATATGAGTGAGAGAAACAGTGGATGTGTGACATTTTCCTGACTTGTATCCGTAGATGTCTTGTGTGACGTACAGCTGGTAGAGTCTGGGGGAGAACTGAGAAGCCTGGCGGGGGAGGGGGTCCCTGAGACTCTCCTGTGCAGTCTCTAGATTCACCTTCAGTAGCTAATTGATGAGATGGGTCTGCTAGACTCCAGGGAAGGGGCTGAATGGGGGTCTACATATCTGTATGTTATAAGATAAGGACCAAATGTCATTATTTTACTCACTGGAATTCAAAACCACTTGTGAAAGAGGCCATTTTTTCCCTAATTTTAATTCTATGAAATCTCATGGAGGATTTGCTGACTGCATCCAGACACATTTCACTCTGGTCTCTGTAATCTGCTCCACTGGTCTGTGTGTCTGACACTGTGCCAGCAGCACAGTGTTATAGACAATGTACCTCTGCAATATACTTAGAAAGGAGGATGTGTGCTGTCTCCAGGTTTGTTCTTCTTTGTCAGGATTGTTTTCTCACTTCTGTGTGCTTTGTGGTACCATATAAATAAGAATTTCCCAGATACATTCATTGGCATTTTTATTAACTCAACTAATACTAGAAATTATTAGAACAGATAAAAGGAATAAAAAGTGTAATAAAACAAAAAATTAACAAATTGAAATTGATATCTGGAAAGCTAAATGCAATTGAAAAAGCATCTCTACTAGGAAAATAGGTAAAACTCAAACAGATACAATCAGAATTAAGGAGGGGACATAACTGATACCAAAGAAGTGAAAAACAATAACAGAAAATTCCTAGATAATTATAGACCCATTATTAGATAACTAAGGGCAACTAGGCAATTTCCAGAGACAAACAATCCGCAAGACTGTACTTGAAGAAACAGAAAATTAACAGGATGAAAACAAATAAAATTCAATCTATAATCTAATCATACACCGCCCCAAAAGAAAAAAGTCAGCTTAGTAACACAGGGCTTTATCTATGAATTATATCAAAATATAAAAGACACTTAATGACAATACCTCTCAGACTCTTACCAAAAACTGAAAAGAAAGGAATATGCCCCAGTTCATCTACAAGACCAACCTTACTATGCTGCAAAATCGAAAGACACCGTAAGAAGAGAAACTAAAGGCCAATATCTCAGATGGACATACATGCGAAACTCCTAGCATAGTGAATGCAACAGCACAATGAAAGGGTCATATGTGACAATGCAGTCACATCTGTTGATCATCTAGATCATCATCTATTGATACATATAAAACTAGACAAAATTCAACAAATTGTCATTATTAAAAAATCTCAGCAACTGAGGGAAAGAAAGAAATAACCTCCACAAAATCGTGGCCATAGATGAAAAGGCCACACCTGACAGCATATTTAACAGTGAAAAACTGAAGCTTTTCCTGTCACATTAGGAGCCAGGCAAGGATGCTCATTCCCTACATAGGTCCGCATGGTAACATGAAGACCAGTAAAATATGGCACCCAATGTATGTCATCTTGTCACATTGCTTATTTGGAGGAAAGTCACTTGAGTAACAGCTAGTCTAAGGAACCTGTGACCCTTCTTTGTGCCCCTAAGAGCAGGAAATAAATCTCTCCTGGGAAACTTCTTCCCCTATACCAGAATGGAACAACCATCCTTAGCACCAGAAATGGGAACTTAGCACCAAGAAGGCTGTGCAAACAAGCCTTGTTAATTCCTCACTAATTGACTTGCCCAAACCCAAATCTCTGTCTTGTTAACTCTTCGCAAATCCATTTTTTTTTCTAAAAGGCACAAGTGCCACCTCCTTTCTTCATTCTCTGGGTGTCATATTATTAGGAAGCTTGTGCACATGCAAAATGAAATTTATTCTCTTCTGTAGATCTGTCTTATGTCAATTGAATCCTTAGACCAGACAAAGAACACAGAAGCAAAGAAGGAAAACCCTTTCTGGTCCTACAAGTTGAAGATGTACCCATAAAAATTAGGTAAGAAAATGAAATAAAGACATGTAAATCAGTAAGAAGAAAATTATTTGTTTGAGAATCACGCGAACTTACATACAGTGAAACCTTAGAAACTCCACAAAAAAAGTATCAGAACTAATAAACTCAGGAAAAGTTCAGGGTACAAATCAACATACAAAAATATGTTGTATTTCCACACACCTAAAACATAGTATATGAAAAAAATAACAAAATCACACAATTGAAAATGGCACAAAATGGAGCATCTGTGTGGCTCAATCCGTTAAGGGCCTACTGTTGATTTTGGCTCAGGTCATGATCTCCTGGTTCCTGAGTTTAATTCTAAGGCAGGGTCTGCAATGATTGTGCAGGGCCTGCCTGGGATTCTCTGTCCCCTTCTCTCTCTCTGATCTCTCTCTCCTTCCCTCTATCTGTCACACAAAAATAAACACACATTAAAATATATGGCACAAAATAAAGTATTTAGGATTAAATTTCACTAAAAAGTAAAATAGTATACCAAACATGACGTGCTGGGAGAAAGACATGTAAAATGGGAAACACAGAGGAAATGATCACTGTGTTCACAGATTAGAATTATTTATACTGTCACAGTCCCTTCTGCAAGAAGTGATCTAGAAGTGCCTCTCAAACACTGGTTTTAAATTTGAAACAAATCTAAGTCTGGAGCCTGATATATAGTCAGAGGATATGCAAATAGGGCCCTCCCTGTGCTGATTAAACCAGTCCAGCTCCAACCCTGCAGCTGGGAGAGGAGCCCCAGCCCCGGGAGTCCCAGGTGTTCCCATTCTGTGATCAGCACAGAACACACACACCTCACCATGGAGTTTGTGCTGGGCTGGGTGTTCCTGGTTGCTCTTTTAAAAGGTAATTCATGGTGAACGAGGGACACTGAGTCTGTGAGTGGATATGAGTGAGACAGTGGATGTGTGACAGTTTCCTGACCAACATGTCTTGTGTCTGCAGGTGTCCAGTGTGACGTGCAGCTGGTGGAGTCTGGGGGAGACCTGGTGAAGCCTGGGGGGTCCCTGAGACTCACCTGTGTGGCCTCTGGATTCACCTTCAGTAGTTCCAGCATGAGCTGGGTCCGCCAGGCTCCAGGGAAGGGGCTGCAGTGGGTCGCAAGCATTTATAGTGATGGAAGTAGTACAAACTACGCAGACTCCGTGAAGGGCCGATTCACCATCTCCAGAGACAACGCCAAGAACACGCTGTATCTGCAGATGAACAGCCTGAAGACCGAGGACACGGCCACATATTACTGTGCAAGAGACACGGTGAGGGGACCTCACTGGGAGCCCAGACACAAACCTCCCTGCAGGGGGGATCAGCACCACCAGGGGGCGCACACTATGCACAATTCTACTTTGTGATGACAGGAGCAGTTGCAGATGGAGGTTACAGGAAGGTTTCCTGTCAGGGTCTGGGGCTTCCTCTCCACACAGCAGTTTCTCTAGGGAGCCTCTCTGGTCACAGGATTCTGTGTTTATCTATTAACTCTCTCTGAATTAGCAACTGTGTTGTCATAGGAAAACTACCCTAACGTGCACAAAGACACAGTTGTTTGCATTGCTTACTCCTGTCTCTCAGTATGAGTGAATTGCAGATTTCCTGACGCACAACAGCTGAACCTTTACAGGAGTCCCAGATGCACTCACTGTGCAGCCAGGACTACAGGATCCCCCAGACCCCCATTATCTTCACCCAGCACTTGTCCCAACAATATGACACACTTCCCTCCTGGCACTTGCTACTCAGGACTTTATTTTATTTTTTTTTTTTTTCAACATTTTTTTTTATTTTGGGACAGAGAGAGACAGAGCATGAACGGGGGAGGGGCAGAGAGAGAGGGAGACACAGAATCGGAAACAGGCTCCAGGCTCCGAGCCATCAGCCCAGAGCCTGACGCGGGGCTCGAACTCACGGACCGCGAGATCGTGACCTGGCTGAAGTCGGACGCTTAACCGACTGCGCCACCCAGGCGCCCCCCCTACTCAGGACTTTAAATGAGCTACAGCTTTATCCAATTCCTCTAAAGAAGAGATAATTCATCTCCATGTATTAGTCAGGATTCTCCCGAGGAACAGAAACCAAAGAACCTTGGTTTCCATGACTAAATACATTGATAAGCCCCCAATTTCAACTCTCACATGCTGGAGACCCAGGAAAACCAGTGGTGTAATTCTCATCTGATGCTGAACTAGTTTCTAGTCTCAGAACGTGAAGAGCTGATGATGTAACTCTCAGAACAAGGGCCAGAGGAGACCAATGTTCCAATTCAAACACACACATGGGAAGTAAAACTGAGGGAATTCCTCCTCGCTCTGCATCAGTTTCTATTCAGAACCTTAATGGAATGGGTGATGCCCAGACAGACAGAAACCATGGATACAAATGCCAGTCTCTTCTGGAACACATCACAGACATCCACAGAAACAGTGGGGTGTCTGGGCACCGATGATGCAGTCAAGATGACACATAAAGTAATCATGACAAGTCAACCTCCTGTAAATGTGCAGTTCAAAGACTGAAGATTTAGAAGTCCATGCCATGACTGGCATGGAGCCTGGTGGGCATAGCTGTGCTTCTGTGGAGAAGGAAGGCAGAGTCGCATAGGGGGCATTGTGGTCTGGGAATCCCCTGGGCGACTTGGGGAGAGACAATGCCCTTCTCAGGGTGCATTTTGTAAAGGGTGCATTGCCTCTTGTGGGGCAGGAGAGCTGACAGGCACCATTGCACTGCCCTGGTCATTAGCATAGGAGCCTCTGTTGAGAGCAGCTAACTGAACACTGCCTTCTTGTTGTTCTTCACCATGAACTCCAAGCCCCTAGTATTCATGCAACTGCCCTTCTGGGATAACTAGCTCCAGGCACAGCACAGCGAGACCCTCTCACAGAGGATCAGTGGGGTCCCAGTCACATTGAGTTCATATAATTTGGAGTTTTGAAACCCAGCTAGAGCTCCTGAGATAAAACATAAGAGCCCTGTGCCACCAGGTGGGCCAGTGGTTTGGACACAGGGTGAAGGCAGGGTTCTGATGGAAGCCTGGGACCCACAGGTACAGATTGTTCTCTCTGTGGGAGGGCTTCCTGAACAGGGGAGGCTGGGAACTCCAACTCAAGGGACTAGACAGGGAGCTGATGCCAATATTTCCTCCCACCAATCAGCATGGACAGAATTCAGTGAGCAGCACAGAACCTCCCAGTAGAAGCTGAGCCACTGACACCAAGCTATACCCCCCCTTGCCTTCCTCAGGTGCTTCCTTACTAGAGAAAGAGGGCCTGGAAACCAGATCAGCACTGCGCCCCTCCTTCAAAAGATGGCATATACCCCCAAAGGCACCAAGTCTACTGACCATATAGTGAGGCATAGCTTCACCTCTAGGGGAAATAGGAATTAGCCTCTTTTACAGGCAGAACAAACTCACCTAGTTAAAACTCACAACAGTGTGGACAATGTCTAAACACTCATCACTGGAGACAAAGAGAAACTCTGCAGAGGACTTAGCTGAGGGACAGAGCAGCCAATACACGACAGTGCACACAGAATATGCAACAAATGCTTCCTAAAGTGTCAAGCCCTCAACAGCAATTGAACTTCTCAATAAAGACACTACTCTAGAAGCAGAAAACAAAACAGGATTTTCTAAAACACTTAAGAAAGCAGAGACATAGACATACACCATGATGGTGGAATTCATCCCAAAAGAAAAAACGATAAAAGGTCATTGCCAGGGATATCATTAAAGCACATATAACTAATATGCATCAAACAGAATTTCTAAAAACTCTCACAAGGAAATAGAATTTTTAACAACTATCATAAGGATACTTGCTGTGCTTGAGGAAAGCATAGGAGACATGAAGGAAACCCTTACTGCAGATACAAATGACCTAAAACCTAGTCATGTTGAAATTTTAAATGTTGTAACCAAGATGTTTCAAGTCTCCACAGACTAAACCCTACAAACTCGGACCCCTCTGAATGGAGAGTTGTTGAGGCCATAATCTCACATGTGTTCTGACAGGAGCTGTTCCCTCCACTGTCCCTGGCTCTGGCTCTCTCCTGCACGTGAGGAGGAGTAGGTTAGGAATCCTCCGCTGAAACCATCTGTCTCCTGCACCTGACTCTCCCACAAAATGAGGCCCAGACCTTCCCACACTCAGCAGGAAATGAAGTCAGTTGTGCCAGAACAGATCTGCACCTTGGTTTAGGGAATTGCTCCAGCTCCCCCCTGCCCTGGGCAAAACTCTGCAGCTGCAGGTGGGGACAAAATAAGGACTCAGTTTAGGGGTGAGTGGCAGCTGCACTTCTTTGAGGCTTGCTTGTCCTAGTGGCATGAGACCCCTGCCTTACAAGTCAGGTCTGGGGCGACCAGGCTCCCAGCATCCCTAGTGGACTGTGCCCAGAGCAGAGCTTCCTTCCTGGGAGTGGGGCTGCAAACAATGAGTGAGTCCCACATCTCAGTGGAAACTGCTGGGGCTTGGCCTCAACAGCAAACAGCTTAGGGCCACTGACATCCTGTCCCTCTGGGAAAGAGTCCTCTGAACAGGAGCTGGTCACCAGGAACCCTGGTATTGGTTGCAACAGTCTGGAGGGGAGGTTGCAGCCAGGCTCAGTGGCACACGCCTATAGTCCCAGCTCCTTGCATTGGAGTTTCCATTTGCTGAGCTGGGGTGGGGAAGGAAAGGCACATACCTTAGCTCAAAATTCTAGCTTTGCCGTCTGTCAGTATATTTTCTGGAATAAATGTTTCTTCATGGGCTGAATGCCAACAAGGCCATTTGCAGACACTGTAAATACATCATTTGAGATTTTATTCATATTCCACATAGTAAACATTCAATGTAGTATTATTTTCAGGTGTAAAATATAGTGATTCAACATTTCCATACAACACCCAGTGCTCATTATAAGTGCGGCCCTGCAGCCCCATCACCTACTTCCCCAAACCTCCTCCCACTTTCTTCTGGTAACCATAAGTTTGTTTTGTATAGGTAAGAATCTGTTTTGTTGGGTTTATATGTTCCATGGGTTAAGCCTAAGACTCTTGATTTGGGTTCCTGTCTTGATTTCATGGATCCTGAGATCAAGCCCCATTTTGGTTTCTGCACTGACAGCAAAGAGACTGCTTGGGATTCTCCTTCCCGCTTCCTCTGCCCCTCCCCCCATTCTATCTCAACATAAATTTTAAAACATTGAAAAACGTTTATTTCTTGGTGTAGCTCTTCTCTCTTCTTTGTCCCATTTCCCATTTGAAGTTTCTTAAATTCTACATATGAATGAAAGCATATATTTGTCTTTCTCTCACTTGTTTCAGTTAGCATAATACTCTCTAACTCCATCCATATCATTGCAAATAGCAAATGTCATTCCTTTCAGGGCTGAGAAACATTCCAGTGTATGAGTATGAGTGTGTGTGTGTGTGTGTGTAGATATACCACATACACTTTACCCATTTATGAGTCAATGCTTACTTGGACTGTTTCCATAGCTGGGCTGTTTTTGATAGGGCTGCTACAAACATAGAGTTGCAATCCCCTTTAAATTAGTATTTTTGTATCCTTTGGGTAAATACCTAGCAGTTCAATTGATCAATCATAAGGTAGTTATATTTTTAGCATTTTGAGGAATGCCCATGCTGTTTTCCAGACAAGCTGCACCAGTTTCCATTCCCACAAGCAGTGCAAAAGTGTTCCTCTTTCTCTGTATCCTCACAAACACCTGTTGTTCCTTGTGTAGTTGAGTTTAGTCATTCTGACAGGAGTGAGTTGATATTTCATTGTAGTTTTGATTTATATTTCCCTGATGATGAGTGATGTTGAGCATCATTTCATGTGTTTATTGGACATCTGTATGTTGCATTTTGGAAAGTCTATTCATGCCTTCTGCTCATTTTTTAATAGGATTATTCAGTTTTGGAGTTGGATTTTATACTATATATAGAAAACCTAAAAAACTCCACCAAAAAAAAAAACCCACTAGAACTGATACAATAAACCAGTAAAGCTGCAGCATACAAAATCAACATACAGAAATTTGTGCATTTCGATACAACAATAATGAAGCAGGAGAAAGAGAAATCAAGGAATTTATCCCATTTACAATTACACCAAAAACCATAAGATACCTAGAAATAACCCTCCCTAAAGAGTTACAAGAGCTTTACTCTGAAAAACCTGGGACATTTATGGTACCAATTGAAGAAGACACAAAGAAATGGAAAAATATTCCATGCACATGGATTAAAACAAAAAACATTGTTAAAATGTTGATACTACCCAAAGCAATCTAGACATTCAATGCAAATAATTCAATGCAAATATCCCTGTCAAATAATACAAGCATTCCTCACAGACCTAAAACAAATAATTCTAAAATTATCATGGAACCACAAAAGACCTTGAACACCCAAAGCGAGCCTAAAAAAGGAAAAAATGGAGGCATCACAATTCTGGATTTCAAGCTATGTTACAATGCTGTAGTCATCAAGACAGTACGGTCCTGGCACAAAAAGAGACACATAGATTAATGGAACAGAGTAGAAAACCCATAAATGGACACATAACAATATGGTCAACTAATCTTCGTCAAAACAGGAAACAGTATCAAATGGAAAAATGACAGTCCCTTCAACAAAGGGTGTTGGGAAAACTGGACAGCAACAGGAAACTCTAATGGAACCGGACCACTTTCTTACAATATACACAAAAATAAACTCAAAATGCATGAAAGACCTAAATGTGAGACAGGAAACCATCAAAATCCTAGAGGAAAACACAGGCACTAAACTCTTTGAGCACAGTCAGAACAACTTCTTACTGGACATGTCCCAGATGCAAGGGAAACAAAAGCAAAAATGAACTATTGGGACCTCAAGATAAACAGCTTCTGTACAGCAAAGACACAATCAACAAAACTAAAAGGCAACTGACAAAATAGGAGAAGATATTTGCAAATGGCATTATCAGATAAAGGCTTAGTATCCAAAATCTATAAAGAACTTCTCAAACTCGACACTGAAAAAAAAACAAATAATCTGGTGAAGAAATGGTCAGAAGACATGAATAGACATTTTTCAAAGAAGACTTCCAGATGGCGAAAAGACACGTGTAATGAAGCTCATTGTCACTCCTCGGCAGGGACATACATCAAAACCACAATGAGATAACACCTACACCTGTCAGGATGGCTAAAATTAACATGGTGGGAATGCAAACTGGTGCAGCAATTCTGGAAAATAGTGTGGAGATTCCAGAAAAAAATTAAAAATAGAACTATCCTGTGATCGAGCAATTGTTTTACTAGGATTTATCCAAAGGATACCAAAATGCTGATTCGAAGGGGCACATGGACCCCAATGTTTACAGCAGCCCTATCAACAATAAGCAAATTGTGGGAGAGCCCAAATATCCATCAGAAGATGAATGCATAAAGAAGAGGTGGTAAATATATACAATGGAATATTACTCAGCCATCAAAAAGAATGAAATCTTGTCATTTACAACAATGTGGGTGGAACAACAACGTATTAACCTAAGTGAAATAAGTCACTAAGAAAAAGTCAAATATCATATGATTTCATTCATATGTGGAATATAAGAAACACAACATAGGGGAAGGCAACATAAAATAAGATAAAAACAGAGAATAGGAAACTGGAAGAGACTCTTAAATACAGAGAACAAACCAAGGGGAGGGGGGTAAGGTGGGCTAAAAGGGAGGTGGGATTAAGAAGGGCACTTGTTGAAATGAGAACTGTGTGTTATATGTACGTGATGAATCCCTAAATTCTACACCTGAAATCAATACTACACTGTAGGTTAACACACTTAAATTTAAATTAAAAATATTACAAGAAAATTACATACATATATGAACTCTTGGGAGTACCTCAAAATAGCAAGCTTCTGCACGGTGAAGGAAACAATAAACAAAACTAAAAGGCAACCTATGGGATGGAAGAACATATTTATAAATGGCATATACTCAGGGTTAGGATCCAAAGTATGTAAATTTTTTAAAATTATTTTCACTTATCAGTAAAGAGTGTGTGTCCATGCATACTTTGTGTGAGAAGCAAAACTCGTGTATTGCGGTAAGATCTCACTGAAACTGAGATCCACCCTCTTCACTAAATTTAACTGTACAGTACAATATTGTTAACTACACATGTAATGTTGTGGAGAAGACCTCTAGAAATTAGTCGTCTTGCATAACAGAAAATCACACCCCTTGATATCTAACCCTCATTGCGCCTCGCTGCCAGCCCCTGGCAACTGCCACTCCATTCTCTGTTTTATTGTTGTCAAAACCCAATTCAGCTGCCTGTTGCTGGAAAGGTCAACGTTCAAAGTTTTAGTTTTGGTAGGAAAAGAATTTGAGCCTTATGCACAAGGCCAGCCACTGGTGAGAATGCAGACTCCTGTCCAAAAGCCAACTCTGAGGTTTCTCCCTGACACAGGGGGTTTTAAAGGAGAGCATATTTGATCAAACAAGGGGGTTCCATGGTTGATAACGTGTTTTGATCATGTGCAGACTCCATGGTGCAACCTGCCAAAGTTGCCTCCACTCCCTGGCATCTCCAGCTGAGGAGGGAACCACACATGCATGGGAGGAGACTGCCAGAGGCCAGGAAAGAACCCCAATAAGGGATTAGAGCGGAAAACCCCAGGGACTCACACATGGTCAGCAGTACTTTCTGTTCTCCCAAGCTGGCATAAAAAAATACTAAAATACAACCTTGTACTTCACCAATCATGACACAGAATACTGGGAAATGTTTCCTCAGTAAACTCAGAGGAAGCTTCAAACCAAAAACCAAAGGATCAAATGGCTTGAAAACTAATGTCTAACCAGAATGAGACATGAAAAACGACGAAGCTATTTTTTTAGTCACCTATAAAGGTAAAATTGACAATGTCCACCTCCATATCCCAAGGAAGTAGGAAGCATTGGTCTCCATAATGAGGAAGAGCAGTCGTCCATAGAAAGTGACCCAGCAGTACCACAGGACATGGAATTGGTAGAGAAGTTCAGGGTGTTAAATTTTCATATCCCATATTCACTAGCTAGATTAAAGGTGGAATGTGCTGAATAGAGCCATGTCTCTGGGTCCAAGTCCTTACTATGTCCATGTGAGCACGGCTTGAACTGGCTCACCTGCTTCTCCCACATCCACCCCAGCTGAACTGTTGTGCAGGGTCACACAATGCCACACCCTGGGACTGTTACCTAAACCCACAAGTGGATCCCAGGTGCAGGGTGCTGGCCACCCGGTACAGCCCTCTGTTCTGTCAGATGGCCTAGACCTCACTTTGCTGAGGATCCCCCACTTATCCACTCTCACTGGCAGATGTCCCTGAGCAGGGGCATGAGGGTGGCAGAGGGCCAGGTCACCTTGAGGGCATCCCTCTTGCAGTTTGCATTCTGGGCAGTGCTGGCTCCTGTCCAGGGTTCTCAAGGTCGTCCCTCATGGCGCTACATCTCCTTGAGGTGGTGATTACAAAGAAGGAGCTGCACAATGGCAAGGGCATTCAGATGACTGGTTGGCTGTCCTGTAGCCTGTGTTTTGGGACAAAAGACACGTTATCCACATGTGGCCAAGGAAACCCTTTAGGTCCATACATCTGCTGATGATCACTCAGGATGATCAGGGAGACTTGCAAATGGACTACCCCTCCATGCCTCCAGACTGTTACTACCTCGGCTACCTGGAGGAGATTCCTCTTTCCATGGTCACCATGGACACGTGCTATCAGGGCCTTGAAGGTATCATGAAGTTGGATGACCTTGCCTATGAAATCAGACACATCAGCGATTCCCAACATTTGAACACATTGTTTCTCAGATAGTGGCAGACACCAATGCAATGGGACCTACTTATAACCTGGGATATAAGGAGCATAGGGACCCCTTTTCCTCAAGCAAATGTCAGTACAGTCCTCAGGATCTCTAGTAAGTTGTAGTCATCCCATCACGGAATTTTGCTCTCAGTTCCAAAACAATATATAGTGTGTTCAACCACGGGTCAAAAGGTGCCTAATTCCTAATAAGGCTAGTTAGCTTAATTGACTCATTGTTTCATGGGATTCATGTAAGTTACTATATTGGTTTCATGATAATTTATAATGAGAGAGATCCAGCTAACATGGGCAAATATGTGTTGCATCAGAGTCCGTTTTTTTCGATACTATGAGTCCAAGGGTTTTCGAATTCTTAAACCACATTCATCCTTAGTTGCGATTCGAAATGGATCCCATGAAGTTAATTTCAATCCAGTTGTATGTAGTATATGCCATCCACAAAGCCCCATCGTGATGGGTTATTTAGGCAGATATTATTTACTCTTGTCTGTCATAGCAACACATCAGATTGCAAAAAATATTGGTTTGTGGGTTGACACGGATGAATATGCTTGCCAGAAAAGGTCCAACTGCATTAGGACCCAATTCCCTTGTATACCTGAAGCTTTCAGGAAGTGTTTCTTCATTCACATGCAGCACAAAATGAGTGGCAGATTAGGCAAGTGCCTCTTCAACATCTAAATGGTGCATTGAAATAAAAGTCTGGCCCACAATCATTTCGGAAACTACTTAGCTGACCCAGGCAAGCATTGTGACTGCAGCTCCTTAGAGCAGTGCTATAGCAATCTATGCTGTATGAGTGATTGTATTTTAACCCCTCGGGACAAACGTAATACAGGCAGATGCTATACAAACTGCACCGATTTCGATGCTGGGACACTTGGCAGGCCAATCCAAAATATATGTGATCTTCCAGAGTCCTGCCGTGGGGTGTCCTTGTCGGGCCCTGATGACTTCCATATGCAAGATGGAACCCCGTGCACTGAAGAGGGCTGCTGCTATCATGGGAACTGCACTCACTGCATTATGCACTGTCAAGAAATCTTTGCAAAAATTCTGGAAAGGTGAAGATGTCTGCTAGACCATAAATCAAAAAAGCAGCCGACATGGACACTGCAGAAGACCCCGGGGAATTCAACGCTGAACGCTGTTCCCACACAGACGTGCCGTGTGGAAGGCTGCAGTGTAGGAATATCACACATCTCCCTCAGCTGCAAGAGCATGTTGGATTCCATCCGTCTGAGATCTCAGGGTTCTGGTGTTTGCGGCTGGATTCATGCCATAGCACAACCGATATTGGTCATGTGAAAACTGGTATGTCATGTGCTCCTGGAAACATCTGTCAGGATACCTACTGCACTGGCAGTGTGGCTCAGCTGAATTATGACTGTATCCCGGAGAAATGCAGTCACAGAAAGTCGTGTGACAATAACAGGAACTGCCATTGCCACATAAGCTGGGATCCTCCATGGTGCACTGGACGAGGCACTGGTGGGAGCACAGGCAGTGGACCCCTCCAACAAGAATGCGGCCAGTGAGGCAAAGTCATGAATCCCTGTTATATCTCAGAGCGGTTTTTGGTCCCATTTAAGCCATAATAGTTGCATTCCTTGTGGTGTCGCCACAAATGTCAAATTATCAACCCCGAGAAAGTTAAGGGACTGATTGTTGCTGACGACACTCCATAATTAGCCTCCTGACTGCTGAACAACTATAGGCAATCCAACTGGCACATGTGTGAAAATACAGTAATGAGGCTGCAGAGCTGACATCCACGTTTCGGGGGTCTGCAGGAGACACAGGGGTCCACAGGCACATCACGGCTCTGACACACATCTCTCATGGCTCACTGACCAGAACGCTGAATTAAAACTTAAAAACTGCATGCATGTGGCCTCTACGTACATATCTAAGCTTCCAAGAGCCCAAACTGAGCCCGAGATTATGTGCAGAGGATCTGAGTCAGCATCTGGGTCTTGAACTGAGGTATATGCTTCCAGAATTAAGAGACGTTCACACAAGCTCTTTCCGGGACAAATTAATTAGTTGTCTCCAAAACTGTGCTGTTGCAAACTGAACATTTTCTCATTCTCAGGTAATCTGTCTTCCCCCAGTCCCAATGTGGGTTCAGGATAATGGAGGGCTACCACCCACCCACACTGCCTGTTCCACACTGGGGTGTCTGTGGGCTGTGAGGGAATGGGACTGGCATTAGGTTCCACCTGGCACAACCTGTGCCTCCCTGGAGAGCAAATTTCCAAATGTGGGAGACTGAGACCATGAGATTTAAAGGAGCACCAAATGAAATGAATCAGAAAGGCAGGCACAAGTGCCTATGGATGACCTGGCACCCAGTTGGAGCCCGATAAATGTGAATCCCTGCTCTCTTTCTCTTGCCTACCTTTCAGTGAGTTTAAACTTAGATAAGAATCTGCCTAGGATTCCCACTGGTTTTCTGAGAGCCTTCTCGAATAACCACACAGAGGTGAGCCTGTGAAAAGTTACGGACTTCAGCCCCATCCATTCCCAAGTAATCAGGTACTTGCTACCCTGTTTTCTATGTCCTGATCACTGGGATTGTGGGAAGGAGGTCTGCCCTTCCCAAGGTCCTTGTGTACCCTTGCTTCTGGGCCCTGTGAGTCATAAATCCTGTGCCTCCATTTCCTTTGTTGGGGGTGCACTGAAATGTCACCTTGAGTCAGGAGGGCCCCATGCATCTCAGGTATCCAAAGCCAGAGCTTAGATGCCTAGGGAGCCACCTGTCCACCCCCTGAGCAATGGCTCTTGCCTAATCCTTCAGCAGGATACAGTCTACATGTTCTTAATTCTGTACAACAGCTGGGGTCCCCAACACATTTGTCCCCAGGGATGGGATTGGGGGCCTAGGTGGTGCCCTCCAACAATGTGTTAGCACTGAGAATGGCTCACTCGTTCCTCACCCCCACATCTCAGCTGCTCTGGGAAGGAGCTGGAGCTTGCTGGTGGTCTGTAGCTTTGCTTTGGGCTGATGCCACGTGTTGCCAGAAACCCCCACCCTAAGTTACCAGGGCCATAAAAGGTCAGACTCCCTGCAGAGACCAACAATCAGGCACCATCCTGGGGTTCTAGAGGTGTGTATTTCCTACTCATCTCCAAGTGAGATATTGCTGGACACCGAAGACCATATGCCTAGATTAGGGTTGAAGAAGACGCCAGCTGCTGGGTCCACTGTGTTGCAGTCAGTACCCTCGTGTTGTGTTTGCTTAGCCATGCCTACCTAGTGACAGAGGCAACTCGACCAGGAGCATCATGTCTCCCTGGGTGAAGGACATGGTCAAGGCAACCTCCCCCTACTGGCTGTATTCCTCACTGCTGTTGACAATCGCTCCCTATTTGACAGGTGTTGTGGGGGACACCTCAGTGTGGGGGGCCTCAGCACACGTGTCTGGGAAGAGCTAACTTCTATCCCAGGTCCTCCCTGTTAAGACCACTACACCAACATATCCTTGGACCAGTGTGAAAGAGAGAAATGGTGACAGGCACTACACCATCATGAAAATGCAAGGTCTCCTGGAATCATTTGTCCAAAGGGAGGGAGACAAGGATATTGATTGGCTCTACTGGGTCTTCACAATTGGCTCCAAGCTGTTGCTTGAAACACTTGACATACTACAGCTGTCTGGATTGGTCCTAGTGCCCCAGATTCATAAATCACTGAAAAGATCAAGGTATCAACGGACTGTTTACTTAGAGACAAACTACGGACCCTCCAGTCTTTTCACTGTATCAAAAGGCTCTGACAATCACCCCAAGGCACATGGCAAGAGACACACACCAAGGAAAAAGGGGAGGGCTCTGAGGAAGAGGCTCCCTAGGGCCCCAGAGTCCACAGAGGTAGGAAGAAAGAAGCTCTGATTCTCCGGACTTGGATTTTTATGGCACGACAGCACAGGCCCACTGGGAGAGGTCAAGCCCAGGTGATGCAATCCAACTCTAAGATCAAATGGGGACGATTCAATGGGTGTGGGATTTGGGTTTTGTTTTGCTTTGTTTTGTTTTTCCCTTATGTCATGCGCCCATGAGCCCTTGTCCATTTCCACCTGGAGGAGAGGCACTTGACAACAGAATCTAAGGAGTTCTTCTTGAAGGACCACTCTGATCTTAAGCCTTGTGCCAATACAATTCATGGAAATACCAGCTGTAGTGTAGCAGTCATTAGCATGCATGCCATAGTCATATGTGAAAAGGAGAATTTTCAAGAAGCCCAAGACTTCTTTGCTGCAAATGCTGATGGGATCACCACCTCCATAGATAGGAGCCCACAGGAGGGTCCCAGCAGTGCCCCATTCAAGGGGTGGAACTTCAACCCAAATCTCTTGCTCTAGAGATGATGCCCACACTTCTCTTTATGCACAGCTCTGAGAAGAGGGGTCCCTAGTGACTTAATCTCAGGACAGCCTGAACACAAGTCAGAAACTTTGATCAGACTCTTTGGGATCTTCGAGAGAATGCTGTTCCTACCCTTCGGGTGGGTGCCATCAATTCTCTGGACATGACAGCCCTGATAGTGGGGTGCTGGGATCCCAGTGGGTGGGGAGATGCCAAGGCCCCTGCCTAGGGACCCAGAGGTTTGTGGTGTATGTCCTTCCTCCTGGGACAATTGCCTATATACTTCTATAATTACCGTGTAGGACACAGACACAGACAACACTTTATTTCTCTCATTGACCCTGAAGCCAAGGTACAGTGCTTCCCAGAAACCCATCCAAATAAAAGTGTGGTGCCCTTTAGCTTACTAGGTATAAAGGGAGGGATAGTAGAAGGGTCTCAACATCCCTTTAATGTCACTATTGGAAGAATCTTTACTGAATCCCTTTTAGCAATGATGGCCCCTTTGACCCTGCATTGTCTTGTTAATGATGTGGATGCCCTCACATGCCATCAAGGCCAGTGGGAACAAACCCAGTGCCTGGCTTTCCTGGGGGGAACTACATATCAGGAGTCTGTAGGACTGCATATTGCACCCCCCTACATCCAATTAAGACAGTATATGCACATCAAGATTGTGTGCAATAGAGGACTGAGTAATTGCACCCCATAATTCAAGATTTGCTGAAGGAGCGGGGACATTAAACACACCATTTATCCTTTCAGTCTGCCCACTTGACGGGCATTAAATCCCCCTCCTAACAGGTGGCGCTTTACAGTTGACTACTGAAATGTAAACTCCCAGCTGTCCATAAGATGGCTCAGATTCCCAACTGTCTAGGCAGTTGAGGGTATCTCAAGGGCCACAGGGGAGACTCTGTCATGACTGAGCTAGCCAGTATGTCCCATTCAGCATCGATGACCAAGGAGTCCCAGCCACAGTCTGCTCTCAACCTGTACATCTCTACCCTGCTGCCTTGGGAATTCCTAACAGGCCAAAGAGTGCCAAGATGTTAGGCTGACCAGCTCATGTAGAGCCTGTCATGAGTTCCCACTGGTCTGGGCAATTGAGGGTCACTGTCACTGGTCAATTATCATACATTCCTGAAAGTTTGTGAGACATGGGAGGCCTGCAGTCCTTCAGCAGTTATAAGGTGGGTTTTGTCACCTGACTGAGCTACTCCAGATTTTCGGTCTACTCTCATATGACTTGTGCTGTTAGGCAGCCTTACCTGGAAGTGGCTGAGCTATGCCACTTGATGCACAGGTAGTCTGAGTGCCAATGAAACATTTTGGGATCTAGAAAGTGTTTGTGCCATGGGGGTTATGCTGGAGCACCTAGTGACCATCTGGCACCAGACTGCCTTGCTATGTCACCGAGAGAGAGAACATAGCACCATGACTGTCTTCATACAAAGGGAAATATTCTCTCCCAATACTTCACCTGAGCAAAGGACCATCCTGAAGCTTCCATCAAAGTTGTGGTCCCAATCAATGCAGTGGAAGGAAAGGCAGAGAGACATTGTCGTTCTGGTTGTGGATACCACACCCTTCCATTTGTCCATCCACATGGTGCATTCACCTGCTTACATTGGCAGGAAATAACACTATTTTGGGGGCTTACTTGCTATCCTGATGACAAAACAATTGACAATCAGACTGATTACTTACTGTAGACGGGACTTGGAAAACTGGTGTAAGGATCTGTGTCTGACCTGCTGAGATAACTACGCAGGTGAATGGGGCAGATGCAGTCTGAAGACAGACAGTCATAGAGGTTAAGAGAGAGAGCAGGAAATGTAGTGAGTCTTTTAATAGTGGGGAAAGGGTAGGCTCCGTTTTTAAAAGTTTTTTTTTTTTTTCCTGTCAGGAAAGAGCCAGAAAATAAAACTAGGTGGAAATGCAGTTTTTTGATCCGTGACCTACTATGTGATGCCATGTGCTTCTGAAGCCTGGGAATTGGCTCTGGGAATCCTTACCAATGGTCATCATGGGGATGGTCATCCACGGTCTTGACAATGGTGATCTGGAACTATTTTGTGCAGCTTGCGTGAATCCAGAAGAATCTTTCCCTTATTCTGATGGCAGTGTAGTTGGTTAGGAGTTCGTCATAAGGTCCCTCTCAGCGAGGTGGCACTGGGTGCTCTCTGAAGACCTGATGAGTGTCCCATATTCTGTACAAAGGGTGGCAAGGCTAGTCAGTGGCAGAGGCCATGTTCTTATTGTCTGTGGATGATATGACCCAAGTGCGCCTGTTAGTTCTTGGACATGGCTATGCATGGCATCAACTTGGTCATATAAGTTATCATAAAGTTCACTCAATCAGTAGAGAAGGGGTTAAGGATTCCTTTCTAAAATACTTTGCAAAGGGGGTCAGTCTCTGCCTGATGTTTGGAGAATTCCCAATCTCATTAAGGGCCAAGGACAATGATTCTGGATGTTCCAGGCCAGTTTCCAGGCAGATTTTCCCTGAAGGAATTTTGTGTCTAGTTTTTCATGTTCCATATCTGTTCCCCTAATCCACATATCCTCATCGTCCTCTTCTGTGATGATTAAGGATGCTGTGGGGTATGAAATTCTAATTATCACCCCCAAGTCTTTGTATCACCCCCGAGTTTGTCTATGTGCTGAAGTGAGTTCCTTGGTCTGGCTAAATCCATAATGGAATGGCAAATGCAGGAACTGTTTCAGGCATTCCATTCTTCACCACAGTCGTGGCAATGGCCTGTCCAGTCAGACAGCATCAGTCCATCCACCAAACAAGCAGCCATTTACCAATGAGGAAGCCAATTTGTCAAATCCATCTGGAGAGCCCCAGTGGGCAGGGAGGGGCTACCCGCCCATAGACTTCCTTCTAGCTCTACAAATATTGGCTTGCCCCTTTTCTAGTATGGTGTAGTCCCCCTTGCCTTCTTTGTTCTCTGTGACTTTGGTTTTATATCAAATCAACCATTCTCAAGTGAATGTCATATTTATCTTTCATGTTTTCTTTGAAGGCATTTAGGTTCAAGTGTTCTTCTTAATCCTTCATCCATTTTAAGATTTTTTTGTGTCGACGTATATGTATGAAGCAAGATTATGGCCAAATGTTATTATTTTGCATGTATATATCAATACTATTTTTTACTTTTTACTTTGTTTTTGAGGGAGAGTGACAGATCATGAGTAGGGAGGCACAGAGATAGAGGCAGAAACAGAATCCAGGCCCTGAGCTGTCAGCAGGAGCCTGATGTGAGGCTCGAACCCACAAACCGAGAGATCATGACCTGAGTGGAAGTGGGATGCTTAACTTACCGAGCCACACAGGTGCCCCTAGTCAACACCATGTTTAAGAGAAACTATCTTCCCCCCACTGTGCATTGTTGGAAATCTCGTGGAGGATTTGCTCACTGCATCTGCAAACTTCTACTTCTGGGCTCCGTAATGAGCTCCACTGGTCTAAATATCTCATTTGATGCCAGAAGCACACTGTTGTGGTTAATGTTCCTCTGCAATATATTTAGAAAGAGAGAAGTGTGATGTCTCCAGGTTCTCTCAACGTCATGATTGTTTTGTTGCTTCCATGTGTTGTGTGCTTTCATATGAATTGTATATTTTTCAGGTTCCTTAAAAACTCATTGGCATTTTTATTCACATAAAAAGATAAACATAAAAATACCATAAAAAGATAAAGCAGACAGAAAATAGGGACTATCACAAATACAGAAAACAAATCAATTACATAAAAATTTGTATTTGGCAAAGTAAAATTTGAAACAAATAGGTAGCATGGGGAAATAGGGAAGACTCAAACAAATGCAATCAGAATTGAAAGAGGAGACATAACTGAACTAAAGACATAGAAAAAATCATTAAAGAAAAACTTAGGTATTTATAGGCCAACAATTAGATCACCAGGAACAAATTACACATTTTATGCCATAAGGTAGGCCACCAAGACTGCTTCATGGAAAAATACAAAAGGAACAAAAGAAAAATTAATAAGATTTCTCTATCTAAAACCTCACCCTCCAAAAAATCTGCCGAGGAGTCCATGACTTTATTAAAACTTCTACTAAGTATTTAAAGAGGAATTAATGCCAATATTTCTCAAACTATTACAAACCACTGATAAAAAAAACAGCACTCCCAAATGAAATTTGTGAGGACAGCATTGTTTTCACACCAAAACCAAAGAAAGACACCACCAGAAGGGAAACTACAGGTCACTATCTCAAATGAACATACATGCAAAATTCCTTCACAAAATCTGAGCATACTGAATTCAACAGAACATGGAGAGGATCATACAACATAATCCAGTGGGATTCACTCCAGGGATGCAAGGATCCTTCAACATACACAGATGCATAAATGTGATGTCCTCCATTAACAGAGGGAATGACTGAATCAAAGCCATCATTAATTGATTCAAAAAAACATTAGACAAAATTCAACACATGTTCATCATTTAAAAAGAACCCAATTAAAAAGGGACCGAAGGAAATTACCTCCACATGATCATGGCCACTATGAAAAGCCCACACCTAACAGCATATTGAACGGTAAAATGCAGAAGGCTTTCCTGTCATTTCAGGAGCCAGGCAATGATGGTCACCCCTAACATAAGTGTTCCCCATGATAACGTGAAGAATACATATGCCACCTCAAACTATGTCATCTTGTCACACTGCTTATTTGGGTGAAAGTCACTTGAGACAGAGTCCAAGTACACTCAGACTCTCCATCGTCCCTTGAAAGCGGGATATAAATCTCCCTCCCATGTACCAAGAGGGAAGAACCATCGTTAGAACCAGAATAAAGAACACAGGGACAAGAAGGCTATGCAAACAAACCTGCTTACTTGGTGACTAACATAATACCCCAAACTTAACTCTTGCCAAACCCAATGTGTTTTTTTTGTCTGAAAGACACAAGTGCCACCTGCTTTGTCTTTTCTCTGGGTGTCATGTCATTATAGGAAGGCCATGCACTTACAAAATGAAATTTATTCTCTCCTGTAGATAGGTCTTATGTCAATTGAATCCTTACACTGGCTAAATCCCAGAAAAAAAGAAGGGAAAAGCTTTCTTCTCCTACCACTGGAAGACGTAACCAGAAAAAAATAGGGAATAAAAAAAATAAAAGACATTTAAATCAGTAAGGAGGAAGGAAAATTACTTGTTTGCAGGTGACATTGATCTTAAACATAACAAAACCCTAGAGATACCAAAAAAAATATTAGAACCAGTTTTTTTTAAATGAGGAAAAGAGCAGGATGCAAAATGAACAAAGAAAATAAATAAAAACAAACCACCTGTGATTCTACACACCAGCATGAAAATACATGCAAAATAAATAACAAAATTATACAAGTGAAAATGGCAGAATAAAGTATTTTGGGTTAAACTTCAAAAAGTATGTCAAATACTTGTAGAGTGAAAATGATCTATGTTGATGAAAGACCTGTAAAAATGCACACAGGACTGCAAATACACCTGTACTCACTAAATACAATTATTCATATTGTCAAACACCATCTACACAAACTAAACTACAAGTGCGTCCCTAACTCTGTTGTTCACTTTTAAAGAATCAAATCTAAGACTGGAGCTTGATATATATGTCAGAGCACATGCAAATGGGGTCCTCTCTGTGCTGATAAAACCAGCCCATCCCAGACTCTGCAGCTGGGAGAGGAGCCCCAGCCCCCGGAGTCCCAGGTGTTCCCATTCTCTGATCAGGACAGAACAGACACCTCAACATAGACTTTGTGCTTGGCTGGGTATTCCTGTTTGCCCTTTTAAAAGGTAATTCCTGGTGAACGGGAGACACTGAGTATGTGAGTGGATAAGAGTGAGAAACAGTGGATGTGTGACAGTTTCCTGACCAAGATGTCTGGTGTCTGCAGGTGTCCAGTGTGACGTGCAGGAAACGGAGTCTGGACGAGACCTGGTGCAGCCTGGGGGGTCCCTGAGACTCTCCTGTGTAGCCTCTGGATTCACCTTCAGTAGATATGGAATGAGCTGGGTTCGCCAGGCTCCAGGGAAGGGGTGTAGTGGCTCACATATATTTATGATGATGGAAGTAGCACGTACTACGCAGACTCGGTAAAGGGCCGACTCCCCATCTCCAGAGACAACTCCAAGAACACGCTCTATCTGCAAATGAACAACCTGCAGGCCGAGGACAAGGCCACATATTACTGTGCAAGAGACAGGGTGAGGGGACCTCGCTGGGAGCCCAGACACAAACCTCCCTGCAGGAGGCGATCAGCACCACCGGAGGGCGCACACTATGCACAATTCTGCTTTGTGTTGCCAGGAGCAGGTGAAGATGGAGGTTACAGGCAGGTTTCCTCTCAGGGTCTGGGGCTTCCTGTCCACACAGCAGTTTCTCCAGGGAGCCTCTCTGGACACAGGATTCTGTGTTTACCATTACCTGTGTGAATTAGATCATTGTTTTCCTAGGAAAACTACCCTAACATGCACAAAGACACAGTTGTTTGCATTGCTTTCTCCTGTCCCTCAACATGAGTGAATTTACAGATTGATTCATGAATTCAGCAAAGTGGCAGGATATACAATCAACGCAGAGAAATCGGTTGCATTCCTATACACCAACAATGAAGCAACAGAAAGAGAAATCAAGGAATCTATCCCATTTACAGTAGCACCAAAAACCATAAAATACCCAGGAATAAATCTAACCAAAGAGGTGAAAAATCTTTATACTGAAAACTATAGAAAGATTATGAAAGAAATTGAAGAAGACAAAATATGGAAAAAGATTCCACGCTCCTGAATAGGAAGAACAAATATTGCTAAAATGCTGATAGTACCCAAAGTAATCTACATATTCAATGCAATCCCGATCAAAGTGACACCAGCATTCTTCACAGACCTAGAAAAAATAATCCTAAAATTTGTATAGAACCAGAAAAGCCGCCGAATAGCCAAAGAAATCTTGAAAAAGAAAACCAAAGCAGGAGGCATCACAATCCCAGACTTCAAGATATACTTCAAAGCTGTAATCATCAACACAGTATGGTACTGGCACAAGAACAGACACTCAGGGGCATCTGAGGGGACCAGTCTGTTAAGCATCCGACTTTGACTCAGGTCACGATCTGCCAGTTCGTGAGTTAGATCCCACATCAGGCTGTGTGCTGACAGCTCAGAGCCTGAAGCCTGCTTGGAATTCTGTGTCTTCCTTTCTCTCTGACACTCCCCCGCTCATGCTCTGTCTCTGTCTCTGAAAAGTAATAAATAAATGCCAAAAACAATTAAAAAAAAACAAGAACAGACACTCAGATCAATGGAACAGAATACGAAATCCAGAAATGGACCCACAAATGTATGGCCAACTAATCTTTCGCAAAGCAGGAAAGACTATCCAATGGAATAAAGACAGTGTCTTCAGCAGGTGGTGCTGGGAAAACTGGACAGCGACATGCAGAAGAAT
Organism: Panthera onca; assembly: GCF_046562875.1. Classification (NCBI taxonomy): domain Eukaryota; kingdom Metazoa; phylum Chordata; class Mammalia; order Carnivora; family Felidae; genus Panthera; species Panthera onca. Next base: position 146,266,623 of record NC_138344.1, on the reverse strand, counting down.
GAACCAGGACCACTTTCTTACACCATACACAAAAATAAACTCAAAATGGATGAAAGACCTCAATGTAAGTCAGGAAGCCATCAAAATCCTCGAGCAGAAAGCAGGCAAAAACATCTTTGATCTTGGCCACACCAACTTCCTACTCAACATGTCCCCGGAGGCAAGGGGAAAAAAAGCAAAAATGAACTACTGGGACCTCATCAAAATCAAAACTTTATGCATAGTGAAGGCAACAATCAGCAAAACTAAAATTCAACTGACAGAATGGGAGAAGATATTTGCAAATGACATCTCAGATAAAGAGTTAGTATCCAAAATCTATAAAGAATTTATCAAACTCAACACCCAAAACACAATCCAGTGATGAAATGGGAAAAAGACATGAATAGACACTTCTCCAAAGAAGACATCCTGATGGCCAACTGACACATGAAAAAATGCTCCACATCACTCATCATCACGGAAATGCCAATCAAAACCCTAATGAGATACCACCTGACACCTGTCAGAATGGCTAACATTAACAAGTCAGGCAACAACAGACGTTGGCGAGGATGCAGAGAGAGGATCTCTTTTGCATTTTGGGGGGCAATGCAAGTTGGTGCAGCCACTCTGGAAAATTGTATGGAGATTCCTCAAAAAACTAAAAATAGAACTCCCCTATGACCCAGCAATTGCACTACTAGGCATTTCTCCACGGGACACAGGTGTTCTGTTTCAAAGGGACACATGCACCCCCATGTTTATAGCAGCACTATCAACAATAGCCAAAGTATGGAAAGAGACAAATGTCCATTGATGGATGAATGGATAAAGAAGAAGTGGTAAATATACACAATGGAGTATTACTCGGCAATCAAAAAGAGTGAAATCTTGCCATTTGCAACTATGTGGATGGAACTGGAGGGTATTATGCGAAGTGAAATGAGTCAGTCAGAGAAAGACAAAACTCATATGACTTCACTCATATGAGGACTTTAAGAGACAAAACAGATGAAATAAGGGAAGGGAAACCAAAATAACATGAAAACATGGAGGGGACAGAGCATAAGAGACTCATAAATATGGAGAACAAACAGAGGGCTACTGGAGGGGTTGTGGGAGGGGGGATGGGCTAAACTGGTAAGGGGCACTAAGGAATCTACTCCTGAAATCATTGTTGCACTATAAGCTAACTAATTTCGATGTTAATTTTTAAAACTAAAAATAAATACTAATTAATAATAAAAAAATTAAAATATTTTAAGAGAAAATAATGCGTGGTCATGCTGTTGAGGTAAATATTTCTTAAAGATTATGCCGAAGCCTCCATTAATAAAGATAAAGATCCAAAACTGAAAAAAAAAAAAAAAGAATTCTTCATATTGTCACACCGCCATCCACACAAACTAATGTAGAAGTGTGTCCCTAACCCTGTCATTCACTTTTACACAATCAAATCTAAGTCTGGAGCTCGATATATATGTCAGAGGACATGCAAATGGGGCCCTTTCTGTGCTGATAAAACCAACCCAGCCAGACCGTGCAGCTGGGAGACGAGCCCCAGCCCCAGGAGTCCCAGGTGTTCCCATTCTGTGATCAGCACAGAACACACACACCTCACCATGGAGTTTGTGCTGGGCTGGGTGTTCCTGGTTGCTCTTTTAAAAGGTAATTCATGGTGAACGAGGGACACTGAGTCTGTGAATGGATATGAGCGAAACAGTGAATGTGTGACAGTTTCCTGACCAACATGTCTTGTGTCTGCAGGTGTCCAGTGTGACGTGCAGCTGGTGGAGTCTGGAGGAGACCTGGTGAAGCCTGGCGGGTCCCTGAGACTCACCTGTGTGGCCTCTGGATTCACCTTCAGTAGCTATGCAATGAGCTGGGTTCGCCAGGCTCCAGGAAAGGGGCTGCAGTGGGTCGCGTGTATTAGTAGTAGTGGAAGTAGCACAAGCTACGCAGACTCCGTGAAGGGCCGATTCACCATCTCCAGAGACAACGCCAAGAACACACTGTATCTGCAGATGAACAACCTCAAGACCGAGGACACGGCCACATATTACTGTGCGAAAGACACAGTGAGGGGACATCACTGGGAGCCCAGACACAAACCTCCCTGCTGGAGGGGATCAGCACCACCAGGGGGCGCACACTATGCACAATTCTCCTTTGTGTTCCCAGGCGCAGGTGCAGATGGAGGTTACAGGCAGGTTTCCTGTCAGGGTCTGGGGCTTCCTCTCCACACAGCAGTTTCCCCAGGGAGCCTCCCTGATTATATGATTCTGTGTTTACCTATTAACTCTCTGAATTAGCTACTGGGTTGTCATAGGGAAACTAGACGAACATGCACAAAGACACAGTTGTTTGCACTTGCTTACTCCGGTCCCTCAACATGAGTGAATTACAGATTTCCTGAGGCACAACAGCTGCACCTTTACAGGATTCCCAGATGCGCTCCCTGTGCAGCCAGGACCACAGGATCCCACAGCTCCTCCTTATCCTCACCCAGCCCTTGTCCCAGTCAAACAACGTGACACTTTCTTCATAGCCCTTTGCTACTCAGGACTTTAAATGAGCTACAGCTTTATTCAATTACTCTAAAGGAGAGACAAACAATCTCCATGTATTAGTCAAGATTCACCTGAGGAACACAACCCAAAGGTCATTGGTTTCCATAACTAAATATGTTGAGAAGTCCCATGATCTACTGTTACAAGCTGAAGACCCAGGAAAACCAGTGATGTAATTCTTGTCTGATTCTGACTAGTGTCTAGTCTCAGAACGTGGAGAGCTGATGATGTGACTCTCAGAAAAAGGGCCAGAGGAGACCAATATTCCAGTTCAAAAAGCACATGGGAAGTAAAAATGAGGGAATTCGCCCTCCATCTGCATCAGATTCTATTCACAAACTTAATGGAATGGGTGGTGCGCAGGCAGAAAGAAACCATGGATGGAAATGCCAATCTCTTCTGGAACACATCACAGACATCCACAGAAACAGTGGTGAATCTGGGCACCCATGACACAGTCAAGATAACCTATAAAGTTAATCATGACAAGTCAACCTCCTGTAAACGTGGAGCTCAAAGACTGAAGATTTAAAAGTCGATCCCATCATTGGGGTGGAGTCTGGTGGGCACAGCAGTGCTCCTGTGGAGGAGGGCAGAGGCCCATAAGGGGAACTGTGGTCTGAGTATTCCCTGGGTCGCATGGGGAGAGAAAATTCCCTTTGTGGAGTGCATTTGGGAGACGGTGCATTGCCTCTCATAGGACAGGAGAGCTGACAGGCACCATTAAAATTCCTTGATCATTAGCACAGGAGCCTCTTCTGAGAGCAGCTAGCTGGACGCTGCCTTCTGGTTGTTCTTCACCATGTACTCCAAGCCCCTAGTGTTCATGCAACTGCCCATCTGGGATAAACCAGCTCCAGGCACAGCACACCAAGACCCTCTCCCACAGGATCAGTGGGTTCCCTGTCATATTGAGTTCACACAATTTGGAGTTTTCAAACCCAGCTACAGCTCCTGAGATAAAACATAAGAGCCCTGTGCCACCAGATGGGTCAATGGCTTGGACGCAGACAGGGTGAAAGAAATTCTGATGGAAGCCTGGGACCCACAAGTGTTCTCGCTGTGTGAGGGCTTCCTGAACAGGGGAGGCTGGGAACTCCAACTCCAGGGACTAGAGAGGGAGCTGATGCCAATATTTCCTCCCACCAATCAGCATGGACAGATTTCACTCAGCAGCACAGCATCCCCAGTGCAAGCTGAGCCACTAACACCAAGCTCCACCTACTCCAGCCCCCATCAAGTGCTTGCTTACTAGGAAAGAGTGCCTGGCAACCAGACCACCACTGCACCCCTTCCTCCAAAGACCACCGTAAACCCCCAAACGCACCAAGTCAGCTGATCATACACTGAGGCATATCCTCACCTCTAGGGGAGATAGGAATTAGCCTCTTTTAACAAGCAGACCAAACTCACCTAGATAAAACTCACAACACTGGGGACAAGGTCCAACACTCCACACTGGAAGCAAGGAGAATATCTGCAGAGCACTCTCCTGAGGGACAGAGCAGCCAAAACACGACAGCACACTGCCACGGAACATAAAAGAAATGCTTCATGAAGTGTCAGGCCCTGGACAGTATGTGAACACTCCTCAATAAAGATACTACCCTAGAAGCAGAAAAGACAACAGGATTTTCTAAAACATTTAAGAAGGCAGAGACATAGACAACAACATGATGGAGGAACTCATCCTAAAAGAAAACATGATAAAAGGTCATTGTGAGGGATATAATTAAAACACATAAACTAATGTGCCTCAAACAGAATTTCTAAAAACTCTCATAATGAAACAGGATTTTCAAAAAGTATCATAAGGATGCTAGCTGTGCTTGAGGAAAATATATGAGACATGAGGGATACCCTTACTGCAAACAGAAGAGACCTAAAAACTAGTCAGGATGAAATTTTAAATGTTGTAACCGAGATGTGAAACTGATTGGATATAATGACCTCAAGGCTGAAAGAAGCAGATGAATGAGGAAGGGACATAGAAGATAAAAGTATGGGGGAAATGAAGCTGGAAAGAAGAGGAAAATTAAAATATTGCATCACAAACATACACTTAGGGAAATCAGCAACTCCATAAACTGTAATAACATTCTTTTGAAAGGAGTCCCAAAAGAATAAGAGGGAGAAAAAGGGGGATACATTTTAGCTGAGGGAATATAGTGAAAATTTCCACAAGCTGGGGAAGGAAACAGACATCCACATCTAGAAGGCAGAGAGAACACCCATTAAAATAAAAAAAAAAAAAAGCTGTATGTTAACAGATTGAATTTACATTAATATAATACAAGAAAATTATATATAGAGAGAGACTACCTCAAAATAGCAAGCTTCTGCACAGTGAAGGAAACAATCAACAAAACAAAAAAGCAACCTAGGGAATGGAAGAAGATATCTGTAAATGACATCCTCAGGGTTAGTTTTCAAAACATATAAGTTTTTTTTAATTGTTTTCAAATTATCAGTAGAGAGTGTGTCCATGCAGTTCAGCACACTGTTGTGTGAGAAGCAAAACTCGTGTCTTCCACTTTTATATTGTGGTAAGATCTCACTGAAAATGAGACCCACACTCTTCACAAAATTTTAACCATACATTACAGTATTGTTAATTACAGGGGTAATGATGTGGAGACCCCTCTAGAACTTAATCATCTTGCATAACACAAAATCATACCCTTGAGATCTACTCCTCAATGACCCTCCCTGCCAGGCACTGGAAACTGCCATTTCACTCTCCATTTCATTGTTATCAAAACCCAAATTCAGCTGCCTGTTACTGGAAAGGTCAATGTTCAAAGTTTTAGTTTGGGTGGCAAAGGAATTTGAGCTATATTCAGAAGGCCAGCACTGGGGAGAAGGCAAACTCTTGTCCAAACGCCACCTCTGAGGTTTCTCCCTGACCCAGGGCGTTTTAAAGCAGTAGAGGGTACTTAAACAAGCAAGGCAGTGCCATGGTCAATACCATCTTTTGATCATGGGCAGACTCCATGGTGCAAGCTGCCAAAGTAACCTCAACTCCCCTCCATCTCCAGCTGAAGAGGGAACCAAAATACATGGGAGGAGACTGCCAGAGGCCAGGAAAGAACCCCCATAAGGAATTAGAGGAGAAAACCCCTGGGGCTCACACATGGTCAGCAGTACTTTCTGTTCTCCCCAGCTGGCATAAGAAAATACTAAAATACAACCTTGTAGTTCACCAATCATCACTCAGAATACTGACAAATGTTTTCCTCAGTGAACTCAGAGGAACCTTCAAAGCAAAAACCAAAAGGATCAAATGGCTTGCAAACTAATAGCCAAGGAGAATAAGACACACAAATCTACAAAGAGATTTTTAGCATCACCCCTAAAGGTAAAATTGACAATGTTTACCTCCGCATCACAAGGAAGCAAAAGCAGTGGTCTCTGTAATGAGGAAAAGTAGTCATCCAAAGAAAGTGACCCAGCAGTACCACAGGACATGGATTTGATAGAGAAGTTAAGGGTGATATAACTGCATAGCCCATATGCAAGTAGCTGGAGGAAAGATTGAAGGTGTTGACTAGAGACATGCCTCTGGATCCAAATCCCTACCCATGTCCATGTGACCACTCTTGACCATGCCCCACCTGCCCCTCCCACATCCACCCCAGCCGAACTGATGTGCAGGGTCACACAATGCCACACCCTGGGACTGTTGCCGAACCCCACAGGGGGCCCCCACGTGCAGGGTGCTGGCCACCGGGCACAGCCCTCTATTCTGTCTGATGGTCTAGACCTGGCTTTGCTGAGGATCCTCCATTTATCCATTCTCACTGGCAGATGTCCCTGAGCAGGGGCATGAGGCTGGCAGAGGGCCAGGTCACCCTGAGGGCGCCCCTCTTGCTCTTTGCACTCTGGGCAGTGCTGGCTCCTGTGCAGGGTTCTCAAGGGCATCCCTCATGGCGCTACACATCCTCTGAGGTGGTAATTCCCAAGAAGGAGCCGCACCACAGCAAAGGCATTCAGATGCCTGGCTGTCTGTCCTATAGCCTGCGTTTTGGGGCAAGAGACATGTTATGTACATGCGGCACAAGAAACTCTTTTGGTCCAGACTCTGCTGATGATGACTCAGGATGCTCAGGGAGCATCCTGACTACACTTTCATGCCTCCAGACTGTTACTACCTCGGCTACCTGGAGGAGATTCCTTTTTCCATGGTCACAAGTGACACAGGCTATGGCAGCCTTGAAGATATCATGAAGTTGGATTAACTTACCCATGAAATGAGACCCCTCGGTGATTTCCAATCATTTGAACACTTTGTTTCTCAGATAGTCGCAGACATCTGTGCAATGGGACCTACTTATAACCTGGGATATAAGGAGGACAGGGGACCCCCTGTTCCTCAAGGAAATGCCAGTGCAGCCCCAAGTATCTCTAGTAAGTTCTGTTCATCCCATCACAGAATTTTCAAAGGACTTGCTTTCAGTTTCAAAACAATGTATAGTGTGTTAACCACGTGGAAAAAAGTGCCCAATTCCTAGTAAGGCTAGTTAGCTTAATTGAGTCAATAGTTCATGCTATTGATGTAAGTTATTGGTTTCATGGTCATTTATAGCGAGAGACATCAAGCTCACACAGGCAATTATGTGTTGCATCAGAGCCCCTTTTTTTTCCTCTTCAATAGTATGAGTGAAAGTATTTTCGATTTCTTAAAACACATTCACCCTTAATGTGATTTGAGATGGGCCCCATGAGGTTCATGGCAGTCCAGTTGTATATTCTATATGCCATCGAACAATGGCTTATATGCCATCATTCTGGGTTATTTAGGCAGACATTATTTACTCTTTTCTGTCATACCAACACATCAGATGGCAAGAAATTGTGGCTCGTGCATTGACACTGATGAATGTGCTTGCCAAAAAAGGTCCAGCTGCCTTAGGACCCAACTAACTGGTATAATGGAAGCTTTCAGTAACTGTTCCCTCATTCATATGCAGCACATAATGAATTGTGGAACAGGCAAGTGCATGTTCAACACTGAAATGGTGCATTTAAATAAAAGCCTGACCCACTATCATTATGGAAACTACATAGTGGATCCAGGAAAGCAGTGTGACTGCGGCTCATTCAACCAGTGCTACAGCAATCTAGGCTGTATGCGTGATTGTATCTGAACCCCTGGGGGCAAATGTAATACAGGCAGATGCTATACAGACTGCACCAACTCCGCTGCTTGGACACCCGGCGGACCAATCCAAAATATACGTGATCTTCCAGAGTTCTGCCATGGGGTGACCTTGGCATACCCTGATGACTTCCATATGCAAGATGGAACCGGGTGCACTGAAGAGGGCTGCTGCTATCATGGAAACTGCACTAACCGCACTATTCACTGCCAAGAAAGCTTGGCAGAAATTCTGAGAAAGGTGAAGATGTCTCCTATACCATAAATCACAAAGGCAGCCGACATGGACACCGCAGAACACCCCGGGGAAGTCAACGCTGAACCTGTTCCCATACAGGTGTGCCGTGTGGAAGGCTGCAGTGTAGGAATGTCACACTTCTCCCTCAGCTGCAAGAACATGTTGGATTCCATCTGTCTGAGATCCTGGGTTCTGATGTTTGGGGCTGGATTCACAGCGTAGCACAGGAACAAACCAGATTGGTCATGTGAGAACTGGTACTTCCTGTGTTTCTGGACAGTTCTGTCAGGATACCTACTGCACTGGCAGTGGGGCTCAGCTGAATTATGACTGTATCCCAGAGAAATGCAGTCACAGAGGGATGTGCAACCATAACAGGAACTGCCACTGCCACACAGGCTGGGATCCTCCATGGTGCACAGAAAAGGCACTGGTGGGAGCACAGTCTGTGGACCCCTCCAAGAAGAATTCAGTCAGTCAGGCAAAGTCATGAATCCATGGTATATCTCAGAGTGGGTTTTGGTCACATTTATGCCATAATAGCTGCATTCCTCTTTGTTGTTTCTGGAAATGTCAGAACTATAAACACAGAGAAAGTTAAGGAAGAGATTTTTGGAGAAGACAATCCATAATTTAGCCTCCAGACCCCTGAACAACTATAGACAATGCATCTGGTGCATCTGTAAAAATACAGTATTGAGGCGGCACAGTTGACATCCATGTTTCCAAGGGTCTCCGGGAGACACAGGGGTCCTCAGGCACATCACAGCTCTGACACCAGGTCTCTCATGGGTCACCGACCAGCACTCTGAAAGAAAACTTGAAAACTGCATGCTTGTGGCTTTTATGTAGTTTTTAAGCCTGTAAGAGTCCAAACTGAGCCTTAGTTTCTGGGAAGAGGACCTGAGTCAGAGCTGTGTCTTGAGCGGAAGTGTCTGGTACCAGAATTAAGAGAAGTTGACACAAGCTACTTTATTGGCAACTTCATGAGTTTTCTCCAAAACTATGCTGTTGTGGACTGAAAAGATTCTCATTCTCCAGGTAATCTGTCTTCCCCCAGTCCCATGTGGGCTCAGGATAATGGAGGGCTACCACCCACCCATACTGCCTGTCCACACGGGGGTGTCTGCGGGCTGTGAGGGAAGGGGACTGCCATTAGGTTCCACCTAGCGCAAGCTGTGCCTCGCTGGAGAACAAATTTCCAAATGTGGGAGACTGAGACCATGAGCCTGAAAGGAGCACCCTATACATCAATCAGAAAGGTAGGCACAAGTGTCTATGGATGACTCTGGCATCCAGAGGGAGACCGGGAAAGGTGAATCCCTGCTCTCTTTCTCTTGCCTACTTTTCAGTGAGTTTAACCGTAGATAAGAATCTGCCTAGCGTTCCCACTTTGGTTTCCCAAGCACCTTCTAGAATAACACAGAGGTGAGCCTGTGAAAGTTAGCGAATTCAGCCCCATCCGCTCCCAAGAAATCCTGTACTTGCTACCCTGTTTTCTATGTCCTGATCATTGCGAATGTGGGATGGAGGCCTGCCCTTCCCTGGGTCCTTGTGCCCTCTTGTTCCGGGCTCTGTAAGTCATAAATCCTGTGCTTCCATTTCCTTTGTTGGGGGTGTACTGAAACCCCACCTTCAGTCACAAGGGGCCCACACATCTCATGTACCCCAAACGAGAGCTCAGATGCCTAGGGAGCTGCCTGTCACCCACTGTGACTTGCTGTTGCCACTTCCTTCAGCAGGTCACAGTCTACATGTTCTTAATTCAGTCCAGAAGCTGAGGTCCCACAATACATTTATCCCCAAGGATGGGATTGGGAGCCTAGCTGATGCCCCCCTACAATGCCTTAGACCTAAGAATGCCTCACTCATTCCTCACCCTCACGTCTCAGCTGCTGTGGGAAGGAGCTGGTGCTTGCTGCTGGTCTGTAGCTTTGATTTGGGCTTATGCCAGGTGTTGCCAGAAACCCTCACCCTAAATTATCAGTGCCATAAAAGGTCAGACTCCCTGCAGAGACCAACAAGCAGGCACCAGTCTGGGGGTACAGGGGTGTGTATTTCCTATTCACCTCCAAAGGAGGTGGACACCGAGGACAGTGTTCCTAGATTAGTGTCGAAGAAGAGGCCAGCTGCTTGGTCCACTGTGTTGCGGCCAGCACCATGGTGTTGTGCTTGATTAGCCAGGCCTAGCTAGTGATGGAGGCAAATCTACAAGGAGCATCATGGCACCCAGGGTGGAGGACTTGGCCAAGGCAAGCTCCCCCTAGTGGCTGCAATCCTCGCTGCTGTCGCCAATGGCTCCCCACCTGTCAGGTATTGGGTGGGACACCTCAGTGTGGGAGGCCACAGAACACAACTCTGGGAAGAAATAACTTCTATCCCAGATTTTCCCTGTCACGATCCACTACACCTACATGTCCAAGGACCAGCGTGAGAGACAGAAATGGTGACAGGCACTATACCATCATGGAAATGCAAGGTTTCCTAGAATCATTTGTCCAAAGGGAGGGAGACAAGGACACTGATTGGCTTTTGTGGGTCTTCGTCATTGGCTCCGAGCTGTTGCTTACAGCACTTGACATGCTGCAGGTGACTGGATTGGTCCAAGACCGCCAAAGTCATCATTCACTGAAAAACTCAAAGTATCCACAGCCTGTTTACAGAGACACCCTAGAGGAGCCTCCAGACTTTTCACTCTATCAAAAGACCATGACAAGCACGCCAAGGCACAGGGCAGGAGACACATCAAAAAAAAAGGGGGGAAGTCTCTGAGGAAGACGCTCCCCAAGCCCCCAGAGCCCACAGAGGTAGGAAGAAAGAAGCTCTGATTCCTGGGACTTGGATTTTTATGGCATGGCAGCACAGGCCCACTGGGAGAGGTCAAGCCCAGGTGACGCCATCCACCTCTAAGATAGAATGGGGACAATTCAAGGAGTGTGGGGTTTTTGTTCTTTGTTTTTGCCTTGTGTCATGCGCCCAAGATCCTTGACCATTTCCAACCTGGAGGAGAGGCCCTTGACAACACCATCTAAGGAGCTCTTCATGAAGGACCACTCTGACCTTAAGTCTGTGCCATTACATGCACAGTGGGGGAACAGGACGACATAGGTTCCTGTCCTCGTGACAAGAACCTGATCTCAGGACCCACTGTGGAGACTTCCGGCGGACGAGGGCATGCATCCATGCTGATAAGAACCGGTTTCATCAGGACCCCCTGTGGAGGATTCCAGAGGACGAGGGCCCAGGTCCACACCGAAAAGAACCCGGTTTCGTCAGGACCCGCTGTGGAGGACTCGGGAGGACCCGGGCCGGCGTCCACACAGACAAGGACCCAGTCTCCTCAGAACCCACTGTGGAGGATTCAGGGGGACGTGGCCCTGCGTCCACACTCGGGGACGTGGCCCTGCGTCCACACTGAGAAGAACCCGGCCTCCTCAGGACCCGCTGTGGATACTTCGGGGAGATGAGGGACCGTGCCCACCCCGACAAGAACCCGGTCTCCTCAGGACCCACTGTGGAGGATTCAGGGGGACGTGGCCCTGCGTCCACACAGACAAGAACCCGGTGTCGTCAGGACCCACTGTGGAGACGTCGGGTGGACGAGTGCCCACGTCCACACTGACAAGCACCCAGTCTCCTCAGGACCAGCGGTGGCTGATTCAGGGGTACATGACCCGTCGAACACGGACAAGAACCCGGTCTCCTCAGGACCCACGGTGGAGGATTCGAGAGGACGAGGGCCAACATCCAAACCTACAAGAACCCGGTCCCCTCAGGACCGGCGGCAGAGGATTCGGGAGTATGAGGGCCCGTGTCCACGCTGACAAGAACCAGTTTCATCAGGACCCACTGTGGAGACTCTGTGTGGACCAGGGCCCACATCCACACTGACAAGACCCCGGTCTCCTCAGGATCCGTTGTGGAGACTTCGGGCGGACAAGGTCCCGTGTCCACACCAATAAGAATCCGGCTTTTCTGGACCCGCTATGGAGGATTCAGGAGGACCTGGACCTGCGTCCACACGGACAAGAACCCGGTGTCCTCACGACCCGCTGTGGAGACTTCGGGTGGATGAGTGCCCACGTCCACACTGAGAAGAACCCGGTCTCCTCAGGACCTGCAGTGGCGGATTCAGAGGTACATGGCCCCGCGTCCACACTGACAAGAACCCGGTCTCCACACGACCTTCTGTGGAGACTTCGGGGGGGATGAGGGCCCGTGTCCACACCGACAAGAACCCGGTTTCGTCAGGACCCGTTGTGGAGGATTCAGGGGGACGTGGCCCTGCGTCCACACTGACAAGAACCCGGTCTCCTAGGGCCCACTGTGGAGGATTCAGGGGGACGTGGCCCTGCGTCCACAATGGGGGACGTGACCCCGCGTCCACAGTGACAAGAATCCGGTCTCCTCAGGACCCACTGTGGAGCATTCAGTGGGACGTGGCCCCGCGTCCACAGTGACAAGAACCCGGTCTCCTCAGGACCTTATGTGGAAACTTCGGGGGGACGAGGGCCCGTGTCCACCCCGACAAGAACCCGGTGTTGTCAGGACCCGCTGTGGAGGATTCAGGGGGACGTGCCCCTGTGTCCACACTGGGGGACGTGGCCCTGCGTCCACACTGACAAGAACCCGGTCTCCTCAGGACCTTCTGTGGATACTTTGGGGGGATGAGGGCCCGTGTCCACACCGACAAGAGCCCGGTTTCGTCAGGAACCGCTGTGGAGGATTCAGGGGGACGTGGCCCTGCGTCCACACTGGGGACGTGGCCCTGCGTCCACACTGACAAGAACCCGGTCTCCTGGGCCCACTGTGGAGGATTCAGGGGGACGTGGCCCCGCGTCCACACTGACAAGAACCCGGTCTCCTAGGGCCCACTGTGGAGGATTCAGGGGGACGTGGCCCCGCGTCCACACTGACAAGAACCCGGTCTCCTAGGGCCCACTGTGGAGGATTCAGGGGGACGTGGCCCCGCGTCCACACTGACAAGAACCCGGTCTCCTAGGGCCCACTGTGGAGGATTCAGAGGGACGTGGCCCTGCGTCCACACTGGGGGACGTGGCCCCGCGTCCACACTGACAACAACCCGGTCTCCTCAGGACCCACTGTGGAGGATTCAGGGGGACGTGGCCCTGCGTCCACACTGGGGACGTGGCCCTGCGTCCACACTGACAAGAACCCGGTCTCCTCAGGACCCACTGTGGAGGATTCAGGGGGACGTGGCCCCGCGTCCACACTGACAAGAACCCGGTCTCCTCAGCTCCCGCCAAGGGAGGAGCAGGCGAGGAGAAAGCCAGGCCCCGGGAAGAGGAGCTTCCGGAACCTGGAGGCTGAGGGGGGCGCTGTTCGCCAGACCCTGGGGGGAAAGGACCCTGCGCGGCTTCGTGCGCGGTGACACTGTGTCCCCCGCGGGGCTTACCTCACCGGCGCCGGGCGGCGGGGCCGCGCGGCCGTCTTCCTGCTCCGCGCCCACTCGGTTCCCGCCGCTGCCTCATGCGGTGCGCGGTCCAGGAGCGGGCTCCCCTGGCGGAGCTCGCACTCCCGCCGCTCTGGCCTCGCGGGTCCCTTCGGCCTCCGCGCGGGGCGGGGTGTCCCTCCCGAGTCTGCGAGTCTGCGACGGCGCCGTGGGGACTTCTGGGCGACACCCCGGAGCTGCAGATGGCTCCGGGCAGGACAGACGTGCTCACAGGGGCGGTTCCTCCGCGGCCAGGAGCACAGAGCAGCTCTCCGCCCCCGTGCGTCTTCCTGCGTTTCTGTCCCCAGTGCCCTGTCCTGGGACAGCAGGCCTGCCACCTCCTTGCTCAGATTTCCTCTGGGGCACGTCGTTCCTTCCGCCGCGGTTGCAAATGGCACCGTCTCTTCCTTTCTCTTTCCGACGGGTCGTCAGGAGCGTGCAGACGTGCACGTGGTGTGTGTGTGCTGCTCTCCTATCCTGCGAGTGTCCTCGTTGCTCCTTCCGTTGCCCTTGGAAATAACGCCGCCAGTTATGTTACCAGCCAAAGTGGGTTTCTTCAGGAGTAGCGGAGAATTGCCATCCGGGCCCAGCAAGCTGTGGCAAAACCGCAGCCGAGCAGGGAGCACACGGAGAGGAACGCTGTTTCGCGGAGAAGAGGAAGTTGGGAGCGTGGTTTTGAAGCGAAGTCCGCAGGAGGAAAGCAGGGCTGCAGGGGAGCAGGCGCCTCCCGGGCCCAGCTGCAGGGGCGGTGGGTTTCCTGTAGGGGCCGCAGGGCAAGGCTTCCCCTGGTGGGGCCTGAGCCTGGGGCTTCTCTCTGCGGAGGGTTCTAATCTTGGGTCTGTAGCGGTGGGTTGTTCCCCAGCCTGACCTGGGTGGTGGGCTCCGCCTTCCAGCCTCCCCTCCCCGCCTCCCGAGTCCACTTCCGGGAGATGTCCCTTCATTGGTTTTCGCAGTTCTAACAGCTTCTTAGTGGCGTCTTGTGGAAAATCTAAATTCCAAATCCCACTGCTTCCGCTGCACCCAAGACACGTGGCCACCAATAGAACCCTCCCACGTGAGAGAGCCAAAGCATAAGAGACTGTTAAAAACTGAGAACAAACTGAGGGTTGATGGGGGGTGGGAGGGAGGGCAGGGTGGGTGATGGGTATTGAGGAGGGCACCTTTTGGGATGAGCACTGGGTGTTGTATGGAAACCAATTTGACAGTAAATTTCATATATTAAAAAATAAAAAAAATAAAAAAAATAAAAAAAAAAAGAACCCTCCCACGTGCCTCTGGCTCACGTGCTGCCTCCTGCAGGGCCCGTGGCCTCTCCGCCTGGGTGAGCTGGGTCTGGGCGTGGGCCTACGTCACAGCGTTTGACCCCTCTCTTGCTTCTATCGTGTGGGGCTGACACTGTTGTTTGCAGGAGTACCTTACTCTGTGATTTCAGACGTGCAGTGCACGTGTCACGGCAGCGCAAATACGCTTTACCTGGACGCTCGTTTCTTTGCCGCGTTTGCCACTTCACACGAGATACTTTGGTGCGTTTTACCCCAAACAGGGACACCCTCCAGAGAAACCACCACAGAACCCCAAATGAGGAAATCCCTGCGTTTCCACATTAGACCCCTGACCACAGGCCCACTTCAAGTGTCCCCACCTGCCCCACTGTGAAATGTCTTTTCCCAATCTGATCTGGGTTCTTTTGGGGAAGTGCTCCTGAGACTTTCCCCTATCTGTGTAACCTGGGGGGATTTAAAGAGCAAGGTGGTTCCTGGGGCTCCTGGGGTCTCAGTCTGCTAAACGCCGAGTTCACATCAGGTCGTGATCTTGAAGTTGATGGCTACCAGCACCTGCTTCTGGCTGTGTGCTAACAGCTCAGAGCCTACAGATTGCTTGAGATTCTGTGTCTCCCTCTTGCTAACCCCTCCCCCTATCATGACCGGTCTCTCTCTTTTTCAACAATAAATAATAAATGTTAAAAAAAAAAGAGCAAGATGGTTCCTGAGTGGCCTTTTCTGGATGGCTTCTGTCACTGAGGATGTTTTCTGCATTCACCCATGTTGTGACGTGTATCAGTCCTTCCTTTTTAAATTCTGATTAAATGTATGTAACATAACACTTACCACGTAAGTCACTTTAAGCATACAGTTGTCTGGCATTAACTGCATTCACACTGTTGTACATCCATCTCCAGAATGTTGTCATGTTCCCCTACGGAAACTCTGTATCTATTAAACCCTAAATCCCAATTCCCCTTTCCCCTCGGCCCCTACAGCCACATTCTACTTGGTGTCTCTGAGTATGACTTTTCTGGACACCTCACTTAAGTGGAACCATAGTGTATTTTCCTTCTGTCACTGGCTCATTTCACTCAGCAATTAATGACTGCCAAGTTCAGTCGGTGTGCAGGTGTGTGTCAGAACTCTCTTCTTTTTGAAGGCTGCATCATATTCCATTGTGTATATACTACATTTTGTTTATTTACTCACCTGTGAATACTTACTTGGGTTGCTTCCAACTTTTGGCTGTTGTGAAGAAGCTGCTATGAATACGGGAACATGAATACCTGCTCAAGGCTTTGCTTTAAATTTCCAGATGTAAGTGCAGATGTGGAGTTCTGTGATAGCTTTCTGAGAAACCAGTATTCTCTACAGCCACAACATTTTACTTTATTTCTTTGTATGACAGAATAATATTCCTGTTTAAGGGTCTGCCCCAGGTTGTTTATCCATTCACACACCGATAAGCATTTGCATAGTTTCTACAATTTGGCTATTGTGAACAGTACTGCTATGTATGTGCACATGCACTTTGTTTAAACAACTGTTTTCAATTCTTCGAGATAAACATCTAGGAGTAGTATTGTTGGGCCATATGGTAATTCTATGTTTTTATCTTTTTTTTTGGGGGGGGGGAATTGCCAAACTCTTTTACACATAGTCTCCACCATTTTACATTTCCACAAGCAAGGTTGAAGGGTTCCAATTTCTCAACATCTTTACCAACATTTGTTGTTTTGTAGTTGTATTGATTAGAGCATTTTTAGTGCGTGTAAAAGGGTACCTCACTGTGGTTTAAATCTTTCAACACATGCCTCTGGCTTGTTTCCATAAGGACTATTGATGTTTAATATCTTTTCAAGTGGTATTCACCATTTGTATGATTGCACTGGGGAAAGATATATCCAAATCCTTTGTCCATATTAAAAATTGGGTTGTCTTTTTGTTGATGAGTTGTAAAAACTCTTTATACATTCTGCATAACAGGCTCTTACCAGACAAATACTGTGCAAATATTGTCTTCCATTAGGCTTTGTCTTTTCACTTTGGGGATAGCATCTTCTGGTGTACAAAGGTTTCTAATGTTGAGAAAACTAAATTTATCTACTTTTCTTTCCTTGCTTGTGCTTTGGTGTCATCTCTAACAGCATTGCTAAACCCAATGGTCATGAAGATTTATCTCGATATATTGCTTCCAGAGGTCATAATTTTACATTTAAACTGTTGATCCATTTTGATTTGATGTTTGTATATGGTGTGAGGTATGGACACAATTTCATTCCTCTGCACATGGATAGCCAGCTGTCTAGCACCCTTTATTAAAAAGACCATTTGCGGGGCGCCTGGGTGGCGCAGTCGGTTAAGCGTCCGACTTCAGCCAGGTCACGATCTCGCGGTCCGTGAGTTCGAGCCCCGCGTCAGGCTCTGGGCTGATGGCTCGGAGCCTGGAGCCTGCTTCCGATTCTGTGTCTCCCTCTCTCTCTGCCCCTCCCCCGTTCATGCTATGTCTCTCTCTGTCCCAAAAATAAATAAAAAAAAAAAAAAAAAAAAAAAAAAAAAAGACCATTTGCTGCCCAATGTTATGTTGTCTGCTCTTGTCAAAATTCAGTTGACCAAAGATGAAGGGGCTTATTTCTGGGTTCTCCATTAAATCTCACTGACCTGTACGTATCTTTATTTTTGTAGTGTTTATTTATTTTTGAGAGAGAGAACACGTGAGGCCCAGAGAGAAAGGGAGAGATAGGAAACTGATTGGTGTGCAAAGGAAAGGGTTTGGATAGACCTGAGAATGATACATTTCTTTGACCTGTGGTTATTTGGTTGTCCTGTAACTTGATTATGTTCATCTAAACTCATAGAATCTTATAATAAACATGGTCATTTACCATATTTAAGTTACTTCTGTAAATATCTCATTACTTTGATTATTAGATAAAATTTTATAAAATTATTTCCATAAATACTTATGTCTTCACACTGTGTATTGTGTTCCTCCTTAGCTTGGTGGCTGTCTGATGACCATATAGAGTAGATAGATAGGATGGACCAGTTTTGTAGGGGGGACAGATTTAGTTCCGTTCATGAAAGTGACAGTTTCTAATGCAAGACTGTGGGGTCAAGGGGCTGAGATGGGGTGCAAAATAATAACATCATGGGAATGAACTCAAGGCTATTGTGGAGAGAGTCTGTCATGTTTTACCTATACAGTTCTTTCCTCAATGCGAATTATTATTAGGAGACCTGCCAACCTAACAAACTGTTGTTAAATCCACAGGAAATGAATGGAAGAGTCCAGAAGGAGGCTGGCAGGTGGTGGATGCAGGGAGGGAGCCTGGTGGGCAGAAGCCTGGTGGTTGAGCAAGGGCCTGGAAGGAGCTGTAAATGTTAACCAGAGGGACGATGGTCCAGATCCGGGACAGAGCTCTTGTCCCTGCACATCCCAGAGCTCAAGACATCCTGGGAAGGGAGACCCTAGGAACAAATGGGAATGGAAGCCAAAGCCCCAGAGGGAGGAGGAATCTACAAGGAGGCATGTGCTGCCCCATGTGGAAGCTGTATTCAGAAAATATTGAAGTCATAATTATTTCTTTTGTATATCTCAAGTTGGTGTCAAATATTCTTTTCCGTATGAAATTATGGTCTTTTAAAAAATATTGCCAATAGTGGGTAATTTCATTCAAATACATTCATAATGATGTGAATCCTCTATAATGACTTTAATATAACATAAAATTATCTATTATCTATCATCTCTCTACCCTCTATCATCCATCACCTATCCACTTATCATCTTTTACTATCTAGCATTCTGATCTCTATTTGAAGTCTATTCAGCTAACTCAGCATTTATCCTCTTGGCACATGCCTTCAGGACTAGGAACACATTTTCTACCATTTCTTTAGGCTCCGGTTTTTTAGATTCCAATGATGTCCAGGTCAGCCAATCCATTTTCATTAATGTGGTTGTTTTAGTGCCATTAACTTCTTACCTCAGATACTGATGGTCTCTGTGCCATATCAGTGAAGAGTCCCCCACTTTTCTGTGACATCTGTGCCTCCTCCCTGAGTTAACAGCCCCTTGTGTTGGATGGGGATTTCTCAGGAGATGGAGACACCAGCCATGCATGGGAATCATATCTGCAGGTGACAGGTCCATGTCTTGGTGTCTGTGCACTTAAAGATGTCGGCACTGCTTCCAAGCTTTGCAGATGACTGAGGAAGCAAACCCCTCAGCAGAGAACCATCAAGATCAGAAGTCTCCAGGTGTGCTCAAGCTCTGCAGGTAGTTGTCAGGTGAGGTTAATACATCAGTGTGGAAACTAAAAGAAATATGATCCTGGGAACAAGTGTCCTTTGCTTGTTATATTTACACCAGACTGGACATCAATATAGATTTTTCCTATGCAGTTATGTGAGGAATGACTGTTAAAATTGAATGTACTTAAAGACTTGATTTGGAAAGTTTTCTGGAGAAAATATGGATCCCTTCAAATATCTTTCGGACAGACAGAGTACAGTGAATGGTGATCCACTCATTTGTTCACTATCTGATCAGAAAGGTGAGGCCATCACTTGACCTGCCTCCAACACAATTCATAGACCAAGTGTTGTCTTGACCGTGGACCAACAAGCCTGTGGATCCACAAAGAGATGCCCACAGGTGGACCTGGAAGGACAAGGGGAGCCTGACTCACTTTTTGTCCACTTATCAGGACATGCTCCCTCCCACACAGGCAAACTGCTCAAGATCTAGAGTAAACTCCAGTCTCGGGGAGTGGGAGCCCACCGCTCTCTCCTCAGACAGGGCTGAAGTCCCTGAGGAAGGCAGAACTGTATTTGAGAAACAGAAGAGACTGTAGGGCCTTCCTTGTGCCTGGTGAGAGGTCCCAAAGCTGAGGGTTTCAGATGTCAGATGTGGGATGATGGGAATGGTTGTGACTGCTGGTGACTGGCCCAGGCTGAGTCTCCTTGTCCCCAGGGGTCCTGTCCCAGGTGCAGCTGCGGGGGTTGTGCCCAACTGGTGAGTGCCTTGCACACTCTGCACCTCACTAGCAGCATCTTGGGGTTCTCCATCTCAACCAGTAATTTCTGGTGGAATTGGATCCACCGACCCCAGCAGAGTGGATGCAGTGGATGGTTCACATACTATCATATATTCTATATCACATACTAGGGTCCAGACCACAAGAGCCACATGTCCAAGAGTTAGGCAGTTTGTTAGGCAAGAGGAAGAGGGATAAAGCAGGTGCTGGCCACACACTTGGAGGTTCCCCCAGGATTAACAGCCACACAATCAGAACCTCCTCTAAGGGTGAACAGGACAGGATAGGCCTAGCCACAGAGCTGGCTCAAACACCACAAAGGACTTCTGAGAGCTGAGCATGGGCCCAAAAATTGCAATTTGCCCTTAGGTTACCTAAAAGTCACGAGGGGGCATTCAGGACAGCAGAGGTAACTGAGATCTGCTGGGGTGCTCAGGTTACCAGGGGGAGCTGAGGACACCAGGATCGCTCAGTTCTGCATGGAGCACTCAGACCTCCAGGGGGATGCTCAGGTCTCCATGGGGCATTGAGGTCACTAGTTGCCACTCAGTTCACCTGGGGGCACTAAGGTCATCAGGAACACACAGGACACCATGAGCCACGTAGGTAACCTGGGGGTTCACAGGTCTCCAGGGGGCACCCAAGATCTCAGAATTCATATCCAGAACCAGTGTTTCAGGGACAGGTTTTCTGTGAAGCATCTTTCTCATCATGCCCTGCAAGCTTCATCCTGACCAGCAAACAGTACACACTGTTTCCTAAACCATTTACAAACACAGATGTCTTCTAACATTTAGAGTGAACAGTCATATAGTAGTGCCGACCTTGACAGAGACCAAGCTCGGGGATAAATTAACTCTCATATGATCAGACCTGTGCCTCACAAGTACACGGGCCACCATTTAAAATAGATGTGATTTTCAAACAGAGGACACTGACTCATTCAAGTGATCTAAACTTAATATATTTGAGCAGCTCCTCTCTCCTTTTATTTTCCTTAAGGTTTTCCTTTGATGCCCATGAAGAGAGACCATGAGTAAAGACCCTTGTGGTTGTTGAAACCCCACAGCATCTTCATCAACTCCACGACTTTCTCTCAAGATTCTCAGTATTTACACGTTCCTGTGAGAGAAAAGAGTAGTTTCTACCCTTCACTCCTTTTGTTCTCCATCCAGTTCAGGAAGCCAGAGACAACCAGTGGGGAGGCACACTGAGTCAAGTCTTACAAAACGGTCAGCCAGGGGTCCATTCTACTGAAGTAGTTAAGGAATCATCCACTGGATCCACCTGTCTCTGCACCTCCTCTCCACAGAACATGAGGCCCAGACCTTCCTCACACTCAGCTGGACATGAAGTCAACTGTATGGGAGCAGATTAGGAACTCAGTTTAGTGGGTTATTTCACCGTAGTTTTCCATAGTAGCTACACGATGTTGCAGTCCCATCAAGTGAATTCTAGGATTGCCTGTTCTCCACATCCTCAGCAACACTTGAGATGTTCTCGTTGTGTTTGCCTTATTTTATAATAGCCTTGCTAACAGGTGTGAGGTGATATCTCAGTGGATCGGGGGTGGAATTCTCTGATGATTAGTGATGATGAACATCAAGTCATATGCTGGATGGACATTTTTTCAACCTTAATAGCAAAATGGATATTTACATGCTTGACCCAAATTTTAATAAGGTGATTTGTTTATTGTTATGATTATAATTGTGATTTTTGCTATTGATGTTAAGGAGTCCCTCCTGTATTTTGGATATTAACTCCTTTTCAATATTTTTAATGTAATGTCTCCCATTTCATAGACTGCCTTCTCGCTCTGCTACTATTTTCTTTGCCCCCTTTCTGGTTTGATGTAGTCCCCCTTGTCTGCCTTGGTTCTTTGTGATTTTGCTTTTGTATAAAATAAATCATTGTCAAGCGAATATCATGATGTTTATCCTGTGTGTTTTCTTCAAAGACATTTTGGGTCAGGTGTTCTGCTTAATCTTTAATCCATTTTGAGATTTTTTTGTGTTGACATATATGTATGATGCAAGATTATGGCCAAATGTCATTATTTTGCATGTATTTTGCATTATTTGCATTATTTTGCATGTATCAACACAATTTTTTAATGTTTCTTTTATTTTTGAGGGAGAGAGACAGATCATGATCAGGGGAGGCACAGGGATGGAGGCAGACACAGAATCCAGGCTCTGGACTGTCAGCACAGAGCCTGATGTGGGGCTCAAACCCACAAACCATGACATCAGTACGTGACTGGAAGTTGGATTCTTAACCGACTGAGCCACCCAGGCACCCCTAGTCAAGACCATGTTTAAGAGACACGATCCTTTCCCCCACTGCGCATTGTTGGAAATCTCATGGAGGATTTGCTGACTGCATCTGCACAATTCTACTTCTGGGCTCCGTAATGAGCTCCACTGGTCTATATGTCTCATTTAATGCCAGCAGTACACTGTTGGAGTTAATGTACCTCTGCAATATATTTAGAAGGAAGAAGTGTGATGTCTCCAGGTTCTCTCCTCTTCATGATTGTTTTATTACATCCATGTGTTGTGTGGTTCCCTATGAATTAGTATATTTTTCAGATTCCTTTAAAAAAAGTCATTGGTATTTTCATTGAGATAAAAAGATAAATATAAAAATAACAAAGAGATACAGCATAGAAAAGATATAGACTATCACAAATACAGAAAACAAATCAACTTCATTAAAATTTGAATTTGGAAAGATAAGTGAAATTTAAAAAACATAGGTAGCCTAGGGAAATAGGTAAGATTCAAACAAATGCAATCAGAACTGAAAAAGGAGACATAACTGAACTAAAGACATGAAAAGGATCATAAATGAAAAACTTAGATATTTATAGGTCAACAATAAGATCACCAAGAACAAATTACACATTTTCTAGCATCATGTAAGCCACCAAGACTCTTTCATGCAAAAATACAAGAGGAACAAAACAAAAATTAGTAAGAAGATATCCTTAATATAAAACCTTCGCCCTCCAAAACAAACAAGGCATTATTAAAATTCTACAATATTTAAAGAATAATTAATGCCAATACTTCTCAAACTATTACAAATCACTGATGAAAAAGACCACTCCCAAATGCACTTTATGAGGACACCTTTACGCTCACAGCAAAGCCAGAGAAACACACCACAAGAAGGGAAACTACAGGCCAGTGTCTCAGATACACATACATGCAAAATTCCTTGGTTAAGTCTGAGCCTACTGAATTCAACAGCACACTGAAAGGATCATACATGATAATCCAGTGTGATTCATCCCTGAAATGCAAGTATCCTTCAACATACACAAATGCAAAAATCTGATGTCCTCCATTAACAGAGGGAATGATTGAATCAAAGCCATCCTTAATTTATTCATAAAATCATTAGACACAGTTTTTTCATGAACAAAAAACACATCTTCATCATTTTAAAATAACTCAATTAAAAAGGAGAAGGAAATTACCTCCACATGATCATGGCCACTATGAAAGCCCACACCTGACAGCATATTGAACATAAAATACTAAAACCATTCCTGCCACATCAGGAGCCAGGCAATAATGGTCATCCCCAATAGAAGTATTCCACATGATAACGTGAAGAATAACTATGCCGCCTCAAACCATATCATCGTGTCACAGTCCTTATTTGGATGAAAGTCACGGGAGAAACAGCCAGTCCAAGGACTCTCAGACCCTCGTTTGTCCCTTGACAGCAGGATATAAATCTCCCTTGGGAAACTCCCCTTCCCTGTACCAGGAGGGGAGAACCATCCTTAGTACCAGAATAAGGAACTCAGGGACAAGAAGGTTGTGCAAACAAACCTAGTTATTTGTTGACTAATTAAATACCCCAAAACCACACCTTTGCCTTGACTCTTGCCAAATCCAATGTTTTGTTGTCTGTAAGTCACAAGTGCCACCTGCTTTGTTCATTCTCTGGGTGTCATATTATTAGGAGGCCCAGGCACTTGCAAAATGAAATTTATTGTCCCCTTTAGATCAGTCTTATGTCAATTGAATCCTTAGACAGGATGAAATCCCAGAAGAAAAGAAGGAAAAAGCATTCTTCTCCTACAACTGGAAGAAGTACCCACAAACTTTGGCAATAAAAAGAAATAAAAGACATTTAAATCAGTAAGGAGGAAGGAAAATTACTTGTTTGCAGATGACATGATCTTAAACATAACAAAACCCTAGAGATACCAGAAAAAATATTAGAACCAGTTTTTTAAAATGAGGGAAAGTGCAGGATGCACAATGAGCACAATGAACAAAGAAAATAAATAAAAATAAACCACCTGTGATTCTACACACCAGCATGGAAATAAATACAAAACAAATAACAAAATTATACAACTGAAAATGGCACAGAATAAAGCACTTGGGATTAAACTTCATAAATTATGTAAAATAATTGTAGAGTGAAAATGACCTTAGTTGATGAAAGACATGTAAAAATGCACAAGTCCCTGCAAATATAACTGTGCTCACCGATTAGAATTCTTCATATTGTCACAGCACCATCTACACAAACTAAACTACAAGTGCTTCCCTAACCCTGTCGTTCACTTTTAAAGAATCAAATCTAAGTCTGGAGTGTGATATATATGTCAGAGCACATGCAAATGGGGCCCTCTCTGTGCTGATAAAACCAGCCCATCCCAGACCCTGCAGCTGGGAGAGGATCCTCAGCTGCAGGAATCCCAGGTGTCCCAGTTCTGTGATCAGCACAAAACACAGACACCTCACCATGGACTTTGTGCTGGGCTGGGTTTTCCTGGTTGCCCTTTTAAAAGGTAATTCATGGTGAACGAGAGACACTGAGTATGTGAGTGGATATGTGTGAGAAACAGTGAATGTGTGATAGTTTCCTGACCAAGATGTCTTGTGTCTGCAGGTGTCCAGTGTGACGTGCAGCTGGTGGAGTCTGGGGGAGACCTGGTGAAGCCTGGCGGGTCCCTGAGACTCTCCTGTGTGGCCTCTGGATTCACCTTCAGTAGTTCCAGCATGAACTGGGTCCGCCAGGCTCCAGGAAAAGGGCTGCAGTGGGTCGCGTATATTAGTAGTAGTGGAAGTAGCACAGGCTACGCAGACTCCGTGAAGGGCCGATTCACCATCTCCAGAGACAACGCCAAGAACACGCTGTATCTGCAGATGAACAACCTCAAGACCGAGGACACGGCCACATATTACTGTGTAGGAGACACGGTGAGGGGACCTCACTGGGAGCCCACACACAAACCTCCCTGCTGGAGGGGATCAGCACCACCAGGGGGCGCACACTATGCACAATTCTCCTTTGTGTTCCCAGGCGCAGGTGCAGATGGAGGTTACAGGCAGGTTTCTTGTCAGGGTCTGGGGCTTCCTCTCCACACAGCAGTTTCTCCAGGGAGTCTCTCTGGACACAGGATTCTGTGTTTACCTATTAACTGTGTGAATTAGATCATTGTTTTCATAGGAAAACTACCCTAACGTGCACAAAGACACAGTTGTTTGCATTGCTTACTCCTGTCCCTCAACATGAGTGAATTACAGATTTCCTGAGGCACAATAGCTGAACATTTACATGAGTCCCAGATGCACTCCCTGTGCAGCCAGGACCACAAGCTCCCACAGCTCCCCATTATCTTCACCCAGCGCTTGTCCCATTCAAACAACGTGACACTTCCCTCCTGGCACTTGCTACTCAGGACTTTAAATGAGCTACAGCTTTATTCAATTCCTCTAAACAAGACATAAATCGTCTCCATGTATTAGTCAGGATTCCCTCGAGCAACAGAACCCAAAGCACATTGGTTTCCATGACAAAATATGTTGAGAAGTCCCATGATCTACTGTCACAAGCTGGAGACCCAGGAAAACCAGTGATTTAACTTTTGTCTGATTCTGAACTAGTATCTAGTCTCAGAATTTGGGGAGCCGATGAAGTAACTCTAAGAACAAGGATCGGAGGAGACAAATGTTCCAGTTCAAACACGCACATGGAAAGTAAAAATGAAGGAATTCTTCCTCCCTCTTCATCGGATTCTACTCAGAAATATAATGGAATGGGTGATGCCCAGGCAGAAAGAAACCATGGATGGAAATGCCAATCTCTTCTGGAAACTCATCACAGACATCCACAGAAACAGTGGTGAATCTGGGCACCCACGACGCAGTCAAGATAACCCATAAAGTTAATCATGACAAGTCAACTTCCTGTAAACATGGAACTCAAAGACTGAAGAATTGAATTTAAATTAAAAATAAAACAAGAAAATTAAATACATACATATATGAACTATTGGGACTACCTCAAAATAGCATGCTTCTGTACAGTGAGGGAAACAATCAACAAAACTAAAAGGCAACCTATGGAATGGAAGACGATATTTGTAAATGACATATCCTCAGGGTTAGTATTCAAACTATGTAAATGTTTTTAAATTATTTTCACATTATCAGTAGAGAGTGTGTCCATGAAGTTCAGCATACTGTCATGTGAGAAGCAAAATTCGTGTCTTCCACTTGTGTTTCGTGTTAGGATCTCACTGAACATGAGACCAACAGTCTTCACAAAATTTGAACCATACAGTACAGTACTGTTAATTACAGGGGTAATGTTGTGGAGACCCCTCTAGAACTTAATCATCTTGCATAACAGAAAATCATAGCCCTTGAGATCTACTCCTCATTCCCCACCCTGCCAGCCCCAGACAACTGCCATTCCACTCTCCATTTTATTGTTATCAAATCCCAAATTCAGCTGAGTATTTCTGGAAAGGTCAATGTTCAAAGTTTTAGTTTTGGTGGGAAAAGAAGCTGAGCTTTATCTAGGAGGCCAGCCACCCGGAGCTAAGGCAGACTCTTCTCCAAAAGCCAACTCTGAGGGTTTCTGCCCAACCCAGAGGATTTTAAAGGACTAGACGGTACTTAAACAAGGGAGTTCCATGGTGGATACCATTTTCGATCATGTGCAGCCTCCATGGTGCAAGCTGCCAAAGTAACCTCAACTCCCCTGCATCTATCTCCACCTGAGGAGAGAAACTCACAGGCATGGGAGAAGACTGCCAGAGGCCAGGAAAGAACCACAATAAGGGATTAGAGGGGAAATCCCCTGGGGCTCACACATGTTCAGCAGTACTTTCTGTTCTCACCAGATGGCATAAGAAAAAACTAAAATACAACCTTGTACTTCACCAATCATGACACAGAATACTGGGAAATGTTCCCTCAGTTAACTCAGAGGAAGCTTCAAAGCAACAACCAAAAGGATCAAATGGCTTGCAAACTAATAGCCAACCAGAATAAGACATGTAAAATTACAAATCGATGTTTTTCAACACGAACAAAGGTAAAATTGACAATGTCTACCTCTACATCCCAAGGAAGTAGGAAGCAGTGGTCTCCATAATGAGGAAAAGCAGTAATCCATGGAAAGTGACCCAGCAGTACCACAGGACATGGAATTGGTAGAGAAGTTCAGGGTATTAAAATTGCATATCCCACATTCACTAGCTGGAGGAAAGATGGAATGTGTTGAATACAGCCATGTCTCTGGGTCCAAGTCCTCACTATGTCCATGTGAGCACGCTTGGACATGGCCCACCTGCCTCTGCCACATGTGCCCCAGCTGAACGGATGTGCAGGGTCACCCAATGCCGCACCCTGTGACTGTTACCTAACCCCACAGGTGGCTCCCAGGTGCAGGGTGCTGGCCACCTGGTACAGCCCTCTGTTCTGTCAGATGGTCTAGACCTGGCTTTTCTGAGGATCCTCCATTTATCCATTCTCACTGGCAGATGTCTCTGAGCAGGGGCATGAGGCTGGCAGAGGGCCAGGTCACCCTGAGGGCGCCCCTCTTGCTGTTTTCACTCTGGGCAGTGCTGGCTCCTGTGCAGGGTTCTCAAGGTCGTCCCTCATGGCGCTACATCTCCTCTGAGGTGGTAATTCCCAAGAAGGAGCTTCACCATGGCAAGGGCGTTCAGATGCCTGGCTGGCTGTCCTATAGCCTGTGTTTTGGTGGCAAGAGACATGTTATCCACATGCGACGCAAGAAACTGTTTTGGTCCAGACATCTGCTGATGATCACTCAGGATGATCAGGGAGACTTGCAGATGGACTACCCCTTCATCCCTCCAGACTGTTACTACCTCGGCTACCTGGAGGAGATTCCTCTTTCCATGGTCACCATGGACACGTGCTATGGGGGCCTTGAAGGTATCATGAAGTTGGATGACCTTGCCTATGAAATCAGACCCCTCAGAGATTCCCAATGGTTTGAACACATTGTTTCTCAGATAGTGGCAGACATCAGTGCAACGGGACCTACTTATAAACTGGGATATAAGGAGGATAGGGACCCCCTGTTCTCTCAGAAAACTGCCAGTACAGCCCCCAGGATCAATAATAGGATATTTTCATCCCATAAAGGCATGATAAGAGGATTTGCTCAAAGTTCCAATTCAATGTATCGTGTATATAATAATATGACACTGTGTATAAAATTCATGATAGATATGGTTAGTTTAATAGACTCAATGTATAAAGGTCTTGACATAAGGTACCATCTTACTGCAGTTCTTGTATTTGATGTAAGAGATCCAGTCAACATGAATGATTATAGAATTCCAGGTGGTGAATACTACCAATTCCACCATACCTACTTGTACAATGTCATACAACCTAGTGCATCCTTCATTGTGGTTAAAGACGGACCAGAAGATTATCAGTACAACCCTAGAATGTTTGGCGTCTGCTCTTCTCAAAGCCTACATATGGTTGGTCACCTAGGCAGACATTATTTATTGTTAGCTGTGATAACATCTCATCTCTGTGGAAGAAGCTTGGGTCTGTATTTTGATGATCATGATTGCAGCTGCCAGAGGAGGTCCAGCTGCATCATGCACAGATACCCTGGGTTGACAGATTCCTTCAGTAACTGTTCTTTTGTGCACATTCAAAACATGCTGAGTACTGAAAAGCATTGCCTATTTAGTGAACACCTGAAGTTCTTCAACGCAAGCCTGACACACGTACGTTGTGGAAACTCTATAGTGGAGGATAGGGAGCAGTGTGACTGTGGCTCCTTCAAGGAGTGTAATGCCAACCCCTGCTGTAGTAATGACTGCAGATTTGAGAGTACATTTCTCTGTGATAAAGGATTGTGCTGTACAAACTGCACCTTCTCCGCTGCTGGGATGCTCTGCAGACCAATCCGAAATATCTGTGACCTTCCAGAGTACTGCCAAGGGGGATCTTCTGGCTGCCCTGATGATTTCTACATGCAGGATGGAACCCCATGCAGTGAAGAAGGCTACTGCTATCATGGGAACTGCACTGACCGTACTATGCACTGCAAAGAAATCTTTGGTGCAAGCACTGTGGAGGGTCCAGATGTCTGCTACCAGATTAATTAAAAAGGCCACCGATTTGGACACTGTAGAAGAGAGTTTTCAGCCAGACGCTTTATTCAGTGTCATGACCGAGATGTCAAGTGTGGAAGGCTGCAGTGTACCAATGTCACTCACCTCCCTCGGTTGCAGGAACACGTTGGATTCCATCAGTCTAAAATCTCAGGAGTCTGGTGTTGGGGACTAGATGAACATCGTGCCACAGGAACAATTGATGTTGGTCATGTGAGAAATGGTACCCCCTGTGCTCCTGGAAAGTTCTGTCAGAATTCCCTCTGCAATGCTACTATAGGTGAAATAAATTACAACTGTTTGCCTGAGAAATGCAATCGTAGGGGGATTTGCAACAATAACAGAAACTGCCATTGCCACATAGGTTGGGATCCTCCATTTTGCAAATTACGAGGTGCTGGTGGGAGCGCAGACAGTGGACCCCCTCCAAGAAGAATGCGGTCAGTCAGGCAAAGTCAGGAATCCGTGGTATATCTCAGAGTGATCTTTGCTCGAATTTATGCTTTAATCACTACATTCCTCTTTGGCATCGCCACAAATGTCAGAACTGTCAAGACAGTGAAAGTTAAGGAAGAGATTGCTGGTGAAGGCAATCCATAAATCAGCCTCCAGACCCCTGAACAACTATAGGCAAACCACCTGGTGCACCTGTGAAAATACAGTAATGAGAAGTCAAAGCTGACATCCATGTTTCCAGGGGTCCCCAGGCACATCACGGCTCTGACACCAGGTCTCTCATGGGTCACTGACCAGCACTCTGAAATAAAACTTGAAAACTGCATGCTTGTGGCCTCTATGTATCTTTGTAAGCCTGTAAGAGCCCAAACTGAGCCCAAGACTCTGCGCAGAGGACCTGAGTCAGCAGCTGTGTCCTGAACTGAGGTGTCTGGTTCCAGAATTAAGAGAATTTGACACAAGCTCTTTTAGGGACAAATTCATGAGTTTTCTCCAAAACTGTGCTCTTGCACACTGAGCTCTTTCTCATTTTCCAGGTAATCTCTCCTTCCCCGGTCCCAATGTGGGTTCAGGGTAATGGAGGGCTACCACCCACCCACACTGCCTGTCCCACACTGGGGTGTCTGTGGGTGTGAGGGAAGGGGACCAGAGTTAGGTTCCACCTAGCGCAAGCTGTGCCTCCCTGGACAGTAAATTTCCAAATGTGGGAGACTGAGACCATGAGGCTGAAACTAGCACCCAATGAAATCAACCAGAAAGGCAGGCACAAGTGCCTATGGATGACTCTGGCATCCAGAGAGAGCCCAGTGAATGTGAATCCCTCTCTCTTTCTTTTGCCTACTTTTCAGTGAGCTGAACAGTGACTGTAGTTGAGCCATGGTGAATGTCAGATGGCAGTCTTCAGAACAGGATTGTGCCAGTGGAAAATCAGTCTATGCATATCTAAATAATTTTCAGTGCTAAATAATTTTCAATTCTAGAGTATAGTGTAAAATTAACAAAAATAAAATGTATAAATGAATGACAAAACTTTTTAAACTGACATTTGTAATGATATTATTTTTTTTCCCGATGCAATACAGGTACAAAGTACAGTATTTTCAACAACAAAAATCTCGCAAACTTAAGGACTTGCACTTCTCTCAGCATCCACAGAAAACCACTTTTAGTCTATAGCAATGTTTGTTTCCAGTGCTTTCCTCAATGCATATAGTTTGTGCTCTTACAAATACATCGTTGAACCCTACCCTCTCTTCTCCAAATATATTTTGATGTCCTATCCTTGAACTTTCTTCCTATTTCCAACATTCAATCTACATTTAAGATACTGCAGTCCATTTTTGTGCTAGATAATTCCATTATTTTAGTAGTATTAATGGCAAATTTAAATGGGCGAATCAGATACCCACTCACTGCCATTTCCTTTTTTATTTTTTTTAATTTAATGTTTGTTTATTTTTGAGAGAGAGATACAGAGCATGAGCAGGGGAGGGGCAGAGAGAGAGACACACACACACACACAAAGAATCCAAAGCAGGCTCCAGGCTCTGAGCTGTCAGCACAGAGCCCAACACGGGGCTCGAACCTACGAACTGCAAGATCATGACCTCCTGAGCTGAAGTCAGACACTTAACCGATTGAGCCACCCAGGTGCCCCCAAAAGTTTACTTATTTTGAAAGAGAGAGAGTGTGTGTGAGCAGGTGAGAGGCAGAGAGAGAAGGAGAGAGAGAATCCCCAGCAGGCTCCAAGCTGCCAGCACAGAACCCAACACAGGGCTCAAACTCACTAACCATGAGATCATGACCTGAGCCAAAGTCAGACACTTAACCGACTGAGCCACCCAGGTGCCCCACTGCCATGTCCTTTAAGTGTTGATGGTTAATGACATGACTCCTCAAACCTTGTTCCTGTACTCCTCTCTGTCCCTCCCATGCAGACATCCCCTGTGGCTGGGAAGGTCTCTCTGTAAGGGTCCCCTCCCTCCTCCTTAGGGCTCATCTACACTCCAAATGCACTGTTGGGTGATGAGTCTTCATCGCATAGGAATCTCTATTTTCTGTGTTTTTCTTTTTCTGATTTATCATCGTCCCATCATGTCTCCTGACATAACTAATAGCTTATGACGGCAGTCCCAAGATAGTGTATGAGGAAGTGTGAAGGTTCGGGCAATGTGGCTTTTCTCCAGAGAAGAATGACATCACTGCCATGCCACCCAGAGTCAACGTGCAAGCAGGTCACAATACTCCGTCAGGGACTGATGTGTGAAGGCAGCTCTCTTATTCACAGGGCACAGGCTTGCAGTGGCCCAGGTGACAGCCTGGGCTGTCTCTCCTCAAAAGCCCATCAAGTCCAAATTGACCTAATCTGCACCCCAGACTATGGAAAGCTAGAGTTAGTTTTGTTTTATCTCTTCCCTAAATATATTCTTTAAAAAATATATTATTTTTTCAGATATCATTGCATACAGTATGCATAACTTTAAGACATACAAGGTGTTGATTTGTCGCATTTATATATTACAGTGTTATTACCACCATGTGGTTAGAGAGCACTTCCATCACCTCACATAATTATCATTTCTTTTTGCAGTGATAACAGCTAAGACCTAGTCTCGTAGCAATTTTCAAGTTTATAATCCAGTATTATTGAGTATAATTTCTATGCTCTGCATTAGATCTCCAGGACTTATCTACTAGTTGCAAGTTTATACCCTTACACATCTCCCCAAACCCCCACTTCCCAGCCCTTGGCTACCAGGAGTTTTGTATTCCACATACAAATGATATCACACAGTAATTGTCTTCTTCTTAGAATAATGCCCTCAAGGTCCATCTATGGTGCATCAAAAGGCTTGGTTCCCTTCTTTCTCACGGTTGAACACTATTGTGTTCACATCTTCACCCATACCCACTTAGGTTATTGCCACACCTTGGGTGTTGTGAATAATGCTGCAGCAAACATGGGGGTACAGATGCCTCTTTGAGATCCTGTTTTTATTTTCTTTAGATAAATACCCAGCAGTGGAATTGCTGGGTCATGTAGCAGTTATATTTTGAATTTCTTGAGCAACCTCCAACTGGTTTCCACAGTGGCTGCCCCAATTTGCATTCCCACCAACAGTGCAAGAGGGTGTCTTTGCTCCACATCCTCACCAACACTTAACGTCTCTTGTGTTTCTGATAATAGCCATCCTAACAGGTGCATGGGGACACCTCATGGTGGTTTTGATTTGCATTTGATTAGTGGTACTGAGCATCTCTTAGTGTACCTATTAGCCATATGGATGTCTGTTGCTTTACAAGCTTCTCAGGAGCTTCCCTGATATAACCTGAACCTGGACCCTGTACTCAGAGACCAAAGACAGGGGCAAGACCCTCCAGGTTGGGAGGTGGCAGTTTTAATGAGCAAAGGAACTTACTTACAAGGTTTGTCTCAGGCATCCATGAGATGAGTGGTTTCTGTATCCACCTGCCAAATCTTAATAGTTTTCCTATGGAAGCCAAAACTGGATTTAGTCATGCATACTGTTCAGACAATCTCAGCACCACATCACTATCTCAAGGCTATAACCTTGGAGCATCTTCTAAGACCATTCAATCTACAGGGAACACACATTCCAAGGACAGGAGAAGAGGCATGGGGCCTCCTAGTGGGTGGTTTAGCCCTTGGGGCAACCAGTGGTCACATCCTCTCAATGACCTTCCTCCAAAGTTTACCTTTTGTGATCAGCTCTTATAATTTCATGGACCCCTCTTCCAGACTGTACCCTGAGCAGTCAGCAAAGGGGTTTCACTAGCATGGGGGTGGCGCCTGTGGTGGATGTCTGGCTGCATTGGAGGCAGATGCCACATCTACAATATGGAACATATTGGCACAGGCCAGCAGAGAAAATACAGATTAAGCAATGATTCCCAAAATCATTGACAACTTTTCCATCAAGATCCCCATGATCCAAATCATTGATCTATTAATTTCTCTAGGCTGGGGGTAGATCATAAAAGGCATTGTTTGTGAGCTATTTGATTCATAAATATGACATAGTAGCCAACTTGACAGGTATGAACACACAGCATTCTGTTTGGAAATGGCACCGGCATCTGATAAGTCCAGATCAGCATGCTCCCCTCCCAGGATCATGACTAAGGCATCTAAGATGCTGGCAATGTTGCACACAGCCACATGGTCATATGGATGTGTCACCACCTTGCCCAGTTCTCAGTGGTCCACCATTGTCCACCGTGACCCATCTGGCTTTCTTACTGGCCATGCTGGGCTGTTGAAAGTGTTGTGATCAGGGCACATAAAACCCGCTTGGTGCAGGTCTCAGATAAGTTCCATCTCTTTATGCCTGCAGGCAAGTTATATTGTTTGACAGTTAACCACACTTTGCAAGGCTGACACACTTGCCAGTTTCCAGTTGGAGTTTCCCATTAGCACTGGTTTGATTAACTTGGAGGCAGAATTCACCAATAGAGGCCTGCAGAGTTCGACTTTGTAGATTATCAATGCCCAGTATGTTCTCTGGTATGGGGCAGATTAAAAACCTCATATTCTCAGGAAGCAGAATGCCCAACTTGCAGTGTCAGAAGGGACCTTCCTGACCATAACTGATTGGCTCTGTAGCCACCGATGGCACTGAGGGGGCCAGAAAACTTCTGAGGGTTACCTCGGATTAGAATGCATTCTGTTCCCGTTCTCACCAGAGCCATCATGTTGTGTTTATTTCTGAAGGACTTAGCGAGCTCAACATGGGGCTTCTAGTCAATCCCAATGGCCCTCACCTGGAAGTGGTTTTGTTCTACATCCTCTACCTGGGGAGTAGGAGGCACCCACCCTGAATAGGACTGTGTCCCTGAGGCCTCTGCTAGAACAGGTGGAGTATTAGGGACGGTAGGGGCAGACTGTTATTCAGGTTTTATGGCTTTCCACAAGCCAACCAACACAGTGTTGGGTTGTTGGTCTATCTCTTTAGGTCCCAGCAGCAGTGAGGTCAAACCAGATTGCCTCCAGGGTATTTTTTCAGCCAGTGGGGAGGGGTCCTTGGTTTTTGAAACTCCTTCTCTATGTTGGGCCTTTCCCATAGCCATGCCCATTCCTGGGGTCTATCCATTTCCCCCAGATAGCAGTGGATTTCCCAATATCTTAAATATTTTGTCCCACAACTGGGTTCAGCATGAATATCAGCATCCCGTATCAGGTGCTGGGGGTGGACTGGATAATCTTGTTTTTTTATTCCTGCAGTGAGTGTGGCCTGATCAAGACTTTCAAAGACAGGAGTGTGGATTACGTGTTTTGTTCCCAGTTTCCTAAGGATTTTTTTATGTCACACCTGTAGGTTTTTAGGGTCCCATGTGCCCAGGAACATCCCCCACATTGGGCAAAGCCTCACTGAAAGCTAAGATCACCCAACCTATAAGGAAGTGAGTACTTTTGATCCCCTGAGAGCTATGCAGGAGCTGCTGGTGGGCAGCTGTGTGGTAATGTTGCTCTTCTTCTCTGCCCCCTGCCGGTCAGAGAAGTGCCATTGCCCCAGATATTGCATAGCTACACCAAACATGCCTGGGCACTTTCCCTGCCCTTCTGCTGGGACTCACCAACTATGTCAATAAGCTCAGCAGGAGTGTGCTCTCTCATCAGGAACATTTCCTCAGCTGGGTGCTGCCCTACTGGCTGGGGTTGTGCTGTGCTTTTGCTTTCCTTTGTATGGGGGGTCAGATGGCATGGGGCATTTCATCTGTTTTCTGATGAATCATCACAGCTTCCTGCTCTTTATTTTTATCACCTTTCCATGGATTCTACCTCTTAACACATCATTCAAGCTTTGTCACAAGTGCTTAGACCTTAACCTGCCACAATGTACACCCTCCTTGCTTTGCACAATAGCACACTGGCTTATCTTCCTGCTCTCCCATCCTGTCTGCTAGGCCCGAGGCTAGCAGAGGAGTGGACAACCTCATGTCCTTCTCTACTCTCAGCTCTTCTTCCAACTTTTTAATTTCAGCTTCAGCCTCTGTTTGGACTTTGGTGGCCAGTTGATCTGCCTGTTGTGAAGGCCAGCCCACTGAGGCACTCATTCATTTCCCTCTTTTGCTGCAGCTTCTCAAATAAGTGCATTAGATTGGCTGCAATTTGGGGGATGTCCCTGTATTCGTGAGGTGGTCTCCAAGCATCTAAATATATGGGCCATCCCTCACTATATAGAAGTCACTTGCAGATTTGGGATTTCTCCCACAAATGCCTCATTCCCATTTCATTTGTCTCCTGGCTGGCTCACCAATTGTTGGTTCACAACCCCCCAGAGGCTGCCTGGTATAATCCTTTAAAAAATGTCAATGTAGTTCTTCTTCCCATTTTTTAATAAAATATTTTGCTTTTTTTAAATTGAGTTTTCTGAGTTCCTCACACACTTTGTGTATTAGCCCATGTCTGATATATGGTTTGTAAATAGTTTGTCCCATTCCACAGGTTGAATTTTCATGTTGACTATTTTGTTGTTCAGAAACTTTTTGACCTGATGTAGTTTCACTTGATTTTTTGCTTTTGTTGCTTGTGATCTTGGTGTTGTAGCCAAAAAATCATCACCAAATCAATTATCAAGGTTCTTCCCTATGATTTCTTCTAGGAATATTATGTGATCAGATATTACATTTAAGTATTTAATTCATTTTGAGTTAAATTTTGTGAGTAGTGCAAGATACAAGTCCAATTTCATTTTTCTATATGTGACTGTCCTGTTATAACAACACCATGTGTTGAAAACACTATAATTTCCTCATTCTGTGTTCTTGGTTCCCTTGTCAAATAGTATTTGACCTTATATATGACAGTTTATTTCTGGACTCTCTATTCTGTTCCTTTGTTCTACATATCTATTTTTAATCCAGTGCCATACTGTTTCAAAATTTTTTTAGTATTTATTTATTTTTGAGACAGAGAAAGAGAGAGAGACAATACAAGTGGGGGAGGGGCAGAGAGAAAGACACAGAATCTGAAGCAGGCTCCAGGCTCTGAGCTACCAGCACAGAGCCCAACACAGGGCTCAAATCCACAAACTGTGAGATCATGACCCAAGCTGAAGTCAGATGCTTAACTGACTGAGCCACTCAGACACCCCCAGCGCCATACTGTTTTAATTACTATAGCTTTAATGTAATGTGAAATAAGGAAGTGTGATGCCTCTACCTTTGTGGCTTTGGTTATTTGGGGTCTTCTGTGCTCCTACCCAATGGTGAGGATTGTTTGTTCTATTTCTGTGGAAAAGCCATTGGGATTTTGATAAATATTACATCAAATCTGCAGATTCTTTGGGTAATATGGACATTTTAACAATATCAGTTCTTCCAGTTATGATCAGAGAATATCTTCCCATTTATTTCTGTCTTCAATTTCTTTCATCAATATCTTATGTGTTCACAAGAGAGGAAGCCATCAAAATCCTAGGGAAGAACACAAGCAACAACCTCTTTGACCTTGGCCACAGCAACTCTTTACTAGAACATGTCTCTGGAAGCATGGGAAACAAAAGCAATAATGAACTATTGGGACCTCATCAAGATAAAAAGCTTCTGCACACTGAAGGAAACCAACAAAACTAAAAGGCAACCGACAAAATGGGAGAAGATATTTGCAAATGGCATATCAGATGAAGAGTTAGTATCCAAAATCTATAATGAACTTACCAAACTCAACACTCAAAAAGCAAATAATCCACTGAAGAAATGGGAAGAAGACATGAATAGACACTTTTCCAAAGAAGACATACAGATGGCTAACAGACACATGAAAATATATTCAACATCGCTTATAATCAGGGAAATACAAACAAAACCATAATGAGATACCACCTCACACCTGTCAGGATGGCTAAAATTAATAACATGAGAATCAACAGGTGTTGGTGAGGATGCAGAAAAAAGGGAACACTTTTGAACTGCTGATGGAATACTGGTGAAGCCACTCTGGAAAACATTATGGAGTTTCCTTAGAAAGTTAAGCCTATGACCCAGGAATTGCACTACTAGGTATTTACCCAAAGGATACAGCAGTGCTGATTTGAAGGGGTACATGCACCTCAATGTTTATAGCAGCACTATCAACAATAGTCAAATTATGGAAAGAGCCCAAATGTCTATTGACTTATGGATAGATTAAGATGTGGTATATGTATACAATGGAATGCTACTCAGTGATGAAAAAGAATGAAATCTTGCCATTTGCAATGACATGGATGGAACTAGAGTGTATTATGCTAAATGAAATAAATCAGTCGGAGAAAGACAAATACCATATGATTTCACTCATATGTGGAATTTAAGAAATGGATGAACAGTGGGGAAAGGAAGGAAAATGAGATAAAAACAGAGAGGGAGGCAAACCATAAGAGACTCTTAGGTACAGAGAAAAAACTGAAGGTTTCTGGAGGCAGGGTGGGCTAAGTGGGTGATAGGCATTAAGGAGGGAACTCGTGATGAGCACTGGGGGTTGTGTATAAATGATAAATCACTAAATTCTACTCTTGAAACCAACACTACACTGTATGTTAACTAACTTGAATTTAAATAAATAATTTTTTTAATGTCTTATAGTGTTCAATGTATAGATCTTTCACTTCCTTGTTTAAGTTTATTCCTTGGTGCTTTGGCCTTTTGATACAATTATAAATGGGTTGTAGTCTTAATTTATTTTCAGATCATTTCTTGATATGGTATAGAAATGCAATGGACTTAGGCATGTTCATTTTGTATACTGCAACTTTACTCAATTTGCTCATTAGTTCTAACAGTTATTGGTGGTTTCTTCCTGTTTCCTGTATTCAAGATCATGCCATCAGCAAACAAAGACAGTTTCACTTCTACTATGATTTGGATATGAATTATTTCTTTTTCTTGCTTAACTGCTTAGACACTAATGGCTAGGAGTTCCATTATACAGAATAAAATGGCAAGAGTGGGCATCCTTGTGTTATTCCTAATCTTAGATGAAATACTTGTCAACCTTTTACCATTGAGTATGATGTTAGCTGTAGACCTGTCATATATATGCCTTGATTATGTTAAGCGATGTTTCCTCTATAACCAGTTTGTTGAGAGAGTTTATCATGAAAGGATGTTGCATTTTGTTCAAAGGCCTTTCCTGAATCTATTGGGACGATCATGATTTTCATCTTCCTTTTGCTAACGTGGTGTACCACGTTGATTTATTTCTGGGTGTTGAACCATCCTGCATCTCTCTGGTAATTCCATTTGACCATGGTGTATGGCCCTTTTAATGTATTGTTGAATTCGGTTTACTAATATTTTGTTGAGCATTTGTGCTCAATAAATATTTTATTTGCTAATATTTTTTTGAGCATTTGTGCATCTATGTTTATCAGGGATATTGGCCTGTAATTGTCTTTTCTTGTCTTCTGTGGTTTTGGTCTCAAGATAATGCTGACTTCATAAAATTAGATGAAATTATCCTCTCCTCTTCTATTTTTTGGAAGAGTTCAAGAAGATTGGTATTAATTATTGTTAACATTTCTCTTAAGGCCAGTTTGGTGGTGATTGACTCCTTCAGCTTTGCTTGTCTGCAAAACTGTCATCCCTTTTCCAATTCTGAAGGACAAGTTTGGTGGATAGAGTGTTCTTGGTCGACAGATTTTTTCTTTTAGCACTTTGAATATATGATGCTGCTCCCTTCAAGCATGCAAAGTCCATGGTGCAAAATCTGCTAATTATGGAGGTTTCCTTGCACATAACAAATTTCTTTTACCAATGGGGTGCCTGGCTGGCTCATTCAGTTAAACATCTGACTCTTGGTTTCAATTCAGATCACGATTTCACAGTTGTGGGATTGAGCCCCACATCAGGCTCAGTGTGGAGCACAGAGCCTGTTGAGATTCTCTCTCTCCCCCTCTCTGTGCCCCAGCCCACTCATGGCTACATCAATATCAAATCACTTTTGAACACCCAAGAAATTTATCTGAGGACTGAAAGAGCAAAATTTCACAACTAGAGGTAGGAAAAAACGCCCACATCATGTAAGATAGGAGCTGTGAAGAGTTGATTTGGAGGAATAAAGAACTGTAGGTGCTATGAAGGGGAGGGAAACAGAATCATGGAGAGAGAGAGAGTGACAGCACGCACAGGGGATTGCACAAGAAAAATTCTTCCCCAAAATTATTGACTGGGAAAAGTAGAGGGGCTCACTACTACAAGTTTTTATAAGCATCAAAGTTTGAAGTTTTAGAAGTCCGCCATTGCTAGCGTCATATAGGTGGACCTAGTGGTGCTCCTGTGGGGAAGGAGGGCAGAGGCCCAGGAGCAGGCAGTGTGGTCTGAAGATCCCTTGACTTGCACGGGGAGAGACAGTTTCCCATCTTGAATTGCATTTTGGAGAAGCAGCATGGCCTCTCCGGGGACAAAAGGACTGGAGGTGCCAACAGCCACCCTGTTCCCTAGCATTGGAACGAAGACACTGACTGAGGGCAGCAAATGTTAGCATCAGCATTGTGCTACACTTTACCATAAACTCCAAACCGCTTCATAGTCATGCTACTGCTTTTTTGGGGACAAACCAGCAAATAGCAAAGGCAAAGTGAGACCCTCCCCCAGAGGATCAGCATGGGTCTGCATCATGTGGGTCCCTAAAATTTGGAGCTTGGAGTTCTGAAACCCAGCCACACATGAGATAAACTACAAAAGCACTGTGCCACCTGGCATGTGGGAAACTCTGATGCAGGCAGGATGAAGTCAGAGATCTGGCAGAAGGTGGAAATACAAGAGAGGTGATTGTTTGCTCTTCTGTGGGGGATTTCTGAACAGTGGTGGGGGTGAGCTCCCCATTGAGGACAAGAGAGCAGAGAAATGTCATTTTCCCTCCAGCCCATCAGCACTTACCAACTTCAGTGAGCAAAACAGTTCTAGACAGTGGAGGCCAGACCTGCTGACACCAAGCCCCACCCCCCTGCACCTTACAGGTGCATCTCCACTAGGGCAAGTCCTCCTGAGAATCAGAACAGCAGAACCCTGCCAAGGAAGGCCAGCACAACCCCCCTGCATGCACCAAGTTGACTAATCATATGGTGCTGCAAAGCTTCACCTTTCAGGGAAACAGGGTCTAGTTTCCTTTTTTTCCCTTTTTTTGGACCTCTTCTTTTTTTAAAAAAATTTTTTAATGTTTATTTATTTTTGAAAGAGAGAGACACAGTGTGAACAGGGGAGGTACAGAGAGATGGAGACACAGAATCCAAAGCAGGCTCCAGGCTCTAAGCTGTCAGCACAGAGCAGGACATGGGGCTCAAACTCAGAAATGGTGAGATCATGACCTGAGCTGAAGTTGGACGCCCAACCGACTGAGCCACCCAGGAGCCCCTTGGACCTCTTCTTAATATAGGCATTCTCTCAGGAGCAGGAATAAAACAGTCTTTCCTAACAACCACACACACAAAAAGGTGATCCAGATAAAATGACAACGTGGAGGAATTCACCCCAAAACAAAAAACAGGAAGAAGTCACAGGCAGGGATTTGATCAATATATAAGTAAGATGCCTGAATGAGAATTTAAAACAATAATCTTAAGGATACTAGTTGGGGTTTAAAAAAGCATAGAAGATACCAGAGAATCTCTTGCTACAGAGATAAAAGAACTAAAATCTAGTCAGGTTGAAATTTAAAAATGTTATAACCAAGATACAAACCTAAATGGAGGCAATAAAAACAAAGATGAATGAGCAGAGGAGCAAATTAGTAATATAGAAGATTAAATTATGAAAAATAATGAAGTTGAAAAGAACAGGTAAAGAAGGGCAATTGGATTATTAATGTAGACTTAGAGAACTCATCAATTCCTTAAAGCACAGCAACATTCATATCATAGGAGTCTGAGAAAAAGAACAGAAATAAAAAGGAGCAGAGGTTTATTTCAGCAAATTATACCTGAAAATTTCCCTAATCTGGGGAAAGACACAGACATCAAAATCCAAGAAGTAGAGAACTCCCATTAAATTCAAAAAATCCAACCATCAACAAGACACATAATACTCAAATTCACAAAATACACAGACAAGGAAAGAATCCTGAAAGCAGCAAGTAGAGAAAAAAACTCCTTATCATAGAAGGGAAAACAGATCAGGTTCCCAGCAGACCTGTCCAGAGAAATTTGGCAAGCCAAAAGGGAGTGCCAGGATATATTCAACATGCTGAATGGGGAAAATATGCATCCAAGAATTCTTTATCCAGCAAGGCTCTCTGTCATTCAGAATAAAAGGAGAGATAGAGTTTCCCAGATTAAAAAAAAAAAAAAAACTAAAGAAAGGAGTTTGACCACTAAACCAGTCTTGTGAGAAATATTAAAAGGGACTCTTTGGTTAGGGGAAGAAAAACCACAAGCAACAAAGACAAGAAAGAACAAGAGAACATTACCAGGAACACCAACCTTACAGGTAATACAATGGCACCAACCTCATATCTATCAATAATCACCTTGAATCCAAATGCTCTAAATGCTCCAATCAAAAGACATAGGGTATCAGAACAGATAAAAAAAAAAAAAGACCCATCTATATGCTGCATGCAAGAGATTCATTTTAGACCTAAAGACACCTGAAGATTGAAAGTGGGGGAAATGGAGAACCGTATGGGGGAAATGGAGAACCATACCATATGAATGGATGCCAAAATAAAAGTAGATTAGCAATATTTGTATCATAAAACTCACTTTTAAACCAAAGACTATAACAAGAGATGAAGAAGGGCATTATATCATAATTAAGGGATCTATTCATCAAGAAGGTCTAACAATTATAAATATTTATGCTTCCAACTTGGAACACCAAAATATATAAACAAATTAATAATAAACATACAGAAACTTATTGATAATAATATCATCATAATAGAGGACTTCAGCATCCCACTTACAACAATTGACAGATCATCTAAGATGAAAATAAATAAGGAAATAATGGCCTTGAATGACACACTGGACTGGATATACTTAACAGACATAGTCAGAACATTCCATCCTAAAGCAGCAGACGATACATTCTTCTCAAGTTCACATGCAACATTCCAGATTAGATCGCATACTAGGTCACAAATCAGTCATCTACAAATACAAAGACTCAAATCATACCATGCATATTTTCAGATCACAATGCTATGACACTTGAAGTCAACCACAAGAAAAAATTTGAAAAGACAACAAATATATGAAGGTTAAATAACATCATACTAAAGAATGAATGGGTTAACCAGGAAATTAAAGAAGAAATAAATACAGGGAAGCAAATGAAAATTAAACATGACAGTCTAAAACCTTTGGGATGCAGCAAAGACAGTCCTAAGAGGGAAGTAATACAGGCCTACCTCAAAAAGAATGAAACATTTCAAATACACAACCTAACCTTACAATTAAAGGAGCTAGAAAAGGAAAAGGAAATAAAGCCTAAATCCAGGAGAAGAAGGGAAATAAAAAAGATTAGAGCAGAGGGGCACCTGAGTGGCTCAGTGGGTTGAGCATCTGACTTCAGCTCAGGTCATGATCTCACATTTTGTGAGTTCGAGCCCCGTATCGGGCTAGCTGCTGTCAGCATAGAGTCTGCTTTGGATCTTCTGTCCCCTTCTCTCTCTTCCCCTTCCCCACTGGTGCTCTCTCTTGAAAAAAATTTTTTTTAAAAGATCAGAAATCAATGATATAGAAACAACAACAAAAAAAAACAGTAAAACATTGAAACTGTGGGTTCAGCTTTTGGCTTTGTCCAGCAAAGCCAAAGATGGAAGAAAGGATTACTCAAGACTCCACAAGTCAAGAGAGGTGAGATGGAGGCTAAGGGAAATCTCCCTGAGCTGCTCTCAAGCTTCTGTATTTATTAGGCACAATTTATAAGGAAAACATCACACAATATGTTCGCGGTTACATGCCAAAAGAACACAGAAAGCATAGAAAGCAGGCAAAAAAACAAAAAACAAAAAACAAACAAAAAAAAAAGCATTCCCAAGACTACAAAAGAGCAGATGCTGAAAACAGGGTGGATAACAAGATAAAATATTCCGTAGATAACATGGTCTAAGGAATTCATGAGCACAGGCAGGAACCAACCCTTAAATACACTTTAACTAGATACTGGTTAGCTGCTTTCAGTATGGCCAGAAAGCAGTGTAATGTGTTCCCTATAATCTCTTAACCCAGAAAATAGCTATTTGATTTCCCACATATCCCCTTTTTTGTTTGAATAATCTTCTTGTTCATTGGAGTTGAGGAGGGCAATCAGTTGTCATTCATGACCTCTTGAGGAGGCCATTATTGAGTAGATCATTCAGAGGACTATGAGAAATACAATCAAGATTAATAAGCAAAGAGCTCCAATAATCCAAATATGTAACTTGAGGCCAAGGAAACAGTAGGTTGGATTCAACCATTTCACATTGTCAAATAACTCGTGTTCCACTTGTATCTGTGTTTCCTGTTGAGTATCTAACAGTTGTCGATGCAGCTGGGAAGACAGAGCATAAATCTCAGACTGTAAATTGGTGGAAAAATCCTTGTAAGTGTTTTTTCACTAAATCCCAGGAGTGGTGAGACGTATTATACTGTAAGAGAGTGACACAAATATTGTCATGTTGCCAGTCACATTGTATATTTTGACGATCAGCAAGTGCCTGTTGGCAGTCCCCCATCCATTGGAGTGCTGCTTCTGCAGCTTGCAGTCTCTGCATGATACCATTATCAATCTGTGACTCCTCATTGCTTGGGTGATGTTAGTCATTATGTGATTGACTACTTTAGAAGTATGGATAGACTCTGTCAGGGAGACAGCTACAACAGAGGCTGTGGTAAGATGACAACCAATGAGATAAGGAAGACAACAAGCCATCCAACAAATCTTTTAGGCCTCCACTTAGAAATGGCTTGGGCTGGAGGGAGGAGCCAAGATGGC
This sequence comes from Panthera onca, assembly GCF_046562875.1. Lineage (NCBI taxonomy): Eukaryota > Metazoa > Chordata > Mammalia > Carnivora > Felidae > Panthera > Panthera onca. The sequence continues at coordinate 146,222,108 of NC_138344.1, read as the reverse complement.
GGAACAGCATGGAAGAATTTTGTGTGTCTCGCGTCCCTGAAATACAGCCAGACCAACACTAAACTATCCTACAAACCTAGAAAACTGATTGGAGGATTAACACAACAATCTGCACAACCTGAACCACCTGAATTCAGCAGGTACGCGGCGCGGAGAGGTGAACTTGGGGAGCAAGAGGGAGCAGGAAGGGAGGTCTTTTTGTGAGCAGACAGAGGACAGAGACTGGCGGGGGTGGAGAGAATATAGTAAAAGCACCCCTCCCCAAAAGCAGCTGGAGAGAAAGTGGAAAATTGGAAACAGCCACAGGGACTAAACTAAAAAGGGAGAAAGGAGAAAGGAGAGGATTTAAATTCCATTAAGACTGTAAACAAGGGGAGCACAAAGGCTGCACCTCCGCAGCTCCATACCTGGCGGTGCTCAGGTGGGAAGGGCGAATCCCCAGGAACAGAGTGGGGTCTGGGAGGTTCTCAAGCCATGCGGAGAAAAGTGGTTCCACTGCTGGAAGGGCATTTGGTAGAAACTGTTGAAGCCACCTGGTCCCAGCAGACCCCATAAAATGGCCACATTCACTGGTGCTGGAACAACGTCATTAAGGGTGAAGCCTGGTACCAGATGTGTGTTGTGATTTTCCATAATCCCTGAAAAGCTGCTGCTACACTGTCTCGTGAACATTTTCTGGGACGGGCTGGCACCTGTCCACAGTCTTGGGGCACCAGCAACAACAGGGTCCAGTGAGCATTCCTGGCTGCAGCTGACATTTGCCCATTGCTCATTCAGCCATTGCTGGGTGAGACCCTCCCACAGAGGGAAGGAGGGGGTCAAAGCCACAGTCCTTTGGAAGTAAAGGTCCGGAGAAAACAGCCGCATCTGAGACAAAACTCAGGAGCAAGGTACTGCCTGGGGCCTGGTCACAGAGAGTGAAGGAGCAGGGAGTGGACAAGAGCTGAAGACAAAGGACGGGTGCGTGATTACTGATCCGGGAGAACAGACCAGGTAGCTGGGTGGCGCCATTTTCACCATTCCCGCGCATGCACATATGCACCTACGAGTGCCACAACAATCCACACCAGTAGGCTAGCACCACCATCTAGTGGAGAGCAGAGCCATTACACTGAGCCCCGCCCAACTGGGCCAACTTCACTCTTCAAGAACACAAGTCTCACTGCCAGCTTAGTTTGTGGACTATAAAGTGCTACATAGTCTGACTTCTAGGGGAAAACAAAGTAATTTCAGTCCTACTTCAATCTGTTAGCAAGTCCATCTATTCAATTTTCTTTCTTTTGTTTTCTTCTCTTTTACACTTCTTTTCTTTTTCTTGATACAGAAAGAGAAAAAATTAATTTTTATTTTCAATTTTTATTAAAAATATGTCTTGGGGCGCCTGGGTGGCATAGTCGGTTAAGCGTCCGACTTCAGCCAGGTCACGATCTCGCGGTCCGTGAGTTCGAGCCCTGCGTCGGGCTCTGGGCTGATGGCTCGGAGCCTGGAGCCTGTTTCGGATTCTGTGTCTCCCTCTCTCTCTGCCCCTCCCCCGTTCATGCTCTGTCTCTCTCTGTCCCAAAAATAAATAAAAAACGTTGAAAAAAAAATTTAAAAAAAAATCTGTCTTTAATTTTTATTACTATATTTTTTACTTGTGGGTAAATTTTTTCAATTTCTATTTTACTTCCATCATTTTATTTCAGTCTATTTCAGTGTATTCACCTTTTCAAAGTGTCAAACGATTCCCTTTTTTTCTTTTTCTTTTTTCTCTTTTTCATTTCTTTTCTTTTTCTTCAATTCAGAAAGAGAAAAACTTCATTTTTTAAAAATTTTTTTAATGTTTATTTATTTTTGAGACAGAGACAGACAGAGCATGAATAGGGAAGGGTCAGAGAGAGAGGGAGACACAGAATCCAAAGCAGGCTCCAGGCTCTGAGCTGTCAGCACAGAGCCCGACGCAGGCCTTGAACTCACAAACCGTGAGATCATGACCTGAGCCGAAGTCAGAGGCTCAACTGACTGAACCACCCAGGCTCCCCGAGAAAAACTTCATTTTTACTTTCAATTTCTATTAAAAATATTTTTCTTTAAATTTTTACTATATTTTTTGCTTTTATGTAAATTTTTTCAAATTCTATTTTACTTCCATCATTTTATTTTAGTCTGCTACAGTGTATTCACTTTTTGAATTTTCAAATGATTTCCTTTTTTTCTTTTTTAATCTTATTTCTATTTTTTCTTTCTTTTCTTTTTCTTGAATACAGAAAGAGAAAAAATTCATATTTATCTTTAATTTTTATTAAAATATTTTTCTTTATTTTTTCCAGTATATTCTACTTTTGTGTATATTTTTTTCAAATTCTATTTTACTCCCATCATCTCATTTTAGTCTACTTCAGTGTATTCATTTTTTCAAATTCTCAAAAGATTTCCTTTTTTTCTTTCCCCCACCCTTTTTTTCTCTCATCTGTCAAATCACTTTCAACACGCAGACCAAAACACACCTAGGATCTAGCATCATTTATTTGATTTGTGTGTGTGTGTTTAATTTTTTAATTTTAATATTTTTTAATTTTAATTTTTTTACCTCATTAATTCCTTTTCTCCCTTCAAAATGACAAAACGAAGGAATTCACCCCAAAAGAAAGAGCATGAAGAAATGACAGCCAGGGATTTAAGCACACAGGTACAAGCAAGATGTCTGAACCAGAATTTAGAATCACAATAATAGTAATACTAGCTGCAGTCAAAAATAGATGAGAATCCCTTTCTGCAGAGATACAAGAAGTAAAAAATAGCCAGAATGAAATTGAAACTGAGCTGCAATCATGGATGGATGCAGCGGCAGCACAGATGGATGAGGCAGAACAGAGAATCAGTGATATAGAGGACAAACTTATGGAGAATAATGAAGCAGAAAAAAAGAGGGAGATTAAGGCAAAAGAGCATGATTTAAGAATTAGAGAAATCAGTGACTCATTAAAAAGGAACAACATGAGAATCATAGGGGTCCCAGAAGTGGAAGAGAGAAATAGGGGTAGAAAGGTTATGTGAGCCAATTATAGCAGAAAATGTTCCTAACCTGGGGAAAGACACAGACATCAAAATCCAGGGAGCACGGAGGCCCCCCATTAGATTCAGCAAAAACCGATCAGCAACAAGGCATATCATAGTCAAATACACAAAATACTCAGGCAAGGAGAGAATCATGAAAGCAACAGGGAAACAAAGTCCCTAACATACAAGGGAAGACAGATCAGGTTTGCAGTGGACCTACCCACAGAAACTTGGCAGGCCAGAAAGGAGTGGTGGGATATATTCAGTGTGCTGAATCAGAAAAATATGCACCCAAGAATTCTTTATCCAGCAAGGCTGTCATTCAAAATAGAAGGAGAGATTAAAAGTTTCCCAGATAAACAAAAATTAAAGGAGTTTGTGACCACTAAACCAGCCCTGAAAGAAATTTTAAGGGGGACTCTCTGAGGGGAGAAAGGATGAAAATATATCTATATAAATAAATAAATACCAAAAGCAACAAAGATTAGAAAGAACCGGAGAACACCACCAGAAACTCCAACTCTACAAGTATCATAATGGCAATAAATTCATTTCTTTCAGTACTCACTCTAAACATCAAAGGACACAATGCTCCAATCAAAAGACATAGGGTAACAGAATGGAGAAGAAAACAAGATCCATCTATGCTGTTTACTAGAGACCCACTTTAGGCCTAAAGACACCTTCAGATTAAAAATAAGAGGGTGGAGAACCATCTATTATGCTAATGGCCAACAGCAAAAAAAAAAAAGCCGGAGTAGCCATACTTATATTAGACAATCTAGACTTTAAAATAAAGACTGTATCAAGAGATGCAGAATGGCATTATATCATAATCAAGGGGTCTATCCACCAAGAAGACCTTGTAAACATTTGTAAACGTGTAAATTGTAAACATTTATGTGCCAAATGTGAGAGCACCCAAATATATAAATCAATTAATCACAAACATAAAGAAACTCGTCGATAAGAATACCATAAGAGTAGGAGACTTCAACACCCCACTCACAACAATGAACAGATCATCTAATCAAAAAATCAACAAGGAAAGAATGGCCTTGAATGACACACTGGACCAGATGGACTTAACAGATATATTCAGAATATTTCATCCTAAAGCAGCAGAATATACATTCTTCCCCAGTGCACATGGAATGTTCTCCAGAACAGTCCATATACTGGGACACAAATCAACCCTAAGTAAGTACAAAAAGATCGAGATCATACCGTGCATATTTTCAGACCACAACTCTATGAAACTCGAAATCAACCACAAGAAAAAATTTAGAAAGGTAACAAATACTTGTAGACTGAAGAACATCCTACTAAAGAATGAATGGGATAACCAAGCAGTTAAAGAGGAAACTAAAAAGTATATGGAAGTCAATGAAAAACATAACACCACAACACAAAACCTCTGGGACTCAGCAAAGGCGGTCATAAGACAAAAGTATCTAGCATTCCAGGCCTTCGTAAAGAGGGAAGAAAGATCTCAGATACACAACCTAACCTTATGACTAAAGAGCTGGAAAAAAAACAGCAAATAAAACCCAAAACCAGCAGAAGACAGGAAATAATAAAGATTAGAGCAGAAATTAATGCTATCGAAACCAAAAAAACAGTAGAACAGATCAATGAAATGAAAAGCTGGTTCTTTGAAAGAAGTAACAAAATTGATAAACCACTATCCATTTTGATCACAAAGAAAAAGGAAAGGACCTAAATAAATAAAATCAAGAATGACAGAGGAGAGATCACAACCAACACAACAGAAATAAAAACAGTAATAAGAGAATGTTATGAGCAATTAGATGCCAATAAAATGGGCAATCTGGAAGAAATGGACACATTCCTAGAAACATATACACTACCAAAACTGAAACAGGAAGAAATAGAAAATTTGAACAGACCCATAACCAGTAAGGAAATCAAATTAGTAATCAAAAATCTGCCAAAAACAAGAGTCCAGGGCCAGATGGCTTTCCAGGGGAATTCTACCAAATATTTATGGCAGAGTTAACACCTATTCTCTTGAAGGTGTTCCAAAAAATAGAAATGGAAGGAAAACTTCCAAACTCTTTCTATGAAGCCAGCATTACCTTGATTCCAAAACCAAAGACCCCACTAAAAAGGAGAACTATAGACCAATTTCCCTGATGAACATGAATGCAAAAATCCTCAACAAGATATTAGCCAACCTGATCCAACAATACATTAAAAAAATTATTCACCACCACCAAGTGGGATTTATACCTGGGATGCAGGGCTGGTTCAATACCTGCAAAAAAAATTAACGTGATTCATCACATCAATAAAAGAAGGGACAAGGGGCGCCTGGGTGGCGCAGTCGGTTAAGCGTCCGACTTCAGCCAGGTCACGATCTCGCGGTCCGTGAGTTCGAGCCCCGCGTCAGGCTCTGGGCTGATGGCTCGGAGCCTGGAGCCTGTTTCGGATTCTGTGTCTCCCTCTCTCTCTGCCCCTCCCCCGTTCATGCTCTGTCTCTCTCTGTCCCAAAAATAAATTTAAAAAAAAAAAAAAAACGTTGAAAAAGAAGGGACAAGAACCATATGAGCCTCTCCATAGATGCAGAGAAAGCATTTGACAAAATACAGCATCCTTTCTTGATAAAAACCCTCAAGAAAGTAGGGATAGAAGGACCATACCTCGAGATCATAAAAGCCATATATGAATGACCCAACGCTAATATCATCCTCAATGGGAAAAAACTGAGAGCTTTCTCCCTAATGTCATGAACAAGACAGGGTTGTCCACTCTCACTACCGTTATTCAACATAGTATTGGAAGTCTTAGCCTCTGCAATCAGAAAACACAAAGAAATAAAAGGCATCCAAACTGGCCAGGAGGAGGTCAAACTTTCACTCTTCGCAGATGACATGATACTCTATATGGAAAACCCAATAGATTCCACCAAAAAACTGCTAGAATTGATTCATGAATTCAGCGAAGTGGCAGGATATAAAATCAATGCACAGAAATTGGTTGCATTCCTATACACCAACAATGAGGCGACAGAAAGAGAAATCAAGGAATTGATCCCATTTACAGTTGCACCAAAAACCATAAGATACCGAGGAATAAATGTAACCAAAGAGGTGAAAAATCTATATGCTGAAAACGATAGAAAGCTTATGAAAGAAATTGAAGAAGACACACAAACATGGAAAAGGACTCCATGCTCCTGGATAGGAAGAACAAATATTGTTAAAATGTCGATAGTACCAAAAGCGATCTACATATTCAATGCAATCCTGATCAAAGTGACATCAGCATTCTTCACAGAGCTAGAAAAAATAATCCTAAAATTTGTATGGAACCAGAAAAGACCCCGAATAGCCAAAGAAATCTTGAAAAAGAAAACCAAAGCAGGAGGCTTTACAATCCCAGACTTCAAGCTATACTTCAAAGCTGTAATCATCAAGACAGTATGGTACTGGCACAAGAATAGACACTCAGATCAATGGAACAGAATACAGAACCCAGAAATGGACCCACAGACATATGGCCAACTAATTTTTGACAAAGCAGGAAAGAATATCCGGTGGAATAAAGACAGTGTCTTCAGCAAGCGGTGCTGGGAAAACTGGACAGTGACATTCAGAAGAATGAACCTGGACCACTTTCTTACACCATACACAAAAATAAACTCAAAATGGGTGAAAGACCTCAGTGTAAGACAGGAATCCATCAAAATACTTGAGGAGAAAGCAGGCAAAAACATCTTTGATCTTACCCGCAGCAACTTCTTCCTCAACACATCCCTGGAGGCAAGGGAAACAAAAGCAGAAATGAACTACTGGGACCTCATCAAAATAAAAAGCTTCTGCATAGTGAAGGCAACAATCAGCAAAACTAAACAGCAACCAACAGAATGGGAGATGATATTTGCAAATGGCATCTCAGATAAAGGGTTAGTATCTAAAATCTACACAGAACTTATCAAACTCAACACCCAAAAAACAAATAATCCAGTGAAGAAATGCGCAAAAGACATGAATAGACACATCTCCAAAGATGACATACAGATGGCCAACCGACACACAAAAAATGCTCAACATCACTCATCATCAGGGAAATACAAATCGAAACCACGATGAGATACCACCTGACACCTGTCAGAATGGCTAACATTAACAACTCAAGCAACAACAGATGTTGTCGATGATGTGGAGACAGAGGATCTCTTTGCATTGTTGGGGGCAATGCAACCTGGTGCAGCCGCTCTGGAACACAGTATGCAGATTCCTCAAAAAACTAAAAATAGAACTACCTTATTACCCAGCAATTGCACTACTAGGCATTTATCCATGGGATACACGTGTGCTGTTTCACAGGGACACATGCACCCCATGTTTATACCAGTAGTATCAACAATAGCCAAAGTATGGAAAGAGCCCAAATGTCCAATGATGGATGAATGGATAAAGGAGATGTGATACATACACACACACACACACACACACACACACACACACACACACACAATGGAGTATTACTTGGCAATCAAAAAGAATGAAATCTTGCCATTTGCAACTACGTGGATGGAACTGGAGGGTATTATGCTAAGTGAAATTAGTCAGTCAGAGAAAGACAAAAATCATATGACTTCACTCATATGAGGACTTTAAGAGACAAAACAGATGAACATAAGGGAAGGGAAACAAAAATAATATCAAAACAGGGAGGGGGACAAAACAGAATAGACTCATAAATATGGAGATCAAACAGAGGGTTACAGGAGGGGTTGTGGGAGGGGGGATGGGCTAAATGGGTAAGGGGCACTAAGGAATCTACTCCTGAAATCATTGTTGCATTATATGCTAATTTGGATGTAAATTTTAAAAAATAAAAATAAATAAAATTATTTAAAAAAGAAATGGCTTGGGATAATTCAGCTAATTCAGAGGCCACTGGACCCTTCCCAGGGCCTTACTAGATTTACTGGCAGCCAAATTTGAGGCTGTCTTTTTAGGATAAACATTGTGAGATAGAAAGTTTGGTAACATGATGGCTGATACAGGCTGTGTACCAAGCCAGAGGAGATACTTCAAAAACATAATGTGGGTTGTCAAATGTTATATTAACTGACTTAAAGAAAGGAGGATCTATGATGTGAGGCCAACACAGTGATGAAAAAGCAGTAGCAGTCTGGATAAAGAAAAAGATTAAGCAAATCATTACCTTACCCAAACTCTGAGAAACCACAGCTAAATATATGCTAAAAACCTTTTTTCTATGGTAGATGGCGCTCTGACACAGTGCATGATTTTGGTGGCATGTCGATGGAGCTTCTTAAGTTGTCCCAGGTGACATCATATACCTTGGTCGTTTGCGGGCATTGTCCCCCCTGTTGTCCTTGTAAGGACAAATTGGCCATCTGAGGAACAGAGTTGAAGAATCAACTCCTGGTATGGTTTAATCAGACAGGCAGAAACCCAGTGGGATCCTGATGGGAGAAGAAGACACCCATATGCCCGTCCCCATGTTATCAGTTCATATGGTCCTTTCCATGAATATATGTCTTTAAATAGCACCTTGGCTCTGATATTTGAGCTGGGAGATGGTACAAAATGCTGTTGGGAAGCTGTGAGGCCATGGGAATCACAATTTTTAAAAATTTAGAATGTAGAAGTTTTTATATAGTGAATTCCATGGGGAAGCATTTTGTGCTTTCCCTCTTTTGTTTGTGAAGCATTTGTTTTAAAGTGGCATGTGTACATTCTATAATAGCTTGTCTGGTAGGGTGATATGGTATGCGCATAATGTGTTGTATATTCCAACTTTGGAACAATGCCTTTACCATGGAGGAAAGGTATCCAGGTTGTTGTCAGTTTTAATTTGTTGAGGTTTACTGGCTTGTGAAAGTGCATGTAAAAAAATGAAGAATGATATTTTTTGCATTTTCTCCAGTGTGAATAGAGGCCATTATAAATCCTGAAAAGGTTTCCACAGACATGCGGATATATTTGTGATGCCCGAATGGGGCATAGTATGTCATATCAGCTTGCCAAAGCTTATTTGCATTTAGACCTGTGGGGTTTATTCCCCATTGCTGTGTCCTCCTGATTGCTGTTGACAGTCAGGGGCAGCAGCAACAATGTGTTTCTCTCGAGTAACTGTGAGATGGAATTGTTTAATAAGGGACTTATAATTTTGATGAAAAAAGTCATGAGATAATCGAGCAATGTTAAAAGCTATATTGTAGTCAACAAATTGGTCTGCAAACTCGTTTCCTTCTGTTAAAGGTCCAGGTAAACCTGAATGTGCTCTTACGTGAGTGATAAAAAGAGGGTATGCTTGTTCACCTAGCAAGGCTTGTAAAGTTAAAAATAATGACAATAAGGAGGGATCTCTTAATTCCCTAACAGAGGCCTGTTCTATATTCTTTATCACATAAACTACATATTGAGAATCTACTACAATATTAATAGGTTGGTTAGGAAATTGTTGTAAAGCCATAATAGTGGCCTTTAATACTGCTCTTTGAGTAGATATTTGAGTATTTTTCACAGTGCTAGAACAAACAGTCCTAAAAGTTTTATGGAACAATGAAAGACCCCAAATAGCCAAAGAAATCCTGAAAAAGAAAACCAAAGCTGGAGGCATCACAATCCCAGACTTCAAGCTATACTACAAAGCTGTAATCATCAACACAGTATGGTACTGGCACAAAAACAGACACATAGATGAATGAAACAGAATAGAAAATCCATAAATGGACCCGCAACTATACAGTCAAATAATCTTCAACAAAGCAGGAAATATCTAATGGAAAAGAGACAGTCTTTTCAACTAATGGGGTTGGGAAAACTGTACAGCAACATGCAGAAGAATGAAACTGGACCACTTTCTTAAATATACACAAAATAAGTTCAAAATGTATAAAAGATCTAAACGTGAGACAATAAACCATCAAAATCCTAGAAGAGGACACAGGCAGCAACCTCATTGACATCAGTCTTAGTAGCTTCTTACTAGACATGTCTCCTGAGGCAAGGGAAACAAAAGCAAAAATGAACTACTGGGACCTCATCAAGATAAAAACGTTTTTGCACAGTGAAAGAAACAATCAAGGAAACTAAAAGGCAACCTACAGAATGGGAGAAGATATTTGCAAATGACATATATGATAAAGGGTTAGTATCCAAAATCTATAAAGAACTTATCAAACTCAACGCTCAAAAAAAACAAATAATCCAGGGAAGAAATGGGGAGAAGACATGAATACACACTTTTCCAAAGAAGACATCCAGATGGCTAACGGACACATGAAAAAAATGCTCAACATCACTCATAATCAGGGAAATATAAATCAAAACCACAATGAGATAGATACCACCTCACACCTGTCAGAATGGCCAAAATTAACAAATCAGGAAATATCAGGCATCAGCGAGGATGCAAAGAAAGGGGAACCCACTTGCACTGTTGGTGGGAGTGCAAACTGGTGCAGCCACTCTGGAAAACAGTATGCAGTTTCCTCAGAAAGTTAAAAATAGAACTACTCTCTGATACAGCAATTGTACTTCTAAGTTTTTACCCAAAGGAAACAAAAATACAGATGTGAAGGAGCACATGCACCCCAATGTTTATAGCAGCGCTATCGACAGTAGCCAAATTAAGGAAAAAGTCCAAGTGTCCATAAACTGATGAATGGATAAAGAAGATGTGAGACATAGATATATATGTGTGTGTATATATACATATACATATACACACACATATATAATGGAATATTATATATATATATATATATATATATATATATAATGAAATATTACTCAGCCATAAAAAGAATGAAATCTTACCATTTATAGTGATGTGGATGGAGCTAGAGAGTATAATGCTAAGAAAAATATCTCAATCAGAGAAAGACAAATACCATATAATTTCACTCATATGTGAAATTTAAGAAAAAAAAAACAATCACATTGGGAAAAAAGAGAAAGGAAAACCAAGAAACAGATTCTTAGCTATAGAGAACACACTGATGGTTACTAGAGGGGAGGTGGGTGGGGGATGGGCTAGATGGGTGATGGGTATTAAGGAGGGCACTTGTTATAATGAGCATTATATGTAAATGACAAATCACTAAATTCTACTGAAACCAATATTACACTATATGTTAGCTAACTAGAATTTAAATAAAAATTTGAAAAAAAATATGCAGAGAATTCTTCAATATGACCATAAGAAACCAGCCCAATGTAAAAATGGAGAAAAGATCTGAACAGACACCTCACCAAGGAATATATATGTAGATGGAAAAGAAGCTAACTCATTGCTAGTGGAAATCCAAAATGGTATAAGTACTTTGGAAGACATCTTGGCAGTTTCTTACAGATCTGAACCAAACTGAGGACACAAACCAGCAAATGTCTTCTTACTTATCTATGGGACTAAATTGAAAATAATACCCACATTAAAGTCTGCACATGAATGTTTATGGCAGCTTCATTCATAATGTCCTTAATATGAGCATGAACAAAGAAAATGTGGGACAAAAAAAAAAAAAAAGAAAGAAAATGTGGGACATCAACACAATGGAGTATTTACTAATCGTGTTGCTCTTTCTATAGAAGTTCTCATTGTTCTCTGGTATTATATCAACTTAGTCTTCTAAGCCTAAAACATAATTTCAACTTTATTAAGAAACTCCCAGGTGGTTTTTCATTCCTATATGCATTCACCCTTTTAACAACATTCTACTCATATTGGTTGAATTCATACCTTCATTTTATTAACGTATTTTTCTACCTCAGATAATGTATTACATAGATTGTTTATTTCCCTCTTCCATTCTCTGTACAGATTTCCTGTCCAAGTCTTTGTTTCCTTTTCTTCTTCTCTGTGTAGTTGTTTTGGAGATCTCTTCTACTACTTATAGTAGAGTGTTCATATCTAGGAATGACTCACAAGAATTCTGACTAAAGAATCTTTGTATGTTGTGGCTTATAGAGATATCTTGAAGGAAGTTGGCTTTTTAACTGGGGACCCCACTTTTCAGGCAAAGTTATAACTTTTAAATTAAATATCATGTTTCTCACCTGAATAGATATTCATTTTACTCCTGGTAGGTAATGGCCTGACTGCCAACTCTCTTGACTCTCCAGAGTGGAAATAGAATGGGAATGCCAATGTCCACACGCAGAGGTCTACTAGACCTCCTTTCCAGTGGGGTGTCTCCTCTCCACCTTCAGGGAAACTTCATGACCTGAGTCCAGACACAGCCACCAATCCTTCTGCCCTGCTCCTCATATGGATGAGCTCCTTTTCTTATGTAAATTCTGGAGTATATCTCCTAATGCCCCCTCCTAAAGATGGAGCACTGGAGATCCTATCCATTACAATCATTTCCAGGACCCCATATCTGAATGGAGAAGGAGAATGACTCAAACCAGGCAGGCAGTCAAGGGCCTGGACTCTGGACCACTGCCTCATCCTCCGTTTCTGTGAACAGTTAGCCCTGGAGCTTGAAACTTAGTCCACAGTTGCACAGCCTGACAATAGAATATAAGAGAAACTTGGTAAGGTTTCCAACTTTTCATCAACTGCAACACTAACCCTCTCAAGCAAACAGGGCCAGAAATCAGCACAGGCAGAACTGGAGCCCAGACCACTAGGACCAGCCTCAGTGGGTCCCCACACCACCCAACACCAGGACACCAGGAACTGGCGACAGTCACCCGGGTTCAGCATTTTTAATGCCTCCCCTGCTCCACGGGACCCACATGCAAATCACCTGAGGTGCTCCCAGAAAAGACCCGCATCACAGGCAAAGGCCAGTGTGCTGGGTCTCCATCCAGAAGACAGAAATGCAGATGCTGTGGTCCCTCCTCTGCCTGCTGGCAGCTCCCCTGGGTGAGGATCTGGGGGCTCTGGGATAGACTAGGGCCTTTCTGTGGGATGAGACAGACTCACCATGACTCTTCTTACCCCCCAGGTGTCCTATCTCAACTTACACTTCGGGAGTCCGGCCCAGGACTGGTGAAGCCTTCACAATCCCTCTCTCTCACCTGCATTGTCTCCGGAGGCTCCGTTACCAGCAGTTACTACTGGAACTGGATCCGCCAGCGCCCTGGGAGAGGGTTGGAGTGGCTGGGGTACTGGTCAGGTAGCACCAGCTACAACCCGGCTTTCCAGGGCCGCATCTCCATCACTGCTGACACAGCCCAGAACCAGTTCTCCCTGCAGCTGAGCTCGATGACCACCGACGACACGGCCGTGTATTACTGTGCAAGAAGCACAGTGAGGGAAAGTCAGTGTGAGCTCAGTCGCAAACCTTGGTGCAGGGACCTGGAGGGGCTGGGCTGCAGGCGCGCTCAGGATCCACAAGAGGGCGCACAGGACCTACCAGGGGAACTAGGGACATCAGGGGGTGCTTAGGGCCCCTTACCACAGGGACCAGCCCAGAAACAGGGGCAGAGCAGGAGTGAGGTCCTCACTGTCCGTAACTGGAGCTTTCTCTTCCTGGCACTCTGATCCTATGCGGACCTCCCTTTATTTCTTGCTTGCGTGCTCTTTTGTTTCAGTCCCAGTGTGATGTTTGGACCATGTAGATGATGCCATTTTTCACAATGTGTGGGAAGTGCTCCAAGAGGTCAACGCATCAGTGCTGTGTCTCCCCTTACTTCTTTCTCCGACACGTTCTTGGTCAGACCCCTGGTAGCTCATCGGAAATAGAAACACTGGCATTAACTGAAACCCACAGATGTTATCCATTTTATAATATTAGAAAATTATACTTGAAATGCTCTGCCAATCTCTACAGGGTTACCTTCCCTTATTGGTCCTCAGATTGCCCACAGCCCTTCTTTCCTTGGTGTATAATATGGCTTCTAACTACAAGACATCATCACAGGAGCCCTCACACCTGGTCAGGGCACATTGTATAGGGTGGCATCTTGCTCCTTCCTCCTAGGGTCCACTTGCCTCTCTGGCATTCCACGAGGGTAATTTCTGAGCTCCAACCTGGCGAGTGAAACACTCAGACCACTTCACGGACAGCAGGGGCTCAGTGTCTGGGTTACCACTATGTCCACAACTGCTTCCAGTGAGTGGGCGTCTCCCACCTGGCTTCTTGGTGTGAATGAATTAGAGCATCCCACCTAAGTCCAGCCTCACAAGCTGTGTGGCTGTTCCCATCCTGGGTGCATGAAAGCCACTTCGGAAATGCAGGGGGATATTCTGATTTCATTCTCAGTTCAAATGCTCTTTAGTTTTAGTCTATTTCTGGATGCTGACAAGAGCTTGGACTCTTACGTCCAAGCTCATTTTTTGTTTCAAATGTTATAGTATTCCACCAGCCATTCCAGTATGTATGGTACAGGAAGGAGAATCCTCCCCTTGGCTGGGTTCCTCACAATGGAAAGAAATTAAGAAGTATAATATCTAGAAGAAAAAGCAAAAATGTGGCCACATGTTGTTAATAAGAAACCCACAAGATACTGAAGACAAAATGCTGGTACACATATGAAAAGCTTACATAATGTTTATGGTAATTCTGAGAAAACTTAATTTGAAATAATGATCCATTTCTCTTCCTATAATTCAAAGTATTAGAGAGAATATGATTTTATTTTTTATTTTTTTTTGACGTTTATTTATTTTTGAAACAGAGAGAGACAGAGCATGAACATGGGAGTGTCAAAGAGAGAGGGAAACACAGAATCCGAATTAGGGCTGTCAGCACAGAGCCCGACGCGGGGCTCGAACTCACGGACTGTGAGATCATGACCTGAGCCGAAGTCCTGAGCCGAAGTCAGACGCTCAACCATCTGAGCCACCCAGGCACCCCGAGAATATGATTTTAAATGTTATCATATATGTGGGGAGAAAGCTACTTTAACGTGGGCAATTGTATGTGCTTTGGTATAGCTATATCCCCAAAAGAGCAATGGACCCTTTTAATGAAAACTCCCATTCCTGTGGTACAATAATTCAATACATCAATCCCATACCCCAGGGGAAATACCATTTATGAAACACTGTGATAGTGATAACAATCTTCAATTCCAAAAATAGTGCATCCATATTTAAAACCCACCCTGCAGTAAAATAATAACAAAATTTTGTAATAAGGTGGACAAAACATTCTCTAAAATATATTGGTTGGTTACTAAAAGGAAAGTTTCAGCACAGTAGATAAAACTAAAAGCATTTGTTAAACTGATAAAGAGATGCAGAGATGACAGAGACAGAGAGACAGAGACACAGGGCCGCATCTCCATCACTGCTGACACATCCAGGAACCAGCTCTCCCTGCAGCTGAGTTCAGTGACCACTAAGGATATGACCATATATTAGTGTGCAAGAGACACAGCTAGTGGACATTGTGAGCCCAGACACAAACCCCCCTGCAGGGAAACAGGAGGTGCTGGGCTGCAGGGGGCCTCACGTCATGAGAGGGTTCTCAGGTCACCAGGGGGCGCTGGGTACACCAGCGCGAGGTCAGGTCACCAAAGGGCACTTGGGTCACCAGGGAGAGCTAAGGACACAAGGGGGCGCTCAGGATCCACCATGGGGCGCTCAGGTCACCAGCAGTTGCTCAGGTCAGTCACATGCTCTGAGCAGGTCACCTGACATGCTCAGGTCAATCACAACATGATGTCACTCAAGACACCAGAGGGTGCTCAGGACTACACAGCATAGGAACCAGCTCCTGAGCCCATGCATGGGAGCATATGTCCTCCATTAGTCTGGTGTGTGATTTTATTTCCTATGAGTGTATGCCTCCCCCAAGGACTCACTGTCTTTCTTCATGTGTTGCATTTTTTTAATACCACCCCACAGGTAAAGTCACTTACCACCTCTGCTCAATTAATTTAAATAGTCAGGAGTCCTTAATACTTCCTTGGTTCTCTATTCCAGGAAATCTTTCAATTTTAAGGAGGCAACTGAGAAATCCCTTGGGCAGTGGCCAAGGGCATGATGTTGCAGCCCAGGTGACCAGTGACCTCTGGCTATGGTCCACTCACAGCCTGCCTGTGTTGAATAAAACACACAATACTTTTACCTAACACAAAAAGAATCTTATTAGCACTATTCTGTATTTTGAACTTCCAGGAGTTAAAAAAGTACAATACAATACGTGAAATGAAAAATACGGGTAATAAGATTAACACTGCATATTAAAACATGAGTGAACTTGAAGGAGAGTAATAAAAACCATCCAAAATTTAGCACAGAATAATGTATGTCTCCAAAAACAAAATCCAAGTACCTGTAATGTTAAGAGACAATAGAAGCAGTGTAACATATACATACATAAGTGTGTATACATGTATCTCCACATGCATACACACATATGTGTATGTAAATATAATGTATAACCGGAATCAAGGAAAATATTTTCAGAATTTGATGTAAATTATCAACAGATCTAAGGAGACCAAAGTGCCCCAAGAAGAGTAAAACTAAAGAAAATTCAATCAAGGGGCACCTGGGTGGCTCAGTTGGTTGAGCGTCCGACTTCGGCTCAGGTCATGATCTCACAGTTCGTGGGTTCGTGCCCCACATGGGGCTCTGTGCTGACAGCTCAGAGCCCGGAGCCTGTTTTCGATTCTGTGTCTCCCTCTCTCTCTGCCCCTCCCCCACTCGCACTCTGTCTCTCTCTCCTTCAAAAATAAATAAACATTAAAAAAAAATTTTTTTTTAAAAAAGAAAGAAAATTCAATCAAGACACATCAAAATAAAATTCCTGAAAACTGAGGAAAATCCTAAAAGCAGCAAAGAGAAAAAACATATTATGAAGACAGGAACAAGGTTAATAACAACATCAAAACTTTCCATGAAAAACAACCAAAGCAGAAGGCAAGGGGTGAGAACTTTAAAGTGCTGAAGGAAAATTTTAAAGCCATTAACTTAGAATTCTAAACTAAGTGAAACTATATTCCAAATTTTAAGGCAAAATTGGCTGAAAACAAAATTACAAAATATCAAAATCTGTGCTTAGAAGGAAACACATAGCATTAAATCCTTACACCAGAAAATAATAAAGATCTTAAGTTAATAACCTAAGCTTCTACTTTAGAAATTAGAAAAGGAAAATCAAAATAAACTAAAATCAATCAGAAGAAAGGGAAAATAAAGATGAATGGAGATCATTGAAATTGAAAACAGAAAACAATAAAGAAAATGAACAATGGCAAAAGCAGATTGTTTGAAAAGATCAATCCAGTTGCTGGCAAGACTGACAAAGGAAAAAGAGACAAATCATCAATAACAAAATCTAATGAGGAGATATAAAAACATTCCACACTGTGTTTCATGAGACCACATTCTCTGTACAGTCAGTACAAAGAAAGAAAACTTCAGACCAGTATCCCTTATTAACATAGATGCTAAAATCCTTAACAAGATACAGTAAAACCTTGGTTTGTGAGCATAATTCATTCTGGAAACATGCTTGTAATCCAAAGCAGTTGTATATCAAAGTGAATTTCCCCATAAGAAATAACAGAAACTCAGACGATTCATATCACAAACCAAAAATATACATAAAAAATGATTACAATGCCACAAAATAATAATGAAAATACAAAGTATAAAAAAAGAAACAAAGTAACCTTCACTTACTTTGAAAACCTTCGTGGCTGGTGTGAGGGAGACAAGAGAGAGGACGGTTACTGTGTAGGCTAACTTTCACTCTCACTAATAGAATCACTGCTGTCTATTGGCTCCGTGGAATCTTTTTTCTTTTTGTGCAACTTTAACAAGTAACCTATCCAATGACACTTGCTTTCATCTCCCTTTGAGGATTTTGCAGAAATGTGGCATTGCGTTGTCATTAAACAGATTCATTGCTCGCACTGCTACAGGCTTGTTCACGTGGTGCTTTTCTATAGAATGTTTCACTGTTTCCCACATTTTACACATCTGCCAAATCTCATTTGAAGTGAGGGATTCCTTGGCCTTTTTCTCCTCCTCTGCAGGCGAGATCTCCCCCATAACCTCTGCTCGCGATGCAGACCCATTAGTTCGTCGGTGTCGGCTCCTGGCCATGCTCCTCTGCCAGCTCCTGAATGTCGTCCTCATTCACCTCCAGTCCCCTGGTCTCCCCCAAGGACACAGCTTCATCGACAACTGGCGGCTGCTGTTCATGAGCAAGCCCCTCTAAGTCAGGTCCAAGAACGCAACCAGGCTACAGTTTTCTGCAAGCAGAATTGAGGGTTCTCTTGGTGACCCCATCCCAGGCTTTATCGATGATCTTCAGGCAGTTCACAATGTGGAAATGATTTTTCCCAAGCTCTCATAGGGCAAGATTTGTTCCTTCGGTCACTTCGAAGCATCGCTGAAATCGTGCTTTGGTATAAAGCCTTTCAAAGTTCTGAATGACCTGCTGATCCATGGGCTGGAGGACTGGAGTGGTGTTGGGAGGAAGGAACTTGCCCTTAATGAACTCGAATTCCTCCAGTAAGTCGTCCTCAAAGTCTGGAGGCCGAGCACGAGCATCACCCATAACCCAAGGCAGATTCTTCTCTAAAAGGTATTTCTTCACTGCAGGACTGAAGACCTCGTTGATCTACTCAACAAGATATGAGTGACCCAAGCCTTGCCCTTGAACCTCCACAGAACATTTAACTGGCTCTCCTTGCATTTCTTGAAGGCTTGTGGATTCTCAGAATGATACATGAGCAGGGACTTGACTTTGAAACCCCCATTTGCATTAGCACAAAACAAGAAGGCGAGATGGTCTTCCGTGGGCTTGTGACGGGCACTGCATTCTCTTCTGTAATGCATGTCCTCTTTGGCATCTCTTTCCAAAAAAGCCCCATCTCATCGCAGTTAAAAACTTGCTCTGGCAGGTAACACTCGGAAGCCATGAGCTTCTGGAACTCAGTAGTGAACATCTCAGCTGCCTTAGCATCCGAACTCACAGCCTCTCCATGCCTCACAACACTACAGATGCCACTTTTCCTCTTAAAGTTATTGAACCATCCCCTGCTTGCCTTGAGGCCTTTTTCATTTTCCTTTGGTGTACCTGGAAGTTTACTTGCAAGGTCGGTGTACAAGGCCTTTGCCTTCTTGCAGATAAAGTTCTCAGTCACAGTATCACTTGCTAGTTGTTTCTTGTTTATCCAAACCAGAAGCATATTTTCAACGTCTTCCAGAACACATGGCGATTGCTTTGATATTCTCATGACTCCTTCGGCTGCATCTAGCCTCCTTATTTCTTCTTTCTTCTTTAATATTATACAAATAGTCGATGTAGACTTCTTATAAAATGTTGCAATTTTGGCCACTAATATACCTCGTTTGTACTTCTCGATGATTTCCTTCTTGCACCATAATCATTTCCTTTTTCTTACTGCCTTTCTTTTCAACCTTTTCCTGCATGGAGGCCATTGTATATGCTCACACGCATGTTGACTACAGTAAAGAATTAATGAACTCTTGTCATTTACTGAATTTAATGTAACCAGCAATAAGGCAGCAGAGGAGAGGGTCTCTATCTGCAGGCAGATTAACCTAGAATGATGCAAAGCTTTCCTAAGTTTACTCTTGTCTGGAAGCAGAGGACTTCCCATAGGTGCTTTGAAGTGACAAAAATACATGAGTGCCAGTTGTGGGCACCTTCCAACATTCTTAAAAATCACTGATTTCTGCCAAACACTTTGGCCTGAGACCAAGCATCCGAGCATGGGAGACAATCCCCCACAGTCCTGCAGAGAGAGAGAGAGAGGAACCATTGACTCAGTTGTGATTATGTGATGTTTGACATCACATACTGCTCGTATGGCAAAACATCACTTGTTTATCAAGTTAAAATTTATTAGCAATGTTTTCTCTTCTTGTGTAACACTCAAAGAACAAGTTACTCACAATCCAAGGTGTTACTGTATCAGCAAATCCTATCAGCAACACATGAAAATAATACCATGCCATGACAAAGCAGGAACTATCCCAACAAGTCAAGCCTGCTTCAGTTTTTGGTTTTGTTTTTTTTTGTTTTGTTTTTGTTTTTGTTTTTTTTTTTTTTTTTTTTTTTTTTTGAGGTAGGGAAGAGGGAGGGGCAGAAAGAGAGGAAGAGAGAGAATCTCAATCAGGTTTCATGCTGTCAGCATACCACAACCATGAAATCATGACCTGAGCCAAAATCAAGAGTTAGACGCTTAACTGGCTGAGCCACCCAGGCACCCTGCTTCCACACTTTTAAATGAATCAATTTCATCCAACATGTCAGCTGCATAAAGGAGAGTATTAACATGACTATGTAAATTGAGAGAGGAAGTTATTTGACAAATTACAGCATCCAGTGACGATAAAAACTCTTGGAGAGTTTGGGATAAAAGGGCCCTTCCTCAGTCTGATAAGGAGAAACATACAGCTAACATCATACTTCATGGTGAAAAGCTGAGTGATTCCCCCTCAGATCTGGAAAAAGTCAAGGATATCCAGTCTTCCCACATCTATTCAACATTTTACTTGAAACTCTAACAATGGCAATAAGACTAAAAAATACAGAAGGATGTGCAAATGTGAAAGGAAAAGAGATGTCCATATTTGTAGACAATATTTGTACCTCTGAGAAAAAAAAAATCAAAGGGATCTACCCCCAAATCATCCATAACTTAATAAGTGACTTTAGAAAGATCACAGGTCAATAAACAAAACATTAATCTATTTCTATATACTACCAATGTCTAAATAAAATCCAAAATTAAAGTAAGGGATGCCTTGGTGGCTCAGTCCATTAAGCATCCAACTTTTGGTTTCAACTCAGGTCATGAGTTGAGTTTGAGCCTTGCATAGGGCTCTGTGCTGATGGCGCAGAGCCTGACTGGGATTCTCTCTCTCTCTCTCTCTCTCTCTCTCTCTGTCCCTCTCCTGCTTACTCTCCCTCTCTCAAAATAAATAAATATTCTAAAAATATATAAAGTAAAAATACAATTTGCAATATCCTCCCAAAAGGATTAAATATTTAGATATAAATCTAACAAAACCTGTAAATGGACCTATGCTCTAGGTAAAATAAACCAAAGAAGATATAAATAAATAAATGGAGACATATTGCAAGGTGTATCATAGGAAATATTTCAGTTCTCCACAAACTGATTTGCAGAATTAACAGAATGTCAATCAGACTATTAGCAAACTTTTTTGTAGATCTGGGCAAACTGAGTTTTAAATTTATATGGACAAAGGAACTGAAGCATCCAAAACAGTGCTGAAAACCAAGTTGGGGGGGATCATACACAGTCTTAAGTCTCAATATAATTACAGCCATAAAGACTGTGTGATCCTAGCAAAGGAATAGATAATGGGACAGAACTGTGGATGGAAAACCATCCACACAAACATGGCCAATAGGTTTTTGACAGAGATGCAACCAGCCTCAAGAAGTTGACAGCACTGTTTATCACAAATTCACCTGGAAATTAGGGTGGACGTCTGTGCTCACTAATTGCCTTTATCCAAAGGAAAAGTAAATTTCCCATATTTTATGACAGGAAGTAGGCTTGCAACTTGGAGCCAGGTGCCTGTGAAGTTAGGCTCCCTCTGTCTCACAGAAACTGGGTGATGGGGCGCTGCCTTCCCAGATGATGACATTTGAAAGCCATGGCTCCCAGGTCCTTGAGGGAACACGCCTGGGTGATCCCGCTGGCAACAGGTCAATTTAGCTTATAAAGTCTTACATACATTTCAGAGAAGCAGAGAAAGAATTCATAATCCCAAAGTCTCTAAGGAAAAGGGGGGAGGAGATCTCTTTATCTTTCTTGCACTAGGAAAAATGACTTTTTTTGGAAGAGAGAGATAGATTGAGCACTTGCACGAGCAGTGGTGGGGCAGAGAGGGAGGGAAGGAGAGAGAGAGAATTCCGAGCAGGCTCCGAGCTGTCAGCACAGAGCCAGATGGGAGGCTCGATCCCGCGAACCACGAGATCATGACCTGAGCCAAAATCAAGTGTCGGACCCTTGACTGTTTTTGTTTCAATTTAGATTTGTATTTGTCCTGATACCTCTTGTTCCCTGGCCAGCTGGCTGCAGGTGCAAGGTGGTGGCAGAACAATCAGAGGGGGTCAGGAGTTCTTGCCACTGCCTCACCGACTCTCTGGGGGTAGGCTCCAGATTCCCATTTGCCCCAGTGATCCTGGCACCCACAGGCACTCCTCCAGGGGCCTCTCTGTCCCAAAGCCGTGTTCTTAATCCTGCCACACCTGTGGGAGTCATCTCCAGGAGTGGCCCATCACTGGAAGTCTCCAGGAGCATTCATTTACCTGCTGAGACCCAGCTGCCCATGTGCTCTGGCTGGGACGTCCAAACAGCGTGACTAGAAATGGTGTCTTACCAAACACCTTGAAACAAGCGCTCAATATTTCACCATTAGGAATGTTGCTGTATGTCAAATAAGTCCCAGTTTTTAAAAGAAGAGTGGTACCAGAGTCAGGTCCCCATATATGCCCTTTCTTAAAGGAATTAGCTTCTAGTCACATTTGCTATGGATTTTAGTCATACATGTATCTTGAGTTTTATCAAACGATTCTTCTGCACCTACTGACTTTTTTTTTTTTTCTCTCTTGCATGTTAACATGGTGAACAACATTGATTTTCAAATGTTAAACTATCCCTTTGTCCATAAAAAATCCTATCTGGTCATGTTGTATTTTTCCTTTTAGTATGTTGACTGATTTGCTATTTAACACATTGTTTTGTTTTTGCTTTATTGTTTATGAGACACGATTAGTCTGTAATTATTCCCTCTGTGATACTCTCCTAGATTTCAGCATCAAGGTTGCAGTGTTGTCCTGGAGCAAACTGGGCAGTGTTCCTTGCACGGCTGTGTGAGATCGGCATTATTTCTTTTTTAAGTAACTGGGGGGATGTGCCAGTAAAACTGAGATGAAGTGTGTTTTCCCTTTTTTGATGATAAATATCATACTTGTGGATTAAATTTCTTTAGAAGACACTGCACCGTTCATATTTTCTGTTGCTTCCTGGGCCAGTTTTCCCAAGTTTCATGAACGTTTTTGTCTGTTTTATTTAATTGTTCCAATTTAGTTCCTTAAGTTTACTTAGACTATGTCTTTGTTACTGTTTTAATATCTAGCCGTAGGATCTTTCATGGTGTCCCCTTCCTTCCCCTTAGGGGTAATTTCTGCTTTCTTTTTTTTCCCTCTGTCACACTCGGTTTGTATTAATTTTATTAAGCTTTTCCACAAATTAAACTCTAAGCATTATTTCCCCTTCTGTATGTATTTTTCCTATCTCTTTGCCTTTAAATTTTTTAGGTATAATGAATACACAGGTATGCGTAGATGTGTGCACACAGTATCATGTGCAAAAGGTACTAATCTTTAAATCATGTATGTATATGTTTGTGACCACAGCACATATCAGCATCTAGAATTTTGCCACAGAGCACAGCATCTTGACATTCACCCCTCGTCACCCACTTTGCCAAAGATGACTTTATTCTGGCTCCCATAACAATTGGAACACCCTCTCCTGCAGCCTCATATACATGAAATCATGTACTTTTTACTTATATGTCTTTGATTTCATTCAAAAGATGCATCTGTATTGTTGCTTATACAGTTTGTTCTTTTCTTAATTACTGTGTGATATTAAATTTTAAGGATATATAGCAGTTTATTTATCTGTCCTCAAATTGGTGTGTAACTGTGTTACTCCCAACGTGGAGCTGATATCAAGTAAACCACTGTGGTCAGCACAGTGATGGCCCCAGGGCTGTGAGTATGTGACCATGCATGGTGAAAGGGACTTTTCAGACACAGTTAAGACTCTTGAGATGGAGATTGTCCTGACTCGCCCTGGGCCCAGAATAATCACGAAAGTCACGGTAAGAAGGAGGCAGGAGAGTCAGTTAAATAGGAGACATGACAGCAGAATTAGACGTCTATTAGACTGCAAGCCATGTGATGCAGGCAGCCCCTCAAGAGCCTTCCAGAGGAACATGGCTCAGCCAACACCTTCACGTCAGCCCCACAGCACCAGGCTTCAGGCTGAGTGAGATTTGTGCTATTTTAAACCTCTGTGTTTGTGGTCATTTGTTACAGCAGCCAGCGGAAACTCATACAGCTGGTATAGACTTCTCGGCAATGTCTTCTGCTGAAGAAATACATCCATTTCTCTTGGGTGTGTAACAGCATTGGGATTCCTGGGGCAGAAGTGAAGTGCATCACTTGTCAGAGACTGCCAACCATCCTCGACTAGTGTTTGAACCCACTGTCTTTGCCCCGCCTGCCTGAGGTCGAGTTGCTCCACATGCTCACTCTCCTGGCCGAGCCAGCCTCCCTCAGCTCACCATTCTTTAGTGGTAGGTCAGTGTAGGTCCATTTGCATTGCCCAGGTGGATAATGGTGCTCAGGCCTCTTCCCACATTTATTGGCCATTTGGATAGTCTAACTTTTAGGTGCTTTTCAAAGTCTTTTGTCCATTTCTATCGATTTATTTGTCTCTTTTTATTAATTTACACTCTTTAAAATATGTATGAGAGAAGGAGTTCTTTTTATGGGTATGTATTAAATTTAAATATGCATATAAATATAAATGTAAGTGTAAATTCTTCTCTCAGCCTGTAGATTGCCTATTTTCCCCTCGCTAGTTTCTTTTAAAGCTTCCTTTTGAAGAAGTCCAATTTTATATCATTTTTTTAGTTGTTCCTTTGAAGGAAATATTTAAATATCCCAAGTTCACGAAAATATTCTCCTGTTCTCTTCTGCAAGTTTTATTTTTATCTTTTATATTTAGGTGTGTGAAACTTCTCTAATTGTTGTTATGGCATACGGTTCAGATCAACGTTGTTTCCGTTTGAAGGGCACAGACTCCCTCCGCTGTGCTGTCCCCACTGAATCGCATGGGCATTGCTGTCATGAAGGGCTGACTGTGCACACTGTGTGGTAACACCAGTGTGGTCCTAATCGCTGTGGATTGGCGTGAATCTTCATCTCTGGCAGTGGATTACTACAAATTTGTTCTCCTTCAAAATGCTTCGCTATTCTAGCTCCTTTGCAATCTTAGAAGCGTCTTGTCAGTTTTCAAAACCGACCGGGATTTTTGCCGGGATTGAACTGGAACTTGGGTGTTATTCAGGGACAACTGGCACCTAGAGTACACTGAGTTTTCTAACCCATAAATGTGCTGTATGGCTTACCTCTTCTTGTATTTAGACTCTCTGAGCACTGCTTCATAATTTTCAGCACAAGCACCTTGCACCTTTTTTAGATTTTTACCATGGTATTTCATGGTTGTTTTTCATGTTATTGCTGTTTTCATTTTTCTTCCCAGACTCATTTTCCATGTGTTGGGTGCTTGTATACTAAAGAATCCTTGATTACTTAGTTTCAATAGATTTCTTTGTAGATGCCTCAAGACTCTGTACACGTATAATGGTGCAATCTCTGAACAGACACAGTTCTACTTCTCTTCCTTGCAGCCCGGGGTGGGCTTTCAGGGGGAGCCACAGCAAGGGCAGGGCTGTGGGTGAGGGTGATCAGCTGTGGTTGGCCTCGGGGATGGTTCTGGGGAGGGAAGGGGCTGGGACAGCACCTCAGCTATGGCACCTCCCACAGAAACATCCATAGCAGCCGTGATTCCTGTTCCAAAGCTGCATCATGGGCCCTGGCAAGAACTTGGGGTGGACATTTGCATCCCCTCTCAGGGAGGTCCTCATTCCCAAGTGCCACAGGCCTAGGGGTATTCTCTCCATCTCTTAGAAAATTCAGTTAGACACTACCCCATCCTGCATCAGAACTCCTCGGCACCCAGCACAGGAAACAGCCTGCCCAGGAAATGGGGCCCCCAGGAGGAAGCTGGCCAAGCATTTGACAGCCTGGAGGTTTCTGATTTGCCACAGCAGCCCTACTACACTTGCTGTGGCCCCGACCAAGCAGGGTCTTCCTCCTGTGCAGGCAAGCCTGAACCCCGGTGATGGGCAGGTGCCCTGGCAGAAACCACAATGAGATGAGCAACTCAGGCAGGAAAGTTTCTTCCCTCTCTGGGCCACAGTCAGACCTTAAAGTGAATTAAGAAAAGTCCCAGTGAAGAAGTTGGTGAGGGCACTGAGTGTGCCACTTATAGGAAAACAGCCTCCCAGCCTGCAGGCCCTTCTCTGTGATGAGGTCACACTGGCCGACTCACCGTGGGGGCTGCAGAGATCCCAGCCCCGATCGTCAGCACAAATGGCATGAGGACCAGCCTTCCCATCTACCTTCAGAGCCCTTCTTTTCTGGCTCTGCAGGACCCCCCACGGTGGTACCGTGGGGCTGCTGGAGGTTAGTCCCCCAGCAGGGTCTCCAGTCTCAGGCACTGTGATGCCAACCAGTGAGCTCCACTGGAGACTACCTCAGGTCTGGGGAACCTGCCCCTGGATGGAGTTAACAGGTCATGCCCGTGCGTGTTCCCCGGTCACGCCTGTGCTTGTTCCCGGGCCACGGCCATGTGTGTTCCACATAGAGGCACACCTCTCCAGGCCAGGGATGAAGGCCTAACTGTACAGGGTGTCAAAGGTGAGAGACATTGCCCTGCCCTCCTCCCACTGACCAGAGTAGGGTGGGAGATGGCCACCCCGTTGCCCTCCCCTCTGCAGGTCAGCATTTTCCAGGGACCAGCAGTGGTAGGCAGGCCCTAGCAGTCCACCAGCCTACAGGCTTCTTGGATGTGGTGAGAAATGGTGGCATCCCCTGTCCTCACCCCATGGATGCAGCATGTCTGACTTCTGAAGACCACAGGCCCAAGGACAGTGGGGCTCAGAATGTGGCCAGCTGGGAGCTGCTCAGGAAAGTACCAGGACGGACACCTAGCACCTGTATCCCTGTGTCACCAAACAGGGAGTCTCTTCAAAGACCCTCATACAGCATGTATCTGTCATTAACCATCACCATTTGCTGATTGACAACTGGGGGTGCTTTGAGAGGAAGGGGTCCTGCCCACTCACCCCAACCCCCCATCCTGGGCCGTGTCCACCATCCCGGGTGTCTGGGTCACACCTGTTCCTGTCCATGGTTCCATGCTGAGAGCCACAGCCCACTTAGCTTGGCTTGACTGCACCCCACCATTTGGATGCAAAACACAAACCCAGGCCTATGTCCCTGGCTCTGTAGGTCCTCAGGGATGAGAACACTGACTGGCTGTCCTTCCACTCGCGAGCTTCCTGGGGCCAGGGTGGCTGTTTTGTGTCTCAGTCACAAGGACCCAGGTGTGATCCCAGGGAACAGCTGCATCTGTCTTGTTGGCTGATAGGCCCTAGGACCTGCAGGGATGCTGCTGTGTAACTGGCCCTCAGGGTTTGTTTGTTGAATGAATGAGTGAGTGAGTGAATGAATGGGATCTGGGCATACAGACTCCAGTATTTTTTTAATTTTGTTTTAAGGTTTATTTATTTTAGAGACCGTGAGACAGAGCACAAGCAGGGGAGGGGCACAGAGAGCTGGAGACAGAATCTGAAGCAGGCTCCAGGCTCTGAGCTTTCAGCACAGAGCCCAACATGGGGCTCGAACCTGTGAACCATGAGATCATGACGTGAGTTGAAGTCGGACAGTCAACTGACGGAGCCACCCAAGAGCCCCCAGACTCCAGTATTAATGGAAGATCTGGGGGACCTGGGTGGCTCAGTTAAGCATCTGACTTCAGCTCAGGTCATGATCTCATAGTTGGTGGGTTTGAGCCCTGCATCAGGCTCTGTGCCAACAGCTCAGAGCCTAGAGCCTGCTTCAGATTCTCTCTCTCTCTCTCTCTCTCTCTCTCTCTCTCTCTCTCTCTCTCCAAAATAAATAGCATTAAATGGAAGATTCCATGCACGGAATCTGGGAGTCACTGCACTAAGTGCATGCCTCTGGAGAAACCCAGCCATAGAATTGCTAGGCCTTGTGCCTCAGCAGGCGATGGGAGCCCGGGACCTTATATCAGCTAGTGATGCTCAAGCAAATGCCAGGTGTGGTTTCCAGTTTAAATATAGCATCCCTGCAAGGGGCCACAGAGCCTGCTGGCACCTGGCTGACCCAGCAAAATGCCTATCTTCTTCCTCATTTTCCTCCCTATGCTGGGTCTCCCGTGGGGTCGGTATCGGGGGGATTCAATGGTTCACAGCAGCACTGACAGAACTATGTGGTATTTAACCTTACCTCCTTTTGTCCCCAGTTGTCTTGTCCCAGATGCAGCTTCAGGAGTCGGGCTCCAGTGAGGTGCAGCCCTCACAGGTCCTGTCCCTCACACGTGCCATCTCTGGGGACACTGTCTCCAGCAAGAGTGTTACTTGGAACCGGCTCAGGCAGCCTCGAGGGAAAGATCTCCAGTGGCCAGGGAGGATGTACTACATGCCCAGATGGTATAAAGACTACCCACCATCTCTCCAAGGTCGATTAGTCATGGACTCAGACATGTCCAAGAACCAGCTCTCCCTGCAGCTAAGCTCAGCAACCACCAAGGACATGGCCATGTATTACTGTGCAAGAGACAGAGTGAGTGGGCATCATTGTGAGCCCAGACACAAACCTCCCTGCAGGGACACAGGAGGGGCTGGGCACAAGTCATGAAGGGCTGCTCAGATGCAACCATTCCCAAGTGGTGCTCCAGACACCAGGGGAAGTCAGGCCACAAGGGGGCACTCAGGTCACCAGGGTGTGCTCAGGCCACAAGGGGGCACTCAGGTCACCAGGGTGTGCTCAGGCCACAAGGGGGCACTCAGGTCACTGGGGGGCTCAGAACTCCAGGGTGTGCTCAGGTCACCAGGGGTCACCCAGGACCAACAGGGGGAGCTCAGGTCACCAGAGAGCAGTGAGGAGCCACCATGGGGTGCCCAGAACACAAGCGCAGGGCTCAGACCAGAAGCCGGTGCAGAAGTGAGCAAAGGCAGAGTTTCCTGCTGCGTCTTAGATTGCTTTTGCGCCGAGATTCATTAACAGAGCTCACAGGAAACTGAATATATGGTTGTAGCAGTTGTACTGTTTTTTCTTAATTTAAAACAAAAATAATACATGTGTTGAGGAGAGTGCACACAATTATTAAAAACTTGCCACTTCAACAAATATGACTTTTTAAAAGGTTTTATGTGTTAAAGAAAAAATGCATTCCCTTTTGGTCTGTGATTGGCTTAAGTCTCTTTTTTAGGAATGGCACTTTCCTATCAATGCCGATTTCCACCTGCAGAACTTGTGTTTGTTCCTTTTTTTAAGTGACATAAAATTCACAACAGAAAATTAACCACTTTGAAGTGTCAATTCAGTGCTGTTCTGTACATTCATTATGTTGTGCAACCATCACCTCTCTCTGGTTCCAAAGTATTTTGATCATCCCATAAAGAAACCCCGTACCCATCAAACATTAACTCCCATTTCCTCCTCCTCCCAGTCCCTGACAACCATTAATCTGTGATTCTTTTAAACTAGAATTCCCAGAGGCACCTGGGTGGCTCGGTCAGGTTAGGTGTCCGACTTCGGCTCAGGTCGTGATCTCACAGTTCGTGGGTTTGAGCCCCGTATCAGGCTCTGTGCTGACAGCTCAGAGCCTGGAGCCTGCTTCAGATTCTGTGTCTCCCTCTCTGTTTCTCCCCTGCTCATGCTTTCTCTCTCTCTCTCTCTCTCTCTCTCTCTCTCTCTCTCTCTCTCTCTCTCAAAAATAAATAAAGCTTTAAAAAAAATTAAAGTAGAATTCCCAGAGTCACAGAAACAGCATGCTTGGGATGTTGAGGTCTGGGGTCGGATGCTAAACAAAGACTCCTGGAACACGTCTATTAAGCCGAGGAAAAATCACCTCTTTTTAATGTGTGTGTCTTGTGATCTTCCAGATAGCAAATCTTATTTTCCCTAGAACACGAGATCATCTTACCATATACCAAAGTAACTGAGTGAAACTGGGCCATTGTTTCTGTCTCTGCTCACTCACCTTCCACTTTCTCACCTCTTCTTCTATAGATGGTAGGAGTCTAATAGTGTTACTACTTTCCCTTTCCAGTCTCTATTTGTTCAAAGTGAGTCACTGAGAGTGACAGTGACAGAATGGTAGAGTAAGCTCTCATTCTCCTACAAAACATCAAAAAAGGTGTCACCCTTCCCAGTGACACCATCTCTGCCATCCTCTGTCATCATCACAATAGCACTGAACCAAGACACCCAATGTCACCGGGCTTCATCCAAGGAGGTACCCTCTGGCAGGCGATGCCACTGGCCAGGCTTTCCTTCGCAAACACGTGGTCCCCCTCACATCCCCAACAGATGTTTCCTCCGCATCGTAGGCCTCCCTGTTCTAACCTCAGACACCAGCCTCCATCCTCCTTGCACGAGACAGGAGACTGCCAGAAGGTCAACCCTAGAAGCCACCAGACCATGTGTAGGAGAGAAGGAATCCAAAGACAGGTAGAAAATACACCTCTCCAAGTTGTTTCCGTTTCTTTTTTTTAACATTTGTTCATTTTTGAGAGACAGAGAGAGACGGAGTGCAAGCAGGGGAGGAGCAGAGAGAGACAGAGGGAGACACAGAATGAAGCAGGCTCCAGGCTCTGAGCTGTCAGCACAGAGCCTGACGCGGGGCTCGAAATCATGAACCACAATATTGTGACTGAGCTGAAGTCAGACGCTTAGCCAACTGAGCCACCCAGGCACCCCTCCAAATTGTTTCTTGCATAAACACAAGGAAAAAATTGGTAAACACTTTGTCACTGTCACCCCCACTTCTGGATTGGGATCTGTGGTGTCTTCAACAGAGAACAAAATCATAATGCGCCAGTGAACGTAAAACCACAGGGAATGGGATGCGGATCCCTTAGAAGGATTTTGATGGCAGGTAAGTAAATAAAAATTCAACGGCATCATTCCAATGTCCCTTAAAAGCAGAAAATTAAACCAGAATTTGGTAATAACATTGATATTATTATTGATCATAATAAAATTGTGGTTTCATCAGTTTTGAGGCTGCACTTTTAGGGTGTTGTGCCTTCCCGTGGACGGGTAAGAGGACCCGTCACTCTGCAGGGTCCTCTTAAGGACTTAAGCAGGGTCACTCTGCACCCTTGTAACTTCTACTGCTCCAAAGACTACTTTCTCAGATGTTAATACAGCCACTGGGACTCATACTCACCGGGCATGTGATGCACCTTCTCTAACCCTCCACTTCCTATCTCCATCTGTCATTGAATTTGAAATGAGT
Organism: Panthera onca; assembly: GCF_046562875.1. Lineage (NCBI taxonomy): Eukaryota > Metazoa > Chordata > Mammalia > Carnivora > Felidae > Panthera > Panthera onca. Next base: position 146,190,948 of record NC_138344.1, on the reverse strand, counting down.
TTTTTTTTTTATTTGAGAGAAAGAGAGAGCATGAGCATGGGAGGGGCAAAGAGCTAGGAAAAGAGAGAATCCCAAGCAGGCCCCACGCTCAGCACGGAGCCTGACACGGGGTTCAATCCCATGACCCTGGAATCATGACGTGAGCCAAAATCAAGAGTCAGACACTCAACTGACTGAGCTACCCAGGCTTCCCTGAAGTGAGTTTCCTACAAGCAGTATATCGTCAGGTCACCTCTTTGATCCATTTTGCCAGCCTATCTTCTAATTGGTCTGTCTGACCGTGCATTAAAAATAATTATTGAGGGGCGCCTGGGTGGCTTGGTCGGTTAAGCGTCCAACTTCGGCTCAGGTCATGATCTCGCGGTCCGTGAGTTCGAGCCCCGCGTCGGGCTCTGTGCTGACAGCTCAGAGCCTGGAGCATGTTTCAGATTCTGTGTCTCCCTCTCTCTCTGCCCCTCCCCTGTTCATGCTCTGTCTCTCTCTGTCTCAAAAATAAATAAACGTTAAAAAAAATTAAAAAAAAAAAAGAAGAAGAAAAATAATTATTGACACATTAGCCTTCAATCTCTTTACATGTGCTTTCTATTTGGTTCCTGCAGTTTTCATTTCTCTGTTCACCCTTGTTGCCTTCCTGTGGCACTTGAACATATTTTAGGATTCATCTGGGTTTCGTGCCTTCAAATCTTTACAGCGAAACGTGTGTCTTTCTTTGCACGGACTTTTCATAGCAGGTGCATCATCACAGACACTGGGAGATCCTCCAGCAAGCAGTCACCACCCATTCCGTCTGTCCCTGTGCCCTCCCCACCCATGGAGAGCACTGTCTTAAAAGTTTGGTTTCTCTTTCAATCATCAAATATGATTTGTAAAACTCGAGGAAAAGAAAGCCTGTTGTGTGGACACCCCCGGTCTCGCCACTGCTCCTCCATGAAGCCCCTTGAGTCTCTCTCCTTTGACTTGCCGACTGTCTGAGGAATGCTACATAACACGTCACAAAGCCAGTCCTCACAGAAACGTCTGCAAGCAATTCCTGTAGTGTCTTTTCACACGTGCACATGCCTACTTCCCTCTGCTCCCAGAGGCCGGGTTCCCTGGATGTGGTGCCCAAAACTACCAGCCCTTCTACGTCCAGCACTTGGGAAGCCCGTGCAGCCTCTTCATGGCCCCCACGGCCTCAGATGGGAAACCCTCCCCAGGTGACATGTCCTTTCTCTCTCGCTGCTTTCGAGACCACTCCTTGGACTCTGGTTTGCAAAGGCTTCGTCGTGAAACGTCTTGTCGTGATTTCTTCGAGCTTATCCGGTTTTGCTTTTTGGAAGTTTGTATCCTTCACCAAATGTGTTAACTTTTCAGTCATTATTTCCTCAGTCTTCCCGCCCACTGCCTTCCCTCCTTCTGGGGCTCCAGTGCTACCGGGTGACACCTCTGTTCTTGCCTCGGGTCCCCTCCAGGCTGCTCTGGGAAGTCTGTTCCTGTCTGTCGTTTCTACTGTCCCATCCCCAAGTCCGCCAACTGGGCACTCCATCTCTGCTCTAGTGTCCGCCCAGCACAGACTGTGTTTTCCTGTTCTATAAGTTCTGATTCTTTTTTATAGATTCTACTTCTTTGTTTCCATTTTCTGATTTTTTTCATTTGCTTCAATAAAATTTGTGATTAAATTTTGAGGCATCTCGTGTGTGTGTTTTACCCAAGTGTAGTTAACGTACAGTGTCCCATTAGTTTCGGGAGTGAGCGCAGTGGTTCAGCACCTCCCTACATCACCCTGCTCCATCCCTGTCACCTGTCTCCGCCTCCCCCCACCCCCCCACGACCACCACCTCCACTCTGGCGACCACCAGTTGGCTCTCCGGCTCTAAAACATCGCCATATAATTGCAACATGGAATTCACCTGACTGTTGCTGTCATTTGACTGTTTTTTTCCTCAAGTTAGATTGTCTTGATTGCTGGAATGATGGGCACTGTTTTACTGCATCCTGGAGGTTTCATCCACTACATCTCTAGTTGAGTGTCAGGCCTGGGGTACTTTTGCAGGCTGTGGACCACGTACTATTCAGGCGGGGCATCCGTTCCACTGGCGTGTTTGCATCCCTGCCACTGTGGCATGCCTACTGTGACAGGTGTTGCCTGGAGGGTGGGAGGCAGGGTGGGGTGGGGTCCCCCAGGATGGTGCCCCGGCTGCCCTGCCAGCTTTGAGCTCTTGAACCCCTGGAGACAACAAGGGTCTCCAGATAGGCTGCTATGAGAGCAGAGCCCCCACCAGCTCCCCCCACCAGCCCTGGTCGTCTCTGGGGAAATGGAGTGTCTCAGCCTGGCCCCTAATTGCTTGTGGGGCCCCATTCCCAGCTCCTTTCCCACTCACCCTCTTTTCCAGGAGTCTTCCCTCTGGTGCTGATATATGGGGGAGGAAAGAGCCTAGCTGTGCTGCCTTCTGATGCCAGGCTGTGGGTCTGGGGGCCCAGCCTCTCACAGGTCCTGGGAGATCAGCAAGGGTTCAGTAGATCAGGGGCACAGAAAGCATGAATAGGGACCACCTCATCATCCTCAGTGGGAAAACTTCCTACCACAGAGGCAGACAATCCTGTTTCGGTAACCTGTATATTCAGTGTAATACAAATACGTCCTACAGATGGTAAAATACACAAGAGCAGCCGGAAAATGGAAACTGCGTATGGTCCAAGTAATAATGATGCCACACCCAGCCTGATGGCACGGACCATTCAAAGGAACAGGTTAGAGAGATGTGCTGTTGCTCACAGGGACACCACACTGAAGGAGCTCTAAGGGACGCTCCTACGTGGGAAAAATAAGTCACACATACGTGTGTGTGTGTGTCCTGTTTATGCACAAAAATATCCAGAGTGGCACATGCATGCTGCGTGTGAGTGTGTCAATGCATAGAGCAGTGTGTAGAGACGCAAACCCGCCCATGAGCACCACCAGGCTGGCCACAGCCTCTGACCCCAGCTATTTCTTCCCCACGAGTCTTTCTGGCATTATTGGAGGACATAAACCCCAAAGAAGTGAGCATGTGGGGGGCCCCTGGGGGTCTCAGTGGGTTAAGCATCTGACTCGATCTCGGCTTAGGTCATGATCTCATGGTTGTGAGTTCGAGTTCCACGTTGTGCTCTGTGCTGACAGAGTGGAGCCTACTTGGGATTCTCCGTCTCCCTCTCTCTCGGCCCCTCCCATGCTCTCTCTCATGTGTTCTCTCTCTCTCTCTCAAAAAAATAAATAAACTTTAAATTTAAAAAATATTTTAAAGAAAGAAGTGTGCGTGTGGGAGGAGCATTAAGCAGGACCCCGCCCCGTGTGTGGCTGGGACACCCAGTCCTTCCCAAGCTCACAGTAGCTGCGTGAGCTACATCCCAAACAAGATAATGTTGGAAATAAAAGCAAACTCACCTCAGAAGCTCACATGACCCAGCAACCGACCAGCATCTGCTCTGACAACCTGTTTGTGCCGCTTCGGCTCACAGGATAATAATGACGGTTCCGATGGCACACGGAGGTAAGCAAACGATGGGCTGCAAACTCGTATGTCCGAAAGAGAACACATCGCTTCTCAATTAAAAATCTGATTGGCTCTTGTGTTACAAGGAAACTTCATTAAGTTTTTTAAGCCCTTTGGCTGCTTCTCTGTGTTCTGAACATGTCACATGTTCTTTCCCCCACGCGTCATTCATGTGGACGTGACACACACAGGTTTCCTAAAAGCAAGCCTGCCTGGAATCCTGCACGTAGGGACTTGGCAAAGCGCTAAGGGTTCCTCAAGGTTCCTTTGTGCACTTATTTGCCCAAGGACAGAGGCCGAGGGTCTGTGAGCCAGTGCATTGCTGGCCCCTCTCTCCTTCCTGATTCAACAGCCACACAAGGGAACAGCAAATAAACTAAACCCCGCGGGCAGTTTGGCTGACAGCCAGGAGGTGGGAGAGCCAGGGCCCTGGACAGGGTGAGGCCTCCAGGCTCAGGTCCTCTCCACAGAGCAGGACCACCCAGGTGTCTCTAACCCCTGCGGCTGGTGAGGCAAACCCCCCAGGAGCCACCGCCGCCAAAACAACCAGGTCCCTGAGCCTCCACCCGAGGCTGAGTGCCCTGGGTCTCCAAGGCCTTCATCTCGGTATCAGGGCCGCTGTACTCGGCACATCTGTAAAGGTGGGGGCTCTCCCAGGCTCAGCAGCTGGATTGAAGCAAGGCAGTTGTGCCTTGGCTGGTGGTCTCAGGACAGTGACATGGGATGGCCGTGAGTGACGGGCCTGGGCTCAGAAGAGGCCCTGGGTCAGGAGCCCTGCAGCCAGGATGCTCTTGGAGTCCTGGCCCCCAGGCAGCAAGGGGGCGGCTGAAGCTGACTGTGGAGCCAACAGACACATCCCTGGGCCTGTGATGCCGAGAAGCCACCAGGGAGCCGGAATATGAGCTGGAACGGCATGCACGCATTCATGCACGCCAAGGTGCTCTGGGCAACCAGCCGTCTACACCCTACTGTGGGGTCCCCTTTGTGGGCTCCTGCTGTAGGCCCCCTGCTGTGGGCCCCCACTGTGAGCCCCCTCTGTGAGTTCCCTCCTATGGGCCCCTCCACCATGGGCTCCCCTCTGTGGGCCCCCTGCTATGGGCTCCTGCTGTGGGTTCCCCCTGTGAGCTCCCTCCTATGGGCCCCCTCGTGGGCTCCTCGCTATGGACTCCCAGCTATGGGCACCCCCCCCCCCGTGGGTTCCCTCCTGTGAGCCCCTCAGTGAGCTCCCTCCTGTGGGCCCCCTCCTATGGGACCCCCCATGGGCTCCCTCCTGTGGGCCCCCCGTGGGCTCCCCCCTATGGGCTCCTGCTGTGGGCTCCCCTGTGAGTTCCCTCTTGTGGGCCCCCTCCTGTGGGCCTCCCCGTGGGCTCCCTCGTGTGGGACAGCCCCCCATGGGCTCCCTCCTTTGGGCCCCCGCTGTGGGCTCCCTCCTGTGGGTTCCCCTGTGGGCTCCCTCCTGTGGGCCCCCGCTGTGAGCTCCCTCCTGTGGGCCCCCCTTGTGGGCTCCCTCCTGTGCCCCCCCCCCCCCCGTGAGCTCCCTCCTGTGGGCTCCCTCCTGTGGGCCCCCCTGTAGCTCCCTCCTGTGGGCCCCCTTGTAGCTCCCTCCTGTGGATCCCCCTGTGAGCTCCCTCCTGTGCCCCCCCCCCCGCCTGTGAGCTCCCGCCTGTGGGCTCCCTCCTGTGGGCCCCCCTGTAGCTCCCTCCTGTGGGCCCCCTTGTAACTCCCTCCTGTGGATCCCCCTGTGAGCTCCCTCCTGTGCCCCCCCCCCGCCCGTGAGCTCCCTCCTGTGGGTTCCCTCCTGTGGGACCCCTGTAGCTCCCTCCTGTGGACCCCCCTGTGAGCTCCCTCCTGTGCCCCCCCCCCCCGCCCGTGAGCTCCCTCCTGTGGGTTCCCTCCTGTGGGACCCCTGTAGCTCCCTCCTGTGGACCCCCCTGTGAGCTCCCTCCTGTGCCCCCCCCACCGTGAGCTCCCTCCTGTGGGCTCCCTCCTGTGGGCACCCCTATAGCTCCCTCTTGTGGGCCCCCCTGTAGCTCCCTCCTGTGGGCCCCCTTGTGGGCTCCCTCCTGTGGGTTCCCCTGTGGGCTCCCTCCTGTGGGCCCTCCTGTGAGCTCCCTCCTATGGGCCCCCCTGTGAGCTCCCCCCTGTGAGCTCCCTCCTGTGGGCCCCCCCCCTCTGTGAGCTCCCTCCTGTGGGCCCCCCTGTGAGCTCCCTCTTGTGGGGCCCCCTGTGAGCTCCCTCCTGTGGGACCTCTGTGAGCTCCCCCCTGTGAGCTCCCACCTGTGGGCCCCCCCCCTCTGTGAGCTCCCTCCTATGGGCCCCCCTGTGAGCTCCCTCTTGTGGGGCCCCCTGTGAGCTCCCTCCTGTGGGCCCCCCCCCTCTGTGAGCTCCCTCCTGTGGGCCCCCCCCATGAGCTCCCTTCTATGGGGGGGCCCCGTGAGCTCCCTCCTGTGGGCCCCCCTATGAGCTACCCCCCTGTGAGCTGCCTCCTGTGGACCCTCCCTGTAAGCTCCCTCCTGTGGGCCCCCCCCCACCATGAGCTCCTTCCTGTGGGCCCCCTTATGGGCTCCCTGCCATGGGCCCCCAAAATATAAGCTCCACGTTTCTCTCTGCTGCATCTCTGTCTCCCAACAGGAAAGATGGGGGCCAGGTGCCCCAGCAGGGCTGCCCAGGCCTGTTGGGGGGGTGGACAAGACAAGGGTCCTCACACTGGTGACCTACCACAGGCACACAGCTGGGGCGGGGCCGTCCCTTAGAAAAGATGTGGCCCAGGGACTGGGGAAGTGTGGTCAGGACGTGCAGGCTGGGCGGGCACAGCTCCCTGAAGACCCACCATGTTAGAGACCCCAGGGACTCCTCAGGGGAAGCCAGAAGGCGCCCATGCAGCACCAGTCCCCCCGGGGCTCCCCAGGGTCCTCTGTCTGAGGCTGGGGACCTCGCCCAGGGAGGCAGCTGCCCCAGTCTGGGGGTGGGGGGTGCTCTGAGGGGTCCTCCCTCTGGGTCTGCAGGACCCCAACCTCGGGGCAGGCCTGGGTCTACGGGGAGAATACCAGTCCCGAGAAACCACCGAGCTCAACAGAGCTCAATGTAGGAGGCCAGCCCACACCTGCGTCTCCCAGGCCCCAGGGAGGGCTGGTGAGGGTCTCACCCGACAGGGTGTGACGGCAGCCATGCCAGTTACTGGATGACCTAAGTGGGTGTGCCCACGGAGTGGGGACAGGTGGGCGGCTGGGCTCGCTAACTGTGGGGAGGTGTAGGTGGTCAGTGGCGTCTCTGCAGCCGGGAGGCCAGGCCCACTGACCCCAGGCAGCCACAAGCTGGGACCCCACAAGGCTGAAGGGCTAAGCAGGGCCAGAACAAGAAAGTTGTCATCAACGGACCCAGGCCGCAGTGTCTGAGGTCTGTCACACACAGTGGTGCGGAAGATTCTGGTGTGTATCTTAGGGCTTGGCTTTAGGGAAGGCCAAGCTCCAAGCACTTACCTGCATTGCCTGTCCCCCTAAAAATGGAGGTGACAGGGGAGTGGATGCAGGTGCAGAGGGCGGCCACAGACCCACAGGCACCTGCACCCACTGCCTCCCACCTTGTCCTCACTGCCACCTGCAGCCCCACGGGGCACGTCCCTAGACCCACTGACAGCAAAGTTCCCTGCACAGGCCTGGACATGGGGGGCTTAACATCACAGCCCAGGGAAGGCTGTGTGGGCTGACAGCTCAGAGAGGAAGGGTGAGGGTGCCTCTGTCCCAGGTGGAGGAGATGTGTGAAGGCCAGGTGGACCAGGTGACCCAAGCCAGGGGGTGACACAAAACCCAAATCCCCAGGTGACCAGCTGGGTTGGGGCCGGGACCCTGGGGTGGAAGGACCTGGGGCCCAGAGGGATGGAGAGGCCCTCGAACCCACCCAGGGTCAGATAGAGGCAGCTGGGAACTGCATCGGCCCTGGGCTGTCCCTGGGCTGTGATGCCGTGGCAGATCAAGCCTGAGCAGGACAGAGGCTGTCACCTGCCTGTCGTCTACCAAGTGAACCCTGGTGAGTCCTGGGGCTCAAGTTCTAACCTTGAAGCAGCAGAAGCTTCTGGAATCCACCAATCACTGGCGTGTCCCAGAAGGCGAGTCTGGCTTCCAGTCAGTGTTCCATAAATGCCCATTGAGTGGGTGGAGTGAAGGTTCACAAGTGGCCCCCCAAAAATATCCAGGTCCTGATTCCCAGAGCGTGTGACTGTCACCTTATATGGAGAAGGGGTCTGTGCAGATGAATTTAGTTAAGGTCACGAGATGGGGAGGCTGTCCTGGATTATTATCAAAGCCCTAAATGTCATCACAACATCCTTACAGGAGAGAGAGGACACCACCCCTCCAGCTCTGAGGACACAAGGAGGGGCCCTCAGCCAAGCGACGTGCAGGGTGTGGCCCTGGATGCTTCTGGATCCTTTTCTCTGGGCCGGACACCGCTTCCTGGGATCAGAGCACCCCTCTCAGGGCTGGGCTCCCCCTCTCAGGACTGGACACATTTCCACCACGCCCTTGGGGCAAAGCGAAGATCCAGAGAGTTGAGCTGACATCCTGGGGGCACTGAGGACGCCATGTCCTTCCCAGCAGCAGGCAGGCATCTGTCACTGAGCCTGGCCTGGGCCCCTGCCCAGCTGGGGATGACGAAGAGCTCTGGGCCTGAACCACTGGCAGGCACGGGGCTTGTAACTGGTGCGGAGGGAGGTGCAGGAAAAAGTGTTTTGTCCGCCCTGGTGAAGCGACGAGAACCAGAGTGAGTGCTCCCCTAGACCAGGGGGCCCTGCATCACGTCCTGGAGCCTGTGCTCACGGAGCTGGCGACGCGGGCTGTGCTCCTGAGCACCTAGCCTGGCGAGGGCAAGGGGCCAGCACTCCCGGGGAGGCCAGAGTTGGGAAAGGACACGTGCATTTGGCAGAGGGGCCCTTCAAGGACCGCCTGAGGGAGGCTGGCACCAGACGGCACCGTCCCCAGCCCCCACATGAACACAGAGGCCAGGAGAGCAGATGCAAGTTGTGATGTGACCCAAGAGAGACAGGCCTCAGACGGTTTGTCGCACCGAGAAGGGAGCTGGGGCAGCAGCCACCCCCCCTCAGGCCAAGGCCCAGTGCAGTCTGCTCTGCTGGGGAGGGGTCTGACTGGTCTCTGCCGAGGGCAGAGCAGCAGCGAGCCTAACCTTTGCCCCCTCAGCAGCCCCCGGTCACTGCCGGCTCTTTGGGAGGGCCCAGCTGCAGAATGTCCTCGAAGCCCCAGTCCGAGCTCCTGAACACAGCGGAACATGGACCACCAGGACGAAACCACAGGGGCGCCCAGGACCCCTGAGCGCAGGGACGCAGGATGCAGCCAAAGCCCCTAACCACCCTCCACCCCACAGGGCTGCCCACCGGCAGCCAGGGAGGCTGGGACCCTTGCAGGTCTGGGGCGAGCAGGCTTCCTGTGGGCGACCCGCGGACCAGGCACGGATGCGCGCTTTCTCCTCCCGACTACGTCCTGCCGCTTCTTGAGGACAGCACCACGGACACGGCTGTGCATGCGCGTGGAAGAGGGCGCGTGTGCCTGCTCCGTCGCCAGACGTGTTCTTGCACACAAGAACACGTGTTTCACGGCGAGGAGGCTGCAGGAGAGGCTTCTGCGCCTGCAGGCTCATCTGTCCTCAGCACTTGGCCTGCTGACTTATTTCTCCACCGTTCCTGGGGATCAAAGCCCTGAAAATCCACAAATGGTTTCTAAAGCTCAGAGATGGAAGTTTCCAGAAATGCTTCCCCGACACCACCATGGCTCCAAGAGGTGAGAGTCCCAGGGGTGAGGGGGAGGAGCTGGGGAGGAGGAACATTCCAGAGGGGGCTCCCCAACTTTGTCCCCCTCACTCCCCCAAGACCACTCCTCAAAATTAGGAGGAGTATGGGCACCCTGGTCTCTGGGGCCCAGCACTGTGGCTGCTGTGGCTGGACATGGGCCAGGGACGGCCAGGGGCTCCCTCGTCAGGCTACTGCCCCACAGGAAACCCCACCCCAACCCTGGGGCCTAGATGTCAGGCAGAGGGGCTACTCGGATGCCGGGAGAGCTGCCATCCCACGACGCTGTCTGCCGTGGCTCCAGAAGTGGCCTGGAGGACATGGGGGGAGAGGCCACTCTCCCAGACCCCGTGGTGGTCCCAGTGGGGAACCGATGGGCACTGGCCACCAGCCCAGGGTTCACGGACCAGGGTGGACCTCAAACGGCACCATCCACACGGCCCCTGAACACGTGCATCTGGCCAGATGCCACCCAGCTCCGTCCCCTCCTCCTCATCCCAGCGACCTCTACCAGCAGGGAGCAGGGAGCAGGTGGATGTGTGGATGCCTGGGCCTCAGCACGCCCACCGCACAGTGGCGTAGTCATAACAGTAATAACAACAGCCCCGCGGGGCGGGTGCTGAGGACCACGTGAAGACGGGCACCAGGCTGCAGCCTGCAGCCACAGCGAGCACTCAGCCCACGACCACCTGCCCCGCCCCAGCATCCTTCATCTGCTGTACAAATGCGCGCCCCACCCCCGCAAAGCTGCCAGGCCTCCTGGGGCCACGGCCCTGCCCTCTCCGGCCCCAGGAGGGGACCTGGGACGCTGGAGGCTCGGTGGTCGGCTGAGGGCGTGTCCACACCCCTGCTCCCCCAGGTGACTGCTGCTCCTGTGGCTCGGGTGGGGCAGGCGCCAGGTGCGGGTGTGGACTCGCCCACTCAGGGTATCGCAGCAGCTCACGCTGGGGACGACCCAGCAGAATGCATTTGTTAGCACAGAATAGGCGTCACGTTTCCTTTCCTAGCAATGAAGCTTAGCCAGACGGCTCAGCAGGCGGACACCGCGGTGGGAGCCGTCCAGAGACCCGACATCCCCGGCCCGGATGGCTTTGTGGACGGGGCTTCAGACTTCCACAGACGTGGTCACTGCCACGCAGACCTGCTCCTGGACTCTGTAAGTGGATCATGCTCCAAAGAGCCCAAAAAGAGCAATGCGGGCCCGTTTTCATACTAACATGAAGAGCCCTCAAGGAGGGCAAATTCCGTCCAGCTCATTGAACTAAGACTTAAACCAGGATTAGGCCTCCCCTGGGCCTCCCTGTACCTGGGCCTCCCCTGTACCTGGGCCTCCCCTGCACCTGGGCCTCCCCACACCTGCACTTCCTCACCTGCATGTGCCCCAGGTCCTGCTAGAACCAGGGGGAATTGAAACTGCATCCGAGGACAGCAGGTGCTCCGGGAGTGGCTGGTCACTGAGGCCCGTCACCACAATGGCACAATCCCAGGTGGCTCTAGAGTAGATGGGTCCACAGGCAGATGGCAAAGGGAGACAGCCAGAGAGGGGCCGGTGAGGCAGAGCCAGACACCCTCGTGGGTCTGAGCACAACTCAGACCCCGAGTGCAAGGCTCAGCGGCAACAGGACTGACCCCTGTCCGCTCCAGCCTCCCCGGGTGGGAACCATCTGTTGGCCCCAGGGTGCCCCTCACAACGCCCCATGGGCGGCCGCCCAGTGCCGTGTTCTGGCAAGGAGCCTCCCCCGGCTCCACCTCCGCCCTTGGATCAGCCCTGGGCATCCCAGGCTCCTCCCCCTCCAGCCCTGCAGCCTCCCTGGGAAGAAGGATTGGAGGCGAGTCTGTGTCACTGTGGTGGCTACTGCATTGGGAGTAGCTATGCAACCACAGTATTACAGCACCCATCCAAAACCCCGTCCCGGGGGGTCCCAGCTGTGGCCCTGCTCTCAGCGCAGCAGGGACGCCTTCCCCCGGATTTTGAATGGGGCCACATCACCATGCATATGGTGTCACCAGGACAGTGCAGCCTGTAACCCAAACCCACCCACAGCAGGCACAACGGAAGGAACAGGGCTTCCGTGACGCTGCGCCAGGACCCTGCCTGCTGACTCCATCAGACCCTGAAACCCACCAGCGGAAGCCACCCCAAACCTCAGCCAGACCTGCCTGACTGGGCAGGGACAGCACAGGGGTTGCCCTGGTGAGCAGGCCCTGCCCCACCCTATAGCCACTGGGCTACCCGGACACGTCACCCCACACCCCACATCACCCCAACCCCACATCACCTAAACCCCACCACACCCCACATCACCCCACCCCCACGTCACCCCACAGCACCTGTTCCCCAAGCAGACTGGGGGCCTGCCCCGTGGGACCCGGGAAGGTGGGCGGGACTCCCCCCTTCAGGGACGGCTGTTTGAACCTGATTTGGGAAATGTTTCTTCTGGGAGGATGGATAGACCCACGTGCCCCTCAACCAGTCTGGCTGGTCCATCCATCCCATGCTCTGTGGTCCCCTTGGCCTCGTCCAAACCTGGCCTCACCAGGAGGCCCCCCAGCGACCCTGCAGACACGCTGCAGACACAGTATCCCCGAAGTGGACACTCTCCCCGTGGCCTGGGCCACAGATGTGGGCACACACCCCGAGAGTGTGTGAGACCCCGGGCCACCACCCACACCCCCTGTGCCCACGCCCGTGGAAGCTCAGTCTCCACCCGCCCCTGCAGCAGGTGTCCCTGGGGAGACAGGGCAGCTGGACCACGCCAGCTGCCCACCACGTGGGGCAGCTCTGGACACCTGTGCAGACACGCCCGGCTGGGCGCCTGGGCCTCTGGCAGGGAAGGGGCCCCTCCAGCATGCTCGGGGGCTTTTTGACGGGGAACTTTCTACTGTGTTACGACGGTAGCTACTACGCCCACAGTGACAGACCCAGCAGCAAAAACCAGCCAGAGTGGCAGGGCCCTCCAGCCCGGCTCCTGAGGGCCAGAGCGGGACCCTAGGCCTCCTGAGCCACTGGCAGCCAGCTCGGCCTGTGGGCTTGTGTCCAGGTACAACATCCACCCGCAGCTGGGGGCTTCAAAGGGCTCTGAGGTGGCCGCACAATCCCCACTGGCAGAAACAGACCTGCTCTCAACACCACGGCGGAACCGAGCAGGAAGGACAGAGTCTACCCTGGGCAAACTCCCAGTGGGCAGGACCCCCAGAGACCCTTGCGGGGCTGACAGGAGTGGACACTAGAGCTAGGCCCACACTAGGCTGTGTAGGAGCTCACTGATGCTGGAGGCAGGACAAGGCTCTCAGGGAGTGGGGCACCTCACAGCCTGTGCCGTCCTCAGGGACATGGGTCCTGATCCTGGACGGGCCATCGGGGGCTCCTGGGGCCTGTCCCCCAGGAGACGGGCGGTGCAGGCTCTGGTCATTGCCGGGAGGCTAGAAACCCACCCACAGTGAGTGCCCTCCAGGGAAAGCCCCTCCGAGCAGCCAGCCTAACCCAGCCCAGCCCAGGCCCTGCTAGGGGCCCAGAGCTGCGCTCCCCTCCGTACCCGCCAGGCTCCTGGGGAAGGACGCTGTCCAGGGCCTCATCCAGCTCCCAGCCACGCAGCCCCCTAGCTCCGGCCCTCTGCTGAACATCTTGGGTCTTCCTAAACACACTCTGCCCCTGCCCACGTCCAGGCTTCTGTTCCCAGCAGGGGCACCCCCACTGGGTGGACCTTCCTGGGAGACTGGCTGTAGGACAGCAGGGATTTTAACTGCGGGTGCGGGGGGGGGGGGGAGGTTGGGGTACGACTGCATCTACTCCATGACTTACAGCAGCGAAGCTCAGCCCGAATCTCCCAGATGGGCAGGCAAAGGCAAAGGGCAGTGGCGTTGGGGACTGTCCCCTCCACAGGGCCTGTCTGGAAGCCACTACCTTCCTCCCCCACTGCCCGCCCCATCCAGTGCCCCTCGGACCTGAGCCCGAGCCCCAGGTCCCTGCCAGCCCACCGCAGACTCCCACAAGCGGACAGCTCCTCACTGGCCAGCCCATGGCCCCAGATGCCGCTGTTCCCACCCTGGAGCAACTGTTTCGAGCTCCAGCAATGCAGCAGACCCACACCTCCGTCTCCAGCCTGCCCCAGTGCCTCCCAGTCCTGGCATCCACGAACAAGGAGTCCACAGTCCTTGCACCCACCTTTACCAGCCCAGGCGTTCTGGGCACGTCCTCTCCCATCCCAGCCCACCCAGGGCTGCAGACTGCGGCCTCCAGGCACCCACCGCGGCAACTGGCATGCGTCCTGGTCCCAGGGCAGACCCAAGCCTCCTCCACAGCCCTAATGGCCCCTGGGCCCTCCCCGTCCTGAGGAAGCTCCTCCCACCAGCCCCGCCTGCAGGGGCCAGGCCCTGGTTATTGTCATGGGGCATCAGACAGTGTCTATAACTACGGGTGGTACCACAGTGATGCCCCTCATAGCAGCAACCAGGCCCAGCACCACCTGCTGCCTGGGGGCCCACCCTCTGACCCCAGGCCTGGCAGCTCACCCTTTTCAGTCTGAGGCATTCACCTCTAGCCTCTGGCCCTGGAGGGATGGGCCCCTCACGCTGGGGTCTGTGCTTCAGGGGGTCTCCGGGGCTGACTGATTCTAAATGAGGAGGCACATCCACAGCCAGAGGGGCTGTGCTGGGCCTGGGGAGGAGGAAACCACAGGCTTGGGTGCACACAGGGGCAGAGGGACCAGGCCTGTGAGTCACAGAGCCCAGGCCCAGCAGCCGCCCTGCCTTCACCAGGACAGCGAGCACAGAGCCCCCAGGCTGGCACAGGTCACCCCACGTCCATCCGTCGGTCCTCCCCTCCACAGAGGCTCCATCAGCACCCCCTCCACAGGCCACAGGGACCAGTCCTAGACGCCCAGCTCCTCACCACGAACTATAGATGAGCCACGCCAGGGTCAGGACCCAGGGGGACCCAGGGCCCCTCGACCAAGCCCCAGCTCCCAGCCCAGCCCACACTCAACCTCCCCGGGGGACACCTGCCTCAGCATGTCCCTCGGAGGCAGGCTGAGGGGCCGTGGCCTTGGCCAGGACAGGCTGAGCAGCCGTGAGCAGGGCCCGCCTCTGGGCCCCAGGGACAGGCCATATTGTCTGAGCTTCTATCACTGTGGGTACTGGGGTACTACCTCCCACGGCAACACGGCCTATGCTCAAAACCAGCCTCCCTCCCTGGGCCCCACTGCTTCCTGCTAGGGGCTGGGCCCTGTCCCCTCATGCTGTCCCCCCAGTTATCATCAGAGGCTGCAGACCTCAAGCCAGTGCTGTCCTGAGGCAGGGCTGGGGCACTGTGGTCTGGGCACCAGGGTCCAGCGCAAGCACCCTGGGAGGAAAGAGTATGGACGGCACTGACCTCCAGAGCCGGCCCCTGTCCTTCCAGCCGCCCGGCCTCACTGCCTGGGAGGCTCCCCCTCCAAGAACAAGAGGATGGCGCCGGGTTTTTGCACACACAAGAGGCCCTCCTGCACCCTGGGCTCGGGCCTGGGCACGTGGCCGGGGGACAGTCAGCTGGCAGGCCCTCTGCAGGGAGCCCTCCCCATGGCCCCCAGCCCTCACCTCCTCTCCCTGTTCCCTGAGCTCTCCCTTCTCTTCCCTCCACGTGCTGTGCTAAGACCCTTCCGGGGAGGGGAAGCCACAGAGGATGGGGAGCCGGGCTCCCCCACCATGATATCCAACAGCAATGTGACACCTGCAGAGCGGATACCAGACAGTGACTGGGGCGGGGGCAGCTCAGGCCCGGAACCTGACCAAGATCTGAGCTGACCCCCCTGCCGAGCGCTCTGTGAGCCCGGGGCCGAGCCCGGGGTGCTGGCCTGGCTCCCAAGTCCCGGCCCCCGTGACCCCGCACCTGCCAGGTGGAGGGCAGGTGTACAGGGCACTGCCAGTTGCAGAGGAGCGGCTGAGGCTGCTGCAGGGGGAGCTGGGCTGAGGTGCCACACCCCTCCCCCAGGGGGAACGAGACGGAGGGGAGATTCTGTACGGGACCCTCTCAAGGTGTCACAACCCCCACAGTGGGTCAGGACAGACCCAAAAGCCCTTCCTTGAGCCCTCTGCCCCTCTGCCCTCAGGCATCCCGTTCCGGCTGACATTGACCAGCCAGCATGGCTGAGCAGCAGACCCCTCACAGACAGGACGGACCCAACATGCGCGGGGGCCCAGAGCCCAAGGAGCAGGAGGCCAGCCCACCAGACCCGGGCTCAGGCTGCAGCCCCGCTCCACACAGGGTGGGCTGGGGGAGGCTGGCTTCTGCCTCAGAGCCCACCCACCCATATGGGGCTCAACCAGACACCAGACTGGGCTGAATGTGCCCCAGAATCCTCACGCACTGGAACTCCAGACTCCAGAGCTCAGGGGGAGTGTCCAGCATGGAGAAGCCTCCCCACCCCCCACCGTCCATCGGACAAGACCCAGGAGGGGACTGAGCCCCCAGCGTCCATCCATCAGACAAGACCCAGGAGGGGGCTGAGCCCCCAGCACCTGTCCATCAGACAAGACCCAGGAAGGGGCTGAGCCCCCAGCAGGCCAGGAGGTTTATGAGTCAGTCTGTGTCATGGTGGTATAGTGGAAGCTGGTCCCACAGTGACACCCTCCAGGCCGGAAACCCCTGCCCCCAAGTGGGTCCACCAGCAGAAGGACCTGCCTCCCGGACTGAGGTCTGCATCCTCCCACCCAGTTCAGGGGGTCAGTGACAGCCTGAGGAGGGTCCTGTTCCAGGAGACAGGCTGCCCAGTGCAGCCTCCCCACCTGGGGGTCCTTGGTGGATTTTGTGCAGGCCTGAGGCAGAGTGGGTAGTAACGGGTGGGCTCATGGTGCCTCAGGCCATTCATAAAACCCGCCCGCAGGCCTCGTCAGACAGAATACCTCCACCCAGCAGGCCATCCCTCCCTGTGGGGGCCTCACGGCCAAGGAGGAGCCTGGAGTATTCTGAGCAGCCCGGGGTCACTGTGTCCGGTGGGAACTAGCACTGAGACGTTGGCTGTGGCCAAAACTGTCCCCATGGGCTCTGGGGGCCCAGCCTGGAGCTAGCGGTCTGACAGGGGAGCCCCGCCCCCAGCCAGGAGGTGTCCGCGGGCTCCTGGGGTAACCGGATAGCCCCCGACGCCCCTCAGCCTCCCAGCTTCCGGGTTAGGACAGGAGGCTGGGCCGGGCGGGGGGCTGGGCCCTGTCCTCACCCTCCAGAGCAGACCTTCAAGGCCTGTGTCCCTCAGGGAGACACAAGCATCTGCTCCTGCCACTGCTGCCCTGGGCAGGGGTCAGCAGGCATGGCCCCTCACGTCAGTCATCTAGGCGCCACTGCTGGACAGAGTCCAGCCGGGCCTCAGGCCCCTTTAGGAATGCCCGGCTGGCGGCCAGCACATGGGGTGCCCGTCAGCCACCAGCCGCCAAGCAGGCAGCACCAGGAAGACCACCCAGAGGGACCCGTGCGCCTCTTCCGCCCATCACCCCTGAGCCCAGTGCCCTCCCCGGTGGGGACGGTCATCCAGGCAGCATTCTCCCTGGGGCCCCCATGCTGCAGCCATTGGGTCCTCAAGAGCCCCTGTCCCAGCACTGAGGACTCGGCCACACAGGGCAGCCAGGGTGCCCCAGCCCACAACAGGACTCCCAAAAGCCCGAGCCCACCATGTGGAGCAAGGAAGAGGAGCTCTGCCTTCACTGGGGCCCTCCACCGGCCTGCACCCACCCACCTGTCACCTGTGAGCCAGTCTCCAGAGGGCCTGGAGCCCCCAACTCAGAGGCCTCCCTTCCTGGGTGAAGGCTCATCCAGCCCAGGTCCCCACTGGCCAGCACCGGTCTTGGGGGCAGAGCCAGCCAGGCTCCAGGCACCCTGTTCCCGCGCAGCTCCCTGGGCTCAGCACCACATGTCCCAGGCAGGAAGCAGATAAGCTCCAGGGCAGCAAACCCCCTCCTGCCTTCCCTTCCTGTCCCACCCCATTCCTCCACACCCCTCCCCTCCCCTCCCTGCCTTCCCTGCACTCAGGCCTGGGAGGTTTTCAGGTACTTTACCTTAAAGCTGGGGTTTCCCTCCATGGATTTCCCTGCGGTTTCTCTCCTCTGGTCAACTCTATATTTCTTCCCTCACTCCCAGCACCACAATACTGCACTCACTCACTCCCTCACTCATCAGCCCAGGGAACTTAGCCAGGCCCTGGGGTGTGACACAGCAGGCACACGCGGCCCTGAGGCTATGCAGACGTTTGCACACGTACAGGTGACACTGAGAAGGGGAATCACAGGGTGTGGCTTGGAGTGTGTGGGTCAGTCAGGGCCCCTTCCTGGAGGACCAGGCACTCTAGCTGCAGGTGGAGAGGAGAAGAATCCAGGACTTTGGCAACGGGGACCGAGGGGCTAGCAAGGATGCCTTCTGGGAAGACAGGGAGCCTCAGATGGGGGAGCCTGAGTCATTCAGGAACGAGCTGGAGCCCAAGACAGAGCTGGGCTGCACTTCAGGAGCCCTGGTCCCAGGCGGTGATGCAGCGGGCAAAGGGGACACAGGGACCCAGATGTGCAAGGTCCAGGCACAGAGGAGCATGCCCTGGAGCCCCCAGCAGTATAGGACACCAACAAGTCAGTGCTCCTGTCCCCAGGCAGGGGACAAAAGCCCCACTTCTCCAGGTCCCTAAGGTCAGCACCCTCAAGCTTCAGTGCACACAGACCCCCTACCCTGGGAATCTTACTGATCTGCAGATCCAGATGCAACCATTCTGGGGAGGCTCCCAGGGAACCCCATACAGCCCTGGATGAGGACGCACTCCTGCCAGGGCGCACTGCTCGGCCAGCGGCCAGAAAGGAGGCCACACCATTCCCCACCTTCCAGAAGACGACGGTCCACAGATCTCCCTCCCCAGCCCCACAAGACTGATTCCTGAGAAGGCCCTCACAGTGACCCCCACCTCCCAAACACTCTCCCCTCTGGTCCTCGAGCCCAGCAGCCTCAGGGTGACATGCACACTCACCCGCGGCCACCCTGCCCCCTCCTGGCCCACCCTTCCTGGGGTTGTTGCTGCTTTTCCCTACTCTCACCTGCAGGGACCCCTCAGGACCCTCCAGCTCACCGGCATGGCACCCGTGACCTCAACCCACACCCGTCCCCACGACCCAGCAAGGTGAGCCCAACTCTCCACAGCCAGGCCTGGACACACAGGGGTCATGACCCCAATGCTCCCTGGCGCCATTTTGAATTGGTGGCCACATGCTGAAGGGGGCTGCAGGCTGCTGGGCTTAGCTCTTACAGGCCCTCACCACACAGTCTGCGTGGGGCAGGCCACCCCAGCACCCAGCTGATATCCACTTTCCCCTCAACTTCCCGGCACCTCCCAGTCTCTTCTGCAGCCCAGTGGCCACAGGACCCACAGAGGCCAGTGAGATGTACTTGGGAAGAAGGAGGCTTCCAGAGTATACTTTGCTGTTTGCTGCCTGCCTATCCTGGGATATAGATGCAAGGCCCAGAGGTGAGCAGCCCCTTTGCCCACCTACTAAAGATAGTGGGCCAAAAATATAGATGGAAACTTGGCCCCCGGTGGTGTTGACAGATTCCTCTGTTCTCACACAGGAGGATTAAGCTGGTGCAGTGGGGTTTCTATTTTACGCGTCCTGACTGATCCCCATGGAGGAGCTTCCCAGCCACCACCTCCACTGGGATTATGCTGTGGGTCCCATCCAGTCTCCCCAGTCTGAGGCTCCCTCCCTACCTGCTTGCCCAGCTGAGGTCCTCTCCTAATTTGATCAGAATAAGAGAAAAGCCTGCCCCCCCCCACCTGCCTGCATGTGTGTGGGTCCCCAAAGAGGCCGCCTTCACAGGCAGCCAACAAGGACACAGTCACACCAAACAAAAGACGGCACCATGTTGGGACAGGTAGCACATAGGTGCACACACACCTGTCACCATCACACAAAAACAAGAACGGATGTTTATTTGAACTTACAGGTTATATGGTGCTACTTTCTTTTCTGTTGCATGAATCTTGTTACTTAATCAAACAGGACTATTTGCAGTTAGGACTGACCGGTAGCAGGACCTTTACGTGGTATGCGTGGAAACACCTAACTCTATTTTTTTTTTCAACGTTTTTTATTTATTTTTGGGACAGAGAGAGACAGAGCATGAACGGGGGAGGGGCAGAGAGAGAGGGAGACACAGAATCGGAAACAGGCTCCAGGCTCCGAGCCATCAGCCCAGAGCCTGACGCGGGGCTCGAACTCACGGACCGCGAGATCGTGACCTGGCTGAAGTCGGGCGCTTAACCGACTGCGCCACCCAGGCGCCCCACCTAACTCTATTTTTAAAATATATCTCCTGTCTTCTGACGGTGATTCATTCCAACTCCTTTCTTCAACTCTCTAGAGCGTTTTTCACATTTTGTAGGTTAGATGCATAAATGCAAGATTTTGTAAAAGGAGAATGCAACTACAGTAGGGCTAATTCATTTTTTAATTTTTTTTATTTCTTTTTGAGAAAGAGACAGAGTGTGAGCAGGGGAGGGGCAGAGAGAGAGGGAGACACAGACCCCGGAGCAGGCTCCAGGCTCCGAGCTGTCAAACCTAAGAACCGTGAGATCATGACCTGAGCCAAAGTCAGACACTTAACAGACTGAGTCACCCAGACACCCCTACAATAGGGCTAATTAGACAGATGTTACCTACATTTAATAGCTATAATGAGGATATGTCTCTGTCCCACAATGCAGTAGGATGTTCTCACTCTGTTTCCTTGTTCCAGCATACTCCTGTGCAGAGCCAGAGGCCTGGGGACATCCTGTGTCCTCTGTGCACATTTACAGATTTAAATAAAAATGCTTTAAAAGACTCAAAAAAAAAAAGAAGAAGAA
Organism: Panthera onca; assembly: GCF_046562875.1. Lineage (NCBI taxonomy): Eukaryota > Metazoa > Chordata > Mammalia > Carnivora > Felidae > Panthera > Panthera onca. The sequence continues at coordinate 146,170,795 of NC_138344.1, read as the reverse complement.
GAAATGGTTTGAAAGCACGGAGACCATTTAAGTCAGAGAAATCAAAGTCGGGTCCCAGGTAAGTTGGGTTTGGTTAATGGTTCCGGGATGCCCAAGTCCGTGAGCTGCAGACAAGTGACCCCCGCCTTCCTCCCGCACATTCAGGCACGTTCCTGGCCTCTGAGGTGTCTGCAGTCTGGCCTCTCCTCCCTGGCCGGTGTCCGTTCGCTGCTCCCGCCCTCCCCCCAACTCCTAACCGAGGACCCGGGACGAGGGTCCTAGTCCTCCTGCATGCATCCCTCCACGTCCTCCGGTCCTCCGGCTCAAACACCATTTACACACTGATGGTCCTGGCCCTGGATGGACCAGATGCCCACATGCCACCTGGGCACTGGCAGCTCCCTGGAGCTTGCGGGTTCCTGCCCCACCCCCGCACACCCCCTGCTCGGTCTCCGTGGCCGCCCACACTCACGGCTGCTCTGTCTCACTCCCCATGTCTAATCCACCCCAAACCCTGTAAGCTCCACTGTGAAGCCCTACACACTCAGAGGACACCACACAGCCCACTGTGCATGGCCTGCTTGGGGCCCATGGCCCGCCTGTGCACCCCACGCCTCCCGGTGCACCCCACCGCCCTAGGTGGCAACAGCTGGCCTTCCAAGACCTTCTCTGGACCCTCCCCCACCCCATGCACCTGCTGGAAACCCTCCCAGAGCCCTCCCCTTCTCAGAGAAAACCCCAGTCACTCACGAGGCCCACACTGGCTCTGAGGGGGGCCTTGTGTGTGGGGGGGGTCCCTCCACCCAGAAGCCTCCTCCCTGGAGTCAGTGTCACCCTGCGGGTCGTCTGCATGGAAACCTCAGAGGTCACACACCCCCAACGCCAGAGACCTGTGGAAGCCCATCACCACACCTCACACATGCTCACACCTGGGGGTCCTGGGGGCTGCCCCTCACTGCAGTCCCACCAGTCCCGGCAGAAAGACGATAGGGAATCTTAAACCAACCAACACGATTCGAAACAGTGTTCGAACAGTGTTCCAGAACATTCTTAAACTTCTCAGGAAAAAAACAACCCAGAGCAGTCAATACAGTTACTGGGCTCAATAAAATACAGGAGATATTCAGCTTTAAGGCACTTCCTGAGTGCCCAGGAAGGCTCTACTTTGACCAAGGCCAGAACGACACGACCAGACTTCCCAGCAGGGGCTCCTTCTCTGCCCTGAGTACATGCCATACGTCTACTTCAGTGGCAAATAACCTGCAGGAAACATTGCAAACAGAAAGATAAGAGTAAGACCTCCCCACGTTCCCATAAGGTTGGAGACTGCAGCCTGTTTCCAGTACATGAGTCGGTGACTTTCTGGAATGTTCTTCGTTCATGAAGATCTGTAGCTCTTCATGTGAGAATCCCCCACACTAAAGGTTGCTTCCGGAGCAAGTGTGGGTCTCAGCAGCGGCTTCACTTGCACTCTGGTAAAACTCTTCTTTCTTTTAGAAATTCTAAAAGGCAGGAGGGGCGCCTGGGTGGCTCAGGTAGTTAAGTGTCCAACTTTGGCTCAGGTCATGATCTTGAGGTTCATGAGTTTGAGCCCCGCGTCAGACTCTGTGCTGACAGCTCGGAGCCTGGAGCCTGCTTTGGATTCTGTGTCTCCCTCTCTCTCTGCCCCTCCCCTGCTCATGCTCTGTCTCTCTCTGTCTCAAGAGTAAACATTAGAAATTCTAAAAGATTTGTTCATTTTGCAATTGACAACTTCAAAATAAGCAAACGGAGATCAGATCATTGACAAGAGGAGAATGAATCTGACCTGATTTCTCAAAAGAAAATGAAAGCTTATTTATGCCCATAAAACTCTGTTGGAGAGAAAATATGACTCAAGAATTTTATGACCCAAAACACGGGCATTCAAATATATTTTCCATGTGCGTGAACTTGGAGGACTAACCCCTTCAATTCTTCCTTACAGAGTAAATCCATATGTAAGACACTAATATTTAATTATAAAAAGTATAATGTTTTCGAGTCTATGTTATACAAGCTGAATAATGAAAATCTTCATATGAATGTACACACATATACAACCAACATTCAATATAGATAATACAGACTGTTGGAAATAAAATTATTTATTTGAATAAAGACCAACTTTATCCAACCAATAGATAGTTGGAAGGTTTCATGCAAAAGACATACCCATTTTAAGTAAAAGAGCCTGCTTGGGGGGGGGGGGGGGGGGCGGGCGGGGCGTGTGCATGTGCGGGAGCCATGAACACGGTACAACGAGCGTACAGTCGTCACTAACTGTCAGGCAGAAGGAGCTGTGATGCCAACAGAGGAGCATAAATGAAATACTGAAAATATTGTTTAATTAACCAACCCCAAAGGCAGCAGTAAAGGCTGGAGAGAGGCACGAATGCGGCCAGGCCACCAGCGGGCGGGCAGGCGGGGAGCTGGGGGAGCAGCAGGTCCCCCTGGGGATGTTGGGGGGGGGGCTGCACCTGCCGGGGCGGGGGTGGGTGGGGCCCGGAGCTGGTTGGACCGGAGGCCGGAGAGCCGGGCCAGGTACTGGATACAGGTCCCCTCTGGGGACGCAGGGCGGAGTGGAGAAGGAGGGGAAGCAGCTTGAGTCCCAGGAGCTCCTGGGCGTGGTAGAGGCTCGCAGTTCCCACCGCCTGTGGCTTCCTCCTTCCGGGACCCCCCTCCCCCCTCCCCCCTCCCCCCTCCCCCCCACACACAGCACTTGCCCCTCAGCTTCCCAGAATCGGCGGAGACACACATGTAGAATCGTGGCGAGGAGAACGTCCATTTTTGGTGACCCTAGGGAGACTGAGGTAACGCGAATGCACAGGACGCAGGGAGGAGCCACGAGCCGCTGACACCTGCAGAGCCCACGTGACGGAGGCCACAGGACAGCCGAGAAGGCCCAGCGTTCTGCCCACGAACACCTCTCCCTGGTCCCAGCGCCTCGTGTGCCACGACCCGCGGGGGGCGGGGACCGCGGTCCGCAGGGCCCCTCGGTGCCCAGCGCGGGTCACCCCAGCCGCCCGCCCACCCCGTCCCCGTCCCCCGTCCCCGGGCCGCGGAGCTCCCGAGGCTGCCCCGCCCCGGCGTCCGCCCCGTCCTCCCTCCGACGAGACGCTACAAAAAGAGCGCGTCCAGGGGGTCACTTCGGGAGACGACGAGAGCGAGTGTGAACTGGGAGAACAGCAGCGAGCTGCACCGGCACCGGAGGAGGAGTCCCCAGGGAAACCGGGCCACAGAAGGACACGTCCACGCGATCATCCGTCACCAGTGGAGAGTAATGAACGGAGCAGCGGGACTTGTGACGGAAAACACAACGCCCGGGACGGCCGTCAGACACACGCACGGCCCGGCCTCGGGGACGAAGCCCTGCACGATGGGTCCCTCGTCTCAGGCGCGCGAGGCTCCCTGTCGGCCGCAGATTGTGCCTGTGCCAGGATGGAGCGTATGAATTCCATTTTAAAATACATCTTCCCTCCTCTTCTTTCGTTAGCGTTGGAAAGAATCGACTTGAGCAGGATTCAAAAAGACGAACTCCTCAGAAAGGGGAGACACAGGCTCCTCCATTTCTGACCCCACGATCAGCGCCAGGCAGCCGTGAGCAGCACGACAGGTCACAGGGGAAGGCGGGAGCCTGTCTGTCTTTCCAAAATAAGGCCACTGAAGACGTGGCAGCAAGCTAAGTGTCCACCTCGGGTGGACACATAGAGAAGACATGGTGTCCACACAGTGGACTGTGTCACTCAGCCACACAAAGGGAATCCTGCTGTCGGCCCACACGGGTGGGCCTCAAGGGCATTATGCAGAGTGACACGAGCCACAGAAAGACGCTGTGTGATCTCACTTATGTACAGAAACTTAAAAAGCCAAACTCCTCGGGGCGCCTGGGTGGCGCAGTCGGTTAAGCGTCCGACTTCAGCCAGGTCACGATCTCGCGGTCCGTGAGTTCGAGCCCCGCGTCAGGCTCTGGGCTGATGGCTCGGAGCCTGGAGCCTGTTTCCGATTCTGTGTCTCCCTCTCTCTCTGCCCCTCCCCCGTTCATGCTCTGTCTCTCTCTGTCCCAAAAATAAATAAAAAACGTTTAAAAAAAAATTAAAAAAAAAAAAAAAAGCCAAACTCCTCGAAACAGAGGGTCAAAAGATGGCAACCAAGGGCTGGAGGTGGGGGAGTAGGGGAGACGTGGTTTGGGGTGTAAACTTAAACTAGCAGATGAACCAGTTCTGGAGGTCTGACGCACAGCCTAGGGAGTGCAGTCAGCGATACTGTATCGTAAACTTCCAACTTGCTGAGAGACCACATCCTAATTATTCCCAACACAAAAAAGAAATGATAATTATGTGACCCCCATGGGGTGTTAGCTCTGCCATAACAATCATACGCGGATACCTTAAACTTACATGTTATATGTCAATTATGTCTCAGTTTTAGAAATAAAGTGCCTTATCAACAACAAGAAAAAGTGACACTACTGAAAAACAGTTTGAACATTCAAGAATCCAGTGAATAGGTTTCTGTAACCCCCACATGGCAAAATTGCTCGTGAAAAGACATCAGCCACCAATAGATGCACGGAGAAGCTGGGGCCACAAAACCCGTGGAAAATACTAATGTGGTTAAAACATGAGGCTGAGACCCAAGTGGCTGGGGAGACTGAACAGAGAGGAGATGGGTTCTGTCCCGACAAAGCAGAAATTTCCCCACCAGCAAAAGTGCCAGGTCAGGGCAGGTGACAGCCGCTGCTGCAGGCGGAGAGCTAGGTGCCCAAGGACGTCAATGAGGTGGACCCAGGTGGGAGGGGTGGAGGCAGAGCCAGGTACACTGTTTAGTAAGAGAGCAGAGGTCCGAGGAGGACCCTGTGACCAGAGGCGGGAAGGAAGTGGGCATGACAAGGAGCCAGGACTTTCACACCTCGCAGAGCGGAGGCCACACATTGCAAGACGTTGTCACAACAGAGCAACCACTGCATACTCAAAGAGCAGAGAAGGGCAGCTTGAAATGGAAAACTTCTTTTGGGAATTGAAAAGCAGGAATCATGACATGAACAGCTAGGATAGGATGGAGACTAACATGTCTGTCCTCTCAGCAAGTGTGAGTGGTCTTACTGTGTCCACTGAGGGGAAGCACTTGTGGACAAGATGACAAACAAAACAAACAGCTCATGAGCATCACACAGAAAAGGAGAAGCAGAAACATTTGAGCCAAGGCAGCCGTTTTCTTGTGACGAGATTTCAGTCTCCAATTCTACCAGACATTTAAAGAGGAGTTAATACCCATTCCTCTCAAACTGTTCCATAAAATTCAAGAGAAAGAAAAACTTCCAAATTCATTCTATGATGTCAGCATTACCCTAATAATAAAATGAAATAAAGACACCACCAAAAAAGAGAACCACAGGCCAACATCTCTAGTGAACATGGATGCAAAAATCCTCACAAAATACTAGCAAACCAAATTCAACAGTATGTTTAAAAAATCATGCACCATGTTTAAGTGGGATTTATTCCCAGAATGCAATGGTGGTTTAATATTCACAAATCAATCAACGTGATACATCATATTAATAAGAGAAAGGATAAGAACCATATGGTCCTCTCAACAGATGCAGAAAAAGCATTTGACAAAGTACAGCACCCATTCTTGATAAAAACCCTCAACAAAGTAGGGACCAAGGGAACATACCTCAACATCATAAAGGCCATATATGAAAATTCTACAGCTAATGTCATCCTCAATCGGGAAAAACAGAGCTTTTCCTCTATGGCCAGGAACAATACAGAAATGCCCATTCTCATCATTACTATTTAACATAGTGTGGGAATCTTTACCCTCAGCAATCAGACAACTAAAAGAAATAAAGGGCATTCAAATTGGCAAGGAAGAAGCCAAACTTTCATGATTTGCAGACAATATGATGCTCTATGTAGAAAACCCAAAAGACTCCACCAAAAAATTGCTAGAATTAATACATGAATTCAGCAAAGTTGCAGAATATAAAATCAACATACAAAAATCTGTTGCATTTCTATACAGCAATAATGAAACAACAGAAAGAAAAATTAAGGAATCAATACCATTTACAATTGCACCAAAAACAATAAGATACCTAGGAACAAACCTAACCAAAGAGTTAAAAGATCTGTAGGCTGAAAACTATAAAACACTGATGAAAGAAATTAAAGATAACACAAAGAAATGGAAAGACTTTCCATGCTCATGGATCGAAAGAACATGTTAAAATGTCAATACTATCCAAAGCAATCTACACATTCAATGCATCCCAATCAAAATTGCACCAGCATTCTTCTCAAAACTAGAACAAACAATCCTAAAATTTGTATGGAACCACAAAAGACCCCAAATAACCAAAGTAACATTGAAGAAGAAAACCAAAGCAGGATGCATCACAATCCCAGACTTTAGCCTCTATTACAAAGCTGTAATCATCAAGACAGTATGTTATTGGCACAAAAACAGAAACATGGAATAGAATAGAGACCAATGGAATAGAATAGAGACTCCAGAATTGGGCCCACAAATGTATGGCCAACTAATCTTTGACAAAGCAGGAAAGAATATCCAATGGAAAAAAGACAGTCTCTTTAACAAATGGTGCTGGGAGAACTGGAGAGCAACATGCAAAAGAATGAAACTAGACCACTTTCTTACACCATACACAAAAGTAAACTCAAAATGGATGAAGGACCTGAATGTGAGTCAGGAAACCATCAAAACCCTAGGGGAGAAAGCAGGAAAAAACCTCTTTGACCTCAGCCATAGCAATTTCTTATTCCAAAAGCAAGGAAATTAAAAGCAAAAATGAACTATTGAGATCTCATCAAGATAAAAAAGCCTTTGTGCTGCAAAGGAAACAATCAACAAAACTAAAAGGCAACCAATGGAATGGGAAAAGATACTTGCAAATGACATATAGGATAAAAGGTTAGTATCCAAAATTTATAAAGAACTCACCAAACTCCACACCCGAAAAGCAAATAATCCAGTGAAGAAATGGGCAGAAGACATGAATAGACACTTCTCCAGAGAAGACTTCCAGATGGCCAACAGACACATGAAAAGATGTTGAACATCACTCCTCATCAGGGAAATACAAATCAAAACCACACTGAGATACCACCTCACACCGGTCAGAGTGGCTAAAATAAACAAATCAGGAGACTATAGATGCTGGCGAGGATGTGGAGAAATGGGAACCATCTTGCACTGTTGGTGGGAAAGCAAACTGGTGCAGCTTCTCTGGGAAACAGTGTGGAGGTTCCTCAAAAAATTAAAAATAGAATTACCCTATGACCCAGCAATAGCACTGCTAGGAATTTACCCAAGGGATACAGGAGTGCTGATGCATAGGTGCACATGTACCCCAATGTTTATAGCAGCACTTTCAACAATAGCCAAATTATGGAAAAAGCCTAAATGTCCATCAATTGACAAATAGATAAATAAGATGTGGTTTATATATACAATGGAATAGTAGTTGGCAATGAGAAAGAATGAAATATGGCCATTTGCATCACCGTGGATAGAACTGGAGAGTGTTATGCTAAGTGAAATAAGTCAGGCAGAGAAAGACAGATACCATATGTTTTCACTCATATGTGAATCTTGAGAAACTTAACAGAAGACCATGGGGGAGGGGAAGGGGAAAAGAAAGTTACAGAGAGATTGGGAGGAAAATCATAAGAGAGTTTTAAATGCTGAGAACAGACTGAGGGTGAATGTGGGGTGGGGGAGAGGGTAAAGTGAGTGATAGGCATTGAAGGGGGGCACTTGTGGGATGAGCACTGGGTGTTGTATGGAAACCAATTTGACAATAAATTATATTAAAAGAAAGCATCAGCATTCTTCACAGAGCTAGAACAAATAATTCTAAAATATGTATGGAACAACAAAAGATGGCAAATATTCACAGCAATCTTGAAAAAGAAAAGACAAGCTGGAAACACTACGATTCCAAACTTCAAGCTGCATTACAAAGCTGTAAGCATCAAGATGGTGTGGTGCTGGCACAAAAACAGACAGTTAGGTCAATGGAACAGAATACAAAGCCCAGAAATGGATCCACAGCTAGATGGTCAACAAATCTTCAACAAAGCAAGAAAGAATATCCAATAGGAAAAAGACAGTCCCTTCAACAAATGGTGTTGGGAATACTGGACAGCAACACGCAGAAGATTGAAACTGGACCACTTTCTTACAGCATACACAAAAATAAACTCAAAATGGATGAAAGACTTAAATGTAATACAGAAAAACATCAAAATCCTACAAGAGAAAACAGGCAGCAACATCTTTGACCTTGATCACAGTGACTTCTTACTAGACATGTCTCCAGAGGCAAGGGAAACAAAAGCAAAAATGAACTCTTGGGACCTCATCAAGATAAAAAGCTTCTTCACAGTGAAGGAAATGATCAACAAAACTAAAAGACAACTGACAGAATGGGAGAAGATATTTGAAAATGACATATCTCATAAAGGGTTAGTATCAAAAATCTATAAAGAACTTAACCTCAACACCCAAAAAAAACAAATAATCCAATATAAAAATGGGGAGAACACATGAACAGACATTTCTCCAAAGAAGACCTACAGGTAGCCAACAGACACATGAAAAGATGCTCAACATCAGTCGTCATCATGGAAATACAAATTAAAACCACGATGAGGTACCACCTCACCTCACACCTGTCAAAATGGCTAAAATTAACAACTCAGGAAACAGCAAGTGTTTTCGAGGATGTGGAGAAACAGGAACCTTCTTCCACTGTTAGTGGGAATGCAAATCGGTGCAGCCACTCTGGAGAACAGTATGGACATTCCTCAAAACGTTAAAAATAGAACTACCCTATGATCCAGGAATTGCACTACTGGGTATTTACCCACAGGATACAAAAATACTAATTTAAAGGGGCACATGCACCCCAATGTTTATAGCAGCACTATCAACAATAACCAAATTATGGAAAGAGCTCAAATGTCCACCAACTGATGAACAGATAAAGATGTGGTATATGTATACAATGGAATACTACTCAGTGATGAAAAAGAATGGAGCCTTGCCATTTGCAAGGATGTGGATGGAGCTAGAATGAATTATACTAAGCTAAATAAGTCAATCAAAGAAAGACAAATATCATATGATTTCACTCATATATGAATTTAAGAAACAAAACATAGGAACAAAGAAAAAGAGACAAGCCAAAAAACAGACTCTTAGGGCCCTTTGGTGGCTCTGTCACTTGAGCATCCGACTCTTGATTTTGACTCAGGTCAAGATCCCAGTGTCCTGGGATCAAGCCCCACATCCATGCACAGCATGGAGCCTGCTTGGGATTCCCTCTCTCTCTCTCTCTCTCTCTCTCTCACTCTCTCTCTCTCTCCCCCCACTTCTGCCTCTCCCCCTAACCTCTCTCCCTAAAAGTAAAAAAAAAAAACACTCTTAACTATAAAGAGCAAAGTGATGGTTACAGAAGGGCAGGGGAGGGGGCAGGTGAGATAGGAATGCACTCATCGTGATGAAATAAAGTAAAATAAAACGACTTTTAAATTTTATGGAGGCAAATATTTCAGCCTCCATGTCATAGCTTATGACTCTCCTTAGATCTTCTCTCTGTGAGTTCCTGTCACCAAGGGCCTCTTATGCATCACTACCTCTTAATCCCACAAGACTCTCGTAAGCAAGATGCTATTATCCGTGTTTCTGCATATGAGGGATCTTAAGCCTCAGAGCGTTCAAGAGTCTTTCCAAGGAAAATTATGGTAAATGTGGAGCAGGATGTAGCTGCACCTCTGCACACTCTTGCCTCTTCCCTACTCCAAGAAAACCAGCTGGTCTACCCACTGCAGGGGCCTTAGGGAGCCACCAACAGGAAAGCAACTCACCACACAGGAGCCAACTCTGGTGGGTCAGTGGCTGTGGTGGCGGCCCCTCATTGTCTTCATGCTCTGGTAACTGAGGGAGCCGTGATTCCTGGTTCTGTCCACCCAGACCCTTTATCCAAAGAGCATCCACTTTCTCTAATACAGTTTAGGTGCCAAGCCTTGACCAATGGCCATTGGGAGCGCCCCAAGAATTCCGAGGCTACTTGGCTCTTCCCATTCACTCACTCCTCGCTGGGAGCCTTTGATGACAGGAGTCTGTGGGGACAGTGGCGAAGGGGTGAGAGCCTCTGAGGCCAAGTCAGGACAGCCCACAAGAGAAAAGCTTGAACACTGCCTCAAAAGTGCATACAGCTGGAACCCCCCCCCCCCCCGCGAGAGCATGCCAGCAATGGCAAGGGAACGGCAAGGGGGACATCGCGCTGCAGACACCCCTCGGTGCCGTTGGCTGAGGATTGAGCTTGGCCTGATTTGCTTCAGCCCAGCCTTCAGGAAAAGAAGGGGAGAAGGAGATGTCATGATTTCTGAGGTTCTGTGAATGTCCAGGTCATTGCAGGGACTGACCAGAGGGACAGGCTTGTCCCACTCCAGGGGGAAGGGTACTGCCCTGAGTACCCGAGCCCTGGAGCTACTGCTTCCATCACTAACAACCCGTTGTGGCCGCCCTCCCCGTCCTTGTGGCAGCTCCCATGCCAGCCAGAGAGCTGGTTGAAATTAGGTGTCCATCCAGCAGTACGGGCTCTTGGACCCCAGCGAAAAGAGAACCAACACTCCTAGGTCCGGGGGACAAGACCATGATGGAGGCCCCAGATGGACACAAGGATGTGGTCTGGACAAGGAGATTCAGGAGAAGCTGGGGCTTCCTTTCTTGAACAAAAAGCCAGACTGGCAATGAGAGTGCATTTGCTCCTGGCCGTCCCTCCTGCTTCAGGAGCCAGTGTCGGCAGCAGCCCCTCTCCCACCACGAAGGAGCAGCCAGACATCCACAGGGCTCCCGACCACCACCCCATAGCCTCGGCAGCTGGGCAGACTCCTGTCCTGACTCCTCACTCACTGAGAAGACTGATGCTGTGGATCCTTTGTCCCGTGCACTGAACGTGCTCTGTCCTGTGGCACGCGGACCCCCTGGCCCACCCCTTCCCTCAGGAACGGGAGGAACATATGGGCCTTCTCTGGGCTTTGTTAACTCCCCACTGCATCTTGTGGGCCATAGGGGTGAAGTGGGGAGCGTGCCGGCAGCTGCTGGATCCTCACTCTTTCTTTGACCGTAGCATTTTGTGTTTCCACCCATTTTGTTTGTTTGTTTGTTTGTTTGTTTGTTTGTAAGTTCTTGCCTTCTTTCTGGTTTTTACTCTTTTTTTTTGCTCATCATAGGTTATTTGAGGAGGGAAATTCAGTTTCTCGTTCCTTTCTATTCCCTTTGGTGGCTTCTCACAACTGTTGGTTTAGCAGCAGCAGCAGCAGCAGCCATTTGCTCTTGTGTTGCTTCTGGCCTAAGAAGTGAAGCAAGAAGGACTTTCCTGTCATGTTTCTCATGCATAAAGACCTTCCTTCTGGGGGAAAGTGCTCAGGAGTCAGTTCCCTGACGGCCTCTGCCATCAAGGCAAATCTCAGACACAAAGCCTCTCCCTGTGCACATTAGGAATGTTTTCAACTACTTGCATTCTGGCCATCTGGTCTACCACAGTGTCCGATCCTGGGGGAATGCGACCCTAGAGTGTGATTAGCCCACCAAGGCCTGGAAGGACCTCAAGGCCCCATCTAGCCACTCCTAGCTCACTGGCTGTTTTCAGAAGCACTTGCATGGACATGCCATGACTAACAGGGGAGCTGAGTGACAGGGTGCCCTCCCCTCCCATCCCAGGGGTTCAGCCTTCAGCTCCACTAGAGTCTTGCTCGTAGCAGCCAAGCCAGGAGACACCTTCTCAGTCTCCATTCTGGAAGGGGTAGGGCCCCTGGAGGCTGCAGCTATGGGCAGAGCCTGGAAGACTGAGCAGATAGCCCCATTCTGGACACCCCATTACACCGATCCAGACACCATGCCCGGCACTCACTGGGGCACCCACCTGTGACACCCATGTCCTTTCCCTGACATGTGCTTGTGGTGGAGAGAGGGGCAAGGGCAGGCTCCCGGAACTGGGCTGTGGGATGCTGCAGAAGGAGCCCATCCTGGGCATGACCACAGCCAGCAGCATGGTTTGCAGGCTCAGGACCCACCACAGCTGCCCCGACCCAAACTCCACATGGATTGCCAGGAAAAACCAGGGATGACAGGTCAGAGATCTTTCTAGAAGGCTCAAAGAGCTCTGCCAAGGTCAGCTCCTACCCTGCCCAGGGGCCCGATAGGACACACTGGTCTACAAGAGCTGAACTGGGTCCTCTGCAGGCCAGACAATGCCTGCAGCCTGGCTGGCTCTCTACTGTGGGGAGGGCCAGCAGGGCATGAAGGGCACCTTCCCTGCCCCAGCCAGGAACGGAAGGCCCTAGAAAGCCAGAGCAGGTGCTTCCTCAAGGGCCAGAAGCAGACCTTGCCCTTTGGTCCCTAAAAGGAGACAGGAGGCCCCAGAGCCAAGACCACAGCACAAAGAGCCTCCATAAAGGGGCTGGGGCTGCAGGAAGCCCGGTCTGCAGGCCAGGAGCCACCCCCATGGGCTGTGGAGGGCAGGCACTGGAGGCTGGGCATGAGGGTGGGGAGAAGGCACAGGCCATGCCCCACTCCTCAGTCTTCCCTGGCCCCCGGGTCCCCAGGGCTGGCCAGTTCTCAGGCTACAGAGTCCCTGTTCCTGCTCCACTCTCCCCGCCTCACCCCTGCCTCTCCTCCCGCGCCTGCTTCCTCCACAGACACCTCCAGGCCACTGAGCCTATCCGCCTTCACACAGGGCATCCCCACAGCACTCCCCAGGCTCACCCTCATTGCCCCAGACCCGGACACTGTCCACATGCTGTGGTCCAGCTGTTTCTGGAGAGGTCCTGAACCCCAGCATCACAGCGGGGTCTCCCCGGCACCTCACACCTGAGGCCAACATCACCACCTGCACCATTGCTGTGCCTACACCTCCAGCATTGCCCCCATTTCCCAAAGACCAGGCCAGTGACCTGGAGCCCCAGCCTTGGTCCTGCTTCTTGGGAGCCCCACCTCAGACACGCCTGCGGTCCCTGCCCTCTGCCTCCCACAGCCCCACGGCCTTCCTACTCCTGGTGGCCCCAGCCCAGCCCACATCCATACTCCATGCCATACTAGACAGAACTTTCCAGAGAAAGACCCTCAGCTTCTTCAAAGGGCACATAGGCCATCTTGAGTCCATCTACAACCAAGCCACCTGCCACTCTTCTCCAGGCCCACAGCCCAGCCTGGATCAGGGCTCTGGCTGTCCCTGTGCCTGGAGTTATGCACCCAAACCCACAGGCACACAGACACATGTGCTTCTAGCATGCCCTTCCCTCACCCGCTCGGCCACAAGCCTCGGGGTCTCATCATCCCTCCCAGTCCTTGGTTGTCTCCCTTTCTGTCTCCCCCCGCCCTGTCACACACACCCACCACACTCACAGCTGGCCCGTGGGAGCCTGTGAGTCCCAGCACTCAGCCCCAGGTCTGATGGGTGGGAACACAGACATCTCTCCCCGGGGGCATGAAGGGCTTGGTGTGGCCCTGGCCTCCTGGGAGTCCTGGTCCACAGAAGACATGAGTGGGCAGAGTTAAGGACATAGATGCTGCTGCCTCTACCTGTGTGAGCTGAGGAGGGGCAGTCTCACAGACTGAGACTCTGGCCCCATGGGGCCCACCTCTCTGGTCAGCCATGAGCCTGGGGGGGGGGGGCCCACGGGCCGCCACTGGGGATGTTCTCAGACAACACAGCTCAAATGCAGGTGGCCCATGGACCCAGCCTTGGATCTGCTCTTATTTCTGAAAGAAAGAAGGAAAATGCGTGGGGGAGGCCTTCAATATTTTGATCATTGTGTGCTCGTGACTCAGGAATGATGGCAGATGGAGGTCCGGGTCTCCTGTGTGCCCTGTGGCCCACCACCAAGCTCCCCCTCGCCTGCCTTACAGCCCGTGGGGTTTTGGCTAAGCCAGGAACCATAATGCTAACCAGGGCCACCGTGACCGACAGCTCTACAGAAACCCAGTGCCAGAGCACTCCCAGGGCGGCCAGCTGTTCATTCTCTGGGGCTCACTGCAGGGCCGGGGGCGGGAGTCGCTGGGCAGCCCAACGAAGCCGGGGGAGGGGAGGGAGTGGTGTTGAGCTGGTCACAGAAGGCCAGGGGATTTCCCAAGTGGTCATGACAGAGAGACGCGTTCCAGCCAGAGGGATGGACTGGGTCGCCAAGGCCCCGGGGGAGGCATGGTGTATGCAGCGGGCTGGGTGCTGGGGCGCAGCTTGGCCAGTGGTTCAGGGAGGGAGGGCAACACTGGGCCCCAGGCAGTGAAGGTCATCGGAAGGCAGAGCAGCGAGAACGTGACCTCGGGACCAAAGGGAGTCGGATGTCAGGAAGGACATCCAAAGCCTGGGCCAGGAGACTGAGGTCAGGAAGGAACATGCCAGGGCCCGGGGTGGATCATCTCTTCAAGCAGAAAACAGACTTTCTAGTTCCTGGGGCTCCCTGGGGACCCTGGCTGTGGGGGGTTCTGCAGTCCCCAGCACAGGGACAGCTCACCGTGCCTATGATTACTTCCAGTTTTGGGGCCAGGGCACCCTGGTCACCATCTCCTCAGGTGAGTCCCCCTTGCACCTGCTCTGGGGGCCTCAGGCCAGGTCCCTGGGCTGGTCACAGCTCCACCATGGGCTGAGTGCCCGAGGCCTGCTGGGCCCGGCCCCATTATGGACTAGCCTTTAGAGCTGACAGGGCTCCTGGTGGTAAGCAAGCTGAGAGCTGGCAGAGAGAAGAGAAACCCCGGGGACAGGTGTTGGCTGGAAGGAGAAGTTGTGGCAGAGCAGGGTTGGGGCCGGGCCTGGATATTTGTGTGCTAAGGGCTGGCCCGGCACACTAGTGTGGCTATGAGCTCGACGTGTGGGGACGGGGCATCCCGGTCACCATCTCCTCAAGTAGTTGCACCCCTGCCTGCCTCCCTCGTGGCCCTGGGGTTGGGTGGCTGGGGGCAGGGAAGCCAGCTGTGTCTGCTGCATCCTTGGGGAATGAGTACCAGCCCGTGCAAGGGGCCAGGGAAGATTTTTGTCTGGAGAGAAGCAGGGACTGTATCCCTGTGCAATACTTTTGGTATCTGGGGCCAAGGTACCCAGGTCACTGTCTCCCAAGGTAAGATGACTTTCTGTCTGCTCCCTCTGTCTCGGGGCTGGGGAAGAAATATCCGGAGGCTCCTTGGTCTGTGTGGGGCCTTCTGGGGAGCCCAGAGGGTTGCTTCTGAGGCTGTGAGGTTCCCACCTTGCCGATGGCCTTTCTGCAGGGAGCGGGGCCTCCGGCCTGTGGAAGGCAGGCTGGCAGAGGGGGCTCCGTGTCCAGGGCTGGAGGGGGCTCACACCTGAGGATTCAGGAAGCCAGGCAGTAGTCAGAGGGTGAAGTTTTTGTACACCCCTTAGCGGGGCCCGTGTCAATGTGACTACTTTGACTACTGGGGCCAAGGAACCCCGGTGACGGTGTCCTCAGGTGAGTCCTCCCGGCTTTCCTCTCCTCTCTCTGTCGGGAGGTTTTGGCTGCATTTGGGGAGAAAACGGAGGGTGCCAGGGTCTCAGATCTAGGGCTGGTTTGGTGGCCAGGCTCTCCAGGGACCTCAGCCACCCTCAGCTTCGGGGGCCACCTGGTCCTCTCAGCCCCACTGGCTGTGATCTGAGGTGGACCAAGGCCTTAGCCAGGCCCCACTTCTTGTCTGGGGCCCCACCAACATTGTCACAATGTGACAACTGGTTCAACTACTGGGGCCCCGGGACCCCGGTCACCGTGTCTTCAGGTGGGTCCTCACCCTTCCCACTCTGGCTGCACTTGGGGAGATCTGGGGTTTGGGGCATTTTGGAAGCCAGGAAATGGAGGCAGAGACAGGGTCCCCCAGACACGGGGCTGGAGATCACCTTTCCACAGTTGGGGACAAGGCGGCTCCTTTGAGTGGCCTGGCCACGTAACTGAAGCCTCCTGGGGGGCCCCCATGACTGTGGTATAATCAACATAATTGGGGTCTGTGTCCCCGATGCACCTGCCGTCTGGGGCAGTGGCCCTTGGGGCTGATTGGACTTCTGAGTTCCTGTTTGGGGCTGCGGTTTGTAGTCGGGCGGCCCAGGCAGGCGGTGATCTGGCTTCTGAGGGGCCAGGCCAGGACATGGGGTCTCAGGGGCAGTGGGGTGTGGGGACCAGGGCCAGTGAGGGGGTCCAGGACCCTCCAGATAACAGTGACTTGGAGGGTCGGCCTCCGTGCGGCCTGGAAGTGCAGTCCTCCAGAGGGGGCGATGCCAGGTGAGGCCCCCAGGGTTTTGTTGGGTGCAAATGGAGAATTCACCACTGTGATTACTACGGTATCGATCTCTGGGGCCATGGAACCGGAGTCACAGTGTCTTCAGGTAGGAGCGGCCCTGCTGGGGCCTTTATTTTCTACTCCTGTCTGTGGGGTTTTCTGGGCATCGATGGCTGGTCCTCAGGACTGTCCCCCAGGGGCAGGCTGGCCGGGAGGGGACGAGAGCTGGGCGCCTTAGGGATTTCAGAGCCTCCTGATTTTCTGATGCTTTTCTAAAACTGGAATAGTGCCAGCATGTCCGGGGCAGTAACTGAGCCCCTGAAGAGGGGCTGGAGGCTGGACAGGCCATGTGTGGGTGAGTTGCCAGGACCCCCATGGCCACAGGACAGTGTGGCTGCGGCAGGAGAGGTCTCGCTATCTGGATCCTGGTGTCGGCTCACAAGTGTGTGTGGGCAGCTGTGTTTGGAGCGCCACAAGAATGCCGCACAGAGAGCGTGCCGTGAAAGACTTTTTTCGGAATGAGGAGTGGTGTTCTGTGCAGACTGTGTTTACAATTCTTGGCCAACTGTAAGGACTAGGCGCCTAGGAAGGGCAGGCCTGGGGCCACCGAGCTCGGCTCAGCGAGGGCAGCTTCTGGGAGAAGACAGCCTGCTCCCCGTTAGAGGCGCGATAACTATCAAAGGACAGGGTATGTCTGAAGTGGCTCCTGAGAAAAATAATTAAGACCACTGAGACTTTAAAATGTGAGAGATTTTCGAGCATGCCAAACTTTTTAATCCTATCAGTCAATTAGCAAGCATGAATCATGTCTTTCTGGAGTAGATACAGGACATAGCAACACGGTGTGGTGGCCCCCCTACCCAGAGCTGAGTTCTGACGGTAATGAATTAGTTTACTTTTTATTTAATTCAGCTATTCTGGAAGTGGTGTTGTGGAGTTGGCCAGGGGGCGGCGTGTGGGGCCGGACACCTGCACCAGGTGGCCGGAAACAGGTCACAGGGACGGTCTATTTCGGGAAACAAGTAAACAGACTTGGCAAATTTATAGCTTATGGTTATGAAGAAATGGTTTTCGGGAGGTTTTGCCCAGCCCTGCGAGTCTGAAAAACAACACCTGCATAATTTGCATTTCTAAAATAAGACCAAGATGCTGGCAGAAGCTGGAACAGTTCCTTTTTTAACGATTTGAATTTAATTCTTCAGTCTTCGCTTGCCAACATCTCATTTATACTCATTTTGAAACTAAGACATGTAAGAAATGAGAAGTCTGGGGGACAGTTTATCAATGCATTCATGTTAACTTTTTAAATTAGTTATTTCCTCAAACGGTCATTAATCTCAAACATTTTCTAACACCCTGAAGTATTGTTTTCATAATTACTGTGTTCTAAATATTTTAAGTTGGTTGATTTTCTCTTCGTGATTAAGAAGCATTTAGATATCCTGATAAAGTGGCCTTCATTCATGTCAGCACTTTCAAGACTGCTTTTCAAGCACTCTTGTTGGGACATGTTTTAGGCTAAGCGTGTGTGCTGATTGTCCTGAATGATTTCAGTGAAGAGTGTTGGTTGTTGGAGTAAGAGGAAGCCCAGTCAGGTCTCAAATCAGAAAGGAATTCGGGCTGGCTCCTGAGCTGAAGGAGCCCCAGTGGAGGGTCCACCTGGCCCCCCCCCCCCCGCCCCCGGGGCTGCCGTGGCTTCTGCCAACTGGCTATTCATCAAAGAACCAATTTTAATGGATTTGGAGGAATTCTTCAATACCAAAGACCCCACGGGACTGTCTGGTGACCAGGGAGCCAAAATGGTAAGAGAGAGGCAGTCCCGGCTGCCAAATTTGCTTCTCCGGAAAGTTTGTGTGTGGCGTTTTGGTTTCTGCTTGAGGAGGAGTCATTTTTTAAGATCGCTCAGGGAAACAATGAGATTTATTTGTATGAATCCTGAGTGGCCATTGTCTTGGCTTCTTAACTATGGATTCTATGGCTCAGATGCTCTAACATAAACAAAGTGCCTTTCATGTCATCTTTGAGTCATAAACGCAGCTTTGGATTTGAGGTCATTATTGTGCATTTGAAAGTAGCCTTCGCCTTGTGAAAAGCTTCAGGACAAAGAGCAGAATTATATGTGCAAATTCAGATGAGATGCATTTTTGGTCATGTTTAATGATGATTTTATTTTAGAGGAAATTTAGTTAAAGTTGGGGGCCTACTTTAGACTCGGAAGGGAGGAGACCAGCTAAGGGCATGTACCCAGGACAGTGAAGGCCCCATGGGGAGAGTCCCCAGCACAGTTTTCTGAAGCAAAGTCTCTGCCTATTCTAAGGCAAAGACGGGTTTTCACTCTGATGATGGCAAACACTCCTCAGTCCTTATAAAATGTCTTGGCGAATTTAAACTTGCCGGGAAGTATTTTACCCAGGAAACTGAGGTGGTAGTGACTGATAATGCTTGGGGGCCAAGAGCTGGCTGAGACTGGACAGGGCCATGGAAAAATAGGGGATTCCACTGGAGAAATCCCCAAGGACATACAAGGGTGGGAAAGGTAGGGATGGGCACCAGAAAGCACTGACCCTGAGCCAGGCTCAGCTGTACAGGATTCCTGGATAAGATGGCTTTGGCGAAGGCACGCCGGTCTGGTGGCCTGAAATTTTCTGGCTAGTCCCAGGACTGGGCTTTTGGGACTACACTGTACAGGACTACACTGGGCTGCCCAAAGCAGTCCTCAGCTAAGCTGGACTAAACCAGATTGAGCTGGCATTTCTGAGATGAGTTTGGGCTGAGCTGAATCGGGCTGAGCTAGGCTGAACTTAGCTGCACTGAGCTGGGCTGAACTGGGCTGAACTGGGCTGGGCTGAACTGGCCTGAGCTGGGCTGAGCTGGGCTGGGCTGGGCTGGGCTGAGTTTAACTGGGCTGAACTGGGCTGGGCTGAGCTGAGCCGGGCTGAGCTGGGCTGAGCTGGGCTGAGCTGGGCTAAACTGGGCTGAACTGATCTGAGCTGGGCTGAGCTGGGCTGAGCTGGGCTGAGCTGGGCTGAGCTGAACTGGGCTGAGCTGGGCTAGATTGAGCTAAACCAGGCTGGGCTGGGCTGGGCTGGGCTGGGCTGGGCTGAGGTGAGCTGAGCTGAGCTGGGCTAGGTTGAGCTAAACCGGGCTGGGCTGGGCTGAGCTGAGCTTAGCACTGGGCTGAGCTGGGCTGAACTGGGCTGGGCTGAGCTGGGGCTGAGCTGGGCTGAGCTAAACTGGGCTGAGCTAGGCTGAGCTGGGCTAAACTGTGCTGAACTGAGCTGAGCTGAGCTGGGCTGAGCTGGGCTGAGCTGAGCTGGGCTGAGCTGAGCTGGGCTAGGTTGAGCTAAACCGGGCTGAGCTGAGCCGGGCTGGGCTGAGCTGAGCTGAGCTGGGCTAGGTTGAACTAAACCGGGCTGGGCTGGGCTGAGCTGAGCTGAGCTGAGCTGGGCTGGGCTAGGTTTAGCTAAACCGGGCTGAGCTGAGCTGAGCTGGGCTGAGCTGGGCTAGGTTGAACTAAACCGGGCTGGGCTGGGCTGGGCTGAGCTGAGCTGAGCTGGGCTAGGTTGAGCTAAACCGGGCTGAGCTGAGCTGAGCTGGGCTGAGCTGGGCTAGGTTGAACTAAACCGGGCTGGGCTGGGCTGGGCTGAGCTGAGCTGAGCTGGGCTAGGCTGAGCTAAACCTGGCTGAGCTGAGCCGGGCTGGGCTGAGCTGAGCTGAGCTGAGCTGGACTGGGCTGGGCTAGGTTGAGCTAAACCGGGCTGGGCTGGGCTGGGCTGGGCTGAGCTGAGCCGGGCTGGGCTGGGCTGGGCTGAGCTGAGCTGAGCTGGGCTGGGCTAGGTTGAGCTAAACCAGGCTGGGCTGGGCTGAGCTGAGCTTAGCACTGGGCTGAGCTGGGCTGAACTGGGCTGGGCTGAGCTGGGGCTGAGCTGGGCTGAGCTAAACTGGGCTGAGCTAGGCTGAGCTGGGCTAAACTGTGCTGAACTGAGCTGAGCTGAGCTGGGCTGAGCTGGGCTGAGCTGAGCTGGGCTGAGCTGGGCTAGGTTGAGCTAAACCGGGCTGAGCTGGGCTGGGCTGGGCTGGGCTGAGCGGAGCTGAGCTGAGCTGGGCTAGGTTGAGCTAAACCGGGCTGAGCTGAGCCGGGCTGGGCTGAGCTGAGCTGAGCTGGGCTAGGTTGAACTAAACCGGGCTGGGCTGGGCTGAGCTGAGCTGAGCTGAGCTGGGCTGGGCTAGGTTTAGCTAAACCGGGCTGAGCTGAGCTGAGCTGGGCTGAGCTGGGCTAGGTTGAACTAAACCGGGCTGGGCTGGGCTGGGCTGAGCTGAGCTGAGCTGGGCTAGGTTGAGCTAAACCGGGCTGAGCTGAGCTGAGCTGGGCTGAGCTGGGCTAGGTTGAACTAAACCGGGCTGGGCTGGGCTGGGCTGAGCTGAGCTGAGCTGGGCTAGGCTGAGCTAAACCTGGCTGAGCTGAGCCGGGCTGGGCTGAGCTGAGCTGAGCTGAGCTGGGCTGGGCTGGGCTAGGTTGAGCTAAACCGGGCTGGGCTGGGCTGGGCTGGGCTGAGCTGAGCCGGGCTGGGCTGGGCTGGGCTGAGCTGAGCTGAGCTGGGCTGGGCTAGGTTGAGCTAAACCGGGCTGGGCTGGGCTGAGCTGAGCTTAGCACTGGGCTGAGCTGGGCTGAACTGGGCTGGGCTGAGCTGGGGCTGAGCTGGGCTGAGCTAAACTGGGCTGAGCTAGGCTGAGCTGGGCTAAACTGTGCTGAACTGAGCTGAGCTGAGCTGAGCTAGGCTGAGCGGGGCTGAGCGGAGCTGAGCTGAGCTGGGCTAGGTTGAGCTAAACCGGGCTGAGCTGAGCCGGGCTGGGCTGAGCTGAGCTGAGCTGGGCTAGGTTGAACTAAACCGGGCTGGGCTGGGCTGAGCTGAGCTGAGCTGAGCTGGGCTGGGCTAGGTTTAGCTAAACCGGGCTGAGCTGAGCTGAGCTGGGCTGAGCTGGGCTAGGTTGAACTAAACCGGGCTGGGCTGGGCTGGGCTGAGCTGAGCTGAGCTGGGCTAGGTTGAGCTAAACCGGGCTGAGCTGAGCTGAGCTGGGCTGAGCTGGGCTAGGTTGAACTAAACCGGGCTGGGCTGGGCTGGGCTGAGCTGAGCTGAGCTGGGCTAGGTTGAGCTAAACCGGGCTGGGCTGGGCTGGGCTGGGCTGGGCTGAGCTGAGCCGGGCTGGGCTGGGCTGGGCTGAGCTGAGCTGAGCTGGGCTGGGCTAGGTTGAGCTAAACCGGGCTGGGCTGGGCTGAGCTGAGCTTAGCACTGGGCTGAGCTGGGCTGAACTGGGCTGGGCTGAGCTGGGGCTGAGCTGGGCTGAGCTAAACTGGGCTGAGCTAGGCTGAGCTGGGCTAAACTGTGCTGAACTGAGCTGAGCTGAGCTGAGCTAGGCTGAGCGGGGCTGAGCTGAGCTGGGCTGAGCTGGGCTAGGTTGAGCTAAACCGGGCTGGACTGGGCTGGGCTGGGCTGAGCCGGGCTGGGCTGGGCTGGGCTAGGTTGAGCTAAACTGGGCTGAGCTGAGCCGGGCTGGGCTGAGCTGACCTGAGCTGGGCTGGGCTGGGCTAGGTTGAGCTAAACCGGGCTGGGCCGGGCTGGGCTGAGCTGAGCCGGGCTGGGCTGGGCTGAGCTGAGCTGAGCTGAGCTGAGCTGGGCTGGGCTAGGTTGAGCTAAACCGGGCTGGGCTGGGCTGAGCTGAGCTTAGCACTGGGCTGAGCTGGGCTGAACTGGGCTGGGCTGAGCTGGGCTGAGCTAAACTGGGCTGAGCTAGGCTGAGCTGGGCTAAACTGTGCTGAACTGAGCTGAGCTGGGCTGAGCTGGGCTGAGCTGAGCTGGGCTGAGCTGGGCTGGGCTAGGTTGAGCTAAACCGGGCTGGGCTGGGCTGAGCTTAGCTGGGTCGCACTGGGCTGAGCTGGGCTGAGCTGGGGCTGAGCTGGGGCTGAGATGGGCTAAACTGAGCTGGGATGAGTTTAGCTGGGCTGAGCTGGGTTGAGCTGAGCTGAACTGGGCTGGGGTGGGCTGAACTGGGCTGAACTGGGCTGAGCTGAGCTGAGCTGAGCTGGGCTGGGCTGTTCTGGGCTGAGCTGGACTGAACTGGGCTGAACTGGGCTAAGCTAAACCGGGCTGGGCTGGGTTGGGCTGAGCTGGACTGTTCTGGTCTGGGCTGAACTGGGCTGCGCTGGGCTGAGCTGAGCTGAGCTGGGCTGAGCTGAACTGGGCTGGACTGGGATGAGCAGGGCTAGGCTGGGATGGGCTAGGATAGGTTGAGCTAAACCGGGCAGGGCTGGGCCAGGCTGAGTTTAGCTAGGTTGCACTGGGCTGAACTGTTCTAGGCTGAACTGGGCTGAGCTGGGCTGAGCTGGGCTGAGCTGGGCTGGGCTGAGCTGAGATGAGTTGGGTTGAGCTGGGTTGAGCTAAGCTGGAGTAGGCCAGGCTGGGCCGGGCTGAGCTGGGCTGAGCTGGGCTGAATGAGGCTGAGCTGGGCTGAGCTGAGCTGGGCTGAGCTGGGTTGGGCTGATGTGTGCTAGGGTTAGTACACCAAACCAATTAATCAGGGTCACCGAGCTGGCCCAGCAGAAATGGACTCTCTGAGTGGCTTGGCTTAGAGGAGTCTGATGTCCAGGCTTGTGCTAGAATAACCCATGTTGGGCCATTTAGTTCTAATTGGGGAGACCTGGCCTTGCTAACCCTGACTAACACTGGACTGACTTCAATGACCTGGTTGTGCTAAGGACGGGCCAAGAGGAATCTGCATGATTCCCACTCCTCGTGTTCACAGTCTCTGCTGACCCTGGACACACAGGCCTGGGCTGGTGGTCTGTCTGGGAGCTTGGGGGGTCCTCTCTCCATGCTGTCAGCCTGCCACATGGACAGTTCACGGGGCTCGTGGCTGAGTGTGCCTACGTGGCTCTAGGGTCTCAGAGGGAAGGCACCGCCAGTCAGAGCCGAGCTGTCCTGAGCTGAGAGCCAGGTACCAGAGTGCACTTGAGTGCAAGGGTGGCAGGTGCTGGGAGGAGGTCACATCTGCCCCTCCCAGCGTGAAGCACCCCCAACTTCCCACAAGCCCAGAGCTGGACTTCTGCAGCAGGGCAGGGGCCGCCTTGCCTCCCCTTCCCAGCAGGACCTGGGCCTCAACACAGCTGCCCACTGAGCCGTCAGTCCAGGCTGGGGAGGCCGCGAGGGCAGCCCTCATGGTAGCGAAATGAGGGAGCCATGTGGTTGGCGTTGGCCCGCCTGGCAGAGCGTGGGAAGGAGACGCCTTCTCACCCCTGTCTCTTGTCCCTCTCTGGTCCTCAGAGACCTCATCCCGTCCAAATCTCTTCCCCCTCATCACCTGTGAGAGCTCCCTGTCCGATGAGCCCCTGGTGGCCATGGGCTGCCTGGCCCGGGACTTCCTGCCCAGCTCCGTCACCTTCTCCTGGAACTACAAGAACAACAGTGTGGTCAACAACCAGGACATCCAGACCTTCCCTCCAGTCCTGAGAGAGGGCAAGTACGTGGCTACCTCTCAGGTGCTCCTGCCCTCCGTGGACGTCCTCCAGGGTTCAGATGACTTCCTCACATGCAATGTGAAACACCCCAATGGCAACAGTGAGGTGAACGTGCCCATCCCAGGTGAGAGTCGGGCTCTCCTACCCATGGCCGGGGATGGGGGCAGGGAGG
Organism: Panthera onca; assembly: GCF_046562875.1. Lineage (NCBI taxonomy): Eukaryota > Metazoa > Chordata > Mammalia > Carnivora > Felidae > Panthera > Panthera onca. The sequence continues at coordinate 146,146,814 of NC_138344.1, read as the reverse complement.
GGGGTCAGGTGGGCTGACGTCTTGTCCCCTTCACCGCAGTGCCTCTAGAGCTGTCCCCCAACGTGACTGTCTTCATCCCACCCCGTGACGCCTTCTCTGACAACAACCAGCGCACGTCCCAGCTCCTCTGTCAGGCAACAGGCTTCAGCCCCAAGAAGATCTCTGTGTCCTGGCTTCGTGATGGGAAGCCCATCAAGTCGGGCTTCAACCCAGGCAACGTGGAGGCTGAGAACCAAGGGCCCGGGCCCGTGACCTTCAAGGTGCTCAGCACGCTGACCATCACCGAGAATGCCTGGCTCAGCCAGAGCGTGTTCACTTGCAATGTGGAGCACAATGGGCTGACCTTCAAGAAGAACGTGTCCTCCGCATGCATCCTCAGTGAGTTGTCCTGGCCCCTGGTGCAGCCCCTTGGGGCAGGGACCCCTCCTCACACTCATAGGTGCCCACTCAGGGCAGCCGCTTCCTGAGCCTTGGCTTCCTGGAGCGGCCAAGGGCAGGGAGGGGGCCACTTGTCAGGTGGGGGGGCCCAGCATCCCCTCCAAGGGGTCCTTGGGGCTCAGGAAGGCTCGGCGTGGCCAGCTTCTGTTCTCTTGGGAAAACCTCCCCCCTTTGCCCGGTTGCCCATCCAGCCAGTCACTGACACAAACTCTCTCCTGATCCAGACACGCAGGCCACCATCAGAATCTTCGCCATTCCCCCCACCTTCGCCAGCATCTTCCAAACCAAGTCGGCCAAGCTGTCCTGCAGGGTCGTAGACCTGACCACCCGCGACAGCCTGAACGTCTCCTGGACCCGCCAGAATGGCGACTTTCTGCCAACCACCACCATCTTCCAGAGCAACCTCAACAACACCTTCAGTGCCACAGGGGAGGCCACCGTCTGTGCAGAGGACTGGGAGTCAGGGGAGGACTTCACCTGCACGGTGACCCACACAGATCTGCCCTCGCCACTGAAGAAGACCATCTCTAAACTCAAGGGTAGGGGTCCGCTTCTCTTCTGCCCCGGGACTCTCCCACAGCCTCTCCCCCCAGCCCCCCACCTGAGCTCACAGCTGCCTTTCCTCCCACAGACGTCAACAAGCAACCGCCCTCCGTCTACGTCCTGCCACCCAGCCGGGAGCAGCTGAGCCTGCGGGAGTCAGCCACAGTCACTTGCCTGGTGAAGGGCTTCTCACCCGCAGATGTGTTCGTGCAATGGCTGCAGAAAGGCCAACCCATGTCCTCTGAGAGTTACGTGACCAGTGACCCGAAGCCCGAGCCCCAAGACCCCCACCTCTACTTTGTCCACAGCACCCTGACTGTGAGTGAGGAGGAGTGGAGCTCGGGGGAGACCTACACCTGTGTTGTGGGCCACGAGGCCCTGCCCCACATGGTGACGGAGAGGAGCGTGGACAAGTCCACCGGTAAACCCACCCTGTACAACGTGTCCCTGGTCTTGTCTGACACGGCCGCCACCTGCTACTGACCTGTGGGCCGCCCCACTCCGGGTGGATCCCAGAGTCCTGGGGAACCCGTCGCTGTGTGTGCATGTGTGCAAACTAACCGTGTCAATGGGGTGAGATGTGGCGTTTTATCAAAATTAGAAATAAAAACATCCATTCAAAAGATGCTCGTCCTGAGTGAGCGATGCTCTCGCCTACCGGGGCCACAGCTGTGCTGTCCTCACCCCCAGACCAACCTCTACCACCACCCCTGCCCCCACCCAGCCTCTGAAAGTCTCTGTGCTCCTCTCACTGCTCTCATGGCCACCCAGGTGTGTGGCACACACGTACACACACACGGACACATGCACACATGCGCACACGTGCAGGCTTATATGTGCATGCACGTGGGTACCTGCATACATACAGACATAGACACATGGACACACCCGCATGCACACAGGCACACATGTGCATGCACATGGGTACTTACACACACACGGGCACAGACACATGGACTCACACACATACACACACCTGCACACATGCACACACACAGACACATGGACACACACACATGCACACACATGCAAGCTTATACGTGCATGCACACGGGTACTTACACGTGCACAGGCACAGACACATGGACACACAGACACATGGACACACACACATGCACACAGGCACACACGTGCATGCACATGGGTACTTACACACAGGCACGGACACATGGACACATACACATGCACACACATGCACACATAGGTACGGACACATGGACATACACACATGCACACACATGCACACACATGCACACACAGACACAGACACATGGACACACACACATGCACACATGCACACACACAGACACATGGACACACACACATGTACACAGGCACACACGTGCATGCACATGGGTACTTACACATGCACAGGCACAGAAACATGGACACACAGACACACACATGCACACCCATGCAGACATGTAAACACACACACAGGAAACACACATGTACATGGACACAGGCACTCATGCACTGTACGTGGGTGCAAATACACATGCATATACACCCATGGACATAGACATGGAGGAACTTGCATACACACACAGAGATGCACAGGGATATAGACATGCACACACATACATACGAGCACACACCCATACATGTGGACACACGCAGACACATGCACACATAGGTACACACACATACACACAGTCACAGATACGCTGACGTGCGCACACGAGGTCACTCGGTGCCTCAGGCAGGCATTTACGCCCTCTCTAGCCACGTCACTTTCCGCAGGCCTTCATGCCCACGCTCTGCTCATCCTTCTGTCTCAGCTCGGAGGTGTGTCCATGGGCTGGCCCAGCCTGGGCACTGACCATAGCCGCCGTTGGCAGGCCCAGGGCCAAAGGAAGCCCCTGCCATGCCCAGGCACCCACGGGTGAATGGACAAGGCAGGCAGTGCCTGACCACCGGCCCCAGAGGTGGGGAGGCCCCTCCCTAGAGGGAGGCTGTAGAGAGCGTGATCTGAGTGGGGAGCCCCTGCAAACACCCAGCCCTGGAAAGGGTGGGGAGTGAGGCCCCAGAAGCAGGAGTAAGGGAGAACAGAGCCCAGTGGGCAGAAAAGGGGAGGGGCGTGAGTAGGATCTCCTCTCCTGAATGGGCAAAGGCAACACAGCCCCCTTCGGGCCCCGTCCCAGGCCCTCTCTGCGCACCAAGCCCTTGGGCACCCGAGTTCACCTGTGCAGGGGCTGCAGACCCCACTGAGTGTCCTCAGCCTGACCACCCCAGTGTTAGCCTCCCTGGAGTCTCAGGGCTCTGTCTGACCCTTTGGCCCCAGAGTTCTGGGAGGGCAGACAAGCCAGCCAGGGCCCCACAAATGCTATTCACTCCCAGAAAGAGAGACAGCGAGTGGGAATCTCACTAGGAAGTGAAGAGGTCCCCTTGGGCCCAGACATCTGCCAGCTCCTCACTGCCAGCCCTCTCTGGCCTCGGCGGCCAGGGCCACACCTGTCCCAAACCACAGGTGGCAGCGGGCCCTGCTCTCTGCCTCTCAGCCGCAGGTGGCTCCGGCTGTGTCACCACACCCCACAGGAGAGTTCAGGACACTGTGAGCCACTCTTCTGGGGTCACTGCCTCCGGCCCCAGCCCAGGCTGCACCCCCACGTCTATGTTTCTCTGTCGCACTCTCTGCCATCCCAGGGCTCCTAGACAAGGTGCTCAGGGCTACCCTGCTCTGCTTTGGCCACATTCTGCCTCCACCTGGCCCCCTGCTTTGGGCTGTCAAGGCCCAGCTAACGCTTGGCTGAGACCCTTCCCGACTGAGCCCAGGGGCCCTCAGCCCCACAAGGTGGGTGCAAGGGAGACTGCAAGGCCAGGAGGCCATGGACACCCTCTCCTGCCCCACCTGTCCCTCCCGGGTGCAGCACAGCCGAGGGCCGAGGGTGGTTCTAGGGCTGGATTGTGCTGGTGCCGGGCCTGACCCCTCTGTGCTGTGTCCCCTGCAGAGGGGGAGGTGAGCGCCGAGGAGGAGGGCTTCGAGAATCTGAACACCATGGCCTCCACCTTCATCGTTCTCTTCCTCCTCAGCGTCTTCTACAGCACCACAGTCACCCTGTTCAAGGTAGTGGCGGCCTGGAGGGGGGGGGGGGGTGCACAGATGGCCTCAGGCTGAGCCTGACCCACTGTCCTCGGGAAGCAGGGAAACAGCTCATGTGTCTGTCGTCTGCAGGTGAAATGACCCCCCCCGCTAAGAACTTCAGAGACCCAGAAGATGGGACCCAGGGGGGCACCGCCTTGGGGCCCGGGGTTCCCAACCTGCAGAGCCTGTCGACTTGCACTTAAATCCTTCCCACGTCACCCCTCCCGCTTGCCGCCCAAAGACGCAGGCTTCTCAAGACCAGGCCAAATGCCGTGGACGCAGCACCGCTCTGCAGTGTGCACTCATGTCGCCTTGAAATAAACGTGTATATTTTATCCTGTGAAACTGCTTCCTCGTGAAGGTTCTTTATCCCAAACTGCACCCATGTGTGCTGTGTGTGCATCCAGGGGTGGCCATCCTTCGTTGCGAAGCGTGTGTGGGAAAGCGGGGGGCGGGTCTGTCTGCACACTGCCTGCCAGGGGACATGGCGGGAAAGATCTCTGTGAGGGAGACCCAGAGTCTCAGGCTCATCCAGTATGCTGAAGGACGGCAGCTGAGCTCGAGAGGGTCCCAATCATGTCGGGAGCCGGCAACCAAGCTTGGGCCTCAGGGATTTGTGTGCAACCAGCAGGGCTGTCCACCTACAAGTCCCTGTCCCGAGGGTTTGTCCCACCTGCTGAGGCATCTGGGGCGTGTGGATGGGAGGAGAAGTTTCTGGTGAGACGGTTAGGAGAGCATCTGGCAGAGGGGAGGCACAGGAACAGTCTCCGTCCCCCCAGGCCACCGCAGACGAGGGGCAGGCCGTGGCAGAGGCGGGGGTGGGACCCATGTCAGAGGCTCGCCTGGACACCGCACAGACAGCCAGGGTGGCCACAGGCCATGGGGCGGTGGCAGCGAGGGCCCAGGTGGAGGCCAGACCTTTCCTGGGTAACCACATGGCTCCTACTGACATGCTTGCTTGGACCACACAGGTGATGCCTTAGCGAAAGGAGGCCCGGCCAGACCCTGGGCCCTGTGTCCAGACAGGAAGAGACCCTCCCAGAGCTTCTAGTTCTGGCTCCTCGCTGCCAGCTCCCTGCCTTCCTCTCCCTCTCCCTTCTCCCACATCCACCAGGAGCAGACAGCAGAGGCCCAGCCCGTCCTCCGGCACTTTGCTCAGAAACCTCCCGAGCCACGTGTCCACACGGCGCACAGCTGAGACATGAGGCCCTCCGCCCTCCCTTCCTCTCCAAGCCCTCATCAGAATTGCCTGTAACATCCAAATTCATGCGAACAGCCTTCAAGGCAGTCCGGCTTTTTCTGACGTGCACCTCAGAACCGCAGCCTCGGGTTCTGACACTCTACACGGGTACTTCCACGTGTCAGCTCTGTCACACCCCACTTCTGGCACCGGAGTGTGGATGCCCCTCTTCTCCTGCAGCAGCTGACACAGCGGGAGCCGGACACCGACCATGTCACTTCTGGGGGCGCATTCCCTCCATGCCCCCCAACCCTGGCGTCTGCCCGTTGTGTCCGATCCTGGGTCTTCCTTCCAATCCCTCTATCGTCCTCCCGCACAGCGCCGTGTCTGATCCCTGCTCCTCCCCCCAGTCCCTCCGTCACCCTCGCGCGCAGCACCATGTCTGATCCCTGGTCCTCCCCCAAGTCCCACCGTCATCCTCCCACACAACGCCGTGTCTTATCCCTGATCCTCCCCCCAGTCCCTCCATCGTCCTCCCGCGCAGCGCCCTGTCTGATCCGTAGTCCTCCCCCCAGTCCCACCGTCATCCTCATGCAGAGCACTTCCTGTTAATGTCTATATCCCCTTTTGTAAGGACAGTCATGCTGCATTTGGAGCCCACCCTCTGGCAGTATGACCTCATGACTTTACCTACTGTGACTGTGTCCCCCCAACAAGATCACGTTCTGAGGCAGTGGGGTTTAGGATGCAATGCAGCCCACAGACCCAAGTTCAGGGCCCAAGGGGAAGACAGGGAGGCTGCGCAGCGGGGGCCTCTGGCATGTGGATGGGAGAAGGCAGGGGCACGGTGGCCAGGTGCTTGGGAGAGCAGAGAGGTGGGTCCCGCCCCCAGGGGACCAGTGAGGAGGGGGGTTGGCGCCCCCACCCACCCAGACAACCTCAGTCCAGGCTGAAGAATGGGCATGACTGACCCTGTCTATGCAATGGCAGCATGGTGCCCTGGGGGGACGTGGGATGAGGCAGGAGCCAGGAGGAAAGGGCCCACAGACTAAGATACAGCAGAGCCATCAGGGGCCTCATGCTTGCTCAGCCGCCCTTGGCCATCCAGGTCCCTGGGGAGAGGACAAGGGGACTGGAGACAGCCCACCTGGAGTCCCTCATCCTGGGACCTGCCGCCCATAGGGCCCAGTGTGCAACACAGCCTGTCCACCCCACCCCAGGGCACAGGGTCGGGGGGTGGGGGGGAGGGCTGACCCCACTCACTCCTCAGAGAACCACACAGAAGTCTGGCCACGTGGCCCCTCTGCAGGCAAACGGCACCTGTGCCGCGGTGGCCAGGGGCCAGCAGCTGGAGCCCTGGGTGTGGGGACACATAGCCCCAGGCCCATCACGGAGGGACCGCTCTGCACTGGGGTCTGGGCAACCCCAACCTCGGGCTCCGCAGTGGGAGCCCCTGCCACTCGGCCAGCTCTGCCCTGCCACACACCCCCACCCCGCACCCTTGGGAGCCCCAACCCCAGAACCCCGTGTCTGTCTTCCAGCCTCCGGAGAAGCGCTGCACGTGTTCCCCTTGGTCTCGGAGTGTCAAGCCCTGAAAGAAGGCGACTCCGTAGTCCTGGCCTGCTTGGCAAGAGGATACTCCCGAGAGTCAGTACAGGTGACCTCGGTTTCGGGGGAAGCAGGACCAGGACACAAAGACCAATCTCTTCATGCCGAAGGCACAAGACAACATTGAGCTGTCCTTCCTGACTGCCCAGTGGAAGCCAGACCCCCACCAGTGCAGCACCGCCAGCGGCAAGCTGCAGAAGGCCTTCCGGTGGCCAGGTGGGTGGCCCCAAGACCACAAGGAGGGCCCTCCTGGGTCTCCCACACCTTCCACCAGGGCCTGACCCCAAGGACCGACACAGGCACCCACGCCTCAGCACGGCGCCCATGAGGGTCACCTCTCATCACCCCAACCCTCAAACCCTTTCCCCGCAGACCCTGTCCTCAGGGTGCAAAAGAAAGGCAGAGGCTGAGTGTGAGGCTTCCCACGGCCCAGTCCCCACCTCTGCACAGCACAACCAGCTCGTCCCTCCCTCCCGCCATTTCCAGGTCCTCCCGTCCACCACGCAGCCCTCCCACCTCAGTGTACACACGGTCCGACCCTCACCTGCCACTTTCCTCTGATTTCAGCATCTTGGGAAACTAAGACCCCCCTGTCGACTCTTGGGCCAACCCCATCAGAGGACTCCACCACAGTGCCCAGCACTGCCAGGGTCTCAGGTGAGGAGCCCCCACCCCAGCACACCCTTTCCTGCCTTCCCATCTCTTAGGATGCCCCCTTCAGGCAGCCCTCCATGACTTCTCCCGCAAGGCTTCAAGTCCCATCTGAGTCAGGAAAGACAGGCCCTGAACTGACGTCTACCAAGCACCTACTGTGCGCCAGCCTCTGTGCTTGGCACCAGCAGACACGCCTCTGGCCCTTTATGAACAGGAGACCCACCCAAGACACCCTGTGAAAGCATAGCCGACAAAGGCAGGCCCAAGGGCCAGGACTGGGACGCAGCTGACCCAGCAGCCCACAGGACTGGGCCCTGAGCTTGTCATGGGGCCTCACGTGAGGATGTGTCACCAAAGCGGCCAGGAGTGACCCTTACAGAACTGTAGCATGCCCCCTGAAGGCTCGGGGGCCGTGGCATGGGACCCAAGGCCTCCCCACAGCAGGAGCCACCCTCCCCTCCCGCCCGCACTGGCTCCCCGTCGCCCTGCTGGCGTCTCGGGAGGAGGGTCTGACAGTCACCCCTGTGCCACGTTAGCAGAAGCATTTGGACAGAGAGCCTCCCCCCACGGGTGGCCCCCACCCAGGCCAGAGCCGCGACACCCCCATCTCCAAACACGGCCAGGGCCCTGGCTCCACGTGGGGGGACTGATCAAGAGACAGGGGAGTCCCCCGGGCAAGAATGCAGAGTGGTCCTGTGCAGCGGGACTCGCTCACTGGTCCCCATCCCCCGGGGCCTGTGAGCCTCAGCACGCCCGCAGCCAGACACTGCCCACAGCCTGTTTCCTCCTACAAGCTGGGAGCAGTCTTTGCAGTTTGAGAGGAATGGCGGAGGGGGGGAGGGGGTGAGAGGAGGAGAGACAGAAAAGCCTAAAGGTTTGCTGTCTGACCCTTTACAGAGCAAACTTCTGGGACCGGTAACTCACCGGCCATTTTCGCCACAAGTGTGGAAGTGACTGTGGCGTGGTGACTAGGGGACAGTGGCGGGTCCGGGCAGGTCTCAGAACCCCAGAGAGCAGGAAGGCTGAGGGGCCCAGGGAGGCCACAGCCCGACCACCTGTGCAGCACACAGTCTCTCCCCCGACCTCCCTCCACAGTGCCTTCCACCAGCCACACCCAGGCACAAACCAGAGAGCCGGAAAGGACAGCGGACGCCAGTCTCAGAGGTCAGTGCCCTGGGGCACAGAGCGGGGAAGAAGGGGAAGAACAGATTTGGGAGCCCCGGGGACAGCCCAGCTTGGGAGCAAGCCCCCGGGCCGGTGGCGGGAGGCCAGGAGGCGACAAAAGCCGGGTCTGCACCAGGGAGAGCTAGGCAGAATCAGAGAGGGCATGTCGCACTGCCCACAGCACCACCCCCAGGCCGGGTCTGCGCGCCCCAGTGCCCCCAGTGACCGAGGCCACTGTCCTCTGGCAGAGTGTCGGAACCACACCAGCCCTCCCGGCCTCTACCTGCCACAGCCTCCCCTGCAGGGCCCATGGCTCAAGGGACAGGCCACCTTCACCTGCCTGGCAGTGGGGGCTGGCCTTCAGGAGTCCCGCTTGTCCTGGGAGGTGGCCGGGGTGCCAGCAGTGGGCCGCTGGAGGAGAATGCCAATGGTTCCCAGAGCCTGAGAAGCCGCCTGGACTTGCCCGTGGCCTCCTGGGCCTCGGGGGCCAACATCACCTGCACGCTGAGCGGCCCGGGCGTAGCTTCCCAAGTGGTGTCCGCAGCTCCCAAGGAACACGGTGAGGCCCCCTCCACAGCCCCCAGGGAACACGGTGAGGCTGGGGGCCCTGCGCGCGCGCACCCCCCGCCTGGCACAGCCGCTCCTCTGTCCAGGACCCGGGCCGCCCAGCTTCCCCCAAGGCCCCGGGTGGCCCGCGCATGACCAGGCTTCTCCTCGCAGCTGCCTCTGCGCCCAGCAGCCTCACGGTCCACGTCCTGACTGTGTCCAGAGCAGCCTCCTGGCTCCTGTGCAAGGTGTCCGGCTTCTCGCCCCCAGACGTCCTCCTCACCTGGCTAAGGGACCAGGTCCAGGTAGACTCTGCTTCCTTTGCCACTGCACCCCCCACAGCCGAGCTGGGGAGCAGCACCTTCGAGACCTGGAGAGTCCTGCACATCCGCACGGCCCAGGCCCCTCGCCCGGACACCTACACGTGTGTGGTCCGGCACGAGGCCTCCCGAAGGTTGCTCAACGCCAACTGGAGCCCAGACACGGCCAGTGAGTCACACATGGGCACGGGGCCAGGGCTGGGGGGGGGGGGGGGAGGGGTGCAGTCCCAGAGGAGCTGAAGGGCTGGGTCCTGGGGCTGCAGCCAAGGGTCTGTGCCACCCAGCCAGGATGACCCTGCCCCAGCCTGGTGGGCACCTGGAGTGTGCACACATTTTCCCTGCACTCAGGGCTTTGGATGCCCTGACACCTGTCCCCCTGAAGCCTGTCCTCATGTCCACAGGCCATGTGCTGGACTAGGAGGGGTGGGAGGTAGGTGTCACCCCTGCCGGGCCCCCAAGGAACAGCCATTTCCCACCAAGACCTGCCCCATTGCTGAGCTCAGAGCAGGGGCCTCCCCTGGGGAGGCTGGTCATCCCAGACACAACCCTCCCAGGGACATCTGAGCCTCCCCAAGGCCCAGGACCCCCACTGGCTTGGGAGAACAGTCAGCACCTCAGAAGCCAGGTACACCCAGAAGTGGGAGCTGGGCTGGGGTGCCCAGAGAATCTGACCCGCACATGCCCACAGCAGGCCCTGACTGCAGGCCACCTGCAGGGCAGAGGGGACAGAGGCCCACTAGGGTGGGGGCTCACACTGGAGGTCCAGGGCTCACTCTCCCCTCAGAGGCTGGCTATCAGGCCCCCTCACCACCTCATCAGGGGGCAGCACCCAGGCAAGGCCCTGGAGGGACAGAGGTGGACACCTCAGGCCAAGCAGGTAGCAGGACACCATCCCCCCGCTGCTCGAGCATGGAGAGTTGGCCCTAGGAGTGGGGTAGAGGCAGATGCCATGTGGAGGCCATGCCAGCAATGTGGTGGGGGGGCCACACAGGAAGGCTGTGCCAGCCTCCACTGGCTCAGACACCCCCCCGTCAGACCCGGCCATGGGCAGCCCTGCACAGTGGAGGACATGTCCACACAACAGTACTGACCCCGCTGCCTCCTACAGCCAGGTCTGGAAGTGCTGGCATCTTGTTGGGCAGCAGCCTGAAGGGTCCCCTAGAAAGACGGCTCTCCTCAGCCCCCTAGTCCACCTGCCTGTGTCCCAGCAGGCCTCCCCGTGATGTCCCAGCACCAGCCCCTGTCCCCACCGAGGCTGGGACTCCTGGTCCTCAGCCCATCTCCACAGCATTGCCCCCTGCCCTCTGGGCACCCTCTTCCCTGGCTCAGGCCCCTCAGGCACATCTGTTCTCCAGTCATCAGAGCAGCCTCCTGGCCCTGCTTACCTTCCCTCCCCTGATCCCCTAAGCAGGTGTGTAAGGAGATCGACCCCCCACCCGAGGCTCCTTGAGGGCCAGGTCCACACTGACGTCCTCCAATGTCCACTCTCCTACACCCAGCAGATGGGAGCCCTCCCCAGGCACAAACCAGGCCTCTCCATCACAGGTGATGTCACAGGTGAGGCTGGACCAGCCCCCTGGACAGACTCGGCCAAGGCTGGAGACTGGTCTGCTGTCATGCACAGAGCCCCAGGTGTAGGCTGCAGGTGTGTGTGCACGTGCACCCCTGGTCACCTGAGCACACGCACATGCCCAGCATCATCATTGTTATAAAGCATCACACGGAAGGTCCCCCCACACCAGGCCCCTGTCCTCTTCCTCCTGACCTGGTTCTGCTCCTTGGCCTGTGTCATAGACTCCAAGTCTAAAGTTCTCTCTTGGCCAGCAAGAGAGCGGGACACAGGATTAAAGTGAGAGATGGCTAATGTCCGGGAAAAGACAAGACCCGAATAAGGGCCCTTGCCCCGTTTGTATCAGGATCAGAAGGCTTACAAACACGGCGATGGACGCGCACAAAGAGACAAGGAATCTGTGAACATTAACTTCTGGACGTGAGGGAAAGGGGGTCTTGAGGATCCTCGGGGTTAGGGGTTTGGGTTAATACAAAACAAAGTCCGGGCGCCGGGCAGTGGGGAGGAAGGTTGTTTACAGCGGACCTGAGGCAGCACCTCTGTTTATCTCAGCCTCGCGGATGAGGCAGGGAGGACACGTGACCTCAGGGTTGACGAGGCACCTTTGCTTTCGTTAACCATCTCCGCTCTGGGCTGCTACGCCTGCAGTGCAGGGGTCCACAGTCCAGTTCACCAATTTACCTAGCTTGGTCCTATTCTCCTGTGAAAGCTGCTATAGTACTAAATTGGGGGTGCTTCTGCCCTGAATGCCTAATCTTGTTTATTTCATATACCTTTGCATCGGGGGCCTCTATACCCCCCTATTCTTGGTTGCCTTGTGTTGTTTACCCAAACTCGGGGGTGAGCATCCTATAGCTTCGTACTTCTCTGTGCCTTGTTAACCCGTTGGTGGAAGCCCGGGGGATTCCTAAGCTTATCCCCCACAGTTCCCCCTTTTTTACTTTTCTTGGTTCTTCTAGTCTTGTGTTTGAGAACTGTCATGATGAGCTCCTGGTCCTCCTTTTGCTTTTGGATGGCTTGGAGGGAGATTCTGCAAAGACATAAAAAGAGACACAGTAAAAGAATTCTGCCTCCCAGAGTGATCCAGAATTTGAGATGGGTGCTAGCCGTAAGTGAGAAAGGATTTAGGTAACGCCACATTCCCCAGGAATCAGCTCATTCATTTTTAAGCTGATCCTCTGTATATTGTAGCTGTTGGCTCAATGTCATATCTAAAACTTCTATATTGTCAGAGAGATGGGAAGAAAAGACACTTCAAAGGTGTGTCTGGACAGCATCCCAAGCTTGGGAGTGATTCTAAGGAATGGCAGTCATGCGTATATGCTGGTTGTTAGGGTCACAGAGCAGTTTAGAGCGGAGGAACAAGGCCTCCTATTTCTTTCCGATGAATTCCACTGCAGCCTCAAGAGCTTCAAGGCAGGCCAAGACTTGTTTATTAATCGAAGTTTGGCTTACAGATTCTTTGGTGTTATTAATTTGTTAAGGACATGGGCTGTCTGGATAGTATGATCAGGCTGACTCCAGCTACAGTGGCAGGGGCGATAACGCCTACTGCTGCTAGGATGTCCGTGATTAACAGGCTAACAAATCTTTTCCACCTTGCAGCAGAGTGTCAGTGTCGAAGAAGCTTGGAAAGCACGCCTAGTCCTGATGGATGCATGTAGGACACAGAGCTGTTAACAGGAACCAGGCTGAGACGCACTGTCTAAGCACTAATAAAGAGGAGATGTTTAATTGGATGATGTTATCATGACTTATGCAGGACATAAACCAGCCTTGGGGCATAGAGATATTATAATTATGTCCTAGTTGTCAGATCTGGATGGTGGAGGTAGCAAAGAGAACATAGGGAGAAGGGACACAAATAGTCCCTTGAACTGGTCCATGTGAACTGGTTATCGTACAGGGAGGCCCCAGTTGGGTTAGCATGTGGTTCTACATAAATTTCACCGTGGCTAATAGGAAGAGTGAAGAAGGGAAGACCTAGCTTCCAAAGATTAACAGCCAAGGTCGTTTTAATTTTCCTTTATATGCAGAAATTATAGGGCCAGACAAATCTCCATTTTTCCAAAAAATATCCCCCTACTAGGCTGGCCAAAGGATATGGTCTTATTAGACTATTTTGTTTCATGATATCCTCTAGGACCCCTGTCATAACAGTCCAATTACCCCAGTGAAGATTATGCTCAGTCTCTCCATAACAGGTTGTCCAGGGAATAATGTTCCAGGGGTGGTCTGAATATTTGAGACTAGAGCAAGCTATAACATTAGGAGCGTGAGATATGCTTGTTTTTTGAGGTATAGCAAAGTTTGTGGCTGAGAAAAAAGGGAAAATTGTCTGGCCTTGTAGAGGTTTTGGGCTGTACTTGCAAAAGCCAATTGATTCTTAGTTTAATACGAGCAGATAAGTTGTTGAGTTTGGTAACACACACAGGAGGTGCTGGAGGAAGCCACCACTGAGGTCTTGGCATTTAAAGCCAATGCTCTTGTTCCATATGGAAGGGAGGGTTAAGAGTGGCTCCTCCCATGAACTCAGTGTCATTATTGCTAATAAGAATAAGGCTGTGCCAGCCTCCAGTGGCTCGGACACCCCCCCGACAGCCCAGGCCCAGCCATGGGCAGCCCTGCACAGTGGAGGACGTGTCCAGACAACAGTACTGACCCCGCTGCCTCCTAGGAGTGTTAAGCTGTCAGAGGTGGGTTAAGGAGATGAGCCCAATATGAATATCGAGCTTGGCCTGGACAAATGAGGGCAAGGAGTATAATCAGGCTTACACATATTGAATGTTTGTTAATGACAGAAGTCACGGCCATCAGATGCGAATCAGGGGTATATGCAATATCACTGTGTTGTAAGAGGATGCCAGCCTGGTTAGACAGGCGTTTTAAGGCTTCCCCGTGTTATATCATGGACAAGGACTTGTGTTTGTAGAGTGGCTTTAGGATGAGGAGTCCACGAAGAGGCTTCTCCCATCTTGAAGAAGGGGGCCGCTCCCTCAGGGTCATTCTCCGGAAGTCTTGGTTCATTGGGCTATATCCTAGGGGTCTCCACCATGCCATTCCCTCATGGTTCCCTCTGAGGGAATCCACAGAGGTCAGGAATCTGAAAGAACACAAGCATATCCTAGACCCCAGGTGGGAAGCTGAGTGGGCCCAGTCTGTGTGGGCCCCCCTTCAGGGGTTTTTGCAGAGCACCATAGGGTGAGAGGGTTTATCTGATTTCAAAGAATGTCACTCAGCCGTGGTGAGTCCTTGAGGATTGAGATTTAAAAAGTGAAGAGTAATCATAGCCCGATCAAGAAGCTGAGGTTGTCATGCAGACAGCCAGGGGTATCTCCCCCTTTTTGTTTTTTAACATGTTTTGAGTATGATATATGCTCATTTTACAATTGCTTGGCCTTGTGGATTATAAGAAATGGGTAATTCCAACCAAGGCTTAAGTGAAACAACTTAAAAGGGCATGTAGTCCTGCTGCTTTACCCTTTTTGTTAAAATTATTTATATGTTTATGTATTTACTTACTTATTCATTACCATTAACAAAAATGTATTATGTTTTCTGTAGTTGTTGTGGGGTGCACTAAGTTTATTTTTGCTCAGCAGTAACTTACATATCGATCACTGGCCGTTGAGGCAGGGGGTTAAAGGGCCAAAGTCAAGGTCTATTCCCCTGCCTTTTTCGGCAATGCCCACATACATATGTTTCAGCCATGTGAATATCCATTTGTGGCATACGACGGGCTAAGTTTAGTAAAATGGCTCCCATGTATCTGAGTAAAAGCCCTTCAAATATCATCCCTCCGTCATCTGGCAGAGGCATCCAGTCCCCTGCTAAACAGGAACAACACAAAGGTGCAGGATTTGGAGGCCAGCACCAAGGGTATTGCCATCATTTTCCCAGCCTTTGGCTCAAAGCAGGAGGAATTTTAATCTTAACCCTGTATAGTTTTAAAATCCATTTATTTTAACTTTGGTCCGTCCTGACCACACATAAAATTCCTTTTTAAAGATTTCCTTCACGAAACTTCCACAACTTTTCTTTGCATTTAGATTTTGTCCCAAGCCATTTCTCTCCAAATAACCAGTTTTGTATAGGACAAAATTACTTTCTTTTACCTTCAACAAAATATATTTACATTTCTTTTATCTTTCTTTCATATCTCCTACTTTCCTACATACAGAGTTGCTTTGTTATTTTTATCAGTTTTAACTACATTTAGCAGAATTTTAACTCTTAGAAACCTTAGTCTCCAGTGAAAACCAGATAGCGGCCAATTGTAAATTGTCTGTTACTTAGAAAAATTTAGGTGGTAGACTTATGAATCCATTAAGCATAAAGCATGTTTTTTAACAGTTCCAAATATCCTTAGTCTTTATTTTGCAACAAGTCAAAAGCACAAACCTACATCTAGTAGTTAGTGCTTTAGCCTCTTATCTCATTAGATATCCAATGAATTTACCTCAATTTATTTTTTCAATATGAAATTTATTGTCAAATTGGTTTCCATACAATACCCAGTGTTCCTCCCAACAGGTGCCCTCCTCCATGCCCATCACCCGCCTTCCCCTCCTTCCCACCCCCCATCAACCCTCAGTTTGTTCTCAGTTTTTAAGAGTCTCTTATGCTTTGGCTCCCTCCCTCTCTAACCATTTTTTTTCCTTCCCCTCCCGCATGGTCTTCTGTTAAGTGTCTCAGGATCCACATAAGAGTAAAAACATATGGTAACTGCCTTTCTCTGTATGACTTATTTCACTTAGCATAACACTCTCTAGTTCCATCCACGTTGCTACAGAAGGCCATATTTCATTCTTTCTCATTGCCACGTAGTATTCCATTGTGTATATAAACCACAATTTCTTTCTCCGTTCATCAGTGGATGGACACTTAGGCTTTTTCCATAATTTGGCTATTGTTGAAAGTGCTGCTGTAAACATTGGGGTTCAAATGCCCCTATGCATCAGCACTCCTGTATCCCTTGGGTAAATTCCTAGCAGTGCTATTGCTGGGTCATAGGGTAGGTCTATTTTTAATTTTTGAGGAACCTCCACACTGTTTTCCAGAGCGGCTACACCAGTTTGCATTCCCACCAACAGTGCAACAGGGTTCCCATTTCTCCACATCTTCTCCAGCATCTATAGTCTCCTGATTTGTTCATTTTAGCCATTCTGACTGGCGTGAGGTGATATCTGAGTGTGGTTTTGATTTGTATTTCCCTGATGAGGAGCGACATTGAGCATCTTCTCATGTGCCTGATGGCCATCTGGATGTCTTCTTTAGAGAAGTGTCTATTCATGTTTTATGCCCATTTCTTCACTGGATTATTTGTTTTTTTGGGTGTGGAGTTTGGTGAGTTCTTTATAGATTTCCTTTGTCCGATATGTCATTTGCAAATATCTTTTCCCATTCCATCGGTTGCCTTTTAGTTTTGTTGACTGTTTCCTTTGCAGTGCAGAAGCTTTTGTCTTCATGTTTTTGCCTTTTGACGGCATGGGGAGGAGTGCTGTCTGAAGCATTGAAGATTCAGATAGCAGGCCTTACCCCAGGCGGTGCAGAAATGGGAGGAAGGGGGAGAGAAGACAGAAAAGGTGAGGAACCTCCAAGAGGCCTGAAGGCAGAGAGGGGCACAGAGGACAGAGAAAAGAGTTTATATGGTCCTAAAGTCTGTCAGCTCAGCTAGATGAACAGATATCGATTTTTGTTTTGTTTTGTATCATTTATTTTGTTTTGTTTTGTTTTGTTTTGTTTTGTTTTGCACTAGTGGAATTAGGCAGTCCATGTTGGGCCAGAGAAGGCAGGGAAATTCCCCCAAACAAAAAGAGTTTCGGCAGCTGCTTGGGAATATTCCTTAAAGTCTCTATCCCGAGGTAGACTAGCCAGAGACAATTGGTTCTAATCATCATAGTTATTAACCCAGGAAATGAATGAGGGAGAGGCCCTCGCATACAGTAAGACTAACAGAGTGTATAGGGAGAAACGGTGAGACAGAGAGAGAGTCCCTATATCAGGGACGCCCTCTGTAAAACCCACTGCACTATTTCGGTGCATTGCTTTGCTGACAATGACTGGAAGCTGGGCTGGCTGCCTTGGTTGGGGATACTGCCCTGTGTTAGACAGTTGTTGAAGAGACACCAGAATAGCAGCGGCAAAGTTCTGCACAGCACGAGTCGTGCAAACATCATGAAACTCTTGGGCACAGACAGCATACTGGGCTGGGGTCCGGATGATGTTCTTAAGAGAGCCCCAGTCCCAGGCACACACGGGATGAGAGCCGCGAATAGTTTCTAAAATACCCATTGTAAAAGGGCTGTGATGGACATACAGCCGAACTGATTTTTGCAATTCTTTTACAATTAGAAAGAGCAGGCCTTCGTGACCAAATTGTCCATTTTGCCTGTCGATGGGAAATAGCTGGAGTTTACTGGCCTTATGGGCTTTTTTCAATGTACTTTTGCACTGGGTTGAGGACTTTATCAGAGCAGGTCGGTGAGGTTTTCAGAGGCTCGATATCGATATCGTACCACCCTTTTGGGGGAGGAGGAGTATCTCCTGGCTGTAAAGGAGCCACAGGGACAGGCTGGCTAGAGGGGGAGCGAGGTTTCTCCTCCTCTTTAGATAACTACATCTTCATATACACCGTCCGAGCTTGAGGGGAGAAGGGCAGTATGGACAATGGACCAGGTGAGGATTACTTTAGGGGGGTATTAGCCCCGCTAGAATTCCTGGCCTTGAACGTTTTCCCTATTCGTTCCCCCACATCAAGATCATAAGTTCCTTGTTCTGGGAACCAAGGGCAATTTTGTTGGACAGCTAATAATCTAAGGAGAGCCTTATAATTTAGAGTAGTCCCAGCTATCTCTCCTAGGGACTGAGAGATTCGAACATAGCGCTTTTGTTCAGGGGCTAGGGAGTCAGAGGGAGGGGGTTTCCCCATGGGAGATCTCCCAAAGAGCTCTGCGGAGGTGAGTCTAGTTTCGCTTTCTCCCTTACCTCATCAGGTGGAGACTGTAACCAGTGCGTGTGCGTTTTTGTGTTTTTTTTTTTTCTTGGAGCTCCTTTAGCGTTCCGAGGCGTCCTGCAGTCCTTGTGTCGCACTGCCTGGCCACGGCAGCACCTTGCCACGTCGGCCCACAGTCCCCTTTCCTTCGGTCACATTGGGGTCACCATCTGTCGTAGACTCCAAGTCTAAAGTTCTCTCTTGGCCAGCAAGAGAGCAGGACACAGGATTAAAGTGAGAGATGGCTAATGTCCGGGAAAAGACAAGACCCGAATAAGGGCCCTTGCCCCGTTTGTATCAGGATCAGAAGGCTTACAAACACGGCGATGGACGCGCACAAAGAGACAAGGAATCTGTGAACATTAACTTCTGGACGTGAGGGAAAGGGGGTCTTGAGGATCCTCGGGGTTAGGGGTTTGGGTTAATACAAAACAAAGTCCGGGCGCCGGGCAGTGGGGAGGAAGGTTGTTTACAGCGGACCTGAGGCAGCACCTCTGTTTATCTCAGCCTCGCGGATGAGGCAGGGAGGACACGTGACCTCAGGGTTGACGAGGCACCTTTGCTTTCGTTAACCATCTCCGCTCTGGGCTGCTACGCCTGCAGTGCAGGGGTCCACAGTCCAGTTCACCAATTTACCTAGCTTGGTCCTATTCTCCCGTGAAAGCTGCTATAGTACTAAATTGGGGGTGCTTCTGCCCTGAATGCCTAATCTTGTTTATTTCATATACCTTTGCATCGGGGGCCTCTATACCCCCCTATTCTTGGTTGCCTTGTGTTGTTTACCCAAACTCGGGGGTGAGCATCCTATAGCTTCGTACTTCTCTGTGCCTTGTTAACCCGTTGGTGGAAGCCCGGGGGATTCCTAAGCTTATCCCCCACAGGCCCACAGTCTCCACTTCGTGTGGGGACCCTATAGTGTCCGGACTTCTCTGCCAACTGCCTCCAGTCCATCCCCCACTAATCACAGTGGCCTCCTTGAGGGTGCCTTCCTGCCGGCCGTGCCCGCACAGCCCAGCCTTGCTGCCCAGCACCGGGATGCGTGCGCTTCCAGTGACGAGGTCACAGATAACGAAGGCAGCGTGGCAAGCGGGAACAGCAGGACAACGCCACACGCACTTTATTAACCAGCTTTATTTAAAGTCACTGAAGAGCTGAGGACTCAGAGAAGCCCAGCTGACCTGGCTCCTGGGCAAGACAACATTGTTGGCCACGTCACCCCCACCCTGGACACCGACGGACACGGTTACGTTGCCCCCACCCTGGGCACAGGCGGACAGAGGTATTGGCATCCAGGGAGGAGAGAGGCCTGCGGGAATCAGTCAAGGCTTTAACATCCACATGGGCTGACATGAGGAATAAGAATAGGGATGAGCCCCAACTGTATCCCCTCCACCACTGACTGCCCCAGACGGGACGTGTGCTCAGAGCTGGGACAGATCTCCAGTCCGGCCTGGTGCTTGGACTCTGAAGCCCAGTGGAGGGAGGGGCCTGACCCACCCCAAACATTGCAGTTGAAGCCAACTGTCCTGACATCCCACCGGCTCAAGTCCTGATTAGACAGACCAGATGTGCCCTCACCCCCGCCCCGAGGAAGGTGCTATCATATGCTCCACTTCTCCAGTGCTGGCTGTTTGTTTACAATGCCCAGCGTGCAATCAAAAATTAAAAGACATACAAAGAAGCAGAAAAGCTTCAGCCACAATCAAGATAAGAAGCAGCAGAGTTAGACCCACAGGAGATCCAGATTCTGTCATTAACAGCAGTTCCGGTCACGTCCAACTACATCACAGCATCTCCTGGGCCAAGCCCGACACGAAGCCCACTGGCCTGGCCCGCCTCACTGGACTGAAGGGTGCAAATGAACAGGTCACCCACCCACCCTCCTGTCCTCTGAGCAGCCTTCGATGCCCTGGGGCTCAGTCTGGTGCTCTGGTGGGGGGTCAGAACACATGGCCTTCACCTGGACAGGGCACTGTCCGTGCAGGACTGTGTAACTTTTGACTGTCCAGCTGACCCCCCAACCGTTCACCACTACACTTCACGTGTCTGGAACAGGTTTTCCCAAATCATCCGGAGCAAGGACAGCTGCCTTTGTTAATATTTCCTGTTCTCATGGACCAACACCTTCGTAGAATGCAACAGGGTTTAATTACTAGAAAGACGAAACTAACAAAGATTGCCACGTTTTCATTATTAGAATAAACAGACCGCTATAAAGTTTGCAAGCGCACACGACCTCCACGCTCACGCCCCGTGACACAGGAACTGGGCCCTGAACCAGGACCCCGGCCACCCCTCCCATCCTGGCCCCCGCCCGAGTGTCCAGGGGAGCGGCTGCTCAGGGATGCAGATCCCGCAATGCCCACCCTGCCCCCACTCGCCCGAGCTCTCCGCGGCAGCCACTCGGGGCCCCTCTGCCCTCCCGGCTCTCTCCCAGAACAGCTTCGTGCGTGCTGTTCCCACCTCTTGTTGCCTGGCTGGGTCCCCTGTGCGACTACCCCTACCGGGTGACAACCACCTGCCGCTCGCGCCCGGGACCCGGCCCGTCTGCTGCACGGGGTGGGGGGCCCCGTCTGGCTCTGTGGGCACCGGGGGACCCGGCCGGGAGAAGCCTCACAGACTCCGGGTCGGGAGAAGCATGCCCGGAGCAGTCCCCTGTCACTCAGCAACCCGTTGTGTGCGGGTTCCGAACCGAACCTCCTCCCTAGCGCCCTTGCTCCCCGGGTCTGGACATGGCCCCCCCAGCCCCCCAGAGCCATGACGAGAGCGGCGGCGGCTCCACGGACCTGGAAGACACCGGCAGACTGGCCCACGTTCGCGGCCCTCTTCCTTCTCACTCTGCTCTACAGCGGCTTCGTCACCTTCATCAAAGTAAGGCAGCCAGCACACCTGTGTGCAGGGCTGGGGGGAGGCGGTGCCCTGCCCGGTGGGGGACACACTGGAGCCAGCCCAGGGAGCCTGGTGGGAGCGGGAGGGATGTGCAGCTGCCGTGGGCCGTGGACATGGGCCCGGGGCCTGTCAGGCCTCAGAGGCCCCTCCCCTCTGCCACAGCACTCCGGCCAGGAAGCGGGCACATTGCACCTGCTCACAAGTACATGGGGGTCTGGGCCCTGTCATCTGGGGACCTGGCTCCTCACATCCCCCCTCTGCACCCTCCGGCCACCGGCCCCCTTCCCAACCCCTGGGCTCTTGCTGCAGATGAAGTAGCCCCAGGAGAGCGGATGTCCTGCACCCGCAGAGAAGGGAGGCTGGGACTCTGGCCTGTGTGTGGTGCCCCGGCCCCGCTTCGCCTGCCCCATGCTCGTCTCTGTCCACCTGTGCCCGGGGCTCGGCCGCCAAACCCAGCCCATGCTTCCTGAACCAGCGGCCCTGACTGTGGGCCCTTGCCTTCCCACCTGCCAGCCGGCCCCATAAACAACCTTGCTCACATGCCCTGCCTCATGTCTCCCTGCTTCCGTCAGATCAGAGAATCCGGAGCTGAGGGAGAGTCCCAGCCGGGATTGGGGTGCGGCTGTGGCAGGCGGGCCCTGGGGGGCTGCCCCGTGGGGAAGCCGGCGGGGGGGGAGAGGTGCCGCTCTGCACACTCACAGATACACCCAGCACACGCACACGCACACATGTGCACAAGCACAGTTCACACAGAAGCGCGTGTGCACAGACACAGGCAATGCTCGTGCACACTGCAGCCTACAGACACAGCACACGCACACACATGTGCAAGCGCCAGGCTCGTGCTTGCACGCACACAGCACACGCACTGGTCTGCAGACCGTGTGTGCTCACGTATGCGCTCAGACACACGCCCATGCGCCACACGGCTCCCATGCACCTAGCTGGGGGCAGCGGGTGCTGCCCACACGTGGAGCCCGTTCTATGTGTGCCTGGCCCCACGGCCTCCTGAGTCTGTTCCCTCCGGTGCAGCAGGCGGGGGCAGTGCATGCAGTCGTGCCTGAAGGGGCGCGTGGGAGGCCCTGGTGCTGCCCAGCGCACAGTCACCGTCGGAAGCCTGCCGTCGCCCAGGGTCCCCAGCTGCAGAAGAGGAAGTGGTCACGGGGGCAGGCAAGCACAGTGGACGCCACCCGCTGGCCAGGGGCAAGAGTGAGGGCAGCCACCGTCAAGCCCAGCCGGTCCACGGCCCCCCCCCCCGCCCCCAATGCCACAATGCTGGTGTCCCCCTGTCGCTGCTCGTCCCTCTCACCACCTCTGTCCTCACCCACCCCCATCCGTCCGCGGTTTCAGCTCATGCTCATCCCTGCACGTGGCCAGTGGAGGCTGACCCACACCTCACACCTGACATGCCACGACCAGACGCAGTGCTGTGGTCAGACGACCCCCATGGCCTCTGCATGTGACCTCTGGGGCAAAGGCACTTGGCAGAAGCATCAAGGTCAGGGTACAAGAAGAGAGGTGGTCTCGGCTGGTGGGGGTCACTGTTGTCACAGAGCCACAGGAGAAGGCAGCGTGACACCAGAGCAAGGTGCCCGCAGTGGCCACAAGCCCAGGTGCTGCTCCTGGAGCAGGGAAACCAGGGACAGGCTGTGTCCCAGAGCCTGCCCATGCCCGCCTGTGGCCCAGGGGCTGGGGACAGACTTCTTGGCTCCAGACCCTGAGGAGACAAAGGTCTGTGGGATTTGCTGTGGCACCCACAGGAAACTCACACCCTGGTCCCCGTGTCACCGCTGCCGGCCGAGGGGGCCCCATCTAGGGTCTCAGGCCAAACTCTGAGAACAGATCCCGTCCTCTCTCTGCACCCACCTGCTGCCCCA
Source organism: Panthera onca (assembly GCF_046562875.1). Taxonomy (NCBI): domain Eukaryota; kingdom Metazoa; phylum Chordata; class Mammalia; order Carnivora; family Felidae; genus Panthera; species Panthera onca. The sequence continues at coordinate 146,123,946 of NC_138344.1, read as the reverse complement.
GCCTTGTGGCACCCACTCAGGAGGCTGCCCACGGTTGTGCCCCGGAGGGCTCACCCTGCCCACCCTGCCCTCGGCGACCTATCAGTGGCAAGGGCAGCCCTGTGTCCAGAGCTCACAGGAGGCCTCAGTGCCCCCATAGCTCGTCTGCACACGGGTCCTGTAGTGGCCATGCCCTTGCCCTGTGCCGCTTCCCCACTGCGCTTTCTTCTCTGCCCCTCTGGCACACTCTGAGGCTCCCTTTCTCATTATATTGGTTGGTTATTTCTTTCTCGTCACCCAGAAAGTTAATGCCAAGAGCACAGTGTTTTCTGTGGCTCCCTGATGATGCCCAACACAGAAAGAAGAGCCCAGCACGTGGTAGGTGCTCAGAAACACTTGCTCAGCGAACGCACGTCCCCCGCAACATGGACCCTAAGTCACAAGAGCACTTTGTCCCCCGGATGTGTCCTCCTGCACACGGCACACATTTATAATACACTGCGGTCCCTGTAGTCCCAGTTACCTCCTTCGGAAGTCTACCCTCCCCCAGGCTGCCAGCTTGGTAAATGACCGCCTGCCGAGTAGCCCCCGAAAGACACCCCGAAGTCATCGCGACCTGCCTCCCACACACTCCAAGCCACGTCATACCCACCCAGAGCTCCCTGTTGTACAGCCTGCCTCCAGGCCTGCCCCCTCCCCAGCCCACAGCCGGTCTAGTCTCCTAAAGACCTGTGAGCCCGTAGCCCCGGCTCAAAGTCGCTGACGGGCTCCCTTTACATCAGGAACAAGGCTCTTTCTGCCTAACCCAGCTGGCCTGGCCAGGCCTCCCCAGCGCCAGCCACCTCGAGGCCATCTGGGCCTGCTCCTCTGACTTCACGGCCCGAAACCATCCTCCTGCCCCAGGGTCTGTCCTCCTCCCAGTCGGCCTCCAAGCCCCATGGAAGCAAGGACAGCACACGCCCAGCATGCACAGTAGCTGAAGGAATGAATGAGTGAGCACACAAACGAATGAATGGTCTGGCAGGACTCAAAGGAGGCTGTGCACTTGGGCCTCCAGACCTCAACCGCATCCTCCCGCCCAGCCTCACCCAGAGACGCCACAGGGCAGCCACAGCTGTCTCCCAGCTGTTCCCAAAGAAGCTGCCCCTGGCTCTGGGCTCTGCCCTTGGACTGACACCCCACAGCCCCATCCGCAGGCCCCGGGAGAATGGAAGAGGGCAGGGCACCGAGCCCCTGAGCGTGCTGGGTGTCTGTTTGGGCCCGGTAGGTCCATACTCGAGCTTCTCTCTGTCTAGGAAGCAAACTTACAACATGCCCTAGAGTACACAGCAGAGCACATCCGTCTAGTGCCAGAGCTCCATTTGGGGAAAGCATACATGAACCCAGCCCCTCCTGGCCGGCCGGGTTCGTTTCTTCAGCAGAAGAATCCCGCGGGCTGCCCTCCACCATGACTTCTCCTTTCGTCTTACATAAGCACCAACCGACCTCGGCCAAACTGTCTATCTGCCAGAGGCATGTGACAGTCCCCATGGGGCCCTGGCTCGGCTGTTTCCCTCCACACAACGCGTTTGTGACTTTCCCCAGCTCTGCGGCCACAGGCCCGAACTCAGCGCTGTGACATGTGGTCCGAGGGGAGGGCTGTGTCCTGCACGCTCCACAGCTCAGCCGGGCCACCACAGCCTCGCCTGCCGGGACGCCACCTGCTCTGGGCAGAAACACCTGTTTCCAGCCGTGCTGATAAACAGGACACGCGTGTCCTCCCACACCTAAATCACAGCTTGACAAGCCTGATCCCACAGCATGGAACCCGCTGCCCAGCCGTCTGCCCCATGCAGGCCCCACGCCCAACCGGACCCCATGTCTTGGTGTTTGAGGGGAAGGGTTGAGCCAGCCCTGCCCCCCAGGGCTTGTGGACTGAGACCTCCCAGCACCTGGGCAGAAACCAGATGCCTGTGCTGTCCAGCCAAGGCCCTGATGTCCATTCCCAGCCCACGGCCAAACCCATGTTCACTGAGGTTATTTCAGAAGACAAGTGGCCGGAACAAGACTGCTTCAGTGCCAGGAGACGGGACCCTGCCCCCAATGGCAGCATCAGTGCTACTGAGGGACACAAGGCCACAGTAAGACCGGAGGAAGTTACGGGGAAGCATTTACATTCTCTTGAGGTAAATAAGGACTTTCTCAGAATGACAGCAAGGCCAGGAACTTTAAAAAATGAGACTCACAGCTCTGCCTGCAGAGCAAAGACCAAATACCTATAAGGACAGAGTCCCCATAAACAAAGTAAAAACTCCCGAAACAGAGGCCAAAGCATCTAATGTCAAAAAGAGTCTGTGTTGGTCAGAGTTCTTCAGAGAATAAACAATGATGAATGATAGGCAGATGCTAGACAGATAGATGACTGGCAGATGACTGAATGATAGGTGTGTGTGAGAGATGATCTTATTTTTAAAGTATGTATACATATAAAGGGGGGCACTTTCAGGTTTGGACACATGATTGTGTAGGCTTGGTGAGCCCAAATCTATAAAACGGGCCAGCATCCTGGGGACCCAGAGTGGACAACTTCAGAAGGCCATCTGGAGGTAGAACCCCCTCTTCCTCATGGGACCTCAGCCACTTTTCTCTCAAGGCTTTCGACTGATTCGACAAGGCCCACCGTCACGTGGAGGCAATCTGCTTTACTCAATGGCCACTGATCTAAATGTTAATCACATTTCTAAAATACCTTCTCTCTCTGGACTAGTGTTTGACCAAGTATCTGAGTATATGGCCTGGCCACCATCACAGAGTCCAAGGAAATGAACGATGGAGAAATGCAATGAGCGGGAGGAATTTGACCTGCATGGAAACGTTTTCAGTGGAAGGTGGGGAGGGAGAGATCATTTCCAGTAGGTTGTAAACACAAATAACCAAGGAAACACACAAAGAACCAAAGAAAAGCCACTTCAAACAAATGACCGCTGATCCAGACAGAGGCTACTCATCAACAGCCCGCTGTGTGCCAGGCAGGCGTTACCATGGAAGGACTCGGACGCCTGCACCGTGGCACCATCGTCCTGATGAGGGATGAACAGCACAGTTAAAAACAAGGAAATGTCGTGTAAAAGACAAGGAGACCAGACACAAACATCCACGGCAGGTGCTATTTGACACATCCTAGAGGGTGTGACTGACCTGCAGGGTCAGCATGTGGGCAAGGGGCACACGAACACTGGGCTGCAGCCCAGCACCGCTTGTTGGATGTCTAATGGGCAGCTCCAACTCGCCATCTTGGAAAGGGAGCTCTTGACCCCGATCTCAGTAAGAGATCTGTGCAGAAGTCTCATGGGGAGACAGAGGCAGCAGGGCGGGGGCAGTGGCAGCAGAGAGCAGGGTTCAGAGCACACATGTCCTGGGGTACAAGACCTGATGGGTTTGCAGAATTGCACCCACAGGGCCTCCCAACTCACAGCACACACGGAATTGCCACTTACTGGGCTGCAGTGTTCGTAAAGAGGCCCGAGATGGGGACCGGAATCTGGAGCCACCGGTACATGGGTGGCGTTTATCCTCACGGGACTGGTGGGGATTAGCAGGGATGGAGTGTGCACAGAAGAGAAGTCCAAGCCGGGAGGCAGGGAGTGCCAGAGGCCAGGAGCAGGGCACTCGGTGTCCGAGGCTGGAGAGCAGGAGTCAGAGAGGCACTGGGCAGAGAGGGAGGTGCTGCGGCTGCGTCCAGCATCTGGCCCAGCAGAGGTCATGCTGCCTTCCCAAGCGCAGACTCAGAGCAGGGCGGGTCAGGGCCTAGCCCGAGTGGGCTCGAGAGGTCAGCACAGCCCTACAGATAGGCGACAGCAGGGCCACAAGCACGGTCGCAGACTTCCCAGCATTCCCACCCAGAACTCAAGGAGAATTATTCCTTAAACACACAGCGAACTGGTAGGAACTCACCGTCTGCTGAGCCTTGGGTCACAACTCAGTACATTTCAAAATATTCAGGTCCCACACAGCAAGCTCCCTGACGACAGGCTAGTGACACACACGTCTCGAGTCACGTCAGCAGAGGAACTGTAGCCTACGTGTCTGGAGGGGAGAAAACACTGAGTTAACCAAGAGTCCAAATTTAAAAGTTGGAAGAAGAGCAACCAAAACCAAAGAAACACAAACACGAAAGGAGAAAATAATTATACGAGACTCCCAACCACGGAGGGGGGGTGACGGCCACCCGCAGCTGCAGGGGACACTCATGTCATCTTCACGGGGCCATGATGAGGCCGTTGGCCAATGGCACAGCGGGGACACACAAGCAGACAGAGTTGCCTGCAGCGCACTGAGAGAGACAGCCACCACGCCAGAGACACCATTCCCCAAAAATACACATGCGGCTTCTTTCTTCTTCTGGCTTTAGTTTGGGGGTGGCTGTAAATGGGGCACCTAACACCATGTCCTCTAGGCCGTGGAAGCTGGACGTCTGAAGTCAAGGTGTGGCAGGCCCCCACAGCGCTTCTAGGGAAGGATACCACCTCCTCCAGCTTCGCGTGGCTGCCAGAGACACGGCATCCCATGGCCTTAGAGCATCAGGCCAATCTCTGCTCCATCATCACGTGGCATTTGCCTGTGTCCCTGTGTCTCTGTGTCTAAATGTCCCTCTTCTTACAAGGACAGGAGTCATACTGGATTTAGGGCCAACCATTCAAATATGGCCGCATCATAACTGATCACGTCTGCAAGAAGCCCAGTTCCAGATGTGGTCACATTCGTGGGCTCTGGGAGGACATGAATCTGGGGGGAGGCACTATTCCACCCAGTATCCTTTCCTGGGGATTTTGCCCCTGAAGCTGTCAGGTGGGCAGGTCAAGGTGGATATTTGCATGGTGAGGGAGGAGACACGCAGAGGCCCAGGGCAGAGCCCGAGCTCAGAGCCCCATACAGGGTGGGGCGGCCCAACCAGGAAGAGAGGTCTGAAGCCAGGTCTAGAGGTCCCACTGGGGTGCCCTGGGCCTCTGGGTCTGAGATGAGAGAGGAGGGTGCCCATGTGAGCAAAGAATGGGGCAGAGAAGAGAGGTTGGTGTGCCCAGCAGTTGATCAAGTAACACGCTGAGAAAAATGAAAGAAAGGCAGGATCCACAGTGACCAGGAGCCAAAGAACTAGACGGGTCTGAATTCACGGTTTCCAGCAGCATATAATGGACCAAATAATGGCCAGAAGCTTTCCAAATTTGATGAGACCCATGAACCTGCACACCCAGGAACTGCAATAGGGATAAACTCAAATATACATGCGCTAAATGCTCTACTCAAATGTCAAAGGTTTGGGGGGAATATGTCTATACATAATGTGTTTTTTATGCTTTATGTTTTAATATAAAATATTGGGCTGGTTAAGCTAACTCGGTGAAGTTTACAAAAGACATTCTGTGCAAATATTAGCCCAAGGAAAGCTGCAATGGCCATATTAATCCCAAATAAAACAGACTTGAAGGCAAAAGGCATTACTGGAGATAAAGAGGGCTGACACAGCTCTAAATGTACACACGCCTGGGCCACAGCTTTCAAAATATAAAGCAAGGTGGGAATGCAAACTGTGCAGCCACTTTGGAGAACAGTATGGAGGTTCCTCAAAAAGTTAAAAATAGAACTACCCTATGACCCAGCAATTGCACTACTAGGTATCTATCCGAGGGATACAGGTATGCTGTTTCAAAGGGGCACATGCATCCCAACGTTTACAGCAGTGCTATTGACAATAGCCAAAGTATGGAAAGAGCCCAAATGTCCATCGACGGATAAATGGATAAAGAAGATGTGGTATATATATATATATATATATATATATATATATATATATATACACATACAATGGAGTATTACTTGGCAATCAAGAAGAATGAAATCTTGCCATTTGCAACTACGTGGATTGAACTGGAGGGTATTATGCTAAGTGAAATTAGTCAGAGAAAGACAAAAATTGTATGACTTCACTCATATGAGGACTTTAAGAGACAAAACAGATGAACATAAAGGAAGGTAACCAAAACTAACATAAAAACATGGAGGGAGACAAAATATAAGAGATTCTTAAATACAGAAAACAAACAGAGGGTTGCTGGAGGGGTTGAGAGGGGGGCATGGGCTAAATGGACAAGGGGCATTGAGGAGGACACTTGTTGGGATGAGCACTGGGTGTTATATGTAAGGGATGAATCACTGGAATCTACTCCTGAAATCATGATTACACTATATGCCAACTAATATGGATATAAATAAATAAATAAATAAATAAATAAATAAATAATTTTTTAAAAATAAATAAATAAAAAGATAAAGCAAACAATGAGCAGACCTGTGGGAAGAATTACACAGATTCCCAGTCATCATGGGAGATGGTAACATCTACCCCCCAGCAATGTGCATGGCCAGCAGACGCATATTAATAAAGATGTACCTACCGTTAACGCTTTAATCAACCGGCCGAACTGCTGGGCACACGCAGGCCTTGACAAGCCACATTCCGCATTCCAAACCTGCAGAACATTCACACACTGCTCTGTCCTGTGGCCATAAAAAAGATCCAACGCATTCCCAAAGACCAAGTGAACTCTGTTGGTGTGTGACAATGGCACGATTATGCCTTCATGGGTTGTCGTCTCCTTTTTGTGTTTCCCTCAGGCTTGGCCAGCGCATCTGCAGGATGGGCTCTGGACCTGGTGGGGAGGCCTGCACCTCCTTTTCTGCATGATCCCAGACCCCAATCCAGCTGTGTTCATCCCAGGTCTTGGGGTCCCATTCTTCACTGCGAGGCCCTTCCCTTCATGGGAAGACCCTCTGGGCTTTTCAACCTGCTTTGTAATCCTACCTTGGTCCTGGGCCCAATTTTCAGTCCTATTTGTCCTCTGGCTGCAGGATATGGGGCCTCTTGAAACGTTGTCATTGGAGATTTCTGATGCTCTCACTGTTCCCTGAGTTGACAGGAAAGGGGACTGACTCACTGAGACATTTTCTTCCTTCGGTGCTTCAGTTCACTTAACATCAGCCAAGCTGCCCCACTCACGGTTACCGGTACGTCCACCAGCCTTACGATTCCACTGCCCATGGCTCTCAAAGGCTAGAGGCACTGCACAAGGTGCACCTCCTTCCTGCCCATGTCCCATTATGAGCGTTCATGAAGGGCTTCTTTACAAAGGGACTTAGAGATGGGATGTGACAGAACCAGGGTGGGCCGTGCAGTGAGCCAGGTCAGGTAACAGTACAGCTGTTTCCACCCCTAGGCCCAAATGCCAACTTGTTTTAGACAAGACGTAAACTATAAAAGACACTACTGATAAATTTATATTAAAATTAAAATGTGAGGTCCATCACAAGGTACCCTTTTTTGTATTTTCTTTTTTTTATTTAAACCTTAATTAGTTAACATACAGGTCAATGTTGGCTTCGGGAGTAGAATTCGGTGATTCATTACTTACAACACCCAGTGCTCATCCCAACAAGTGTCTGTCTTAGGGTGATGGGTGCTAAAAACAACACCTTTAACAAAAATGAAAGACCAGTTACCATCTGGGAAGATATGTTTGCAACACCTACAGCTGATAAGGGAATTCTGCCAGTAACGTGCAAATAGCTTCTGAAAAGCAAGAAAAAAGGCAATCCAATACAAAACAAGGCCAAGAGACGTAAATAGATATTTCAGAGAAGAGAAATACAAAAAGCAAATAATCATATAAAAAGGTGTCAGCTTCACCAATAATCAGAAAAAACTCAACCCAAGAGCAGAATGAGATATCATCTTAGCCAAATGACACCAGCAGACATTAAGACGTCTGAGCGCACCAAGTGCCGGGATGTGGGTCTGCAGCACTTTTCATGCATGTGATGCTACTGGAAAGTCAAACTGAAAAAGCCACTTTGGGAAAGAGTTGATCGTTGCCTCCAGCTGCCCAGAGTTCTGTGCTCCTTCACCAGGCAGTTTTGCCCCCAGGTACGTGCTGGAAAGGCGTCCGCTGTACGGATACACCAGAAAATACCTCTAATGAACCAGGTGGGTCAGTGAGGGTGCCATCAGCAGTGCAAGGTGTGTGATAGGGCATAAAGGACTCTGCACAAGTGTGGGAGATGCTATGAAAGTGCAGATATGAAGGGTCCACTGTGCAGCCAGACAAAACTCCCCGACCAGAGACCGTGATGGGGAGTCTCTGGTGAGGGTTGTGGAAGGCTCCTGCCTCTACATCTGTGGACGGTTTAAGGCTCCGTCATTCATCAGGGCAGTGAGTCGGAAAGAAGAGCTGGATAAAGAGCAGGGAGAGGAGAGGGTCCCGGGAAGACAGCAGAGGAGGGAGCACCAGAAACCCGTCTCCCCACCCAGACAATGGTCGCACTCACAGAATCTGTCTTGATGCACCCACTTGGAACTCTGGAGTCTGCTAAAGGCTCGCAACTTCTGAGAGAAGTCTTGGGTGGTAAATGTGCTTAACTCTGGCCAATTTTAGCTCTTAACAAAGTAGCAGCTACCCCGCCCCCAGCCCCAGCCCCAGGGCAGGCAGCTGTGCACACATTCCTGAAGTAGTCTGCACGTGGCTTGTGGGAGCCAGGGTGGGCCAAAAGGACACTGTCCTCCGAATAGCGGGATCTGTTCTCTGATCGTGGCTTCTAATCGGAGTGCCGACAAAGAAGAGGGAGAGACCATTGTTGCAAGCGTCCCCCTCTTCGGGCGGAATGACTTCCAAGGGACATAAAGTTGGCGTCTTCTTCTGCCCCTGTATTTTTCTGTTTTGCACTTTTTGGGAATCAGACATCAAAAACTAAGACCCTCAAAAGCAAGTGCATATGGGGGGAAAATTAGAAAGTCACCACACATGCCCAGGGAAAGCCTCAGGCTCAGAAAAGACTTAAGACATTAAATTTACATCTCAGGCTGACCATTGGCACAGAGACCGCCTAGTACAATCAGACAAACAAAAACAATAAATAATAAACAACAACAACAGCTTGGGGAAGGAGAAGAATCTGACGTCCAGAGCTACCACATTGAATTCAAATGTCCGGTTTTCAACAAACAAATCACAAGGCATACAAATAACCAGGAAAATAAGGCCTACTTAAAGGCCATAAAAATGAAACTGTTCCCAAAAGAGAATTGATGGCAGTTTTACCAAAGATTCAAAACAACCATCTTAAAAAAACTTGAAGAATTATGGGAAGTTGTGGAGAAATTCAAGAAAATGATATGAACAAAATGCAAATATCAATAAAGAAATAGAAAATCCAGAAAGAAACAAAAAAGAACTTGGGGAGATGAAAAGTACAATAATTGAAATGAAAACTTCACTAGGAAGACTCAAAGCAGATTTTAGCAATGATTCTTTGAGAAGAAAGAGTCAACGAACTAGAAGATGGGACAACTGAAATGTTCTTAGGAATAGAAAGAAAGTCTTAGGAATAGAAAGAAAGAAGATTGAAGAAAAGTGAACAGAGCCTTAGTGACCTGTGGGAGTGAATCAACATACACATTGTGGGAGTCCCAGAAAAAGAAGATAGAAAAAAGCAAAGAGACTATTTGAAGAAATAAGGACTAAAAACTTCTGAGAGTTGATGAAATACATGAATATAAAAGTCCAAAAAGTTCAATTAACTCCAAGCAAAATGAACTGAAAGAAACTCATGCTGAGAGACACATTATAATCAAATTTCAAAAGCCAAAGATAAACAGAGAATCTTGAAAGTAGTGAGAAAGAAGTGACTCATCACACACAAGTGCTCCTCAAAAAAATCTTAAGCAGGTTTTTCATCAAAACCTTTGGAGGCCAGAAGGCAGTAGGCTGATATATTCAAAGTGCTCAAAGAAAAAAAAGAGCTGGCCAAGAATCTTTTATCTGGCCAGCCTGTCCTTCAAGAGTGAGGAAGAAGTTAAGACATTCTCAGAGAAACAAAAGCTGAGAAGGATCATTGCCACTGGTCCTGCTCTGCAGCAAATGTTCAAGGGTCACCTACAGGGTTCAGTGAAAACACACTGGACAGAAGCTCAAAGCCAAGTAAAGAAATGAAGATCTTCATAACGCTAAACACGTGGGCAATTACAAACGTTACTACCTTTGTAATGATGGTTTGTAAACTTATGTGTTGTTTTCTACATGATTCAAGAAACTAACATATTTTATTTAGTCTAAAAGTTAGTATTATTGGGGTGCCTGGGTGGCTCAGTCGGTTGTGCATCCGACTTCGGCTCAAGTCATGATCTCACAGTTCGTGGGTTGGAGCCCCACTTCAGGATCTGTGCTGACAGCTCGGAGCCTGAGGCCTGCTTTGGAAACTGTCTCCCTCTCTCTCTGCCCCTCCCCTGCTCATGCTCTGTCTCTCTCTCTCTCTCTCTCTCTCTCTCTGTCTCATAAAAATAAATAAAAATAAAGAAATAAAAGTTAGTGTTGCTGTAATTTTGGTTTTTACTCCACGTGTTGTTTCCTACATGATTTAAGAGACTAATGACACCTGAACTAATACAATGTTATTTGTCAATTATATCTCAATAAAACAGGAAAAAGAGACTAATATATTCAAAAGAATTATTAGGTTATGTTTTGGTGGTTATATTTGATGTAGTTTTATGACATTAACAACTGATAAAGGTGGGAGATAGAGTGAAGCTGGTATAAATTCAGATTAGAGCATTATAACCTTAGGATGTTGAACATGATCCCCTGTAGCCACAAAGAATGTAGGTATAGAGCATGCATAAAAGATAATAAGAGCTCGGATTGAAGAGGCAGAGGAGAGAATAGGTGAACTAGAAGATAAGGTTATGGAAAAAGAGGAAGCTGAGAAAAAGAGAGATAAAAAATTCCAGGAGTATGAGGGGAAAATTAGAGAACTAAGTGATACACTAAAAAGAAATAATATACGCATAATTGGTATCCCAGAGGAGGAAGAGAGAGGGAAAGGTGCTGAAGGTGTACTTGAAGAAATAATAGCTGAGAACTTCCCTGAACTGGGGAAGGAAAAAGGCATTGAAATCCAAGAGGCACAGAGAACTCCCTTCAGACGTAACTTGAATCGATCTTCTGCACGACATATCATAGTGAAACTGGCAAAATACAAGGATAAAGAGAAAATTCTGAAAGCAGCAAGGGATAAATGGGCCCTAACATATAAAGGGAAACCTATAAGACTCGTGACTGATCTCTCTTTTGAAACTTGGCAGGCCAGAAAGGATTGGCACGAGATCTACAATGTGCTGAACAGAAAAAAATATGCAGCCGAGAATCCTTTATCCAGCAAGTCTGTCATTTAGAATAGAAGGAGAGATAAAGGTCTTCCCAAATAAACAAAAACTGAAGGAATTTGTCACCACGAAACCAGCCCTACAAGAGATCCTAAGGGGGATCCTGTGAGACAAAGTACCAGAGACATCGCTACAAGCATAAAACATACAGACATCACAATGACTCTAAACCCATATCTTTCTATAATAACACTTAATGTAAATGGATTAAATGTGCCAACCAAAAGACATAGGGTATCAGAATGGATAAAAAAAAAAAACAAGACCCATCTATTTGCTGTCTACAAGAGACTCATTTTAGATCTGAGGACACCTTTAGATTGAGAGTGAGGGGATGGAGAACTATTTATCATGCTACTGGAAGCCAAAAGAAAGCTGGAGTAGCCATACTTACATCAGACAAACTAGACTTTAAATTAAAGGCTGTAACAAGAGATGAAGAAGGGCATTATATAATAATTACAGGGTCTATCCATCAGGAAGAGCTAACAATTATAAATGTCTATGTGCCAAATACCGGAGCCCCCAAATATATAAAACAATTACTCATAAACATAAGCAACCTTATTGATAAGAATGTGGTAATTGCAGGGGACTTTAACACTCCACTTACAGAAATGGATAGATCATCTAGACACACGCTCAATAAAGAAATAAGGGCCCTGAATGACACATTGGATCAGATGGACTTGACAGATATATTTAGAACTCTGCATCCCAAAGCAACAGAATATACTTTCTTCTCGAGTGCACATGGAACATTCTCCAAGATAGATCATATACTGGGTCACAAAACAGCCCTTCATAAGTATACAAGAATTGAAATTATACCATGCATACTTTCAGACCACAATGCTATGAAGCTTGAAATCAACCACAGGAAAAAGTCTGGAAAACCTCCAAAAGCATGGAGGTTAAAGAACACCCTACTAACGAATGAGTGGGTCAACCAGGCAATTAGAGAAGAAATTAAAAAATATATGGAAACAAACGAAAATGAAAATACAACAATCCAAACGCTTTGGGACGCAGCGAAGGCAGTCCTGAGAGGAAAATACGTTGCAGTCCAGGTCTATCTCAAGAAACAAGAAAAATCCCAAATACAAAATCTAACAGCACACCTAAAGGAAATAGAAGCAGAACAGCAAAGGCAGCCTAAACCCAGCAGAAGAAGAGAAATAATAAAGATCAGAGCAGAAATAAACAATATAGAATCTAAAAAAACTGTAGAGCAGATCAACGAAACCAAGAGTTGGTTTTTTGAAAAAAATAAACAAAATTGACAAACCTCTAGCCAGGCTTCTCAAAAAGAAAAGGGAGATGACCCAAATAGATAAAATCATGAATGAAAATGGAATGATTACAACCAATCCCTCAGAGATACAAACAATTATCAGGGAATACTATGAAAAATTATATGTCAATAAGTTGGACAACCTGGAAGAAATGGACAAATTCCTAAACACCCACACTCTTCCAAAACTCAATCAGGAGGAAATAGAAAGCTTGAACAGACCCATAGCCAGCGAAGAAATTGAATCGGTTATCAAAAACCTCCCAACAAATAAGAGTCCAGGACCAGACGGCTTCCCAGGGGAGTTCTACCAGACGTTTAAAGCAGAGATAATACCTATCCTTCTCAAGCTATTCCAAGAAATAGAAAGGGAAGGAAAACTTCCAGACTCATTCTATGAAGCCAGTATTACTTTGATTCCTAAACCAGACAGAGACCCAGTAAAACAAGAGAACTACAGGCCAATATCCCTGATGAATATGGAAGCAAAAATTCTCAATAAGATACTAGCAAATCGAATTCAACAGCATATAAAAAGAATTATTCACCATGATCAAGTGGGATTCATTCCTGGGATGCAGGGCTGGCTCAACATTTGCAAATCAATCAACGTGATACATCACATTAATAAAAGATAACCATATGATCCTGTCAATCGATGCAGAAAAGGCCTTTGACAAAATCCAGCACCTTTCTTAATAAAAACCCTTAAGAAAGTCGGGATAGAAGGAACATAATTAAACATCATAAAAGCCATTTATGAAAAGCCCACAGCTAACATCATCCTCAATGGGGAAAAACTGAGAGTTTTATCCCTGAGATCAGGAACACGACAGGGATGCCCACTCTCACCGCTGTTATTTAACATAGTGTTGGAAGTTCTAGCATCAGCAATCAGACAACAAAAGGAAATCAAAGGCATCAAAATTGGCAAAGATGAAGTCAAGCTTTTGCTTTTTGCAGATGACATGATATTATACATGGAAAATCCGATAGACTCCACCAAAAGTCTGCTAGAACTGATACATGAATTCAGCAAAGTTGCAGGATACAAAATCAATGTACAGAAATCAGTTGCATTCTTATACACTAACAATGAAGCATCAGAAAGACAAATAAAGAAACTGATCCCATTCACAATTGCACCAAGAAGCATAAAATACCTAGGGATAAATCTAACCAAAGATGTAAAAGATCTGTATGCTGAAAATTATAGAAAGCTTATGAAGGAAATTGAAGAAGATATAAAGAAATGGAAAGACATTCCCTGCTCATGGATTGGAAGAATAAATATTGTCAAAATGTCAATACTACCCAAAGCTATCTACACATTCAATGCAATCCCAATCAAAATTGCACCAGCATTCTTCTCGAAACTAGAACAAGCAATCCTAAAATTCATATGGAACCACAAAAGGCCCCGAATAGCCAAAGTAATTTTGAAGAAGAAGACCAAAGCGGGAGGCATCACAATCCCAGACTTCAACCTCTACTACAAAGCTGTCATCATCAAGACAGCATGGTATTGGCACAAAAACAGACACATAGACCAATGGAATAGAATAGAAACCCCAGAACTAGACCCACAAACGTATGGCCAACTAATCTTTGACAAAGCAGGAAAGAATATCCAATGGAAAAAAGACAGTCTCTTTAACAAATGGTGCTGGGAGAACTGGACAGCAACATGCAAAAGGTTGAAACTAGACCACTTTCTCACACCATTCACAAAAATAAACTCAAAATGGATAAAGGACCTGAATGTGAGACAGGAAACCATCAAAACCCTAGAGGAGAAAGCAGGAAAAGACCTCTCTGACCTCAGCTGTAGCAATCTCTTACTCGACACATCCCCAAAGGCAAGGGAGTTAAAAGCAAAAATGAACTACTGGGACCTTATGAAGATAAAAAGCTTCTGCACAGCAAAGGAAACAACCAACAAAACTAAAAGACAACCAACGGAATGGGAAAAGATATTTGCAAATGACATATCGGACAAAGGGCTAGTATCCAAAATCTATAAAGAACTCACCAAACTCCACACTCAAAAAACAAATAACCCAGTGAAGAAATGGGCAGAAAACATGAATAGACACTTCTCTAAAGAAGACATCTGGATGGCAACAGGCACATGAAAAGATGCTCAACGTCGCTCCTTATCAGGGAAATACAAATCAAAACCACACTCAGATATCACCTCACGCCAGTCAGAGTGGCCAAAATGAACAAATCAGGAGACTATAGATGCTGGAGAGGATGTGGAGAAATGGGAACTCTCTTGCACTGTTGGTGGGAATGCAAATTGGTGCAGCCACTCTGGAAAACAGTGTGGAGGTTCCTCAGAAAATTAAAAATAGACCTACCCTATGACCCAGCAATAGCACTGCTAGGAATTTACCCAAGGGATACAGGAGTACTGATGCATAGGGGCACTTGTACCCCAATGTTTATAGCAGCACTCTCAACAATAGCCAAATTATGGAAAGAGCCTAAATGTCCATCAACTGATGAATGGATAAAGAAATTGTGGTTTATATACACAATGGAGTACTACATGGCAATGAGAAAGAATGAAATATGGCCCTTTGTAGCAACGTGGATGGAACTGGAGAGCATGATGCTAAGTGAAATAAGCCATACAGAGAAAGACAGATACCATATGGTTTCACTCTTATGTGGATCCTGAGAAACTTAACAGAAACCCATGGGGGAGGGGAAGGAAAAAAAAAAGAGGTTAGAGTGGGAGAGAGCCAAAGCATAAGAGACTCTTAAAAACTGAGAACAAACTGAGGGTTGATGGGGGGGTGGGAGGGAGGGGAGGGTAGGGGATGGGTATTGAGGAGGGCACCTTTTGGGATGAGCACTGGGTGTTGTATGGAAACCAATTTGACAATAAATTTCATATATTGAAAAATAAATAAATAAAAAATAAAAGTATAAAGTATAATTAGAAAAAAAAACAAAAAAAAAGATAATAAGAAAATAACTTAAAAATATTTCACTACAAAAAATAAACTAAACACAAAAGATAACAGTAATGCAGGGAATCAGGACCAAAAAAAAGCTGTAAGGCATGTAGAAAACAAATAGAAAAAAAGACAGAAGTTCCTCCTCATCAGTAATTACTTTAAGTGAAAATACAATCAAAATACAGAGATTGGCAGAATGGATAAAAAACACATGATCCAACTATATGCTTGTTATTTTTCAAGAGACTCACTTTAGACTCACAGAAAGAAATAATTTTTTAATTTTATTTTTTTAATTTACATCCAAATTAGTTAGCATATGCTGCAATAATGATTTCAGGAGTAGATTCCTTGATGCCCCTTCCCCATTTAGCCCTTTGGTAGTATCGACAAAACAAATATTGAAAGTGAAAGATTGAAAAAACTTTATGTGGGGTGCCTGGGTGGCTCAATTGGTTAAGCATCCTACTCTTGATTTCAGTTCAGGTCATGATCTCAGTTTGTGAGATTGAGCCCCACATCAGGCTCCTTGCTGACAGTGCAGAGCCCACTTGGGTTTCTCTCTCTCTCTCCCTCTCTCTCTCTTCCCCTCCCCCATCAAATAAATAAATTTTTTAAAAAATGTTTTATGGAAATAATAGCCAGAAGAGAACAGGATTGACTGTACTTATATCAGATAACATAGACTTTAAGTCAAAAAAAGTTTATGAGACAAAGAAAAACATTATATATCAATAAAAGATTCAATACAACAAGACGATATAACAGTTATGAACATTTACACCTCCAATGACAGAGCAACAAAATATATGAAGAAAATTGCATGGAATTGAAGTCAAAGAAAGATAGTTCTACAATAACAGAGGCTTCGATACCGCATCCCCAATAATGGACAGAACAACAGACAGAAGATAAGTAAGGAAACAGGACTTGAACAACACAATGAACCAAGCAGATCTGACACACACAGACACACATGCAGAGCACCCCACCCAACAACAACAACACACACCTTCTTCTCAAATGCACCTGGGCATCCTCCAGGAGGGACCATAATTTAAGACACGGATTAAGTACCAATAGATTTTAAGAGATAGATTTCATACAAGGTATCTTCTCTGACCACAGGGGGATGAAGTTAGAAATAAATGACAACAGTAAAAGTGAAAAACACACAAATTTTTGTAACTTAAACAACACACTCTTAAGCAACCAATGGATCAAAGTATAAATCACAAGGAAAACTAGACCATACTTAGGGATGAGACACCTGGGTGGCTGAGTTGGTCAAGCATCTGACTCTTGATCTCAGCTCATGTCTTGATCTCAGGGTCATGAGGTCAAGCCCTGCATTGTGCTCTGCACTGGATGTGAAGCCTTCTTAAAAAGAAAAAAGAAAAAAGAACACACTAGGAATGATTAAAATTAAAAAAAAAACAATGAAAATGATAGTAAGAGAATGCTATGAACAGCAATATACCAACAAATTGGATAACCTTCATGAAATGGATGAATTCCTAAAAGTTCACAACCTACCAAGACTAAATAATCAAGAAATAAAAAATCTGAACAGAGCTATAACTAGTAAGGAAATTGAATCTGTTAATCAAAAATATCCTGACAAATAAAAGCTCTGGACCTATTGGTTTTGCTAGTGAATTCTACCAAACATTCAAAGAGGAACAAATACCAATGTCAAACTTTTCAAAAATATTGAAGTGGAAGGAGCACTTCCTAGTTCATTCTATGAGGCCAGCATCACCCTTACACCAAAGCCAAAGACACTAAAGAAAGCCACAGACCAATATCCCTTATGAACACTGATGCAAAACCCTCAACAAAATACTAGCAAGTCGAATACAGCAACATATTAAAAGGATTATATACTATGACCAAATGGGATATATTCCTGCAATGTAAGGATGTTTCAACATACAAAAATTGATCAATTTTGGGATGCTGGGTGGCTCAGTCCATTAAGCATCTGACTTCAGCTCAGGCCATGATCTCCTGGTTTGTGGGTTTGAGCCCCACGTTGGGCTCTGTGTTGACAGCTCAGAGCCTGAAGTCTGCTTCAGATTCTGTGTCTCCCTCTCTCTCTGACCCTCCTTGCTCATGCTCTGTCTCTCTCTCTCTCTCAAAAGTAAATAAACATTTAAAAAACTTTTAATTGATCAGTGTAATATACCACATTAATATAATTAAGGTAAGAAAAACACATGATCATCTCAATTGATGCAGAAAAAGGACTGGACAAAATTCAACACACGTATATGATTTGTAAAACCATTCAACAAACCAGGGAAACAAGGAAACTACCTCAACATATCAAAAGCCACATATGAAAAATCCACAACAAACATAATACTCAGTGGTGAAAGACTGAAAGTTTTCCTCTAAAATCAGGAACAAGGAAAGGATGTTCATTTTCACCACTTCTATTCAACATAACACCGGAAGTTCTGACCAGAGAAATTAGGCATGAAAGCGAAACAAAAATAATCCAAATTGGAAAAGAAGAAGTAAAATTATCTCTGTTCACACAGATGATAAGGTCTTATGTGCAGAAAACCCTATAGATTTCACACACACACACACACACACACACACACACACACACACATACACACACACACACTGTTAGAACTAATAAATGAATTCAGCAAGTAGCAGTATACAAATTCAGTACACAAAAACCAGCTGCATTTCTACACACTAACAATGAACAATGTAAAAAGGAATTAAGAACACAATTCCATTTGCAATAGCATCAAAAAGAATAAAATACTAAGAACAAACCCACCCAAGGAGGTGGAAGTCTTGTGCAATGAAGACTACACACCATTGCCAAAGGAAGGAAGACACAGAAAAATGGAAGCACACCCATGGTCATGAACTGGGAGGTCTAAGGTTGTACAGGTGTCAATACTTCCCTAAGCGATCTACAGACTCAGTGCAATTCCTATCAAAATCCCAATGATGTTTTCTGCAGAAATAGAAAGACCCATCCCATAATTTATATGGAATCTCAAGGAACCCTAATAGCCAAAATAATCTTGAAAAATGAGAACAAAGTTTGAGGACTCAACACTTTCTGATTTCAAAACTTACTACAAAGCTATAGTAATCAAAACAGTGTGCTACTGATATGAAGACAAACATATAAACCAATAGAACAGAGTAGAGAGTCCAGAAATAAACCCTCACATATAAGGTTAAGTGATTTGGGGCAAGGGTGCCAGGAGCATTCAATGGGGAAAATATTTTCAATATTTTCAATAAATGGTTCTGGGAAAACTGGATATCCACATGGAAGAAAATGCAGTTGGAATCTTATCTAACATCATCTACAAAAACTAACTGAAAATGGACCAAAGACATAAGGGTAAGACCTAAAACTACAAAACGCTGAGAAGAAAACACTGGGAAAGTTTTGCAGTGTCAGAATTTCTTGGATGTGACACCAAAAGCACAGGCAAGAAAAGAAAAAATAGATGAATTGGACTGGATGAGAATTTAAGGATTTTTTGGCATTAAAGGACACCAGCAACAGTGAAAAGCCAACCCACGAAAGTGAGCAAACGTTTGCCAATCACACATCTGATAATGTCCATTATGTCCATTAATCACACATCTGATAATGTCCATTATTAATGTCCATTAATGTCCAGAATCCAGACATAAAAACTGCTGCTTCAGCGTTTTTGCTTTCCAAAAATTGTGTAAAATTTCTCTTATGACCAACCATAATCTGGGGCCACTCAGGGAAAGGATCCTAAGAAATTTAGTTACTTCTTAGCTAAATTGACATAGACCAAAACCACCACAATCCACTCCTTGTCAACCAAATATGCCTCTTTGAACCACCTTTAGTTTCCAAACAAAACACAAGAGCAACATTATCTTCCACCTACCATAGTGAAATTATCCCACATACAACTGAAAATACGCCAACCCTCTTTCCAAAAGCGGGTACAAAGTCCAATACATCACTTTAAATGTCTTTGGATGGTGTCATCTCTCTTCTTGATAACTAATGCTCAATTTTTGATATCTTGGAAATTAAATACTGAGATATGGTAAATCAGCATTAATGCATCTTATGTGAGATAGGACAGAGATGAGAGGGTGGAAAAAAAGAAAAAAAATTGGTCAGTATATATACAAATTTCATATCAAAATCTGGACCATCTTGGAATTCCACGGACCACATTATGGATGAATCCAATCTTCTCTATGGGGCACTCCTGCTTGGTGCCAGGTACTCAGGTTATAGAAGTGGACACTGTCCGTGGCTTTAAGACACGAGAGATCATGGGATGATGGTCCAGATACTTTCTTAATCGGTAAACTCTTGCATAAAACTATTTTGCTGTGCATGGGCTGCCTCTTCCTTGCCAGAAAGGGGCCGAGCCATGTGAACCCAAAGGACAACAGGCCTTGTGTACAGGGTTCTCCCGGCCCACCCAACTGCTGTCCGTGGTGCTGCTTTTGCTTTTCTGTACGGCACAAAGAATTCTTTTGATAAATAGATTTTGTTTTTTAATTTATTGAAGTACAGTTGACGCACAACATTCTGGTGGCTTTGGGCGTGGAGCACGGGGATGGGACAGTCTGTGCACTATAAACGGCTCACACCCGTGTGCCACGTTTGTTGCGAACGATGAGCCAATGTGAGCGGATTACGGCTGAGTAAAGTCCGGAGTTCACAGTAAGGTCCACCCCTAGTAGGTTCTCTGAGCCTGCACCCTGTCCGCGGTGCTGCCCCGGTCAGCCTGCTGTTCAGGCTGCTGTCCTCGTGTTTCCCCCACTACCGTTTCCTACAGAAGAATCGCCCGGCCCGAAGATGCCCTCTGCCCCACCCGTTCCTTCCTCCCTCCCCCCAAACGCCCGGCAACCGCTGACCTTCTCGCCGTCACACTACATGTGCTGTCCCCCACATCACGCAGTGCGGATGGTACAGCGTGTAGCCTTCTCCAGCTGCTCCCTCCCCTCAGGCCACACGGGCCGGCACGCGGCCCACATGTGCCCACGGGGTGCTGACTGTAGGGCTTCTCGGCACGAACAGACCTTCCAGTGGCCCTGCCACGAGGAGGGCAGGTGTGTGTGCTGGCCTGGCAGCCCGAGCCCTCCTCCACCTTCTGTAAGAAAGAATATCATGTCGTCCAAGGTCACTTTGCTTGAAAGAGGCACCCCCGGCGGGGGGAGATGGTCCGCACCATCCAGGTGAGGGTACTACACGAATACCTCATATGCCTGCACATAATATTGCATATACACAGTAAGCATCTGCAGGCGCCTGGAAGCAGGTGCCCATAAGGGGAGGGGAGGGGTTGCTGAGACGCTGTGGCAACAAGTCAGGCTGGAACGAGCCAGGCCCCGGGCCAGGCTGGTGTCTCACGGCTGCCCTGGACGACCACCACCGCAGGCTCTGACGCCGCGGGTCGGGGAGAGGCCCCTGGAAGGGACATCCGTGAACACCTCCAAAGCATCTCTTTGTTCTTGTAACCACACGGTGAATGTTTCTGAAAGCCAAACCCAGAGCTCAGCGTGAGGGTTGAAAAGCGTCAACACTAGGTAATTTCATCGCCTCACCAACTTTTCTGTGAAAGGATTATTCTGGAAAGGACGGCCCTTGCAAACCTAGGCTGGGACAGGTGTGTGGTCTCTGACAAAACCCAGTGCCTGACGGCCCACATCCCACTGCCACGCCCTCGGCAGCCGAGGCAGCCCTCCCCCACACTGATCCGCCACAGCAGGTGCCCCAGAGCCCCGTGATGACCCCACGAGGGACAGCGACCGGCGCCACGCCAGGGGCACTGCATGGGGACCAGGGGAGGGAATTAGCTGTCCAAGGGAAGCACGATGTGCCACTTTGTCTTGCCAAAACCCTGCCTTTAGAGGTGCCTGGGGCCCCATGTCCCTAACGCACGGTAGCCGGGACACCCTCGAGGGTTTTGCCAAACTCATCGGTTCCGGTGATCTGACCAGAGTTGTGTAGATGGATGTGCTTCTTGAGCAACCAGGGGCCCACAGCTTGCAGAGGACCCTAACTGCCGGGCACCGCGAGAGGGGGCCGGGCTGCGGGAGCCCGGAGTGTGGGGTGCACACTCCCTTCACCGACGCTGTGACCGATGGCATTTGCAAAGTGGCCACTGCAGTATTTCCAGGACCACGGGCTCCTCCATCACCTTGCCCTGCCCCACGCAGGGGGCGGGGGTCTGCTCCCCTCCCCAGAAGCCCAAGGGTCTCTGTGAACTCCGTGGGGATGGGGACACAGAAGGGTCATTGCTGGATTCCTAAGATCAGGACCTAAGGAGACATGGCTTCTCGTGGGAGTCAGGCCCTGGGCCCAGTGCAGCCGTCCAGCTACGGCCAAGGTGCCATTCTGGGGAGCCCCGGGGACCGAGCGGGCCGGACCCACCCAGCCAAGGCCCCAGACCCTAGGAGGGGCCCAGAGCCCTCGCTCACATGAGCGTGAGCAGGGCAGAGAGCCTCGCACCACAGGCCGAGGGCTCCAGGCACACCCACAGCCCAGCAGGCCCGGATTGGGACTTGGACGTGGTGCGGAGGCGTCCCCATCGAGGCCTAACACCGCAGGAAGCGGCAGCTTGGGGTGCACACTGTGGTTGTCCAAACACAGGGGCTGAGGGTTCACGGCCCCCTTGCACGGGCAGCACAGGGACCACACAGAGTCTCTCAGCTGCAGGGACATTTTCAGGTCCGGTGACCACCACAAACTCTGTCCCTGCCCATCAGGCTTCTGTCTGTCCTCTAGGGTAGTAGCTTCCCTCTGACCATGGGCAGATGACCGTGACCGTGGCTGAAGCCAGAGGAAGACAGCGTCCCACCAGGGAGGCCACACTGCTGAGTGGACGGGACAAGGCCCAGGGCAGGGCCTCAGGCTATGGGTGGGTCAACCTGTGCCCACACCACACGCCCAGGTGAGAGCGGGGTTCCTGTGCCCTCCTTTGGGACCGCAGCCACCCCCCACAACCCACCCCCACACACCCAGGCCCTCTGAGACAGAAAGTACCCAGAAGAAAAGGGAACTTCAGAAAGCGTGTCGCCGAGCCACCTAGTTTCAATCCTGTTCTTAGTCTTCCCACGGCTGCCTGGGGGCTAGGAAGGGGGCTATGGGCACAGAGCTCAGCCACAAGGAGCCACATGTGCCTGGGGCCAGAGCCGGAAGGGCCGAGGTGCTGGGGCCAGCCTTCCATCGCCCCAGCCCTTGGTGAGTAGGCTCCGCACGGAGAGAGGGCGGCGTGGGGGCAGCAGAAGCAGCACAGGAGCCAAGGAGAGACGGGGCCCCACGGAGGGGCCGGAGCAGCCAGCATGGGGGACACAGGCTGCCTGGGGGCCAGGGCACCGGCCAGGGCAGGGACGAGGGAAGCATGGGCAGGAGCGCCCACGCCAACATTGCTGGACGCACCGGACATGGCAACTGGGCCTTCAAGGAACATGATGGCCATGGTGGGCCTGAGGCCTGCCCTTTGCCATCTGTGCTGGGAGCCCAGGGCTGGGCTAGACTGCGCTACTGCAGGACCAAGGCCGACATGGACAGACAGGCCTAAGGTGAGGGCACAGGGAGAGGCCGGCCCAGCACAGGGGAAGAAGAGGACCCCAGATGGCCCGAGGGTCCTGTCCCGGACACTGGGGCTGGCTCTGGCCCCAGGCCAGGGTCAGAGGTGCTGGCCATGGGGTCCTGGACTGCAGCAGATGAGCAGGGACAGAGCACAAGGGGCTGGCAGGGGCTCCCGTGTGCTCTCCCCTGCACAGGGGCAGACGGTCAGGAGCCAAACCTGGGCTAAGGAGTCTGGGATGGGCAGCTGAGACCGGGGCAGCCCTAAGAACACACAGTAGTTGCGGGCTGAGTTCGCCTGTGGGGGAGAAGTTATAGGGCAGCAAGGGCAGAAAGCAGCAGTGGTGGAGTTTGTGTAGGTGAGCAGGGGAAGGGGGAGAACAGAAGGTGCAGGGGGAGAACAAGAGGGACAGGGGGTTGCTCTGGGAACTCCAGGGGAGCCCACAGAGCTGGTACCGGTGAGCAGGGGCAGGGGGAGGGCAGGAGGGGCAGGGGGAAGCCAAGAGGGGCAGGGGGAGAGCAGGAGGGGCAGGGGGAGAGCAGGAGGGACAAGGGTTTGCCTCAGGAGCTCCCAGGGAGGACACAGAGCTGGTACAGGTGATCAGGGGCAGGGGCAGGGGGCAGGGCAGGAAGGGCAGGGGGAGGGCAGGAGAAGTACAGCTGCCCAGGAGCTCAGGAGAGCCAACGGAGCTTGTGCAGGTGAGCAGAGATGGCAGGTGGAGAGCAAGAGGCATGGGGCTGCCCCAAGAGCTCAGGGAGCAGGCAGAGCCTGTGAGGATGAGCAGGGGGTTGGAAGGGGAGGAGGAGCAGGGGGAAAGCAGGAGAGGCAGGGGAAGAGCAGTAGGGGCAGGGGGAGGGCAGGAGTTGTAGGGGGTGGCCCTGGGAACTCCAAGGTAGTCAGCAGAGCTGGTACAGGTAAGCAGTGGCAAGGGGCAGGGGAGAGGGAAGGAGGGGCAGGGGGAGAGCAGAAGAGACAGGGGAGAGCAGGTGGTACAGGGGAGAGCAGGAGAGGCAGGGGGTTGCCCCAGGAACTCCCAGGGAGCACACAAAGCTACTACAGGTCAGCAGGGGCAGGGGGCAGGGCACGAGGGGCAGGGGGGAGAGCAGGAAGAACAAGTGCCACCCCACGAGCTCCCAGGGAGCACACAGAGCTGCTACAGGTGAGCAGGAGCAGGGGGCAGGGCAGGAGGGGCAGGGGAGAGAGTAGGAGGTGCAGGGCTGCCCCTGGAGCAACCAGGGAACACAGAGAGCTGGCACTCGTGAGTGGAGGCAGGGAGGAGGGCAGAAGGGACAGTGGGGAGAGCAGGAGGGACAAGGAGCACACAGAGCTGGTACAGGTGAGCAGGTGCAGGGGGCATGGCAGAAGGGGCTGGGGGAGAGCAAGAAGGGCAGGGGAAGAGCAGAAGGGATGGGGGAGAGCAGGAGGGGCAGGGTGCTGCCCCAGGAGCTCCCAAGGAGCACACAGAGCTGGTACAGGTGAGCTGGGGCAGGGGGCAGAGCAGAAGGGGAAGGGGGAGAGCAAGAGGGGTAGGGTTGCCCCAGGAGCTCCCTGGGAACACACAGAGCTAGTACAGGTGAGCAGGGGCAGGGGGAGTGCAGGAGGGGCAGGGGCTGCCCCAGGAGATCAAGGGAGTAGGAAGAGCTTGTGAGGGTGAGCAAGGGGTTGGGAGGGCACGAGGAGCAGGGGGAGAGCAAAAGAGGCAGGGGAAGAGCAAGAGGGGCATGGGGAGAGCAGAAGGGGTGGAGGGAGAGCAGAAGGAGCAAGGGGAGAGCAGGAGGGACAGGACCGCTCCAGGAGCTCCCAGGGAGCACACAGAGCTGGTACAGGTGAGCAGGGGCAGGGGAAGGATAGGAGGGGCAGAGGAAGAGCAGGAGAGGCAGGGCTGCCTCAGGAGCTCAGGAGAGCCAGCAGAGCTAGTGCAGGTGAGCAGGGGCAGCAGGGTGAGGGCAGGAGGGACAGGCAGCTTCCCCAAGCATATGGGGGTACACAGAGTTGGTACAGGTGAGCGGGGGCAGGGGGGAGGGCAGGAGAGGCAGGGCTACACCCAGGAGCTCAGGGGAGCAGGCAGAGCTTGTGACAGTGAGCAGGGAGTTGGGAGGGCAGGAGGAGCAGGGGGAGAGCAGGAGGGGCAGGGAGAGGGCAGGAGGGGCAGGGAAAGAGCAAGAGGCGGTAGGGCTGCCCCAGGAGCTCCCTGGGAGCAGACAGAGCTGGTACAGGCGAACAGTGACAGGGGGCAGGGCAGGAGGGGCAGGGGGGAGGGCAGGAGAGGCAGGGCTGCCCCAGGAGCTCAGGGGAGCAGGCAGAGTTTGTGAGGGTGAGCAGGGGTTTGGGAGTGCAGGAGGAGCAGAGGAGAGCAGTAGGGGCAGGGGGAGAGCAGGAGCCACAGGGGAAGAGCACAAGGGGCAGGGGCAGGGGCAGGAGGGTAGGGACAGGACAGGAGGGGCTGGGGGGAGAACAGGAGAGTCAGAGCTCCCTTAGGAGGTCAGGGGAGCCAGCAGAGCTTCTACCGGTAAGCAGGGTCCCTGGGAGGGCAGCAGGGGCAGGGGGAAACAAGAGGGGTAGGGCTGCCCCCAGGAGCTCCCTGGGAGCACACAGAGCTGGTACAGGTGAGCAGGGGCAGAGGGCAGGGCAGGAAGGGCAGGAGGAGCAGGAGGGGCAGTGGGGAGAGCAGGAGGGAAAGGGCTGCCCCAGGAGCTCCCAGGGAGCACACAGAGCTGGTACGGGTGAGTGGGGGCAGGGAGGAGGGCAGGAGGGGCAGTGGGGAGAGCAGGAGGGACAGGGAGAGGGCAGGAGGGGCAGGCAGAGGGCAGGAGAGGCAGGGCTGCACCAGGAGCTCAGGGGAGCAGGCAGAGCTTGTGAGGGTGAGCAGGGCGTTGGGAGGGCAGGAGGGGCAGAGGGAGGGCAGGAGGGACAGGGGGGAGGGCAGAAGAGTCAAGGCTCCCCCAGGAGCTCGGGTGAGCCAGCAGAGCTTGTGCCAGTGAGCATGGTTACCGGTAGAGCAGGAGGGGCAGGGAAAGAGCAAGAGGCGGTAGGGCTGCCCCAGGAGCTCCCTGGGAGCAGACAGAGCTGGTACAGGCGAACAGGGACAGGGGGCAGGGCAGGAGGGGCAGGGGGGAGGGCAGGAGAGGCAGGGCCGCCCTAGGAGCTCAGGGGAGCAGGCAGAGTTTGTGAGGGTGAGCAGGGGGTTGGGAGTGCAGGAGGAGCAGAGGAGAGCAGTAGGGGCAGGGGGAGAGCAGGAGCCACAGGGGAAGAGCACAAGGGGCAGGGGCAGGGGCAGGAGGGTAGGGACAGGACAGGAGGGGCTGGGGGGAGGACAGGAGAATCAGGGCTCCCCTAGGAGGTCAGGGGAGCCAGCAGAGCTTCTACCAGTGAGCAGGGTTCCTGGGAGGGCAGCAGGGGCAGGGGGAAGCAAGAGGGGTAGGGCTGCCCCCAGGAGTCCCTGGGAGCACACAGAGCTGGTACAGGTGAGCAGGCGCAGAGGGCAGGGCAGGAGGGGCAGTGGGGAGAGCAGGAGGGACAGGGAGCACACAGAGCTGGTACAGGTGAGCAGGTGCAGGGGGCATGGCAGAAGGGGCTGGGGGAGAGCAGGGGAGGGCAGGGTGCTGCCCCAGGAGCTCCCAGGAAGCACAGAGCTGGTACAGGTGAGCAGGGGCAGGGAGCAGGGTAGGAGGGGCAGAAGGTAGGCAGTAAGGAGAAGGCTACCCCCAGGAGTTCAGGGGAGCAGGCAGAGCTTCTGCCGGTGAGCAGGGTTACTGGGAAGGCAGCAGGGGCAGGGGGAAGCAAGAGGGGTAGGGCTGCCCCCAGGAGCTCCCTGGGAGCACACAGAGCTGGTACAGGTGAGCAGGGGCAGGGGGCAGGGCAGGAGGGCAGGAGGGGCACGGGGGATAGCAGGAGGGACAGGGCTGCCCCAGGAGCTCCCAGGGAGCACACAGCACTGGTACAGGTGAGTGGGGGCAGGGAGGAGGGCAGAAGGGGCAGTGGGGAGAGCAGGAGGGACAGGACTGCCCCAGGAGCTCCCAGGGAGCACACAGAGCTGGTACAGGTGAGCAGGTGCAGGTGGCAGGGCAGAAGGGGCTGGGGGAGAGCAAGAGGGGCAGGAGGAGAGCAGGAGGGGTAGGGGAGCACAGGAGGGGCAAGGTGCTGCCCAGGAGCTCCCAGGGAGCACACAGAGCTGGTACAGGTGAGCAGGGGCAGGGGGAAGAGCAGGAGGGGCAGGGGAGAGGGCAGGAAAGGAAAGGTTGCCCCAGGAGCTCAGGGGAGGAGGCAGAGCTTGTGAAGGTGAGCAGGGGTTGGGAGAGTAGGAAGAGCAGGGGAAGAGCAGGAGGGGCAGGGGGGAGCCGGTAGGTGTAGGGGGAGACCAGGAGTGGCAGGGACGAGCAGGAGGAGCAGGGCAGGAGGTAGGGGCAGGGCAGGAGGGGCAGGGGGAGGACAGGAGAGTCGGTGCTCCCCCAGGAGCTCAGGGAAGCCAACAGAGCTTGTGCCAGTGAGCAGGGTTCCTGGGAGGGCAGGAGGGGCAGAGAGAGAGCAAGAGGGGTAGGGCTGCCCCAGGAACTCCCTGGGAGCACACAGAGCTGGTACAGGTGAGTAGGGGTAGGGGGCAGGGCAAGATGGGCAGAGGGGAGGGCAGGAGAGGCAGGGCTGCACCATGAGCTCAGGGGAGCAGGCAGAGCTTGTGAGGGTGAGCAGAGGCGGGGGGACGGCAAGAGGGGCAGGGGCTGCTGTGGGGCAGGGTTGCTTCAGACAAGCTGTAGGCAGGAGGACACAGTGACCCTGGACTGTCCCCAGGGACCTGAGCTGAGAGAGCTTCCTGCAGCAGGCAGGGTTCTGGTGAGGTCTGGAGTCTGCAGGGGCTCAGGGGTGGGAGTTCTGGCCAGGAGGTGCTGAGGGCGGCAGGGCAGGGGAGGTTAGGAGTGCTGCAGGGCAGGGGAGCTGAGGCCTGAACTGGCAGGACCAGGTCTCAGACATGCAGAGGCATGAAGCTAGAAGGATCCAAGGCCTGGGCTCAGCATGAGGGGCCAGGCAAAGGGGTGGGGGCAGGTGGAGGAGCTCCTAGGAGAAGGTGAACCAATGGGGAACACAGACTGCTCAGAGCTACCACCAGGCCAGGAGCTCAGGGCAGCAAGTGAGCTTGTGCAGGTGAGCAGGGGCAGGGGAAGGAAGGAGTGAAAAGGGAGAGGACAAGAGAGGCAGGGATTTCCCCAGGAGTTCTGGGGAGCAGGCAGAGGTTATGACAGTGGACAGGGGGTTGGGAGGGCAGGAAGAGCAGGGGGAAAGCAGGAGGGGCAGGGAGAGGGCAGGAGAGGCAGGGCTGCACCAGGAGCTCAGGGGAGCAGGCAGGGGATGTGAGGGTGAGCAGGGGCAAGGGGGAGGCAGGAGGGGCAAGGGCTGCCCCAGGAGCCTCAGGGGTGAAGGGCAGAAGGACTGAGCTAAGAGCAGCCCTGGACTAGGTGGGAGCTGAGCGGTACGGCACACAGAGACCACGAGGGCGGGGCCCAGGTGAGCCTCCCTGGACACGGGAGGGCGTGAGCCGCCCGAGGCCCGGTGGACAAGGTAGGGGGGAGAGGCGAGCCTGGGTAGGAAGGTCTCTGGGGCTGAAGGGACAGCGGTGGCCACAATCTTAGGCTCAGGGGCGCTGACCCCGCTCTGGAGGCTCGTGCGGATGGGGGACAGAAGGCTGGACATGACAAAGCCAGGAGGGGTGGCTCAGGGCAGTGGACCCGGTACAGGGAAGGAGGGGTTGCTGGGAGTTTGAGGCAGGGCCGCCAGCCTGGAGTGTGGGTGGGAGGGGAGGCCAGGCAGGGCCATCAGACTTAGCAGAGGGGTCGGGTCTGGCTGGGGACGTGGGGTCTGAGGTGCTGGCACCGTGCACGAGAGGACAGCCAGGGCGGGGCAAGGCTCCCACCGGCACTGAGGGGCAGGCAGGCTCAGGAAAGACCTCGGCTGAAAGAGGGCTCTGGGGACAGGGAGGAGCTGGACAGGCCCCAGGGCACGGGCACTGAGTGAGCCCAGGAAGGCCTGAGAGGGGCTCAGGGCAGGGCCGGGATCCGGCGCCCGGGCGCTTTAGCTGCAGAGCCGACCCAGAAGATGTGAGGCCTGGAGGGCAGACAGCAGGCCACGACGGGGACTCCGGGCTGAGGGGCACGGGCAGCGGGTGGCAGAGGCCTGCTGTGTTCAAGAAAGGTCCCGCTGGCCCAGGGCAGATCCAGGCTGGGACAACAGGGCAGTGGGCTCAGGGCCTCAGCAGAGGCCCGTTGGGAGCAGGGGCCACCGGTCAGAGCTCAGACGGATGGCTCGGTCAGGCCGAGCACCCACAGGAAGCCCGAGTGGGGACCCAGGGGCTGGGCCCAGGAGACTCTAATCCAGCAGGAGGTCACCCAGCACCGACCGGGCCCACGGGGCCAGCACGTGCAGCCGCAGAAACACGAGGCCCTGGGGCGGCAGAGAGCTACGCCGGGCGGCTGGTCTGCAGACTTCCTGGAGGGCCACCCCAAGCCCGGGCACCTGATACCCTGCCCGGACCCTCCCAGGAGCGAGACCCTTGTGGTCACACGGCCTCCTCTCTTGCAGCCTCCACCACGGCCCCATCGGTGTTCCCACTGGCCCCCAGCTGCGGGACCACATCTGGCTCCACCGTGGCCCTGGCCTGCCTGGTGTTAGGCTACTTCCCTGAGCCGGTGACCGTATCCTGGAACTCCGGCGCCCTGACCAGCGGTGTGCACACCTTCCCGTCCGTCCTGCAGGCCTCGGGGCTCTACTCTCTCAGCAGCATGGTGACAGTGCCCTCCAGCAGGTGGCTCAGTGAGACCTTCACCTGCAACGTGGCCCACCCGCCCAGCAACACCAAGGTGGACAAGACCGGTAAGAGGGTGTCCACTGGGAGACAGGCCAGGTCAGCTGGTCCACCTGGACCCCGGGGCACGGGAGAGGCACCTCTGTCCCCCAAGCTCGGGGAGGAGGGCCTCTGGGCCTGGCTGCCTGGTCCAGTGTGAGCACAGGCTGCACACCCCCACCATACTTCATCTCCACTGCAGGCACCAGTCTGGGGACGCCCCCCTGACCTGCCCTGACCTAACCCACCCCAAGAGCTGTCCCCACCCCTGGCCCCCACTAACCTCCAGTCTGGTCTCTCTGCAGTGCCCAATATACCGACCACAACAGAGCCCAAACCCTGCGACTGTCCCAAATGCCCAGGTGAGTCAGCAGGGCACCGCCCTGCACACCAAGGCCATGGCCCGCGTCCAGGGACTGCCTGGTGGGGGGAATGTTCAAGAGGAGCCCCCCCAAATGCTGACCCCCTGCATTGTGTCTCCCACACCAGTTCCTGAGATGCTTGGAGGACCGTCCATCTTCATCTTCCCCCCAAAACCCAAGGACACCCTCTCGATTTCCCGGACACCTGAGGTCACATGCTTGGTGGTGGACTTGGGCCCAGATGACTCCGATGTCCAGATCACATGGTTTGTGGATAACACCCAGGTGTATACAGCCAAGACGAGGCCGCGTGAGGAGCAGTTCAACAGCACCTTCCGTGTGGTCAGTGTCCTCCCCATCCTGCACCAGGACTGGCTCAAGGGGAAGGAGTTCAAGTGCAAGGTCAACAGCAAAGCCCTCCCCTCCCCCATCGAGAGGACCATCTCCAAGGACAAAGGTGGGCAACAGGACAGATGGGGCACAGGGAGGTCGAGTGGGGCCTGGCGGACCCAGGCCAGCCCTCCACCCTGGGAGTGACCATCTGTGCTGACCTCTGACCCCACAGGAGAGCCCCACGAGCCCCAGGTGTACGTCCTGCCTCCAGCCCAGGAGGAGCTCAGCAGGAACAAAGTCAGTGTGACCTGCCTGATCGAAGGCTTCTACCCGTCTGATATTGCCGTCGGGTGGGAGATCACCGGACAGCCGGAGCCAGAGAACAACTACCGGACGACCCCGCCCCAGCTGGACAGCGACGGGACCTTCTTCCTGTACAGCAGGCTCTTGGTGGACAGGTCCCGCTGGCAGAGGGGAAACACCTACACCTGCTCGGTGTCACACGAAGCTCTGCACAGCCACCACACACAGAAATCCCTCACCCAGTCTCCGGGTAAATGAGCAGCGCGCCCGGCCCCCCAGCAGGCCCCCGCGGGCTCTGAGCGCCCACCCCTGTGTACATCACCCCCCGGGCAGGCACCCTGCGTGAAATAAAGCACCCAGCACTGCCCTGGGACCTGTGACACTGTCGTGCGTCTTTCCGAGGCAGAGCTCAGGACACCCAGGCCTCTGGGAGGTGCGGGCAGGCCAGGCTCCGAGGCTCAGGGGTCACCATTCACGGGAGAGCGCGGGTCCCACCAGGGGCCGGGACCTGAGTGGGCAGGTCTGCACAGGCGGCCAAAACTCATGGCCGGGAGCCGCCTGGGACAGAGAGAGGGCTTGGCCAGGGGCTACTCAAGGCCGGAGGGGGGCGACAGGGAACGGAGAAGCCCTCCAGAGCCCCTCAGGGATCGGGCTTTCCCACGTCCGGACCCGCCCAAGCTGTGGGACGCTGGCCTGTCCTCTTCCGCTGCTCCCCCCGTCCCCTGGACCTCTTGAGAGCTCTGAGTTGTAGCTCTGTGCCAGTGCAGTAGCCAGGCCTGACCCATGCTGTGAGGACAGGCCCTCACCCTCCCTCAGATGAGGCGGCCCCTCCTGACTTCATCCTGCCTGGGGCCAGGCCTGTCCACTCGTGGGGACACTCACCCCGGTGCCCCAAACGGGCAGAGGCAAGCAGTCCTGAGTGCCCAGGGGAGGGACCATCCCAGACACCCACAGGGACGCTGAAAACAAGCCCCTCCCACTGAGCAGGGCCACCTTCACACACACACACGCACACACCGGGCCTCACACGGGACAATGTGCCCGGGCCCAGACCGGAACCAGGCTTGGGAACCCTCACCGTGGACCCCAGCCTGGTCCCCACCCCCTCCCACACCCATCGGCTGCTCAGCAGCCCATCCACACGCCGACCACGCTGACCAGCCCTTCTTCTCCCCAGGACACTGGGTCCCCTCCCAACACACACCAAAACCCCCACCCCCAGCTGGCCTGACACTCGCACCCACTCGTTCGCTAGGGTCACTCCCTGCCACCCTCTCGACCCTTCCCTGGGCTCTGCTGACCCTCCCACCCTCTGGGCCGGGTCCCCAGGAGAACGGGTGTGGTGGTCAGGCTGCCTTCCCCCCAGACAGCCCCAGCACAGCGCAGAGCAGAGAGGGAGCGCGTCCCCACGGGCCGGGCCCAGGCGGGAGGATGGGGGCACCGAGGCCGGTGCCCTGAGGCTACGGAGGGCCGCGACCGTCACCCCGGGAACCACTCCTATGGGCAGGCATGGCACTGACCGCTCCCTTCCTGTCCAGAGCTGCTCCTGGACGACAGCTGTGCGGAGGACCAGGACGGGGAGCTGGATGGGCTGTGGACCACCATCTCCATCTTCATCACGCTCTTCCTGCTCAGCGTGTGCTACAGCGCCACTGTCACCCTCTTCAAGGTGGGTGTCCCCGCACCGCCCCGCACTGTGGCCCGCTGTCCCAGCGCTGGGGACCCGCTGGAACCATGCCATCCCCACACTGACTCGACGCTGACCCCATGTTGCCCCCACGCTGACCCCACGCTGACCCCGCGCTGACCCCACGCTGCTCCCACACTGATTCCACGCTGCTCCCACACTGCCCCCACACTGACCCTGTGCTGACCCCACACTGCCCCCAGGCTACGCCCAGACTGACCCCATGTTGCCCCCACGCTGACCCCGTGCTGACCCCACATTGCCCCTAGCTACCCCCACGCTGCCCCCACACTGGGGACCCACTAGAACCACGCTATGCCCACACTGACCAGACGCTGACCTCATGCTGCCCCCACACTGACCCCACGCTGCCCCCACACTGACCCCACGCTGACCCCATGCTGCCCCCACACTGACCCCACACAGACCCCACCCTGCCCCCACACTGCCCCCACGCTGACCCTGTGCTGACCCCACACTGACCCCACACTGGGGACTCACTGGAACCACGCTATCCCCACACTGACCAGACACTGACGTCACGCTGCCCCACACTGGCCCCACCATGACCCCACGCTGTCCCCACTGTGACCCAATGCTGTCCCCACACTAACCCCAAGCTGCCCCCACACTGCCCCCAGGCTACCCCACACTGACCCCACGCAGACCCCACCCTGCCCCCACAGACTCCACGCTGCCCCCACGCTGCCCCCACGCTGACCCCAGGCTACCCCCACACTGACCCCACGCAGACCTCACCCTGCCCCCACATTGACTCCACGCTGCCCCCACACTGCCCCCACACTGCCCCCACGCTGACCCCGTGCTGACCCCACACTGCCCCCAGGCTGACCCCACGCTGACCCCGTGCTGACCCCACACTGCCCCCAGGCTACCCCCAGACTGACCCCACCTGACCCCGTGCTGACCCCACACTGCCCCCAGGCTACCCCCAGACTGACCCCACACTGCCCCCACGCTGACCCCGTGCTGACCCCACACTGCCCCCAGGCTACCCCCACGCTGCCCCCACGCTGGGGACCCACTGGAACCACGCTATCCCCACACTGACCAGACGCTGACCTCATGCTGCCCCCACACTGACCCCACCATGACCCCATGCTGTCCCCACTGTGACCCAATGCTGTCCCCACACGGACTCCATACTGACACCATGCTGTGGACCCACTGTCACCATGCTGTCTCCCCTGTGACCCCACACTGACCCCATGCTATTCCCATGCAGTCCCTACACTAACCCCACATTGACCCCACGCTGACCTCGTGCTGCTCCCAACTGACCCCATGCTGTCCTAACCGTGACCCGATACTGACATCATGCTGACCACATGCTGTGGTCCCACTGTCACCATGCTGTCCCCACGTTGTTCCCACACTGACTCCCACTCTATCCCCTCTCTCCCCATTCCATCCCCATGCTATCCACGAAATGACCTCTTGCTGACCCCATGCTGTGGACCCACTGTCACCATGCTGTCCCCATGCTGTTCGCACACTGACCCCATACTGCCCCCACGCTGACCCCATGCTCCCCCACGCTGACCCCACCGTGACCCCATGCTGACCCCACACTGACCTCATGCTGTCGACCTACTGTTACCATGCTGTCTCCCCTGTGACCCCTACTGACCCCATGCTGTCCTGCTTGTGACCCCCATGCTGACCCCAGCCTGTCCCCATGGTATTCCCATGCTGTCCTCGCAATGACCCCAGGCTGTCCCACACTAACCCCACGCTATCCCCACGCTGACCCGTGCTGCCCCCCACACTGACCCCATGCTGACCCGATACTGTGGACCCACTGTCACCATGCTGACCCCACTCTGACCCTATACTTTCCCCATGCTATTCCCTAACTGTCCCTGCAATGACCCCACGCTGTCCCCACACTGACTCCATGCTGACCTCACACTGTCCCCACACTAACCCCACATGTCCCAACGTGACCTGATGCTGACCACACACTGACCCCATGCTGCGGTCCCACTGTCACCATGCTATCCCCACGCTGTTCCCACATGACCCCCACGCTCTCCCCTCTACCCCATGTCATCCCCATGCTGTCCCCGAAATGACCTCATGCTGACTCCTGCTATGGACCCACTG
Organism: Panthera onca; assembly: GCF_046562875.1. Classification (NCBI taxonomy): domain Eukaryota; kingdom Metazoa; phylum Chordata; class Mammalia; order Carnivora; family Felidae; genus Panthera; species Panthera onca. The sequence continues at coordinate 146,089,229 of NC_138344.1, read as the reverse complement.
TCACCATGCTGTCCCCATGCTGTTCCCACAGTGACCCCACACTGTCCCCACATTGACCCCATGCTGACCTCACACTGACACCGTGCTGACCTATGCTGTAGACCCACTGTCCCCATAATGCTGACCCCATGCTGACCCCACAGTGAACCAATACTGTCCCTACAGTGACCCCATGCAGACCCCACGCTGTGGACCCACTGTCACCAAGCTGTCCCCACGCTGTTCCCAAACTGACCCCAAGCTGTTCCCACACTGACTCCCACGCTATTCCCTCTGTCCCATCCCAGTCCCCATGCCATCCCCATAAGACTCCCTCCCACTCAAGTGGTCCCGGGGAGGGGGGTGCCTGGAAGGGGGGCTGTCCTCAGGGGTCCCAACCACGTCACCTCCTGCCCTCCTGCTGCAGGTGAAGTGGATCTTCTCCTCGGTGGTGGAGCTGAAGCGCACGATCGTCCCCGACTACAGGAACATGATCGGGCAGGGGGCCTAGGGCCAGCCGTCCTGGGCGGGTGTCAGCGCTGCCCCAGACCCTGCACAGGATCCCGGTGCATCAGCCTGCTGCCAGGCCTGCTCTCCCGCCCTCTGACCTCGCCACCCTCTGACCTCACAGCCACCCTGGGCCTGCGCCCTCGCCCTCTGGCCTCGCGGCCCCTGAGAGCTGCATCCTGCGCCCTGAACCCCCGTTTGGAGAATCGCGTGGACGGCAGGTTGTGCCCCAACCTGAGCTGGTGGACGCCCGCTGGCCCCTCCACGGCGGCCGCCAGGCTACCGCTGTGGCCGCGCACGGTCAGCGGGCACGCTCATCCTGGAGGAGGCGGGCGGCTGGCGATCCCAGTGTCTGTCTGGCAGGGACCGGCCTCTGTGCCAACCCCGTCCAGGCCAGGCTCCAGGACGCAGGGTTTCCCCAGAGCAGCCACGTCGGCCCAGATCCTGAGGAAGCTTCCGACGTGTCACTAACGGTCAGTCAGATCTTCTGCTCCGGAGGAGACCGCGCAGACAAGGGCCTGGGCCTGTGGCTGCTGCAGGAGCCCCGTGGATGCCGGGGACAGAGTGACATCCAGCCAGACAGGCCTCCTGCAGAGGGGTCTGGTGACCTGGTCCCCGGGCCAGTGGGACACAGCCTCGGTGGACACAGGTGGAAGGTGCCAGGAGGCCAGGGCGGCAGGCCCAGCCCGCCCCACCCTGTGGCCGGGGCCTGAGTCCCAACAGGCTCACGCGGGGGGTGGGAGAGAGAGATAAGCCCACGGCCGGGCGGACCCCCAGGACTGGCTCTCCGCCCTGTCTTTGGGTGGGTGCCAAGTCGGGGCCCCCACGTGGGAAGAGATGGCCACGCAGGGGAGGAGAAGCAGAGCCCTCAGCCCCAGGGACATAGAGCCCGGGGGTCCCACATGGGAAAGCCACTGCTGAAGCTTGGATAGCTTGTTTTATTCTTTTAAATGTCTGGAGCTCCTTGATTTCCTTTAGCATTTCTTTTTCTTTTTTTTTTTTTTTTCTTTTTTAATGACAATAAAATATCCTTAAAAACTCCATAACCGGCTGGGAAGGTCTTCCTCTGTTGACGCGCCCCGTGAAATCCACAGACTGGCCGTGCCGTGTGTCGGTCCCTCCAGCCGTGGGAGCAGGACCCCCGGCCCCTGGGGTTCCCGGGGGGTGAGGTGCGCCGCAGGCGCGAGGGGTCACGTGACGCCTTGTGGGGTGCAGGGGGAGCATCCTGACCTGGCCAAGGGCACCGCAAGAGGCACCTATTGGGTGTGTATTAGCACGGGCTGCTAGCAAAGCACGACGGTCCCGTGGTGTGGACAACGTGCACTGATGTTTCCACGATTCTGGAAGCTAGCAGGCAGACCCGGGTGTCATGGGGCTGGTGGCCCCTCAGCATGTAGACGCCGTGTCCTCACACATCCGGCCCGCTATGCGTGTCTGTGCCCCGACCTCCTCTTACCAGGGGAGGAGTGAGTCCATGGTGAGGACCAGTCACACTGGATCAGGACTCACCCTAGTGACCTCGCTTTAACCTATTACCTCTCGAAAGACCCCATCTCCCAATACAGTCACATTCTGGGGTCCTGGCGGTCAGGGCTCAAGATTTGAATTTGGGGAACGCATTTCAGGAGAGTTGGGTCCAGGTGGGAGCACCAGTGAAGGCCAGGTCGGGTGAGGCCCGGGGGGACAGCACTGTCCCAGGTAAGCGAAGCTGGACACCAGCCCAAGGGGTCAGGACACTCAGTCGGGGGGAGGCCCAGCGAGAACACCACCACCCGGGGGTGGGGGTGGGGGTGGGGGTGGGGGTGGGGGGCAGAAAAGACCAAGTTCTACAGGAAGAATGCCAAGTGGGGGCGGGCAGTCCATTGGCGTCAGGGGGCCGTGGGGTCCCTGGCCAGCAGCGATGGAGTCGGGATTCTGTCCTTGCAGTGCCTGGGGGTCTCGGGTCCTGGAGGTGCCCCGGGTTGTAGGAGACACGTGCACCTCGAGGGCAGAGGCGGGACCACACCTGCCAGCCCTTCCCAGTAAGGGCCCTGGGAAGGGACGCCAGCACGAGGGGCTGCGGTCTTCTGGGGACGCAGTGGGAGAGGGGAGTGGGCTCTGAGTGTGCAGGTCAACAGCCCAGGCCGAGGCCCAGGGCGGGCAGAGAGTCGTGGCCAGCGCGGCCACGGTGCCTCAGGACCGCTCAGGGAGCACCTCCCACCTCCCCGTGGGCAGGGGCTGCCTCACCAGTGGGGGCCGCACCAAATACAGGGCGGCCGTGGGGAGAACGCCCCGGCCCCCAGGGGTCCTGGGGGCTCCAGGCGACCACACCATCCACACGGCTTGCCCAGCACCCCCTCCCTCTCGGTCCCCGGGCCGGGGCCCCCGCTCCATCCCCTGGACCAGAGATCGGTCTCCATCCTTCCCACCCTCCCACCGGAACGCCGGGGTCTTCGGCAGCTGGTTGACCCCATGGCCTCCGCGGGAACACGGGGCATGACCGGACCCTCCGCTCTCAGGGCAGGAACGCCCGCTCTTTGAGAGCAATCTCCCAGCAGGCCCTGAGGCCCCCGCCTGTGGCCTTCCAATAACGCCATACACGTGGGCCCCCCCTCCACGTTCCCCCGGGGACCCCCACACACCTACGTGCCTCCCCATGCAACCCCTCAGACCCCCTAAGGTCCTGCGGGCTGCTCCTGGGTGAGCCCCGAGGTCGGCCTCCTGCTGCCTGCCGCTCCTCAGGGGCCCCCTCCCCTGGGCTTCCGCTCAGACACAGGCCTGTGCGCATCTCCCTTTGCCCGTGTTCACACCTCCACCTGTACCTCACACACACACGGACCAGCGGGCCGGCCTCGCTCCTGCTCCTGGGACCCACCTGGTCCCGCCCTCCTCCCACTCGCACTGGGAGGGAACCAGCCTGCGCCTGAACCCTGTCCCCACGGGGGGCCCAAGACGCACAGACGTCAGCGTGGGTGGCGGCGGGAAGGGGAGGATGCGACTGTGTCCCCACATTGCGTGTGTTGGAATCCTAGCTCTAAGTGTCGTGGTGTTAGGAGGCGGGGCTTTGGGGCACCAGAGGTCGTCAGGGTGGAGCCCCCACGACTGGGGTTAGCGCCCTTATGAAAAAGCGAGCTGCCTCCCCGCTTCCGGCACGTGAAGGGGCAGAGAGAAGACGCCGTCCGTGAGCCAGGCAGCGGGGACCCCCCAGACGCCACGCCTGCTGGTACCCGATGTGGGCATCCAGCCTCCACACCCGTGAGGAGTGTCTGCGGTCTCTGTCGGGCCAGCCAGACGGCCGGACGGGAGCCACCTGGACGGGCGGACCTGGAGGAACGGGGTCCCCCAGGCCCCCTGGCCCAACCCCCTACCCCCGGGACCCGGGTCGGCCGGCCATCAGCGGGGTACAGGGCCACGAGACCGCCCCCAGGGGCTGCTGAAGCCCCAGCCTGCCTGGGGCAGGCACATCAGCCCCGGGCTCCCGGACCACACGCAGCAGGCAGTGGACTATTAGAGGCCCCCCAGATGGCGGCTCGGTCACTGCACAGGGGAGGGCCCCCTACACCCCCTACACCCCACGCTCAGACACTGCCCGGGGAACCAGGGCATCTGAGTCTGCAGGGAGCTGGGCCGGCAGAGACACGCCCAGAGCCTCAGAGGCGCCCGAGCCCCGCCCACCCCGCTGCCTGAGCTGCCGCACCCGGCGCCCCATCTGCAGGCACTCGGGTGCTGAGCGCCCGGTCCCTCGGGGGAGTCATCTTTTTCTTTTTAGAGGGAGAGAGTGTGCAGGGGGAGGGACAGAGACAGAGACAGAGAGGATCCCAAGCAGGCCCCACACTCAGCACAGAGCCCCATGCAGGGCTCGATCCCGGGACCCCGCCATCAGACCTGAGCCGAAAGTAAGAGTCAGACACTCATCCCAGTGAGCCGTCCAGGCGCCCCCTGTAAGGAGTGATCTTTTGGTGCATTTCAAAGTCTTGCAAAATACTTCCTGTAAACAAATTTCGCTCTCAGAGTATCCAGAATGTGCAGGGCACTCCGGCAAATCAATTGGCAAAATCGCACAATTCGGTAGAGAAACGGACACGAGAATTGAACAGATGTTTCACAGAGGCTATCCAAATAGCCCTCAAACATACAGAAAGGACGCTGCGCTCCACCCGTCACAGGGAAGTGAAAATTTCTGAAAAGCCACAGGAGAGAAAGTGGTTCTGATTCCAACGGCGGTCGGTGCGGTGCCTTGTCTCAGACTAAACCTTTGCAGGCACAAGTATAAAGTGGAAAAACTGCCCGGCAGACAGTGATTTGAAGGCATCAGAGGACAAGCAGACACAGGCAGACACGGGGAAGACTGTGCCCTGGAGAGATTGGTCTGAGGGCAAAGCCCAGTCCTTGCCACAGCTGCAGCTAGAATGCAGGGGAGCGGGCACCCGTCCAGGCACAGGGGCAGGTCGTAGGGTTCGGGGCCCCACCTCAGACAGGTGCAGCCAGAATGCAGGGGAGCGGGCTGCCGTCCAGGCACAGGGGCAGGTCGTGGGGTTCGGGGCCCCACCTCAGACAGGTGCAGCCAGAATGCAGGGGAGCGGGCTGCCGTCCAGGCACAGGGGCAGGTCGTGGGGCTCGGGGCCCCACCTCAGACAGGTGCAGCCAGAATGCAGGGGAGCGGGCTGCCGTCCAGGCACAGGGGCAGGTCGTGGGGCTCGGGGCCCCACCTCAGACAGGTGCAGCTAGAATGCAGGGGAGCGGGCTGCCGTCCAGGCACAGGGGCAGGTCGTGGGGTTCGGGGCCCCACCTCAGACAGGTGCAGCAAGAATGCAGGGGAGCGGGCTGCCGTCCAGGCACAGGGGCAGGTCGTGGGGTTCAAGGTCCTCCCTCAGTCAGTGCAGACCAGCGACGAGGCCAGGGTGCTGCGTCACGACCTTTATACAACGTGTGTCGGGCCAACCTGCAGACTGAAATCAGCCAGGTGGGGACAGAAATCGTAATGCACTGAACGTACCAAGGTAAGTGTTGTGTGTGAAGACGTTTCAGCCACGTAAGAACACACACAACGTGTGTATGGAAGGGTAACATGTGTGTGCCACCTGCTCATAACATATGTATGGTGTTAGATCACAGTACAAATGTTTTTCCTGTGAGCAGTGCGGTCAAACAGTTTGGAGATGGTCCTGGCCAATGCTGTGTGACAACGGACGAAAACGAGCTGCTGAGACTGAAAGGACAGATGTAAAACTGTCACTAATGCAGACGACACAAGCACGTACGATGAAAAGGCAGCGGAATCCGCACAGCCCTTAGAACCAGCAAGAACAGCAACAGGGGCTCCAAACAAACCCAGGAAGCAGTCGTGTTCCGCTGTGTCAGCAGAAACCTGCTAAGAACGCGTCATCGAAAACGAGGCACGATTCACAGCAACCCAAGGACTTTCCGAAGAAAGAAAGCCCAAGAAACGGCAACTCCGGCAACGGACCTGAAAGGGCTCCGAGTGTCTGGAGAAAACCGCCTTCGGGGGCGGGCCGGCACCGTGGACGCCACGCTACACCTGCCCGCCCTGCCCACACTGCCCCCGCACCCAGCCCTCCACCGTCAGCAGGGCCTTCCAAGGGCTGGGCGGGGGTCACCTTCCCCCTGCTCCCCCAGCACACACCCGGGCACACGCCCACGGTCCAGAAGCAGCAGCAGGGTCGCCTGTCTCCTGTCTGCAGGCAGGACGCAGGCAGAGGCCAGAGCGGAGCTGCCCTGGAATGAGCTTAACTGGGCTGAGTTGGGCTGAGCTGGGCTGGGCTGAGCTGAGCTGGACTGAACTGGGCTGAACTGGAATGAGCTAGCTAAGTGGGTTGGGCTTGGCTGAGTGGAGCTGAGCTGAACTTGACTTAGCTGGGCTGGGTTGAGCTGATCTGAACTGAGCTGGGCTGAACTGGGATTAGCTGGGCTGGGTTGGTTGAGCTGGGCTGTTCTGGACTGAACTAGGCTGAACTGGGCTGGGCTGGGCTGGGCTGGGCTGAACTGGGCTGAGCTGAGCTGAGCCGAGCTGGGCTGGGCTGGGCTGGGTTGAACTAGAACGAGCTGGGTTGAGCTGGGCTGATCTCAACTGAGGTAGCTGAACTGGGCTTAGCTGGGTTTAGCTGGGCTGAGCTGGGCTGAGCTGGGCTGGTCTGGGCTGGGCTGAACTTGGCTAAACTGGGCTGAACTGAGCTGGGTTGGGCTGAACCAGGCTGGACTGGACTGAGACAAACTGAGCAAAGCTGAGCTAGGCTGAACTGGGCTGACCTGGGCTGAGCTGGGCTGAACTGGGCTGAGCTGAACTGGGCTGAGTTCAGCTAGGATGGGCTAAGCTGGGTTAAACTGGGCTGGGCTGGGCTGGACTGGGCTAGGCTGGGTTGGGCTGGGCTGGGCTGGGCTGAACTAGGTTGCACTGAACTAGGCTAAGCTGGGCTGGGCTGGGCTGAGCTGGGCTGAACTGGGCTGAGCAGAGCTGAACTGGGCTGACCTGGGCTGAGCTTGGCTGAACTGGGCTGAGCTGGGCTGAGCTGGGCTGAGTTCAGGTGGGATGGGCTAAGCTGGGCTAAACTGGGCTGAGCTGGGCTGGGCTGAATTGTGCTGAGCTAGGCTGGACTGAGCTGGCCTGAGCTGAACTGGGCTGGGCTGAACTGGGCTCAGTTCAGCTACGATGGGCTAAGCTGGGCTAAACTGGGCTGAGCTGCGCTGGGCTGAATTGTGCTGAGCTAGGCTGGACTGAGCTGGCCTGAGCTGAACTAGGCTGGGCTGAACTGGGCTCAGTTCAGCTACGATGGGCTAAGCTGGGCTAAACTGGGCTGGGCTGGGCTGGGCTGGGCTGAACCAGGTTAAACCGAACTAGGCTGAGCTGGACTGAGCTGGCCTCAGCTGAACTGGACTGGGCTGAGTTGGCCTGTACTGGGTTGGGCTGGGCTAAAGTGGGTTCAGCTAGTTGGTTTGGTCTGCCTGAATCAGGCTTCAGCGAGTAAAGCAGGGTGTACTGTTTTGCCAGGTCCAGCGGCCAAGGTCAGTGAGGCTACATTGAGTGGGACTGAGCAGGTAGGACAAGCCTGGCTGGCAGGCTGAGCCAAACGGAGCTGAAGGATTTTGGTGGAGTTTGTGGACTGAACTCAGATGAGTTAGCCTGCTCGAAATCGGGTCTCCTGGGCTGACGTGGGCCAGGCCGGACCAAGGCGGACTCCCGTGACCTGAGCTGGTCTGAATCAGCAGAGCTAGTGAGGCTGGGTGTGGAGCGGGTTAGTATCACTGCTCTCGGCCGTCCTGACGCGAGGCCACGTGGACTGGTCGGTCTCACCGGACCGAGGGGGCAGCGTGGACGATGACCTGGGGTCTGGGCTCCGGGGAGGAGTCACCACCTGGGGGAGTGGGGGAGGACTGATCCGGGCTCTGCTATGAATGGGGCCTGTAGTCGGGCTCCCTGGAGCCTCCGCAGGTCAGGACACGAGTCAGACACCTCTGCTCCCCGAGAACCCCACGTTCCTGCCACTCAGGGCTGCGGGCAGGGCGTCCTGGCCAAAGGTAAGAACACCCCTGCTTCTGGCAGGGACACAGGGGTTCGTGGGAGGGCGTTGCTAGCAGACTCGGGGAACAAGAGTCCAAAATGAGCATCTGCCCCCTGAGGCTGGAGAAGGGGTCCCCGTGCGCCCCTCCACCCGACCACCCCGCTCTGCCCCACACTTCTCCCCCTCAGACTCCGCCGGTCGGCACCGACACTGCCTCTGCCCCCACAGCCTCCATCCAGGCCCCCCTCGTCTTCCCCTTGGCCACCTGCTGCAAAGGCACCGTCGCCACTGCCCCGTCCGTGACACTGGGCTGCCTGGTCACGGGCTACTTCCCGATGCCGGTGACCGTGACCTGGGATGCGGGGTCCCTGAACAAGAGCGTCGTGACCCTCCCCGCCACCCTCCAGGAGACCTCTGGCCTCTACACCACCACCAGCCACGTGACCGTCTGGGGCGAGTGGGCCAAACAGAAGTTCACCTGCAGTGTGGCTCACGCGGAGTCCCCCACCATCAACAAGACCGTCAGTGGTGAGCCACGGTCGGGCTGGAGGGGGGGGCAGGCGTGGCGGGAGCGGCTAGGAGAGGAGGAAGGCGCCTGGGCGGGCACGTGGGTGTCGTGGGCTCAGGGGGCTGACGCCACGCTGCCACCTTCACCCCTAGCGTGTGCCATGAACTTCATTCCCCCCACCGTGAAGCTCTTCCACTCCTCGTGTGACCCCCTCGGTGACCCCGGTAGCACCATCCAGCTCTTGTGCCTCATCTCCGGCTACGTCCCAGGTGACATGGAGGTCACCTGGCTGGTGGACGGGCAGAAGGCCACGAACATATTCCCATACGCTGCCCCCGGCAGGCAGGAGGGCAAGGTGACCTCCACCCACAGCGAGCTCAACATCACGCAGGGCAATCGGGTGCTTTTGCTTTTCTGTGCAGCACAAAGAATTCTTTTGATAAATAGATTTTGTTTTTTAGTTTATTGAAGTACAGTTGACGCACAACATTCTGGTGGCTTTGGGCGTGGAGCACGGGGATGGGACAGTCTGTGCACTATAAACGGCTCACACCCGTGTGCCACGTTTGTTGCGAACGATGAGCCAATGTGAGCGGATTACGGCTGAGTAAAGTCCGGAGTTCACAGTAAGGTCCACCCCTAGTAGGTTCTCTGAGCCTGCACCCTGTCCGCGGTGCTGCCCCGGTCAGCCTGCTGTTCAGGCTGCTGTCCTCGTGTTTCCCCCACTACCGTTTCCTACAGAAGAATCGCCCGGCCCGAAGATGCCCTCTGCCCCACCCGTTCCTTCCTCCCTCCCCCCAAACGCCCGGCAACCGCTGACCTTCTCGCCGTCACACTACATGTGCTGTCCCCCACATCACGCAGTGCGGATGGTACAGCGTGTAGCCTTCTCCAGCTGCTCCCTCCCCTCAGGCCACACGGGCCGGCACGCGGCCCACATGTGCCCACGGGGTGCTGACTGTAGGGCTTCTCGGCACGAACAGACCTTCCAGTGGCCCTGCCACGAGGAGGGCAGGTGTGTGTGCTGGCCTGGCAGCCCGAGCCCTCCTCCACCTTCTGTAAGAAAGAATATCATGTCGTCCAAGGTCACTTTGCTTGAAAGAGGCACCCCCGGCGGGGGGAGATGGTCCGCACCATCCAGGTGAGGGTACTACACGAATACCTCATATGCCTGCACATAATATTGCATATACACAGTAAGCATCTGCAGGCGCCTGGAAGCAGGTGCCCATAAGGGGAGGGGAGGGGTTGCTGAGACGCTGTGGCAACAAGTCAGGCTGGAACGAGCCAGGCCCCGGGCCAGGCTGGTGTCTCACGGCTGCCCTGGACGACCACCACCGCAGGCTCTGACGCCGCGGGTCGGGGAGAGGCCCCTGGAAGGGACATCCGTGAACACCTCCAAAGCATCTCTTTGTTCTTGTAACCACACGGTGAATGTTTCTGAAAGCCAAACCCAGAGCTCAGCGTGAGGGTTGAAAAGCGTCAACACTAGGTAATTTCATCGCCTCACCAACTTTTCTGTGAAAGGATTATTCTGGAAAGGACGGCCCTTGCAAACCTAGGCTGGGACAGGTGTGTGGTCTCTGACAAAACCCAGTGCCTGACGGCCCACATCCCACTGCCACGCCCTCGGCAGCCGAGGCAGCCCTCCCCCACACTGATCCGCCACAGCAGGTGCCCCAGAGCCCCGTGATGACCCCACGAGGGACAGCGACCGGCGCCACGCCAGGGGCACTGCATGGGGACCAGGGGAGGGAATTAGCTGTCCAAGGGAAGCACGATGTGCCACTTTGTCTTGCCAAAACCCTGCCTTTAGAGGTGCCTGGGGCCCCATGTCCCTAACGCACGGTAGCCGGGACACCCTCGAGGGTTTTGCCAAACTCATCGGTTCCGGTGATCTGACCAGAGTTGTGTAGATGGATGTGCTTCTTGAGCAACCAGGGGCCCACAGCTTGCAGAGGACCCTAACTGCCGGGCACCGCGAGAGGGGGCCGGGCTGCGGGAGCCCGGAGTGTGGGGTGCACACTCCCTTCACCGACGCTGTGACCGATGGCATTTGCAAAGTGGCCACTGCAGTATTTCCAGGACCACGGGCTCCTCCATCACCTTGCCCTGCCCCACGCAGGGGGCGGGGGTCTGCTCCCCTCCCCAGAAGCCCAAGGGTCTCTGTGAACTCCGTGGGGATGGGGACACAGAAGGGTCATTGCTGGATTCCTAAGATCAGGACCTAAGGAGACATGGCTTCTCGTGGGAGTCAGGCCCTGGGCCCAGTGCAGCCGTCCAGCTACGGCCAAGGTGCCATTCTGGGGAGCCCCGGGGACCGAGCGGGCCGGACCCACCCAGCCAAGGCCCCAGACCCTAGGAGGGGCCCAGAGCCCTCGCTCACATGAGCGTGAGCAGGGCAGAGAGCCTCGCACCACAGGCCGAGGGCTCCAGGCACACCCACAGCCCAGCAGGCCCGGATTGGGACTTGGACGTGGTGCGGAGGCGTCCCCATCGAGGCCTAACACCGCAGGAAGCGGCAGCCTGGGGTGCACACTGTGGTTGTCCAAACACAGGGGCTGAGGGTTCACGGCCCCCTTGCACGGGCAGCACAGGGACCACACAGAGTCTCTCAGCTGCAGGGACATTTTCAGGTCCGGTGACCACCACAAACTCTGTCCCTGCACATCAGGCTTCTGTCTGTCCTCTAGGGTAGTAGCTTCCCTCTGACCATGGGCAGATGACCGTGACCGTGGCTGAAGCCAGAGGAAGACAGCGTCCCACCAGGGAGGCCACACTGCTGAGTGGACGGGACAAGGCCCAGGGCAGGGCCTCAGGCTATGGGTGGGTCAACCTGTGCCCACACCACACGCCCAGGTGAGAGCGGGGTTCCTGTGCCCTCCTTTGGGACCGCAGCCACCCCCCACAACCCACCCCCACACACCCAGGCCCTCTGAGACAGAAAGTACCCAGAAGAAAAGGGAACTTCAGGAAGCGTGTCGCCGAGCCACCTAGTTTCAATCCTGTTCTTAGTCTTCCTACGGCTGCCTGGGGGCTAGGAAGGGGGCTATGGGCACAGAGCTCAGCCACAAGGAGCCACATGTGCCTGGGGCCAGAGTGGGGAGGGCCGAGGTGCTGGGGCCAGCCTTCCATCGTCCCAGCCCTTGGTGAGTAGGCTCCGCACGGAGAGAGGGCGGCGTGGGGGCAGCAGAAGCAGCACAGGAGCCAAGGAGAGACGGGGCCCCACGGAGGGGCCGGAGCAGCCAGCATGGGGGACACAGGCTGCCTGGGGGCCAGGGCACCGGCCAGGGCAGGGACGAGGGAAGCATGGGCAGGAGCGCCCACGCCAACATTGCTGGACGCACCGGACATGGCAACTGGGCCTTCAAGGAACATGATGGCCATGGTGGGCCTGAGGCCTGCCCTTTGCCATCTGTGCTGGGAGCCCAGGGCTGGGCTAGACTGAGCTACTGCAGGACCAAGGCCGACATGGACAGACAGGCCTAAGGTGAGGGCACAGGGAGAGGCCGGCCCAGCACAGGGAAAGAAGAGGACCCCAGATGGCCCGAGGGTCCTGTCCCGGACACTGGGGCTGGCTCTGGCCCCAGGCCAGGGTCAGAGGTGCTGGCCATGGGGTCCTGGACTGCAGCAGATGAGCAGGGACAGAGCACGAGGGGCTGGCAGGGGCTCCCGTGTGCTCTCCCCTGCACAGGGGCAGACGGTCAGGAGCCAAACCTGGGCTAAGGAGTCTGGGATGGGCAGCTGAGACCGGGGCAGCCCTAAGAACACACAGCAGTTGCGGGCTGAGTTCGCCTGTGGGGGAGAAGTTATGGGGCAGCAAGGGCAGAAAACAGCAGTGGTGGAGTTTGTGTAGGTGAGCAGGGGCAGGGGAGGCCAGGAGGGGGAGGGGCTGCCCCAGGAGCTCCCAAGGTGCACACAGAGCTGGTACAGGTGAGTAGCAGCAAGGGGCAGGGAAGCAGGGGTAGGGGGTGGGGGCAGGAGAGACAGGGCTACCCCAGGAGCTCAGGAGAGCCAGCAGAGCTTCTGAAGGTGAGCAGGGCCAGTGGGAGAGCAGAAGAGGCAGGGGGATAACAGAAGGGACAGGAGGCTTGCCCCAGGATCTCCCAGAGAGCACACAGAACTGGTACAGGTGAGCAGCGGCAGGGGGCAGGGCAGCAGGGGTAGGGGGGTGGGGGAAAGAGAATCAGGGCTGCCTAGGAGCTCAGGGGAGCAGGCAGATCTTAAAAGGGTGAGCAGGGGCAGGGAGAGGACAGGAGGGGCAGGGGGAGGGCATGACAGGCAGGGAGAGAGCAGAAGAAGCATGGGAGAACCAGAGGGACATGGGGCTGCCCCAGGAGCTCCCAGGAAGCACACAAAACTAGTACAGGGAGCAGGGGCAGGGGGCAGGGCAGGAGGGGCAAGGGGAGACCAGACAGGGAAGAGGGAGAGCAGAAGAGGCAGGGAGAGAGCAAGAGGGGCAGGGGGAGATCAGGAGAGGTGGGGAGAGAGCAGGAGGGGCAAGGGGAGAGCAGAGAACACACAGAGCTGGTCAGGTGAACAGGGGCAGGGGGCAGGGCAAGAGTGGCAGGGGGAGAGCAGGAGAGGCAGGGCTACCCCCAGGAGCTCAGGGGACCAGGCAGAGCTTGTGAGGATGGGTAGGGGGTTGGGAGGGAAGGAGGAGCAGGGGGAGAACAGGAGGGGCAGGGAAGAGCAGGAGGGGCAGGGGAGGGCAGGAGGGTAGGGGCAGGGCAGGCGGGACTGGGGGGAGGACAGGAGAGTCAGGGCTCCCCCAGGAGCTCAGGGGAGCCAGCAGAGCTTCTGCCGGTGAGCAGGGTTCCTGGGAGGGCAGCAGGGGCAGGGGGAGAGCAAGAGGGGTAGGGCTGCCCCAGGAGCTCCCTGGGAGCACACAGAGCTGGTACAGGTGAGCAGGGGCAGGGGGCAGGGCAGGAGGGGCAGGGTCGAGGGCAAGAGAGGCAGGACTGCCCCAGAGGCTCAGGGAGCAGGCAGAGCTTGTGAGGGTAAGCAGGGGCAGGGGACGGGCAGGAGATGCAGGGGGTTGCCTCAGGAACTCCCAGGGAGCACACAGAACTGGTACAGGTGAGCAGGGGCAGGGGGCAGGGCAGGAGGGGCAGGGGGAGGGCAGGAGGGCAGGAGCGAGGGCAGGATGGGCAGTGTTGTCCCCAGGAGCTCCCAGGGAGCACACAGAACTGGTACAGGTGAGCAGAGGCAGGGGAAGGACAGCAGGGGCAGGGGGAGAGCAGAAGGGACAGACAGCTGCCACAGGAGCTCCAGGGAGCACACAGAGCTGATACAGGTGAGCAGGGGCAGGGGGCAAGGCAGGAGGGGCAGGGGGGAGGGCAGGAGAGGCAAGGTTGCCCCAGGAGCTCAGGGGAGCAAGCAGAGCTTGTGAGGGTAGGCAGGGGGTTGGAGAGCAGGAGAAGCAGGGGAGACCAGGAGGGGCAGGGGGAGGGCAGGAGGGTAGTGGCATGGCAGGAGGGGTGGGGGGAGGAAAGGAGAGGCAAGGCTGCCCCAGGAGCTCGGGAGAGCCAGCAGAGCTTGTGGAGGTCAGCAGAGGCAGCAGGGTTAGGTCAGGAGGGGCAGAAGGACAGGAGAAGGGACAGACAGCTGCCCCAGGAGCTCCTGGAGGCACACAGAGCTGGTACAAGTGAGCAGCGGCAGGGGGCAGGGCAGTAGGGACAGGGGGCTGGGCAGGAGGGGCAGGGCCACCCACAGGAGTTCAGGGAGCAGGCAGAGCTTATGAGGGTGAGTAGGGGATTGGGAGGGCAGGAGGGGCAGGGGGAGAGCAGAAGGCACAGGCACTGCCCCATGAGCTCCCAGGGAGCATAAAGAGCTGGTACAGGTGAGCAGGTGCATGGGCAGGGCAGGAGGGGCAGGGGAAGAGCAGGAGAGGTAGGGGGCTACCCCAGGACCTCCCAGGGAGCACACAGAGCTGGTACAGGTGAGCAGGGGCAGGGGGCAAGGCAGGAGGGGCAGGGGGGAGGGCAGGAGAGGCAAGGTTGCCCCAGGAGCTCAAGGGAGCAGGCAGAGCTTGTGAGGGTAGGCAGGGGGGTGGAGAGCAGGAGGAGCAGGGGAGACCAGGAGGGGCAGGGGGATGGCAGGAGTGTAGTGGCATGGCAGGAGGGGCAGGGGTAGAAGAGGAGAGGCAGTCTGCCCCAGGAGCTCAGGAGAGCCAGCAGAGCTTGTGGAGGTTAGCAGGGGCAGCAGGGTGAGGTCAGGAGGGGCAGGAGGACAGCAGAAGGGACAGACAGCTGCCCCAGGAGCTCCTGGGGGCACACAGAGCTGGTACAGGTGAGCAGGGGCGAGGGGCAGGGCAGTAGGGACAGGGAGCTGGGCAGGAGGGGCAGGGCTACCCCCAGGAGTTCAGGGGAGCAGGCAGAGCTTATGAGGGTGAGTAGGGGAGGGGAGGGCAGGAGGGGCAGGGGGAGGGCATAGGAGGCAGGGGGAGAGCAGAAGAGGCAAGGGAAGAATAGAAGGGACAGAGGGCAGCCCCACGAGCTCCCAGGCAGCACACAAAACTGGCATAGGGAGCAGGGGCAGGGGGCAGGGTAGGAGGGGCAGGGGGAGGACGGGGGGGAGGGGGAGAGCAGAAGGGGTAGGGAGAGAGCAAGAGGGGCAGAAGGAGAGCAGGAGGGGTTGAAAGAGAGCAGGATGGGCAAGGGGAGAGCAGGAGGGACAGGGTTGACCCAGGAGTTCCCAGGGAGCACACAGAGGTGGTACAGGTGAGCAGGGGCAGGGGGCAGGGCAAGAGGGGCAGGTGGAGGGCAGGAGGGGCAGGATTGTCCCAGGAGCTCAGGGGAGCAGGCAGAGCTTGTGAGGGTGAGCAGAGGCGGGGGGACGGCAAGAGGGGCAGGGGCTGCTGTGGGGCAGGGTTGCTTCAGACAAGCTGTAGGCAGGAGGACACAGTGACCCTGGACTGTCCCCAGGGACCTGAGCTGAGAGAGCTTCCTGCAGCAGGCAGGGTTCTGGTGAGGTCTGGAGTCTGCAGGGGCTCGGGGGTGGGAGTTCTGGCCAGGAGGTGCTGAGGGCGGCAGGGCAGGGGGAGGTTAGGAGTGCTGCAGGGCAGGGGAGCTGAGGCCTGAACTGGCAGGACCAGGTCTCAGACATGCAGAGGCATGAAGCTAGAAGGATCCAAGGCCTGGGCTCAGCATGAGGGGCCAGGCAAAGGGGTGGGGGCAGGTGGAGGAGCTCCTAGGAGAAGGTGAACCAATGGGGAACACAGACTGCTCAGAG
This sequence comes from Panthera onca, assembly GCF_046562875.1. Taxonomy (NCBI): domain Eukaryota; kingdom Metazoa; phylum Chordata; class Mammalia; order Carnivora; family Felidae; genus Panthera; species Panthera onca. Next base: position 146,073,506 of record NC_138344.1, on the reverse strand, counting down.
CTACCACCAGGCCAGGAGCTCAGGGCAGCAAGTGAGCTTGTGCAGGTGAGCAGGGGCAGGGGAAGGAAGGAGTGAAAAGGGAGAGGACAAGAGAGGCAGGGATTTCCCCAGGAGTTCTGGGGAGCAGGCAGAGGTTATGACAGTGGGCAGGGGGTTGGGAGGGCAGGAAGAGCAGGGGGAAAGCAGGAGGGGCAGGGAGAGGGCAGGAGAGGCAGGGCTGCACCAGGAGCTCAGGGGAGCAGGCAGGGGATGTGAGGGTGAGCAGGGGCAAGGGGGAGGCAGGAGGGGCAAGGGCTGCCCCAGGAGCCTCAGGGGTGAAGGGCAGAAGGACTGAGCTAAGAGCAGCCCCGGACTAGGTGGGAGCTGAGCGGTACGGCACACAGAGACCACGAGGGCGGGGCCCAGGTGAGCCTCCCTGGACACGGGAGGGCGTGAGCCGCCCGAGGCCCGGTGGACAAGGTAGGGGGGAGAGGCGAGCCTGGGTAGGAAGGTCTCTGGGGCTGAAGGGACAGCGGTGGCCACAATCTTAGGCTCAGGGGCGCTGACCCCGCTCTGGAGGCTCGTGCGGATGGGGGACAGAAGGCTGGACATGACAAAGCCAGGAGGGGTGGCTCAGGGCAGTGGACCCGGTGCAGGGAAGGAGGGGTTGCTGGGAGTTTGAGGCAGGGCCGCCAGCCTGGAGTGTGGGTGGCAGGGGAGGCCAGGCAGGGCCATCAGACTTAGCAGAGGGGTCGGGTCTGGCTGGGGACGTGGGGTCTGAGGTGCTGGCACCGTGCACGAGAGGACAGCCAGGGCGGGGCAAGGCTCCCACCGGCACTGAGGGGCAGGCAGGCTCAGGAAAGACCTCGGCTGAAAGAGGGCTCTGGGGACAGGGAGGAGCTGGACAGGCCCCAGGGCACGGGCACTGAGTGAGCCCAGGAAGGCCTGAGAGGGGCTCAGGGCAGGGACGGGATCCGGCGCCCGGGCGCTTTAGCTGCAGAGCCGACCCAGAAGATGTGAGGCCTGGAGGGCAGACAGCAGGCCACGACGGGGACTCCGGGCTGAGGGGCACGGGCAGCGGGTGGCAGAGGCCTGCTGTGTTCAAGAAAGGTCCCGCTGGCCCAGGGCAGATCCAGGCTGGGACAACAGGGCAGTGGGCTCAGGGCCTCAGCAGAGGCCCGTTGGGAGCAGGGGCCACCGGTCAGAGCTCAGACGGATGGCTCGGTCAGGCCGAGCACCCACAGGAAGCCCGAGTGGGGACCCAGGGGCTGGGCCCAGGAGACTCTAATCCAGCAGGAGGTCACCCAGCACCGACCGGGCCCACGGGGCCAGCACGTGCAGCCGCAGAAACACGAGGCCCTGGGGCGGCAGAGAGCTACGCCGGGCGGCTGGTCTGCAGACTTCCTGGAGGGCCACCCCAAGCCCGGGCACCTGATACCCTGCCCGGACCCTCCCAGGAGCGAGACCCTTGTGGTCACACGGCCTCCTCTCTTGCAGCCTCCACCACGGCCCCATCGGTGTTCCCACTGGCCCCCAGCTGCGGGACCACATCTGGCTCCACCGTGGCCCTGGCCTGCCTGGTGTTAGGCTACTTCCCTGAGCCGGTGACCGTATCCTGGAACTCCGGCGCCCTGACCAGCGGTGTGCACACCTTCCCGTCCGTCCTGCAGGCCTCGGGGCTCTACTCTCTCAGCAGCATGGTGACAGTGCCCTCCAGCAGGTGGCTCAGTGAGACCTTCACCTGCAACGTGGCCCACCCGCCCAGCAACACCAAGGTGGACAAGACCGGTAAGAGGGTGTCCACTGGGAGACAGGCCAGGTCAGCTGGTCCACCTGGACCCCGGGGCACGGGAGAGGCACCTCTGTCCCCCAAGCTCGGGGAGGAGGGCCTCTGGGCCTGGCTGCCTGGTCCAGTGTGAGCACAGGCTGCACACCCCCACCATACTTCATCTCCACTGCAGGCACCAGTCTGGGGACGCCCCCCTGACCTGCCCTGACCTAACCCACCCCAAGAGCTGTCCCCACCCCTGGCCCCCACTAACCTCCAGTCTGGTCTCTCTGCAGTGCCCCAACCCTGCAAGTGTCCCAAATGCCCAGGTGAGTCAGCAGGGCACCGCCATGCACAGCAAGGCCATGGCCCGCGTCCAGGGACTGCCTGGTGGGGGGAATGTTCAAGAGAGCCCCCCCAAATGCTGACCCCTGCATTGTGTCTCCCACACCAGTTCCTGAGATTCCTGGGGGACCGTCCGTCTTCATCTTCCCCCCAAAACCCAAGGACACCCTCTCGATTTCCCGGACGCCCGAGGTCACGTGCTTGGTGGTAGACTTGGGCCCAGATGACTCCAATGTCCAGATCACATGGTTTGTGGATAACACCGAGATGCACACAGCCAAGACGAGGCCGCGTGAGGAGCAGTTCAACAGCACCTTCCGTGTGGTCAGTGTCCTCCCCATCCTGCACCAGGACTGGCTCAAGGGGAAGGAGTTCAAGTGCAAGGTCAACAGCAAAGCCCTCCCCTCCCCCATCGAGAGGACCATCTCCAAGGCCAAAGGTGGGCAACAGGACAGATGGGGCACAGGGAGGTCGAGTGGGGCCTGGCGGACCCAGGCCAGCCCTCCACCCTGGGAGTGACCATCTGTGCTGACCTCTGACCCCACAGGAGAGCCCCACGAGCCCCAGGTGTACGTCCTGCCTCCAGCCCAGGAGGAGCTCAGCAGGAGCAAAGTCAGTGTGACCTGCCTGATCGAAGGCTTCTACCCGCCTGACATTGCCGTCGAGTGGGAGATCACCGGACAGCCGGAGCCAGAGAACAACTACCGGACGACCCCGCCCCAGCTGGACAGCGACGGGACCTACTTCCTGTACAGCAGGCTCTTGGTGGACAAGTCCCGCTGGCAGAGGGGAAACACCTACACCTGCTCGGTGTCACACGAAGCTCTGCACAGCCACCACACACAGAAATCCCTCACCCAGTCTCCGGGTAAATGAGCAGCGCGCCCGGCCCCCCAGCAGGCCCCCGCGGGCTCTGAGCGCCCACCCCTGTGTACATCACCCCCCGGGCAGGCACCCTGCGTGAAATAAAGCACCCAGCACTGCCCTGGGACCTGTGACACTGTCGTGCGTCTTTCCGAGGCAGAGCTCAGGACACCCAGGCCTCTGGGAGGTGCGGGCAGGCCAGGCTCCGAGGCTCAGGGGTCACCATTCACGGGAGAGCGCGGGTCCCACCAGGGGCCGGGACCTGAGTGGGCAGGTCTGCGCAGGCGGCCAAAACTCATGGCCGGGAGCCGCCTGGGACAGAGAGAGGGCTTGGCCAGGGGCTACTCAAGGCCGGAGGGGGGCGACAGGGAACGGAGAAGCCCTCCAGAGCCCCTCAGGGATCGGGCTTTCCCACGTCCGGACCCGCCCAAGCTGTGGGACGCTGGCCTGTCCTCTTCCGCTGCTCCCCCCGTCCCCTGGACCTCTTGAGAGCTCTGAGTTGTAGCTCTGTGCCAGTGCAGTAGCCAGGCCTGACCCATGCTGTGAGGACAGGCCCTCACCCTCCCTCAGATGAGGCGGCCCCTCCTGACTTCATCCTGCCTGGGGCCAGGCCTGTCCACTCGTGGGGACACTCACCCCGGTGCCCCAAACGGGCAGAGGCAAGCAGTCCTGAGTGCCCAGGGGAGGGACCATCCCAGACACCCACAGGGACGCTGAAAACAAGCCCCTCCCACTGAGCAGGGCCACCTTCACACACACACACGCACACACCGGGCCTCACACGGGACAATGTGCCCGGGCCCAGACCGGAACCAGGCTTGGGAACCCTCACCGTGGACCCCAGCCTGGTCCCCACCTCCTCCCACACCCATCGGCTGCTCAGCAGCCCATCCACACGCCGACCACGCTGACCAGCCCTTCTTCTCCCCAGGACACTGGGTCCCCTCCCAACACACACCAAAACCCCCACCCCCAGCTGGCCTGACACTCGCACCCACTCGTTCGCTAGGGTCACTCCCTGCCACCCTCTCGACCCTTCCCTGGGCTCTGCTGACCCTCCCACCCTCTGGGCCGGGTCCCCAGGAGAACGGGTGTGGTGGTCAGGCTGCCTTCCCCCCAGACAGCCCCAGCACAGCGCAGAGCAGAGAGGGAGCGCGTCCCCACGGGCCAGGCCCAGGCGGGAGGATGGGGGCACCGAGGCCGGTGCCCTGAGGCTACGGAGGGCCGCGACCGTCACCCCGGGAACCACTCCTATGGGCAGGCATGACACTGACCGCTCCCTTCCTGTCCAGAGCTGCTCCTGGACGACAGCTGTGCGGAGGACCAGGACGGGGAGCTGGATGGGCTGTGGACCACCATCTCCATCTTCATCACGCTCTTCCTGCTCAGCGTGTGCTACAGCGCCACTGTCACCCTCTTCAAGGTGGGTGTCCCCGCACCGCCCCGCACTGTGGCCCGCTGTCCCAGCGCTGGGGACCCGCTGGAACCATGCCATCCCCACACTGACTCGACGCTGACCCCATGTTGCCCCCACGCTGACCCCACGCTGACCCCGCACTGACCCCACGCTGACCCCGCACTGACCCCACGCTGCTCCCACACTGCCCCCACACTGACCCTGTGCTGACCCCACACTGCCCCCAGGCTACGCCCAGACTGACCCCATGTTGCCCCCACGCTGACCCCGTGCTGACCCCACATTGCCCCTAGCTACCCCCACGCTGCCCCCACACTGGGGACCCACTAGAACCACGCTATGCCCACACTGACCAGACGCTGACCTCATGCTGCCCCCACACTGACCCCACGCAGACCCCACCCTGCCCCCACAGACTCCACGCTGCCCCCACACTGACCCCACGCTGACCCCACTCTGTCCCCACACTGACCCCACGCAGACCCCACCCTGCCCCCACAGACTCCACGCTGCCCCCACACTGACCCCACGCTGACCCCACTCTGTCCCCACACTGACCCCACGCACACCCCACCCTGCCCCCACAGACTCCACGCTGCCCCCACACTGACCCCACGCTGACCCCATGCTGCCCCCACACTGACCCCACGCAGACCCCACCCTGCCCCCACAGACTCCACGCTGCTCCCACACTGACGCCACGCTGACCCCATGCTGCCCCCACACTACCCCACGCAGACCCCACCCTGCCCCCACAGACTCCACGCTGCTCCCACACTGCCCCGACGCTGACCCTGTGCTGACCCCACACTGACCCCACACTGGGGACTCACTGGAACCAAGCTATCCCCACACTGACCAGACACTGACATCATGCTGCCCCACACTGGCCCCACCATGACCCCACGCTGTCCCCACTGTGACCCAATGCTGTCCCCACACGGACCCCATACTGACCCCATGCTGTGGACCCACTGTCACCATGCTGTCTCCCCGTGACCCCACACTGACCCCATGCTGTCCTGCCTGTGACCCCCATGCTGACCCCAGCCTTTCCCCATGCTATTCCCATGCTGTCCCCGCAATGACACCAGGCAGTCCCCACACTGACCCTACACTGTCCCCACACTAACCGCACGCTATCCCCACACTGACCTCGTGCTGCCCTCACACTGACCCCGTACTATGGACCCACTGTCAACATGCTGTCTCCCCTGTCACCCCATACTGACCCGATGATGTGGACCCACTGTCACCATGCTGACCCACTGTGACCCCATACTTTCCCCATGCTGTCCCCATGCTATTCCCTAGCTGTCCCTGCAGTGACCCCACGCTGTCCCCACACTGACCCCATGCTGACCTCACACTGTCCCCACACTAACCCCATACTGTCCCCACCGTGACCCGATGCTGACCTCACACTGACCCCACGCTGACCTATGCTGTAGACCCACTGTCCTCATCATGCTGACCCCACACTGACCCCACAGTGACCCAATGCTGTCCCCACACTGTCCCTACAGTGACCCCTTGCAGAACCCACGTTGACCTCAAGCTGTGGACTCACTATGACCATGCTGTCCCCACGCTGCTCCCAAACGGACCCCAGGCTGTTCCCACACTGACTCCCACACTATCCCCTCTGTCCCCTCCCAGTCCCCATGCCATCCCCATAAGACTCCCTCCCACTCAAGTGGTCCCGGGGAGGGGGGCACCAGGATGGGGGGCTGTCCTCAGGGGTCCCAACCACGTCACCTCCTGCCCTCCTGCTGCAGGTGAAGTGGATCTTCTCCTCGGTGGGGGAGCTGAAGCGCACGATCGTCCCCGACTACAGGAACATGATCGGGCAGGGGGCCTAGGGCCAGCCGTCCTGGGCGGGTGTCAGCGCTGCCCCAGACCCTGCACAGGATCCCGGTGCATCAGCCTGCTGCCAGGCCTGCTCTCCCGCCCTCTGACCTCGCCACCCTCTGACCTCACAGCCACCCTGGGCCTGCGCCCTCGCCCTCTGGCCTCGCGGCCCCTGAGAGCTGCATCCTGCGCCCTGAACCCCCGTTTGGAGAATCGCGTGGACGGCAGGTTGTGCCCCAACCTGAGCTGGTGGACGCCCGCTGGCCCCTCCACGGCGGCCGCCAGGCTACCGCTGTGGCCGCGCACGGTCAGCGGGCACGCTCATCCTGGAGGAGGCGGGCGGCTGGCGATCCCAGTGTCTGTCTGGCAGGGACCGGCCTCTGTGCCAACCCCGTCCAGGCCAGGCTCCAGGACGCAGGGTTTCCCCAGAGCAGCCACGTCGGCCCAGATCCTGAGGAAGCTTCCGACGTGTCACTAACGGTCAGTCAGATCTTCTGCTCCGGAGGAGACCGCGCAGACAAGGGCCTGGGCCTGTGGCTGCTGCAGGAGCCCCGTGGATGCCGGGGACAGAGTGACATCCAGCCAGACAGGCCTCCTGCAGAGGGGTCTGGTGACCTGGTCCCCGGGCCAGTGGGACACAGCCTCGGTGGACACAGGTGGAAGGTGCCAGGAGGCCAGGGCGGCAGGCCCAGCCCGCCCCACCCTGTGGCCGGGGCCTGAGTCCCAACAGGCTCACGCGGGGGGTGGGAGAGAGAGATAAGCCCACGGCCGGGCGGACCCCCAGGACTGGCTCTCCGCCCTGTCTTTGGGTGGGTGCCAAGTCGGGGCCCCCACGTGGGAAGAGATGGCCACGCAGGGGAGGAGAAGCAGAGCCCCCAGCCCCAGGGACATAGAGCCCGGGGGTCCCATATGGGAAAGCCACTGCTGAAGCTTGGCTAGCTTGTTTTATTCTTTTAAATGTCTGGAGCTCCTTGATTTCCATTTGCATTTCTTTCTTTCTTTTTTTTTTTTCTTTTTTTTTTTTTTTTCTTTTTTAATGACAATAAAATATCCTTAAAAACTCCATAACCGGCTGGGAAAGTCTTCCTCTGTTGACGCGCCCCGTGAAATCCACAGACTGGCCGTGCCGTGTGTCGGTCCCTCCAGCCGTGGGAGCAGGACCCCCGGCCGCTGGGGTTCCCGGGGGGTGAGGTGCGCCGCAGGCGCGAGGGGTCACGTGACGCCTTGTGGGGCGCAGGGGGAGCATCCTGACCTGGCCAAGGGCACCGCAAGAGGCACCTATTGGGTGTGTATTAGCACGGGCTGCTAGCAAAGCACGACGGTCCCGTGGTGTGGACAACGTGCACTGATGTTTCCACGATTCTGGAAGCTAGCAGGCAGACCCGGGTGTCATGGGGCTGGTGGCCCCTCAGCATGTAGACGCCGTGTCCTCACACATCCGGCCCGCTATGCGTGTCTGTGCCCCGACCTCCTCTTACCAGGGGAGGAGTGAGTCCATGGTGAGGACCAGTCACACTGGATCAGGACTCACCCTAGTGACCTCGCTTTAACCTATTACCTCTCGAAAGACCCCATCTCCCAATACAGTCACATTCTGGGGTCCTGGCGGTCAGGGCTCAAGATTTGAATTTGGGGAACGCATTTCAGGAGAGTTGGGTCCAGGTGGGAGCACCAGTGAAGGCCAGGTCGGGTGAGGCCCGGGGGGACAGCACTGTCCCAGGTAAGCGAAGCTGGACACCAGCCCAAGGGGTCAGGACACTCAGTCGGGGGGAGGCCCAGCGAGAACACCACCACCCGGGGGTGGGGGTGGGGGTGGGGGTGGGGGTGGGGGGCAGAAAAGACCAAGTTCTACAGGAAGAATGCCAAGTGGGGGCGGGCAGTCCATTGGCGTCAGGGGGCCGTGGGGTCCCTGGCCAGCAGCGATGGAGTCGGGATTCTGTCCTTGCAGTGCCTGGGGGTCTCGGGTCCTGGAGGTGCCCCGGGTTGTAGGAGACACGTGCACCTCGAGGGCAGAGGCGGGACCACACCTGCCAGCCCTTCCCAGTAAGGGCCCTGGGAAGGGAGGCCAACACGAGGGGCTGCGGTCTTCTGGGGACGCAGCGGGAGAGGGGAGTGGGCTCTGAGTGTGCAGGTCAACAGCCCAGGCCGAGGCCCAGGGCGGGCAGAGAGTCGTGGCCAGCGCGGCCACGGTGCCTCAGGACCGCTCAGGGAGCACCTCCCACCTCCCCGTGGGCAGGGGCTGCCTCACCAGTGGGGGCCGCACCAAATACAGGGCGGCCGTGGGGAGAACGCCCCGGCCCCCAGGGGTCCTGGGGGCTCCAGGCGACCACACCATCCACACGGCTTGCCCAGCACCCCCTCCCTCTCGGTCCCCGGGCCGGGGCCCCCGCTCCATCCCCTGGACCAGAGATCGGTCTCCATCCTTCCCACCCTCCCACCGGAACGCCGGGGTCTTCGGCAGCTGGTTGACCCCATGGCCTCCGCGGGAACACGGGGCATGACCGGACCCTCCGCTCTCAGGGCAGGAACGCCCGCTCTTTGAGAGCAATCTCCCAGCAGGCCCTGAGGCCCCCGCCTGTGGCCTTCCAATAACGCCATACACGTGGGCCCCCCCTCCACGTTCCCCCGGGGACCCCCACACACCTACGTGCCTCCCCATGCAACCCCTCAGACCCCCTAAGGTCCTGCGGGCTGCTCCTGGGTGAGCCCCGAGGTCGGCCTCCTGCTGCCTGCCGCTCCTCAGGGGCCCCCTCCCCTGGGCTTCCGCTCAGACACAGGCCTGTGCGCATCTCCCTTTGCCCGTGTTCACACCTCCACCTGTACCTCACACACACACGGACCAGCGGGCCGGCCTCGCTCCTGCTCCTGGGACCCACCTGGTCCCGCCCTCCTCCCACTCGCACTGGGAGGGAACCAGCCGGCGCCTGAACCCTGTCCCCACGGGGGGCCCAAGACGCACAGACGTCAGCGTGGGTGGCGGCGGGAAGGGGAGGATGCGACTGTGTCCCCACATTGCGTGTGTTGGAATCCTAGCTCTAAGTGTCGTGGTGTTAGGAGGCGGGGCTTTGGGGCACCAGAGGTCGTCAGGGTGGAGCCCCCACGACTGGGGTTAGCGCCCTTATGAAAAAGCGAGCTGCCTCCCCGCTTCCGGCACGTGAAGGGGCAGAGAGAAGACGCCGTCCGTGAGCCAGGCAGCGGGGACCCCCCAGACGCCACGCCTGCTGGTACCCGATGTGGGCATCCAGCCTCCACACCCGTGAGGAGTGTCTGCGGTCTCTGTCGGGCCAGCCAGACGGCCGGACGGGAGCCACCTGGACGGGCGGACCTGGAGGAACGGGGTCCCCCAGGCCCCCTGGCCCAACCCCCTACCCCCGGGACCCGGGTCGGCCGGCCATCAGCGGGGTACAGGGCCACGAGACCGCCCCCAGGGGCTGCTGAAGCCCCAGCCTGCCTGGGGCAGGCACATCAGCCCCGGGCTCCCGGACCACACGCAGCAGGCAGTGGACTATTAGAGGCCCCCCAGATGGCGGCTCGGTCACTGCACAGGGGAGGGCCCCCTACACCCCCTACACCCCACGCTCAGACACTGCCCGGGGAACCAGGGCATCTGAGTCTGCAGGGAGCTGGGCCGGCAGAGACACGCCCAGAGCCTCAGAGGCGCCCGAGCCCCGCCCACCCCGCTGCCTGAGCTGCCGCACCCGGCGCCCCATCTGCAGGCACTCGGGTGCTGAGCGCCCGGTCCCTCGGGGGAGTCATCTTTTTCTTTTTAGAGGGAGAGAGTGTGCAGGGGGAGGGACAGAGACAGAGACAGAGAGGATCCCAAGCAGGCCCCACACTCAGCACAGAGCCCCATGCAGGGCTCGATCCCGGGACCCCGCCATCAGACCTGAGCCGAAAGTAAGAGTCAGACACTCATCCCAGTGAGCCGTCCAGGCGCCCCCTGTAAGGAGTGATCTTTTGGTGCATTTCAAAGTCTTGCAAAATACTTCCTGTAAACAAATTTCGCTCTCAGAGTATCCAGAATGTGCAGGGCACTCCGGCAAATCAATTGGCAAAATCGCACAATTCGGTAGAGAAACGGACACGAGAATTGAACAGATGTTTCACAGAGGCTATCCAAATAGCCCTCAAACATACAGAAAGGACGCTGCGCTCCACCCGTCACAGGGAAGTGAAAATTTCTGAAAAGCCACAGGAGAGAAAGTGGTTCTGATTCCAACGGCGGTCGGTGCGGTGCCTTGTCTCAGACTAAACCTTTGCAGGCACAAGTATAAAGTGGAAAAACTGCCCGGCAGACAGTGATTTGAAGGCATCAGAGGACAAGCAGACACAGGCAGACACGGGGAAGACTGTGCCCTGGAGAGATTGGTCTGAGGGCAAAGCCCAGTCCTTGCCACAGCTGCAGCTAGAATGCAGGGGAGCGGGCACCCGTCCAGGCACAGGGGCAGGTCGTAGGGTTCGGGGCCCCACCTCAGACAGGTGCAGCCAGAATGCAGGGGAGCGGGCTGCCGTCCAGGCACAGGGGCAGGTCGTGGGGTTCGGGGCCCCACCTCAGACAGGTGCAGCCAGAATGCAGGGGAGCGGGCTGCCGTCCAGGCACAGGGGCAGGTCGTGGGGCTCGGGGCCCCACCTCAGACAGGTGCAGCCAGAATGCAGGGGAGCGGGCTGCCGTCCAGGCACAGGGGCAGGTCGTGGGGCTCGGGGCCCCACCTCAGACGGGTGCAGCTAGAATGCAGGGGAGCGGGCTGCCGTCCAGGCACAGGGGCAGGTCGTGGGGTTCGGGGCCCCACCTCAGACAGGTGCAGCAAGAATGCAGGGGAGCGGGCTGCCGTCCAGGCACAGGGGCAGGTCGTGGGGTTCAAGGTCCTCCCTCAGTCAGTGCAGACCAGCGACGAGGCCAGGGTGCTGTGTCACGACCTTTATACAACGTGTGTCGGGCCAACCTGCAGACTGAAATCAGCCAGGTGGGGACAGAAATCGTAATGCACTGAACGTACCAAGGTAAGTGTTGTGTGTGAAGACGTTTCAGCCACGTAAGAACACACACAACGTGTGTATGGAAGGGTAACATGTGTGTGCCACCTGCTCATAACATATGTATGGTGTTAGATCACAGTACAAATGTTTTTCCTGTGAGCAGTGCGGTCAAACAGTTTGGAGATGGTCCTGGCCAATGCTGTGTGACAACGGACGAAAACGAGCTGCTGAGACTGAAAGGACAGATGTAAAACTGTCACTAATGCAGACGACACAAGCACGTACGATGAAAAGGCAGCGGAATCCGCACAGCCCTTAGAACCAGCAAGAACAGCAGCAGGGGCTCCAAACAAACCCAGGAAGCAGTCGTGTTCCGCTGTGTCAGCAGAAACCTGCTAAGAACGCGTCATCGAAAACGAGGCACGATTCACAGCAACCCAAGGACTTTCCGAAGAAAGAAAGCCCAAGAAACGGCAACTCCGGCAACGGACCTGAAAGGGCTCCGAGTGTCTGGAGAAAACCGCCTTCGGGGGCGGGCCGGCACCGTGGACGCCACGCTACACCTGCCCGCCCTGCCCACACTGCCCCCGCACCCAGCCCTCCACCGTCAGCAGGGCCTTCCAAGGGCTGGGCGGGGGTCACCTTCCCCCTGCTCCCCCAGCACACACCCGGGCACACGCCCACGGTCCAGAAGCAGCAGCAGGGTCGCCTGTCTCCTGTCTGCAGGCAGGACGCAGGCAGAGGCCAGAGCGGAGCTGCCCTGGAATGAGCTTAACTGGGCTGAGTTGGGCTGAGCTGGGCTGGGCTGAGCTGAGCTGGACTGAACTGGGCTGAACTGGAATGAGCTAGCTAAGTGGGTTGGGCTTGGCTGAGTGGAGCTGAGCTGATCTGAACTGAGCTGGGCTGAACTGGGATTAGCTGGGTGGGTTGGGCTGAGCTGGGCTGTTCTGGACTGAACTAGGCTGAACTGGGCTGGGCTAGGCTGGGCTGGGCTGGGCTGAACTGGGCTGAGCTGAGCTGAGCTGAGCTGGGCTGGGCTGGGCTGGGCTGAACGGGGCTGAGCTGATCTGAGCTGAAATGGAATGAGCTGGGTTGGGCTTGGCTGAGTGGAGCTGAGCTGAACTTGACTTAGCTGGGCTGGGTTGAGCTGATCTGAACTGAGCTGGGCTGAACTGGGATTAGCTGGGCTGGGTTGGTTGAGCTGGGCTGTTCTGGACTGAACTAGGCTGAACTGGGCTGGGCTGGGCTGGGCTGGGCTGAACTGGGCTGAGCTGAGCTGAGCCGAGCTGGGCTGGGCTGGGCTGGGTTGAACTAGAACGAGCTGGGTTGAGCTGGGCTGATCTCAACTGAGGTAGCTGAACTGGGCTTAGCTGGGTTTAGCTGGGCTGAGCTGGGCTGAGCTGGGCTGGTCTGGGCTGGGCTGAACTTGGCTAAACTGGGCTGAACTGAGCTGGGTTGGGCTGAACCAGGCTGGACTGGACTGAGACAAACTGAGCAAAGCTGAGCTAGGCTGAACTGGCTGGAATGGGCTGAGCTGAACCAAGCTAAGCTTGGCTAGGCTGAGCTGGGCTGGGCTGGGCTAGGCTGAGCTAGGCTGAGCTGGGCTGACCTGAGCTGGTCTGAACTGAACTGGACTGAACTGTGCTGAAGTGGGTTGAACCAGGCTGAACTGGACTGTGGTAGGCTAAGCTGGACTGAGCTGAACTGGTCTGGTCTGGGCTGCTGGGTTAAGCCAGGCTAAGGTGGCTGTGCTGGGCTGAGCTGGACTGAGCTGAACTGAGCTGGACTGAGCTGGGCTGAGCTGAGCTGAGTTCAGCTAGGATGGGCTAAGCTGGTCTAAACTGGGCTGGGCTGGGCTGAACTAGGTTGAACTGAACTAGACTAAGCTGGGCTGGGCTGGGCTGGGCTGAACTAGGTTGAACTGAACTAGACTAAGCTGGGCTGGGCTGGGCTGGGCTGAACTAGGTTGAGCTGAACTAGGCTAAGCTGGGCTGTGCTGGGCTGAGCTGAGCTGAACTGGGCTGAGCTGGGCTGGGCTGGGCTGGGCTGGGCTGAACTGGGCTGAGCTGAGCTGAACTGGGCTGAGCTGGGCTGGGCTGGGCTGAACTGGGCTGAGCTGAGCTGAACTGGGCTGAGCTGGGCTGAGCTGGGCTGAGCTGGGCTGAGCTGCACTGAACTGGGCTGAGCTAGGCTGAGCTGGGCTGGACTGAATTGTGCTGAGCTAGGATGGACTGAGCTGTCTTGAGCTGAACTGGGCTGGGCTGAGCTGGACTGGGCTGAGTTCAGCTGGGATGGGCTAAGCTGGGCTAAACTGGGCTGAGCTGGGCTGGGCTGAATTGTGCTGAGCTAGGCTGGACTGAGCTGGCCTGAGCTGAACTGGGCTGGGCTGAACTGGGCTCAGTTCAGCTACGATGGGCTAAGCTGGGCTAAACTGGGCTGAGCTGGGCTGGGCTGAATTGTGCTGAGCTAGGCTGGACTGAGCTGGCCTGAGCTGAACTGCGCTGGGCTGAACTGGGCTCAGTTCAGCTACGATGGGCTAAGCTGGGCTAAACTGGGCTGGGCTGGGCTGGGCTGGGCTGAACCAGGTTAAACCAAACTAGGCTGAGCTGCACTGAGCTGGCCTCAGCTGAACTGGGCTGGGCTGAGTTGGCCTGTACTGGGTTGGGCTGGGCTAAAGTGGGTTCAGCTAGTTGGTTTGGTCTGCCTGAATCAGGCTTCAGCGAGTCAAGCAGGGTGTACTGTTTTGCCAGGTCCAGCGGCCAAGGTCAGTGAGGCTACATTGAGTGGGACTGAGCAGGTAGGACAAGCCTGGCTGGCAGGCTGAGCCAAACGGAGCTGAAGGATTTTGGTGGAGTTTGTGGACTGAACTCAGATGAGTTAGCCTGCTCGAAATCGGGTCTCCTGGGCTGACGTGGGCCAGGCCGGACCAAGGCGGACTCCCGTGACCTGAGCTGGTCTGAATCAGCAGAGCTAGTGAGGCTGGGTGTGGAGCGGGTTAATATCACTGCTCTCGGCCGTCCTGACGCGAGGCCACGTGGACTGGTCGGTCTCACCGGACCGAGGGGGCAGCGTGGACGATGACCTGGGGTCTGGGCTCCGGGGAGGAGTCACCACCTGGGGGAGTGGGGGAGGACTGATCCGGGCTCTGCTATGAATGGGGCCTGTAGTCGGGCTCCCTGGAGCCTCCGCAGGTCAGGACACGAGTCAGACACCTCTGCTCCCCGAGAACCCCACGTTCCTGCCACTCAGGGCTGCGGGCAGGGCGTCCTGGCCAAAGGTAAGAACACCCCTGCTTCTGGCAGGGACACAGGGGTTCGTGGGAGGGCGTTGCTAGCAGACTCGGGGAACAAGAGTCCAAAATGAGCATCTGCCCCCTGAGGCTGGAGAAGGGGTCCCCGTGCGCCCCTCCACCCGACCACCCCGCTCTGCCCCACACTTCTCCCCCTCAGACTCCGCCGGTCGGCACCGACACTGCCTCTGCCCCCACAGCCTCCATCCAGGCCCCCCTCGTCTTCCCCTTGGCCACCTGCTGCAAAGGCACCGTCGCCACTGCCCCGTCCGTGACACTGGGCTGCCTGGTCACGGGCTACTTCCCGATGCCGGTGACCGTGACCTGGGATGCGGGGTCCCTGAACAAGAGCGTCGTGACCCTCCCCGCCACCCTCCAGGAGACCTCTGGCCTCTACACCACCACCAGCCACGTGACCGTCTGGGGCGAGTGGGCCAAACAGAAGTTCACCTGCAGTGTGGCTCACGCGGAGTCCCCCACCATCAACAAGACCGTCAGTGGTGAGCCACGGTCGGGCTGGAGGGGGGGGCAGGCGTGGCGGGAGCGGCTAGGAGAGGAGGAAGGCGCCTGGGCGGGCACGTGGGTGTCGTGGGCTCAGGGGGCTGACGCCACGCTGCCACCTTCACCCCTAGCGTGTGCCATGAACTTCATTCCCCCCACCGTGAAGCTCTTCCACTCCTCGTGTGACCCCCTCGGTGACCCCGGTAGCACCATCCAGCTCTTGTGCCTCATCTCCGGCTACGTCCCAGGTGACATGGAGGTCACCTGGCTGGTGGACGGGCAGAAGGCCACGAACATATTCCCATACGCTGCCCCCGGCAGGCAGGAGGGCAAGGTGACCTCCACCCACAGCGAGCTCAACATCACGCAGGGCAATCGGGTGCTTTTGCTTTTCTGTGCAGCACAAAGAATTCTTTTGATAAATAGATTTTGTTTTTTAGTTTATTGAAGTACAGTTGACGCACAACATTCTGGTGGCTTTGGGCGTGGAGCACGGGGATGGGACAGTCTGTGCACTATAAACGGCTCACACCCGTGTGCCACGTTTGTTGCGAACGATGAGCCAATGTGAGCGGATTACGGCTGAGTAAAGTCCGGAGTTCACAGTAAGGTCCACCCCTAGTAGGTTCTCTGAGCCTGCACCCTGTCCGCGGTGCTGCCCCGGTCAGCCTGCTGTTCAGGCTGCTGTCCTCGTGTTTCCCCCACTACCGTTTCCTACAGAAGAATCGCCCGGCCCGAAGATGCCCTCTGCCCCACCCGTTCCTTCCTCCCTCCCCCCAAACGCCCGGCAACCGCTGACCTTCTCGCCGTCACACTACATGTGCTGTCCCCCACATCACGCAGTGCGGATGGTACAGCGTGTAGCCTTCTCCAGCTGCTCCCTCCCCTCAGGCCACACGGGCCGGCACGCGGCCCACATGTGCCCACGGGGTGCTGACTGTAGGGCTTCTCGGCACGAACAGACCTTCCAGTGGCCCTGCCACGAGGAGGGCAGGTGTGTGTGCTGGCCTGGCAGCCCGAGCCCTCCTCCACCTTCTGTAAGAAAGAATATCATGTCGTCCAAGGTCACTTTGCTTGAAAGAGGCACCCCCGGCGGGGGGAGATGGTCCGCACCATCCAGGTGAGGGTACTACACGAATACCTCATATGCCTGCACATAATATTGCATATACACAGTAAGCATCTGCAGGCGCCTGGAAGCAGGTGCCCATAAGGGGAGGGGAGGGGTTGCTGAGACGCTGTGGCAACAAGTCAGGCTGGAACGAGCCAGGCCCCGGGCCAGGCTGGTGTCTCACGGCTGCCCTGGACGACCACCACCGCAGGCTCTGACGCCGCGGGTCGGGGAGAGGCCCCTGGAAGGGACATCCGTGAACACCTCCAAAGCATCTCTTTGTTCTTGTAACCACACGGTGAATGTTTCTGAAAGCCAAACCCAGAGCTCAGCGTGAGGGTTGAAAAGCGTCAACACTAGGTAATTTCATCGCCTCACCAACTTTTCTGTGAAAGGATTATTCTGGAAAGGACGGCCCTTGCAAACCTAGGCTGGGACAGGTGTGTGGTCTCTGACAAAACCCAGTGCCTGACGGCCCACATCCCACTGCCACGCCCTCGGCAGCCGAGGCAGCCCTCCCCCACACTGATCCGCCACAGCAGGTGCCCCAGAGCCCCGTGATGACCCCACGAGGGACAGCGACCGGCGCCACGCCAGGGGCACTGCATGGGGACCAGGGGAGGGAATTAGCTGTCCAAGGGAAGCACGATGTGCCACTTTGTCTTGCCAAAACCCTGCCTTTAGAGGTGCCTGGGGCCCCATGTCCCTAACGCACGGTAGCCGGGACACCCTCGAGGGTTTTGCCAAACTCATCGGTTCCGGTGATCTGACCAGAGTTGTGTAGATGGATGTGCTTCTTGAGCAACCAGGGGCCCACAGCTTGCAGAGGACCCTAACTGCCGGGCACCGCGAGAGGGGGCCGGGCTGCGGGAGCCCGGAGTGTGGGGTGCACACTCCCTTCACCGACGCTGTGACCGATGGCATTTGCAAAGTGGCCACTGCAGTATTTCCAGGACCACGGGCTCCTCCATCACCTTGCCCTGCCCCACGCAGGGGGCGGGGGTCTGCTCCCCTCCCCAGAAGCCCAAGGGTCTCTGTGAACTCCGTGGGGATGGGGACACAGAAGGGTCATTGCTGGATTCCTAAGATCAGGACCTAAGGAGACATGGCTTCTCGTGGGAGTCAGGCCCTGGGCCCAGTGCAGCCGTCCAGCTACGGCCAAGGTGCCATTCTGGGGAGCCCCGGGGACCGAGCGGGCCGGACCCACCCAGCCAAGGCCCCAGACCCTAGGAGGGGCCCAGAGCCCTCGCTCACATGAGCGTGAGCAGGGCAGAGAGCCTCGCACCACAGGCCGAGGGCTCCAGGCACACCCACAGCCCAGCAGGCCCGGATTGGGACTTGGACGTGGTGCGGAGGCGTCCCCATCGAGGCCTAACACCGCAGGAAGCGGCAGCCTGGGGTGCACACTGTGGTTGTCCAAACACAGGGGCTGAGGGTTCACGGCCCCCTTGCACGGGCAGCACAGGGACCACACAGAGTCTCTCAGCTGCAGGGACATTTTCAGGTCCGGTGACCACCACAAACTCTGTCCCTGCCCATCAGGCTTCTGTCTGTCCTCTAGGGTAGTAGCTTCCCTCTGACCATGGGCAGATGACCGTGACCGTGGCTGAAGCCAGAGGAAGACAGCGTCCCACCAGGGAGGCCACACTGCTGAGTGGACGGGACAAGGCCCAGGGCAGGGCCTCAGGCTATGGGTGGGTCAACCTGTACCCACACCACACGCCCAGGTGAGAGCGGGGTTCCTGTGCCCTCCTTTGGGACCCCAGCCACCCCCCACAGCCCACCCCCGCACACTCAGGCCCTCTGAGACAGAAAGTACCCAGAAGAAAAGGGAACTTCAGGAAGCGTGTCGCAGAGCCACCTAGTTTCAATCCTGTTCTTAGTCTTCCCACGGCTGCCTGGGGGCTAGGAAGGGGGCTATGGGCACAGAGCTCAGCCACAAGGAGCCACATGTGCCTGGGGCCAGAGCCGGAAGGGCCGAGGTGCTGGGGCCAGCCTTCCATCGCCCCAGCCCTTGGTGAGTAGGCTCCGCACGGAGAGAGGGCGGCGTGGGGGCAGCAGAAGCAGCACAGGAGCCAAGGAGAGACAGGGCCCCACGGAGGGGCCGGAGCAGCCAGCATGGGGGACACAGGCTGCCTGGGGGCCAGGGCACCGGCCAGGGCAGGGACGAGGGAAGCATGGGCAGGAGCGCCCACGCCAACATTGCTGGACGCACCGGACATGGCAACTGGGCCTTCAAGGAACATGATGGCCATGGTGGGCCTGAGGCCTGCCCTTTGCCATCTGTGCTGGGAGCCCAGGGCTGGGCTAGACTGAGCTACTGCAGGACCAAGGCCGACATGGACAGACAGGCCTAAGGTGAGGGCACAGGGAGAGGCCGGCCCAGCACAGGGGAAGAAGAGGACCCCAGATGGCCCGAGGGTCCTGTCCCGGACACTGGGGCTGGCTCTGGCCCCAGGCCAGGGTCAGAGGTGCTGGCCATGGGGTCCTGGACTGCAGCAGATGAGCAGGGACAGAGCACGAGGGGCTGGCAGGGGCTCCCGTGTGCTCTCCCCTGCACAGGGGCAGACGGTCAGGAGCCAAACCTGGGCTAAGGAGTCTGGGATGGGCAGCTGAGACCGGGGCAGCCCTAAGAACACACAGTAGTTGCGGGCTGAGCTCGCCTGTGGGGGAGAAGTCATGGGGCAGCAAGGGCAGAAAGCAGCTGTGGTCCATTAGCTCCAAGGACCAGTGGCGGAGTTTGTGTAGGTGAGCAGGGGAAGGGGGAGAGCAGAAGGGGCAGGGGGAGAACAGGAGGGACAGGGGGCTGCCCCAGGAGCTCCCAGGCAGAACACAAAACTTGTGCAGGGAGCAGGGGCAGGGGCAGGGCAGGAGGGTCAGGGGGAGAGCAGGAGAGGCAGGGAGAGAGCAAGAGGGGCAGGAGGAGATCGGGAGAGGTAAGGGGGAGAGCAGGATGGGCAAGGGGAGAGCAGAGAACACACAGAGCTTGTCAGGTGAGCAGGGGCAGGGGGGGCAGGGCAAGAGTGGCAGGGGGAGAGCAGGAGAGGCAGGGCTACCCCCAGGAGCTCAGGGGACCAGGCAGAGCTTTGGAGGATGAGTAGGGGGTTGGGAGAGAAGGAGGAGCAGTGGGAGAACAGGAGGGGCAGGGGAAGAGCAGGAGGGGCAGGGGAGAGCAGGAGGGTAGGGGCAGGGCAGGAGGGGCTGGGGGAGGACAGGAGAGTCAGGCCTCCCCAGGAGCTCAGGGGAGCCAGCAGAGCTTCTGCCGGTGAGCAGGGTTCCTGGGAGGGCAGCAGGGGCAGGGGGAGAGCAAGAGGGTTAGGGCTGTCCCAGGAGCTCCCTGGGAGACACAGAGCTGGTACAGGTGAGCAGAGGCAGAGGGCAGGGCAGGAGGAGCAGGGTCGAGGGCAAGAGAGGCAGGACTGCCCCAGAGGCTCAGGGAGCAGGCAGAGCTTGTGAGGGTAAGCAGGGGCAGGGGACGGGCAGGAGATGCAGGGGGTTGCCTCAGGAACTCCCAGGGAGCACACAGAACTGGTACAGGTGAGCAGGGGCAGGGGGCAGGGCAGGAGGGGCAGGGGGAGGGCAGGAGGGCAGGAGCGAGGGCAGGATGGGCAGTGTTGTCCCCAGGAGCTCCCAGGGAGCACACAGAACTGGTACAGGTGAGCAGAGGCAGGGGAAGGACAGCAGGGGCAGGGGGAGAGCAGAAGGGACAGACAGCTGCCACAGGAGCTCCAGGGAGCACACAGCTGTACAGGTGAGTAGGGGAAGGGGGCAGGACAGAAGGGGCAGGGGGACGGCAGAAGGGCAGGAGCGAGGGCAGGATGGGCAGTGTTGTCCCCAGGAGCTCCTAGGGAGCACACAGAACTGGTACAGGTGAGCAGAGGCAGGGGAAGGACAGCAGGGGCAGGGGGAGAGCAGAAGGGACAGACAGCTGCCACAGGAGCTCCAGGGAGCACACAGAGCTGATACAGGTGAGCAGGGGCAGGGGGCAAAGCAGGAGGGGCAGGGTGGAGGGCAGGAGAGGCAAGGTTGCCCCAGGAGCTCAAGGGAGCAGGCAGAGCTTGTGAGGGTGAGCAGGGCCAGGGAGAGGGCAGGAGGGGCAGGGGAACGTCATGAGAGGCAGGGGGAGAACGGAAGAGGCAGGGCAAGAATAGGAGGGACAGGGGGCTGCCCCAGGAGCTCCCAGGCAGCACACAAAGCTGGCATAGGGAGCAGAGGCAGGGGGCAGGGTAGGAGGGTCAGGGGGGAGAACAGAGGGGGAAGAGGAGAGCAGAAGGGATAGAGAGGGAGCAAGAGGGGCAGGAGGAGAGCAGGAGGGGTTGAGAGAGAGCAGGAGGAGCAAGGGGAGAGCAGGAGGGACAGGGTTGCCCCAGGAGTTCCCAGGGAGCACACAGAGGTGGTACAGGTGCGCAGGGGCAGGGGGCAGGGCAAGAGGGGCAGGGGGAGAGCAGGAGAGGCAGGGCTGCACCAGAAGCTCAGGGGAGCAGGCAGAGCTTGTGAGGATGAGCAGGGGTTGGGAGGGCAGGAGGGGCAGAGGGAGAACAAGAGGGGCAGGGCTGCCCCAGGAGCTCCCAGGGAGCACACAGAGTCAGTACAGGAGAGCAGGGGCAGGGGCAGGGCAGGAGGGGCAGGTGGAAGGCAGGTGGGGCAGGATTGCCCCAGGAGCTCAGGGGAGCAGCCAGAGCATGTGAGGGTGAGCAGGGGTTGGGAGGGAAGGAGGAGCAGGGAGAGAGCAAGAGGGGCATGGAGAGGGTAAAAGGGGAAGATAGAGGACAAGAGGGGCTGGAGAGTGGGCAGGAGGGGCAAGGGGGAGAGAAAGAGGAGTAGGGCTGCCCCCAGGAACTCCCTGGGAGCACAAGGAGCTGGTACAGGTGAGGAGGGGCAGGGGGCAGGGCAAGAGGGGCAGGGGCAAGGGCAGGAGGGGCAGGGGGGAGGACAAGAGGGGCTGGAGAGTGGGCAGGAGGAGCAGGGGGAGGGCAGGAGGGGCAGGAGGGAGGACAAGAGGGGCTGGGAAGTGGGCAGGAGGGGCAAGGGGGGAGGGCAGGAGGGGCAGGGGGAGAGAGAGACATGTAGGGCTGCCCCAGGAACTCCCTGGGAGCACACAGAGCTGGTACAGGTGAGCAGGGGTAGGGGGCAGGGCAAGACGGGCAGAGGGGAGGGCAGGAGAGGCAGGGCTGCACCATGAGCTCAGGGGAGCAGGCAGAGCTTGTGAGGGTGAGCAGAGGCGGGGGGACAGCAAGAGGGGCAAGGGCTGCTGTGGGGCAGGGTTGCTTCCGACAAGCTGTAGGCAGGAGGACACAGTGACCCTGGACTGTCCCCAGGGACCTGAGCTGAGAGAGCTTCCTGCAGCAGGCAGGGTTCTGGTGAGGTCTGGAGTCTGCAGGGGCTCGGGGGTGGGAGTTCTGGCCAGTAGGTGCTGAGGGCGGCAGGGCAGGGGGAGGTTAGGAGTGCTGCAGGGCAGGGGAGCTGAGGCCTGAACTGGCAGGACCAGGTCTCAGACATGCAGAGGCATGAAGCTAGAAGGATCCAAGGCCTGGGCTCAGCATGAGGGGCCAGGCAAAGGGGTGGGGGCAGGTGGAGGAGCTCCTAGGAGAAGGTGAACCAATGGGGAACACAGACTGCTCAGAGCTACCACCAGGCCAGGAGCTCAGGGCAGCAAGTGAGCTTGTGCAGGTGAGCAGGGGCAGGGGAAGGAAGGAGTGAAAAGGGAGAGGACAAGAGAGGCAGGGATTTCCCCAGGAGTTCTGGGGAGCAGGCAGAGGTTATGACAGTGGGCAGGGGGTTGGGAGGGCAGGAAGAGCAGGGGGAAAGCAGGAGGGGCAGGGAGAGGGCAGGAGAGGCAGGGCTGCACCAGGAGCTCAGGGGAGCAGGCAGGGGATGTGAGGGTGAGCAGGGGCAAGGGGGAGGCAGGAGGGGCAAGGGCTGCCCCAGGAGCCTCAGGGGTGAAGGGCAGAAGGACTGAGCTAAGAGCAGCCCCGGACTAGGTGGGAGCTGAGCGGTACGGCACACAGAGACCACGAGGGCGGGGCCCAGGTGAGCCTCCCTGGACACGGGAGGGCGTGAGCCGCCCGAGGCCCGGTGGACAAGGTAGGGGGGAGAGGCGAGCCTGGGTAGGAAGGTCTCTGGGGCTGAAGGGACAGCGGTGGCCACAATCTTAGGCTCAGGGGCGCTGACCCCGCTCTGGAGGCTCGTGCGGATGGGGGACAGAAGGCTGGACATGACAAAGCCAGGAGGGGTGGCTCAGGGCAGTGGACCCGGTGCAGGGAAGGAGGGGTTGCTGGGAGTTTGAGGCAGGGCCGCCAGCCTGGAGTGTGGGTGGCAGGGGAGGCCAGGCAGGGCCATCAGACTTAGCAGAGGGGTCGGGTCTGGCTGGGGACGTGGGGTCTGAGGTGCTGGCACCGTGCACGAGAGGACAGCCAGGGCGGGGCAAGGCTCCCACCGGCACTGAGGGGCAGGCAGGCTCAGGAAAGACCTCGGCTGAAAGAGGGCTCTGGGGACAGGGAGGAGCTGGACAGGCCCCAGGGCACGGGCACTGAGTGAGCCCAGGAAGGCCTGAGAGGGGCTCAGGGCAGGGCCGGGATCCGGCGCCCGGGCGCTTTAGCTGCAGAGCCGACCCAGAAGATGTGAGGCCTGGAGGGCAGACAGCAGGCCACGACGGGGACTCCGGGCTGAGGGGCACGGGCAGCGGGTGGCAGAGGCCTGCTGTGTTCAAGAAAGGTCCCGCTGGCCCAGGGCAGATCCAGGCTGGGACAACAGGGCAGTGGGCTCAGGGCCTCAGCAGAGGCCCGTTGGGAGCAGGGGCCACCGGTCAGAGCTCAGACGGATGGCTCGGTCAGGCCGAGCACCCACAGGAAGCCCGAGTGGGGACCCAGGGGCTGGGCCCAGGAGACTCTAATCCAGCAGGAGGTCACCCAGCACCGACCGGGCCCACGGGGCCAGCACGTGCAGCCGCAGAAACACGAGGCCCTGGGGCGGCAGAGAGCTACGCCGGGCGGCTGGTCTGCAGACTTCCTGGAGGGCCACCCCAAGCCCGGGCACCTGATACCCTGCCCGGACCCTCCCAGGAGCGAGACCCTTGTGGTCACACGGCCTCCTCTCTTGCAGCCTCCACCACGGCCCCATCGGTGTTCCCACTGGCCCCCAGCTGCGGGACCACATCTGGCTCCACCGTGGCCCTGGCCTGCCTGGTGTTAGGCTACTTCCCTGAGCCGGTGACCGTATCCTGGAACTCCGGCGCCCTGACCAGCGGTGTGCACACCTTCCCGTCCGTCCTGCAGGCCTCGGGGCTCTACTCTCTCAGCAGCATGGTGACAGTGCCCTCCAGCAGGTGGCTCAGTGAGACCTTCACCTGCAACGTGGCCCACCCGCCCAGCAACACCAAGGTGGACAAGACCGGTAAGAGGGTGTCCACTGGGAGACAGGCCAGGTCAGCTGGTCCACCTGGACCCCGGGGCACGGGAGAGGCACCTCTGTCCCCCAAGCTCGGGGAGGAGGGCCTCTGGGCCTGGCTGCCTGGTCCAGTGTGAGCACAGGCTGCACACCCCCACCATACTTCATCTCCACTGCAGGCACCAGTCTGGGGACGCCCCCCTGACCTGCCCTGACCTAGCCCACCCCAAGAGCTGTCCCCACCCATGGCCCCCACTAACCTCCAGTCTGGTCTCTCTGCAGTACCCAAAACAGCGTCCACAATAGAGGCCAAATCCCGGGAATGTCCCAAATGCCCAGGTGAGTCAGCAGGGCACCACCCTGCACACCAAAGCCATGGCCTGCATCTAGGGACTGCCTGGTGGGGGGAATGTTCAAGAGGAGCCCCCCCAAATGCTGACCCCTGCATTGTGTCTCCCACACCAGTTCCTGAGATTCCTGGGGGACCGTCCGTCTTCATCTTCCCCCCAAAACCCAAGGACACCCTCTCGATTTCCCGGACGCCCGAGGTCACGTGCTTGGTGGTAGACTTGGGCCCAGATGACTCCAATGTCCAGATCACATGGTTTGTGGATAACACCGAGATGCACACAGCCAAGACGAGGCCGCGTGAGGAGCAGTTCAACAGCACCTACCGTGTGGTCAGTGTCCTCCCCATCCTGCACCAGGACTGGCTCAAGGGGAAGGAGTTCAAGTGCAAGGTCAACAGCAAAGTCCTCCCCTCCCCCATCGAGAGGACCATCTCCAAGACCAAAGGTGGGCAACAGGACAGATGGGGCACAGGGAGGTCGAGTGGGGCCTGGCGGACCCAGGCCAGCCCTCCACCCTGGGAGTGACCATCTGTGCTGACCTCTGACCCCACAGGAGAGCCCCACGAGCCCCAGGTGTACGTCCTGCCTCCAGCCCAGGAGGAGCTCAGCAGGAGCAAAGTCAGTGTGACCTGCCTGATCGAAGGCTTCTACCCGCCTGACATTGCCGTCGAGTGGGAGATCACCGGACAGGAAGAGCCAGAAGACAACTACCGGACGACCCCGCCCCAGCTGGACAGCGACGGGACCTACTTCCTGTACAGCAGGCTCTTGGTGGACAAGTCCCGCTGGCAGAGGGGAAACACCTACACCTGCTCGGTGTCACACGAAGCTCTGCACAGCCACCACACACAGAAATCCCTCACCCAGTCTCCGGGTAAATGAGCAGCGCGCCCGGCCCCCCAGCAGGCCCCCGCGGGCTCTGAGCGCCCACCCCTGTGTACATCACCCCCCGGGCAGGCACCCTGCGTGAAATAAAGCACCCAGCACTGCCCTGGGACCTGTGACACTGTCGTGCGTCTTTCCGAGGCAGAGCTCAGGACACCCAGGCCTCTGGGAGGTGCGGGCAGGCCAGGCTCCGAGGCTCAGGGGTCACCATTCACGGGAGAGCGCGGGTCCCACCAGGGGCCGGGACCTGAGTGGGCAGGTCTGCACAGGCGGCCAAAACTCATGGCCGGGAGCCGCCTGGGACAGAGAGAGGGCTTGGCCAGGGGCTACTCAAGGCCGGAGGGGGGCGACAGGGAACGGAGAAGCCCTCCAGAGCCCCTCAGGGATCGGGCTTTCCCACGTCCGGACCCGCCCAAGCTGTGGGACGCTGGCCTGTCCTCTTCCGCTGCTCCCCCCGTCCCCTGGACCTCTTGAGAGCTCTGAGTTGTAGCTCTGTGCCAGTGCAGTAGCCAGGCCTGACCCATGCTGTGAGGACAGGCCCTCACCCTCCCTCAGATGAGGCGGTCCCTCCTGACTTCATCCTGCCTGGGGCCAGGCCTGTCCACTCGTGGGGACACTCACCCCGGTGCCCCAAACGGGCAGAGGCAAGCAGTCCTGAGTGCCCAGGGGAGGGACCATCCCAGACACCCACAGGGACGCTGAAAACAAGCCCCTCCCACTGAGCAGGGCCACCTTCACACACACACACGCACACACCGGGCCTCACACGGGACAATGTGCCCGGGCCCAGACCGGAACCAGGCTTGGGAACCCTCACCGTGGACCCCAGCCTGGTCCCCACCCCCTCCCACACCCATCGGCTGCTCAGCAGCCCATCCACACGCCGACCACGCTGACCAGCCCTTCTTCTCCCCAGGACACTGGGTCCCCTCCCAACACACACCAAAACCCCCACCCCCAGCTGGCCTGACACTCGCACCCACTCGTTCGCTAGGGTCACTCCCTGCCACCCTCTCGACCCTTCCCTGGGCTCTGCTGACCCTCCCACCCTCTGGGCCGGGTCCCCAGGAGAACGGGTGTGGTGGTCAGGCTGCCTTCCCCCCAGACAGCCCCAGCACAGCGCAGAGCAGAGAGGGAGCGCGTCCCCACGGGCCGGGCCCAGGCGGGAGGATGGGGGCACCGAGGCCGGTGCCCTGAGGCTACGGAGGGCCGCGACCGTCACCCCGGGAACCACTCCTATGGGCAGGCATGGCACTGACCGCTCCCTTCCTGTCCAGAGCTGCTCCTGGACGACAGCTGTGCGGAGGACCAGGACGGGGAGCTGGATGGGCTGTGGACCACCATCTCCATCTTCATCACGCTCTTCCTGCTCAGCGTGTGCTACAGCGCCACTGTCACCCTCTTCAAGGTGGGTGTCCCCGCACCGCCCCGCACTGTGGCCCGCTGTCCCAGCGCTGGGGACCCGCTGGAACCATGCCATCCCCACACTGACTCGACGCTGACCCCATGTTGCCCCCACGCTGACCCCACGCTGACCCTGTGCTGACCCCACGCTGCCCACAGGCTACCCCCACACTGGGGACCCACTGGAACCACGCTATCCCCACACTGACCAGACGCTGACCTCATGCTGCCCCCACACTGACCCCACCATGACCCCATGCTGTCCCCACTGTGACCCAATGCTGCCCCCACGCTGACCCCACGCTGTCCCCACACTGACACCACGCTGACCCCACGCTGCCCGCACACTGACTCCACGCTGCTCCCACACTGCCCCCATGCTGACCCCACGCTGACCCTGTGCTGACCCCACACTGACCCACACTGGGGACCCACTGGAACCACGCTATCCCCACACTGACCAGACGCTGACCTCATGCTGCCCCCACACTGACCCCACCATGACCCCACGCTGTCCCCACTGCGACTCAATGCTGTCCCCACACAGACCCCATGCTCTCCTAACCGTGACCCAATACTGACCCACGCTGACCCCATGCTGCGGTCCCACTGTCACCATGCTGTCCCCACGCTGTTCCCACACTGACTCCCACGCCATCCCCATGCTATCCCCGAAATGAACTCATGCTTATCCCATGCTGTGGACCCACTGTCACCATGCTGTCCCCATGCTGTTCCCACGCTGACCGCTCGCTGACCCCACCGTGACCCCACGCTGACCCCATGCTGTGGACCTACTGTTACCATGCTGTTTCCCCTGTGACCTCACACTGACCCCATGCTGTCCTGCCTGTGACCCCCATGCTGACCCCAGCCTGTCCCCATGCTATTCCCACGCTGTCCCCGCAATGACCCCAGGCTGTCCCCACACTGCCCCTACACTGTCCCCACGCTACCCCACGCTGACCCCATGCTGCCCCCACACTGACCCCATACTGTGCACCCACTGTCAACATGCTGTCTCCCCTGTCACCCCATACTGACCCAATGATGTGGACCCACTCTCACCATGCTGACCCCACTGTGACCCCATACTTTCCCCATGCTGTCCCCATGCTATTCCGTAGCTGTCCCTGCAGTGACCCCATGCTGTCCCCATACTGACCCCATGCTGACCTCACACTGTCCCGCCACTAACCCTATGCTGTCCCCACCGTGACCCCATACTGACACCATGCTGTGGACCCACTGTCACCATGCTGTCTCCCCTTTGACCCCACACTGAACCCATGCTATTCCCATGCAGTCCCTACACTAACCCCACACTGACCCCACGCTGACCCCGTGCTGCCCCCACACTGACCCCATGCTCTCCTAACCATGACCCGATACTGACCCCACGCTGACCCCATGCTGCGGTCCCACTGTCACCATGCTGTCCCCACGCTGTTCCCACACTGACTCCCACACCATCCCCATGCTATCCCCGAAATGAACTCATGCTGATCCCATGCTGTGGACCCACTGTCACCATGCTGTCCCGATGCTGTTCCCACGCTGACCCCATGCTCCCCCATGCTGACCCCGTGCTGATCCCACGCTGTCCCCACCGTGACCCCACACTGACCCCATGCTGTGGACCTACTGTTACCATGCCGTCTCCCCTGTGATCCCACACTGACCCCATGCTATCCTGCCTTTGACCCCCATGCTGACCCCAGCCTGTCCCCATGCTATTCCCATGCTGTCCCCGTAATGACCCCACGCTGTCCCCACACTGACTCCACGCTGACCTCACACTGTCCCCACACTAACCCCACATGTCCCAACCGTGACCCGATGCTGACCCCACACTGACCCCATGCTGTGGTCCCACTGTCACCATGCTATCCCCACGCTGTTCCCACACTGACCCCCCACGCTCTCCCCTCTACCCCATGTCATCCCCATGTTGTCCCCGAAATGACCTCATGCTGACTCCATGCTATGGACCCACTGTCACCATGCTGTCCCCATGCAGTTCCCACACTGACCCCACCTTGTCCCCACACTGACCCCATCCTGACCTCACATTGTCCCCACACTAACCCCATGGTGTCCCCACCATGACCCAATGCTGACCTCACACTGACCCTACACTGACCTATGCTGTGGACCCACTGTCCCCATCATGCTGACCCCACGCTGTCCCTACAGTGACCCCATGCAGACCCCATGCTGTGGACCCACTGTCACCATGCTGTCTCCCCTATCCCCCACACACTGACCCCACATTGTCCTGACTGTGACCCCGATGCTGACCCCACCCTGTCCCCATATTCTTCCCATGCTGTCCCCAAATGACCCCATGTTGACCCCAAGCTGTGACCCACTGTCACCATGCTGACCCTTGTGACCCCACACTGACCCCATGCTGACCTCACACCGTCCCCACACTAACCCCATGCTGTCCTAACCGTGACCCAATGCTGACCCCACGCTGACCCCATGCTGTGGTCCCACTGTCACCATGTTGTCCCCACACTGTTCCCACATTGACCCCCATGCTATCCCCTCTGTCCCCATGCCATCCCCTTGCTGTCCCCAAAATGACCCATGCTGACCCCCCGCTGTGGACCCACTGTCACCATGCTGTCCCCATGCTATTCCCACACTGACCCCACTCTGTCCACACACTCACCCCATGCTGTCCCCACTGTGACCTGATGCTGACCCCACACTGACCCCAAAGTAACCTCACACTGTCCCCACACTAACCTCACCCTGTCCCCACCATGAGCCGATGCTGAACCCACACTAACCCCATGCTGATCTATACTGTTGACCCACTGTCCACATCAGACTGACCCCATGCTGACCCCACAGTGACCCAATGCTGTCCCCACACTGTCCCTACGGTGACCCCTTACAGACCCCACGCTGACCCCAAGCTGTGGTCCCACTGTCACCATGCTGTCCCCATGCTGTTCTCAAACTGACCCCACATTGTTCCCATGCTGTGGATCCACTGTCACCATGCTGTCCCCACGCTGTTCCCAAACGGACCCCAGGCTGTTCCCACACTGACCCCCACGCTATCCCCTCTGTCCCCTCCCAGTCCCCATGCCATCCCCATAAGACTCCCTCCCACTCAAGTGGTCCCGGGGAGGAGGGTGCCTGGAAGGGGGGCTGTCCACAGGGGTCCCACCCACATCACCTCCTGCCCTCCTGCTGCAGGTGAAATGGATCTTCTCCTCGGTGGTGGAGCTGAAGCGCACGATCGCGCCCGACTACAGGAACATGATCGGGCAGGGGGCCTAGGGCCAGCCGTCCTGGGCGGGTGTCAGCGCTGCCCCAACCCTGCGCAGGATCCCGGTGCATCAGCCTGCTGCCAGGCCTGCTCTCCCGCCCTCTGACCTCGCCACCCTCTGACCTCACAGCCACCCTGGGCCTGCGCCCTCGCCCTCTGGCCTCGCGGCCCCTGAGAGCTGCATCCTGCGCCCTGAACCCCCGTTTGGAGAATCGCGTGGACGGCAGGTTGTGCCCCAACCTGAGCTGGTGGACGCCCGCTGGCCCCTCCACGGCGGCCGCCAGGCTACCGCTGTGGCCGCGCACGGTCAGCGGGCACGCTCATCCTGGAGGAGGCGGGCGGCTGGCGATCCCAGTGTCTGTCTGGCAGGGACCGGCCTCTGTGCCAACCCCGTCCAGGCCAGGCTCCAGGACGCAGGGTTTCCCCAGAGCAGCCACGTCGGCCCAGATCCTGAGGAAGCTTCCGACGTGTCACTAACGGTCAGTCAGATCTTCTGCTCCGGAGGAGACCGCGCAGACAAGGGCCTGGGCCTGTGGCTGCTGCAGGAGCCCCGTGGATGCCGGGGACAGAGTGACATCCAGCCAGACAGGCCTCCTGCAGAGGGGTCTGGTGACCTGGTCCCCGGGCCAGTGGGACACAGCCTCGGTGGACACAGGTGGAAGGTGCCAGGAGGCCAGGGCGGCAGGCCCAGCCCGCCCCACCCTGTGGCCGGGGCCTGAGTCCCAACAGGCTCACGCGGGGGGTGGGAGAGAGAGATAAGCCCACGGCCGGGCGGACCCCCAGGACTGGCTCTCCGCCCTGTCTTTGGGTGGGTGCCAAGTCGGGGCCCCCACGTGGGAAGAGATGGCCACGCAGGGGAGGAGAAGCAGAGCCCCCAGCCCCAGGGACATAGAGCCCGGGGGTCCCATATGGGAAAGCCACTGCTGAAGCTTGGCTAGCTTGTTTTATTCTTTTAAATGTCTGGAGCTCCTTGATTTCCATTTGCATTTCTTTCTTTCTTTTTTTTTTCTTTTTTTTTTTTTTTTTTCTTTTTTAATGACAATAAAATATCCTTAAAAACTCCATAACCGGCTGGGAAAGTCTTCCTCTGTTGACGCGCCCCGTGAAATCCACAGACTGGCCGTGCCGTGTGTCGGTCCCTCCAGCCGTGGGAGCAGGACCCCCGGCCCCTGGGGTTCCCGGGGGGTGAGGTGCGCCGCAGGCGCGAGGGGTCACGTGACGCCTTGTGGGGCGCAGGGGGAGCATCCTGACCTGGCCAAGGGCACCGCAAGAGGCACCTATTGGGTGTGTATTAGCACGGGCTGCTAGCAAAGCACGACGGTCCCGTGGTGTGGACAACGTGCACTGATGTTTCCACGATTCTGGAAGCTAGCAGGCAGACCCGGGTGTCATGGGGCTGGTGGCCCCTCAGCATGTAGACGCCGTGTCCTCACACATCCGGCCCGCTATGCGTGTCTGTGCCCCGACCTCCTCTTACCAGGGGAGGAGTGAGTCCATGGTGAGGACCAGTCACACTGGATCAGGACTCACCCTAGTGACCTCGCTTTAACCTATTACCTCTCGAAAGACCCCATCTCCCAATACAGTCACATTCTGGGGTCCTGGCGGTCAGGGCTCAAGATTTGAATTTGGGGAACGCATTTCAGGAGAGTTGGGTCCAGGTGGGAGCACCAGTGAAGGCCAGGTCGGGTGAGGCCCGGGGGGACAGCACTGTCCCAGGTAAGCGAAGCTGGACACCAGCCCAAGGGGTCAGGACACTCAGTCGGGGGGAGGCCCAGCGAGAACACCACCACCCGGGGGTGGGGGTGGGGGTGGGGGTGGGGGTGGGGGGCAGAAAAGACCAAGTTCTACAGGAAGAATGCCAAGTGGGGGCGGGCAGTCCATTGGCGTCAGGGGGCCGTGGGGTCCCTGGCCAGCAGCGATGGAGTCGGGATTCTGTCCTTGCAGTGCCTGGGGGTCTCGGGTCCTGGAGGTGCCCCGGGTTGTAGGAGACACGTGCACCTCGAGGGCAGAGGCGGGACCACACCTGCCAGCCCTTCCCAGTAAGGGCCCTGGGAAGGGAGGCCAGCACGAGGGGCTGCGGTCTTCTGGGGACGCAGCGGGAGAGGGGAGTGGGCTCTGAGTGTGCAGGTCAACAGCCCAGGCCGAGGCCCAGGGCGGGCAGAGAGTCGTGGCCAGCGCGGCCACGGTGCCTCAGGACCGCTCAGGGAGCACCTCCCACCTCCCCGTGGGCAGGGGCTGCCTCACCAGTGGGGGCCGCACCAAATACAGGGCGGCCGTGGGGAGAACGCCCCGGCCCCCAGGGGTCCTGGGGGCTCCAGGCGACCACACCATCCACACGGCTTGCCCAGCACCCCCTCCCTCTCGGTCCCCGGGCCGGGGCCCCCGCTCCATCCCCTGGACCAGAGATCGGTCTCCATCCTTCCCACCCTCCCACCGGAACGCCGGGGTCTTCGGCAGCTGGTTGACCCCATGGCCTCCGCGGGAACACGGGGCATGACCGGACCCTCCGCTCTCAGGGCAGGAACGCCCGCTCTTTGAGAGCAATCTCCCAGCAGGCCCTGAGGCCC
This sequence comes from Panthera onca, assembly GCF_046562875.1. Classification (NCBI taxonomy): domain Eukaryota; kingdom Metazoa; phylum Chordata; class Mammalia; order Carnivora; family Felidae; genus Panthera; species Panthera onca. The sequence goes on along the minus strand of NC_138344.1, from coordinate 146,041,520 downwards.
CCGCCTGTGGCCTTCCAATAACGCCATACACGTGGGCCCCCCCTCCACGTTCCCCCGGGGACCCCCACACACCTACGTGCCTCCCCATGCAACCCCTCAGACCCCCTAAGGTCCTGCGGGCTGCTCCTGGGTGAGCCCCGAGGTCGGCCTCCTGCTGCCTGCCGCTCCTCAGGGGCCCCCTCCCCTGGGCTTCCGCTCAGACACAGGCCTGTGCGCATCTCCCTTTGCCCGTGTTCACACCTCCACCTGTACCTCACACACACACGGACCAGCGGGCCGGCCTCGCTCCTGCTCCTGGGACCCACCTGGTCCCGCCCTCCTCCCACTCGCACTGGGAGGGAACCAGCCTGCGCCTGAACCCTGTCCCCACGGGGGGCCCAAGACGCACAGACGTCAGCGTGGGTGGCGGCGGGAAGGGGAGGATGCGACTGTGTCCCCACATGGCGTGTGTTGGAATCCTAGCTCTAAGTGTCGTGGTGTTAGGAGGCGGGGCTTTGGGGCACCAGAGGTCGTCAGGGTGGAGCCCCCACGACTGGGGTTAGCGCCCTTATGAAAAAGCGAGCTGCCTCCCCGCTTCCGGCACGTGAAGGGGCAGAGAGAAGACGCCGTCCGTGAGCCAGGCAGCGGGGACCCCCCAGACGCCACGCCTGCTGGTACCCGATGTGGGCATCCAGCCTCCACACCCGTGAGGAGTGTCTGCGGTCTCTGTCGGGCCAGCCAGACGGCCGGACGGGAGCCACCTGGACGGGCGGACCTGGAGGAACGGGGTCCCCCAGGCCCCCTGGCCCAACCCCCTACCCCCGGGACCCGGGTCGGCCGGCCATCAGCGGGGTACAGGGCCACGAGACCGCCCCCAGGGGCTGCTGAAGCCCCAGCCTGCCTGGGGCAGGCACATCAGCCCCGGGCTCCCGGACCACACGCAGCAGGCAGTGGACTATTAGAGGCCCCCCAGATGGCGGCTCGGTCACTGCACAGGGGAGGGCCCCCTACACCCCCTACACCCCACGCTCAGACACTGCCCGGGGAACCAGGGCATCTGAGTCTGCAGGGAGCTGGGCCGGCAGAGACACGCCCAGAGCCTCAGAGGCGCCCGAGCCCCGCCCACCCCGCTGCCTGAGCTGCCGCACCCGGCGCCCCATCTGCAGGCACTCGGGTGCTGAGCGCCCGGTCCCTCGGGGGAGTCATCTTTTTCTTTTTAGAGGGAGAGAGTGTGCAGGGGGAGGGACAGAGACAGAGACAGAGAGGATCCCAAGCAGGCCCCACACTCAGCACAGAGCCCCATGCAGGGCTCGATCCCGGGACCCCGCCATCAGACCTGAGCCGAAAGTAAGAGTCAGACACTCATCCCAGTGAGCCGTCCAGGCGCCCCCTGTAAGGAGTGATCTTTTGGTGCATTTCAAAGTCTTGCAAAATACTTCCTGTAAACAAATTTCGCTCTCAGAGTATCCAGAATGTGCAGGGCACTCCGGCAAATCAATTGGCAAAATCGCACAATTCGGTAGAGAAACGGACACGAGAATTGAACAGATGTTTCACAGAGGCTATCCAAATAGCCCTCAAACATACAGAAAGGACGCTGCGCTCCACCCGTCACAGGGAAGTGAAAATTTCTGAAAAGCCACAGGAGAGAAAGTGGTTCTGATTCCAACGGCGGTCGGTGCGGTGCCTTGTCTCAGACTAAACCTTTGCAGGCACAAGTATAAAGTGGAAAAACTGCCCGGCAGACAGTGATTTGAAGGCATCAGAGGACAAGCAGACACAGGCAGACACGGGGAAGACTGTGCCCTGGAGAGATTGGTCTGAGGGCAAAGCCCAGTCCTTGCCACAGCTGCAGCTAGAATGCAGGGGAGCGGGCACCCGTCCAGGCACAGGGGCAGGTCGTGGGGTTCGGGGCCCCACCTCAGACGGGTGCAGCCAGAATGCAGGGGAGCGGGCACCCGTCCAGGCACAGGGGCAGGTCATGGGGTTCGGGGCCCCACCTCAGACAGGTGCAGCCAGAATGCAGGGGAGCGGGCTGCCGTCCAGGCACAGGGGCAGGTCGTGGGGTTCGGGGCCCCACCTCAGACAGGTGCAGCCAGAATGCAGGGGAGCGGGCTGCCGTCCAGGCACAGGGGCAGGTCGTGGGGTTCGGGGCCCCACCTCAGACAGGTGCAGCCAGAATGCAGGGGAGCGGGCTGCCGTCCAGGCACAGGGGCAGGTCGTGGGGTTCAAGGTCCTCCCTCAGTCAGTGCAGACCAGCGACGAGGCCAGGGTGCTGCGTCACGACCTTTATACAACGTGTGTCGGGCCAACCTGCAGACTGAAATCAGCCAGGTGGGGACAGAAATCGTAATGCACTGAACGTACCAAGGTAAGTGTTGTGTGTGAAGACGTTTCAGCCACGTAAGAACACACACAACGTGTGTATGGAAGGGTAACATGTGTGTGCCACCTGCTCATAACATATGTATGGGTGTTAGATCACAGTACAAATGTTTTTCCTGTGAGCAGTGCGGTCAAACAGTTTGGAGATGGTCCTGGCCAATGCTGTGTGACAACGGACGAAAACGAGCTGCTGAGACTGAAAGGACAGATGTAAAACTGTCACTAATGCAGACGACACAAGCACGTACGATGAAAAGGCAGCGGAATCCACACAGCCCTTAGAACCAGCAAGAACAGCAGCAGGGGCTCCAAACAAACCCAGGAAGCAGTCGTGTTCCGCTGTGTCAGCAGAAACCTGCTAAGAACGCGTCATCGAAAACGAGGCACGATTCACAGCAACCCAAGGACTTTCCGAAGAAAGAAAGCCCAAGAAACGGCAACTCCGGCAACGGACCTGAAAGGGCTCCGAGTGTCTGGAGAAAACCGCCTTCGGGGGCGGGCCGGCACCGTGGACGCCACGCTACACCTGCCCGCCCTGCCCACACTGCCCCCGCACCCAGCCCTCCACCGTCAGCAGGGCCTTCCAAGGGCTGGGCGGGGGTCACCTTCCCCCTGCTCCCCCAGCACACACCCGGGCACACGCCCACGGTCCAGAAGCAGCAGCAGGGTCGCCTGTCTCCTGTCTGCAGGCAGGACGCAGGCAGAGGCCAGAGCGGGGCAGCCTGGCGGGTGGGGGCAGCCGTGTGGCAGGGCCGCAGCCCCAGACAAACATGTACACTCAGAGCTGAGCCCCCCCGGTGGGAACTGGGGAGAGATGAGAGCCTTTCTCTCTGACACCAAGGGACCCCAAGGGCGGCCCAGCACCAGCAGCACGTCTTGTGATGTCAGGGTAGAGCCAGGACACTGGCTGGGCACTGAAGCCCCGCCCCAAATGCCCACAGCCTGGGGTGAATGAGTAGGGGCTGGGGGGGGGGGGGGGCGGTTCTGGCAGCAGAGCCCCGAGTCCAGCACTCACACGTGCGCGGGCCCCAGGGCTGGCACCACCTGCCCTGGGCCCGCAGGGGCAGTAGGCTCCTGGGGGTGCTCTGCCAGCCCTGTGGTTTCTCTCAGAAGCACAGGCCCTTCCAAGGAACTGGGCACTCCCCCTCTGCCTCCCACGATTCATGTAGGGGCGCAGGGGCCCTGTCTTCCCCGGGCTCATGTTCAGGCCCTCCGGGGCCCTGGCTCTGCCCCCTGCAGCAGCCTCTCTGGGTCTCCCAAATGAGCCTGGATGTCTCCCTGAGGGCACCAGTCCTGACAGAGCCACCTTCACGCAGCCTTCCTGCGGGGACTGTGGGCCACAGGGTGGGATCCTGATCTCTCTCTCTCTCTCTCTGTCTCTCTCTCTCTCTCTCTCTCTCCAAGACAGTGCAGTGTCTCCCAGGAGCCTACTCTGACCAGCTGGGCTGGCAGGCTCCCACGGCCTCCCTTACTTGTGCGCTCAGGGTGCCTTCGGGGTTTGGGGACACACGGCCTGCAGGAAACGACCACAGGGTGAAGGTAAAGCCCAGACCCAGCCTGTCACGGCCCCGCACACATCAGTGCTGTGTCAGCAGTGGGCCAGCTGCCCCAGCAGCCCAGAATCAGAGGCCACCAAAGCCACGCTGTGGTCTCACATCCTCAGCGGGCACCGCAGAACAGATCTACGGCACAGTCCACCCTAGGCTCCAGAGGCTGCCGAGGTCTCGCAGAGCCACCGGCCCACTTCACAGCCATGTCCAGCCTCCACCCCAGGTCCCCGCTGGTCCTCAGGGGCCATGCCCAGCGGGTACCACCCCAGGAAGAGCCCGGCTGCGGGACAGTAGCACAGGAGCAAGCGTGCGGGCAATGCGGGAGGTCACCTGCCGGCAGGGAGCCCAGGGTGGCCAGTGGGGGACCAGGGCCTGCTGTCCCCAGATGGACATGGCCCCCGCTCACTCCCCCCCGGAGCTTCTCCCACTGGACCGGCCCCCAGCCCGCTCCTCCGAGCCGTGGGACACAGGAACAAGGGTGGCACGCCACCGGGAAGCCCTGCATCCACGCCTCAGGCACGTGGCCACGCGGGCCTCAACTGCTCGATCACAGAACGGGGCGACCCTTTCCTTGAAAGTCTGCCTCTAGAGCAGCGGTGCTGGTGCCCAGCGCTCCCCACTTCCTGGGGCCTCACGGCGCCCACCAGAGGGTTGCCGCACGGCAAGTCGACATCTCCCACATCGAGGGAGACAGGCCACAAGCTGGGCAGCAGGGGCTGCGGAGAGGAGCATGCTTCTGCCATGGCGCAGGGGCCTCACCAGCGACCCCGATGGTGCGAGACGGACTTCCCAAGAACATAAAGGGAACTTCCAGGCTGCTGAGGCCCCTGGGGGTTCCCACCCCATTTTTAGCCAGAGCACTGAGGCAGAGCTCTCCTCCCCCCAGGCCCTATTGTCTGATCGCAAATGTAACACCCACGGTTACTAATGATTCACCTCATCTGTCCGGGAGCCTGTCCAGGAAGCTGCCGAGGCCAGGACGGGCCCCTGCGCAGGAGCGGCCGCCTCAGGTATCCCAGCCGCTGGCACTGGCCCAAACGCAGCAACAGCAGGCGAGTCCGGACCGCTGCCCACCCAGCAGGGACAGAGCCTCCCGACCGCTGCTCCTCTGCCAGCCATCCCTTCCCCGCACAGGGACACACGGGAGCCAGAGACTGCCCAGGACCAACTCGAGGAAGACAAGGGGCTGAGAACCTCAGGCACAACAGGCCTAGGGCAGCACCCAAGCCTGACAGGGTCAAGGACCACGCAGAGGGCGTGGACAGTGGCCTGGGTGTGGATCTTCCTGCAACGAACCAGGGCAGTGACCGCTAGCCCAGGGTCCAGGGAGAGCAACAGGGAGCTGTGTCCATGCTGGATCAGGTGGTGGGCAGGCCTTCCCACGTCCACACATATGTGAGCTGGGCAGCCTGAGCCAGCCTGAATAAGGTGGGCCAGGCTAGCTGGGCCAGGCCCAGCACAGCTTGAGTGGTCGGAGTTATGTGGAAAGGGTCCAACTATCCCAGTCTCGGCCGGGCCAGACTGGTCCCTCTGGCTCCGCTCACCTGTGTGGCACTGAGTGGACTGAGATGGGCCAGGCTGGGCTGATTTTGCAGGAGTAGGTGGGCTGGGGGAAGCTGGGGAGAGCTAACCTGGGCTGACCTTGGTGCACAAGTACCACAGGCAGGGGTTTGGGGGGCGACCCTGCCCTTGCATAGGACAGGCTTGGCCAGGCTAAGCACTTGTGGTTGAGCTGGGCTATCCTGAGCCAAGGGGATCTGACCAAGCTTGGGGCAGCCTGGGGGGGGGGGGGGGGGGGGTACGGAGGCAGGAAGACCTGGGTCCAATGAAATGCTGTCCTCAGTGGGGGCTGTCCTGTCCTGGGCTGGGCTGGGCAGACCTGGATGGACAGGGCTTGGGCAGGCAGGTCTAATGAGCACATCTGATGCAGCCTGGGTGGGACTGTCTTGGGTTGGCTCACCGTGGCTCACCTAGCTGAGCTTGTCTGATGTGTGCAAAGCTGGGCTGGTCTAGGCTGGGCTGAAGTGGTCTTAGCTGGGCTGAACCAAGCTGAGCTGAACGGTCTGGTCTAGGCTGAACTTGGCCAAGTTGGGCTGAACTGGGCTGGGCTGGCCTGGGCTGAACCAAGCTGAGCTGGGCTGGGCTGGGCTGAGCTGGACTTAGCTGGGCTGAACTAGGCTGAGCTTAACTGGGCTGAGTTGGGCTGGGCTGAGCTGGGCTGGGCTGGGCTGGGCTGGGCTGGGCTGAACTGGGCTGAGCTGAGCTGACCTGAGCTGGGCTGGGCTGGGCTGAACTGGGCTGAGCTGAGCTGACCTGAGCTGGGCTGGGCTGGGCTGAGCTGGGCTGGGCTGGGCTGGGCTGGGCTGGAATGAGCTGGGTTGAGCTGGGTTGAGCTGGGCTGATCTCAACTGAGGTAGCTGAACTGGGCTTAGCTGGGCTGAGCTGGGCTGAGCTGGGGTGAGCTGAGCTGGGCTGGGATGAGCTGGACTGTGCTGGGCTGGGCTGAACTTGGCTAAACTGGGCTGAACGGAGCTGGGTTGGGCTGAACCAGGCTGGGCTGGACTGAGCCAAACTGAGCAAAGCTGAGCTAGGCTGAACTGGGCTGAACTGGGCTGGAATGGGCTGAGCTGAACCAAGCTAAGCTTGGCTAGGCTGAGCTGGGCTGGGCTGAGCTGACCTGAACTGGTCTGAACTGAACTGGACTGAGCTGTGCTGAACTGGGTTGAACCAGGCTGAACTGGGCTGTGGTAGGCTAAGTTGAACTGAGCTGAACTGGTCTGGTCTGGGCTGCTGGGTTGAACCAGGCTAAGGTGGCTGTGCTGGGCTGAGCTGGGCTGAACTGGGCTGGCTTGAGCTAAGTTAGGCTAAGCTGGGCAGGCTGAGCTGGGCTGGACTGAATTGGGCTGAGCTGGGCAAGACTATGCTGAACTAGGCTGAACTGGGCTGAATTGGGTTGGGCTGGGCTGGGCTGAGCTGAATAGGGCTGAGTGTGGTTGGGCTGAACTGGGCTAAACTCAGCTAGGATGGGCTGAGCTGGGCTGAACTGGGATTAGCTGGGTTGAACTGGGATTAGCTGGGCTGGTCTGAGCTGAGCTGGACTGAACTGGGTTGAGCTGAACTGGGCTGAACTGGAATGAGCTAGCTAAGTGGGTTGGGCTTGGCTGAGTGGAGCTCAGCTGAACTTGACTTAGCTGGGCTGGGTTGAGCTGATCTGAACTGAGCTGGGCTGAACTGGGCTGGGCTGGGCTGAAATGAACTGGATTTGGCTGGGCTGGGCTGGGCTGAACTGAGTTGGATGGGGCTTAACTGGGCTGAGCTGAACTGGGCTGAACTCAGCTGAGCTGAGTGGAGCTGAGCTGAACTGGGCTAGGCTGGGTGGGCTGAACTGAACTACACTGGGATAGGTTGAGCTGAGTTGGACTGGGCCAAACTGGTCTGATCTGGGCTGGGCTGAGCTGGGCTGAGCTGAACTGGGCTGTGCTGGGCTGCTGGGTTGAACCAGGCTAAGGTGGCTGTGCTGGGCTGAGCTGGGCTGAACTGGGCTGGCTTGAGCTAAGCTAGGCTAAGCTGGGCAGGCTGAGCTGGGCTGGACTGAATTGGGTTGAGCTGGGCAAGACTATGCTGAACTAGGCTGAATTGGGCTGAGCTGGGCTGAACTGGGCTGAATTGGGTTGGGCTGGGCTGAGCTGAATAGGGCTAAATTTGGTTGGGCTGAACTGGGCTAAACTCAGCTAGGATGGGCTGAGCTGGGCTGAACTGGGATTAGCTGGGCTGAACTGGGAATAGCTGGGCTGAACTGGGATTAGCTGGGCTGGGTTGAGCTGAGCTGGGTTTGCCTGAGTTGGACTGAGCTGGGCTGAGCTGAGCTGGGCTGGACTGAATTGTGCTGAGTTGGGCTGAGCTGGGCTGAGTTGAACTGGTCTGAGGTAGACTGGGCTGGGCTGAGCTGAGCTGAGCTCGGCTGAGCTGAGCTTGGCTGGGCTGAGCTGAGCTGAGCTCGGCTGAGCTGAGCTTGGCTGAGCTGAGCTGGACTAGGCTGGACTGAACTGGGCTGAGTTCAACTGGGCTGGCCTGGGCTGGGCTGAACTAGGTTGAGCTGAACTAGGCTAAGCTGGGCTGGGCTGAGTTGAACTGGGCTGAGCTGAGCTGGGCTGGGCTGAGCTAGGCTGAGCCGGGCTGAGCTGGGCTGAGTTCATCTGGGATGGGCTAAGCTGGGCTAAACTGGGCTGGGCTGGGCTGGGCTGAGCTGGGCTGAACTACGTTGAGCTGAACTAGGCTGAGCTGGGCTGAACTGGGCTGAGCTGAGCTGAGCTGGGCTGAGCTGGGCTGAACTGGGCTGAGCTGAGCTGAGCTGGGCTGAGCTGGGCTGAGCTGGGCTGAACTGGGCTGAGCTGGGCTGAGCTGGGCTGAGCTGAGCTGAGCTGGGCTGAGCTGGGCTGAGCTGGGCTGAGCTGGGCTGGGCTGGGCTGGGCTGGGCTGAACCAGGTTAAACCAAACTAGGCTGAGCTGGACTGAGCTGGCCTCAGCTGAACTGGGCTGGGCTGAGTTGGCCTGTACTGGGTTGGGCTGGGCTAAAGTGGGTTCAGCTAGTTGGTTTGGTCTGCCTGAATCAGGCTTCAGCGAGTCAAGCAGGGTGTACTGTTTTGCCAGGTCCAGCAGCCAAGGTCAGTGAGGCTACATTGAGTGGGACTGAGCAGGTACGACAAGCCTGGCTGGCAGGCTGAGCCAAACGGAGCTGAAGGATTTTGGTGGAGTTTGTGGACTGAACTCAGATGAGTTAGCCTGCTCGAAATCGGGTCTCCTGGGCTGACGTGGGCCAGGCCGGACCAAGGCGGACTCCCGTGACCTGAGCTGGTCTGAATCAGCAGAGCTAGTGAGGCTGGGTGTGGAGCGGGTTAGTATCACTGCTCTCGGCCGTCCTGACGCGAGGCCACGTGGACTGGTCGGTCTCACCGGACCGAGGGGGCAGCGTGGACGATGACCTGGGGTCTGGGCTCCGGGGAGGAGTCACCACCTGGGGGAGTGGGGGAGGACTGATCCGGGCTCTGCTATGAATGGGGCCTGTAGTCGGGCTCCCTGGAGCCTCCGCAGGTCAGGACACGAGTCAGACACCTCTGCTCCCCGAGAACCCCACGTTCCTGCCACTCAGGGCTGCGGGCAGGGCGTCCTGGCCAAAGGTAAGAACACCCCTGCTTCTGGCAGGGACACAGGGGTTCGTGGGAGGGCGTTGCTAGCAGACTCGGGGAACAAGAGTCCAAAATGAGCATCTGCCCCCTGAGGCTGGAGAAGGGGTCCCCATGCGCCCCTCCACCCGACCACCCCGCTCTGCCCCACACTTCTCCCCCTCAGACTCCGCCGGTCGGCACTGACACTGCCTCTGCCCCCACAGCCTCCATCCAGGCCCCCCTCGTCTTCCCCTTGGCCACCTGCTGCAAAGGCACCGTCACCACTGCCCCGTCCGTGACACTGGGCTGCCTGGTCACGGGCTACTTCCCGATGCCGGTGACCGTGACCTGGGATGCGGGGTCCCTGAACAAGAGCGTCGTGACCCTCCCCGCCACCCTCCAGGAGACCTCTGGCCTCTACACCACCACCAGCCACGTGACCGTCTGGGGCGAGTGGGCCAAACAGAAGTTCACCTGCAGTGTGGCTCACGCGGAGTCCCCCACCATCAACAAGACCGTCAGTGGTGAGCCACGGTCGGGCTGGAGGGGGGGGCAGGCGTGGCGGGAGCGGCTAGGAGAGGAGGAAGGCGCCTGGGCGGGCACGTGGGTGTCGTGGGCTCAGGGGGCTGACGCCACGCTGCCACCTTCACCCCTAGCGTGTGCCATGAACTTCATTCCCCCCACCGTGAAGCTCTTCCACTCCTCGTGTGACCCCCTCGGTGACACCGGTAGCACCATCCAGCTCCTGTGCCTCATCTCCGGCTACGTCCCAGGTGACATGGAGGTCACCTGGCTGGTGGATGGGCAGAAGGCCACGAACATATTCCCATACACTGCCCCCGGCAGGCAGGAGGGCAAGGTGACCTCCACCCACAGCGAGCTCAACATCACGCAGGGTGAGTGGGTGTCCCAAAAGACCTACACTTGCCAGGTCACCTATCAAGGCTTCACCTTTGAGGACAACGCTCGCAAGTGCACAGGTATGGCTCCGCATCCCCTCCAACACCCAGATACGTGGGCTCAGAGGAGGGCCAAGCCACACCCTCACGCAGCACCTCCCACACACACCCCTGCAGAGTCTGACCCCCGAGGTGTGAGCACCTACCTGAGCCCGCCCAGCCCTCTTGACCTGTACGTCCACAAGTCGCCCAAGATCACCTGCCTGGTGGTGGACCTGGCCAACACAAAGGGCATGATCCTGACCTGGTCGCGGGAGAATGGGGAGTCTGTGCACCCAGACCCGATGGTCGAGAAGATTCAGTACAACGGGACAATCACCGTCACTTCCACCCTGCCTGTGGATGCCACTGACTGGGTTGAGGGGGAGACCTACCAATGCAAGGTGACCCATCCGGACCTGCCCAAGGACATCGTGCGCTCCATTGCCAAAGCCCCCGGTGAGCCGCGCAGGCCCCAGGGAGGGGAGCGGGGGCAAGTGGGCCTCCCGGGCTGCAGCCTGGGCTGACCCCACACCTGTCCACAGGCCGGCGTTTCCCCCCGGAGGTGTACGTGTTCCTGCCGCCCGAGGGGGAGCCGAAGACCAAGGACAAAGTCACTCTCACGTGCCTGATCCAGAACTTCTTTCCCCCGGACATCTCGGTGCAATGGCTTCAAAACGACAGCCCTGTTCGGACGGAACAGCAGGCCACCACGTGGCCCCACAAGGCCACCGGCCCCAGCCCAGCCTTCTTTGTCTTCAGTCGCCTTGAGGTCAGCCGGGCAGACTGGGAGCAGAGGGATGTGTTCACCTGCCAAGTGGTGCACGAGGCGCTGCCTGGCTCTAGGACGCTCAAGAAATCCGTGTCCAAAAACCCTGGTAAATGATGCCCACCCCTCCCCCCAGAGCTCCATCCTGCTGGGGCGGGGGAGGGGCCGGCCAGACCTGCCTGCCTGTTGTTGTCAATAAACACTGCAGTGCCTGCCTCAGAGTCCTGAGGGCACCCATTCTTGGGGGTGGGTGGGGCTGCCAGGCAGGGGTGTCTTGGCACAGAGGAAGGGACCCCCAGAGGAGGGGGCAGATGGGGGTAGTCTGTCCACCGTCATCATCCATGCCCCAGGCCCCTCCCTGCCACTACGGGTCCTGCTCACTCAAAGGGGTCCCAAAAGCCACAGGATGGTCCCAGGGGAAGGACCACAGACACCTCAGGGAGCCCACGGCCCCTCCCTCTGCTGGAGGCCACGGAGGTCTCAGCCTCCACCCCCAGCCTCCTGCCGGGCCCTCTGGACACAGACAAGCCCCTGGATCCCCAGGCCAGCTGCACACACACAGGCCCTTTGATGGAGAAACGGGCCAAGTCAAACCCCCACTCAGGTACCTGCACTCAGAACAGCCCCTTCACTGCCACCTCCTCACACACGAGAACCAGGGCCCAGACCGCTCGCACACCCGAGCCGAGGGGCTCTAACTGCCCCTGCCCTGCCTGCACACACGGTCACAACAGGCCAGGGTCAACACGAGGGCCCCATGTTGCCTCTCAGCCTCACTCCACCCTGGATCCATGCCGGGGACGCACCCGCCCAGACTCGCAGGCACGTTCCCGTGAGCCTCACAGCGAGTCCACAGCAGCTCCAACATCACCACCAGCCACAGGCACGCCACGTGGCGGACGTGTCCCACATGCTGACACGTGGCCTCCCACGGTCTGCTCTCTCGCCCGGGCCGCCCCCAAGCCCTTCTCTGTCATAGCTGGACCGCTGGATCCAACGTGGATGTGGAGAGGCCTCCCACCCCAAACTCCTCTCACCCCCCGGGCCTCCTCAGTCCAGCCCCTCCGTCAGCTGCACCCCATGGACAAACACACACACTGACACACGGACACGCGCACACCTACAGTGTGGGCTGTGTCCCCCGCTCCCGCTGGACCACGTCCCAGAACAGGCTGCTGGCCCTATCCCGGGGCTAGAGGCCGAGGGGGTCAGAGCCAGGGTCTAAGCCCATACAGCCCTAGACCCCCGGCTCCCGTCATGCTCACACACACACAAGCACCCACCATATCCATCTGGCCCACACGCTGCTGACACAAGCCCGGAAGCACTGGCTTGCGCAGCGCACACGGGAGCCTGAGGGCCACGCACGACAGCCTCGCTCTGCAGAGCCTGTCAGGGGACAGTGGGGCCAGGGCAGGAGGAGCCGGGAGACTGGGCCCAGTGTAGGAGCAGGTAGCAGCTCTGGGCACCCTCAGGCCTGAACAAAGTCCACGGCACCGAGCCAACCCCTGAAAGCACCAGCTTCGTTGACTCCTGGGGCTACCCCAGGTCCTGTGAGCTGGGCTACAGAGCTCAGACCCCTCCGGGCTTGGGGCAGGTGGCCATCCGCATACAGTTCAGAAAGGTCCTTGTGGGCCAGCGCTGGCGAAGCCCAGTGGGGACGGGGCTGGGGAGGCCTGGCGGGTGGCCGCAGGCTCTGCAGTGGGCAACAGAGCTGCTAGGGGTAGGAGTCAAGGGAGGGAAGGCCACTCCCACACAGCCACTGGCCCCAGAGGGGCAGCTGCAGAGCAGGCGGGACGAGGCGGTCTGCCTTCCAGCCACCAGCACACCAGCAGCAGCCGAGGCCAAGGCTTCTGTACTGTGTCCCCCTCCTGGGGCAGGTGGGGGAGGGGAGAGGAGGGACGGGCCTGCCATGGTCCCGCCCCCCGGCACGTGCGGAGGCTGGGCGTGGTCTTGTGTCCGCCTCCCCGGGGGGGGGGGGGGGGGGGGGGCCGGGCCTGCCATGGCTCCGCCCTCCCCGGCACGCGCAGAGGCTGGGCCGGGAAGGCTGACTGGCCGGTGCCTGCAGAGCTGGAGCTCCAGGACCTGTGTGCGGACGCCGCTGAGAGCTACGAGCTGGACGAGCTGTGGACCAGCCTGCTGGTCTTCATCACCCTCTTCCTGCTCAGCGTGAGCTACGGAGCCGCCATCACCCTCTTCAAGGTGGGAGCACAGGGGTCCCTGTGCCAGGGAGGGGGCGGGGCGAGGTGGGGGGAGGCCTGCTCCCTCACGCTGTCCTCACGCGCGCCCTCCCCCAGGTGAAGTCGGTACTTGCCACCGTCCTGCAGAAGCCGCAGACCTTCCAGGACTACGCAAACATACAGGCAGCGAAGTAGCCGGGAGCCAGAGCAACGAGGGCTCGCTTCCCCCTCCCCCTCCCCATGTCTGAGGCAGTGTGCCTGCCCTGGGGTGGGGGGGTAAGCGCAGCACACAGGCATCCAGAAGGTTCCAGCTCAGCCCCAAGGTCCAAGGCACCGATGGGACCTGCCAATCACAGCCCCTACCCCGCCCACTTTGGGACAAGCCGCAGAAGATCATCGGTCTCTCGGCAAAGTGACCTGGTGTCAGGGCCACTCCTGTTCTGACCGAACAACCCCCAAAGCACGCTGAGGGGGAAGCCCGTGGCCCCGCCCACCGCTGAGTTCTGAGCCAAAAAAGGACTCCGAGCCCAAGCCCAGACTCAGCCCGACCTCCCTGCCACCAGGTCCAAGTGCCTGCCCCTGGGCCCAGCCTTCCCACCGGCCACTCGCAGCACCTGCCCCTGCAGAATGCAGGTCTGCGGGCAGGGCTCCCGGTGGGAGGAGGGGTCTCGCAGCAGAAGGAACTGCCCACGGGTCCTGGGCCAGCAGCTCCCACCCTGTCCACCCAGGCCCCATGTGACCTCTCACTTCTGGCTTGGCAACCCTCTTGCCCTGTTAACTTCATTTTGAGTTTCTTAGTAAAGTGCCTTCTTACAAATCCCTGTCACCTGAACACTTTTTGGGAGAGGTGCCTGCTGTCCTGCGGGGGTGGTGGGAGGCAGGTCTGCCCAAGGATGTAGACAAGAGGCCAGAGGGAATGGGCAGGGGGCAGTTCTGGGCCTGAAGGCCCAGGTGGCCAGCCAGCGGCTCCCTGCGAGAATCCCTCTGACGCCCCAGACACCCCCGCTCTGTCCCCATCGCTCCTGCTCTGCTGACGTCAAGACTCACTGCCCCTTCCCATGCTAATGTGAACGCAACAGTCTCCCCGTGACAAACTCGCAGTAGCTACCTCTCTGGTCTGTGCAGAAGGCCACAGGAACACAGCAGCACAATCACCAAGGTCAGGGCCAGCATCAGCCTCCAGGGACCACCGGTCACCCACCCCAATCTGTCCACCCACTGAGCACACACAGACAGGACAATCCTCGGCCCCCATCCCACCAGCCAGCCTGGATGTCCCGGTGAGCTGAGCGAGACACAAAAGCAAACAAGCTGTCTGGGGCTGGCCACCACCATCTTCGAGAAGAAACCTGATGAGCCTGGAAGGCAGGAGCCAAGATGCTGGTGAGACAGTCAGCTGACCAAGGACAGTGGTGGGCATGAGGCTATGCCCCGCTCCTGAGAATAAAGAGGTGGTTTCCCTGGGTGGAGAGACCTTCCCACAAGAGTCTCTATGAAGTCCACTGGAAATTGGGGGAGAATACGTGAACACACACGATGAAAAGTAGGATTCCTTCATATACAAAATGTTTGGGAACCAATAAAAGGAAAGAAAGTGAGCAGTGGATCCTTCACAGAGAGGAAAAACCAAATGGCCAATGAGAAGACAATGTTTCAATAACTACAGAAGTTACACTAAGGAGGAAGCCAGAGGGGCATGGCCCTCTCAGCCCTGTCTGAGGGGGTGTGATTTGTTAGGACCATCGCTCAGGGCCCATGGCCGCATTCCCAGCGCCCGAATGCCCAGACCCTCTGGAAAAAGAGATTCTGCTCGTGGAGGTGGTCTTCCACAGAAAGCCTCCCATCCCTGTCCCATGTCCCATGGGCTCTGACACAAACCAGGAATGGAAATGAGTGACAGCAAGTGTGCAGCCTGGGGGCAGAAAACCCAGGATTGGGCAACTCTGAGATTCGTTCAGAGACACAGAGGATTTGGTCTAAATGGAACATCAGGGAAGCTGGGGGTGGGGGCTAAAACAGGTCAAGGCCACACCACAGCCCACCACTCACATGCAGACACACACAGTCCCAGGAAACCAGGCCCCACACTGATAAAATAGAGGAGATATTCAGCTTTAAGTCTCTTCCTGAGTGCCCAGGAAGGCTCTACTTTGACCAAGGCCAGAACGACATGACCAGACTTCCCAGCAGGGGCTCCTTCTCTGCCCTGAGCACATGCCATACATCTGCTTCAGCGGCAAATAACCTGCAGGAAACATTGCAAACAGGAAGATAAGAGTAAGACCTCCCCACATTCCCATAAGGTTGGAGCCTGCAGCCTTGCACATACTGAAAACAGGACATGAGTCTGTGACTTTCTGGAATGTTCTTCGTCATGAGTATCTGTAGCTCTTCGTGTGAGAAACCCCCACACTAAAGGTTGCTTCTGGAGCGAGTGTGGGTCCCAGCAGCTGCTTCACGTGGGCTCCAGTAAATCCTTTCTCCTTTTTCTCTAAAATTGTATAAAAGGGGTGCAGGGTGGTACGTGCCCTGTATTTTATATGCAGGTTCCAGGATGCAGTAGAGGCCACACCAAGTGTGGGAGGAAATACCTAGGCCATGGCACTGGGATAGCATGAAAAATTACAGATAGATTATAGATAGATAGAAAGATAGATAGATAGATAGATAGATGATATATAGGTAGATTAGATAGATAGATAGATAGATAGATAGATAGATAAAGGTGGGTAGATAGACGATAGGTAGATAGACGATAGACTGATAGATGATGGTAGATAGATAGGCTGGTATAGATAGATTAGATAGATAGATAGATAAGGTAGGTAGATAGATGATTGATAGATGATAGTTGACAGATAGATGATAGACTGATAGATGATGATGATGATAAATAGGCTGGTATAGATAGATAGATAGATAGATAGATAGATAGATGATAGATAGATAAAGGTAGGTCGGTAGGCAGGCATGCAGATAGATGATAGATAGATAGATAGATAGATAGATAGATAGATAGATAGATGATAGATAGGCTGGTATAGATAGGTAGAGAGAGAGAGAGATAAGCTGGTATAGATAAGTAAATAGATAGATAGATAGATAGATAGATAGACTGATATATATATATATATATATATGTAGATAGATAGACTGAAGATAGACTAATAGATGATAGATTAGATGGATGATGGATGGATAGATAGACTGATAGATGATAGATAAGATAGGGAGATAGATTGATAGATGATAGATTGAGGATAGACTGATAGATGATGATGATAGATGATAGATAGATGACAGACTGATAGATGATGAAAGATGATAGATTAGATAGATAGATAGATAAATGATAGACTGATAGATGATGATAGATGATAGATAACTGATAGACTGAAGATAGACTGATAGATGATAGATTAGATAGATGATAGATGGATGGATGGATAGATAAGGTAGGTAGGTAGATAGGCAGATAGATGATAGATTGATAGATAGATGATAGGTAAACTGATAGATGATGATAGAGTAAAATTTTAAGAAAGTTTTGCTATTTTGCACCAAGACCCACCCTCACCTGCAAGTTTCTCACATGCCACAGCCTAGGTCCTTCCTCCCACCTCCTGGGCTGGAGGCCCCCTGAGGGCAGAGCTGTCTTCTTTCTCTGACTTGTGGCCCAGATCCTGAGACCCACCCTATGGACCCCAGAACGGGGACAACAAGGGCTCAGCTCACATGGGCTCCCAGTGCTCATGGGCAGAATGCATGTCCCCCAAGCTTGGGAGGACAGAGTGCTGGTCACCAGTCAAGAGAGGCCTGCAGAGGCCAGTCGCACTGGGAGCACAGTCTGAGAGCAGGGTAGGAGAGGATTGTGCCAGCAATAAGAGGTTGCATTCTCAGGGTCCCCTCTGTCCCTCCTTCTTTCCTTCTCTTATGAATCCACCACAGCAGGCTGAACAGTGGCCCCCCAAAGCTATGCCCACGGCCTAATCCCTGGAACCTGTGAATGTGACTTTGGGAAAAGGGTCTTTGCAGATGTGATTAAAGTTAAGGACCTTAAGATGAGATCGTCCAGGCCCCAAACCTGATGGCAGGTGACTTTACAAGAGGCAGAAGAGGAGAGACAGATGCAGAGACAGACGCAGAGAAGCCACGTGAAGACGGAAGCAGAGACGGAAGGACACAGCCACAACCCCAGGGGTGCTTGGGGCCCCAGGAGCTGGAAGAGACAGGAAGAACACCGCCTGGATCTCCAGAGCTGGGAGAGTACATTTCTGTTGTTTGAAGACCCTCAGTCCGTGGTCCTTGGTCACAGCAGCCATGGGATGCCCAGATGCCCAGCCAGCAGGCCTCAGCCAAGAGGAAGTCCCTCCTCCTTCAAGAAAAGCCCAAGGAGGCTAGTATCCAAAATCTATAAAGAACTCACCAAACTCCACACCTGAAAAATAAATAAGCCAATGAAGAAATGGGCAGAAAACATGAATAGACACTTCTCTAAAGAAGACATCCAGATGGCCAACAGGCACATGAAAAGATGCTCAACGTCGCTCCTCATCAGGGAAATACAAATCAAAACCACACTCAGATATCACCTCACGCCAGAGTGGCTAAAATGAACAAATCGGGAGACTATAGATGCTGGCGAGGATGTGGAGAAACAGGAACCCTCTTGCACCGTTGGTGGGCATGCAAACTGGTGCAGCCGCTCTGGGAAACAGTGTGGAGGTTCCTCAAAAAATTAAAAATAGATCTACCCTATGACCCAGCAATAGCACTGCTAGGAATTTACCCAAGGGATACAGGAGTGCTGATGCATAGGGGCATTTGAACCCCAATGTTTACAGCAGCACTTTCAACAATAGCCAAATTATGGAAAAAGCCTAAGTGTCCATCCACTGATGAACGGAGAAAGAAATTGTGGTTTATATACACAATGGAATACTACGTGGCAATGAGAAAGAATGAAATATGGCCTTTTGTAGCAACGTGGATGGAACTGGAGAGTGTTATGCTAAGTGAAATAAGTCATACAGAGAAAGGCAGTTACCATATGTTTTTACTCTTATGTGGATCCTGAGACACTTAACAGAAGACCGTGCGGGAGGGGAAGGGGAAAAAAAGTTAGAGAGGGAGGGAGCCAAAGCATAAGAGACTCTTAAAAACTGAGAACAAACTGAGGGTTGATGGGGGGTGGGAGGGAGGGGAGGCGGGTGATGGGCATGGAGGAGGGCACCTGTTGGGAAGAACACTGGGTGTTGTATGGAAACCAATTTGACAGTAAATTTCATATTTAAAAAATAAACAAATAATAAAAAAAAAAAGCCCAAGGAGTATTCCCTGGCTCTTTCCACCCCCAGTAGGACCCTCACGCTGGGCACAGCCCCTGACACATGGCAGGTGCTTGGTCAGTCTTCACAGAGTGCGTTTCAGACCTCTTTCCTGAGTCCAGGTCCTTCCACCCACGGATGGACAAGACCCTGATGTCGCATCTCAGGTCCAGGGACACCTCCTCTTTTGCCCTGTGTCCCAGGTTGTCTGTGTGCATGCTGCCCACGTGTGGGTGCCCAAGTTGAGGAGCAGGGAGGCTGAAGGAGAAGGTGGCCCACCGAGTCTGCCCGACCCGTCTCTCACTTTCCCTGCTCTCTGGGGCAGGGGCTGCTCAGGGGGGAACCCCAGTGCTTTGGACCCTCAGAGGGTGCACAGTCCAGGGATTCATGGGCACCTGCCTCAGGGACAGTCCCCTGCTCACAAGGGTATGCAGGGCTGGCAGGATGAATTATCCCTTATAGGTGATTCTGGGGGATCCTGGGGTTCATAACGAAACCCCCAGAGCTCCCTGGAGCCAGGCCACTGTGTGTCTGTGCCATCCTGGGCTCCCCTCCCTGCACCTGTCTCTCCTCTGCCTCTTGGCCTGCCCTGACTCCCCCTTCCTTGGGCCATCAGAGCCCATCAGGGGGAAAAAACATTGGCAGACATCTCCATCGAGCCTGAAGCTTGCTGCCACTCCCCCTGGTGGTGTCCTTCCTGGGAGTGGATCATTGGTTCCTGTGTGTGGCTCCAGAACCTTCTGTGCATGAAGAAGTGAATGATCAAACGGGCACAGACACAAGCTGGGCCCAACCTGCACCAGGGAGGGCTAGTCAGGACGCACAGAAGAGGCAACTCAGGAGCTCAGACAGCGGCAGGAGAGACCTGGCTCTAGAGGGTGGGCTGGGGAGCTGGCCCTACCCACAGAACTCCAGGCTCCCAGACAGGGACAGCCCCCATGCCCTCACCCCAGCCATACCCTGGGGCCCCAGCTGTTTGAGGGCTGTTCTAGGAAGGGTGGCCACGATCACAGCCAGGCTGGAGTGGCTCTTCACGCTCATACCCTCCCCTGTAGCCAGAAGGTCTGCCGAGGCCTGCTGGCTTGCCAGGGGTTACTCTGGGAAAGCCCTGTCCCTCCAGGCCCCACCCCTGCAGGCCTTCACTCCACCTCCACCTCTGAGACCATCTCTACCCCAGTGTCCCTGAGCCCTCCCTGTGTCTATTGCAGCCTTTGCCTCCTTGCCTCTCAGCCCCCAGCCAGCCACATGGAGCCGTGACCCCACCAGGCCACCCGACTTTGCACCCACATGACCCCAGGCCAGAGTCAGCCTCCCGGGGGTCGTACCGGCCAGGCCGCACACACCTGGCTCCACCACAGCCAGACCACAGACCAGACATGACGTGGAGGCGAGCAGCCACCACTGGTGGGACAGGAAGTGGGCAAATGACCCCATCTGTGGGCCAGACACAGTCACGCAGCCCCTCCCGGCCCACCCCTCACAACCTCAGCCCACCGACAACACTAATGGCCCAGAGTAGGGCAGGTGGTTGCTGAGACCCTGCGGCCATCAGGTGGGAATGCAGGAGACCCAGGCCTTCATCCTCAACTTCAATGCTCTTGGGAGGCAGATGGACATACAGCCCTGGGCCACCTGGCTGAGGGAAGCCTGAGCCTCTCAGATGCAGTGGACCCTCCAGCAGCCTTGAGCATGTGGGTCCAGATGTGGCTCAGGCGTCCTCACTTCAGTCAGCCCGTCCTGACCCTGCTGTGCCCTAGAGGATGGAGAACAGGCACCAGGACAGAGAGCAGATGGAGAAAGGAGGGTCGGCATGACGCCCCAGATCACAGGGCCGAGCTGTAACAGGCAGCTAGCTAGGTGAATGTGGGCTGGGCTGGGCTGAACTGTTCTGGGCTGGGCTGGGCTGAACTGGGCTGTTCTGGACTGAACTGGGCTGAACTGGGCTGAACTGGGATGAGCTGGGCTGGGCTGAACTGGACTAAACTGGGCTGAGCTGGTCTGTTCTGGACTGAACTGGGCTGAACTGAGCTGGGCTTGGCTGGGCTGAACTGGGCTGAACTGGGCTGGAATGGGCTGAGCTGAGTTGAACTGGGCTGAATTGGGCTGAACTGAGCTGAGCTGAGCTGGGCTGAGCTGAGTTGAACTGGGCTGAACTGAGCTGACCTGGGCTGAGCTGGGCTGAGCTGGGCTGAGCTGAGCTGAACGGGGCTGAGCTGGGCTGGGCTGAACTGGGCTGAACTGAGCTGACTTGAGCTGAGCTGGGCTGAACTGGGCTGAACTGAGCTGACCTGGGCTGAGCTGGGCTGAACTGGGCTGAGCTGAGCTGGGCTGAACTGGGCTGAACTGGGCTGAGCTGGTCTGTTCTGGACTGAACTGGGCTGAACTGAGCTGGGCTTGGCTGGGCTGAACTGGGCTGAACTGGGCTGGAATGGGCTGAGCTGAGTTGAACTGGGCTGAATTGGGCTGAACTGAGCTGAGCTGAACTGGGCTGAATTGGGCTGAACTGGGCTGAACTGAGCTGACCTGGGCTGAGCTGGGCTGAGCTGGGCTGAGCTGAGCTGGGCTGAGCTAGGCTGGGCTGAACTGGGCTGAACTGAGCTGACTTGGGCTGAGCTGGGCTGAACTGGGCTGAGCTGGGCTGGGCTGAACTGGGCTGAACTGAGCTGACCTGGGCTGAGCTGGGCTGAACTGGGCTGAGCTGGGCTGAGCTGGCCTGAGCTGAGCTGAGTTAAACTGGGCTGAACTGGGCTGAACTGGGCTGAGCTGGGCTGGGCTGGGCTAGGTTGAGCTAAACCAGGCTGGGCTGGGCTGAGTTGAACTGGGCTGAGCTGGGCTAAGCTGAGCTGGGCTGGGCTGAGCTGAGCTGAGCTGAGCTGGGCTAGGTTGAGCTAAACTGGGCTGGGCTGGGCTGAGTTGAACTGGGCTGAGCTGGGATGAACTGGGCTGAACTGGGCTGAGCTGGGCTGGGCTGGGCTAGGTTGAGCTAAACCAGGCTGGGCTGAGCTGAGTTGAACTGGGCTGAGCTGGGCTGAGCTGGACTGGGCTGGGCTGAGCTGGGCTGGGCTGGGTTGAGCTGAGCTGAGCTGAGCTGGGCTGAGCTGAGCTGGGCTAGGTTGAGCTAAACCGGTCTAGGCTGGGCTGAGTTGAACTAGGCTGAGCTGGGATGAACTGGGCTGAACTGGGCTGAGCTGGGCTGGGCTGGGCTAGGTTGAGTTAAACCGGGCTGGGCTAGGCTGAGCTTAGCTGGGTTGCACTGGGCTGAGCTGGGCTGGGCTGAGCTGGGCTGAGCTGGGCTGAGCTGGGCTGGACTGGACTAAACTGTTCTGGGCTGAGCTGAGCTGAGCTGAGCTGGGCTGAGCTGAGCTGGGCTGAGCTAGGCTGAACTGGGCTGAACTTGGCTGAGCTAAACCAGGCTGGGCTGGGCTGGGATGAGCTGAGCTGGTTTGCCCTGGGCTGAGCTCGGTTGGGCTGAGCTGAACTGTTCTGGGCTGGGCTGAGCTGGGCTGAGCTGGGCTGGGCTGGGCTAAGCTGAGCTGAGCTGAGCTGCGCTGAGTTGAACTGGACTGAGCTGGGCTGGGCTGGGCTGAGCTTACCTGGGCTGAACTGGGCTTAACTGGGCTGAGCTGAGCTGGGCTGAGCTGGACTGAGCTGGGCTGGGCTGGGCTGAGCTTACCTGGGCTGAACTGGGCTTAACTGGGCTGAGCTGAGCTGGGCTGAGCTGGGCTGAGCTGGGCTGGGCTGGGCTAAGCTGAGCTGAGCTGAGCTGCGTTGAGTTGAACTGGACTGAGCTGGGCTGGGCTGGGCTGAGCTTACCTGGGCTGAACTGGGCTTAACTGGGCTGAGCTGAGCTGGGCTGAGCTGAGCTGGGCTAGGCTGAACTAAACCAGGCTGGGCTGGGCTGGGCTGGGCTGAGCTTCGCTGGGTTGCACTGGGCTGAGCTGGGCTGGGCTGGGCTGAGCTGAGCTGAGCTGGGCTGAGCTGAGCTGGGCTGAGCTGGGCTGAGCTGGGCTGAGCTGGGCTGAGCTGAGCCGGGCTGAACTGGGCTGAACTGGGCTGAGCTGGGCTGAGCTGGGCTGAGCTGGGCTAAGCTGAGCTGAGCTGAGTTGAACTGGGCTGAGCTGAGCTGAGCTGGGCTGAGCTGGGCTGAACTGGGCTGAGCTAAACCGGGCTGGGCTGGGCTGAGCTTAGCTGGCTTGCCCTGGGCTGAGCTGGGTTGGGCTGAGCTAAGCTGAGCTGAGCTGGATTGCACTGGGCTGAGCTGAACTGTTCTGGGCTGGGCTGAGCTGGGCTGAGCTGGGCTGGGCTGGGCTAAGCTGAACTGAGCTGAGCTGCACTGAGTTGAACTGGACTGAGCTGGGCTGGGCTGGGCTGGGCTGAGCTGAGCTGGGCTGAGCTGGGCTTAACTGGGCTGAGCTGAGCTGGGCTGAGCTGAGCTGGGCTGGGCTGAACTGGGCTGAACTGAGCTGACCTGGGCTGAGCTGGGCTGAACTGGGCTGAACTGAGCTGACCTGGGCCGAGCTGGGCTGAGCTGGGCTGAGCTGAGTTGAACTGGGCTGAACTGGGCTGAACTGAGCTGACCTGGGCTGAGCTGGGCTGAACTGGGCTGAACTGAGCTGACCTGGGCCGAGCTGGGCTGAGCTGGGCTGAGCTGAGTTGAACTGGGCTGAACTGGGCTGAGCTGGGCTCAGCTGGGCTCAGCTGAGTTGAACTGGGCTGAGCTGGGCTGAGCTGAGTTGAACTGGGCTGAGCTGGGCTGAACTTGGCTGAGCTGGACTGAACTGGGCTGAACTGAGCTGACCTGGGCTGAGCTGAGTTGAATTGAGCTGACCTGGGCTGAGCTGGGCTTAGCTGGGCTGAGCTGGGCTGAGCTGGGTTGACCTGGACTGAGCTGGCCTGAACTGGGCTGGGCTAGGGTGCAAGGGAAGGTGTTGTTTGGGTTAGCGTCAGCCCCCAGAGATCTGGTCTCCAGCCAGGCTGGCCCCTGTGTTCCTCGGGGATGCATGAGGGCCATGCTACTTCCTTTGCAGCCATGATCCCCTCTCTCCTCACCAGTCCTTGAAGGAAATTGGTCCTGTATGAGCAGATCATGCCTTGTGTTCTTGACTTTTCCAGCAGGGATATCCCAGGACTGAGTTGGAATTAGGCCTCTGACCTCCAAAACTTCATAGGCCACAGAGGTCAACTGTCACTGATCTGGAGGCTGCGGGTGGGTGGGTGGATGGGGACCCTGACTGGTTGGTGGGAAGGGGGTCCCAGAGGAACAGACCTCATCTCCTGCCCTGTGCCACCTCTTACCTGGCAACTGGCCCTGGTGCAGACTCGCTTCAAGCCTGGACTGCTCTGCCTGTGCCCCCGCTCTGGGCCCACCTGTCATGGTCCCCAAAGCCCAACAGAGAGCGTGTCTGTGCCCACTGCACAGATGGGAAGCTGAAAGTCCAGCAGCGCGTGCGGACTCAGCCAGTGAGTGGGAGAGCCGTGTTCAATAACCACGAATCCCGTCTGGGAGTGGCCTGTGCCCGAGGCCTTCTCCCAGGAACATGTCCAGGTCCTCGTGCTAGAACCCTGACAAGCACGTTCAGAAACAGTGCAGGAGGACCCAGGCAGCCGGTTCCGACCCCAGGTCCACGGCACGTGAGCTGAATGACCTCAGGGCTGTCACTAACCCTCTCTGTGCCAGATTCCTCCAGTGTAAAGGAGAAACGGGCATCATCCCGGGCTCGTGAGGCCGTCACGGGTCCAGGCAGCATGCGGGCCCACCGCCTCACGGAGCGTCCTGTGTTGCAGAGCCCAAAGCCAGCCCCCGTGTCTTCCCGCTGAGCCTCAAGACCAGTGACCCAGCCGGGCAAGTGGTCATCGCCTGCCTGGTGCAAGGGTTCTTCCCGCCGGAGCCCGTGACAGTGACTTGGAGCCCCAGCAAGGAAGGCGCGTCCATCCGGAACTTCCCCGCGGTGAAGTCTGCTTCTGGGAACCTGTACACCACGAGCAGCCAGCTGACCCTGCCGGCCAGCCAGTGCCCCGATGGCACGTCCCTGCAATGCCACGTGGAGCACTACTCCGTCACCAGCCCGGCCGTGTCTGTGCCCTGCAGAGGTCAGAGGGCAGGCTGGGGCGGGGCGGGGGCCACCACATTCTCACCCTGACCCGCCACCTGGAACTCCCCTGGGACGAGAGTGGGCTGCCGGGCCCAGCTCCCGGCGAGTGGCCGAGACAGGCACCCGGGAAGGAGCTGGAGGGAGGGGGAGGGGAGGTGGGCAGAGGGGCTCACTGACCTGCTCAACCTTCCCCCCAGTTCCAGGTGACTGCCCCCCTCCTCAGTGTTCCCCGTGCAATGAACCCCACCTGTCACTACACAAGCCCGCCCTCGAGGACCTGCTTCTGGGCTCCAATGCCAGCATCACGTGCACACTGAGCGGCCTGAAAAACCCCAAGGGTGCCCTGTTTTCCTGGACACCCTCAGGGGGGAAGGAGGCCATCCAGAAGCCCCCGGAGCGTGACTCCTGTGGCTGCTACAGTGTGTCCAGTGTCCTTCCAGGCTGCGCTGAGCCATGGAACCGTGGGGAGAACTTCTCCTGCACCGCCACCCATCCCGAGCTCAAGACGCCAAAAACTGACACCATCTCCAAAGTCCTAGGTGGGCCCAGACCCTGACCGTGAGGTGCCATTGAGCAACTCCTTGGCCTGCCTTCTCCCTCAAGCCCCTGGGCTTAGAGGCTCCCACCCACATTTTACTAGAGGACACTGAGGCTTGGGGTGCCCAGACCCCCCACCCGGCTCTCTGCCCTGCGGGGAACCCTTTCCCGAGGACACTGAGGCTTGGGGTGCCCAGACCCCCCACCCGGCTCTCTGCCCTGCGGGGAACACTTTCCCGAGGACACTGAGGCTTGGGGTGCCCAGACCCCCCACCTGGCTCTCTGCCCTCTGGGGAACACTTTCCCGAGGACACTGAGGCTTGGGGTGCCCAGACCCCCCACCTGGCTCTCTGCCCTCTGGGGAACACTTTCCCGAGGACACTGAGGCTTGGGGTGCCCAGACCCCCCACCCGGCTCTCTGCCCTGCGGGGAACCCTTTCCCGAGGACACTGAGGCTTGGGGTGCCCAGACCCTTAACCCAGCTTTCTGCCCTCCAGAGAACACTTTCCGGCCCCAGGTCCACCTGCTGCCGCCGCCGTCGGAAGAGCTGGCCCTCAATGAGCTGGTGTCGCTGACGTGCCTCGTGCGAGGCTTCAGCCCCGAGGACGTGCTGGTACGATGGCTGCAAGGATCCCAGGAGCTGTCCCGGGAGAAGTACCTGACCTGGGGCCCCCTGCAGGAGCCCGACCAGAGCATCCCCACCTTTGCCACGACCAGCGTGCTGCGAGTGTCGGCCGAGGACTGGAAGCAGGGGGAGAAGTTCTCCTGCATGGTGGGTCACGAGGCCCTGCCCCTGGCCTTCACCCAGAAGACCATCGACCGCCTGGCGGGTAAACCCACCCACGTCAACGTGTCTGTGGTCATGTCGGATGTGGAAGGCGTCTGCTATTGAACTGCCCACCTGCCCCTCCCTGAATAAACTCCGTACTGGCCCAAAGCAGCCCCACGCTTCCTTCAGGCTGCCTGTCTGTCCATATTCAGGGTCTGCGGCCAGGGCACGGCAGGGCCCGCAGCGGGGAGGGTGACTGCTGCCCTGACCCTTTGGGGCCTCACTTTCCTTGCTCGGCCTTCACACCCGTGTGTGTGTGTGTGTGTGTGTGTGTGTGTGAGCACATGGTCCACAGCAAGGCAAGCTGGGAGCCAAACCCGAGGTCGACAGTCAGCGAGGTGGGCACAGCCCAGTGGGTCCTGAGCAGCGGGCACCACGCAAGTCCTCAGTGGGCAGGTGACGTGGTCTTGGATCTCAGAAAAGGCCTCTAGGGGCAGCTGTGAGGGACGAGAGGGAGGCAGGAGAGCAGGTGGCCGGTGAGGAGGCTGGTGTCACCATCAGGGGCCACGGCAGGAATGAGGGGAGGGCAGGATCCTAGGGACTCGCACCACAGGTGGTGAAACGTACACGGTTGTGGGACGGCCTCACTGATGCACCCAGCGAGGGAGCCACCCTGCACCAAACGACTCTGTAGGCAGCACACACATGCCCCAGGCTCACACTCACGCGCACACACACACACGTCTAGATGCAGGAAGCTCACAGCCCAGACCCGGGTCCACGAAGGCAAGGGGGCGGGGGTTGTTCCCTGCCCAAGATTCCCCACCTTGCCTGTGTGCTCCCCGGGCACAGCTCAGGGCCCAGTTCCACAGACCCTCCCAGGCAGCCCCTGCTCCCTGCCTGACCCCCGGATTCAGGTCTCCCATCTCTTCCTGGACCCGAGTATGGATATGGCAAGGGCAGGCCGGGGAGGGGTGAGGAGAGACAGCTCCCACCAGGGCCCCTCTGCAGCTGCTGCTGCGGGAGGCCCCGGCAGGAAGACAGAGCTTAGAGGCCCTACCGTGGCCACCGTGGGACACCTGGAGGCATAGCTCCCACAAGGGGGCAGCGGGGCCCCTGCTCTCATCTCAGACACCTGCTGGGCTTCCCCACGGGACCTGGCCTCTGGCCTCCTGCCACTGCTCCCAGAGCCAAAGTGAGCTGGGGATGCCACCCACATGGCCACTGCTCCCCTCTCAAAAGTCTGGCCACCAAGGGAGCCAGTGCCTGGCCCAGAGAAAGAACTTCCTAAAGAGATGGGGGAGAGGAAGAGTCAATAGATGAGGGGGACAGCAGACAGACAGCAGACAGTCAGGCAGACACAACACAGGACATGTTATGGAAGGAAGGATGGACAGACAGGTGGATGGTAGGAAGGAGAGGGACGGACCGACGGATGGAAGGATGGATGACTGGATGTGTCAGCATGTGACAAGCAGATCCAAATCCCACTTAACACAGAAGGTCTGTGCCCTAAGACCCTGAAGACAGCCCATGCTGGTGGCCTTCACCTGGGCCTCCCTCAAACTCCTTGTAGCCTATCAGCCACATTCCCTGGGAAAGCAGCATGCCCTCAGACCCAGAGCCCTGTCTCACCCCGGAGCATCCGAGGGTGGCATGTCTGGTCCTCTCTGACCCCACCCAGGGCCCAGGCCCAGGCCAAGCCAAGAACATAGGGCTTGCTGAGGGCTTGCTGAGCACACAGACGGGGCGGGCATCCAGGAGGCCTTGGGCTGGAGCTCCATTTAGAGCAGCAGAACTCTGGCCCTGCCAGGTCTCTCTCCCCAAGGTCCTGCCAGGACTCCCTCAGACATGGGGGGCCTTGGGCATCTGAAAAACTGCAGGGGTCCCAGCCCCTTCCCTGGGCACCTGTCACCCCATCCTCCCTGAGGCAGCCCCAGTCCTGCGAGAGGGCACCCCACTGTCCCGACCCCGAGGGCGCGTGGAAGGGAAGGCCTGGGCTCGCGCCCACCTGTGCAGGCATGGGTCTGGCAGACTCTCAGTGTCTTGCAGATTTCCGGGAGCCACTTCCCTGGCTGGTGCTGGACGTACCGCAGGAGGACCTGGAGGAAGACGCCCCAGGAGCCAGCCTGTGGCCCACCACGGTCACCTTGCTCACCCTCTTCCTACTGAGTCTCTTCTACAGCACAGCGCTGACCGTGACAAGTGTGCGGGGCCCAACCGACAGCAGAGAGGGCCCCCAGTACTGAGCAGAAGCCAGCCAGGCACACAGGTGGGGTGAGGAGGCAGAGGGGTGGGCTGACAGGGACAGGGGGCTCGGCCACCAGAGCATCTGCCTACTCCACACCCTTGGGGTTGAGGGGGGGGGGGTGGTCTGGCCTCCCAGGGAGGTGATCCCCTCACAGACACTGAGGATGTGGGCGATCCTGGGGCCGGGGCTTCAATGTCCCCCAGCAGGCTCTGGGAGTTAGGTTCCCTGGGTGAAGTCATTGTAGGATTCAATCTGTCTCCCCTGAGGCAGGCCAGGGCTGGGACAGGGCACTGGCAAGGAACTCCCTTGGACCCTGACCCCACTGTGTTTGCAGGGAGGAGGCTGGACGAGCTTCTGGGAAGCCCAGCTGGATGTCAGAGCTCAGTGCTGCTCAGAAACTGCCCGCCCACCCACACACACAGGCCGTGCTGGCACAATAAACTGATCCCAAAGGCAAAGGTTCTCAGACTCTGAATGAGAGGAGGGAAAAGAGAGGGACAGAGGTTTGGGGTAAGGGGACACCTCCCTCAAGGCCCAGGGTGAGGGTCCTTCACCTAGAACCCACCTGATCTGATCCTCCATAAGGCACAGGCACAGGACAAGAACTGTCCTTCACCAAGGACAGTATGAAGCAAGACTCCTGCCAAGAACAGCACCCAGCACCCTGGTCTTGGTCACTGGGCCCTTGTCCTGGTCACTGAGCCCAAGTCATGATTCACTGAGACCTGATCATGATCACTGAGGCCCTGGTCCTCATCACTGAGCCCTGGTCCTGGTCACTGAGCTCTAGTCCTGATCACTGGCCCCTATAGGGTCCTTGTGACTTAGCCCTGGTCCTCATCACTAAGACCTGGTCCTCATCATTGGGCCCTAGTCCTGATCACTGTGACCTGGTCCTGGTCACTGAGCCCTGGTTCTGGTCACTGAGCCCTAGTTATGATCACTGGTCCCTAGTCCTGGTCACTAAGCCCTAGTCCTGGTCACTGAGACCTGGCTATGATCACTGGGCCTTGGTCCTGATCACTGAGACCTGGTCTTGCTCACTGAGCTCTGGTCCTGATCACTGACCCCTAGTCCTTGTGACTGAGCTTTGGTCCCTGTCACTGGGTCCTGGTCCTGGTCACTGGGCCCTGATTCTGGTCACTGAGCCTTGGACCTAATCACTAAGCCATGGTCCTGGCCACTGAGCCTGGGTCCTAATCATTGTGCCTGGCCCTTGTCACTGAGCCCTGGTCCTGACATTGTACCCTGGTACTCATCACTCAGCCCTGGTCTAGTCACTGTGGCCTGATCTAATCACCATGTCCCTGTCATGATTATTTTATTCTGATCACTTATCCATGGTCCTCAACACTGAACCCTGTTCCTGATCACTGGTCCCTGGTCTGATGACTGAGTTCTAGTCCTGATCACTGAGCCTGGTCTTCTTGGTCACTGAGCCTGGTCCTGATCAGTGAGCCCTGGTCCTGGTCACTGAACCCTGGCCTTGGTCACTGAGCCTTGGTCCTAGTCACTAAGCCTGGTCCTGGTCACTGAGCCTGGTCTTCTTGGTCACTGAGCCTGGTCCTGATCAGTGAGCCCTGGTCCTGGTCACTGAGCCCTGGCCTTGGTCACTGAGCCTGGTCCTGATCACTGAGCCTGGTCTTGGTCACTAAGCCTGAGCTTTGTCCTAGTCACCGAGCCCTCGTCCTGGTCACTGAGCCCTGGTCTTGATCACTGAGCCCTGGTCCTGGTCACTGAGCCCTGGTCCTGGATCACTGAGCCCTGGTCCTAGTCACTGAGTCTTGTCTGGTCACTGAGCCCTCATCCTGATCACTGAGCCTGGTCTTGATCACTGAGCCTTGGTCTTGGTCACTGAGTCTGGTCCTGGTCACTGAGCCTGTTCCATACCACTGAGTCCTGGTCCTGGTCACTGAGTCTTGTCTGGTCACTGAGCCCTCATCCTGATCACTGAGCCCTGGTCCTGATCACTGAGCCCTGGTACTGGTCACTGAGCCCTGGTCTTGGTCACTGAGCCTGGGCCTGATCACTGAGCCTGGGCCTTATCACTCTGCCCTGGTCCTGGTCACTGAGCCCTGGCCTTGGTCACTGAGCCCTCATCCTGATCACTGAGCCCTGGTCCTGGTCACTGAGCCCTGGTCCTGGTCACTGAGCCCTGGTCCTAGTCACTGAGTCTTGTCTGGTCACTGAGCCCTCATCCTGATCACTGAGCCTTGGTCTTGGTCACTGAGTCTGGTCCTGGTCACTGAGCCTGTTCCATACCACTGAGCCCTGGTCCTGGTCACTGAGTCTTGTCTGGTCACTGAGCCCTCATCCTGATCACTGAGCCCTGGTCCTGGTCACTGAGCCCTGGTTTTGGTCACTGAGCCTGGGCCTGGTCACTGAGTCTGGGCCTGGTCATTCTGCCCTGGTCCTGGTCACTGAGCCTGGTCTTGGTCCCTGAGCCTGGTCCTGGTCACTAATTCCAATCCCTGGTCACTGACCCTGCTCCTGGTCACTCTGCCCTGATCCTGTCACTAATCCCAATTCTGGGTCACTGAGCCCTGGACCTAAAAACTGAGTCCTAGTGTTCATTACATGGTCAGGTCCTGAGTTAGTGGCCATTTATTCTGAGTTGGAGCCCTTGTTCATGGCCTGCATCACACTTAGATCCTGAGTTCTATTCCCATGCTTTGGGTTCTTAGTCCTGACCCTCATCAGAGTGCCTGCATGGTAGAGAGGGAGCCTCCCAGGTGATCCAAGACCCTCTTGGTCTGGGCACTAGATGGAGGGCGAGGTGATGACCCCATGTCTGGCCTCATCTTTTCCAGGGCCCAGCTGGCATGAGGCAGAGCCCCCATCCATGAGGGTCCCCGATACAGGGGAAGGGAGGAGGCGATGGTGTTTGTGTTCTCTTGTTTTTCTCTTTCTTCTCAGGCTTCACCTGCTGAACACCCAAAATAGTCCTAGGGGAGGCTGAGTCATTGTGAGTGCGGCCCAGGCCAGGTGTCCCAGCCAGAGACTGCTATTCTGAGAATCAGTCCCGAAAACAGAGATCTGGCCAGATGGCCCTGGGGCCTGGGGCCTGGGCAAGGGTCTGGAGGCTGTGGTGGCAGAGAAGTCCCCAAGACCTGCAGAACACTCCAGCCCCCACCACACGTGGGCCCGCATCAGGCCAGGATCAGTCAGGGTCTGTCCAGGGTCAGCTGGGATCACCTTGGACAGCCAGTGTCAGTCTAGAATCAGCCAGGATCAGCCAGGGTCAAACAGGGTCAGCCCGGGGTCAGCCTAGGTGTTGGCAGGATCTGAACAGGTTCTTCTGACATCCACAGGTCAGTAGGGCTCTCACCGGCCACAGGACTCAGCGGCATGCAGCCTCTAAGGCTTCTGAGGGTTGTGCCCACAAAACAGCCAGGCCAGGTGGGACCCTGGCCTTAGAGTCTGACATTGACCTCTGCTGGCCCTGCACCCACACACCCCTCCCTCTGTCGTGCTTCCTCTGTGTTAGGCCTCACAGGCAGCGATAGACTGTGGGCACAGCCCGGGGACTCCAGCAGGCATCCCCCTGGGCTGTGGACCAGGACAGGTACATTCCACAGGGCTCACGGCAGGACCCATATCCCACACCGGGGGACACTGAGGGTCCAGGAAGGGCAGACCACACCAGGGTCAGTGAGAGAGACAGAGAGAGAGACAAAGACAAGAGGGGAGAGAGACAGACAGGGGGAGGTGAAGACAATGGACAGGAGAAAGGAACAGAGAGAGCTGCAGAGAGAAGGTCAAGGCAAAGACACAGAGACGGGGCAGGACACGGGGCAGGCGCTGGAGACAAGCCCCTCACACATGCACCTGCACACCCATGCACGCTCACACACTCCTGCCTCCCTACACACGCACTCAGAGACGTGCCCGTGAACACACACTGACCTCCTCGGTCTCCAGCTCACACACTCACTCATGTCCAGAGGGGGACATTCAGA
Organism: Panthera onca; assembly: GCF_046562875.1. Taxonomy (NCBI): domain Eukaryota; kingdom Metazoa; phylum Chordata; class Mammalia; order Carnivora; family Felidae; genus Panthera; species Panthera onca. Next base: position 146,009,619 of record NC_138344.1, on the reverse strand, counting down.
CCCCCACATGCACACTCACACTCTCACACCCATTCTCCTCCCTCCAGGCCCTGGGGGCTCAGGGAGTCCCACTGAGGCTCACGCAGGCCCACCACTCCCTGTGGGGCTGAGCAACGTACCCGGGTGTCTGGGTCCCAGCCTCACCACTCACTAGACCTGTGCCTCCCGGCCCGCCTTGGGGGTCCCATCTGTGAGGTGGGCACAGGCTCAGGGAAGCCCACGGCTCAGGGAAGGCCCCCACACCAACGGTGCAGGAACATGAGGGCAGAGGTCAGCCAGCAGCTGGGAGCAGCCGAGCAAGTCCTGGGCCAGAGCCAGGGGGCTGTGTGCAGGTGGGGGCAGAGCAGCCTGGGGACCCCCTGTGCCCCTCCGGGGTCTGGCCCCTCGGCCGGTGGGGAGCCCAGCCAGCCCTGTGCACCGTTCACCGTCACTGTGCTGGCCGCAGCGGGGCCTCTGGGCCTCGAGGAGAAACCCGCAGGCCTGCCTGGGTCCCCAACAGGGGGCCGGGAAGTGGGGGCCCCCGTGCCGGGGGAGGCAGGAGACTCAGGCCTGGGGCCGGCGCAGGGTCCCCCACAAGGGCGCTGACAGCCAGGGCCGTGGGCCAGAGAGCAAGACAGCCACACGGCACAGCCTGAGGACAGGGAGGGACACCTGGAGGTCGTCAGGACAGAGGGCAGGGTGAACTTCCAGAGTGCTGGGGGCCCTGGCAGGGAGCACTGGGTAATGCACAGGTGCCCCATCACCGTGCTCCACACCCGAAGCCACCAGAGCACTGCGTGTCGACCACGCTCAGCAGCAAGAATGAAAAACGCTCTCAGCCCAGGTCCCACCACACGTCTGTGTCCCGTGTGTCCATGTCCCTCCGGCCCCTCCTCTCCTCCTCTGCACATTCGAAGGCCCCTCTGAAGACCCTTGCTGAGGAGGGCATGTGGGGGGGGGGGGCTAAGGGGCAGGGTACGCCCGGGCTGACCCCCAAGCCTCCTGGCGATCCTCACTCAGCATGTGCCTCTAAAGACCAGGGGCTTTGCAGACGGCCATGCCACCCTGCCATTCCAAGCGAGGACTCCTGACTTCTCGGGGTCCCCCGGACCCACACACATCCCCTCGCCCCCGCACCGTGTCCCCTGTTCTCGGGCTCCCACCCGGACCCCCCGCCCTGTTCCCCTGGCCCTGCCCTGCGGTTCCAGCAGTGGGTCTGGGCACGGGGGCGGCCCCCGCTCCTTGGACCCTCGATCCCAGGCGGTGAGCCCCCAGCCCTCTCTGGAGCTTGCGGAGCTGCAGGTCTGGGCTCGGCGGCCCCTGGCAGTCACTGCCCCGTTGTGGCCCCCAGACTCGCCCACAGGGTGGGGCAGCATCGTGACTCTCTAGAGAGTCACAGGTCAGGACCACTGGCCTCGGACATGCTTTCTCTGGGGGTCACAAGATGCCTTGGGGCCCCCGTCCCCTGGCTGCCGTGTGCAGTAGGGGCCCGGGGTCCAGGCAGAGGTGGGGGCACCGGGGTGAGGGCCGTGCTTTCACTGAGGGTCACAAGATGGGGTCTCCCGCTTCTTCATTCCCTCTCCATGTGTCAGCTGGGACCCCCCCCCCCCGCCACCTCCTCAAAGGAGAAGTTCCCTCATCTGCTATTAGCTGGTGATTGTGGAGCAGGGATCATTCTGGAATGAGCACTGCTGCCTTCCCCTTACTCCTGTTTTCAGAATAAGGACCTGAATCAGTTCCCCCTGTCAAGGGATCTCACTGGAACACGAACTGCTTGGCGCCCCTTCATGCTGCCATGCTTTCCCCGCCCCCCATCACCCTCCCTGGGCATCTCCCTCCATTTGCTCTGGTGACACACTGCAGTTCCCAGGGGACCGGCCCTGGCTGGTGTCCTGCAAACACCAGTGGGGGGGGGGGGGGGGGTCATGGCAGTCCTGGGCCTCCTGGCCTGCTGGCTCCAGCAGCGTGCCGACGGGCACTCCCCCTCTCGGCACCCTCACTGAGATCCCGGTGGGGGGGAGCAGGGGTCTGGTGGCAGCTCCCTCCCCCTGCCTCTGGGGCCCAACTCCAGGGCCTGACACGGTGCTCTCTCCCGCCACCCCACCCCCACCAGGACAGGTGTGACAGGCTCCAGGCTCTGTCTCTGCCCCAGTTACTCATTTTGGGCAAACCAGGCCCTAGATGTGACATGCAAATGGCTGTCTGTTCCAAACTGAGAAACGTCTTTCTCACCCTCTGGGGCCGTTCCCCAAAATAGCTTGCATCGGTCCCCACCTGCAGCCCCAGCCACCGCCCCCCACAGCATGGCCGGGTTGGCCTAGGCCTTGGGTTCGGGGGATCCTCCACCCCTGCCAGCTGGCAGAGGCCCACCTCGGGTCAGTGACAGAGTCACTGCCCTGCCCGTGGGGACTTCAGCTTGTCCTCCTTGTCCCATCTTTGTCATCGGGGTCCCCAGGGAGGCCACCCTGCAGGCTAGCCTGCGAGGGTCCAAGCCCCAGGGCTGGTGGGTGTAGAGGGACCACAAGGGAGCAGAGGAGAAGGTGTGCGGTCCCCACCCTACACACCGGGGCAGCGAGGCTCAGTAGGGCCAGGGGGCTGGCCCCAGGTCACATGGGGATGGGCACTGCTGTCCCGGGCTATGGCTGTGGGTGACCACAGCACCTGAGCCCCTGTCAGCCTGTGGCCCCCCTGCCCTGCCCAGGCCTGGCCTTGTCCCCACCCTACCTGTCCTCCACCTCCCTTTGTCCCTCTGTCTCCTTCCCTGTTTGTCTGTCTGTCCCTGCCTCTTTCTACCTCTGTGTCTCCCTGTCTCCCTCTTTCTCACTGTCTCTCTTCCTGTCTGTGTCTTTCTGTCTCTCTCTCTCCACCTGTGTCTCTTCATGTCTCAATCTGGCATGTAAGGGGAAGGCAGCGGTGCTCATTCCAGAATGATCCCTGCTCCACAATCACCAGCTAATAGCAGATGAGGGAACTTCTCCTTTGAGGAGGTGGCGGGGGGGGGGGGGTCCCAGCTGACACATGGAGAGGGAATGAAGAAGCGGGAGACCCCATCTTGTGACCCTCAGTGAAAGCACGGCCCTCACCCCGGTGCCCCCACCTCTGCCTGGACCCCGGGCCCCTACTGCACACGGCAGCCAGGGGACGGGGGCCCCAAGGCATCTTGTGACCCCCAGAGAAAGCATGTCCGAGGCCAGTGGTCCTGACCTGTGACTCTCTAGAGAGTCACGATGCTGCCCCACCCTGTGGGCGAGTCTGGGGGCCACAACGGGGCAGTGACTGCCAGGGGCCGCCGAGCCCAGACCTGCAGCTCCGCAAGCTCCAGAGAGGGCTGGGGGCTCACCGCCTGGGATCGAGGGTCCAAGGAGCGGGGGCCGCCCCCGTGCCCAGACCCACTGCTGGAACCGCAGGGCAGGGCCAGGGGAACAGGGCGGGGGGTCCGGGTGGGAGCCCGAGAACAGGGGACACGGTGCGGGGGCGAGGGGATGTGTGTGGGTCCGGGGGACCCCGAGAAGTCAGGAGTCCTCGCTTGGAATGGCAGGGTGGCATGGCCGTCTGCAAAGCCCCTGGTCTTTAGAGGCACATGCTGAGTGAGGATCGCCAGGAGGCTTGGGGGTCAGCCCGGGCGTACCCTGCCCCTTAGCCCCCCCCCCCCACATGCCCTCCTCAGCAAGGGTCTTCAGAGGGGCCTTCGAATGTGCAGAGGAGGAGAGGAGGGGCCGGAGGGACATGGACACACGGGACACAGACGTGTGGTGGGACCTGGGCTGAGAGCGTTTTTCATTCTTGCTGCTGAGCGTGGTCGACACGCAGTGCTCTGGTGGCTTCGGGTGTGGAGCACGGTGATGGGGCACCTGTGCATTACCCAGTGCTCCCTGCCAGGGCCCCCAGCACTCTGGAAGTTCACCCTGCCCTCTGTCCTGACGACCTCCAGGTGTCCCTCCCTGTCCTCAGGCTGTGCCGTGTGGCTGTCTTGCTCTCTGGCCCACGGCCCTGGCTGTCAGCGCCCTTGTGGGGGACCCTGCGCCGGCCCCAGGCCTGAGTCTCCTGCCTCCCCCGGCACGGGGGCCCCCACTTCCCGGCCCCCTGTTGGGGACCCAGGCAGGCCTGCGGGTTTCTCCTCGAGGCCCAGAGGCCCCGCTGCGGCCAGCACAGTGACGGTGAACGGTGCACAGGGCTGGCTGGGCTCCCCACCGGCCGAGGGGCCAGACCCCGGAGGGGCACAGGGGGTCCCCAGGCTGCTCTGCCCCCACCTGCACACAGCCCCCTGGCTCTGGCCCAGGACTTGCTCGGCTGCTCCCAGCTGCTGGCTGACCTCTGCCCTCATGTTCCTGCACCGTTGGTGTGGGGGCCTTCCCTGAGCCGTGGGCTTCCCTGAGCCTGTGCCCACCTCGCAGATGGGACCCCCAAGGCGGGCCGGGAGGCACAGGTCTAGTGAGTGGTGAGGCTGGGACCCAGACACCCGGGTACGTTGCTCAGCCCCACAGGGAGTGGTGGGCCTGCGTGAGCCTCAGTGGGACTCCCTGAGCCCCCAGGGCCTGGAGGGAGGAGAATGGGTGTGAGAGTGTGAGTGTGCATGTGGGGGTCTGAATGTCCCCCTCTGGACATGAGTGAGTGTGTGAGCTGGAGACCGAGGAGGTCAGTGTGTGTTCACGGGCACGTCTCTGAGTGCGTGTGTAGGGAGGCAGGAGAGTGTGAGTGTGCACGTGTTCTGAGTGTGTAAAAGGAGGGCTGAGCGTGTGTTTTGGTCCGTGGGAGTCTGGAGCCGGGTGTGGGCCCCATGCTGTTCAGTGTGTGGGACGGAGTCGTTCCTCTGCGCTTCTGCGTGCCGTGCGTGTTCCACGGGCGTGCCGTGCGCGAGTGGGTTCCACACGTCCGTCTCTGTGTAGGTCCTGGCCACCCGCCCTGGAGCGCAGGCGCCTCCGTGAGGCTCAATCACAGGGGTCCTCGCCCTCGCCGCTCGTCCTGCCGGGGAGCAGGCCCGGCCCCGGCCCCCGGGGGCTCCTCAGCTCGCCGAGCGCCCCTGCTCCCTGCTGGGGCCGGCCTACCACACCCTGACGGCCAGCCGGGCCCTGTCACTGCCCACGGGGCTCAGGGGGTGTGAGGAGAAGCAGGAGAGGCCCAGATCGTGGCTGGAGGGGATGACGAGCCAGGCTGGAAAGCGAGAGGAGATGGCCGGGTCTCCTGGGGACACCGACTGCTTGCCTGTGCACACCTGGACACACCCACACACACTGCACATGTCTGTGCACACACCTACACACCGCACACACCTGTGTATATCTGCGTGCACGCGTGTCCATAATATACCCTGCACACATCTGTGCACGCCTGTGCAGGCAGCAGGGCACGTGCACACCAACGGGCCCCGATCACCCCACTCTTCTCACACACACTCGCGTGAGCCGCCCTGGAGCCGAGCTCGGTCCCTGGGGCAGGAATTCTGCCGGCACGGGCACTTCGGCCTCCCCGGGCCTCCGCAGTCACAGGCAAGGTCGGAGCTGTGAGGCCACGGAGGGGAGGCTGTGGCACACAGAGCAAGCGCCGGGTCTTGTCACCCGCGAGGACACCCGGGGAGGCCAGTGCTGGGGCAGCAGCGAGCGTGGACACACACAGGGGGCGTGAGTGTGGGGTGGGACCTCCCTGTCACCGAGGCCCACTCCCCATCTGTCTCCTCAAGCCGGGGAGACTGTGTTTCTGGAACGCTCTGGACAGCAGGACCCTGGGCCACACTCAGGACAGGCGTCTTGGCCGCTGGGGCCTCCCCACTGAGGACACCACCCAGGCCGGGGCTCCACGTGCCGTCCGGCGGGCAGGCGCACACGAGCCCCACCAGGACCCTCGCTGCCCTCGCCGGGGAGGCCGCACACACGGCTCCCCGCCCCCCAGCTCAGTATGGAAAACATGACCCCGTGGGCACCGGTGCGGCTCCCACCCCCACCCTACACAGGCACAAACATACACTTGCAAATATTTCTAAAAACACCAAGGACGGGAACCACAGAGCAGGTGGGGGCCGGGGTGGAAAGCCCCACTGGCCCCTGAGACCAGAGCAGTCCAGCCAGAACTCTCCAGCATCTGCAGTGGGGGGAGGGGAGGCTGGTGCGGGGCCAGCTGCTGGGTGGGAGGGTTCCTGACCATTCTCCCCCCCCCCCGCCCTGGCCATCCCTCCAGGTGGACAGGTCCAGAGCGGCCGGGCCCCCAGGCCGCCTCTCAGAGGACTGCCTCGTGGAAGGGGCTTCCTGTAGGACTTGCAGGCCACCCGGGGACAAAGCCCCCGGCCCACAGCCAGGTCCCACCCACCCCTCAGCTCCGGCCTGCACTGCCCCTCAGGGCCCATCCTGCCCCCAACCCTCGTCCCTGCTGTGCCCAGAATAGGGGCTGCCCCCTCCATGGCCCACATGTACACTTTCAGACTCCGGCTCCCCGGTGGGGCCACCCCTACCCAGCCCAGAGACCCTCAGGGCCTGCCCCGAACGGCCACCCTGGATGCAGACCTGCCCCTTGTTCCTAGCGGGCTGTGGAGGCCCCTGGGAGCCCCCACCCTGCACACAGCTAGCTGCCTGGGAGCCCTGAGGACCAGCGAGGGCATGATGACCATGGCGAGGGACACCCTGGGAGTGCCCCCATCTGGGACATGGCACGGCGGCGTCCTGGCCAGATGGCCTCCCAGGAGCGGGGATCTCTGCCGGCACCCACCTCCCCAGCCAGGCCAGAACCCCCCAGAGGAGACTTCAGTTTGAAGAGAGAGTGCTCCACGAGGATGGCCTAGACGACAGGGCTCCACGAGGATGGCCTAGACGACAGGGCTCCACGAGGATGGCCTAGACGACAGGGCTCCACGAGGATGGCCTAGACGACAGGGCTCCACGAGGATGGCCTAGACGACAGGGCTCCACGAGGATGGCCTAGACGACAGGGCTCCACGAGGATGGCCTAGACGAAGGGATGGCCCTTTCTCACACGGTCTCCCACACACATAGCGTCACCAGAATCACAGCCACATGGAGGTACAGACACACACACACACACACACACACACACACACTCAAGGACACAGACACACGGATAGAGACACGCAGATTCAGAGACACAGACACAGGCACCCTCCCGGCCACTCACACATGCTCAGAGGCTCACACTCAGCTACAGCCATGTGGGCGCTGCATGCACGCACACACACGCAGGCACACACGGTCCAGGGGCTCACACATTCACACAAACGCAGGCTCACACGGCTTCCCAAGGAGCCTGCGGGAGAAGCTCTGAGCCCAGAGACCCCCAGGCCTGTGCTGAAACACCCTCCCTGGGGCCAGGGCTGCGTCCTGGGAACACGGGGACCCCGGTTCTGAGCTTCTGGAAAGGGACGCACCCACGCCCCAGGCCCACACCCAGACTGCCAGAGCGCAAACCCCACACCCAGAGCCCCTCGGACACCCAGGCCCACATCTACCAGCAGGGGGTCCGGGCCAGGAGGGCGGCCGACGGCTCAGGCTGGGAACATACACCCACTCCGCACACACACAGCCCTGGCGGCTGGCTGACAGCCCCTCTGAGACCCCCCAGCCGCGAGGCACGAGGTGTCTGGGACTCACAGTCCCGCCGTCCTGAGCTGGCCCTTGAGTGCCTACCCACCGCCGGGCCCTGCGCCTCCTGATGGGCCCACACTGACCCTTCTCCTGCACGCCTCTCAATGTGCAGCCTCCCCCCACCTTGACTCCCATCTGCTACCCTGGGGACTGTTCTGGAATCCACAGGTGATCATGGCCCCCAGCGCTCTTGGGGTGAATCCTGGCCAAGCCCTGACCTCCTCTGCAGCCACCCCCAGGCCCTGGTTCCCCACACCAGCTCTGGAAGGGTCCGTGGGATAAGGTCTGTGCACAGAGCCACGAGGACCCCAGCCCAAGGGCACACGCAGGCGTGATACCCGCCCCCTCCTGCCGAGCCCTGGGGAAGACTCCTAGTGACCAGATGCTACAACACAGACAGAGGCTGAGTTTGCCCCACTGGGACTGTGCCCCCAGGCTCCAGGGGATACAAGTCCCCCTGGGAAAGGGAGGCATGAAGGCTCGGGTGGCTTTGGGAGGAGGGGGCTGCTATGGCTGGGCCTGGGGCCGGTACAGCTCTCCGGCTGTGCGTCTTGGTTTGGGGCACTTTGCTGTCATAATGTGACATTTCACAATAAAAAGGGATTGTGTTTTCTTTAAGGAAGAAAGGAAGACAAGCCCATCCTGAGCAGAGCAGGAGGGGGCAGCCAGCCTGGGTGCCCTTCAGCGACTTTGGTCCAAAGAAAAGGGAAGGGCAGGTGGTGAGAGAGCTCCAGGGGGCCCAGGAGAGACCCACGGGGCGGGGCAGGGGGCCCGGGGGGCCTCAGACGGGTCCCATGGGGATGGCAGGTCAGCGCACCCTCCAGAAGGCTCCACTCTCCGCCCCGCCCCCCCTTGGCTGATGAGAAGGAGGTTCTGGGTCCCCCGCAGGGTGGAGGGCACTCCATCCTGCACCTTCTACCCTCAGGCCGGGCCCCGCCGGGGAGAGTGAGGGGCTGCATGCTGGGCAGGACCACTCTGACACCCCCGGGACAGGCGGGAGGAGGGAACACCACCCTACAAATAAGAGGGGATCCCTCACCTGGCCTCACCCCAGGCTCTCCCTGCACAGTTAGAACAATTATGTTCTTTGTGCTTTTCTGTGTTAAAAATGTTAACTTCAGGGCACCTGGGTGGCTCCATCGATTGAGCGTCTGACTTCCGCTCAGGTCATGATGTCACGGTTCGTGAATTCGAGCCCCGCGTCAGGCTCTGTGCTGACGGCTGGGAGCCTGGAGCCTGCTTCCAGTTCTGTGTCTCCTTCTGTCTCTGCCCCTCCCCACTGGGGCGCATGCACTCTCTCAAAATAAATATTTTCAACATTAATTTCTAATACTGCTCTCATAAACTTCGGAAACCATATCCTGTGTGGCAAACACACGCACACTCTGTGATCAGATTCTCCTGAGTAAAAGGGGGATGAGTCCCCTCCCCCCCGGCCCGGCCCTTCGTGCATGTCCTCACTGAGGAGGGCCCACGGACACAGAGCGGCCACCTCCAGCCATTTCAACAGATCAACTGTGTTACCTTTCCAACTATAACTACACTCTGGGGATAACATTATGTCTCCAGCAGGGTCTCTGGAACCTGCCCAACCCCAGCACGCCATGAGCTAAGGGCTGTCCTCCCAGGTCCCTGACTGTGTGAGCTCGAGTCATGGGTCTCAGGAGCCTGGGGTCTGGGTCTTAGGAGCCGGGGCTTGAGCCTGGTGGGCTTGGGGCCTAGGTGGTGTGAGCCTGGGGCCTAACAGTGGTGAGCCTGGGGCTTGGTTCTGGTGAGTTGGGGCCTGGGTCTGGTGAACCTTGGGCCTGGTTCTCACAAGCCTGAGGGGTGGGTGGGGTGAGCTTGGGCCTGGAGCTCATGAGGCTGAGCCCTGGATCAACATAGCTCGGCCTGAGTCTGGGGAGCATGGGCCTGGTAAGCCTGGGGCCTATGTGGGGTAAGCCTGGGCTTAGATCTGATGAGCCTGGGGCTTGGGTGGGGTGATCCTGGGGCCTAAATCTGGTGAGCCTGGGGCCTGGGTCTCATGAGCCTGGGGATTGGGTCTGGTGACCAGGGGGCCTGGGTGAGGTGAAACGGGGGCCTGGATCATGAGCCTGGGGCTTGGTCTGGTGAACCTGGGGCCCTTGTGGAGTAAGCCTGGGGCCTGAGACTTGTGAGCCTGGAGCCTGGGTCTCATGAGCCTGGGGCCTGGGTGGGGTGAGCCTGGGGCCTGGGTCTGGTGAGCAGGGGGCCTGGATGGGGTGATCCTGGGGCCTGGGTCTGGTGAGCAGGGGGCCTGGGTAGAGTGATCCTGGGGCCTGGGTGGGGTGAGCCTGGGGCCTGGGTCTTATGAGCCTGGGGTCTGGGTGGGGTGAGCCTGGGGACTAGATCTCATGAGCCTGGGGCCTGGGTCTGGTGAGTAGGGGGCCTGGGTGGGGTGAGCCTGGGGCCTGGGTCTTATGAGTCTGGGGTCTGGGTGGGGTGAGCCTGGGGACTAGATCTCATGAGCCTGGGGCCTGGGTCTTATGAGCCTGGGGTCTGGGTGGGGTGAGCCTGGGGACTAGATCTCATGAGCCTGGGGCCTGGGCGGGGTAGGCCTGGGACCTGAGTCTGGTGAGTCTGGGGCCTTGTTGGTCTAGGCCTGGGGCCTGAGTCTGATTAGCCTGGGGCCTGGGTGGGGTGAGCCTGGGGCCTGGGTGGGGTGAGCCTGGGGACTAGATCTCATGAGCCTGAGGCCTGGGTCTGGTGAGCAGGGGGCCTGGGTGGGGTGAGCCTGGGGCCTGGGTCTTATAAGCCTGGGGTCTGGGTGGGGTGAGCCTGGGGACTAGATCTCATGAGCCTGGGGCCTGGGTCTGGTGAGCAGGGGGCCTTGGTGGGGTGAGCCTGGGGCCTGGGTCTTATGACCCTGGGGTCTGGGTGGGGTAGGCCTGTGGCCTGAGTCTGGTGAGTCTGGGGCCTTGTTGATCTAGGCCTGGGGCCTGAGTCTGATGAGCCTGGGGCCTGGGTGGGGTGAGCCCGGGACCTGAGTCTGGTGAGTCTGAAGCCTGGGCCTCGTGAGACTGGGTCCTGGTCTGGTGAGCGGGGTTTCTAGGTTGGGTGAGCCTGGGGATCTGGGTCTGGTGAGCCTGGGGTAGGTGGGGTGAGCCTGGGACCTGGTTCTCATGATCCTGGGGCCTGGGTGGGATAGACCTGGGGCCTGAGTCTGGTGAATCTTGGGCCTGGTTGGGCTAGGCCTGGGGCATGAGTCTGGTGAGCCTGAAGCCTGGGCCTCGTGAGACTGGGTCCTGGTCTGGTGAGCGGGGTTTCCAGGTTGGGTGAGCCTGGGCCTGGGTTATGAGCCTGGGGCCTGGGTGGGGTGAGCCTGACGCCTGGATCTCATGAGCCTGGGGCCTGTGTCTGTTGGGCCTGGGGCCTGGATCTCATGAGCCTGGTGCCTGGGTAGGGTAGGCCTGGGGCATGAGTTTGGTGAGCCTGGGGCCTGGGTCTGTTGGGCCTGGGTCCTAGAACTCATGAGCCTGAGGCCTGGTTGGGCTAGGCCTGGGGCCTGAGTCTGGTGAGCCTGGGGCCTGGGTCTTTGGGCCTGGGTCCTAGATCTCATGATCCTGGGGCTGGGTGGGATAGACCTGGGGCCTGAGTCTGGTGAATCTTGGGCCTGGTTGGGCTAGGCCTGGGCCTGAGTCTGGTGAGCCTGGGGCCTGGGTCTTTTGGGCCTGGGTCCTAGATCTCAATATCCTGGGGCCTGGGTGGGATAGGCCTGGGGCCTGAGTCTGGTGAGCCTGGGGCCTGGGTCTGTTGGGCCTGGGTCCTAGATCTCATGAGCCTGGGGCCTGGGTGGGATAGGCCTGGGGCCTGAGTCTGGTGAGCCTGGGGCCTGGGTCTTTTGGGCCTGGGTCCTAGATCTCATGATCCTGGGGCCTGGGTGGGATAGACCTGGGGCCTGAGTCTGGTGAATCTTGGGCCTGGTTGGGCTAGGCCTGGGGCATGAGTCTGGTGAACCTGAAGCCTGGGCCTCGTGAGACTGGGTCCTGGTCTGGTGAGCGGGGTTTCTAGGTTGGGTGAGCCTAGGCCTGGGTTATGAGCCTGGGGCCTGGGTGGGGTGTACCTGGGGCCTGGATCTCATGAGCCTGGTGCCTGGGTAGGGTAGGCCTGGGGCCTGAGTCTGGTGAATCTTGCGCCTGGTTGGGCTAGGCCTGGGGCCTGAGTCTGGTGAGCCTGGGGCCTGGGTCTGTTGGGCCTGGGTCCTAGAACTCATGAGCCTGGGGCCTGGTTGGGCTAGGCCTGGGGCCTGAGTCTGGTGAGCCTGGGGCCTGGGTCTTTGGGCCTGGGTCCTAGATCTCATGATCCTGGGGAGGGGTGGGATAGACCTGGGGCCTGAGTCTGGTGAATCTTGGGCCTGGTTGGGCTAGGCCTGGGCCTGAGTCTGGTGAGCCTGGGGCCTGGGTCTTTTGGGCCTGGGTCCTAGATCTCAATATCCTGGGGCCTGGGTGGGATAGGCCTGGGGCCTGAGTCTGGTGAGCCTGGGGCCTGGGTCTGTTGGGCCTGGGTCCTAGATCTCATGAGCCTGGGGCCTGGGTGGGATAGGCCTGGGGCCTGAGTCTGGTGAGCCTGGGGCCTGGGTCTTTTGGGCCTGGGTCCTAGATCTCATGATCCTGGGGCCTGGGTGGGATAGACCTGGGGCCTGAGTCTGGTGAATCTTGGGCCTGGTTGGGCTAGGCCTGGGGCATGAGTCTGGTGAACCTGAAGCCTGGGCCTCGTGAGACTGGGTCCTGGTCTGGTGAGCGGGGTTTCTAGGTTGGGTGAGCCTAGGCCTGGGTTATGAGCCTGGGGCCTGGGTGGGGTGAACCTGGGGCCTGGATCTCATGAGCCTGGTGCCTGGGTAGGGTAGGCCTGGGGCCTGAGTCTGGTGAATCTTGCGCCTGGTTGGGCTAGGCCTGGGGCCTGAGTCTGGTGAGCCTGGGGCCTGGGTCTTTTGGGCCTGGGTCCTAGATCTCATGATCCTGGGGCCTGGGTGGGATAGGCCTGGGGCCTGAGTCTGGTGAGCCTGGGGCCTGGGTCTTTTGGGCCTGGGTCCTAGATCTCATGAGCCTGAGGCCTGGGTGAGATGGGCTTAGGGCCTGAGTCTGGTGAGCCTGGGGCCTGGGTCTGTTGGGCCTGGGTCCTAGATCTCATGAGCTGGGGCCTGGGTGGGATAGGCCTGGGGCCTGAGTCTGGTGAGCCTGGGGCCTGGGTGGGGTGAGCCTGGGGCCTGGATCTCAAGAGCCTGGTGCGTGGGTAGGGTAGGCCTGGGGCATGAGTCTGGTGAGCCTGGGGCCTGGGTCTGTTGGGCCTGGGTCCTAGATCTCATGAGCTGGGGCTTGGGTGGGATAGGCCTGGGGCCTAAGTCTGGTGAGCCTGGGGCCTGGGTGGGGTAAGCCTGGGGCCTGGATCTCATGAGCCTGGTGCCTGGGTAGGGTAGGCCTGGGGCATGAGTCTGGTGAGCCTGGAGCCTGGGTCTGATGGGCCTGGGTACTAGATCTCATGAGCTGGGGCTTGGGTGGGATAGGCCTGGGGCCTAAGTCTGGTGAGCTTGGGGCCTGGGTCTGTTGGGCCTGGGTCCTAGATCTCATGATCCTGGGGCCTGGGTGGGATAGGCCTGGGGCCTGAGTCTGGTGAGCCTGGGGCCTCGGTCGGTGGGGCCTGGGTCCTAGATCTCATGAGCCTGGGGCCTGGGTGAGATAGGCCTGGGGCCTGAGTCTGGTGAGCCTGGGGCCTGGGTCTTTGGGCCTGGGTCCTAGATCTCATGAGCCTGGGGCCTGGGTGGGATAGGCCTGGGGCCTGAGTCTGGTGAATCTTGGGCCTGGTTGGGCTAGGCCTGGGGCATGAGTCTGGTGAGCCTGAAGCCTGGGCCTCGTGAGACTGGGTCCTGGTCTGGTGAGCAGGGTTTCTAGGTTGGGTGAGCCTGGGCCTGGGTTATGAGCCTGGGGCCTGGGTGGGGTGAGCCTGGGGCCTGGATCTCATGAGCCTGGGGCCTGTGTCTGTTGGGCCTGGGGCCTGGATCTCATGAGCCTGGGGCCTGGGTAGGGTAGGCCTGGAGCCTGAGTCTGGTGAGCCTGGGGCCTGGGTCTGTTGGGCCTAGGTCCTAGATCTCATGATCCTGGGGCCTGGGTGGGATAGGCCTGGGGCCTGAGTCTGGTGAATCTTGGGCCTGGTTGGGCTAGGCCTGGGGCCTGAGTCTGGTGAGCCTGGGGCCTGGGTCTTTTGGGCCTGGGTCCTAGATCTCATGATCCTGGGGCCTGGGTGGGATAGGCCTGGGGCCTGAGTCTGGTGAGTCTGGGGCCTGAGTCTGGTGAGCCTGAAGCCTGGGCCTCGTGAGTCCTGGTCTGGTGAGCAGGGGTCCTAGGTTAGGTGTGCCTGGGGCCTGGATCTCCTGAGCCTGGGGTTTGGGTCTGGTGAGCAGGGAGCCTAGGTGGGATGAGCCTGAGGCCTGGACCTCATGAGCCCGGAGCCTGTGTCTGTTGGGCCTGGGGCCTGGGTCTGATGGGCCTGTGTCCTAGATCTCATGATCCTGGGGCCTGGGTGGGATAGGCCTGGGGCCTGAGTCTGGTGAGCCTGGGGCCTGGGTCTGTTGGGCCTGGGTCCTAGATCTCATGATCCTGGGGCCTGGGTGGGATAGACCTGGGGCCTGAGTCTGGTGAATCTTGGGCCTGGTTGGGCTAGGCCTGGGGCATGAGTCTGGTGAGCCTGAAGCCTGGGCCTCGTGAGACTGGGTCCTGGTCTGGTGAGTGGGATTTCCAGGTTGGGTGAGCCTGGGCCTGGGTTATGAGCCTGGGGCCTGGGTGGGGTGAGCCTGGGGCCTGGATCTCATGAGCCTGGGGCCTGTGTCTGTTGGGCCTGGGGCCTGGATCTCATGAGCCTGGGGCCTGGGTAGGGTAGGCCTGGGGCATGAGTTTGGTGAGCCTGGGGCCTGGGTCTGTTGGGCCTGGGTCCTAGATCTCATGAGCCTGGGGCCTGGGTGGGATAGGCCTGGGGCCTGAGTCTGGTGAGCCTGGGGCCTGTGTCTGTTGGGCCTGGGTCCTAGATCTCATGATCCTGGGGCCTGGGTGGGATAGACCTGGGGCCTGAGTCTGGTGAATCTTGGGCCTGGTTGGGCTAGGCCTGGGGCCTGAGTCTGGTGAGTCTGGGGCCTGGGTCTTTTGGGCCTGGGTCCTAGATCTCAATATCCTGGGGCCTGGGTGGGATAGGCCTGGGGCCTGGGTCTGTTGGGCCTGGGTCCTAGAGCTCATGATCCTGGGGCCTGGGTGGGATAGGCCTGGGGCCTGAGTCTGGTGAGCCTGGGGCCTGGGTCTGTTGGGCCTGGGTCCTAGATCTCATGATCCTGGGGCCTGAGTGGGATAGACCTGGGGCCTGAGTCTGGTGAATTTTGGGCCTGGTTGGGCTAGGCCTGGGGCATGAGTCTGGTGAACCTGAAGCCTGGGCCTCGTGAGACTGGGTCCTGGTCTGGTTAGCGGGGTTTCTAGGTTGGGTGAGCCTAGGCCTGGGTTATGAGCCTGGGGCCTGGGTGGGGTGAGCCTGGGGCCTGGATCTCAAGAGACTGGTGCCTGGGTAGGGTAGGTCTGGGGCATGAGTCTGGTGAATCTTGGGCCTGGTTGGGCTAGGCCTGGGGCCTGAGTCTTGTGAGCCTGGGGCCTGGGTCTGTTGGGCCTGGGTCCTAGATTTCATGAGCCTGGGGCCTGGGTGGGATAGGCCTGGGGCCTGAGTCTGGTGAATCTTGGGCCTGGTTGGGCTAGGCCTGGGGCATGAGTTTGGTGAGCCTGAAGCCTGGGCCTCGTGAGACTGGGTCCTGGTCTGGTGAGCAGGGTTTCTAGGTTGGGTGAGCCTGGGCCTGGGTTATGAGCCTGGGGCCTGGGTGGGGTGAGCCTGGGGCCTGGATCTCATGAGCCTGGGGCCTGTGTCTGTTGGGCCTGGGGCCTGGATCTCATGAGCCTGGGGCCTGGGTAGGGTAGGCCTGGAGCCTGAGTCTGGTGAGCCTGGGGCCTGGGTCTGTTGGGCCTAGGTCCTAGATCTCATGATCCTGGGGCCTGGGTGGGATAGGCCTGGGGCCTGAGTCTGGTGAATCTTGGGCCTGGTTGGGCTAGGCCTGGGGCCTGAGTCTGGTGAGCCTGGGGCCTGGGTCTTTTGGGCTTGGGTCCTAGATCTCATGATCCTGGGGCCTGGGTGGGATAGGCCTGGGGCCTGAGTCTGGTGAGTCTGGGGCCTGAGTCTGGTGAGCCTGAAGCCTGGGCCTCGTGAGTCCTGGTCTGGTGAGCAGGGGTCCTAGGTTAGGTGTGCCTGGGGCCTGGATCTCCTGAGCCTGGGGTTTGGGTCTGGTGAGCAGGGAGCCTAGGTGGGATGAGCCTGAGGCCTGGACCTCATGAGCCCGGAGCCTGTGTCTGTTGGGCCTGGGGCCTGGGTCTGATGGGCCTGTGTCCTAGATCTCATGATCCTGGGGCCTGGGTGGGATAGCCCTGGGCCTGAGTCTGGTGAGCCTGGGGCCTGGGTCTTTTGGGCCTGGGTCCTAGATCTCATGATCCTGGGGCCTGGGTGGGATAGACCTGGGGCCTGAGTCTGGTGAATCTTGGGCCTGGTTGGGCTAGGCCTGGGGCATGAGTCTGGTGAGCCTGAAGCCTGGGCCTCGTGAGACTGGGTCCTGGTCTGGTGAGCGGGGTTTCCAGGTTGGGTGAGCCTGGGCCTGGGTTATGAGCCTGGGGCCTGGGTGGGGTGAGCCTGGGGCCTGGATCTCATGAGCCTGGGGCCTGTGTCTGTTGGGCCTGGGGCCTGGATCTCATGAGCCTGGTGCCTGGGTAGGGTAGGCCTGGGGCATGAGTTTGGTGAGCCTGGGGCCTGGGTCTGTTGGGCCTGGGTCCTAGATCTCATGAGCCTGGGGCCTGGGTGGGATAGGCCTGGGGCCTGAGTCTGGTGAGCCTGGGGCCTGTGTCTGTTGGGCCTGGGTCCTAGATCTAATGATCCTGGGGCCTGGGTGGGATAGACCTGGGGCCTGAGTCTGGTGAATCTTGGGCCTGGTTGGGCTAGGCCTGGGGCCTGAGTCTGGTGAGTCTGGGGCCTGGGTCTTTTGGGCCTGGGTCCTAGATCTCATGATCCTGGGGCTGGGTGGGATAGACCTGGGGCCTGAGTCTGGTGAATCTTGGGCCTGGTTGGGCTAGGCCTGGGGCATGAGTCTGGTGAGCCTGAAGCCTGGGCCTCGTGAGACTGGATCCTGGTCTGGTGAGCGGGGTTTCCAGGTTGGGTGAGCCTGGGCCTGGGTTATGAGCCTGGGGCCTGGGTGGGGTGAGCCTGGGGCCTGGATCTCATGAGCCTGGGGCTTGTGTCTGTTGGGCCTGGGGCCTGGATCTCATGAGCCTTGGGCCTGGGTAGGGTAGGCCTGGAGCCTGAGTCTGGTGAGCCTGGGGCCTGGGTCTGTTGGGCCTAGGTCCTAGATCTCATGATCCTGGGGCCTGGGTGGGGTGAGCCTGGGGCCTGGATCTCATGAGCCTGGTGCCTGGGTGGGGTGAGCCTGGGGCCTGGATCTATTGGGCCTGGGTAGGGTAGGACTGGGGCCTGAGTTTGATGAGCCTGGGCCTGAGTCTGGTGAGCCTGAAGCCTGGGCCTCGTGAGTCCTGGTCTGGTGAGCAGGGGTCCTAGGTTCGGTGAACTTGGGCCCTTGGTCTGGTGAGCCTGGGGTAGGTGGGGTGAGCCTAGGGCCTGGATCTCCTGAGCCTGGGGCCTGGGTCTGGCGAGCAGGAGGCCTGGGTGGGGTGAGCCTGGGGCCTGGGTCTGGTGAGCAGGAGGCCTGGGTGGGGTGAGCATTGGGCCTGGGTCTGGTGAGCAGGGGGCCTGGGTGGGGTGAGCCTGGGGCCTGGGTCTTATGAGCCTGGGGTCTGGGTGGGGTGAGCCTGGGGACTAGATCTCATGAGCCTGGGGCCTGGGTGGGGTAGGCCTGGGGCCTGAGTCTGGTGAGTCTGGGGCCTTGTTGGTCTAGGCCTGGGGCCTGAGTCTGATGAGCCTGGGGCCTGGGTGGGGTGAGCCTGGGGCCTGGGTGGGGTGAGCCTGGGGCCTGGGTCTTATCAGCCTGGGGTCTGGGTGGGGTGAGCCTGGGGACTAGATCTCATGAGCCTGGGGCCTGGGTCTGGTGAGCAGGGGGCCTGGGTGGGGTGAGCATTGGGCCTGGGTCTGGTGAGCAGGGGGCCTGGATAGAGTGATCCTGTGGCCTGGGTGGGGTGAGCCTGGGGCCTGGGTCTTATGAGCCTGGGGTCTGGGTGGGGTGAGCCTGGGGACTAGATCTCATGAGCCTGGGGCCTGGGTCTGGTGAGCAGGGGGCCTGGGTGGGGTGAGCCTGGGGCCTGGGTCTCATGAGCCTGGGGTCTGGGTGGGGTAGGCCTGGGGCCTGAGTCTGGTGAGTCTGGGGCCTTGTTGGTCTAGGCCTGGGGCCTGAGTCTGATGAGCCTGGGGCCTGGGTGGGGTGAGCCTGGTGCCTGAGTCTGCTGAGTCTTCGGCCTGGTGGGCTAGGCCTGGAGCCTGATCTGGTGAGTCTGAAGCCTGGGCCTCGTGAGACTGGGTCCTGGTCTGGTGAGCAGGGGTCCTAGTTGGGGTGAGCCTAGGGCCTGGATCTCCTGAGTCTGGGGCCTGGGTCTGGTGAGTAGGAGGCCTGGGTGGGGTGAGTCTGGGGCCTGGATCTCATGATCCTGGGGCCTGGGTCTGGTGAGCCTGAAGCCTGGGCCTCATGAGACTGGGTCCTGGTCTGGTGAACAGGAGTTCTAAGTTGGGTGAGCCTGGGCCTCGGTTATGAGCCTGGGGCCTGGGTGGGATGAGCCTGGGGCATTGATCTCATGAGCCTGGGGCCTGGGTCTGTTGGACCTGGGCCTGGATCTCATGAGCTTGGCGCCTGGGTGGGATAGGCCTGGGGCTTGAGTCTGGTGAATCTTGGGCCTGGTTGGGCTAGGCCTGGGGCATGAGTCTGGTGAGCCTGGGTCTGGGTCTCCTGAGCTTGGGCCTGGGTCTGGCAAGCAGGAGGCCTGGGTTTGGTGAGCCTTGGACCTGGGTCTGGTGAGCAGGGGGCCTGGGTAGAGTGATCTTGGGGCCTGGGTGGGGTGAGCCTGGGGCCTGAGTCTGGTGAATCTTGGGCCTGGTTGGGCTAGGCCTGGGGCATGAGTCTGGTGAGCCTGAAGCCTGGGCCTCCTGAGACTGGGTCCTGGTCTGGTGAGCAGGGTTTCTAGGTTGGGTGAGCCTGGGCCTGGGTTATGAGCCTGGGGCCTGGGTGGGATGAGCCTGGGGCCTGGATCTCATGAGCCTGGGGCCTGTGTCTGTTGGGCCTGGGGCCTGGATCTCATGAGCCTGGGGCCTGGGAAGGGTAGGCCTGGAGCCTGAGTCTGGTGAGCCTGGGGCCTGGGTCTGTTGGGCCTAGGTCCTAGATCTCATGATCCTGGGGCCTGGGTGGGATAGGCCTGGGGCCTGAGTCTGGTGAATCTTGGGCCTGGTTGGGCTAGGCCTGGGGCCTGAGTCTGGTGAGCCTGGGGCCTGGGTCTTTTGGGCCTGGGTCCTAGATCTCATGATCCTGGGGCCTGGGTGGGATAGGCCTGGGGCCTGAGTCTGGTGAGCCTGGGGCCTGGGTCTGTTGGGCCTGGGTCCTAGATCTCATGATCCTGGGGCCTGGGTGGGATAGGCCTGGGGCCTGAGTCTGGTGAGCCTGGGGCCTGGGTCTGTGGGGCCTGGGTCCTAGATCTCATGATCCTGGGGCCTGGGTAGGATAGACCTGGGGCCTGAGTCTGGTGAATCTTGGGCCTGGTTGGGCTAGGCCTGGGGCATGAGTCTGGTGAGCCTGAAGCCTGGGCCTCGTGAGACTGGGTCCTGGTCTGGTGAGCGGGGTTTCTAGGTTGGGTGAGCCTGGGCCTGGGTTATGAGCTTGGGGCCTGGGTGGGATGAGCCTGGGGCCTGGATCTCATGAGCCTGGGGCCTGGGTCTGTTGGACCTGGGGCCTGGATCTCATGAGCTTCGGGCCTGGGTGGGATAGGCCTGGGGCCTGAGTCTGGTGAATCTTGGGCCTGGTTGGGCTAGGCCTGGGGCATGAGTCTGGTGAGCCTGGGGTCTGGATATCCTGAGCTTGGGGCCTGGGTCTGGCAAGCAGGAGGCCTGGGTGGGGTGAGCCTTGGGCCTGGGTCTGGTGAGCAGGGGGCCTGGGTAGAGTGATCCTGGGGCCTGGGTGGGGTGTGCCTGGGGCCTGGGTCTTATGAGTCTGGGGTCTGGGTGGGGTGAGCCTGGGGACTAGATGTCATGAGCCTGGGGCCTGGGTCTGGTGAGCAGGGGGCCTCGGTGGGGTGAGCCTGGGGCCTGGGTCTTATAAGCCTGGGGTCTGGGTGGGGTGAGCCTGGGGACTAGATCTCATGAGCCTGGGGCCTGGATGGGGTAGGCCTGGGGCCTGAGTCTGGTGAGTCTGGGGCCTTGTTGGTCTAGGCCTGGGGCCTGAGTCTGATGAGCCTGGGGCCTGGGTGGGGTGAGCCTGGGGACTAGATCTCATGATCCTGGGGCCTGGGTGGGTAGGCCTGGGGCCTGAGTCTGGTGAGACTGGGGCCTAGTCTGGTTACCGGGGGTTCTAGGTTGGTGAGCCTGGGGCCTCGATCTCCTGAGCCTGGGGCCTGGGTCTGGTGAGCAGGAGGCCTGGGTGGGGTGAGCCTGGGGCCTGGATCTGGTGAGCAGGGGGTCTGGGTGGGGTGAGCCTGGGGCCTGGGTCTTATGAGCCTGGGGTATGGGTGGGGTGAGCCTGGGGACTAGATCTCATGATCCTGGGGCCTGGGTGGGCAGGCCTGGGGCCTGAGTCTGGTGAGTCTGGGGCCTGAGTCTGGTGAGCCTGAAGCCTGGGCCTCGTGAGTCCTGGTCTGGTGAGCAGGGGTCCTAGGTTGGGTGAACCTGGGGCCTTGGTCTGGTGAGCCTGGGGTAGGTGGGGTGAGCCTAGGGCCTGGGTCTCCTGAGCCTGGGGCCTGGGTCTGGTGAGCAGGAGGCCTGGGTAGGGTGAGCCTTGGGCCTGGGTCTGGTGAGCAGGGGGCCTGGGTAGAGTGATCCTGGGGCATGGGTGGGGTGAGCCTGGGGACTAGATCTCATGAGCCTGGGGCCTGGGTCTGGTGAGCAGGGGGCCTGGGTAGGGTGAGCCAGGGCCTGGGTCTGGTGAGCATGGGGCCTGGGTAGAGTGATCCTGTGGCCTGGGTGGGGTGAGCCTGGGGCCTGGGTCTTATGAGCCTGGGGTCTGGGTGGGGTGAGCCTGGGGACTAGATCTCATGAGCCTGGGGCCTGGGTCTTATGAGCCTGGGGTCTGGGTGGGGTGAGCCTGGGGACTAGATCTCATGAGCCTGGGACCTGGGTCTGGTGAGCAGGGGGCCTGGGTGGGGTGAGCCTGGGGCCTGGGTCTTATGAGCCTGGGGTCTGGGTGGGGTGAGCCTGGGGACTAGATCTCATCAGCCTGGGGCCTGGGTGGGGTAGGCCTGGGGCCTGAGTCTGGTGAGTCTGGGGCCTTGTTGGTCTAGGCCTGGGGCCTGAGTCTGATGAGCCTGGGGCCTGGGTGGGGTGAGCCTGGTGCCTGAGTCTGCTGAGTCTTCGGCCTGGTTGGGCTAGGCCTGGTCCCTCATCTGGTGAGCCTGAAGCCTGGGCCTCGTGAGACCGGGTCCTGGTCTGGTGAGCAGGGGTCCTAGTTGGGGTGAGCCTAGGGCCTGGATCTCCTGAGTCTGGGGCCTGGGTCTGGTGAGTAGGAGGCCTGGGTGGGGTGAGTCTGGGGCCTGGATCTCATGATCCTGGGGCCTGGGTCTGGTGAGCCTGAAGCCTGGGCCTCATGAGACTGGGTCCTGGTCTGGTGAACAGGAGTTCTAGGTTGGGTGAGCCTGGGGCCTGGGTCTGGTGAGCCTGGGGCCTGGTGTGGTAAGCCTGGGGCCTGAGTCTGGTGAGCCTGAATCCTGGGCCTCGTGAGTCCTGGTCTGGTGAGCAGGGGTCCTAGGTTGGGTGAACCTGGGACCTTGGTCTGGTGAGCAGGAGGCCTGGGTGGGGTGAGCCTGGGGCCTGGGTCTGGTGAGCAGGGGGTCTGGGTGGGGTGAGCCTGGGGCCTGGGTCTTATGAGCCTGGGGTATGGGTGGGGTGAGCCTGGGGACTAGATCTCATGATCCTGGGGCCTGGGTGGGCAGGCCTGGGGCCTGAGTCTGGTGAGTCTAGGGCCTTGTTGGTCTAGGCCTGGGGCCTGAGTCTGATGAGCCTGGGGCCTGGGTGGGTTGAGCCTGGGGCCTGGGTCTGGTGAGCAGGGGGCCTGGGTGGGGTGAGCCTGGGGCCTGGGTCTTATGAGCCTGGGGTCTGGGTGGGGTGAGCCTGGGGACTAGATCTCATGAGCCTGGGGCCTGGGCGGGGTAGGCCTGGGACCTGAGTCTGGTGAGCCTGGGGCCTGGGTGGGGTGAGCCCGGGACCTGAGTCTGGTCAGCCTAAAGCCTGGGCCTCGTGAGACTGGGTCCTGGTCAGGTGAGCAGGGATCCTAGGTTGGGTGAGGCTGGGGATCTGGGTCTGGTGAGCCTGGGGTAGGTGGGGTAAGCCTGGGACCTGGATCTCCTAAGCTTGGGGCCTGGGTGGGGTGAGCCTGGGACCTGGTTCTCATGATCGTGGGGCCTGGGTGGGGTAGGCCTGGAGCCTGATCTGGTGAGCCTGAAGCCCGGGCCTCGTGAGACTGGGTCCTGGTCTGGTGAACAGGAGTTCTAGGTTGGGTGAGCCTGGGGCCTGGGTCTGGTGAGCCTGGGGCCTGGTGTGGTAAGCCTGGGGCCTGAGTCTGGTGAGCCTGAATCCTGGGCCTCATGAGTCTGGGTCCTGGTCTGGTGAGCGGGCGTCCTAGGTTGGGTGTGCCTGGGGCCTGGATCTCCTGAGCCTGGGGCTTGGGTCTGGTGAGCAGGGAGCCTAGGTGGGGTGAGCCTGAGGCCTGGTTCTTATGAGCCTGAGGTGGGGGGGTGAGCCTGGGGCCTGGATCTCCTGGGCCTGGGGCTTGGGTCTGGTGAGCAGGGAGCCTAGGTGGGGTGAGCCTGAGGCCTGGTTCTTATGAGCCTGAGGTGGGGGGGTGAGCCTGGGGCCTGGATCTCCTGGGCCTGGGGCTTGGGTCTGGTGAGCAGGGAGCCTAGGTGGGGTGAGCCTGAGGCCTGGTTCTTATGAGCCTGAGGTGGGGGGGTGAGCCTGGGGCCTGGATCTCCTGAGACTGGGGTTGGGTCTGGTGAGCAGGGGCCTGGGTAGGGTGTGCCAGGGGCTTGTATCTCATGATTCTCAGGCCTGGGTGGGGTAAGCGTGGGGCCTGCATCTGGTGAGTGTGTGGCCTGTGTGTGGTGAGTTTGGAGCCTGTGTGGGGTTAGCCTGGGGCCTGGGTTTGGTGAAACTGGGGCCTAGGTGGCTGGGCCTGGGGCCTATCAGGGCCAAGCCTGGGGCCTGGGTGGGGTAAGCCTGGGGCTTGGGTCTGGTCAGCCTGGGGTCTGCCTGGGGTGAGACTGGGGTCTGTGTATTTTGAGCCTGGGGCCTGGATCTCATCATCCTGAGGCCTGGGTGGGTTTAGCCTGGAGCCTGAGTCTCATCAGCCTGGTGACTGGGTGGGGTGAGCTTGAGTCTCTGTGGGGTGAGCCTGGGCTTACATCTCATAAACCTGGGCCTATGTAGGGTGAGCCTAGGGCCTAGGTGAGGTGATCATAGGTCCCGGGTGGGGTGAGCCTGGGGCCTGGGTGTCATGAGCCCGGGGCCGGGTCCTGTGTGGTGTGAGCCTGAGGCCTGTGTTCGGTGAGTCTCAGGCCTAAGTAGGGTGAGCCTGGGGCCTGGATCCCATGAGCCTGGGGTCTCAGTCAGGTGAGCTGGGCCATGGATATTATGAGTCTGGGGTCTATAGCAGGTTAACCTGGGGCCTGGGTCAGGTTAGCTGAGCCTCTGTCAGGTGAGCCTGAAACCTGGGACTGTTGAGCCTGGGCCTGAGTCTGGTGGCCTTGGGGCCTGGTAGGGTAAGCCTGGCTCCCGAGTCAGGTCAACCTGGCACCTGGGTCTCATGAAGGTGGGGCCTGAGTGGTGTAAGCCTGGGCCTGAGTTTGGTAGGTTCCTATGGCCTGGGTCTCATGAGCCTGGGGCCTGGGTCAGGTGACCCTGGGGTCTCCTTCAGCTGAGCCTGGGGCCCGGATCCGGTGAGCCTGGGCCTGGGGCCTGGGTTGGGTCAGCTGGGGCTGACGTGGGGTGACGCTGGCCCCAGTGCAGGCCTCCCCCCCGACCCCTCCCAGCCTGGGCGCCCAGCACAGCCCCCAGGAACTGGGCCTCAGGCTCCTGCACACGCCAGTCTCTGCCGCCCCCATGTGGCCGTCAGCAGCATTGCATGCGCGCTGCCAGCAAGAGGCTGTTCCCAGGCCTGGGGCAGCAGCTGGTGGGGGCACAGAACAGGGGACAGGAAGCAGGGAGCAGGGGGAACGGGGTAGGGCCAAGGGGGCGTAGATCAGAAGGCAAGGGGCAGGGGCACGCCCAGCACCACCTGGGAGTTGTGTTTGGGTTCCATCGGGGGTCCACGGCTGGCCCCACACCCTTTTCCTGGAGGTGCCACCCTGGGGGAGGGGGAGGGGGGGTCTGCGCCTGCACCTCACGGTCAGGTGTGCACACGGCAGGTGTGAAGCGGTCCTGAGGGCTCCCGGCCCCGCCCAGCCTGAGGGGCGAGGCCTGAGGGCTGGTGCTCAGCCCCCTGGTGGGTGGGGGTGCTGCCTCCATCACCGCAGCTGGGGGGACGTCCCCCGTAGGCCCCTCTGCCCCACAACGTGGCCTCCCAGGCTCCATTGGCCATGCCCGTGCCACGACCAGGTGCAGCAGGCTCCTGGCAGGCGGTGGTCGCCAGGTGTCCCCGCAGAGAACATGTGGCAGCACTAGCCCTGTGGCCGCTGCCCCCGTCGACCAGTGCCGCCACCGCGGCCACACCGTGGAGCTCGCGCGCCCCCTGGTGGCCACCCCGCGCCACCGCACGTGCCCCCCACCGGGAGGGTTTCCAGGACCAGGGAGGGAGAGAGGTCACAGGGCCATCACCGCCCACGCCCCTCAGGGCCACCTACGGGAACCAGGGCAAACTGCGACATTTCACACCACACGAGGTGCGTCCGGAGCCAGGAAAATGGTCCCGAAGGAAGCCGTGCGGACCAAGCAGCAGAGGATCTAGGCCAGCAACAGCGAGGACAGGGGCCCGGGCCGGACAGCACGGCACTGAGCAAACCCTGGGCGCGCCCAGGAGGGACAGTCACGTGGCAGCCGGGCTAACTGGCCGGGAGGGGGCGAGGGTCGCGGCAGTGGATTCACCCCGTTGTACACGTGCCCTGGGCCCCAGGCCCAGCCGGGAGTTCCCTTGGCCAGAGCTGGACGCGCCACCGAGCGCTGCTTCGGTCACGCCGGGTCATAACCCAGGGTGTGCGAGTGCCCTGCGCCCACACTGACGGAGGTGAATCTGGAACCAAAAGTAACCGAGGGGGAGACAAACCTCCGGTGCGGAGAATCCAGCTACTGTTTGTGGGCGGCCGCCCTGCCGGGGTGTGGGACCGGGTGTGCGGGCTGGGAGGAGGGGCACCCTCCAGCAGACAGCGGGACCGGGCGGAGAGCCCCCCTTGCTGGGGGCGGGGGTGGGATCGGAGGAGGGGGCGCCTTCCTAGAGTCCACATTCGCAGCACCGCACCCACCACACCACCTGACATAGTCCACGCGGTACTCAAGCGCGTGGAGGCCCTCGGGTCAAACAGACCCGCGCGCAGCCGGGGGCACTGCCCTGAAGGTCAGGCGTCTGGAGACCAGCGCCAGCTGGCACCCGCGGGACTGATACAGGCAGAGGAGGAGGTCTGCAGGGCCTGAGGCTCACCACATCCCTTTAAACAAAATTTGTATTTATTATCATTAAGAGAGCGAGTGGGGAGGGGCAAAGAGACGGGGAAGAGAATTCGAAGCGGGCTCTGCGCTGACAGCACTGAGCCGGACGTGGGGCTTGAACCCACCAACCGTGTGATCATGACCTGAGCCAAAATCAGACGCTAACAGGCTGAGCCACCCAGGCGCCCCCACACCCCTTTAAAAGGGGAGGATTTTTGCGGCAAACGGTCGGCCTCCTCTGACTGAGCCCTCTGTGTCTGCCCGCCTCAAAGGCAGGGTCACGGGAGGCTCGGCCGGGTTGAGCTCCCTCCGCGGTCCGGCAGCGAGTGCTGACAGCTGACCCGGCCCCACCGAGGCGCAGCTCAGCTGGGGGCCCCAGACTTTGCAACTGGGCATCTCCCCCTGAGAGCCTGTTTGCCACGTGGCTTGACTCGTGCTCTGCCTGCGGGGGAGGAAGTCAAGGTAATCACGTGGAGATGTCACTGAGTCCGCAATCCTGAACCCGCGTGATAATCTTGTGAACCTTGCTTGTTGAGTAAATAAAGCTGATGCTGTGCAAGGATCCAGCTCGTGTGTGCGCCTTGCGTGGGCTCGTCACAGATAGGCTCCGTGTCCCATGCTTTGGTTCACCTGCAGGCCGCGAGTGAGCACATTTAAGGTAGGCTGGGCCACCCCAGTAGGTTGAGGGTATTGCATGCATTTTTGGCTTAGGATCTTTTCCCTTTACGAGGGGTTTGTTGGGATGTAACCTCACGGTAAGTCAGGGAAAGCCTATATCTTCCTCGTATGTGTGTGGTGCACGTAGCATGTCTTTGCAGCAGCGCCCCTTGTGGCCGCCCTGCGTCACTGCAGGCTCTGGCAGGCCCGGAGCACGGAGTGGGGGGCGGGGGGGGAGGGGCAGAGACTTGCCGGCCCCAGCCCGCTGGGGGTCTCAGGCAGAGCAAGAGCCACACAGGTAGACCTGAGCACGCGTGCGGACGTGCACGTATTCACACGCACCTGCGTCCTGCCTCTGCGCACGGAGAGGTCCTGGGACAATGACAAATACATAGTATATACGGAGACAGGGAGGCAGACAGATCAAGTGGCAACAGCTGTGGAAACGGAGCCGAGGAGCGTTCGTGATGTTCCTGCTAAGGTTCTGTAACTTGGAAATGGTCTCAGTATGGACAGACCTGCGCTGCCCTTCCTCAGGGCCCCCACCCTCACACGTGGGATTTGCAAACAGGAACATTAAGACTGGAAAAGTGACCCCCTTTACCGAGGGCTCAAGGTGGCCCAGACCGGGGGTGGCATCTTTCCCCTGCTGGCCCCAAGGCTGGCCTGTGACCGCCGTCCCCACCCGAGAGCAGCCCACGCAACACCTCTGGCCTGGCCTGGCCGTGTGAGGTGCCAGACTCCCAGCTGGAGAGACTGGGGGTGGGGGGACCCCAGCAGCTGGCCTGGGCTTGGAAGAAGCCCCGTCACCAGTTAACACCTTCCAGTGACCCTCTCGGTGCCCTGGGGATCGATGCCAGCTGAGCCGGAGCCCTGGCCACACACCTGACTTGATGCAGGGCAATCGCTCAGACACCAGCTGTGCTGTGCGTCACCCGGTGCTAAGAACCAGCGTGTGTCACCAGCTCTCATCTGCACAGAAGACATGAAGGGTCCCCCTCTTCATGCAATTCCAACAACAGTGTCGTTGTCAGCAGACTTAGCAATCATAAAGGCTATCGCTTATCACTTCTGTTCTAAACCCAAAGGCAACATTTTCACTTTGAATTGCTGACCCTCATGAGTGGCAAACCCCGCAGATGTGTGCGGGTGTTGAAATCTTGAGAAGTGGCTCCCTGGGGCCCCAGTGTCCCTGTCACATGAGGAGCCGGTCCCCTTCGGGCCTGACCGGCCAGACCCTCCCCCAGCTCACTGGCTTCCTCCCCCAGAAGCCCAAGATGCCCCCACAGGCCCAGGCTTCCTCCTCGTGCCCTCCCAGAAGGGTCTAGCACAGGACAGGTGACCAGGAGTGGGGTCCCTACATCCTGTCTCCCAAGAGCCAACTTCAGTGTCCAGGGGCCCAGCATCCCTGGAGATCTCCAACCATTGCCCTCAGAGTGGATGTTCCTCATTAGCACCGCCAGCTCAGCCCCAGATGGCTGAGGGTCGGTGGCCGGGGGGAGGTCCTGTTGTGGTGAGCTTGACCTGGCACGGGCCTGGGTCAGGTGAGCCTGGGGCCTGGGTCTGGTGACCTGGGACCTGGGTCAGGTGACCCTGGGGTCTCCTTCAGCTGAGCCTGGGGCCCGGATCCGGTGAGCCTGGGCCTGGGGCCTGGGTTGGGTCAGCTGGGGCTGACGTGGGGTGACGCTGGCCCCAGTGCAGGCCTCCCCCCCGACCCCTCCCAGCCTGGGCGCCCAGCACAGCCCCCAGGAGCTGGGCCTCAGGCTCCTGCACACGCCAGTCTCTGCCGCCCCCATGTGGCCGTCAGCAGCATTGCATGCGCGCTGCCAACAAGAGGCTGTTCCCAGGCCTGGGGCAGCAGCTGGTGGGGGCACAGAACAGGGGACAGGAAGCAGGGAGCAGGGGGAACGGGGTAGGGCCAAGGGGGCGTAGATCAGAAGGCAAGGGGCAGGGGCACGCCCAGCACCACCTGGGAGTTGTGTTTGGGTTCCATCGGGGGTCCACGGCTGGCCCCACACCCTTTTCCTGGAGGTGCCACCCTGGGGGAGGGGGAGGGGGGGTCTGCGCCTGCACCTCACGGTCAGGTGTGCACACGGCAGGTGTGAAGCGGTCCTGAGGGCTCCCGGCCCCGCCCAGCCTGAGGGGCGAGGCCTGAGGGCTGGTGCTCAGCCCCCTGGTGGGTGGGGGTGCTGCCTCCATCACCGCAGCTGGGGGGACGTCCCCCGTAGGCCCCTCTGCCCCACAACGTGGCCTCCCAGGCTCCATTGGCCATGCCCGTGCCACGACCAGGTGCAGCAGGCTCCTGGCAGGCGGTGGTCGCCAGGTGTCCCCGCAGAGAACATGTGGCAGCACTAGCCCTGTGGCCGCTGCCCCCGTCGACCAGTGCCGCCACCGCGGCCACACCGTGGAGCTCGCGCGCCCCCTGGTGGCCACCCCGCGCCACCGCACGTGCCCCCCACCGGGAGGGTTTCCAGGACCAGGGAGGGAGAGAGGTCACAGGGCCATCACCGCCCACGCCCCTCAGGGCCACCTACGGGAACCAGGGCAAACTGCGACATTTCACACCACACGAGGTGCGTCCGGAGCCAGGAAAATGGTCCCGAAGGAAGCCGTGCGGACCAAGCAGCAGAGGATCTAGGCCAGCAACAGCGAGGACAGGGGCCCGGGCCGGACAGCACGGCACTGAGCAAACCCTGGGCGCGCCCAGGAGGGACAGTCACGTGGCAGCCGGGCTAACTGGCCGGGAGGGGGCGAGGGTCGCGGCAGTGGATTCACCCCGTTGTACACGTGCCCTGGGCCCCAGGCCCAGCCGGGAGTTCCCTTGGCCAGAGCTGGACGCGCCACCGAGCGCTGCTTCGGTCACGCCGGGTCATAACCCAGGGTGTGCGAGTGCCCTGCGCCCACACTGACGGAGGTGAATCTGGAACCAAAAGTAACCGAGGGGGAGACAAACCTCTTGTGCGGAGAATCCAGCTACTGTTTGTGGGCGGCCGCCCTGCCGGGGTGTGGGACCGGGTGTGCGGGCTGGGAGGAGGGGCACCCTCCAGCAGACAGCGGGACGGGCGGAGAGCCCCCTTGGGGGGGGGGGTCCTGGCAAACACAGGTGGCCAGACAACCAAATCAGCACGCACAGGAAACCGCCATCTGGTCAGAACCTAGTGTGATGGGAAAACACACAAATCCAGGGAGGCGACGTCCCACAAAATACCTGGGCACATGTCTTCCAGTCACCGTGGCCGCCAGCAACAAGGAGCATCTGAGAAACTGTCACAACCAGAGGAGCCTAAGTGATGACAGATATGATGTGGGCCCTGGACGGGGTCCTGGAACAGGGAGCAAATGACCCTGCTAGAAATAAGGAAATGGGAGTAAGGGCCATTACTGACAATCTATCAATTCCTGTCCGTGAATGTGACACAGGATGCTAGCGGCAGGGGCGCCTCGTGTGGGGCTTTTTGCCATTTCCCGATTCGTGAATCCAAGTCACGTAAACCGCGTCCTCTCTGCGTCCTGTCACAGCCATGGCGGCCACGCTGGCCTCCTGTGGGCTCCTGCTTCCTGGCGGGTTTTCCTGGCATCCGGCCTGCCTCCTCCCTCCCATGTCCATCCGGCACAGCTTCCCTATGTCATTTCTTCCAATGTCATGTTTTCACGCCCCGTGTTTCCACCTCGTCCCATCCAGCACTGCTCAGGCCATCCCTCACCCTCGGCGACACCACCACACTTACCCCTGTCCTTGGCGTCCGGCTGGGCCAACACTCCCGCCCAGACCCCACGTGCCTTTGGGCGCCATCCATCCTGAGGTGGCCATGACTCACGCCCCCGAGCAATCCAGTCCCCGCGTCTCAGGACGTGGACTGAGCTAGGGCGCAGGAGTGCACACGGTCACCTGGAGAGGGCCCCGCCACCCCGGAGCCGGCCGACTGCACCTCTGGTCAGCCCACCGTTTCCAGCAACTCTGCCCAGCTGGCTTCGGCTGGGCAAAGACCCAGGACTGGCAGGGCCCTGCCGCTCCCGCCAGGACCCACCAGGAGAGGGTCAGGACAGTGGTGAGGATGCCCTCTGCCTTCCCAGGCGGCCCGCACACACAGTGAACTGCGTCCCTGCGTGCAGACTTCCTGCAGCATGGACACGGGGGGCAGGACCGGAAGGCCCTTGAGCCAGGCTACAGTCCCTGAGCGGTCACTCCACTACCACGCCCCAAACTGTGTGTGTGTCACCTGCGTCCGTCATATTACACACGTCCTGGCACATCGCTTTTCACCGTGAAATTGAGATAGGCCAGTATTAGACCCGCTAAGCGCTGACATCATGACACACGGAGCGTAAATGAACTGTGGCCGGGCCAGCCCCGATCGAGCCACCAGTCAGACACCCGCCTCATGTGCCTGCACCCAAACCCTCCACCTTGGACACGCTCCGCCCCATGGCTCCGCCCCAGGCTACAGCTACGTGGCTCCGCTTTGCAGAGTGTGGCTGCCACACCGCCAGGGACACGGCAGGCTGACTAATGCCATGTCCTGGGCCAGGGCTCCGGCTCAGGGATGATGGCATCAAGTTCACGGGGAACTGAGCTCAGGGGCTCGGTCTGCGATGAGGAGGGTCAGGCAGAACGAGGTTGTGTGGCTGTGACAAGCACCCCCAAAACTGGGAGGCGGAAGCAACAAAGGTGTACTCCTGCCCTTGTGTCCGATGTGGGCCCACAGGGTCAGCTCGTGGCCACTCAGGGGCCAGGATGAGGATGTCCCCTTCCTTAGCTGACCCCCAAGCCCACAGCATCGCCGGTCACCACGAGACGGCCGATGGCTTACGCTTCAGCCCAGATGTGACACACAAGCCACTCTGTCCTCAGCCCATCGGCCGGGGCCTCTCTGAAGCCCAGCCCTGCAGGCGGGGGTGGGCGACCACCCCCACCCCTACCAGACCAGAGTCAAGGTCTCACCGGCAGGTGCACCTGTGCAGGCCTCCAGGTGCGCGGTGGTCTCCCTGGCCAGCCTGGCAGAGGTGAAGCTCGGCCGCCCTCTGGTGGCCATCGTGGGCCATTGCATGTCCTGCCAGCCGCGCCCCAGCCAGGTGGGACTCTGGGGTAGGTGTGAACTTTGTGGGCAGTCCCCCCTCCCAGAAAAAGGCCCTCCCCTCCCCCAGTCACCCTGCCCCCGCAAAAGTCACCTGGTAGGGAGGCCGACCCTGACAGCCCCACCGCCCTGCTCTCCCCTGCATCGGGCTGACCACCTGCACAATACCTGTCTCCCCACAGGTGGAGAGCCTCACCCGGAAGTGACGTCACAACCTCGACACCCAGAAAGAACCCGGGTTGGGGAATGCGCATGCGTGCGTGCGGCTCACCGACGTGGACCCTGCGGTAGGTCCGGGCAGGATCTGAGCGGTCAGGGCAGAGGGGCTGGGCTTCCTGTGCACAGCCCCCTGGGAGAGGGGTCCTCTGCAGTGGCCCCTGGCTGCTCAGCCTGTCACACGGCAAAGAGAGACTCTTCGGAGGAGGCGTTTCCCGGAGCAAAGCCTACCCCCCAGCTCTCTCCGCTGCCCTCACCCATCCCGATCTCCCTACGCTGGCCTCCCACCATTCGCGATGCCTTCATCCATATTTCATTAAAAGTCATAAATACTCTTTTCCTCATAAATTTTTCAGTGAAGTCTTGCAATGTCCATTCACGTCCAATCTCACTGATCCAAGGCTTCTGTCGCTGCGAGTTTTCTTTCCTGGCCATGGTGGCTGTCACGTGCAACTTTCCTTCGCGGAAACCTCGCAGAACCGAATTTTGAGAAGGGCGTTTGTTTTGGCTTTTCCCTGCCGAGGTTGGCGGAAGCAAACGCTACCACGGGCCGTCTTACCCTCCGCCGGTTATCATTTCACACATGATATTCTTTCTCTGTTTAATAAAAGGTTCAACGTTTGTTTTTTGAGACTCCCAGCGAAACGGAAAGGGTCGAACGTGTGTTATGGGTGTTCTGTCCCCAACCCCACGAAAACACAAGTACTGGCCAGACAGCAAAGGCTGCGTTCAGCGAGCCCCGGGGGGCGCCTCCGGTGGTCCCACAAGGAGCGGTGCCGGGGGCGGTGGAGCGAGACCCGAACCCCGGCCCAGGGGCGCGGAACCAGCACACTAAGCCGACTGGTGGGGATGGGGGAGGAGGCGGGGCCGACAAGAGCTTGGGATCTGCAGGCAGAGGGGTGGTGGTCCAGGTAAAAGCCCACGTCTGAGGCAGCCACACCGCTTTGGCCAGAAAGGTCACATGATCAGCGGGGCCCGGCTTTGGGGCATTTTGTGTTCCAGCCTTGTGAGGACAGAGCCAGGGAGCAGGCCGATTCCATAACGGCCATGAGGCGTCACCGGGGATGCAGGCCGCAAGGCCTGAGCACACGGCCCACAAACCCTCCTGAGTCAATCCAAACACGACTCAGCTGTGGGCGACCAGAAACACTTGCCGCGTGGGCTGGAACAGGAGGGAGGTGCACACTTGAGGGAAAGCGGGTCAGGGCGTGGGGCAGCGCGAGGGCTGGGCCCCATCCTCAGCACAGCCAGCCGGTGGCTGTACCACCACGCACCCCGACGGAGAAGCCTCAGAAATGGGGTCTTTATTCAGGAGCCAGGCGTCGAGCTAAAATCACGGTGAGGGCTGGTGGCCTTGCAGAGAAGCACGCAGAACCTTCTGCAGGAGGCTCTGGGCCCTGGGAGAGGGCGCGGGGCCCCAGGCACGGGACAAAGTGGGAACCGAAATGCGCCACGCTACTTAATAAATTTCATCAGGCAATTCACAGGAAAAGAGCTGAACTTTGCATCTTTAAAGTAAACCAAAAATCTAAACAATTGGTTGTGGGGAGTGGGACCCAACAGGAACTAAAGTGGCTACGAGCCTTGGTGTGCCAGACGGGAGGGTTGGGACACCGACTAACCGTAAACCTGGTTGGAAAACCTTGCCGTTAAGTGTGTGAGAGAGAGACAGCTGAGTGGTGTGGGGTCTGTCCACACAGCAGAATCCTGCTCAGCCTTTAAAAGGAAATCCTGGTTCCTGCTACTGCGTGGATGAAGCTTGAGGACACTGCCCTGAGTGACAGAGGCCAGTCTCAGAGGGACACACACCACACGATCCACTCACGCGAGGTCCCGAGAGGGGTCACATCCATAGAGGCAGAAAGTAGATGGGGGTCCCCGGGGGTCAGTGTTCAGAGGACCAAGCTTCACCCTGGGGGGATGGAAAAGTCCTGGTGGTGGACGGTGGTGGCGATCACTCAGCTGTGTAAAACCGTGAGGCCTCCAAGTTGTTCCCTAAAAACGGTTACGATGTAAGTTTTATGTTAACGTATACTTTCCCACAACAGAAAAATCAATGAATAAAATCTGTCATCCTCAAAAAAACTCTGGCAGATTGCAAAAGAATTTTTTGACTCTAGTTTGCAAACCAGCAGAGGACAAAAAGGACAACGGAAAAAGGACGGAGCCCGTGGATGGGAGGGGGGACCAGAGAAAAAGACGACAAATCTAACGAGACTGTAGGAGGAGGTCCGTCCGGACAGACCAGGATTCACAATCAATGCACACGATCACGCTTGCCTTTTCAAACGCAGATCCCCACGCGGACTAACAGTGAAGCGCGCGTGGGGACCAGACCGCGGAGGGCGCGTCTCCGTCAGCTCGGCCGCTGTAACAAACACCACAGCCTGGGGCTTCCTCCTGGTCCTGGATGCTGGAGGCCCGAGATCGGGGCACCACACGGCGGGTTCCCAGCTTGTGGGCGGCGGTTTCTCACTGCGTCCCTACGGGGTGGACAGCGGGAGCCCTGCCGTCCTCCTCGGGGGCGCTGACCCCTCGCGGGGACCGCGCGGCCCCATCTGACTCCAGCCGCCCGCTAAAGGCTTCGCCTCTGAACCCCATCACACTGGGGGCTGGGGCTCCGACGTCCGGCTTCTGGGGGACACACACAGCCCACCCAGAGCGGAACGTCTGAGGGGAAGGGGGGAACACACGTGCGCTTGGGGGAAAGTCCAGGAGGCGGAAGCGGAAGCAGGGTGCGAAGCTGGCCAGCCATAAACTCACGCCGGAGCAACGGGACCACGGAGACCAAACCCGTGGCCGACTCACAGGAACCTGAATCTTTCGCGAAAATGTGCACGGGTACGACAAACACGGTCACGCAAGCGCTTTCAACAAAACCGAGACCTGTGTCGATGGCTTTCAGACCTCACACGTCTGCTCGATTCCCAGACCAGACGCCACAGCTCACGGGCCCAACAAGGGGACAGAAGCCAAAGTCCACTGCTGGACACAGCACGGTGCGTTCGAGGATATCGCAGGCAGAGTCCACAAACCCGCGGAGAAAAGCGGGGCTCACGTATGAAGTCTCGACTCGGACGGAGATTTTCCATCAGCGGCCCTGGACGCCGGGATCCCAAGTATGGACGCACGGCCCGGGCTGCGGCCCACAGGCGCTCGCGCTCGCCGGGGTCGCTTGACATAGGCCTCTTGGAAGACCACTTGGCATCACCCTGTGAAGGTTAACGGCCCCTTCCCTGCATCCTGGCAGTTTTACCGCTAAACACGCTGCCCAAGAAAACCTGCCCGCGGAGGAGGGCTGTGCACAGGTACCGTCGCCAGCGATGCTCACGCAGCCAAAGTCCGGGAAGATCCTCAGATCCTTCGATGGGGCCGGAGTGGACCAGAGGGAGACGTTCACACGGCGGGATGAACCCACACACAAGGCAACACGGGCGAATCTTAGTACAATACGGAGAGAAGAAACAAGCCACAGGAGCGCCTTCAGAGCACGAGACCCTTTCTGAAGCTAGAAGCCGACACGTCAGGGCTGCGTGGACGGGAAGAAGCCCCCGGCCTCAGGGGACGCTGTCCCGGGTGCACGAGGCCTGGCTCCACCTGGTTGTTATCGGGACTCGAAGCGGGGGTGGGGGTGGGGGTGGGGGTGGGGGTGGGGGTGGGGAGGCAGACCTGCCGGAACTTCTCCCGCCAAGGACGCAAACAGGACAAAGGTTTTGGAGGAAAAGACTAAAAACTCTACTTGAATTCCAAGGTGCTGGTCTTTCCGAGACCTCCCTCCAAGAGGCAAAATTTCGCGGGGACACCCGGGCGCCTCGGTGGACACCCGGGCGCCTCGGTGGACCCACGTGTCCAGGTCCGGGTTCGGGACAGCGGGGTGCAAGCCGGGTGCCTCAGCCCAGCTTCCGAGAGCCATGCAGACATCCCACCGGTGTCCCCTTTCAAGGTGAACTCGCACGGAGGAGTGTGTCCTTGACAGGCTGGGGCAGACCAGCAGCCTGGACAGCCTGCCAGACTCACATTGGAGAGCAGCATGAGGGTCCACGCCACCCAGCCACCATCATCGTGGGGACACAGAGGAGTGCACAGTCAGAGACGCTGGCACATCGTCCCCAGTGACTGACAGACCCGCCAGAGGGGATGGGGTCCATCCCACACTGACCACTGGGCCGGGGAGGGTACGGGTGACCCCAAAGGAAATCTGGTTCTTGTCGCCATGCAGGGGCCTCACAACCCAGTGGGCATCCTCCCCTTCCCGTGCCACGACTGCCAACCCTGGCATCCTCCCCCGACACCTGTGAGCTTTACTGCCCTGATGGGGACATGACGATGGCACGTCGGACATTCCCCCTGGGTGTCCGTCAGGGTGTCTCCAGAGGAGATAGGCACCAAGCCGGTGGACAGACCGAAGCGGGCGCCCCCCCCACCCCCACCCAGCATGGGCCTGGAAGGACTGGAAGGCTCGCCCGTCTTCTGCCCTCAGACAGACGTGGGCGCTCTTGGTTCCCGGACCTTTGGGCTTGGCCT
This sequence comes from Panthera onca, assembly GCF_046562875.1. Classification (NCBI taxonomy): domain Eukaryota; kingdom Metazoa; phylum Chordata; class Mammalia; order Carnivora; family Felidae; genus Panthera; species Panthera onca. Next base: position 145,973,726 of record NC_138344.1, on the reverse strand, counting down.
GAATGGAGCCCCGGGCTGCCCTGGGCCACACCCTGCGGACACGGAGGGTGGGGCTCCCCAGGCCCCAGGTCCTCGGCACACATCTCTTTCTGTGCCTGTCTGTCTGTCCTACTGGCTCTGTTTCCCTCCAGACAAAAGGAATCTGATCCTGTGACGTGTTTGGTGTCATGAAAACGAGTGGGTGTAATTTGGCTAAATTGAGTTCCTGTTATTATGAGGCTATTTTGCTGCAGAAAACGTGAGTGTGCTTTGGGCTGAAAGATTTAGGGTCAGAAGTTCAAATGCTTCGTCTTTCCGAGTCTGCATCTGGTCGGTGTCTGAGCTCCCCACAGGCAGGAGAAGGTGGGCTGACCCCGGTGCCCCAGGGGAGGAAGGGGTCCCCGGCTCTCGGGTACAGGAGGGTGGGCGGGGGGCCCGGCCAGGGCTGGCCCTGAGCTGAGGGACACCACACGCCTTCCCAACGGCTCAGGAGCGGCCTGAGTCTTGCCATCGGGACCACCCGGGAAGGGTGTGGTTCGCAGGACGCTGCAGACCAGGAAGGCGAGTGGCCCAGAGGGTTTCACCGTATATTTCTGTTCGGGGACATGGATGTGCGCCAGGGTTCTCAGCAGGGGGACTGATGATAATTGCGGCGTCGACCCCGCCAAAGGCGTTGTGCGCAGACGGCTTCTGAGGGGAGCTGGGCCCACGCGGCAATGCCTCGGATGCCCCGGCGGACTCGTGGGTCACGCCAAAGGGGGGGCGCCCACCAGCTGTGTGTGCCGCACCCGCCCGCCCTCCCCATCTTCCCCACGGGCTTGCGGGCAGAGGAACCAGGCGGCATGCGGGAGCTCCCACCGTGTCTCAGACCCAGGGTGCAAAGCCCCGACCCGACCAGGCACGGTCCCCCACGCCCCGCGGCCAGCCATCAGTAGAGGGGCTGTCGCGGGAGCCAGATCTGGACCACAGGGCCCGGGCGTGCCCGTGCCGAGGACTTCAGAGAAACGTTTTCCTGCCAATAGGAGGGGCCCCAGGCCTTCTCTCCCTGCACTTGGATGCTGTGGACCCTTGGGACCACGCAGGGAGACAGCGCCAACGCTCCACGATGGCAGATACAGAAGGACGGAGCCTCGTCCTACACGATGTAGCCAACCTGGCAGGGCTTGCCACAGACCCCGTGCACGGTGACAGACGTCCTCGAGGCCCACCTAGAAACAAGCTAACACTGAGCTCTTCAGAGGAGGTGACCAGGCTGGGGCCTTCTTAGAACAGGACTTCAGGCACCTGATTTCCCGGGTGACGGCACAGCTAGGACACCGTGCCAGCTGGGGACCTCACAGGTGTCCAGACCCGAGGCACACGGTAGGCGTGGGTCGGCACCTCACATCCTGGCGGGGCCAGCTTCCCAGGCATCTGGAAACGGGGGTCTCTCTGGCCAGGACGGCCCAAGTTGGGAGAAGGGCACTCCCGACTCTGGGGTTTGACACAAGTCACCGTCCAGCTGTTATCGTATCAGGGGTTTCTCCTACGACCCCCAACTGAATTTCCTGTGGGCAGAGAATGGAGGAGGACGCGGCGTCTGACCTGGCCTGGGAGGAAGGGGTGCAGGGGGGGGCATGGCTCCCGGAGACACCCCTTCTCTGGACCTGGCTGCAGGGGTCCTCCACGGCCCCCCTCCCCTCCCCTCCCCCTCCAGCTGCCCTCCCCCCGGGAGCCGGGCCCTCTTCACTCTCTTCCCGCCATGCATGAGCTGTCCAGCCCAGCCACCGGCCACAGGATGCTGACGTTGTCAAGTCCCCGGTGGCCTCCCAGGTGGCCCATGGGCATCTCAGTCCACCCCGTGCCCCCAGCCCTGTGGGCTGCCCCTGCCCTGTTGGCCTAGTGCCCACCACGCTGGCCCCAGGCCGCTCCACCAACTGTGAGGAAGGCCTCCCTGCTCCGCCCAGGCCCAAGCCCTCCCTGCTCCTCCCCCAGAGCCTGGCGGCCCCACAAGTCCGCACCCCCCCCCCACCCCGACACACACACAGGGACGGTGTCTGCCTGGGCTCAGCATCGGGGCCCACACGGAGCCACAGCAGACGCTGCATCGGGACCTGCGAGCTCTGAGGGAGCAGAGGACAAGGGGCCAGTGGCTGCCTCCTCTGCATCTGGCCATCACAGGCCACCTCAGGAACCAGAGAAAGGGCAGGCTGGAATGTCGCTGGGTCTGCATCTCGTTGCCAAGGAAGATGCCGGAGGACGGACACCCCAGGCCACGAGCCCACCTGACGCCCCGGCTCCCAGCCCGGCTGCAGCCGAGGCCGAGCAGTCAGGAAAGCAGTGGGCGCCAGCCACAGGCCTCACCACAGGTCCCACATCTGTCCAGATGCCCTCACAGACATAGGAAGGGCACGTGGGCCATTAAACCAAGTCAGGACGGTGTGGGGCCAGTGTCCTCGGCACTAAATGGTCTGGGGAGGCCAACTGAGGCCGAGGTGGTGCTGCGTGGACTGCTTCCCACCTCTGACACCGGATGTAGGGGCCTCACAGCAAAGCCGACCCCACAGAATGATCCCCATCACTGTCCCCCCGACCCGAGGGCCAGCAGGGGTTCCTCTGAGAACAGGCTCTGAGGATAAGAGGTGACGCAGGTGGGAACCCAGTGCAGGTGGTGGAGAGAGGCCGGGGGAACCTGCAGCCTGTCGGAACCCCTCTCCTGCACAGCCCTCGCGCTGTCCCTACCTGGTTCCACAGGAGGCACCGAGGACACACCCAAGACACCAGTGGGGACGGGATGGGCCAACACTGGCTGGGGTGGGGGGAGCACCTGGCCCTCAGCCTCACCTGCCGCCCCCACCCCAGACCACACCCCCCCAAGACTGCACGCACACCCCGCCCCACCTGCGGGCTGTGCCCCTCGCGGCCCCTCGAGCCCTCCACACCCGGCCCGTGGCCCTTCTGGGACAGCTCCCCCTGCAGCGCCCCCCCTCCCCTCCCTGCTCTACTCCAACACAGGAGGAGAGAGCCTCCCCCTGCTCCACACCTGGGCTCCCCGGGCTCAGAGAGAGGCTGCCAAGGCTGTGCAGGGGGAGGGGGTGTGGAAGTGGCCATTCTGGGAGCCGAGGGCAGGGCTGTAGTCAGGGTGTGATGGCATCTGGGGACACTGGTCCCCAAGGCCGGCTGACTGGGAAGCATTCAACTCCAAAAGCCAGACCCCAGGCAACCGCAGGCTGGGGGAGAGGAGAGATGGGGAGGGGCCCGGTGGTCGGCCAGCCCCGCCTGAACTGCGGTTGGCAGGAAGGGGGCACAGAGAGGTCCCTGCTCTGCACCGCCAGCTCAGGGCCCTTCTGGGAGCTGTTGGTTACAGACAGGGACAGTGGACCTTGTCATCAGGCAGCACAGGTGAAACGCACTGAGCACGAGTCTGGCCCGCCACATGGCTCCACGATGAGGACTGGCCGGCCAGACGTGCCGCCCCCTAACACAGTCCCTGTAGCCACAGCCAGGCGTCCTCCAACAGCCTCGTCAGCAGCCCCGTGTGGCCCAAGGCAAAGGGTTCCCTCCCCTCCTTGGCCCGTGGGTGCCCAGGGCCACCTCACAAGCGCATGGCACCGGGCAGAGGCCAGGTGAGAGGCCACCCGCGGATGGTGTCGTGTGCTCTCAGGTGACAGGTCAGGCAGCCTCAAGCGTCCTCTTTGCCCCACCAGGGAGCCATGCTGCTTGGGCCCGGCTGCTGGGGGCTCCATGGGTGTCTGTCCCCACCGGGCCCAGGGCAGGTGGGGCCAGGCTCCATGCTCCTGGCCTCAGGCTCCAGTGTCCACCTGATCCCATATCCTGCCCCTCCACCCCCCCTCCCACCTTCACCCCTCCACCCCCCCTCCACCCCTCCACCCCCCCTCCACCCCCCCTCCACCCCTCCACCCCACCTCACCTCCGACCTCCACCCCACCCTCCACCTCCACTTCTCCATCCCACCTTCACCCCTCCACTCCACCCTCCACCTCCACCCCACCTCCTACCTCCCACCTCCACTCCTCCACCCCACCCTCCACCTCCACTCCTCCACCTTATCTCCACCCCTCCACTACTCCTCCACCCCACCTCACCTCCGACCTCCACCCCACCCTCCACCTCCACCCCTCCATCCCACCTTCACCCCTCCACTCCACCCTCCACCCCACTCTCACCCTCCACCCCACCTCCTACCTCCCCCCTCCACTCCTCCACTCCACCTCCCACCTTCACCCCTCCACCCCCCCACCCCACCTCCACCCCTCCACTACCCCTCCACCCCATCTCACCTCCGACCTCCACCCCACCCTCCACCTCCACCCCTCCATCCCACCTTCACCCCTCCACTCCACCCTCCACCCCACTCTCACCCTCCACCCCACCTCCTACCTCCCCCCTCCACTCCTCCACTCCACCTCCCACCTTCACCCCTCCACCCCCCCACCCCACCTCCACCCCTCCACTACCCCTCCACCCCATCTCACCTCCGACCTCCACCCCACCCTCCACCTCCACCCCTCCATCCCACCTTCACCCCTCCACTCCACCCTCCACCCCACTCTCACCCTCCACCCCACCTCCTACCTCCCCCCTCCACTCCTCCACTCCACCTCCCACCTTCACCCCTCCACCCCCCCACCCCACCTCCACCCCTCCACTACCCCTCCACCCCATCTCACCTCCGACCTCCACCCCACCCTCCACCTCCACTCCTCCATCCCACCTCCACCCCTCCACCCCCCCCACCCCTCCACCCCACCTTTCGCCCCACCTCCCACTCCCGCACTGAGGAGAGAACCAGAGGCTTGGGGGCATCGCAGGGCCTCAGGTATGCAGAGACCTGGGTGAGGTACTCCAGGAAGCACAGAGTTGCAGGCGGGGACAGTGAAGCTGGAGCGGAGAGTGCCTCTGTGACAGCTGGAGGTCCTGACGGTCCACCGCCGGAGGGGGCTCCTCCGGAGGGGGCTGGCCCAGACCCCTCACCTCCCGCTCACACTCACATCCCTCCTCCCACCACGTCCCGCTGTCGGACACTGGACTCAGGAAACAGGGCCGTGCGGCTTTGGATACAAAACTGTAAACACGAGTCTTTAAAATGACAGAGGCCTCCGTGGCCCCAAACGCTGAGCCAGAGGCCCCCACCAAGGGACCCCGAGGGACCGCACCTCCGCCCACTCTGTCCTCCCTTCCCAGCCGCCCCCCGCCCCCCACCGGCCGGCGCACTGGGCGCTGGGGGCAGGCCGGGCGCGCTGGGGGCCGGCTGGGGCGCTGGGCTGCGAGTCCGCGGTCCGAGGGATTCCTGAGATGAAGAAGCGGCCCGCGGCGCCCCCACCCCCCACCCCCGCCCCGGCCGGGGCACTCGCCAAACCTGGCCCTGGGAGGGGGGGGGGGGGGGAGCCCGCCCCCACCCCATCCCATGCAAGCCGCGCGGGCCCCGTCACGTGCCCAGGGCGTCGCGCGTGGGCGAGGGCCCGTGGGGGCGGCCGGGCGGGCCGTGCAGCGGCGGGGGCGGCGGCACCGAGTTGCGCTGCGGCGGCGGCGGCTGCAGCTCCAGCGCGAGCGCGGGCGGCGGGAAGTCCCGCACCTGGCGGCGGTACTCGAGGAAGGTGCAGGCCTTGGTGGCCAGCGCCACCACGTTCTTGCCCACGAAGATGGCCGAGACGCGACTGTCGCGGAAGAGCGCCATGTTGGCGGCACGCGCCAGCACGGCCACCACGTTGACGGTGGCGAGGCTGAGCACGGGGTAGAGCATCATCTTCTGCGGCGCGATGTGCTCGCCCTGCATGCTGACCTCGCTGAGCGCCACGCACGGCAGCACCAGCAGCAGCATGTAGCAGTAGAAGAAGGTGAGGCCCTCGGCCCACAGCGGCAGCCCGGTGCGCGGCGGCTCCCACAGATTGGCCTGCATGTCCAGCAGGTCCAGCAGGTCCAGCGCCACCCAGAAGAGGCGGCCGCGCAGGTCCTCGCGCTTGCGGAAGGTGCGCACGTACTCCATGCGGTCGAGCGCCACCAGCAGCAGGAACAGGCCGGGCACGCACACCGACAGCAGCAGCGTCAGTGCCTTGCGCGCCACCGGGTCGGCCGCGCCTCGCCGCGCCGCCTTGTAGTTCTGGAAGATGAAGTAGAGCTTGATCTCCAGCACGAAGATGTACAGGAACCAGAGGATCATGGCGTAGCCGCGCTTGGCCGTGCGCACCTCGGCGCCCACCCACACGGCCACGTAGCGCAGCACCAGCAGGAAGCACACGTCGCCCACCAGCACGATGATGCACACGCCGATCTTGCGCGGGCCCTGGTTCTGCTCCACCAGGTACGCGTCCATGACCGCCATGCTGCCCATGATCACCAGCGTGGTCAGGCACACGTGGCGCCGGTCCGGGGGCGGCAGCACCATGGTCGGCCGCCGGGGCCCCGGCCTGGGCGCGCGTGGCCCCCACGCGAGGCGGGACGAGGCCCTGCGGCGGCGGAGGCGGTGGCGGCGGCGGCGCTCAGCCCGCGGGCATGGCGCGACAGGACCCGTCCAGCCGCTCTGAGGGCGCCACCGCTGCCGGCCGGCGAGCTCGGAACCTGGGGAAGACCGGAGGAGACGGTGAGGGCGCAGCCCGGGGGACAGCCTCCGCCCTCCCCTCCCCCCCGCCCCCGCGACGCGCTTCCTGCGCGGGGCGCTGTCCCCGCGCGGGGGCGCCGGGGGGCTTCTGTCGCACGCACGCGCCGGTGCGCTCGCGGGGACCCGGAGCCGGGAGCGGGGCCTCCAGGGGGCGCTGCAGCCCTGCCTGAGACCCGAGACCGGCTTCCCGCGGCCGCCGGGAAGGAAATGGAACGGAAGTGGTTTCTCCCGGCCGCGCGCATCCCCGGGCCCCGGCGGTCTGCCCCTGCTGGGCCCACGCCGTCGGCCCTCCGGCGTCCTCTCGCCCCCGGGCGCTTTGCTGGGCGGGAAGCGGGCCTGCGGCCTCAGCTCTGTGCGCTCCCGGAGCCCCCGAGGCCCGCGGAGGCCCAGGCCCCTTCCCTGGGCGCTGCGCTGGCGCTCCGGGCGTGTTTTCTGGTCCAGGACTGAGGGTCATCCAAGTGCTGAGGATCCCCTCCCACAAGCATCGCCACCCCTACCTCGGCGGACTCGGTGCCCCCACACACCCGTCCACAGGCCGTGGACCATTCCCTGCCCCGTCTCACCAGGGCTCCCATTGCCTACGGAGGCTCGTGCCAGTGGACGCCTGTCCCGCCAGGTACGCTGCCCTGCTCCCCGCGAAGGGGTGGCCATCTGCCACTCACCCCCCCCCACCCCCGCACCTTTGGGGCCGTCTCAGGAAGCCCGCCCTGCGCTCTCACCCACAGGGACCTTCTTTGGGCTCTGCAGACCCCTATACTTCTCACACCCTTGGCATCGTCGTGACTGTGCTGGTCAGAGTCCCACACCAGACTGGGTCCCCACACCTGGGCCCGCACCCGTCACCCACTGAAAGTCACTTTGCAGACTTACTTCCACTCACTTCCAGCCAGGCCCCCTCAGCCCGCCTCTCCCCTCCGCAGCACCTCTGGCCCTGGGCTCTGTTTACTGCCCTGTCTAGACAAGGACATAAAATTTAATGTCCCCCGTGCCTGTGAAGCCTGCCCCTAGTGACACCACCGCCCTCAAGACTGAGGAAGGAGGCCCTCCACCAAATCTGCACCCCCACTCCTGACCTCAACACGGCTGCTGCCCCACCCAGGGGTCCCTGCAGCCACACACAGGGCCCCCCCCCCCCCCACCCCGCAACTGTGAGCTCAGACACCTCCAGCGAAGGGTTCCTTGGGGGGAGGGGGGTCATAGCACCATGTCCCTACCAAAACAGTGTCTGGAGCCCCTGCTCCCCACCCACACCACACCCTCACCCCATTTTCAGCCACCAGGTGGGCACGCGTGACCCAAGGGGCCTCCTCCCACCCTGCCTCCTCTGGCTCCAGCAGCGGCCTGGGAATGGCCTTCCTCCCAGCCCTTGGCCAGGCCAAATAGCCAGAGAGCCGCTGCACCGCTCACCCCTCCCCATCTACTGCTTGGCTTTCTCGTTCCCTCTCTCAGCCACTCATCAAACCCGGGTTGACGATGCCAGGACAGACCCCATCCCCACGAGAGCTCGCAGGGGGATCCCCCGCCCCCGCCCCAGAAAGCCGGAGCCAGGGCCTGACCACCGCTCCCGCACACCCTGCCCGGCCTCTCCCTGGGGAGCTGGCCCCAGGCCCTCCTGCCCTGGCTCGTCCTGGGCTGGCCCTGCGGTCCCCCGCGTGCCGCCTGCCCGCCCCCTCCCCGAGCCGCCCCTTCGGTGCCCACCGATGGGGGCGGACAGGAAGGGGCCGCCAGCGCCGACCAGACCCAGGCTGCCCCAGACAGGCTGCGTCTCCGCCCTTCTGCCCAAGCCGGGCCCGGCCCTGCAGCGCCGCTGCGCATCCCAGCCCCTGCGCCCGACCCCCCGCTCGCCCCGCTCGCACCCCCCGGCCCCGCGCCTACCCACCGCCGGCCCGCCGAGCCTCCGCGCCGGGCCGAGGCCGCGCTCCCTGCGCCGTGCTCGCTCCCCTCGCGGATCTCGGCGCGGCCCCCGCCGAGGCCCCGCCCCCGCCCGAGGCCCCGCCCCGCGCGGTGGGGGTCCCGGCGCCCCGCCCCCCCCCCCCCCCCCCCCGCAGCACCCGTTGCCACGGCGACAGCCCGGCGCCGCAGCGGTGCCGGCGACCGCTGGCCCCGGGGAGCTGGACACCGCCGGACCCGCGCGCCATCCCCGGGAAGCCCCTGCACCCTGCTTCACCCCACAGCCGGGTCTTCAGTCCCGCTCACGCCCTGAAATCCCGCTGCGGCCCCACCCAGGCCGCCCACCAGGGTGACCCCACTCGCCCTCGACAGGCAGCCCGAGGACCCCGTTCCCTGCCGCGGAGCTGGTCCGGACGCGGGGCCGGGCTGACCACCGGCCCTGTGCAAGCGGCCTGTGGGGACAGTGCGGTGGGTGTCGGTGCCGCGTCCCAAAGAGCCCCGGGTCCCGGATCTCTCCAGCCTTCCTGGCTTCCTTCGGAGGGTGGGAGACAAGAGCAGCCGGTGGCCTTCGTCTTCAGCCGTCCAGGCGCTCGCTCGGGTTTGGAGGCTCAGGCTTCCTTCCTCCAACCCCGGTCACCACTGTGTCCTCACGGAGCCTCCACCGCACATCCCAGGCCGTCCGCCTTAGGGTGGGAGGAGGGGAGCCCACCTAATGCCTGCTCTCCCACATCCCACGTCCCTCCGACAGAGGACGAGAGGAGCGTCAGAGAGGTGCAGGGGCACCGGCATCCCCCTGATGCAAAGGGGTGAGGCACGACTCACACCAGGTCTGCTTACACTGAGGCCCTGAGCTGTGCTTGGGTCCACACGGGTGATGCGGTCTGTGCAGGAGACTATGGGACTGCCACGCGCTCCCTCGGCGCCGGGGGCGGGGACGTCTCTGGCCCAAGGGAAGCCAGGACCCTGGGCTGCCCAGGCCACCGACCCACAAGAAGCACAGACGAGGTGCTGTGAGAACTTACTGCGGTGAACCCCTCGGGGTGGCTGCTTGGGAGACACCAGCCCCCCACATCTGCTTTCACTGGCAGGAACCTGTGTGGTCAGGACCCCGAAGCTGTCTTTGTACCCAGGGAGGGGCCCCAGACCCCTCGGGGTGGATCTTCTCCCCCAGAGGCCTCCAGAAGCCCCCCTGCCTCAAGGCACAAAAGGCAATACGGAGGGAGGTGGGGAGAAGGCCCAGGGCACACGACCCCCACCGCCTCCGCCCCAGGGAGCGCCAGCTGCACCCTGGCAGCCCCAGGAGGCAGAGGAGGGACGGGCTGCGTAGGAAGAGACCAGAAGCACCTCCCTGTGGCCTCCACTGTCGGGAAGGAGCTGCCCCCTCAGCCCCTGCAGCCTCTCCCCTCTGCCCTGCCCACCTCACCGTCACCCTGCCCACCTCGCCCACCTCACCCCTCTGCCCTGCCCACCTCACCCTCACCCTGCCCACCTCGCCCACCTCACCCCTCTGCCCTGCCCACCTCACCCTCACCCTGCCCACCTCGCCCACCTCTCCCCTCTGCCCTGCCCACCTCACCCAAGTGCTCTAAAAGCCCAGTCCTTAGCCTCAAACCTGCAAAGCTGCTCCAGGGCTCCGCACACCTCCTGCCCCACCCCCAGCACCCTGGCGGCTCTGCGCTGACCTCGCGGCGCTCCCCCTCCTGGCTCTCCCCTTTGTGTTAACATTGCCTGGGCGTGGAGGCGTGGCCCTCGAGGGTGGGCCCAGAGCGGGTGAGGACGGTTAGGACTAGGACTCCGGGGTGGCACCTCGGCTTCTGGCGGCCGCCGGCAACCCCTCCCCTTCCTTGGCTTGTGGACGCACCACTCCCATCCGCCTCGGACATCACGCGGCCTTTCCCTGTGCGTCTGTCTTCTTCACGTGAAAACATGTGATGTTGGAAAGGCCCACCCAGTGACCTCATCCTAACTTGATGGCATCTGCAAAGGCCTCGTTTCCAAATGAGGTCGCATTTGGACGTTCCGGGGGTCAGGACTTAAACATATCTTTGGGGAGACACAGTTTCACCCGTGATGGACCTTCCCGACTTGCCAGTCTGACTGTGACCCCCTCACGAGGTGTCCCCATGGCCTTGACAAGAGGACCAAGCTCCCGGGCCTGGCTGTAGAGCTGCCCCCAGCCTGGCCCTGCCGGCCCCCCAGCCATATCTCTCAAGACAGCCCCTCACGGCCTTGCCAGGCTTGTTTCCCCCCCACCCTCCCCCGGGTACACCATCCCAGAGGCTCCCCTGGCTGGAACACCACTGCCCTGAATCGGGGTGGCATCCCCAACACCGTGCACTTCACTCCAGGCCTGGCCTCCATCCAGCTGTCCTGCCGCACTGCGGTCTGGCCGCCCGCCTTAGCCGCAGCCCCTCGCCACCGGCCATCACGCCATGCAGTCATGAGGATGGGCTCCATGCCCCCCACCTGCCTGGAAGGCTGACGGAGCTGCACCAGATCACAGAGGGACCGTGGGGGGCTCATGGGTGCCTGGGGTCCCTCAGGAGCGAGAGCAACTTCACGTCTCTGACGCCTGTGCCAGGTGAACTCTGTGCTGGTCACAGGCTCCTGGAGGCCCAGAGTGGGTGGGGTCACAGCCCAGGGGGGGCTGCCCATCTCCGGCTCTGAACTCGGCTGCCAGTGACCGGGCAGGCCTCACCTCCCGTGCCCGGCGGAAGCACGTGAAACCCCGCGGGGAGAGCAGCGTCTCCGTTGAAGGCCTCAGTTATCCCACAAGTGATTTTTCAAACACCGCAGGCTGCCAGACTGGACTCCGGGAGCCAGCCAGCAGAAACACAGAGTGAACCCCACAGAGACGAACCCCAGACACCCGAGAGACTGGAGGGATCAGGCGTGGTCCGGCACGGGGCCCTGGAAACGATGTGACGGACGAGACGGGGGGAAAGCACCAAACAGAAATTGTAGGGCTGAGAAACACAATAACCGGAATCAAGAGTCAAAGGGAGGGTGAACGGCAGAGTGGACGCACGGGGAAGACCCAAGGACGGGGACGGCAGGAGGAGCTGGGCGTCCTGAAGCATGGAGCCCGGGGCGGGGGCCACCCGGGCAGGAAGGTCTGCTCCGTGCACGGCTGGAAGCCCAGGGCCCCGAGCAAGACACAGCAGCAGTCTGAGGAGTTTCTGTCTCTGCCGAAAGATGTCAAAGCCTGAGTCCAAGTAGCCCAACCAACCGTAGCATCGTCACAATAAACCCCACACCTGTACACACGTCATACAATCTTTGTCTTTGGTGAAAACCGGAGAGAAAATCTGAAAGGCAGTCGGATGGCAGAAGCCTGAGAGTTGCGCGACAGCTGACTTCTCAGCTGCAACAGCACGACCCAGGAGACAATGGGACGGTGACTTTGACCCACCGCAGGAAAGTGCCGGCTGTGGTCGGCAGAGGAATGGCCCCAGAGAGGTCCACGTCCTAATCCCCCAAACCTGTGACCACGTCACGTTAGGCAACTGGGATTTTGCAGGTGTGATGACATTACGGGCCTGGCAGGGGAGGTCGTCCAGGGTCATCGGTGGGTCCGGTGTCATCACAAGGAGGTGGGGGGGGGGGGGGTGGCGGGAGAGTCAGAGAGACACTGTGAGGCCCCAAGCCCGGGCAGGGATGACGGAGGAGGGGCCGTGTGCCCAGGAGTGCCAGCGGCCCCTAGAAGCTGGAGAAGCGGGATGACAGGGCCTCCAGAAGGAGCCGTCCTCGATTTTAGCACACTGAGACCGCCACCTTCCACAGCTGTAAGGTAGTAGACGGGCGTTGCTTGCAGTGCATGGGGGTGCGTTACAGCAGCAACAGGGAAGGAGTAAGTTGCTGGCCTGCAATCACTCTTTACTCAGACAAACAAGAACTGAGAGAGTTTGGAGCAGGCCTGCAGCAAAAACAGTGTGAAAGTTGCCCTTTAGGCGAAGAAAATAAGGGCAGGGAGGAAAGGAGAGCAGAGAAGGTGTCTGTCATGGTGATAAAAATGCTGAGATGTAGTGACGTGTAGAAAACGCGACGTCGAAATGTGAACCGACAACATATAAAGCAAGAAGGAAACAGAAGACGGTGTCGATGAGCTCCGGAAGCACCAAGCTGAAGCACCAAGGAACAGGCACACACTGTAGGGAGGAGCTCACCAAGCTGGCTTTAAGAGTCAACCCAGGGGCGCCTGGGTGGCTCAGTCTGTTAAGCGGCCGACTTCGGCTCAGGTCACGATCTCGCGGTCCGTGAGTTCGAGCCCCGCATCGGGCTCTGGGCTGACGGCTCAGAGCCTGGAGCCTGCTTCCCATTCTGTGTCTCCCTCTCTCTGACCCTCCCCCGTTCATGCTCTGTCTCTCTCTGTCCCAAAAATAAATAAACGTTAAAAAAAATTTTTTTTAAAAAGAGGCAACCCAAAACAAAACAAAAGGGGGGTGGGGCGTGGAAACAGAGCAGCTGCAGAAATTAGGAAACTTTTCTAAAAGGCAGATTTAAACACCATTGTATGAGTAGTCACATCAAATGTAAATGGACTAAACTTTCCCATTGAAAGGCCAAGACGATCGCTCTGATTTCTTCAAAAAAGAAAACAAAACAAAACAACAAAACAGACCTTGTTTACAAGGAACACATAAAAGCCACGAGAAAGGAAAGGAAGAGACGCGGTCTGGAAATACGCCCCGGAAGCAATGCGGTTACAGAGCAGCCGCGGTGGGTCGCTGCGCAGGTACGTGCCCCCACCCTGGAGTGCTGCGTGGGGGGTGCTCAGGCTGAGTCATCACGGTGCCTGCTTGCACCTGCCGGCGGCCTAGGGCAAGTGTGTGTTTACACCCGCACCCCGGCAAAGATCCATCCAAAGTGGTTACACAGGAAGAGTTGCTGGGTCTTACGTTTGTTCGTTGCCGCCTTCTTTTCATGTCCCGGGTCCCCTTTTGGGGCGAGACAGAGCAGACATGGCCGACTCTGTCTCTCCCACTGGATGCAGCAATTAAAGGAGGACCACGCGTGGCTCACGCGAGGACCCAGCAAAGTCGTAACGGGCCGACTGTGGGAAGAGCCAGAATTTGAAGCACTACCGAAGTGGGGGTGGGTCTCGGGCTCTCCCTCCACACCCCTCGGCCTGGACTCACCCCAGCCTGAAAGCTAGAGATGGGGCTGGGGACGGGGACAGAGAAAGCTCCAGGGGAGCTCTCTAGTTCAGGCTCAGGGGGCAGGAAAGAAAGGGGCGTCCTGATGCTCCCTGAGGCTGGGGGAGCTCCGGGCAGAGTGTCGGAGTGGGGGTGGTTCTCTTCTCCCTCACACCTGCCCCCAGGCGACCCCCCACCCAGCCTGCAGTGGAGGCACCAGTTCACATGTGCCTTGCGAGGGAGAAAACCTTCCTCTCCCGTGGGAGGGGACGTGGTCCCCAGAGGGCGGGGAGGGGAGAGAGCCAAGCGCTGCCCTCTGTCCAAGTCGCAGGAGCCGTCACAGGGAGTGTGCAGGAGGCGGGGTGGCCAAAGCCGCAGACTCTGCCAGAGGACTGGAAAGGGGAGCCCCGGGGAGCCAGAAAGTATCCAGAAAGCATCCCCATGACGTTCGTGCCTTCTGGGCTCACCCCAAGCTGTGTGTGCCTCCCAGGTCTGTGCACTGGGCTACAGGACAGACCGCAGCCGAGTCCCATACCGGCCACCGGGGGTAGTGCCCACACAGGACGGACCCAGGTAACACTGTAAAGGCTTTGAAAACCGCTGGCCTTGAAACCACAACCCACAGAGGGCTGGGCCGATGGCGTGCTAAAAAAAAATGTCAACACTCTCAGTGGGATTTTTAGAAGAGCAGGTATTCATAACATAATCTCTGAGCGTGCGGGATACTATCTGGAATCATCCTGCGTGTGAGGAACCAGAACATCCAACGCGCAAGAGAGGAGAAAATCAAAGCCCCAGGGCAAGCATGACACAAAACCCTCAACAAAATATTAGCAAATAATATCTCCAAGGCACCACAGCCACACAGAGGGTATCCCAGGAATGCAAGGCTGGCTCGAGTCAGGAAAACAAATCCGTGCGAGCCACCATATTCACAGTCTAAAGAAGAAACCACATGATCATGTCAACTGATGCAGAGACAGCATTTGACAGAATTCAACATCCATCCACGATAAATACTCTGAGCAAACAAGAGATAGAAGGGCATTTACTGACTCTAACAAAGGGCACCTACAAAGGGCAAAAACAAAAACAAACAGACAAAACTGAAATACTTAGTCCCAAAGGACTGGATGTTTGCCTTAATTACATATTAATTAACAACATACTTTTAGGTCATTTTACAGTAATCTGGCACATGCCGTTCTGACTGAGCAATAAAAATTAATGGCACCAGGGGTGCCAGGGTGGCTCAGTCAGTTAAGCGTCCGACTTCAGCTCAGGTCATGATCTCGTGATTTGTGAGTTCAAGCCCCGCATTGGGCTCTGTGCTGACAGCTCGGAGCCTGGAGCCCGTTTCGGATTCTGTGTCTCCCTCTCTCTCTGCTCCTCCCCCACTCATCCTCCCTCTCTCTCTCTCTCTCTCTCTCAAAAGTAAATAAACATTAAAAAAATTAATGGCACAAATAGTGGGGCTTCCTGGGCTGATGTGCTGAGAAGGCACAGCATCTCTTGTGTGATATCTGTGCCCAACAGTCAGGGGAGACATGATTGAGGGGTGTTCTACATACTGGTCATGAAAGTCAGGAACACACAGAAGAACATTCCAGATGAAAGAAGACAAGGGAGAGGTGACAGCCAGATGCACACATGAGCCAGGACCGGTCGTAGCCCCATGAAGGACGTCACCAGGACAGTGAGGAAGTTTGCGTGGCATCTGCCAATGAGATGGGGATGTCGGATCAGGGGTGGTTTCCTGATTTTGGAGGTAGAACCGAGGTTATGTAGGAGAAAGTCCTTTGCTTCGGGAACCCTCTGAGGTGTAAGGGAAATAGGTGGTGTGTCTGCAGCCCGTCCCCAAAGGTGCACAGGAGATCTACATGTACAAATATAGGTGAGTGTATGTGTACCACACATATTACGTGTGTGTGTGTGTGTGTGTGTGTGTTCTGTGAATGCGGAGACAGAGCAGAGCCGCGAAGTGTTGACATTTGGGGAATGTGCGTGCTATTTCTGCAGGCTTTTTATTTGAAATCATTTCTTAAATGAAAGGCTTAAAAAATCAAACTGTTCTTCACATGAACGATTAAATGAAAAAATAAGATCACATCAATAGAATCAAGAGACATTTAATAGAAGTCAATAAGCTGTTCATGATGTATTTTTTAAAAGCCTTCAGTAGATTAAGAATGGAAGGGGATTTTTTAATCTGATAAAATGCATCGAGAAGGATCCCTCGCGAAGAGCAATCTTTCTAATGAAGAGTTGGAAACATCCTCTTTGAGACAGAGCAGACAGCTACCGGCACGGCTGGGCTCTGTCCCCGAAGCTCCAGACACAGGAGCTTCTTCCAAGAAGCAAGGGAGCGAAACAGAAGGAGTAGGAGCTGGAGATGAGGAAACGAAGCTGTCATTAGTTTGAGCAGGTGATATGATTTGTGCCTGGAGAAGTCTATAGAACCGAGAGAACAAATGTTTGCAATTAATAAGTGAGTTTAGCAAGATTGTTTGTACCAGGGCAGTATGTAGCAGGCAGTCGTGGGGGCGCCCGGGTGGCTCAGTTGGTTAAGCGTCCAACTTCGGCTCGGGTCAGGATCTCGCAGTTTGAGAGTCCGAGCCCCCGCGTCGGGCTCTGTGCTGACGGCTCAGAGCCTGGAGCCTGCTTCGGATTCTGTCTGCCTCTCTCTCTGCCCCTTCCCACTCGCTCTCTCTCTCTCAAAAATAAATAAACGTTAAAAAAATTTTCAAAATGAATAAAACTTTTTAAAACCTTTTTTAAATAAGTCAGTTACATTTCTATAGTTTTCAACAGTTAGAAAATGAAATTTATATGTGTGTATATATGTAACATATATCAGGTATATGCATATATATATGCATATATAATGTTTAACGGATGTACATATATGCATTTATGCATACCGTTCATAATACAAGTAATATGTCTAATAAAGGAAGTAGAACACCTCTGTGCAGAAAACAAGAAAACATCATGAGATAAATTACCCCTAAGTAGATGGAGATGTGCTCACAAACAGGAAGAATCCGCGTTTATAGAGATAACACATCTCCTCAAACGGGTCGATACACACGATGTAATCGCAAGCAAAATCTCAACAGGTTTCGCTGCTATTTGACGAAGTCGCTGTGAGAAGTGTATGGAAATGCAGAGAGCCAAGGAGAGCCCAAGCCTTCGTGCAGTAGACCAGGGTGGCGAACTCACCCAGCACCCCGCCCATTGTGAGGCTGGAGGAGTCAGCGCCGCGGGGCCCGGGGAACAGAGGGGCGCCGTCTGGAAGGGGCACCGCGCAGCCGCGGGGACAGGTGGCCTCCCTGCAGACGGTACCAGGACAGGGGCTGTCCACACGGTGGGAGGGGGGAAGGGCCAAGATTCCTACAGCTGTGCTCTGAAGAGTGACGTTACTCTAAATCACATATTTTTAAAAGGTGAAAAGCAGTCCCACGTGACTTGTCATTCCAGGGGCAAAGTCAGGAAGAAAGCCCTAGTGGAGGGCAAGATGCAAGACCATAGCTTTCTGACTCTGGAGTTGGAAAAACAAATTGGTTTTTTTTTAAATATTTTTTATTTTTGAGAGAGAGACAGAGCGCAAGCGGGGGAGGGGCAGAGAGAGGAGACACAGAATGTGAAGCAGCTCCGGGCTCTGAGCTGTCGGCACAGAGCCCAGCCTGGGGCTCGAACTAAAAAGCCATGGAGATCATGACCTGAGCCGAAGTCGGACGCTTAACCGACTGAGCCACCCAGGCGACCCGGAGTTGGAAAAGATTTTAAAGGGGACACAAAAAGCAGTAGGGATAAAAAGAAAAGAGTGATAAACTGGATCGCATGAAATTCAGGAGCTTCTGCTCATCAAAAGACACCACTGAGGAGGCGAGAAGGCAAGTCACAGGGAGACGCTTTGTGCAGCGCTAATGAGCGACAGGGGACGCCCATCGGGGACATACCAAGAACCTCTGCATGTTAGTAGGAAGGAGGACAGCCAAAGGGGGGGACATGCGGGCAAACGCAAACAGGCACTTCCCAAAGGGTCAGGGAGGGACGGCCAGCGTGTCTCGCCACCAGGAAAGAGACACGGCGACAGCCCGACAGCCGGAAGAGCCGAGGCTGTCCATACGGTACATCGTAACGTGCAGCGATAAAGCGAGTGAGTCAACCAGCTACGCGCGGCGGCCAGTGCGAAGCTCGCGAACACAGCCCCGAGAGGTGCGGCGGGACACCGCGGGGCCGCCCGAAGCTCCAGCGCCAGACGGAAGCGGGTCGCGGCGCTTAGAGCCGCGGGATTCGCGTGAGCGTGCGGAGAAGCCCAGGGCCAAGGGCCCAGGAGCTACGCGGCCGCGGTCTCCTTCCGGTCCCGCGAGGTGGCTCCGTGGTCTCCTTCCCGTCCGGAGAGGTGGCCGTGTGGGAGCTCACCCTGGGGTGGTTCACGGAGCTCGACACCAAGCATTTGCGCTTTTCTGCACATGTGCTGTGGCTCACGATGAGAACGCGCCGGGGCTCGGTCAGTGGAAAGGCGGACTCTTGGTTTTGGCTCCGGTCGTGATCTCACGGTCATGATCTCACGGTCATGGGATGGAGCCCCAAGTTGGGCTCCACACTGAGCATGGAGCCTGCTTGGGATTTTCTCTCTCTCTGCCCCCCCCCCCAAGTTCACACTTTTTCTCTGTCAAAATAACATTTTTTTTAATAAATAAAATCTTTTTTAAAAAAAGTCATCTGGTAGATAAACAGAATTAAGAGCAACTGCCACAAGAAAAAAAAAATACATGATGTTTAAGCCAACAGAAGAAAACTGGATCCACCCAGTGGAAAGCAGAAAATAAGGAAAAAGAAGGGGGTGGGGGGCGCCTGGGTGGCTCAGTCTGCTAAGGGTCCAACTTCAGATCAGGTCATGATCTTGCTGTCCTGTCCGGTTGGTGAGTTCAAGCCCCACATCAGGCTCTGTGCTGACAGCTCAGAGCCTGGAGCCTGCTTCGGATTCTGTGTCTCCCTCTCTGTCTGCCCCTCCCCCGCTCATTCTCTCTGTCTCTCTGTCTCTCTGTCTCTCTGTCTCTCTCTCCCCCTCAAAAATAAATAAAATTGAAGAAGAAGAGGAAGAAGAAGAAGAAGAAGAAGAAGAAGAAGAAGAAGAAGAAAAAGAAAGAAAGAAAAAGAAAGAAAGAAAGAAAGAAAGAAAGAAAGAAAGAAAGAGAAAGAGAAAGAAAAAGAAAAAGAAAAAGAAAAAGAAAGAGAAGGAGAAGAAGGAGGGGGAGAAGGAGAAGAAGAAAGAAGAAGGAGCAGAAGAAGGCAGCACCTGGGTGGCTCAGTTGGTTGAGCATCTGACTTCAGTTCAGGTCATGATCTCATGGTTCATTGGTTTGAGCCCCATGTCAGGCTCTGTGCTGACAGCTCAGAACCTGCTTGGGATTCTCTCTGGCTCTGTCTCTCCCTGCCCCTCCCCTACTCATGCTCTCTCTCTCTCCCTCAAAATAAATAAATAAACTTGAAAAAAAAAAGGAAAAGAAGGAAACAAAAGTAAATTCCAGATAAAAATAAAATGCGAAGTC
This sequence comes from Panthera onca, assembly GCF_046562875.1. Taxonomy (NCBI): domain Eukaryota; kingdom Metazoa; phylum Chordata; class Mammalia; order Carnivora; family Felidae; genus Panthera; species Panthera onca. The sequence continues at coordinate 145,954,563 of NC_138344.1, read as the reverse complement.
CTGTAATCAGTGTACAATTAATCAGAGAAAACACAGAGACTGTGGGGTGCAGCTAGCCAGTTGGAAGGGTGTGTGAGTCTTCACCTTGGGGTTGTGGGTTCAAGCCCCACACTGGGTGTAGAGATGACTTTAAAAACTTAAAAAAAAAACAGTGACTCTTAATGTTGGAATAAAATAAGTCAACAATATGCTGTATTAAAAAAAAAAAAAACATGGTTTGTTTTAAGACACAGTAAAGTTAGAAAATAAAGGACAGACCAGCCTATACCACGCAAATATGAACCAATAGAGGGCTCCAACATCATCTCAGTATACAACCAAATATACTTTAGAGCAGAAAAATAGCGTAAAGCACGCAGAATGAAATTATGTGCTGGTAAAAAGGAACAATAAAACGAGATTTATCTCTTATAAATATATAAATACCTAACAATGTAGCCTCAAAGTATGCCAAGCAATAATTAACAGAATTATCAGGGAAAGTAGATAAACCATTAATTAGGTTTTTCATATAAAGTAACAAGATTGTATTTAAATGTGGGCAGTTTATTCCTGAGCAGGTAAATATTGAAGAAATTGAAATAATAACCAAAATCTTCCCTTCTGGCAACCCCAAGTTCCAGATGGTTCTCCTAAATTTTCAAGGAACAGTGGTTGCTACCTTCACAGGCTATTCCAGAAAACAGATCGCAAAGGCTGTGACGAGGCCAACGTGATCTGGATTCCAAAGCATAGTAAGGCAAGTGCAATGAGAAAAAGGGGAAAATGCAGCCGGTTTCATTTTGAACGTAGACAACGAACTCCCTAAGATTTTAGCGAAGCGAAACCAGCTGGATATTAAAAAGTTACACGATCACAGGCGCCTGGGTGGCTCAGTCGGTTGAGCGTCAGACTTCAGCTCAGGTCACGATCTCCCCGTTTGTGAATTCGAGCCCCGCGTCAGGCTCATGCTGTCAGTGCAGAGCCCGCTTTGGGTCCTCTTTCCCCCTCTCTCTCTGTCCCTCCCCTGCTTGAGCTCGCTCTCTCTCTCTCCCTCTCTCTCAAAAAATAAATAAATAAACATTAAAAAAAAAAAGGTAAACATCGTGATCAAACAGGGCTACTTACCGGAATACAAGGATGGCTCAACTTGGGAAAGCGTGTGGTGTAGTTAATGTATTTCATTACAAACGGGTGAAGGAGAAAATCATAAGATTGTCTTGATGAGTGAAGTTCATGATTCTGAAAAAGCTCTTAGGAAATTAAGAGTGGAAGAAAACTTTCTAAACGTTAGAAAACCAGGGGCGCCTGGGTGGCTGTTGGTTGAGCGTCAGACTCTTGATCTCGGCTCAGGTCATGATCTCGCTGTTGTGGGATCGAGCCCCGCGTTGGGCTCTGAGCAGACAGCGCCGAGCCTGCTTGGGATTCTCTCCCTCCTTCTCTGCCCCTCCCCCACTAATGCACTTGCTCTAAATTAGTTAACAATTAATTAAATGTTACCAAACTTCATGCACGGAAAGCAGCGGTTGATGGAAGCCTTGGGTTTGCACCCTTGCGGCGGGAGAATCAGGACACCTGCCCCTCCCCGCTGCCGAGGGGTGAGGCATTAACGCTGGGGCCACGATGACACTGCAGCCATCTCAGAATGCTTCCGTCGAATCTCCTCCCGGCTCTGCTCCTCTGGCTGAGCCATCAAGTGGAAACGAGAGCCAGAAGCCGTGGTGAGTTGCGCACACGGCTTTAAACCCGCACCACGTGGAGAGAAACGGAATGCAGGCCACAAACACCGGCGTTGGTTGGGGCCGCGGTTCCCGAACCGTGGGTCTAGGCACCCCCAGGTGCCACGGCGAATCCTCAGGGGCAGCACAAGGTGTCGTGAATTTTGAGGGAAACAGGTGAGCGCCACAAGCCGGACACCCCCTCGTGGATCGCGGACCGGACCGCCCTGCTTTCCTTTCTGCAGTGTCTCTGCAAAGCTGGTTTTACAGCAGCTGCTGTGATGAAAAGAGAGCAAATGCCAGGCCGAAATCCGCGTGGCTCAGCCAGTTCGGACGGCAGTGTCCAGTGTGAGGTCTGAAACTCCGGGACGTTGACTTCAGGGGACAACCGCCCGCCGCTGCCGAGTCGAGTCCCCCCAGGGAAACGAGCCCCATGCCCATCTGGTCCCTGCACCCGGCTCACGTGCCAGTGTCTCTGGGGCTGCGCGGGCGCCTCCAGCACCAGAAGGAGGGATATTTGCACACCCCTGTTCACTGCGGCCAACAGCAGGAAGAAAATGGACAAAGAAAACATGGTGTCTCGATAAATGGAATCTTACCGCGCGTTATTCTAAGGAAGGAAATTCTGACACCTGCTACCACGTGGATGAACCATGAGCACATTTTCCTGAGCGACACAAACACCGTGTAATCTACACATCGGAGGTCCGTAGAGGAGGCAAATCCATACAGACAGAAAGTAGATGGGGGGTGCCCGGGGCTGGGGAGGGGTGGGGGTGAGTGTTTAATGGAGACAGAGTTGCACAGAGGGGAGGGGAGAAGGTTCTGGGGATCTGTTGCACAGCAGTGTGAATGCACGTAACACTGCTGACCCATACACTTAAAAATGGTTAAGATCAGGGGCACCTGGGTGGCGCAGTCGGTTAAGCGTCCGACTTCAGCCAGGTCACGATCTCACGGTCCGTGAGTTCGAGCCCCGCGTCAGGCTCTGGGCTGATGGCTCGGAGCCTGGAGCCTGTTTCTGATTCTGTGTCTCCCTCTCTCTCTGCCCCTCCCCCGTTCATGTTCTGTCTCTCTCTGTCCCAAAAATAAATAAAAAACGTTGAAAAAAAAAAAAAATTTAAAAAAAAAATTAAAAAAAAAAAATGGTTAAGATCATACATTTAACATTAGCTTTTCGCCACCAAGAAAGAAAAAAAAAGAAAGAAAAATAAAAATTGTCCCCAAAAAAGGAGGGGGAAAAATCTTGGGTATTATAAATAAAGAATCCAAACAAACCAGAAGGCAAAACATCAGCCATCAGCTCACAGGCCCCACAACCAAGACGGCCACAGACCCAGACCCCAAAACTGCCATCGGCCTGGCCCCAGCCTGGCACCCCCACTCCCCGTCCGCCTCATTGCTGAGCCCCAGCGGCAGAGGGGGCCTGTGGGAACGAAGCCCTGAGCCCCGCGTCCCAGGACAGCCTGACTGGGCCACAGGAGTCTACAGCCCCCACCCCTCCCCACCCCCTCCGAGTGCCTGTGCTGCCCCCAATGCACCCCGTTTCCTCTGTCTCACCACCCTCCTGGGACACTAGGTGCCCCTCGTCCAGGTCTCTGGCCCCCACCCCAGGGCAGGCACACTTCAGCACCAAGTGACTCCTTGCTCACCAACGGTGAGCTCAGCCAAGAAGGGACAGAGAGGGGAGGAGGGCAGCTGGCCACACTCAGTACCCAAGACCCTGGGGGGACACAGGAGCGTGGGACAGGTGCAGGGCTGGAGGCCACGACCACAGGCGACGACCAGGGCGGGGCGTGCAGACCAGGTCACCAGCTGCGCCCCTCGGACCCAACTTCCCCCATAAGTGCCGCTGAGAAGTACCCCATCCCGGGAACACCCCGCAAGTGTCCCCCTGGAGACACGAGCCGCAAAGGGTCCTGGAGGGCCTGGTCCAGTCGCCGCGCCCCAAGCCCAGGCCCGGCCAAGGTCGACCAATGAGGGTGAGGAGGCCGTGCCCTGAAGGGAGAGAAAGCCAGCCCTGGGCGGTGAGGTCAGGGCCAGAAGGACCCAGGCGCTGGAGCAGGGACAGGATGCCGTGATCGCGAGAGGCCAAGTGCGGACGCGCTCACGGGAGGGGCTTCGCCGGAGGTCCTGTCGGTGCCGCAGTGGATAAAACACGGGAGGAGGCCGGCACAGGTGCTGTGGATCCCTGTGAACACAGGCCCAGTGAGCAGGGGACACAGACCGCAGCCCTGCCCTGCTGTGATGGTCGCTGGGCTCTTCCCCACGGCCTCCCCGTGCGTCACCTTCTGCGGCCGGTCTGTACTTCCCCTCACCTTCCCAGTCCTGGCCACGGCATCGCCCACAGTCTGCTGTCCCTGGCTCGGCTGCCGGGCGGCCGTCCCCAGCGTTGGCCCAGGCCCGCCAGCCCCTCCCCTGCGCAGGCCCTGCGCCCACCCAGCGGCTTGCGGGCACATCACCACCCCGTCTCCTCCTCCCCGCGGTGCCTGCCCCAGGCCCGCTCTGTCTTCCTCAAAACCGTTTCCTCTACCCTCTCTTCACAGGTTGCAAGTGTCGCCAACGGATTCTCCCGTGGCCTGTCTTTCCCCGTCTTTACGGGGTCTCCGATAAGCAGAAGTTTCTGGCGTCCATGGGGGCCAGTGGAGTATGGGGTCCTGGGCCCCCACAGGCTGCTCTGCCTTCACATCTCCATGGGGAACCCTGGGCCCCCGCAGCACGGGCCTGTCCCAGGCAGAACCCGCGTACTCGAGCTAGCTGGGCCAGGCCTGCATCTGTTCCGTGGGGCCGCAGGGGGCTGGGTGGCGCCCAGGCCCTGCCGCAGGCCTGCGGACCTGCCACGTCACGTGCAGAAGAGGACTAAGGTCCCTGACCGGGGCTGGGGGCCGGGGACCGTGATGGCTGCGCCCCCGCCTACAGGAAGGCGGCCATGCTTCTGTGCTTCTGAGCCGCTAAGCGCGTGCTAACGTGGCAGCAACAGTAGGAGCCAATGTCAGAGCCCAGCCTGCTCCCTGGACCACCGAGTGTGCCTCGCTTCCCCCCGACTTGGCCTGTGGCACCTCGTGTCTCTCAGAATCCGCGCCGAACTCCCACAGACACACAGACACACGTGGGGTCTCGAGTGGGCTGTATTGGGTCCACAGAACAGTTTGAGAAGGGATAGCTCCAGAACGCCGAGTTTGCATTTGGCTTCTAAAATTCGTTCTCGGGGGCCAATGGGTGTCCTGACTCAACGGCACTCACAGAGGACAGGGAGCTTTGAGTGACTTGTTTCCAGGAAGGGTCCTGTCCAGCGGCTAGGAGGATGGCGGAGGGCCCAGCAGGCAGGGGTTCTAGAAGTGACTTCACACACTGAGGCGGCAGGTGGAGGGCCGGGGCCCCGCGGGCCCTGGGCCACAGCTGGAGCACGTGAGGAGCTGGGAGGGGGCCGTGTGGGGAGGGGAGAACCCGACGCCCCCAAGGGACGGGGGTCGGGGTGGGGGCAGGCTGGCCGAGACCAGGCAACACCAGCAACATGCCAGCCAGGCAGGAAGAGCCAGTGAGAGAATGTTCTTGAGGGGCCCAGGCGTGGAAGTGTCCTCGGGCCTGAACTGGCTGGCAGCAGGAGGCCGCGGACAGGCCCCTAGGCCCGCCCAGCAGCAGCCTGGGGTTCAACCGCCCTAGGACAGGGGAGCCTGGCAAGGGAGGCAGGGACGCGGCTGTCTGCGCCTGCTGGGTGAGGGGTGCCGAGAGGCTGAGCCCCCAGGATGGAGGGGGCCTGTTCCGGCAAGCTGGGGGCGCATCCCCCAGACACAGATGGCTCTTTGTCGGGGCCGAGCCCAGCTCCCCCACCGGTCTCGGGAACAAAGCCCCCTCTGTCCACAGTGGCCTCCCCCTCACCCCCAGCACCGCTCCCAGGAGAGGAGCAGAGCCCCCTACCCCCAGGCTCCCAGCCGGCGTCCCTGCCCCCCACGCACACACCAGGCACCCACAGGGCGGGGTGTGCAGTAGGGGCCCGGGGCACAGTGTGTAGGGGGCATGCGGGGCAATCCCCCGAAGGACCCCGATGCCCACGCCGTGTTGCAGGCCATGCCTGACCCGCCAGCACCTGCGCAGCACAGGACCAGCCCAGCTTCGGCAACCACCCCCCAGGATCCCCTTCCCCTGGGCCTGAGCACAGACCGGACCCTCCCCAACCTGCCCCAGAGAGGAACCTGGAAGGGTGGCAGAGGGAGGGCCAGAACAGAGACTCACCCCTGCAGAGAGGTCTCTACGACTTATTTCTGGGTCCTCTCTTGGTCCTGAAGGCCCATGGACTCCACACTGGGCCTGTCATGCCTGCCCCCAGTATTACTAGCCAAGGGGCTGGGCTCTGCCCCAGGTGGGGACAGCCCCAGGGCTCAGGGAGACCATGCCTGGGGCCCTGTGTCTGCGTCGTCCCCGCCACCACCCTGAAATCTGCCCCTCCGAGGCCCAACCAGGGCAGGTCAGGGCAGGTCCCCCTCTAGGCGGGCACAGGGCCTCAACGACCGGGTGGCAAGATCCAGATGAGGCCGGGCAGGGCTCCCGCCAGCCTGGCCAGTTCCTGCCGACACTGTCTCTGCAGCTGGCACAGCACTGCCTCCAGGCAGGCCTCCCGGCTCCTCAGCACCTCAATCACCTGGGCCGCCCGCAGGCCTGGGCCCCCCGAGGCTCCGGCGTCACTCTTCACCAGCCGGCAGGGCCCGTGGGGCTGGGCTGCGGCCCCACCTCGCTCCCAGGCCCGCTGAAGAGCTGCCAGCTCGAGTCCCACGGCCTCCCGTGAGGCCCGCTGCACCGCACTCCACTCGGGCCCCCAGCCTCCAACCTGCATGGGGCAGACGGCAGCTCGTGAACCAGGGGCGGCCACATCCTGCCCAGGACACGGCCTTCGGGCCCCCTCGGCCCCAACACCAGCCCCCAGCCCTCACCCTGGCCTCCCAGGCTGCCCGCCGGGGCTCCGCGGCTCCCCGCAACTCCTCCTGTAGGGCCTGCAGCTCGCGGGCCACCAGCTCCCACTCGCCAGCCCCCCGCTCGGGGATCCGCGGCACAAACGTGGGCTGCGAGGCCTCTGGAGGGCAGGTGCCCAGGACTGTGTCCTGCGGAGAGAGACCAAGTGAGTGGCAGGCAGCTTGTCCGGGCCTCGACCACAGGTCCAGCCCCTCAGCCAACGGGGACAGAGGGCAGAGAGGCCCGGGGGCAGCGACCACCCCCCCCCCCCCCGGTGGCACAGTGAGCTGGAAGCCAGGGAGGCACCCAGACTTGTGGACCCCTGAGGAGTCTGGGCTCCCCAGCAGCTGGGCAGGGTAGGTGACGGACAGACAGACATCCGCAAAGAGGCAGAGACTCAGAGCCAGCCGGCCTGCAAAGCCAGCTTGGTGGCTGCGTGTGTCTGGGGCCTCCCCCAACCTCCTCTTCCTGTCCGAGAACTAGGAAGGCGCCCCCACCCCGGGGCTGCCGTGGTCAAGGCCGGGACAGGGAGGGGAGCCAGTCACACCATCCACCGCCAGAAGACCAGCTCCTGGCGCCTCCAACGCAGGGCTGCCTCCAGGCACACATTCTCGCTCTCCAGCCTCCGAAGCAGCTGCAAAGCAGACCATAAACCGTGGCCGGGTCAGAACCCCACCTGGGACCCCTGGCCCCGAGCACCCGACCACCGTGCTCACCAGTCCCCCTGGCCCCGCAATGGCAGAGCCGCCCCCCTGCGGCAGCCCCACCTCCAGGCTGGGGCCTCAGAGACACCCACCGTCCCCACAGGGTCAGGGGCTGAGCCCAAGCGTCGACTCGGGACCTCTGCCCCACATCCCTCACTGACTGGGGGGCTGCACCCGGGAGGCTGTAGGCAGATGAGGAGGTCCCAGAAGGGGCAGCCTGCCAGGCTCTCGGGGCGGGAAACCCTCCGTATAACCTCAGGAAGGCAGGGCGGAGGCTGGGCCTGGGCACGGCATGCAGGGCCCAGCTGCACCCCGCACGGCCCCCTGCCCGCCTCAGGCAGCCCCAAACCTGCAGACCCCGCAGGAACATGTGGCCGCGCGCTGGAGCGCAGCAGCACCTGCCCCGGCCTCGGCCTCCACCACCAGGGGGCCCACCGACCGGGGAGGTGCTGTTGAGGCCTCCTCCCCCCCAACCCGCTCCATCCCGCCCCCGCTGCCCCCTCAGGAAGCCACAGGCCTGCACCTGCTGTGGCCCCTCTCTGAAGGCAGCCACCAGCCTACCATCCAGGCCACGGGCACTGCTCCTTCCGGAAGACAGGTGCACCGGGCTTCCTGGGAACGCAGCAGCACGCTCTGAGGCCAGGACAAAGGGCCAGAGCACGGTGGCCACACAAGAGCTCTGACAAGCCACCGCTCACGGAGGGCCAGTGCACAGGCCCTGTACGACAGGCACCCGTGACCCAGGGTCTCCCCTGGCCGGGAAGGGACCCCTGCTCTGCCCCTGCAAACAGCAAACAGGCTGCCAGCCGGGCCACCAGGGGACTGCTTGCTGCTGCAGCAGGAACCTGGGGCTCCAGGGGTCCGGAGGTCAGGTGGGGAGCGCCCTTGGATGCCAAGCCAAGGACCCAGCCCATCGCTGTAAAGCCAGGCACAGAGAGAACCACTCTGTGGGCCCAGGGGAGCACGGCCTGGAGCCCAGAGGGTGCCAGGTGCACCCACGTCCCTGGACGCACACGCACAGTGAATGTGGAACGGTCCCCAGGGGCTCCCCACCTCCCAGGCTATGGGAAGAGGGGCAGGCACAGCAGGAAGAGGCAACACGCCCCCACTGTCCCCCCACGTGCAGGCCCCGTGCCGGAGTCTCCTGAGGCAGCCACCTCCCCGCCGCACCCCACTGCGCTGTGGCCAGGGCAGGGGGGGAGGCACAGGGACATGAGAAGGGCTGCAGGCCCGGCCAGTAACCAAGCACGCTCACTGTCCAGCTACTCCGCAGCACGCCTGGCCACTCACACAGCAACCATAGATCACTCCAGAAGCTTCTGGGACCCATCCCAAGAGTGCGGGCTCTTTGGGTACACCGATCCGGGCTTCTGCCAGCAACCCCTCCAGAAACCTCGGGAGGAAGCCAACCGTGACCCCCAACGACCTCACGCCGTCTGCAGTCCAGAGGCGCCCGCACGCCCCAGCTTCAAGGGCGGGGGGGGGGGGGCGCCACGGGCTCCCACCCACCACCACCACAGAGACCGGGGCCCCAGGCCACATCTGGCTGAAGCCGGCGCAGCCTCAGCCCTGCTCCAACCCAGAGGGACCAAGGGCAGGAAGCCTGGGCCTCGCTGAGTCACCCGTAAAAGGGGACCTTGCCGAGGGCACCTCAGGTCGCCAAGATAACCGCCTCAGCACTTCCAGAGAACGAGCGCAGCCCTGCCTGGGAGGGCTGGCCAGGACTGCAGGCCTGGCAAGCGCCCCCCCCCCCCCCTCCGGTGGCTGCCCCAACCCCACAAAGGAAGGCACAACTCTCTGAAAGCACACAACTCCCGAGCTGGGGTCCGCTGGGCCTGGAAAGAGGGGCCACACCAGCCCTGAGCCTCAGCCCACCTGCCTGGCCAAGTGCCCCCCAGGCTGGACAGTGCCAGCCTCACACTCTGGAGCAGCCAGAGCCCAACCGTCAAGTGACAGCCAGCCCTGGGCCTGTCCCAGGACGTCCTGGCCATGCCAGCCTGAGGGAAGGAAACAATAATGACCGACGGGGGCCTCCTGAAAAGAAAGTCAGCAAAGGATGGGGCATGCTAGACCAGCCCCCCTCTCTCGCTAACCGTGCCCAGCCACACGCACACACACGGCCACGTGGCCTGGATTTCTGCAACACCGGATGGTCTGGGAGCTGGGGGAGGCCCTGAGGACATGTCTGGGACCCCCCACCAGCAAGATGGGGAGTGGGGCAGTCACCCACAGCTCAAAGCCGGTCGCCTGGGTCCTCCCTCCCAGGACCCTCCCCACCTCGACCCCCACCACCTCACGCCGTCTGCAGTCCTACAGCACCGACACGCACCAGCCCTCACCTGCTGGCCGCCCTCCGCGTCCCTGAGCAGCTCGGTCTCGGCAACAGACAGGTGGCCAAGGCTGCGGTCACTGTGGCAGCCGCGGGTATATGAGTGGATCTGAAACAGGCAGCGTGAACCCCAGGCTGAGTAGGAAGGGGCGCCTCTCCCAGCTCCAGGTGAGGCTTTGGGGGCCTGCCTCGCAGACAAGGAAATGGGCCATGCCCGGCCGAGGTGGTCAGGGCAGGCCAGGGTCAGGCTCAGGACAATAGTCAGCACCGCTGGGGAGCCGGCCCTGGGCCCTGCAGGAGGCTCCTGCAGAGAGTGGGGTATGGGCAGTGCCGCCTACAGGTTCCCCATCCTGCCCAGTTCCCAGGGGTGTGGCGGAACTGGAATCGGGCATCCCTGCTTCTAAGCTCACTGACTGCCAGGTCCGTGTGGTGGGAGAAGCAGCCTCTGGACGGGCTAGGAGATCCAGCGAAGACAACGGCAAGGACACAGAGTGACTGTCTGGACCTGGGGGACAGGGAAGGCTTCCCAGCAAGGCCCGGCCCCAAGGCATCACGGAGGTCACTCGTGGCCATGTCCCAAGCAGGAGGAGTGCCAGGAGCCCAGTCCGAGCCAGAGCGACGCAGCTCCCGAGAAGAGCTGAGGGATGAACAGGTCCCCTGCGGGGGCAGACGTGCAGGGTGGGGGGGTCCCAGCATCCAGGAGCCCTACATCGGTGGGAGTCTGAGGCCCCCCGCCCAACCCCCTCTCAGCCCAGGTTTTGCACTGGACCTGTAAGGGTGACCTGTGCCCCACAGCTGAGCCTTAGTGGCCTTCAGGAGCTCTACAGAAGCCGCCCGCTGCCCATCAGCCTCCACCCAGGATGTGGCAGAAGGAGGGGGTACCTTCCTTCCCAAAACATGCCCAGGCAGCAGCGGCTCCCCCAGCACCCAGAGCCTACTTCGTGGCTCAGAGACAGAGTCTGAGGCCTCTGATGACTTCCGGGCACAGGAAAGTCAACCCCACAGGCTCCTGGCCCCGGTGATGCCTAGCTCCACCTGCCCTGTGACCCCTCCTGGACCACCTGGAGCCCTGGGCTCAGGCTCTGGGCCACCACAGGGCAGTGGCCAACCAGTCAGCTCCCAGCCAGGCTTGGGAAGGGCCACATCCAGTCAAAGGCCAGGCTCCAGCCTGTAGTATGGACAGTAAGTGTCCCCGGGGGACAGTCCCCAGTGACAGTACCTTGCCCAGGAGGGCACACTGCTCCTGCTGACTGGTGATCAGCTTCCGCCACTGGAACCGCAGCTTTCCCATCAGCCACTGCAAGTGGCGTATGTCCACAGGGCCATCAGCTTCCACACGGGGTACGGGGGGGCCAGGCCTGGCCAGGGCTTCACACTAGAGAGGGACAAGGGTCACGCCCTGCTCCCACGCCGCCAGCGGAGACCCCAGGAAAAGAGGCCCCTGGAATGAGTGCCATGGTCCTCGGGGGTGCCACACACCCACGTCCAGTGAGCACACACCCAATACTGCCCCCAAGGGAAGGGCAGGGGAGGAGGAGAGAGCAGTGGAGAGGGTGACACCGCCCCCCACAGGGCTGTCCCAGACCGCATCCAGGGTCCCAGCCAGGATCCGGCCCCGTTCCCTCTCACCCCACACCCACCTCGCACAGGGGTATCTCGTCGCCCAGCCGCACGCGGGTCTGGGCCAGCAGCCGCTCGAGCAGGGGCCCGCGGGCCAGAAGCCAGGCCAAGGCCAGCAGGAGCTCGCGACTGCCCTGGGAGCCGTCCTCAGGGAGCTGTGCCAGCGCCCGCCTGGGGTAGCCCTGGGAGCGCAGCTCGGACTTCACCGCTCGGACTTGGGCCTCTGTAGATGGGGGTTCGCCTGCTCAGGGAGGCCACCCATTAGGAGTGCGCCACCAGACCTTCTAGGGGCCCCCGCATGACCCCCAAGCAGAGGCCAGGTTTAGGAGGGGACAATCGGGGGACTTACAGGATGAGAGAGCCAAGGCTAATGGGGTCACGGCTTAGGAGGTGGGCGGGGCTTTGCCAGAGCTGGGAGCGTGGTGGACTGGGTGAAGCCGGGACCCGCCTGAGGCGGGGCTTGCCAGGGGGGCGGGGCTAACCAGTTTGGGACTTTACAGGAGGCGGACCTCGTGATGTGAGTGGGAGGAGCGAAGGCCAACAGGTTGTGGCTTCCTGTTGGGACGCGCTTGACCGGGGAGGGGCTTGCGTGAGTTGGACGGCCCCTGGTGGGTGGAAGGGGCTTGTAGGGGGCGGGGCTAGCCGTTTAGGGGGCCTTGCAGGAGAGGGACCCCGCGAGGCGAGTGGGAGGAGCCAGGGCCCACCGGGCGAGCCTCACTCTGGGGAGTGATTAACGGGGCGGGACTTGCGTGAGTGGGCGGAGCCAGGGCCTCGCCGGAGCGGGGCTTACCCTGGGCTGGGGACGCCGAGGCGCCGTCGGCTGACAGCGGCGAGAGTACGCGAAAGAGCAGCTGCCAGAGCGCCGGGGCCTGCGGGGATCGAAGAGCGACAGTCAGCTGGGCCGGCCGCCACCCCGCGTCCTCCCCGGCTCCTGCCGACCCGGCCCCCTGCCCCGCGGGCCTCACCGCCTCCGGACGGTCGAACTTGGCGCGGCGGAAGATCTCGGGGCTGGGCCCAGCGGGCAGCGTCCGACTCAGCGCGGCGATGGCCTCGGGCAAGGCCCCGACCGCGGCTCCCCGGTCCACCCTGCGCCGCCGCCGTCCCATGCAGCTTGCACTGACTTTCCTCGGATTGCGCGCCGCGGCCGCGGGGTCCCAGCGTCCAATCACCGCGCCGGTGCCGTCTCTGCTAGGCCCACGCCCAATCACCCAACGGGTCGAGACACGCCTCCAGCGTCGGCCCAATGAGCGGTGCCCCCGGCCTTTGAGTGCAGTCTCTTCTGTCCAGTGCGCAGGCACTTCCGGTGCTCTCGGGGCCAATTGGCGACGGCAGCTCCGGGGTACGCTTTTTGTGGCCCAGTCGCTGCGACACCCGACACCCGCCTCGTCCAGACCCCACCAATCAGCGCCTCACCCATCTTAGCGCCAAATGGCAGCCTAGCAACCCGCGGAGGGCTTTGGGCCGCGCTCCGGCCGCCCCCTGCGACCGGGAGCGCAACGCAGCCAGGCGCCGCCGACCCTCGCGGGCGTCCCTGTGGCTCCGCGAGCCCGGCCGGCCCGCTCACCAGGGGTTCCCGCGGGATGCGGGCGGCCCCCTTCCCACCCCAAGCCTACACCCGGACCCCGGCCCGGTCCTCCCGGCCTCGCTGTTCTGCACCCAGGAAGTCTCCTTCCGCCGCCGCATAGGAGCGGCCGAGGACGCGGTGCCAGGGAGGGCAGCGAAGCGCTCGCCCGCGGTCCCAGAGCCCGGCAGTGCACACGGACGCCCCGGCTCGTGAAAGGCGCCGGGCGCGCAGCGCTGTCGCGTGTCCACGGTGCGCGTAGGAAACGCCCCACACAGCAGGTGGCGCGCGCGGGCACGCGGGGCGGCTGTAGAACCCTGCACATCGGTTAGAGCTGACGGACGGCACGCGCGAATTTTGTACGTGTGGCACGTGAATTACACCTCAGCGAAGAGGTCGGGAGGACAGAGCCACCAGCCCTCCGATCCTCGCCCTGCCCACGCCACCCTCCTACGCTTCCTCCACCGCCCCCCACCCCCCGGCGGGGGCCACGCCCGCAGGAAGTGCGTCGGCGGCGGGTCCGGCGCCCCAGGTCCCCACCTTTGCCCTCCTCCCTCTCTCCCGCGCGGCCCGCTCCTTGGCCTGTGTTCCATCCCCACCCCACACACCGTCGCGGAGCCGGTCACCTGCCCCGCGGGAGGGGACACTACTGCCGGTCCCCCAGCTTCGCCGTGCCGGGTCCCGCAGGCAGGCCACTCTGCTGAGCCAGGCGTAGCGCCCTGCGGCCTTCAAAATAAAGACCACACCCCTGAGCCACCCGCCCAGCCCAGCGGGTCTTCTCTCTGAGTGTGCCACCTGAAGTGCTCTCCTGCGTCCTGGCCTGGTCAGGCCCCCTCTGGCGGCAGGCCTCATCCCTTCAACTGTCCCACCTGGCTGTGGGCTACACGGGGGCAGCGCTGCCCCCCCCCCAGCACTTGGCCCAGATTTTCCGGGGTACCCCCACTCCTCACTGTGGCACAAGACACTGCTGAATCTCAGATTCAGCCCCAGCCCCCACCCTTCCACTGTGCTGAGAAACCCCGCCTCACCTTAGCACCATCTGTTCTCTCCCACCCCCTCCCCACCAGATGCACTATGGCTCCCACCCTTTGGCGCTCTGTGAGCCACCCAACAACGCCCCCCCCCCAACACACACACACACCCTACACGAAGCCCTTGAGGCCCCCAACAGCCCGTCCAGCTCAGCCCTGCAAGGCCTGGGTAGGGCCAAGGCCTGGGAGCGGTGGCCCTCTGCCAGGACTGGAGACTGAATGGCCAGTGGGGGTAATGAGGAGGGCTCCAAGTGTGGTCCAGTCTGCAGCTGCTGCCAGAACTGACATGGGCATTTCCAGAAAGCCCCCAACTATCCACTGCCCAGCTAGTCCTCAAATTCCCCACTTGGCCGCTGGCTACTTGCTACTCTGGAGGGAGGGTGTACAAAAAGAGGAGCGGTGCTGTCCAGGCAGATGCCCCTGCAGGAACGTGGCTGGCCTGGTCCACCAAGGCAGGTGGGGAATGGAGACAAGGGTGGGCAGGAAGTGGAGAGAGCAGGCGAGGACTCCCCACCACAAGGCCCCGAAAGCTTCTCAAAAAACGGAACCAGCTTGAGCACAGCTGATTCACCCTGTGGCCACCATCAACCGACTACCAGGCCTCATGTTCCCGCTGACCTGTTGACCCACCCTTAGCCCCATCCCTGAACCGAGGGGGCATTAGGGGGCCTGGGAGCTGGGGAGCTGAGCCACCACGGGGCCTTCCAGGGTGGCCAGCCACCTGTCTTGCAGAGGAAGCTTCAGCCTTGTGGCAGCCCCAGGGAACAGCACAGCAGGAAGAGCAGGGCTCCTGGCAGGGCCAGGAGTCAGAACCCCCAGTGGCGGCTCCCTTGAACCATCCCCCTGTCACCCTGTCAGTGCACTCTGTGGGCATGTACACACACACACACACACACACACACACACACACACACACACACAGAGGCAGGGCTTCTGAGTGCTCAGCTTTATTGAGGGCAAGGGAGACTACAGGGGAGCCCCGGGTGCCTGGGGATAAGGCCTGGAATCGGCCTGGAAGGGCAGTGGCCCAGTAGACAGCCAGGGACAGCGTTTCCACGACCTGCGCAGAGGGGTCAGAGGACAGAAGTGAGTGCAGGTCCAGTGAGCAGTCAGGCCTCACCCAGGAGTGCAGGGACCATCCCGAAGGCCTGAGGGTCTGCGCTGGGGGATGGGGGTGTACCTGGGTTTATTTGAAAGTGTGACTCTCAGCGCCACCCCGCCCAAAGCCTGCAGAGAAAAGAGTAGGCAGGTTACCAGGTTGGCGGGGGGGGGGGGGGGGGGGGGGGGGGAGGTGCTGGGGAGGCTGGGGGGAGGCGGGAAGGCAGCTCAGGGGCCATGCGTAGGAAGCGTACCTTTGGGCCCGAACATGGCGGCGTAGCAGGGGTGGTTGCAGTAGGGCTTGCCTTCATGCTGCAAAGACAAGGGCCATGAGGGGCTGTCACCCCTCACCCTGCGCCCGCCACTGCCCTCCGGGCCCCACCTACCTCAGCGTGGCCCCCCGATGTCAGCGTCTTGCCGCATTTCTCACACTTCAGGCAAGGCCGGTGCCAGTCCTTCCCCAGAGAGGTCACCCGTTCGGCTGCAGAGGTACATACACCCCTCCCCTACTGTAAGACATTGCTCTGGGGCCACAGGGCACCCGTCTGCTAACATGACAGCCTAAAGTAACAGCCTTCTCCAGCTCTTTCTGCTCATGGTCTCACCCAGCCCGCCTGGTGGCCCACGCAGGGTCTCAGCTGGCCTCCGTGCCCGTGGGTGGGGAGGGGCACCCCCAGTCCCCTAGGCGTGTCCAGCCAAACAAACGGCAGGGGGCGCTGCGTGGAGCTGCAGGAAGAAGCCTCCAGGGCCAGGGTGGGGGGCCTGGGTGACCTGCGGGGGTGGTCGGAGATGGGGCCTGCAGGCGCCCTTCTCCGGGGCGAAGGCGGGGGAGACCCTTCCCACTTCCTCCCGCCTCTCTCCTGGGGGGCCCCGGGGCGCGGGGCAGGGAGGCGGCACCCGGGTGTGAGCGCGCCCGGGATCGCGCCCCGGGCGCCGGTTTCCGCGTCTGTTTCTACTTAGCTATGGGAGGGGCGGCCAGAGCGCAGCGTTTCTTCCTTGGCGGCGCGGTCCCCGCCCAGGGCGCGCCGAGGGGGAACGGGACGGTTGGGGAGATCCGGCGACGGGGAGTCCCAGAGTCAGGGAGACCCAGAGAAGGGGGAACCCAGAATCGGGGAGACCCAGCGGGACCGAAGGAAAGAGAGCGGGCCGGAGACGCCGAATCAGCAGAGACCTCGGGCCACCCCACACAGGGGTCCTGATCCGCATACCCAAGCCGTCGCCGGCAGGGCTGAAGTGTGGGCTCCCGGCACGCTGCCCCAGGGTCCCCAGCGCGCCCAGCCCTCCGGAGAAGCCCTGTTCGTAGTCCCTGGGTGCACCGCGGTTCCGGCCGGGAGTGGGCCGGGGCGGGGGGCGGGGGGCGGGAGGGGTGCGCTCACCAAAGTACACTTCCTTGTCGCACTTGGGGCACTTGGGCATGGCGGCAAGGGGTCAGGCGTGAACGACCGGTCAGGAGCAGACAGGAGAGCCGGACTGGGTGGGTCCCGCGGGGTGTGCGCCTTTCAGGGACCCCAAGACCCCGCCCCTTTGGGACCTGCCCCTCGAGCCCCGCCCCCTGAGTCCAGGATTTGGACCCGTGGACTTGGATTCCAGGCCAACCAGCCAAGAAAGGTCATCTGGTCCACCCCCGCCTTCAGGCAGCATCAGGCCTAACCGACGACGGGGTAGGGGGGCGGTTCAAGGAGCGCACGGGATCGCGCACGGGATCCCTGGGGATGCGCTGAAGGGGCGGGGCTCCTCCGGGGGCTACTGCCCCGCCCCTTGCCCAGGGTCCAGGATCTAGGGAAGGGGCTCCCCAGGGCCAGGAAGCCCCGGCCCCCCAGCGGCCCAGCCCCTGTCCCCAGTCCTCCGACACCAGTCCTCCGAGCCCCAGATAGCTGGGATCCAGGGAGTCACCGATAAAATGCAAATAGATGCAAACCAGCGTGTGCGGACTTCCTTCTCCCCACACACTTTGACCCGACCCTCTCCCAGACAGAGGGTTGGGGACCAGCGACGTCTCAGCCTTGTAGCCCCTCCCCCCGTGAATCTCCCCTCCGGCCTTCATCACACGCGGAGCTAGGACGCCCACCCCTCCCCAGCCCCCCACGCCCAAGGGACATCCCGGGCCTCTGCGAGCCCTCCACCCCCGCCGCTGCCTGGGAAGTCCATTGGACAGCAGCCCGGGAAATTTGGAAGAGGGGACTTCGAGACGGGACGTCCCCTCCCTCCCCTCCGCGGTAACAGTGACCAATGTGAGCGCGAGGGGGGGGCGCGGCCACGCACAGGGCATCTCTGCGGGAAGGGCTCCTTATCTCTGCGGGAAGAGCACGAGAGCGCACGACGGGAGTGGTTCAAGTCCTACGCCCAGGGCAAGTGCGGGCCGGTGCCAGGTGGAGACCGTCCTACTCCACCCACCCTGGGAGTGGGAAGTGTCCAGGGGGCTGGTGGGGTCTCCCAGCCGCCTTTCAGCCCAGACCTAGGCTTCAGCCTGGCTGGGGTCCCGGCCTCCATGTCCCCTTAGGAAGTCCCTGCCCGCTAGGCCATTCCCTCCTGGCCACTGGCACCCTGGCCACGGTCCTCTCTGCTGGGGGCGGGGGAAGGGGGCCTGTCCCCTCTGCCTGCTCAGCGGATCCTCCCCCGGCCACACCCAGTTTCTTGGCTCCTCAGCTAAGCTCCAGCCCCCTGTCGAGGCCCCAGCCACTTGGCCCCCCAGCGCCGCAGCCCCCTCCCCGCCTTGGCCCCGACGTCCAAGACCTCAGGACCCCCAGCGCCCCAGCCCCTCCCCCCGCCCCGGCCCCCCAGCGCCCCACCCTTCCTCCCTTTCTCCGGGTTGCCCATGTCCCTCCCTTAGGCTACCACCCTCCTCCTCATCTGCTGACACACCCATCTCTCAACACCAAACCACCCTGGGCCTATCCAGGCCCCATCTTCTTGGAAGGGGCTGGAGACCATCCTGTGACAGGACCCAGGGGCTCCTGGCCTCCCCACAGGCACTCAGCGACTCCAACATCACCCTCCCTGAAGCCCACCTCCCCACCATAGGCCTCCGGCCTGGCACTGGGAGGGAGGAGGGAAACCATGGGTGCCCCCACCCGCACCCCCACAGGGCCCGCCCTCTGCCCCCCAAAAGAGGCCTGGCTTGGGGTAAGGGTGGCAGCGGCCAGGGATGCAGGGCCACGGAGGCCACCTCCAGAGTGAGCCCTCGGTGAGTAGGGCACACTAGCTCCCACACCCTCACGTCCTGCCCCTCATGCTTCCCTGCGTCACCCCCTCCTCCCCGAGACCCCCTTTCTGAGACCACAGTTCTGCCCCCGGCTGGGACTCTGGGAGCCCTGGGGCCTGCAAGGCTTGCACCACATCGCTAAACCCTCAGCGGCTGGCTGGCTGCTGCCCCCAGGAGTGGGGGTGCACACCACGCACCACCGGAGCCCCGGACTCCCACCCATCGATGCTGGCCTGCTCCAGCCTTGAAGCCTCCACACTCACTGCCACGTCCGGGCCCGTGGCCCTCCCTGCCCAGCGCTGGGGCACTTGGGCACGGTTTCCAGAGGTAAGGCCACCAGCCCGACCTCCTCCACCCCCCCATCCCATCCTTTGGTGTCTCCCTGGCCTGCGCCAGATGCTGCTGCAGACAGATAGGGTCACTAGGGTGGATCCTGACTTCCCTCATCTCCTGGCTCCGGGATCTGGAAAGAGGCCGGGATGGGGAAGAGCAAGGGTGGGGGGGGATGAGCGCACAGAAACACACACAGCAGGGGACAGAAATGTAGACAGGCCAGAGAGGCCCAGAGAGGCAGGGGCTGCGGGAAGGGCCCGAGGCCCACTGGTTGGGGGGGGGGGGGGGGCTGTCACAGTGCGTCATGGGGCTCTGGTCACACACATGTTGCTCGTAGCACCAGCAGCTTCCTGAGAAGACTGCCCTGCATGGATGTGCGGCATGTGCTGGGTGGAGGCCTGGGGCTCCAGGGCAGGGCTGCCTCCACCCCTACCAGGGTGATGTGCTAGAGGGGTGCAGTGAGCCCCACAGGGAGCCCGGAAGCACCCACCTCTGTCCTGGTGCCCACGGGCATCACTGTGTGAGTGCACTTGTCCGGGTACCCCAGCTGCCTCCCCAGGTTTCTGTCCGGCCCACAGCACCACCTTAAGGCTCCAGGCAGGTGGGGCCAGGAGCCAGCTCTGCCCACCTGTCCACCCACCCTGCCCCTGGGATGCCCCCCACCCACACGCTGTGACTCCAGCCCCTCCCACCATGGGGGAGCATGAGAGAGTACCATCCCTGGGGTGGTGAGGTTCCAGCTAGCTTTCTCTGCTGTTATTTCCTGTTGCCATGGTCACAGGGCTGCGGGGGCGGGGGCGGAGGGGCGGGGGGAATGCCAAAAGTAGCCAAGGGCCATGTGCCTCGCCCTCTAACTGGTACACAGCAGTTTTTCCAGACATCAGACAGACACACACACACACACACACACACACACACACACACGCTCGCTGGAACCCTCTCAAATCTTCAGCCACAGGCTGGCAATGCTCCTCCAATTCCCTTGGGCTCCCTACCCATCTTGCCCACCTGAGGGGATGGGAGCCCCGCACCAGCTGCCGCCCACACCTCCTGGAGGAGATCGTGCCTCCCCCCAGAGTCTGTACCTCAGCCTCCGTCTGAGGCTCGGCTGGGTACGGGTCAGGGCCCTGACAGCTCGCCGGAGACCTGGGCCCCACCAGGTGCAAGACCTCCTACTTCCATCAGCTCACCTGGCTCAGGGGGCACCTGTGGGCGAGGGGCACTGACCTGGCCCAGGGGCCAGTTCCAGACCCAAATCTGCCTTGCTCAGCCGCCTACCCCTTGCCCCACTGTTTTGGGGGTGCTGTTTGCATTTGTTTCCCAAACAAATGGAGGACACAGTAAGCCCCCTAATACACCCCAAGGTGTAGCCTTCCCCCACTTTGCCCCCTAGTGCTACCAGCAGGCACAGGGGCTGTGTCTGGAGCATGAGGGACAAAGTGGCCAGGACAGGAACACAGAGCAACCCAGCCACTTGCCCCAGGCTGCCTCTGTGCCCACAACATCCTGCCTGGCACAGGGACAGCATGAGGGCACCCCGGGGCCCAAAGACCTGTGGGAGGCGGCTGTGGGGCTCTGGGTGCATCAGCTGAGGCCATGTTCACCTTCTGTCTGCACACCCCCATGCCCTTGGCTGTTCATGCACCACCCAAGCTTGGCTGGGGACCCAGATGGGAACCAGGAGGGACGTTGCCCTGCAGGACGATTCCCAAGAGGGCCCCGATGTACCTCCACAGCAGTGCTGGGCTCCAGGCACCTGAGAGCCAGTGACCACTGAGGAGTCCCTGCCTGGGGCCAGCCACCCTCACCCACTGGGAAAGCTCTGCCCCTCAAGCTGGACAGCACCCCTGCACTCTCTCCCGCTGTTTTCTGTGGCACTTGCTCTGGCCTCCCCCCACCATCCTTGAAGCCCCCACCCCGTGCCCTGGCCTCCAGGCCCCTTCCTCAATATGGACAAGGATGTCCCTTCCTAGGGCTGAAGGGCCAAGTGCCCCAGGGCAACGGCTGGCTCCCTCTCCAGGGTCTCCCCCCCTCCCCCAGGCTCAGCTGAGTCACGGACACTCAGACGTTCCCAGGGCCTATTTTCAGCAGCTTGTCCCCCGGGACCCCCCAGTCTGCTCTGAGGTTCTGCCCCAGAGTGGGCCTGCTGGGCCTTCGAGGGACCTTCCTTGCCCCGAGGCAAGAGAAGGGATCAGACACTGCACTTTCCCAGGACTTGGCTCCTGTCCACCCAGGACCCCCCAGACCAGGTGAGAGGGCAGCTCCTGTCCTCCTCTCTTGGAAGCAGAGGCGGCATGCAGAGAGGATGGGGGGCACACGTGGCCTTGAGCTCCCTCAGTCAGCCCTACCTCGACTGGAGTCGACAGTCTGGACAGATGGGGTGACCCTCCCTTCCCCCGAAGGCTGAGCCTTGTTCCAAGAATCTATGTCCGGGAGCCAAAGACCATGCAGAACCGCCTCAAATTCCAGCCTCTCAGGTCCGGCAGCCGGCCGAGCCCCTCCTCCCCACTGCCAGAGGGCAGCCAAGCCCTGGGAAAATGTGCTGTCCACACCTGGCTGCCCTGGTCCCCCGCCAGTCTTCACCTGGCCCAGCCCCCAGCAGCCCAGAGCCAGGGTCATCGGCCCTTGCTGATTTCTTGACACTCAGCCCCTGGAGCCACAGCTGGTGGTCAGTGAGCTGCTGCTTGGACCCAGGGATGGGAGGGAGTCAGTCCCCCCTCCGCCAGTCCTAAGAAATTCAGGGAGGCTGGCCTGGGCTGGGTGGGGTTCTCAGGGAGCCTCTAGCAGGGGAAGGGCTGCCTAGGGCTGATGCTGGGGGTCACTGACCCAGGGGGGAAGCTGGGCGGGGCCTGGAGGGAGAGGTGCTGGGCATCCAGGACATGGGAACCTAGGGTCTGGACCTCAGCGAAGTGGGGACAGAGGGAGGTGCAGGCAGAGCAGCCCCCCGCCCCTGGCCCCACCCCGGGATGCCTGCCTGGTGACAGCAGCCAGGGCCACACTGGTCCACGTAGGGGGTGGAAGGCATGCGACCTTGCAGGGGCCTAGCCTTCCCAAGCCGGGGAAGACTGGACTGGCAGGAGGTGGGGTGCAGCTGGGGAGGAGGATGGTGGAGGAGGCCCCGGCGCCATGTGCAGCCCTGGGCTCTGGACGGGGAAGGAGGCTGTTAGATGGCATCTCAGGGCCGCCTCCCTGGCCAGCACCGAATGGAGGGCGGGGCGGCGGCGGTGGAGGTCAGGCAAGGGGAAGTGGAGAAGGCGGCACACCCCGGCACACAGGCCCATTGCCGCCTCTCCCGCATCTTGCGGGAGCGTTCGGGGCCGTGGACGACGGAGAAGGCACCTGACTTGCTGGGGGGGCTTCCTGGAGCCGGTGCCATCGAGAAGGCCGCGGCCGCGCGGGGGCACCGCTGTCACACCGTTGTCACAACGACGCGCCTAGCGACGCGCGCGGAGACCAGTGGTAGCGGCACCGCCCGGTTTCCATGGCAACCCCTTGGAAACAAACAAGGCGGCGAGTCCTGCTCCGCCCGCAGGAAATGGGACGCGCTTTCCCGGCCGGCCCCGGGAGCTGGGGGCCGCTGCGTCCCAAGGCGGGCCGCAGTCGACCTTCCCCGAGGCGGTCCCGGCACCCTCGTCCCCGCGCTGCCAGGCGGGCTTTCACCCACCCAGAGCCCCCTCCGCCCCGGGTTTGGGGAAACGGCGCGCCGCCCACCCCCTCTTCTCCCCACATAGTTTCCACTGGAGGCTCCCGAGGGAGGGCCCAAGTTGCGCCCTTAGCAGCTCCCCGCCCGGCAGAGGGCAGGAATTTCCCATCCGACACCGCAGCCAGGGCGAGCGTGTGCTGCTCAGAAAGTCTGGATTCTCCCCCAAAGGTCCCCCCAACCATGGAGCCACAGCCTGGGGCAGGTGGGGGCCTTCCGCCCAGTTTGCACCAGTGCCCCGGTGGTACTTGCTCTGCCCTGGGGGGGGGCGGGGGGGGGGGACACTGGCTGCCCCTGGGGTGCCTGCTCCAGCGGCCCCTCCCCCCCCCCCCCCCAGGCCACCTGCCCTGCACACTCTGGCTGCATTCCAGGGCTAGCCAGGTGAGAGGAGACACTGCTGCCCACAGTGCCATGGGACGGCCTGGCATCGCCGGACACCCGAGCCGGCCGATCCACCCCCAGGGACACGCATGGCCGCTCCAAGGACAATGGCTATGGCATGCACGCAGGCTCAGCTGTGTCTGAGCTGGTGGACTGGAGGGAGAGCCGGGGACGGGCCCTGTGCCAAGGGTTGAGGCACAGAGAGCTGGTCCTGGGGTGCAGGGCACATGGGCCCAGATGCCCTGGCTTTGAGGAGGGCAAAGCTTCTGGGGCTGCGGTGCTAGGGGCAGGTCAGGGTAGATCGGCCTAGTTTCCGCCGGAGCCTGGAGTGGAACAGAAGGTGCGCCCTCTGCTGGGCTGTCCAGAAGCGGCGGAAAAAGGAAGACCGGAGGGAGGGCTCCTGACAGGTTCAAAGGGCAGAGACTGGGCTGCCTGGGGAGGCCAGGAGTGACTCCACTCTCACTGCAAACCCGGACACAGGGACACCGGCTGGGAAGGAGCACCCAAACAGGGGGACTCAAGCCCTCAAGCCCTGGCCTTCAGACTGCCCCCGTTCTGTCCCTTGGCCCCCACTGATGCTGACCACACCCCTTCCCCATCCAAGCCATCGCACTTCCAGGCTGGGTCCTGAAGGCCCACCTTGCCTCTGCCTACTCCCCAGCTCCTGCACTCCTAAAGAGGACCGTCCTCCCATCACCTGCCCCCTTCCCCCCATGTGCCATGCCCTTGGCTCTCTGTCCCAAGGCAGACCCCGCCCTGATGGATGGAGGCATCTCCTGGCTCTAGTGCCCACTGCTGACATTTCTGGGGACCAGGACCCCAAACCCAGGATGCTTCCCATGCTCCCACCTCCGCCTGCTCTGGTCCCTGTCTCAGCCGCCTTTTCCACCTCGGTGCTGGCACCACGGTCCACAATGGAGCTGCCTGCCTCCCCACCCGCCCCTACCAGCCTTGGGACTAGGACCCCACTCCCACCAGAAGCCAGCCCGCGGGTGTGGGGACCGTCTGTGGATGGGACAAGGGGTTACAGTCCCAACGTACGTCCATCCCCCAACAGAGACACGGCAGGGTCCCCCAATCCTCAAACCTTTATTGACGGCAATCTCAGCAGTTACATGTGAGCCGCGTGAGGGTGTCAGGCAAGCACTGCAAGGCGGTGGGGGCGATGGGCAGAGGGCTCCTGGCAGGGACGCCCTGGGTCCGCCCTGGGAACACCGTGAAGAGCGTGGCAGCGTCACCGGCGAGGGGAGCAGAAATAACACTGTGAGGCAGGCCTGGGGCAGTAGGAGGGGGAGAGCGGGACGCCCACCTCAGACAGACCCACGGAGGGCCAGGAGACACGCGGGGCCGTGTGGGACCACGGGCAGGGGAGAGAAACGGGGATAGGCAGGCGGGCCTCCTCCCGCACAACACCCGGGCCCTGGACGTGCAGGGGGAGGACCGGACGGCTGGCCGCTCTCCCCCATAGGGCCAAGCAGTAGGCTCTGGAGCAGGGCCGGCAGAGGAGAAGGCCCCGGCTCCTTGGACGGGCTGCGTCCCTAGGGCTGAGCTTTGCCCTCTGGGTCTCTGTCATAGATGTAGCTGCCCACGGCTCCGGTATTCACTCCTGCAGAAAAGGGCACAAAGGCGGTAGGGAGGAGTGGGGAGGAGGGCACCAGAATCCCAGCCCTCCTGGCGGCTCTCACCTTTCGGTCCAAAGAGTATTCCGTAGCAGGGCTTGTGGCAGTAGGGCTGGCCATCATGCTGGGTGCAGAACAGGGACAGAGCTGAGATTTCTGCGCTCCTCTCCCCACACCCCCACCTGGCTTCCTCGTTGTCCACACACCCTGCCCTCCCTTACAGCCTTCAAGGACCCCAAAGCCATGCCAGGTTCCACTCACCTGATGGATGGGGGGGACGGCAGTGCACCCGTAGGCCTCCACTCTGGCCACCGGGGGATAGCACCCACCGCTGGCTCACCCCCAACCCCACCCCCAGGCCACCCCGGGGGGCGTCACCTCCATGTACCGCCCACCTCCGCAAACACGCCCCCCCACCTCCGCAGGCCCGCCCCCCACCACCGCAGGCTCGCCCCCTCTTCTCCGCAGGCCCGCCCCCCCTCCGCAAACCCGCCCCCTCTCCTCCGCAGGCCCGCCCCCCTCCTCCGCAAACCCGCCCCCCCACCTCCGCAGGCTCGCCCCCTCTTCTCCGCAGGCCCGCCCCCCTCCGCAAACCCGCCCCCCACCACCGCAGGCCCGCCCCCCACCACCCCAGGCTCGCCCCCTCACCTCCGCGTGCCCGCCTGGAGTTAGCGTCTTCCCACAGCGCTCACAGCGCAGGCACGGGCGGTGCCAGTCCTTGCCCAGAGAGGTCACCTTCTCGGCTGGGAGGGGAGACAGACGGTGATGCTGAGGGGCCCTCCTCGGGCACCCCCCAGAGGCTGCTGCCAGCGCTCTCACTCACCAAAGTAGACCCTCTTGTTGCAGCGAGGACACACGTTGGGCTCCCCCGTGAATGTGGTGACACTGGAGGCTGAGGGAAGGAGGAGTCAGGGCAGGGCACGGCCTGGCCGCTGGGACACCCCTCCACCCGGACACGGAGCCCGGCCCACCTTTGCTGGGCCCCCTGGGGGGGCCGCCGGCCTTGCGCTCCTCAGCCCGGACCACGGGCACCTCGATGGGGCCGGTGACCTGGGGGCCCTCGGCGGAGGGTTTCTCGTAGATGTAGGAGCCGGCCCCTCCGATATTCACCCCTGCGGAGTGGCAGACACTGTAGGGTGAGCGGCCTCGCCCACCCCCAGCCCCCACACCCCACTGCACTTCTCTCCACAGCCCACTCTGTGGGGTCGGGACCCCCCCCCCCCTCCCAGAGGGTGCCAGCCGGCTGGGGCAGACTTCTGGGAGGGGCGTGGGGGACGCTAGAATCACCAGGACGGAAGAGACTGTCGGGGGAGGGTCCAGAATGGGCAAGGGGAGAAGGGGGCCAGGGGACCCCGGGGCTGCTGGTGTCTTCCGGGCCCAAGTCTGTGCCGGGTCCAGGAGGCACACCGGACGCCCCTTCCGGGGCCAGAACGGTTCCCAGGCTGGGGGCGGGGACCCAAGCTCACCTTTGGGTCCGAACAGCGTGGCATAGCAGGGCTTGTGGCAGAACGGCCTCCCGTCATGCTAGGCAGAGGGGTGTGGCGTGAGGGCTGGCACCCGCCCACGGCCCAGGCTTGCCTCCCACCCCCGCCCTGCCCGGGAAAGGGGGCTCACCTCAGCGTGGCCCCCGGGGGTCAGTGTCTTGCTGCAGCGCTCACACTTGAGACAGAACTTGTGCCAGTCCTTGCCCAGAGAGCTCACCTTCTCAGCTGGGGGCAGGACAGGAGGTCAGGGCCAGCGCCCAGGGACCTGGCGTGGGCAGACTCCTCAGCCCTCCCTCCAGCCCCACAAGGAACCTCCAAGCCCCCACCACACGCCGGAACCACCTTCTGCCCCTCAGAGCCCCTGCTGGGTCTCTCTCGGTCACCCTCACACCCCTGTGAACCCTCTCAACGACGCACCTGCCCCTCCCTCAAACACTGGCCTCACACTCACACACCTTTCCATCCCTCACAGACTCCTGAACGCTCCCAATTGGGCCCTGAAGGGGTGGGCAGAGCCCCCTGCGGAGGGGACAGCCCCAGCCTCCGGACCCTCCACGGCTGTGGACCCTCCATGGCTGTGCCGTGCCCCCTGCACCCCATGGGACAGAATGCCTACCTGTCTATATTTGGTTTCCCCATGATAAGGCACTGCCTCCAGCTGCTGCTTCCACACTCAAGGTCAGAGACCAGCTGCTAAGGGCCCAGTCACCCCCACCCCACCCCCTGCCCACTGGGCCACCTCCTAAAGGCCGGAAGTGTGGGGGGCCTCCCCAGGAGAGCGCGGCAGGAAAAGGGTGGTGGAGGAGAGGGCAGGAAGAAAGGCTGGAGCCAAGCCGGAATTCCGAAGGGAAGGGAAGGGAAGGGAAGGGAAGGGGTCTGAGCAGAAGCATGGGGGGGAGGCGGGGGCGGAGGTCAGGCGGACTGGGCCCCTGCCACACTGGCCAAGCCCCAGGACCAGCGGATCTTTTGGCCCCCTCGCAGCGACGTTGCTGTGCAGGCCAGGCCTCCCCCAGGGCCCTGGCAGAGTGGAGAGAGAGGGCCCGGCCGGGTCACTCCCCACACCCAGAGGTCCATGGGTGCTGCTGCTGGTGGCCCAGGTTTGGGGCCCTGGGTGCTGGCTCCCCATAGCCCTGGCAGGACCTGCTGGACCGCCACCCACACCCACCCCTTCCTGGAGGCAGCTGGGGCTTTGATCCCTACGGCCACTCTACCCGAGGATGCTGGGACAGGCTGGCCAGCCACCCCTCCCGTGTCCATGCTGGGGCAGTCGGGTGCCACGCCAGCCCGGCACCCTCTCCCAGTCCTCCCGCTGGCCAGCAGCGGCCGTGGCAGCTGCACTCAGGGCTGCCAAAGCCACACCGCACGGGCCAGCACTAGCATATGGCTATGCGGGGGCAGGGGAATGACCCTCAGACCCCACTGGGCGGGGAGATGGCCACATACTGCCAACCCCGTTGGGAAGACAGAATTGATCGGGTCTCTTGGCATGGAAGGGACCGGGCTCCCCACGGGCGGCACCATTGTTAAGGACACAAAGGCAAAGCATTCTGAGGCCACTCTGGGGTGTCCTGGCCCAGGTTTCACTCTGCTCAAGGGTGTGGGCTGCTGGGGCAGGGGTGGGGTGGGGTGCCTGACTGGGGGATGGGCAGGATCCCAGGCCAAAGGCCCCCCTCCTTCCACCAGCGCCTCCCGCCCAGGACAGAAGCCAGGCGGGTCTGAGCAGCCTTTGTTTTCTGCTGGGAGCCAGTGACCGCCCAGGCAGGCAGGCAGAGACGCTTCCGCGGCTGTCCACAGAACTGTCTGCCCCAGCCCTGGAGAGCCCTGAGCTGGCCTGGTCGGGGCCAAGTAGTGGGCAGCGGGCCTGGCGGGAGGACCCCAGGGCTGTCCCCCACCGTGAGCCTTACGGGGATGAGCCCCCCCTCTGGGATGGGGATGGAGGACTGGGCCAGCTACTGGGGAGTCGGCCGGAAGCCCCTGGGCTCCCAGCCAGGCCAGAAGCACTCCAGGCCAAATCCGGTCCCTCCCCTCTGGGAAGAGCAAACAACCATCCACCTCCCTCAGCAGGGAAGCCAAGTGGCTTCCTTCACCTTGGCCTGTCCACATTCCAGACCCCGACCACTGTCCCCACAATGACCAGGGAAGGGCCCCCTGTCTGTGGCTCCAGGAGGGTGTTAGTGGAAGGATCCGGGGGCAGGGACTTTGCCACCCTGGCAAAGTCGGGACAGGATCAGCCAAGAGAAGAGAGAGTGGCTGAGTAAGCCAGACAGGCGGGTGTGATCGCCAGAGAGTGGGTGAGCGCCAGGGGCTGCCGCATACCCTGGGGGGCCATCCTGGCAGAGACCCGCCACACCCTCCCGTCTAGGGCTCTTCTGACCTTGAGGAGGCAGGGGCACTTGGCCACCTGGGCTCCAGTGTCCTCTCATGCTTGCGGGGACCCGTTTGTCATCCCACCTCACCCGCAGCAAAGTCCTGAGGGAACTCGCGCCAAGGGAGGGAGCACGTTGGGACACGCAGGAGTTGGGAGGCCGAGGTCGCCCCCGCGTGGACCGAGTCCAGACAGAGCCCATATCTGACCCGGGCCCGCTGTGGTCAGAGGTCGAGGTGGAGGTTGGGGGGTGGTCACTGCTGGGGGCCAGCCACGTGTCCACGGGAAGGGCCGTGAAAGGCAGGAGCGCACGGGAGGCTCCCAGAGCGTGCGCCCCGCCGACCCCGACCCCGCCCCACTCGGCGCCCGCGAACCCCGAACGTCCCCCCACAGCCCGGCCTCATCCTGGGAGGCTCACGCACTCCCGCGGGGCCCACCGGCCGCTGCGGGGTTCGGGCGTGGCTGCCCCCACCTCGTCCAGCTCCACCCTCCGGCCGCACCCGCGTGGGCAGCGCGCCTAGCCGGCCTCGGGGCCGCGCATCCCGGGGCCGCGCAGCCCGAGGCGGGGCGCGCAGCCCGGGGCTGACCGCGAAGTGCGGCGGGCGCTGGTCCGGCCCAGCACTCACCGAAGTACACCGTCTTGTCGCACTTGGGACACTTGGAGGCCATGGTCCGTGCGCCCGTCGGCCCTCAGCCCGCGCCCTCTCCGCGCCGCCGCCACCGCGCCGCCGCCCCGCCCCGCCCGCCGGCTGCCCGCGCACCCATTGGCTCCGCGGCCGGGGCGGGGCCTCGGGAGCCCGCTCCCCGGGTCGGCGGGGGGCGCCGCGGGGGCGGGGGCGCACCTGCCGGGGCCGCGAGGGCGGCCAGACCCGCCCGGCGGCGCCCCGACGCCGGTGCCTCGCTAGTGTCCATGGCAACGCCGGGGCAGGGGCGGGGCGGGCGGGGGTCCGCAGCCCCCTCGGCTCGGGGGCATTCCTGGCTGTTTAGGGCCTCGGCCCGGAAGGCCGGCCCCCGGACACGCAGACGGACGGCGGCCCTCGGCGCCGGGTGCTCCCCCCCTCCCGCCCCCGGAGGACCCCACCCACCCCGCCGCGCGCCCCCCGCCCCGAGTCCCTTTGTTGCTCGGTTTCTATAGCGATGGCCGCGCGGCGGGATCGGAGCCGGCTCCCCCGCGGGGCGCGGCCACCTGGCCGGGCCCTGGTCCTGCCCCGCCGCCCGCCCCCGCCTGACACCGTCGACGGTGCTGAAGCTCAGTGGGTGGAAGGCAGGGCGCCCGACGCTTCCAAAAACAGCGGGAGAGAAACTGCTGGAAGCGAAAGAGGGGGAGGGCGCCGGGCAGCAGGGGACCTGGGCGTGCTGCCGGCTTGGGAGGCACTCTCCCCATGCTCTCCACCCAGGGGCAGTAGAAATGGGAGAGAAGAGGGGTGACCCCCCCCCCCCCCGGCGTGCTCTCCGTGCAGGTGTCCAGCGGGCTGGCACTGCCATCCGCCTGCGCCCCCACCACCGCTGCAGGATGCCTCCCGCATCCCTCCTCTGGGGCCACTAGCTCCGTGCCCAGGGGCCTCTGACCTCCAGCCTCCTGGCCCCAAACCCGGCGAGCTAGGGATCCCCTGAAGGTCCCCCTCCCAACAGGGGCCTGCCTGATCCCTCCCAACCCTCCCTGCCCCCATCGTGGAGTCTGAAAAACCCGGTCCTACCCGTCCGGGTCCTACCCGTCCCGTGGGGCCCAGGAGGACCCCCTGGTCTCCTCCCTTGGGGCTCTACCTCCCAATAAGCCCTTCCCTGGGCCTCCAGCCTGGCAAATGGACAGAACCCCAAGCCCAAATGACCCCGTCCAGTCTGGGCAGGTCCCTCCAGGCCCCTGGGCCCCCCACCGTGTATCTTGGAGGTTCTGTGCTGGACACCAAGGTCTGCCTCCCCACCCCCACCCCCTTTCCTCTGCCGGATGCACCCGCCGGGTCCCTGGTGCCAGGCATATTTGCACACTAGAGGAGTGAGCAAGCCAGTGTCCCATGGCCCTTAGAACCAGGCCCTCCAGAACCTGGACTTTCATGGCAGTCCTGCCTTGGCCAGCTCCTGCCCCCCCCCCCCCCCCCCCCCCCCCCCCCCCGCCATGCCCTGCACTCACACTCTATCCACTGCTGTTACTGTGAGGACAGCAGCCTAGAAACATGTGGTCCCAAGCCTGACTGACCAGCCTGACCAGCCCCCTTCCCGTCTGCACCCTGACTCTGGCCTCTTGCCAGGCAAGGCAGGCAAGGGGGGTGGGGAGGCCTCCTCGGTCCTCCTCCTGATAGGGTGGCCCGCGATGGGGCTCCCCACAGGTCAGGCATTCACGGCCCCCTGCTTGCTGAGGCTCAGCATCAGGTATCAGGTGTCTTCTGTAAGGAGGCTGTGTGGGAGGGGCCCAGGGCCCAGCCCTGCCTGGAGAGTGAGGAGGCATAGCAAAGGAAACTATGTTGGAACTGACCAGACACCCCAGGGACGGAGGAGGGGGGGCCAGGTTGGGGGACAGGTGCCCCGCACCCAACTACAGTCCTGGGCCTGACTGGAGGCTCCCTGATGTGACGGGGTTATTCTGGATGGATGGACACTGAACAGCAGTGTCTACCTCTGAGACCACAGAAGGCTACAGATGGGGGCAGGGACCGGGCAGTGGGATGGATGAGGACAGCGGGTGTCCAGGAAAGCAGCTAGCCAGCCAGGCGTGAGCGCAGGTCCCTCCCCCGGGGCCACAGTGGCACGGCGTCCTGGCGACGTTGGCAAATAGCACCCGGGGGACACCTTGGCTCTGCTGTGGGGACCCCGGGGCTGGGCTCGGTGGTAGGTGGCAGGAAGCCCGGGAAGGACAGGGGGCTTGGAGGTGTGCAGGCCGGGGCCCCCATGGGGACGACTCCTGCTCGCCTGAAATGCCCCCCCCCCCCCCCCCCCGTCTGAAGAGGAGGGAAGGGGGCCTCAGGA
Organism: Panthera onca; assembly: GCF_046562875.1. NCBI lineage: Eukaryota > Metazoa > Chordata > Mammalia > Carnivora > Felidae > Panthera > Panthera onca. The sequence continues at coordinate 145,923,531 of NC_138344.1, read as the reverse complement.
AGCTCTCTTCCCCTTCCTCAGACCCCCAGGTTGGGAAGAGGCTCCCAGGAAGCTCAGTTTTGTCAGCTTGGCGCCCGCCAGAGATGCCACACCTCAGTCTCGGAGTGGGCAGGGCAGGGGCGCCAGGCCTCGGATTGAAGTGGCTGGGTGGGGCCACTTCTTCGACACCCCGGCCTGTCACCTTACGGGGCCCCATCACGGGCTCGAGGTGGGCAGCCAGGACTCCCTTATCTCTCTCCCGCGGGGGAGCACAAGCAGTTTCTATTTGAATTCCTGGCTGAGATGTGCACCCTGTCACAGCAGGGCTGGGAGAGCAGGAGGCGGGGCTCCGGGAGGAAGGAGGTGGGAGCCCCGCCCCGGGAGGGCCCAACTCACCCTTCTCCGGGCCAGCTGGGGTGGCAGAGAGGTGTCCCCCACCCCGCCCCAGACCCCTCTCCTCAGTGGTTAGACGGCTTGCACCTGTCTTGCTGGCCTGCAAAGGTGGGTGCCGAGGAATGGCCAGAGGTAGAATTTCTAAAAACAACGTACTTGCTGAAATCTGAGCAAATTCTCACTCTGGAAAACTCCACACCTGCTGGGGGCTGACCCTGCAGGTCTGGGCAGAAATCCTCAGACAGCTGGGGCAGGGCTCTGCCAGGAGAGGGCGGTGGGCTGGCCTGACCCAGCTGTGCTGGCTTGCCCTGCTGGGAGGGGAGCCATTCGGCCACGGGAGCCAGGCACCTGCCAGTCTGGGTCCAAGGCCAGGTCCAGGCCACTCCCTGCCTCAGCCAGACATGGTTGTGGCAGGGGGGGAGGTGGGGGGGGGGGTGTCTCAGCTCCTCCATGGGAAACAGGGGGTCACTGGGCCAGGCCCTGCAGGAGACAGGTGTGGGGGTAGAGGTGAGGGAAGGACAAAACCCCAGCCCAGCCTGGAGGCCAGGAAGGCCAAGGGTCACATGCTGCTCACTGGGGCTTTTTCTCAAGGGTCCTCCTGCCTATGGACGGTATCTCTGGCCTTGAGGTGCCCACCTGCCTGGCACACTGCCAGGCCACCCTTGACCCAACCCTGGTTAAGTGAGCTCTGCCCTGGGGTGCTGGGGGGGACAGGACAGCCCCAAGGCTCAAGGCAAGGAGAGGGACAGGAGACAAAAGACACGGGAAGGGCCAGTTGGTTTTTTCTTTTTATAACTTTTTTTTTCTTTGTTTTTTTTTAATATGAAAATTACTTGAAAAGACCAGGGGCCAACCCCACCAGGCAGCTCGGCGGCCGCTGGCCATGCCGATCCTAACATTCCAGATGTAAGTTTACAGAGCTTAAGTTCATCTACAAAAAAAGTAATAAAAATAAAATTTAAAATGGCACCTTCAACAGAACACAACAAAACTTGCGGCCGCACGCGAGGCCCACAGGGTGGTGCGGGCTCCCGGGCGGCTCCTCAGCTCCGCTCCGGCCAAAAAGTAAACACAAAGCTAAAAACGACTCCCGGGCTTTCTGGGAGTAAGTGAAAGGGCACTTGCCCCCGAGGTGCCCGGAGGAGCAGTTTCTCTGCAGGGGAAGGGGCAGGAGGGGAGCACTACCAAAACCGGGCAGGGGTGGGCGGGTGGGTGGGCGGGCGGGCGGGGGCGCGGGCTGTGGTCGGAGTGGCCTCGCCGGGCAGCGGGGCACCTAGTCCTCGATGACGATGGGCTCGTCATTGACGGGGGCCGGTGGGGGCGGCCGCAGGGGCAGGGCCTGGCTCTGGCGCAGGGCGATGGGCTTGTAGGGCCTACGGGCGGCACGCTTGGTCTCCGAGGACGATAGCAGCTTGCGGATCTTCCTGTGAACGCAGCGACGCCAGCAGGTGACCAGGGAGCGGAGGCCCCCTGCCCCCCTAGCCTCCAGGGAGGCCCCCCTGGATGCCCCACTCTGCCACCCTCGGGGAGGCAACCCGGCCCCCTCCCAGCCTCAGGGAGGTCCCCTGGACCCCCCCACGCTGCCAGCCTCGGGGAGGCCCCCACCTGGTTTCCTCGGTGGCCATGTAGAACACATCGTCAGGAGCATCGATCCAGTTCATCCTCCGCCGCTTGACAGGGGGCAGGGAGCCCCCCCGGATCAGGCGCACTTTGGTGGGGTAGGACTTCCCATTGAGCAGGAGGTTCCGGCTTGGTCCCTGTGGCAAGGGGAGGCTTGAGGACGACGCCCTGGGGGCCTCCACGCTGCACCGCGAAACCCCCAAGGCAGCAGTCCCAGCAGGAGGCATGTAGGCCTGGCCCTCTGGGCAGGCAGGGGACCCACTGAGGGCCAGGGGCACCCTGGAGCCGGCCCCCTCCCGGTCCCGCTGAGCCTCCCTGATGCTCCTGACACAGGGCCCGACAGGGCCACCCAGGCCTCCCGGCCACCAGCCCAGGGAGCCGTGCGCAGACACACGTTGTGCTTGCGCACTGGGGCGGGGGGTCCTGCCAGGGCGGGGACGGGGGGCGGGGGCAGGGGCAGGGGTCCCGCTGGGGCCCGGCCTTGCTCTTACCATGTGCCTGGTCTGCCCGTGGTTTGCCAGACCTGACAACGGGGAGAAGAGAACGTGAGCCCCCTCAGCCAAAGGGCGGGAAACCTGGGGCCACGTCCTCCCGTGGTCCCAGCCTAGCCCAAGCAGCCCCCACACGATCCCACAGCTCTTGGGGGCTCTGAGGGCCACCTCTGGCCCAGCCAGTGAGGGCGGCACTGGCTTGGGCTCTAGGCGGAAGGCCAGGAGTCTCGGTTCTGACGGCACAGTCCCTGACACGCGGGCTGCCTGCCCTGGATGGGGCCAAGACGGTGGGAGCCTGGTTTACACGGCAGCCGGGCAACGCCTAGCACAGCGATAAACACAGCGGCACCGGGACCCCCTCTCCAAGGCGGCCTCTCCTCGGGCCCCACTGGGCTTCTTCCCCAGGGGCTCCAAGCATCCCTCGCCGACCCTGGGGCTGGCTGCCCTGGAGGAGCAGATGCGAGCTTCTAGCAGTTGCCAGGACACAGGCGCTTCCACCCCACGGGCTGAGGGTCTGGGGCTGCAGGCCTCGGCCCGTGACTTGGAGAAGTCACCGTCTTAGGTCACGGTCCCCCAGACCCCTGCCACGGGCACGCGAGGCTCCCGACTTGCGAACGCATGCCGGTGAAGACCTGGGCAGAGAAGCCGGGTGAGCCCAGGCCTGCCACTGTCTCCCCTGCTCCGCCTGTGCCAGCGAGCGTGCACACGGACGTGAGCGTGCCCGTGCGTGAGCGAGTCCTGCCAGAGGCCCCCCAGAACCAGCTCTTCCCAGATACGCTTCTTGGCCGAGGTCCATTTCCCGAGCGGCTGCCCGGCCCGCCCCCCTGCAAGCCCCCTCCTCGCTGGGGGAGCCCTAGGCAGGGCAGAGGGAGGGGCTCCGGCACGTGGCCTGCAGCCCGAGACCCAGCACTACTTACCCAGGTAAGTGCCTATCAGAGCGATGGGTGCGGAGGAAAGAGAACACACGGTTAGCGTTAGTTAGACAATGAGCGTGGGCGCTGCCGGGGGCCGCGGGCGGTGGGTGCAGAGCGCGTGCGCCTGGTGGGCTGGGTTAGTGAGTTAAGGCCCCAAGGGCATCCGAGTCCAGGCCCTGGCCCGGAGCTCAGCTCATGCCTGCCCGACAGTCTGGCAATGCCCCTGGGCCTAGGCTGCCCGGCGGTGCCTCAGGTGGCCAGCCTGTGGTCTCCTGGGCAGGGGGCACCCCCGACCACACCACCACACGCTAAGACTGAGGGAGACACAGAAGCACACCGATTTGGATAAACCGGTAGAAGTAATTAACTTTATCCACCCTGCTCGTGAAGCGCTTTTTAAAAAGGAAGCCCCAGAGACGCCCGCTGACTTCTGTGGAATGAGCTCATTCACGGGGTATCTAGCAGAGAGCAAGCCGGCCAGCCCCCACTGCGGAGACGGGCACGGGGTGGGGGCCGGCCGCCGAGAGAAGGGTGGGCGGGCCAGGAGTGACGGCAGGGGCACCGGGGACCCAGGGCAGGCCACAGGGAGTGCAAGGGCAGGAGCTGGCACCAGAGCCACCGGCTGACCCCACAGGACGCGCCTGCCGGGGCTCCTGACGCGGCCGAGAGGCAAGGACAAGGCCGGGCTGGATGGGCGCCGCCTGCTGCCACCCACAGGTCCCCATGCCTGGCCCAGCACCGTGGCCGGCACCCCGAGAAGCAGCTCGTCGGTCCTGAGCCTGTGCAAGGGCTCCGGGCATGACCACGCTTGCCGGCCCACAGTGTGGAGTGCCCACGCTGAGACCCCAATCCTCCCAAGATCGCCCCTCCTGGCCCCCCTCTGCCTCCCTCCCACACGGATCCTGCTGAGGGCCAACCCTCCAGGGCCCAGCGGCCCCTCCCTGCCACCGTGGCCACCCCTCTCCTAGCACCTTCTTTGGGAGCAGCCGAAGAGACCGTGGGTGCCCCCTGCCCAGCTAAGGGAGCAAAGCAAGGCCCCGAGTCACTGGGGGAGCGACCACAGACGGGCCCGGACAACCCAGAGTCCTGCTCCCCCAGGCACTGCCAACCTGGGTGCTTGTGGTGGCAGGGTCTCAAATCACCTGCCCCTCCCGCCCCGCACCCCCCCCTCCGCCGACCTCAGTCCCCTTCCCCTGGGTGTCCCACCCCACTCGGGAGAGGGTGTCGCTGCCTTGGCTCTGGGACCCCTTCCCTTGGGGGCACCTCCCTGTGCCGTGCGGACCACGTGCAGCCCACGGCTCGGTCCTATCTGCCCCACTGGGGAGGCCAGGGTCCCAAAGCCCCCCACCCCCCCCCACCCCCAACGGGCAGGGCGCACAAGAGGGTCGTAGGCACAGCACGGGCAGCCACGCGAGCTGAGGCTGACGGCATGCGGGCGGTCACAGCGCGATGGCAGACAGTACAGGCAGGCGGCGGGGGCGCCAGGGCCACACGAGAGGACAGTCCACTGACCGGGCACCGGGCCGGGAGGGAGGGGACGGCCCACCAGCCAGAGGCCCCGGGGCGGGAGGCGGCGTCTGGGCGAGTCGGGGGGAGCACGGGGAGCGGGGTGCGGCCCAGCCCACGTGGACTGCCCCGCGGGCGTGCCCTGAGCCGCCCGCCGTGCACCATGCACGCGAGAGCACAGCAGCCGCGCCGCGGCCGCCCCGGGCCTTACCCCTACTGGGCATCAAGAGGCGCTTCTTCATGTTGCCTGCCAGCGCCCGGCGACGGGAGAGAGAGGGAGAGAGAACACGGTCAGCACGCAGGGGTGCGGCGGGGGCAGGGCCGGGCACCCCAGGGCCGGCAGGCCGCGCCGGCCGCCCCGCCGGGGACTCACCGTCCACCCCGTTGTGCTGCTCGTAGCTCCTCTTGCCCAAGATGGTGGGGGAGCCGTTGTTGATGACGGGGGCCGACTTGGCAGGGGTCAGGCCGCTGAGCACGCCGGACACGCTCTTCACGGGGTCGGGCTTGGGGGGGCGGGGGTGGGTCTCTGTCGGGAGCAACACGGGAGGGGCCCGGTCTGCGGGCAGCGAACGCACACGGCGGCACCCCTGGCCCATCCCGGCGGAGGACGACCACAGGGCCCACCGGGGAGACACCGCCCATCCCGCACCCCTGGGCGTCCCGCAAGCAGGGCTGGGCCCCGCGGGTCACTGGGTAACTGCCAGCAGCTCGCAGGCTCCAGACACAGGCCCGTAAACAAGCAGGCCCATCAGAGGCGTCCAGGTCCAGGCCACCGGAGCTGATGGCAGAGGGCTGGCCGCTGGCCAGACGCTGAATTAACAGCCGGGGTTGGCCCAGCCAAGGACACGCCCCACTGAGGGCTGGCCACGGCAGGCTCAGGCTCATACCTGCCAAGGCCTCCCAGCCCTTCGTGGCTTTCAGGGGGGCTGAGGCCCAGCCCCAAGACCCAGACCCTAGACATCCGATGACGCCAAATGCACTCGTGTCTACACGGAACATGCTTAGCTCACGGTTCTGGAATGTCCTTCCCAGAAGGTCAGACACCTCCGTGCTGGGAGGGACTGACTCGTGACCCCGCTCCGAGCCCAGAGAGGGGGCTGGCTCTGTTCCCTCCTGCCCAAGCTCGCTGGCTGAGCCCCCAGGACAAGCCGCCTACGGCTGGCAGAGTGGTGGGCAAAGCTGAGGCAAAAGGCACTGGCCAAGGCGTTGAGGGTCCCCAGGCCACCAGAGCCCGCGCTGGGAGCTGCGGGCCAGGTGCTTCGGTTCAGCTCACCCCGCAGTGGGCCTTCCCTCAGGGACGGGCGGTGGAGAACCCCGGTGGGTGTCTGCAGGGGGCGCCTGTCTCCTGGGTGTGTCCAACCCAAACCCAGGACCCCCAGGCCCCTACAGGCTGCAGCAACACACAGGCAGCTCAGGGGCCTGGGCAGCGGTCGGGGGCTGTGGGAAGGCATGCCCCCTCCCCCACAGGCGGCCGCTGACTGGCCTCGCTGGCCGTGCAGGGCTGGGGTAGGCTTACCTAGGTACCGGAGCACAGCTTCCAGAGGCTTCCGCACGGCCTGCTTCAGCACCAGTGGGCTCTGGGAGGCTTCGGGCAGCCGGGCTGTGCCTGTGTGTGGGGGCCCGGCATACGTGAGAGGGGCCCGGGGCCAGAGCTCCCAATGGGGCACCCCCAGAGCACCGGCACGCCACTCCCGCGGGGACAGGGCACAGGGCACAGGGCTCGGGACGGAGAGGGAGGGCGCCACTCACACTCAGCCTTGATGGCCGCGCTGTTGATGGGCATGTAGGGGTGTCGGGCCGCGTGCCACGGGCGCAGGATCTCTCGGCACAGGCGCCGGGCGATGCGTGTGAGCTTGGTGGTGTGCAGGTAGAAGGCCTGTCTCGTCTTCATGGCGAACTTGGGGCTCCCGCTGCTCCGCGCTGGGATGCCATGGGGGCTCTGCGGAAGGGGGCGCGCCGCCCCGACACAGCGCCATGACCGCGGGCCGGGCGCACGGCCACGCGTGGGGGCGGGGAGGGGCGCCCACTTACCATGTTACTGCGGTTTGGTCCTGGCCTCTCTCCATCTAACCGGGTTGGCATTTTCAAGCCACCATATTTCTTCCAATATGTCCAGCAAGAGGCGCAGAGGCGACACTGCATGTTAGGGGGACCCCAAGAATACCACTGGTAAGACTGGGCGGCTACGAACAACAAAGTTGGAAATAGACGGGTCCTTAAGCAGAACCAGTGACGGCAGAGAGCATTCCACAGTGTCGCCCGCCCCCTGCCGAGCCGCCCCACCGACCCAAGACGAGGGCTTCCCCGGGCAGGGAGTGACCCCCGCCCCCCGCCCTGGCCAGGACCCCAGGACGGTGCAGGGCGCCCAGCGCTGGGGGTGGGCCCCGATGCCAGGCGGCGGGCACTTACTGTAACAGCTCTCGCAGGCTCGGCCGGCCCCAGGGCTCTGGCCTGGCGCCCCGGCCCCATTCACCACGCCTGCCTTGACGTTATTGACGCTGATCTGGTTCGGGTTTGGCTTGTTACTTAGGGTAAGGGAGAGAGGGAGGACGTCATGGGAGTGCCACGCCGCCTGTGTGCAGCTCCCCGGAAACTGAGGCTGTCAGGCACTGGCGGCCCCCGTCCACGCCCAGGGCAGGCGGTCTCTTGGCCACCAGAGCTGTGCTCAGCTCCGAGTGGAGCCCCAGGCCGGGTGGGCTCGAGTCCTGGAGCCCGTGCTTCCTGAGAGCCACTCCACACCCGCCCCAGCGGCCGAAGGGATGACAGGGGCCTGCCCGGTCCGCAGCCCCAAGGGTGGTGAGGACACGTGGACACGTGGACAGGTGGAGGGCTCACTCACTAGTTGGGAATATACACTTGCTTTAACTTGCTCTCCGCCTCCGCTGCTTTCAAGCGTTTCTGGAAACAGGAGCCACGTGTGAGGGGATGCGGGTGGGGGAGGGCGGCCCACCGGCCCCGTGTCCCCCGCGTCCCCACGGGCACCCACCTGCTGCACGTATCTGTCGGTGGTCTTCCACATGTAGTAGTACTCGATGATGCTGGTGAGCGACTTCCATGGCAGCTGCACGAGAGGGCGGGGCGTGAGGCCGCAGAGGGCCCCTCCCTCCCCGGCCAGGGCCCCTCCCTACCCCCCACCCCCCCACCCCCCCGCCCCCGAGTCCCTTTCCCCTGCACACGCGGCCTAGCGGCGCCCCTCCCAAGGACTCCAAGTTCCCGAAGCGTCAGCAACACAACTCCCGAGTTCTGTTCACACCGCTGCTTCCGGCACCAGCTTTGAACCCCAGGGGCTCCTGTCGGGCCAGCCCTTCCTGCTCTGCCTACGGAAACAGCGTCCTCTGAGCGCAGAGGAAGCGCGTCCGTGGCAGGGATTTAGCTACGAAACCCGTCTGTGCTGCGTCCACTCCACCTGTCACGGAGGTGGCAGCGTGGTCTCTAAGTTGGGGCCCCCGTCCTGTGGCCGCCACGTGAGCCTGGCTGGGCGTCATCTGCGGCCCCGTCTTCGAGCGGCTGCTATTTCCTGAGAGGGCCTTGCTCCCTGTATCTGGGACTCTGAGTCACTCCTGTCAGACTCTGGGCGCGTCAGGACGGCGGCTCTCCCTTCCACTGGGCCCCTCCACCTTTGGCGGGTCCCGTCTGCCTTCCGGAGGCTTCCCAGAAGCCAGCCCACCTGTGACGCTACATCAGATACTGGCCTGCCTGTGTGTCCCAGCCCCACCTGGAGGTCCTGCCGGCGACCCACTGGGTTCGCTGGGGTGGAGGCTGATCTCCTTTTAAACGAGTGTGTGTTTTCACAGGTCATAAGGGCTGGGAGGGGTCCCCGAGGGCACGGGCCCTGCTCGGACAGTCATTCCCAGGAGGGACACCCTCCAGGGACACAATACAAAGACGCCTAAAGACAAGCTCAGCTGCTTAACAGCAGCCATCAACTCACACAAGCACAGAGGTCAGTGCCGGGAGCCTGGGGTGACGCCCAGCGTGATGCCCAGCGCCGCTGACCTTGCACCTGGCAGCAGGTGCAGCTCTTGGCCCCGCCTTCCGGGAGCCGCAAACACACGGTGGGGCTGACACACGGTGGCGGCCCTGGGGAGTGGGGCCCCGAGCCCACCATGTGGCACTCACAAAGTCTTGCTGAATGTCCGTGAAGTCCTTCCCGTACTTCTCCAGGGCCTCCTCGAAAAGGCTGGCCTCCGAGGCGGACCATTCTTCCATCTCGTCCCTGCAGAGCACGGGCCCGCCCTGTGGCACCAGCGCCGAGATGGCCTTGGCAACGTCGTACACGCTCTTGTGCAGCGTGTCCATGGCGTGGAACTGTAGCAGGACACGCAGAGGTCACCCGGGTCATGTCCCAGCTGCCGCGAGGACCCGCAGACGCCCCAGGCAGGGCCGGCCGGCCGGCCCACCCACCCGGGAAGAGATGAGGACGGTCGCAGGAGGCAGCGGGGGCACAGGAGAGACGGAGGGGGGCTCGCTCCCACGCCTAGCCCGGTGGGCTCTCCGGGAGGGCACGGGATGGATGGACTACCCCAGCCTCACGGAGCCACCGGCCGGGAGCCCGGACACAGCTGGCCCCGGCAACAACCAGACGGGGTCCCGTGCAGACGCCCCGGCTTGCGGCCCCCTCACCAAGGTGATGTCCCGGGAGGCGGCCGCGGCGCTCATGTGCAGGCTGGGCTGTCGGACGGAGCTGCTGCAGTCCAGAGCCCTCGCGAAGGTGCCCACAGAGCTGGGGGGGGGGGGGGGGGGGCGGGGAGACACTGACCACCGGAGCCCGACGTGCAGAGGGCGCCCTGGCCAAACCCGGAGCACACCAAGATAAGGGGACACGGCTGGCTAGGAGGCCCCGGGTACCAGGGACAGAGCCTGCCGCCGGCCACCACCGCCTGGGGTTCCACCTCCCCAGCTCACTGCAGGGCCCTCCCTCCACAGTGAAGGCGCAGGGTCCAGAGGAGATGCATGGGAGCCTTCCGGGCGCCGTGTGCCCAGGGGGCACCTGTGTCCTCACAGGGCCTCCCCTCCCGCTGGCCCAGCCCCAGGGCTCCCCCAGGGGGTCTGCTGGAGCAAAGGCTGCTTCTTGGAGCACTGCCTCCCTTGTGGCTCTAAGGCCTGGGTCTTAAGGGCCACGTCCTCCCTTCTCAGCTACCTCCCCCGCCCCGTCTCCAGGACAAGAGCCCACAGCCCATCCAGACACAAGCCTAGCAACTCTATCCAGTCCTTCAGTCCTGGGGACCAGCCCTGTCCGCGCCTGGCCTGCAAGGCCCCGAGGTAAGCAGGCAGGTGCACGGGGGCCAGCCCCTCAAAGCCAGAGCTGCCCCCAGGACCCTCAGGGCCCCCGCAGCAGCCCAGGCGGCCCCTAAGAGCAGCAGGGACGAGAAAAGCTGCCTGGACCTATCTGGAACTGGGGAAGGGGGTGTCTCCACAAAGGGCCCAGCCAGCAGGGGCAGGGGAGCCGTTCAGCCCCTGTGCCTGGGGTCCAGGCAGAACCCCGACTGCCCCTGAGGCCCACTCACCGGGCCACCACCAGGAACTGGTCGATCTGCTTGTCTATGAGGGGGTTGTGGGCCTCCCACACCTTGGTCTCCAGGCGGGACTGGTCTCGGCCATCCTCCTCACCTAGGAGAAACGCGTGATAGGCTGCCAGCAGGACCCTAAGAAGAGCCCGTGGCTTGCAGCCTTTTGGAGCCAAGGGTCCTGGGGGATCAGCCTCCCGGCTGCAGGGCCACACACACCCTTGCCTCCGCTGGGACTCGGGAGGGCTCACTGAGCCCGGGGTGCAAGGCTGCAACACACGTTCACACTGCTGTCGGCCCAAACTTCCAGGTCTGCTCAGCACACAATGGGTTTTCACCTCTGCGAACACAGAGCATCCCAGCCCGGCTCTGGAGGAGGCTGAGGAGGCGCCTGGGGGCCGGGGGAGCGCCTGTGGCCCGAAGCAACCAGGCGTGGGGACAAGGCAGAGGAGGCTCGCTTTGGGTCTAATCAAGCTCCTGATCCCGAGACGCCACGGGGCCACACGGTCCACTCAACGGCCAGGTCGGGGGACTCTGACGTGGCCTCGTCCAGTGCTGGCGTCTGCCACCCAAGGGCCCCTCACAGTACCCAAAAGGCTGCATTTCAGTTTATCCTCCATCTATGTGACCCCCTGCCCCCCTGGCCGCTCCCAACTCTGCAGACTCCAGGGTCGGGGCGTCTCTGGGGGGCCGCGTCCCGTGCAGACGCGAGGGCAGAGCTCCTGAACCCCGCTGGCACAGCCGCTTCGCGGGAAGTACACTCACGGAGAACAGAGCGGAAGCTGCGGGAGACGCCCGGGAACAGCTGGCGTCCCCACGTGGCCAGCCCTTGTGGGTGAACACCTCACAGCCATTCCCGTCCCGCTCCCTGGCCGAGGCCACGTCCGCAACCGGCTCAGGCCCTCAGGCTGCACACGTGCAGGAGACGCACTCGCTCCCCTTGACTGTGGCGGCAATGGGCTCCCTACCACGCGCAGGAGCCCTCGCGGGCACATCCCACGAAGTCGGTGCCCAGGGCGCCCACCGGGGAGCCTGGGTGAACAGGTGGCTGGGGCCCGCGGGCTGCCGTGAGGCAAGGCGGAGCACGGGTGGGATGTTCCTGGCGTTGTAGGCAGTGCCCTTCCTAGGGGGACTCCCCTTGAGATACCCCGCCCCCCCGATATCTGGGGTCCCACGCTTCCTGGCCTCCACGGTTTGAGGGCCACGAGCTGCAACCGGCACCTGCTGGGTGCCACGGCGCACCCGCGTCAGACTTTAAACGTGTTAGGGGAGAGCGTGTGCCTTCATTCACTCTGTGCCCGGCTTGCCGCAGCACCCAGGAGCTGGGGGGCGGGGGCCCCGTGCCGCTCAACCCAGGCCCGGCACCGCCGGGGCAGCCCTCACGGCCTTCTCGGGCCTGCGGGTCAGGGGCCGAGGTCGTCTCCTGCCCGGCACCCGGGTCACGGCCCAGGAAACTGAGGCTGGCTGACATTCGAGCCGCCCGCTCGGGGTCCTTCTCCAGTTACCCCCAGACGCGTCGCCCTCAGCTGGGCCGGGGAGGCGGGACCCGGCAACGGCCGCGGTCAGGCTGGCAGACAGGGGCTGCCACGGGGACACCGTCACGTGGCAAGCAGCGGAACAGTACGGGGGGGCGGGAGGTGGGGAGCGTGCGGCTCCGGGCAGCCCCCAGAAGCGGCCAAGGACCAGAGGGCGGGACATAGGGCGGAGGGCACCCGTGCGCTTCCTGGCGTAGGTCCCCTGCCGCGCGCCGCCTCACCTCCGACTGGACGCACCACCAGCCAAGGGGGAGCCAGCGTGCGAGCGCGCGTGTGTGAGCGTGTATGCACGGATGTGTGTGCACGCGTCCACACGTGTCCGTGAGCACATGCGTGTGAGCACGCGTGTGCATGCGCGTCGTACGTCACGTGGGCATGTACGTGGGGGTGGGGCGCGTATGCGCATAAAAGAAAAGAACACACGCCAGGCGAGACCAGACGTTTTTAAAAAACTAAATCGGCTTCAGAGAAATAGCCCGTTACGTCTGCAGAGCGAGGTCCTGAGAGAGCAGCAGAGAGGGAAGGAGGAGAGAAAGGGGCCCCAGGACCCCAGACCCACTGGCCCAACACACAGCTCGCTGCATACAGAGCACACACCGGTCCCGAGGAGCTCACTGAGGGCCGGGAGACCCAAGACCGCGCCTCGAGTGGGGGGGGGTGGGACACAGGACTGAGGCCGGGCTGGCGCCACAGGAGGAGCTCAAGTGAGGAAGACCCCCAAGGAGATCATCATGGCCTACAGGCCCTGGGGTTAGCTGTCAGTCCGGTAGGGGCACCTGCGAGGAGGGGTGGGGCCGGGGAGGCCCACGGGGTGGTTCCCCAGTGGATGGCGGCCACGGGCGGCCCATTAGACTCAAGGGGCGCAGAGTACGCAGGGCTGCGTGGGCTCCACGCCCGTGAGCCCCGGCCACCAGCACCCTAGCCGCCCACAGCTGCTCCTCAGCCGCTAGCCAGACCTCCTGCCGAGACAGGACGCACAGCCCCTCTGGTCGCTGCGGGGCGCACGGAGTCCCGGAGGGCGCTGCCCACCGGCAGAGGCAAGGTGAGCCAATTCATCCAACCAAGTTTTTTGGAAACAAAGCTCCAAGAGCCGCGCAAAGGAAACGCAGCTGGTGCGCGGACGCCCTGCTGGCGGCCCAGAGCCCTACCTTCCTTCAGCAGGTCAGTGATGTCCGCCTGGTACCGGTTCCCCACACGGATCTCTCCCTTATCTGCCAGCAGGGTTTTCTGCTGGGGGTCGTAGACTAGAGAATAGAAGAAGAAATCCTGAAAAACAGCACACAAGACCGCGTCAGCAGGGTGCCAGAGAGGCCTCACCCGGAGCCCGCAGCCGCGGGGCCGTGAGGAAGCAGGAACACAAAACCCCACGCCGCACAGGCTGGCAGGCCGTGGCCAGGGAGCGTCCGGCCCAGTTCACGTGCAGCCGTCACCGTGGATGCACCACGGGGCCACAGAAGGTTCTGGACTCCGTGCCTAGGGCCGTGCTTCTCAGGAACCGCGCCAAGCCGCTTTGCTCATTTCCAGCGAGTTCAGAGGCCTGACCGGCCCACCCTCGGGGCTCGCCCTGCGGTATTCCGGTGACCCTCTGCTGCCCTAGGCCCCCAACTCTGTTGGGCCCCCTGTAGCCACCCTGCCTGCTCTACTTCCCTGACGCCTGAGGGGCTGTGTGCAGACAGGGCTCGTTTCTGCCACGGCTCAGCGGCCAGTCCTCACGCTTTTGAGGACAACGCGCTCCCCAAGCAGGCGAGGGGACACCAGCAAAGGGCCAGGCCCCCGCCCCGGGGACACACGCGGGCCACAGCCCACAGCAGATCATCCTGTGAGACTGACACCACGGCTCCCTCCGGACGGCTCTCACCTGCCACCGGCTCCTGGCTCACTCAGCAGGACCGACCTGGGGCTTGTCCCCTGGCTGGTGGCTCCCTGCCCGCTCGGCAGGATTGACCTGGGGACTTGTCCCCCCCGGTGGCTTCCCTGACTCCCGGCGAGGAGCCTGAGAGCGGCCGCATCACCGTCCTCACGTCTGCACCCCGTCCCCCAGCCACCGCAGACCTCAGCTCCCCAACGAGCCGGGCTCTGCATGGTGGGAAGGGACCGGGGCTGAGAACGAGCGGGTCGCCTCGGGCCAGCCCCCTCACCTGCCCCAGGATCTCCTTGCCCGGCCACCTGCCCCAACCTGTCCTTCTCATAGCGTCCCAGCCCCTTCAGACCCCTTCTCCACGTCCTCAGTGCCGGCTCTGCCCAGGCCATGCAGCTCCCCAGGGACAAACCCGTTGTCTGGGAACATTTTCACCTGTCACAACTTGGGGGTGGCATCAGTGGGGACCATCCCACAAGCGCATGAGGTCCCCATGCGTGTCTGTGGGACCAGGAGGCGGTCCCATGGCCCCAACTCCTGGCAACACTGACGATGCTGATATTACAGACTCGGGAACCCTTCCGTGGCCTGGCCGCCTTGGCTCCGGCTCGGCCCAGGGACGGTGTGAGCGGGTGGCCTGCAGGGGCACACACCCCCGGCTGAGCCCCCGCGGGGTGGCTGCGGCCTGGCAGGGGGCGGGGCGGCCAGCCTCACCTCCCGCTCCAGGTAGGACTTGAGCGACTCTGTCTCGTTGAGCAGGGTGACGCTGCATTTCCCTCTGCAAGAGAAGGGCAGGCGTCAGAGGGGCAGGGTGGACCCCGGGCACCCGCCGGGCCGCTGGGTACCTGATGTGAGTGGCCGGCAGCGACTCCAGCTGCCGCGAGAGGAACAGCTCGCGGTGCCGCAGCTGGTGCTTGAGCTTCTCAGGCAGGTCTGCCGTTTCGGGGTTCTCCACCTCCTCCTCCGTCTCCCCTGAGGGGGCGAGGGTTTCCCATGAGCTCGCCGCCCCAGGGCCCCCAGCCTGGCACCCGCCCAGCCGGCTCGTGAGGACCCTCCCGCACAGGCAGCTCTCACCTTCCTCGCCGCTGTCGGCCCCCGGTCCGGTTCTATAGCAGACTGACAGAGCTACGTGGCAGACAGACAGACAGACAGACAGACGGTACCCAGACGGCAGGTTAGCAACAGAGCACTGCTGGCCCACCCGGCCACCCATGGCCCGGGGCAGCCCCAGGTCAGGTCGGCAGTGCACCTGCTGTTCCCAGAGTGCTGACCCAGGCGCCCTCAGCCACCCCTCCGGAGCTGGCACATTGGTGCCCACAGGAAGCACACAGTACCAGGGATCAGGGGACCTTGGAGACACGGTGGAAGTCTGGGGCGGTGCGGGGGACGAGGGGGCCAGGGCAGGGACACGCAGAGGTTGGCTATCCCACAGGGGCTGCTGCACTTGGGCAACATCTGGGAACCCCATTCTCCATCCTGGGCCCTCCCTCCGCCCCCGCCCCCCACCCGCCACAGCCCTCTGCTGCCCCCCTGTGGTGACTGCAGGGAGTCCCCAGCCCCCCCCTCCCCCACCCAGCCCCCGCCCGGCTCAGACAGAGGCCCCGGGCTAGGGACACCAGGGGAGGTGGTCCTGTGTTTGCTCCAGGCGTGTGGGCCACCAGAGTCCGAGTGTCCACCACTGGCTTTGTCTTCCCCTGCCTGCCCTGCCCACTCCTGCAGACCCATAGGCACAATGCACCCCCAGCCGGGGGACACTGCCATTGTCCAGACACCCGCCAACCAGCCCACCTTATGCTCACGGCAGTCCTGTGATGGCACCGTGGGCCCAGGCAGCATGGCTAGGAACAGGGCCAGAGACCATCATCCTGGGACCCTCCCCACAGTGGCTGGGAGACCCCCACCCATCATGGCCACCATCAGCAGTGGCAAGGAGGGGCCCCAGGAGTGGCCACGGCTAGGGCCACATCAGCACCTGAGGAGACGGGGAGAGAGCGAGCTTCCCACAGCCCCTGTGCTCCAAGCCTTCCTTCGCGCCTGGTGGACCCCTGGGTGTGGGTGGCACTGGGGCACTTGGTCTCGAGGAACCCAGGGGGTCAAGGTGGGGGAAGGCAGCCTGTGGTGCAGAAAACCCTGCTCTGGGATCCAGTGCGTCCTGGTCCCGGGCCGCGTCGGGGGCCGGCCCTCCCCGGCACAGGCAGGCCCTGCACTCCCACCGCACCCCTGGGACTGACACACACCCCGTGAGCCCCTGCAGCCTACTCTATCACCTGTGCCTGCCGTTCTCCCAGGGCAACAGGGTGCTGCTGTCTCAGGACAGCCCTGTGCGTGCGGGCGTGTGCGTGTGCGCGTGTGCACGCGCAAGTCTCAGGGCAGGGGGCCGCGGCCACGTCCGCTATGGGCTGAGGAGGTCGTTGTGGTTCCCCACAAGGGGCAAGGGCTGAACAAAAGGTGGCTGGGAGACCTCAGGAAGGGCTTCACTGCTGCGGGGATGCCCACGTGGCCGGGGACACCTGGCCCATGCTGGGGGCTGGACGCCCTGGCAGTGGTGGGCAGGGCTTCTGTCTCAGGCACCCAGACCCAGAAGAGACCCTAGCAGCTGACTGGCCATGTGGGCCAGGGGCCTGCCTGACCAAGCAGCGGGCCCCCTGGGTGTCTCCCTTTCACCAGAAGGGTCCCCGGGAAACCCCAGAGTATCCTCACACCCTCCCCTCGATGCTGGGCTGGGGCCTGGGCAGAAGGGTGGATCAGCCTCACCCTGGCCACAGCGAGCTCACGGAGGGACGCACGAGCAGAGACAGCCCCACGCAACACGGTTCCCGGGAACACTACTGCAAGACAGAGCGGCCGGCACAAAGCACGGGGCTTCCCAGAAAGTACCAGCAGGGCCCTGCCCTGACGAGGCCGTGCCACCGGCCTCACTGGGCCCCGTCACGCATGACATGCACCCCGGGACAGCGCTCTGGGGAGCCGCGGAGGCCACTGCCCTCCCAGCAGCTCCAACATGGTCGTCCTGGCAACAGCGCCCCCCAGGTGCTTCCTAGAGCCCTCTTGGCCACCAGCTGACCTCTGGGGGGCCTGGCAGCAGGAGAGCCCGGCCCTGAGGCCACGGTGTGCCACCACGTACTGAGGGGGTGAGGACTGCGGTCGCTCTGGGCGAGGCAGCGGACACGGGGGGAAGAGATCCTCGAGCATCAACAGCGCAAGTCAACAGTAACTCCACCCAACCTGGGCCACAGACACCGGGGTCTGGCCAGCCCACCCCTCAAAGTCCCTCCCACCCTGTGGCATGGAACAGAGACCACCCTTGCTGATGTCTGTAGGGCCAGCAACCTAACAGACCCGTCCTCTGGACTGTGGGCCCGAGACCCCCGGCTCTCTGCCCCGACACCCACGGCCAGGAGGGCAGGGGTGGTGGGTGCGGGCTTTGGGGCTGAAGATCGAGAATGTATGCTTCCCGGGGGCGCTTCATCGTCCACAATTAGACACAGAGCCACCTGTGTCACAAGAAGGCCACCGGTCATAGGACATGCACCGAAGCCTGGACCCGTGGCCTCCCCGTGACCACAGACGTCCCCTCGGTGGACATCTCCTGGGAGGCCAGGCGAGGCGAGGCCAGCACAGAACAGGCTGCACTGATCCTGGCAAGGGTGCGGCCCCCCATGCCAGACCTCACTGCTTCTCTCCTCGCCCCTGAAGCCTTGGGAGACCCAGGCCTGGAGCACCCTCTGACCCCTCCAGGACCCACGGAGGAGCCCGACCTGGCCTGGGCGTCCTGCCTCTCACAGCACCGTGCTGGGGACACAGGCAGAGGGGGTCCCTGGCCTGACTGCTGCCCTGACCTGGAGCCTGACGGACGAGAAGTCGTGACTCCCCCGTGTCTGGACCTCCACCCAGAGGAGCCAGGGTTGATCGGCGGCGGGGGGGGGAGGGGGGGGGGCGGGGCACAGGGGAGGCCTTCACCCATGCAGGAACGATACCCGGTAAACTCCCTAAGAACGGTTCCTGTCCCCTGGCTGGATGGCCCTGTAGGCAAGCACCTGGGAGCCAGGGTCAGTCACAGTCACAACCACTGGTGTGCCCCCCCATCCCAGGAGGGAGAGTCTGGGACCCCTCCCCTTGCTGCCTGGTGGGAGGGGCCGTGCAGGACCCGGGGCTGGAGGTGCACACGGGCAGCCGCACCCCCACGTACGTGGGAGCAGATGCAGGCCGGGCCCCAGCGGATGCCTGTTTTCAATCAGGAGCCTTGGCCACCGATGGGGAGGGAGACCTCAGGGCTCCTGCCAGGCTGCTGGGAGCCCCCCCAACATCAGTGACTCCAAGACTCAGGCTTGAACTACAAATAGAGAGACTCTGGTTCTAAAAGCACTTTCCAGACACCAGCGTAAACCTCCTGGCCAAGTGGAAAGGAGTGAGGCGTAGCGGGACCAGCAGAGTCCCCGCCCCCGCCCCCTGCAGCCCCCTCCCACCTGGCCTCCCTGAAACATCCCAGGACGGCTCGATCATATCAGGAAAAGTCCTGCAGCAAGCACACAGCAGGCCCACCTTTCAGAGAAGGGGACCCCGGGGGACGAGCACAGAGACCCATGCGCCCAGAGCCCAGGTTACAGCTACAGGACAGGTGGCCTCACCAGCCCAGGACCCCACGAGCCGACCCAGGGAGGGGCGGGGGAGGTGGGGGCCAGCCCAGGGGGAAGCAGGAGGGGAAGGTGGGGGCTGGGCCCAGGGGGAGGGGGCGGGGAAGGTGGGCCCCCGCGCCCTGCAGGAAAGGCCCAGACTCACTGGCGTGCTTGTCGGCCAGGGCGATGAGGGTGCTGGAGATGTCCCGCCTCCGGTAGAAGCACACCACCTTGGCCTCCACGTTCCCGTTGGCGGTCTGGAACAGCAAGGCAGGGTCTGAGGACTACCCCCCTCCCCCCACCCCCCACCAACTGACAGCCCCCAGCAGGGCCGACTCTCACATGGGACCCTGAGTGTGACCAGGAACAGACCCATCACAGGAGGGGCCGTGCCCGGGAAGATACGGGGCAGTGACACCTCCAGCCGGCCGGGGATGGGATGCACAGACCTAAGCCCAGCCTGTGCCCCTCCCCTCCAGGTCTGTCTCCCCCCCCCCCCAACCCCTCCCTGTGCCCCTCCCCTCCAGGTCTGTCTCCCTCCCATCCCCCTCCCTGTGCCCCTCCTCTCCAGACCTGTCTCCCCTGCCAATCCCCTCCCTGTGCCCCTTCCCTCCAAGTCTGTCTTCCCTCTCTCCCCACTGTGCTGTCTCCAGGACACAGGTGGACCCCAGCCCACCAGCTGGGGCTCACTTCTGCTGGTCTCCGTGTCCCTCCCCCAGGCCTTGCTCGCTCAGGGCCAGCAACTGGTGGACATTCGGCCAAAGGCGGCTGTGCCTCGGCTCCTGGAACACCCTGCCTTTCCAGCACCCCTCTGGGTGTGACCAAGGCCAGCTGACCCCTGACCCCGGTGCCAGGGAGCAGCCCCCAAGGGGCTGGGAGCAGCCGATGCGTGCCCTGGGGACGATGCCGCCATCCCAGGGCTCAGAGACGCCTTCAAGGGCTTTCAGAGACTTTGACCAACACGGGAAGAGAGCAAGACGCTGAGGGAGTCTCCTGGGTTAGGGTTAGGAACAGACCCTTCCTCAACTAACGGGAGCTTCCAGAACCTTCAATGACACCAGGCTCATGACCACCACTCCCACCTTCCCAGGGTGCAGCGTTCTAGCGTTTACATCCTTAAACGAAGTCGTCTCTAGGTCGAGTGTGGACCGTCCGGCTCATTCCACGGAGCCAACAGCCTCTTAGGAAGTCTGGCGATGTGTCACACACTGAGCCCCGGGCACTCCCCGAGGCTAGCAGACCACCCTCCGCCTAGAAGAACCGACCACCTTCCAGGAAAGCAGGGTAGCCGCGGCGAACGCTCCCTGGAGCCCGCGGACGCCCCGGTGTCCAGTGCGCGCGCATGCCCCACGGCAGTCACGCCCTCGTAAACGGCTTCGGTGCTGGGAGACGCTTAAAGCTGCCTCGGCCACGGGGCCCACGTGGAACAGTGTCTCCTAGAAATGGCTCCCAGGATGGCCTGCTGGGCTCCAGGTGAGGAGACGCTTCGCGGGGACCGCCCCCCAGGACCGTCGTCAGGGCCGCGGCAGCGTCAAGGGCGAAGTCTGACACGACAGCCACTGGACCTGTGAGCTCGGGAGCGGCGCCCCCTCATCCGTGGGGCCGGAGGGTGGCCTGCTGTCTTCAGGGCCCAGGTCCACCACGGAGCTCGCCCGGCAGGGTCTGTGGGGCGCAGCCCTCGGCCCCCACTCGTGGTGGCCCGGCCCAGGCCCGACCCTGGAGACCCAGCACGTGCACCCCTCTCCCCCACACG
This sequence comes from Panthera onca, assembly GCF_046562875.1. Lineage (NCBI taxonomy): Eukaryota > Metazoa > Chordata > Mammalia > Carnivora > Felidae > Panthera > Panthera onca. The sequence continues at coordinate 145,903,359 of NC_138344.1, read as the reverse complement.
CCCAGGAGGATGGCTGGCAGCTGGGGGGCAGGGGCTCTCCGCGTGGGTCCCAGGCCCTCCCCCTTGGGGTCCGTGACCCCTCTTCGTCCACCTTCTGTGCTGTGCTGGGCCTGACGTTTCCACACACCCTCACAAAGCCAGACACCGATCTTCCAAAATTTGGCTTCTAATTCCAGGACGGCCTCCCCGCCAGGACCCCAGGACCCCCCCCCACCCCTCCCCGGTTCCCACACCCCAGATGCCAGGCCCCGCCCCTTTTCTTTCAAGCCCACGGTTTCCTTCAGCCCCTCAGGCCCCTTCGGGACCTAACTTCCCGTGGAGAAAAAGCCAGTGCAAGAGAGACTCAGGCAGGGTTCTGAGAAGAAGATGTGACAATTACTTTGAAGGTTTATAAAAGCCCAGAGTCCTGGGAGGGGTGGGGACCTCTGTCACCCGCCACCTCACAACACAGGCTAGGCTTCATAGGAGGAGGTGTAATATCCAAGAAGAGGTCCCCGAAGAGCAGACCCCTGAACCAGTATGACCACTGCTGTGGCTTTTTTGACAGGTTTTAAAAGAAGACTCATTTTAGAATCATTTCCAACTTACAGAGAAGTGGGGGGGGGGGGGGAGTGCGCTGCCCCTGCCCCCCCCCCACCCTCCTGCTGATTCACCCACTCTTGTCTGCGGGTGCCAGTGCTGCCTGGGCCCCAACCTGCTGTCCCACCTCTCAGGCAGGGCCTGGGCTCACCCTCAACTCATCACCTAACCCTGGGCTCTGGCTTTATTGCCAACAGCTCCAGGTTTTACCTTCCACCTTTCTGTGGACAGGGATGTCACCCCCCCCCCCCCCCCGCCCCAGTACAGACAGGGCTTTTACTAAAATTCAAGGCCTTCCTTGAACACCTGGCTCCCCTGGGCCGTTCCCCCGTGACCACGCCCAAGGGACAATGTGGGGAACACACCAGGGACGCATGGGGGACACTGCTCTGGGGTCCAGGGCTCGGGGCGGGGGAGTCAGTGGCCAGGGTGGGACCACCTGCAAACTGACCCCCTTGCAGCCCCTGCTGGGACCCACTCGCCTGGCCCCACTCTGAGTGGCTCCAGAATCCACTTCAGTCAGGCCTGAGTCCCACGTTCCGTGGGGCGGCAGGGGGAGGCTAATGGGGGCTGAAGATGTGCCCACCAGCGTCCGAGCCTGCAGGCCACCCCGTCCTTTTACATGTGATCCCAGGCAAGTCTCTTCGCCACCCTCCCACCTTGACCTGACCTGTCCTCCCACCCCATCGGGGCCCCTGTCCTTTTACATGTGACCCCAGAAAGGTCTCTCTGCCCCCACCCGGACCTGACCTGTAAGGGGGTCCACAGGCACACAGACCCAGGGGTCCGACCAGGCTCAGAGCTGACAAACATCGGCAACCGCCCCTGCTCTTGTCGGTGCCTCCCGGTCACACAACGGGCTCTCCATGTCGCAGCCCAAGCTAGGGGCAGGGACTGCGCCAGCCCGGTCAGCGAGGCCACCTACGGCCATCTATAGTCACCTGCCCCGGGCTGCAAAACCCACTGTCAGTGGCAACTCCAGCTGGCAGCCTGGGGAGGGGGGGGGAGGACCCCCGCCTCCCCCAGCGACGCGCTTTCGCGCGACTGCCCCTTAAGCAACCTCTCTCTGTTGCTTCCTTGTGACCCAAGTCAGCACAAGCTGACACGTGTGGGTGGGTGACCGGCTAAGGATGCCGCCCGCCCCTCCTCCTGGGGCCCCTGACGCTGGGGCCGCTATGAGCAGGTTCCTGCCAATGAGGCGCCCGCGGGGCACAGGGCCTGGCAGCACAGTGGCCTCAACACGTCCTGGTCGCCCGCCCCGGCCCTGAGACCTGCGGACCCGGCCTCAGGGCACAGGCTCTCCCCCCCCCCCCCCCCCCCCCGCGGTGCTGCCGCTGCTGGAGGCTCTTGGGGGCACAGGTGCCGCTAAGTTCGGCCTTCTCACCCCTCCCCGCCTCCTGCCGAGCATCCCAAGCCACACTGCCACCAAGCCTGAGGAAAGCAGCTTCAGGGAGGGCCTCGAAGAGCACAGCAAGGTCTTCCATGGCCAGTAAGCGACCGCCGCAGCCCTGCCCCCCCCCAGGAACCAGGGGGGGAAGGGCCCACAGGGCCAGGGAGTGCACTGACCCGATGCCCCTGCGCCGTGGCCACAGCGGACACACGGGAGGCGTGGGCCCAGCGCCCGGCCCCAGTCATGGCCTCACCCCACGCCCGCCCAGCCTGGGAAGGCCTGCCAGAGGCTCCAGGGACATGGATGGAGGGGAGGACGGTGCACGTGAGCAGGAAGGAGGCAACGTATGGGCAGGGCCCACAGGGGACCGTGGCTGCCCAGGCAGCTTCCTTCCTTCTACAGCGGGGCCTCCGGAACCTCCAGCCCAGACACCGCTGGGACGCTCCTGTCCCGTTTGAGCCCCTGCTAGGCACACCCGTCACAAGGCCACGGGGGCGCCACCGCCCGACTCTCCAAGGATAGGAACCGGTTCCAGGCAAGTGAGCCTTGGTACAAAGCTACCAGAGGGTCTGTGGCCAGCCCCAGAGCCCCCCGCCGGCAGGACCCCCAGCATGCACGCACACACACGCACACACACGCATGCTCACACTACCTTGTTGAGTTCCTCGATTCTGCGGATCAGGTACGGGTTGCTGGAAGAGTTCTCGAAATAGACGTAGTCTGCAAACAGGAAGAGAGAGTGTCACCCACAGCACTGAGCCCTGGGGAGCAGAGAACAGGAGGACACAAAGAATACGGGGTCCACACCATCCCAGTGGGGAGAGGAAGTAACCAGAGACATGTCAGCGGGTGCTGGGCACGGGCTCAAGACGAGGTGGGAGGCGGCCACCCCAGACAGGAGCCCACCCCCAACCCCCATCCCTGGGGCCCTACACCAGCCGCCCACTGGGAGCTCTATCCTCCCAGGAGGGGCTGGGGGTACCACACCGCAGCTCCGCCCTGGGGACGGCTTCCCAGGGGCCACTGCTGCCTGAAAGGTGGGCCCTGAGTCACACAGGCTGGGCGGGCAGGACAGCCAAACACTGCCACCATGAGCCCCAGAGACCATGGCGGCATGCTGGGCGGGGGGCCACCACGGCCCTGCATCTCCTCCCCCTGCCCCGATGAGCCCCTGGCAGTGAGCGGAGGCCAGGGCCTGGGGTGAGGATGGCGTCAGGTACCAGAGGAACAAGGCCCAGACGAGCTACCACCGCCCGGCGGGCCCCCCAAAATGCCAGGTCAGCACGGGCTTCCCTCAGGCTCCATCTCGGGGAGACCTGCCCTGGGAGGCTCACACGGAAAGCCCAGGATGGCCACGAGACCACCGAGTTGCCAGCGGGGCCCCCTGGCTGACGCCTAGGCCAGCTGGGGGAGGTTCGGCGCCGGGGACGCCTCCGCCTGCCCCTCGGTGCCCACAGGGCAGGCCTGCGGGGGACGGCTGGTCGGGAGGCTCAGGCTAAGGCCTGGACGCGGCCCAATGCCCCCACTGAGCACAGATTCTGCGGAAGGACCTGGCCCGGCCCGGCCCACCCGGGCTGCCTGGGACCCCGAGGAGGGGCCCGAACAAGCACGTGTCGCCTGCGGGGCTCACCGGTACAGCCGGAGGACACGGCTGCATCAGACGCGGCCGTGCCCTCACCAGAGCCCCACGGGACCAAGAGGCAAAGACACCAACAACCCACAGGGGCATGCTCATGGGTTAGGGGAAAACAGGGGTCAAGGAGGGGCCGTGGACGGGCGCGAGGTCCGCTTTGAGGGAGACGGAAAGTGAATGCGGAGCGTGGCGCCGCTGCTCAGCTCGCAAAAGAGGAAACTTCAGGGAACTGCGCGCTCAGAACGGGTGGATCCTACCAGGTGCAACTTACATCTCGGAAACGCACTGTTTACACAACGGTCTCACGTTGATCTTCTAAGCTTCTGTTCTAAGAAACTAAAGAACGAATTAAACCAAAAATGTCACTCACGTGCACTCCAGCCCGGAGACAACCCAGCCGCTCACGACTCCAGCGGCCGACCCCTCCAAGGGCGCCTCCCAGGGTGGCGGGCAGGGGGCCCGGGGAGCAGGAGCCACAGAGCCCCACACTCTCCCCGGAATTCACAGAACCGTGCACTCGAGGAGCGCGCGTGGCTGCGCGTCGGCTACGCTGCGGGTGACGGGAAACCGAGCGACGCAAGACCGCAGATAACGAGCCAAACGCAGGACAAGTGAAAACAAGCGCGAGAGAGGAAGCAAAGGAAGGACGCGGCTTCACCGCAACACCGGTAAGCGGGCACACCCAGGGTGGGCTGACCAAGGAGCCAGAGACCCGAGCTAGGGACGCCGGGGCGGGGGCGAGGGCGAAGGGGTGCGACGGGCACTGGGCACGGCTTCGCGCCAGGAACGGAGCCCGGGGAAGACTGGGCAATGCTTCACAGACACGAAGCCCCGAGCTCTCCGTGGAGAAGCCGGTACCCTGACGTCTGCTAAAGGAACTGGGCTCATAGATAAAACACCTTCCAAAGTCAACCAAGAAAGTAAAAAGAGACGGCAGACAGACAGACGGCCCTCCAGGCCCAGGCGGCGTCACTGGGGAACCCGCCAGATGCAGGAGCGGGATCTGACACCAGCTCGTCCAGAGAGCAGACGCGGAGGGACGTGGAGGGAACGGTCCCCACCGGCCCTCGTGGCCACGACGCCAGCACCGTGGCCACGGAGCGCGGGACAACAAAGCGGCTCAAGGAAGCGGCAGCACACCCAGGCCAGGTGTACACGGAGGGGACGATGCGTCGCAGCCACCGGATCCCCCTGAAAACACCGAAGCCCGCGGCAGCCGGGCAGGGAAGGAAGGCTGTGCGGCTGTCTCAGTGGATGCAGGACAGACACGTGCTCCCGACGAAAACTCTCTCAGGAAACCGGAAATCAGAGGAAGCGTCGTCAACCCGATAAAAGGCGCACGTGGAAAATCTAGAGCTGACGTCACACCCGACAATGAAGAACCACGCCTTCCCCCCAAAATCAGGAGTGACGTGAGCACATCGGCTCTCCCTGCCGTGCACACTCCGTCGCCAAAGTCCGCGAGGAAGAGAAGTACAGACACCGGGAAGGGCCCTCCGTCTGCAGAAGACACGCCGTCCACACGGAAATTCCCGGAGTCCACACAAAAGCCATTGAAACGAATGAGGGTTTAGCCAGCTCCCAGAACAGAAAACAGCACATGGACGGTACTATTTACAATAGGCCCGAGGAGCATTAAAAACCTAAGTATCCATTTGGGAAAAGACCTACAGATCTTCAAACGTCGAAAGCCCTGCGCACGGATCTGGCAACTACAAAACACTGGGGAGGAAAAAGAGCGAAGAAAGGGGTCACAGGTTAGAATGCAGGCGCGGTCAAGGGCCAGGTGGCAAAGACCTGAGGCCTGCAGGGCAGGACGCTGCACCAGGAGTATTTTGTAGGTACGAACGCAACACTCCCACACACCTTTATCGATGAAATTAAAATGAAACAGTAATAACCAGACACAGTCTTTTATGACTCTTTTAGAAACTTTTTAATGTTTATTTTATTAATTTTTGACAGAGAGAGACAGAGGCAGCATGAGTGGGGGAGGGGCAGAGAGAGAGGGAGACAGAATCCGAAGCAGGCTCCGGGCTCCGAGCCATCAGCACCGAGCCCGACGCGGGGCTCGAACCTATAAACCATGGGATCATGACCCGAGCCGAAGTCGGACGCTCAGGTCCTGAGCCGCCCAGGCACCCCTCAAACGCAATCTTTCGGAACAACACAAGCCTACTACGGAGAAGAACTGAACTGTTTTGGGACCTTTTGCTTCCCCGCGGTCCAGAGTCAGCGTCGAGCACCATCCAGACTGACAGCGATGCCCGTCAAGTGCTGACGTGTGGCGCGGCGGGTGTGGCCAAGCACGGTATCTACGGGCAAGCATACGCTCTCCTGGGCACACTCACCGCTTGGAAAGCCTACGCCAAGCTCCATCAGGTTTTTCTCCTTGACGTTCTCCTTTCAGCAGACAGGAAGGCCTGGACTGCCCACACCCTGCATGTCTGCATGTCCGCATGTCCCAAAGGAGAGTATGGCCCCTAACCTGCTCCCGGGGGGTAACCCCAAGCCCTTGGGAGTCCCACGCCTGGTGAGCCACGGCTCACTGGGGATGTGCGGCCACATGCCCACGAGGTCGGGCGAGCACGCTTCAGGCACATGGTCACGGGTGGTGGCCAGAGAACCAAGCACTGTCCATGGATCGCTGGGAGAGGCCGGCTGAAAGCCTGATGTGCTCGTTACTTCCGCTGACTTTGGTGCGAACGCTTCTGTTGTAACCAACCGTAAGGAGGGGTATGAAGGCCTCAAGGAGCCCTCGGGCCCACAGTGGCGCAGCAGGAGACCCTCCACAGCAGGGGACGCGGGAGCTGCTGGCAGTCAGGCCTTGGAAACACAGAAAGTCCCTCGGGGCGTGAATGGGGTCCGGAAGCACTGTCGGAGCCCTAGATGAGGTCCCTGTACATGGGATCGGGGCGGAGATCTGCCTCTCGTCGTAGCCAGGACGCTGAGGAAACTACCCAGAGAGGCCGGAGCTTCAGATGTAAGTTGTCACCAAAATGGCTTTACCAGCAGAAGTTCGCACACGTGCAATTTTACATAATTTTCAGATGACCTCACAAAAGACCCCGACCACGTATGCGGCAAGAACTAGCTTCCAAAGGCACACGGTGAAAACGGTGGTTCAGAGCAGTCCTTCGCATCCCCCCAAACTTCAGTTTCGGCCCTGAATTTAAGAAGTCACAATAAGGAGCACCTGGGTGGCTCAGTCAGTTAAGCATCTGACTTCAGCTCAGGTCATGATCTCACGGTTCGTGGGTTCGAGCTGACAGCTCAGAGCCTGGAGGCTGCTTCGGATTCTGTGTCTCCCTCTCTAGCTGCCCCTCCCCCTCTCACACTCTGTCTCTCTCAAAAATAAATGTTAAAAAAAAATATTGTTTTTAAAGAAATTAAAATTTAACAACCAGGGGGCGCCTGGGTGACTCAGTTGGTTAAGCATCTGTTTCTTGGTTTTGGCTCAGGTCATGATCTCAACAGTTCGCAGGTTCAAGCCCCACATCAGGCTCTGTGCTGACAGCACGAAGCCTGCTTGGGATTCTGTCTTCCTCTATCTCTGCCTCAAAATAAACGAATAAACGTTAAAAAAAAAAAAAAAATTTAACTGTGGCTGCACCATGGAGCTGCCTGACGGGGCAAGGAAGACACCAGCTTATACTTCGGACGGACAAGAATTCTGTGAACCGGACTGCCCAGAGGTGTCCGACCGGCCGTCGGCTCAGGTCATGATCTTGGGGTCCGAGGTCAAGTCCCGCGTCGGTCGGGCTCATAGCGAGGAAACTGTTTCAGAACTGTCTCTCTCTGCCCCCACCACCCCTGCTCTCGCACACTCTCAAAATAAATAAAAATTAAAAAAAATAATAATTCACAGAAGCGATGGTGTGTAAGTCCATGAGGTCAGAGGAAGGTCACGCTGATGCATGGGTTCGATGAGGCAGGAGGGACTCACACTTGTCACCAAGCACAGCTTGGAGCCCCGTCCGCATCATCACGTCACGTGCGAGACACGGGTCCCAGCCAGGGTTCCCGAGAGAAACGCACAGGGGGGAGGGGGGCATGCGCGGACCAGGTGGGAGGAGGCACCGGGGTCCCGAGGTCATGCAGCCCCGATGGTCCCGTGGGGAGCTGGCTGAGAGGAGCCGCTTCTTTGGAGACCCTGTGCTTCTGCTGACAACTGTCCGCGCTGAGCTGTGGGGACGCGATGCACACGTGCTGCCTGCCCCCCGACCCCCGGTTCCCGCGAGGGGACGGTGCGGCACGGAGACTCACCCCGACCCCAGGCCGCGGGTGACCCCGGCCCCTGCCCTGCCACTCAGCCCGCCGGCGTGGCTCAAAAGCAGCCAGAGGCTACCCGCAAACGAGCCAGCCAGGCAGCGTCCCGAGCGACACTGCAGTGTGGACCCTCTCGGAACCCACCTACGACAGCCCGACACCACCCGACCCGCACTCCGCTGCTGCTTTTCTGTGGGGAAAATCTACGGGAGAGCCGACTTATCCCGACAGGCTCGGCAGCCGGGGAGCGGGACGAGCCCGAGAGCCCATAGTCCTGGCCCCGAGGCTGCCCACGTGGACCAGTGGCAGGAACCGTGGACACGTGGCAAACCGATGTGATGACAGAGCCAGCACGTCCGGTGAGAAAGGAAGATCATTTTTTTAATGTTTATTTTTAAGAGAATGAGTGCGAGAGGGCAGAGAGAGAGAATCCCACAGCACAGAGCCCCACGCGGGGCTCGAACCCACGAACCGTGAGATCATGACCTGAGCCGAAGTCGGACGCTCAACCGACTGAGCCGCCCAGGCTCCGACACTCACAACGTCAACAAACGATAATGGACGCTCATGAATGTGCCAAAAAAAAAAGTGAGAACCCCAACCCTGGCCTCACACAAAATTTAACCTAAAATGGATCACAAACTCAAAAGTAAAACCCAAAACTATGAAACTTCTATGAGAAAACAGGGCGAGAGTCTTTGTGAGCCTGGGCCAGGCAGGTTTTGTGGAGGCACCAAATACACACATTATAACAGAGAAAACCCGTAAGACGCGCCCCTGAAAGCCAGAGCGTGAAAGCAGCTCCCACAATTCAACAGCAAGAAAAACAAGCACCCCGATTTTTAAACCGGGGCAAAGGCCCGCGCACACACCCGCCCGGAGAGCAGAAGCTCAAGGCCGCTCCGTGGCGGAGGCCGCCAGCCCAGGCCCGGCGCGCCCTGGGGGAGCCGAGGCGCAGCGGTGCCGGCGGGACGCGAGATGGCCCGGCCGTCCCGCCACGCGGCATCTGTGTGTCACCAAGTGAAATCCGCGCTCCCGGTCCAAACACACAGCCCCACTCCTGGGCGCTTTCATCCGGAAGGCAGGACACACGCAGAACTCAGCACGGGAGTCCACACTCATCATCGCCCAAAACTGAGCACGGCCCCGCCAGGGTCTGCGTGCCTCCAAAATTCACGCGGAAGCCCTCACCCCCCCCCCCCCCCCGGGAGATGGTGCCGAGAGGTGGGCCTTCGGGGGTGCCTAGGTCACGAGCGGGTCCCCTCAGCCAGGCAAGCGACCTCGCCAGACACCAGACCTGCTGGCGCCTTGCCCTTGGACGCCCAGTCTCCGGGCCGTGAAAAATCAATGTGTCCGTCACAGGCGGCCCCACCTGTGTCACAGCCGGAGCGGACGAAGACAGGCCCAACTGTCCACCGGCCGCTGGCACGGGCAGGAACGCCGGCCACGGCTCACTCAGGGAGGGGAGCCAGGCTCAAATCGCCGCATACGGTGCGGCTCCACTTCCGGGACTTGCCGCACAACGCAGACGAGCAGGAATGGATGCAGGCCGCGGCCGTCGCGAGCTGGGGGGAGCAAGGGCTCAGAAAACAGACGAGGAGGAAGTTCGTGGGGCCGTGGAAACGTTCTCAAGGGCGGAGGTGGGCACACGCCTGCCATCTGTCAGAGTCAGAGACTGTCCCCGAGAAAGCACTTACTACGTACAAGCCCGACCTCAACAAGCCCGACTTGAGAGAGAGTGAGCAGGGGAGGAGCCGAAAGAGAGGAGAGAGAGAGAATCCCAAGCAGGCTCTGAGCTGTCAGCCCAGAGCCTGATGCAGGGCTGGGCCCCACGAACTGTGAGGTCATGACCTGAGCTGAAATCAAGAGTCATGAGCCACCAGGCGCCCCTACCAACCTGACTCTAAGTGTTAGGGTCCCACGCACAGGGCACGCCCCTCTGTGACTGCGGTCTACGGTGTCTGCTAATACCCAGCGGCTTCTAAGGGACACAGGGTCAGGGGCTGCCAGCCTGATCAACACAGGACCTGGTTCTGTGTCTGCTTCCGTTTAGCGTCCGCCGCGGATTCACTCACTGAGCTCAGGGCCAGCGGCTCTGTAACCAGCACCCAAGGAGCTTTCCTGACGCAGGCGTGCTCCCCGCGAGGGACCTCGCAGCCTCCCTGCACGTACAAACACCAGACCGGATGGCACTCGAAACGATACAACAAAAATGTATGAAACCACGGCACCAGACAGGCCAGAAGGACCCCGGTTTACAGGGCACAAGGCGTCACCTCCTTCGATCCCAGCTGGGGACCTGCTCGTCGGGCACTCACTTCTCACAGCTCTGCACGGCTGCCACAAGGACCGATCTGGGCCACAGACCAACGTGGGGAGTAGGCGGAGGCAGTGGTACGGGATCAGCAGGGATAGTGGGGACGGTGCCCGCTGAGGGCAGACCCAGAGCAGCAGAGGGTGGTCCTGGCAATGAGACCAGCCCACGGGGACGGGGGCCATGGGCAGCCGGGGGGGGGGGGCAAAAGGAGGTCCCACAAGAACACGGACACCCAGCTGTGCCCGGCACATCACCGGAAGGCCCCGCCGCCCGCCCTCCACGCCCTGATTGTCAGAATCCCTCCAGAAGTGGCTCCCACCAGGTCTGTAGGGGCAAGGGACCCCTCCCCCAGGCCCGAGCTCCCCCTCTGCCCCTCCACACTGGGGACACCTGCAAGCCCAGCATTTTACTTTTTCCAAACGTGGGGATGAATCAGGAGAAACCAGCAGTAGCCGGCCAGGCACAGAGCCCTCGAGCCCCGGCCGCCACGTGGAACCTGACTCGCGTCTCTGTGTGACTCTCTCCCAAATAGTGCACAGGAGTCCCAGGACTCCCGCCTGCTAACCCTACGGGCCCTGCAAGCTGACGGCCTGGCCACCTTCACGCAGGCATCCCTCTCCCGTCCCTTCCCTGGAAGGACAGCCAGCAGCACGTCACCGTCCCCGTGGCAGTCTGGGGACCAGAGCCTGCCTGGAGGGGGCGGTACCGATGACACAGGGGCAGCAGCTGATGTCCACTTCGTGCAGGTGGCCAGATGGCGGAGGGCTCCCAGGCACCGGGCCTGAGTGGGCAGGGTCCCCATGTTCCTCTGGACACATCACCATCCAGAGCCCCCTCTGCCACCCCCTCCCTCTTCTTTGAAGATCCTGCTGGTTCTGCTGCCTCAAATGAAAGGTGAGTGGGAGTAGCGCAGAGGGTGGCTCACCACGGCCACGTCACAGGCGGCCTCCTGGGAAGTCCGGCCCTGCAGAGGGCGGGGGTCCCTGCCAGGAGGTGCTGCTGTCTGCACCCTGACCTGGGGGTTCAGCCAGGTGGGCCCTGTGGCTCGGGGCTGGGACAGTGCCAGGCGGGTGGGTTACAAGCCCTCTAAGACTTTGGACTGGACCCTCCGCTCCTCGGAAGCCGTTAAGCAGTTTTAAGCAGCGAGACAGCTTAGAAGGATCATCTCCTAAGGCAGGTCACAGACCACAGACCTGGGGGCCAGCCTGGGGGCCGCAGTGTGTGTGGGGCAGGCAGGCGGTGCCCATGGGCGCCTGAATTGGCAGCGGGGACTAGAGGGACCCTGGGATGTCCTCAGAGCCCAGCCCAGACCCTCGGCCCCCCCAAAGACAGCACCCCTGGTCCACCCGTGCACAGAGCCCTCGGGAGCCCTGAGAAAGCTGCGTTCCGAGTCTGATTTGGGCCAGCTTGGCCCTGGCTGGTCGGTGGGGGGACTGAGAGGACACAAGGGTCCCAGGGAAGCTGGGGCCCCAGGCAGCAGAGCCGGCAGGCTGGGCAGAGGGAACAGGGGCAGCCCTCCCCTTGGACAGGGGGCCACAGGGCGCCCACTGTGCCTGGCGTGACCAGCCCCACATCCACACCTCCAGACCACAGCGCCCGCCCTGAGCTGGCGGCCCGTCCCTCGGGCCCTGGGCATGAGGGATTCCGTTCCGTGGACCGTTTACTCCAACATCCTTCATCAACAGCTTCTTTTGTATTAAGCCACAGCTTCGTGGCCAAATTCTTCTCTCAAGAGACCCGGGAGGCCAAAGCAGTGCTGGCTGCCGCGGAGGGCCCACCCGAGGGGCAAGACCGGGGGCGGCGGACACGCAGGGGCCATGAGCGCTTCCCCGCCGCCTCTGCAAGTTTGGGATGCTCAGATGTACAGACTCCCCACCTGGTCAGAACCTTACAGCGCAGGGACAACGGCAGAGGCACGGCTGACGGGAAGACAGGGTTCCGAGGGGCACAGAGCCCAGAGCACGGCCCCAAGGGAACACTGCCAAGCGGCCAGGAGCGCCAGCACATCCCGGCACCTTTTGAAAGTACGTTTTTAAAAGCCAACTACTACCCAAAAGAATGGGTGTTAGCTTCTTGCAATGAAAGAAAGGAAAGGAGGGGGAACCCCAAGGAAAAGCTTCTATTCTGTCAATCAAAAAGAAATGCCCCAAAGGCTAACCATGTTGTCAGGTGGCTCACGTCCCGACTTAGGCTCTTCATGTCTCAAACCTCACTCGACACCTTTGCCTTAAGTTGCAGAGAGAAGAATCGCCCTGAGGTGCCCTCGGCCCACGGCCCGTTCCAGAAGCCTGCTGAGGCCTGGGAAGACAGACCCCGGAAGAGCAGAGGTCATGGACCCTGACCCTGCCACCCACGGCCAGGCCCCGCCTTGCCACACTCGTAGCCGCCAACAGAAGGCCTCTGTCGACAGCCAGGTCACTTCCCTGGGAAGAGCCAGGCCCTGTCCCCTCCCCGGCTGACCCACTCCACCCAGCTGGTCAGCTGGCACAAAGCCGCCACCCGGCCTTCGCCCCGCCCAGACCTCCTGGCAGGGCCTCGGAGCAGCCTGCCAGGTAAAATGCAGGACACCCAGATAAGTCTGCATTTCTGCTGAGGATTTTCTAGCATCTATGTGTCCTCTGCAATATTTGGGACACGGTTCTAGTCAGAAACTGCTTATGTGACATTCAAATCCAGCTGGTGTCCTACTCTCTCCTTGCTGGATCCGGCATCTCAGGAAAAGGCTCTGTTCCCAGGGTCCTGAGTGGAGATAACAAGGGGCGGGGGGTGTCCCCTTCTCAGAATGTCCCTGCGGCACCCCCCACCACACCAGCGCCACCCAGACAGGGCCATCGGCTTGGGGCCAGAGGGCTACGTCTTCCAGACGCCCCCTCCCTAAGCAAGCGGTGCTGAAGGACAGGACACCAACCTGCCAACAACCCCCCCCCCCCCCCCCGCCGTGACCACCAGCTCTGCCAGGACCCAGGCGGCAGCGACCCCGAGACCCCGTCCACAAACCACGAGCAAACGCCACTTCTGCGGGAACCCACAGGGGGTTGCGAGTGGGAGCGTGTGGTCACACCTGCGGAGCACAGAGATCCTTGTCCGCTGGGGGAAACGGAGGCACGGGAAGGTCTGAGCGGTGGCCAGGCCCCCACCAAGTTCGGAGCCAGACAGGCCTAAAAGCCAAGCAGCCCCGCCCACACACCAAGGGTCCCAGGGGCCTGTGGCCTGGTAGGGGCTCTGCTAAAGCCCCCTACCCCAGAAGGCCTGAGCTGAAGGCACAGCAGCTGCCAGTCGAGGGCCTCCAGCCCTGCAGAGGGGAGACGGTGCCCAGGGGCCCCCGGCCCACCACCCCACCTTGCCCCTCTCTCGTCTGCATCCAGGGGCCAGTGCCTCTGTTCCTGTGATCATGTCTTCATTTATTCAACGGCCCTTGTGGCCCAGACAGCACGTGGGAACCAGGTGTCAGCCAGGACCTACGGGGCCTTGTCACTAGTCAGTGGGAGCCATGGGGGCCTTGAGCCAGGAAGGGGGGTTCTGCACTGCAGGAAGGTGGTGCCTGGAGGGTACGTACGGGGGGGGGGGGGGGGGGGGAGGGGGGCAGGATGGAGAGACTTCTCTACAACACAGGGAGGAGCCCTGAGCCGCAGCCACGGGGGCGGAGGGGGCCAGCTGAGGGAGGGGCCAGGGGCTCCTGGGATGGAGGAGGGCCAGTCAGCCCCCAGGGACCAGGCACCTGTCAAGGTGCCTAGCTGGCAGTGTGATGAAGAAGAACCTCTGGGGTGACACTCCAGCCTTGCCCTCAAGGTGGGAGATGAACAGCCCCTCTGTTCCAGGCCCCTGCACCCCTGCCTGCTGCCCACACACCCTGCTGCTAATAGGATGTAGGCTCCCATTCCCAGGACTGCCTCTGAGCTGGGAGGGGGGGGGGGGGTGGCGGGGTACTGATGGCCAGGCAGGTGCCATGCTGACCCACTGCACAGATGAGGGCAAGCCCAAGGTCGTCACAAGGCTGGCCCGGCTGGAGGGAGACAGGAGACCCAGGCCCCAGGGGGGCCGGCCAGTCAGTGAGGAGGGGAGACTGGGCCAGAGTCCACCCAGAGGGTTCTCGATCCTGACATACTCCACCAAAGGAGGGCGACCAAACATCTGGAGGTCTCGGGAAGGGTGGGCGCCAAAGGAATGCGGGGGCAGGAAGGGCACCCCGCCTCCCTGTGGAAGTGCCAAAGGAGGACAAGCCCAGAACCCCAAGGAACAAAGTGGGGCCCAACGTTGGGGGCTTCCTAGGACCCAAACCAAGGGAGGAAGTGGGGGAAGCCTCCCCCAGGGCCCCACCCAACTCAGCACCACCCCCATCCCCACCCAGAGCTCCTTGCCTGTCCCCAACCCTTGCAAAGCACCTCTTTGCTGGACTGGGGCAACAGGAGGCGGTGAAAAGTTTTGGGGTGCATCAGAAGTGTGCTCAGGGTGAGCGCAGCCTGCTGAGGGCCCCACAGAGGGAATCCTGCTGGGGGAAGCCCCCAAGCACAGAGCAGGCCCTCCTGGGCTCCCAGGAAGGAATGTGGCCCCGGAATGGGGCTCCCCACCCCTGCACTGGAGCCAACCAACCCCCAAGGCCCTCCACACCGCAAAGGCCCGGAAACTTGGTCCGGTGGGGGGGGGGGGCAGCCTGAACCTCCCAAGACCATGTGCTCCCGCTCAGGGGGAGGGGGGCTCAAGCCAGCCCCAGCCGCAGGCTCTCAGGCCCACCAGGCCCAAAGGATGCTCAGCGCTGCCCAGCGTCTCCGGTGCCCGGGGCCCAACAGACCAGCCGCTGGGCCCCCAACAGGTGGGCAGAGCCCCCGCCTCCCTGCAGCCCGCTCGGCCACCACCACCCACTGGCCCCCGTCGGGGCCGGGCCAGGGGCCATTTCGGGTTGCGGACTGGGGCGAGCGGGGCCAGGGCAGAGGTGGCGGCGGAGGAGCAGGCCGCTCAGAAAAGATGGAGTGGGAAGGGGAAGGCGGCGAGGGCGGGGGTGCCGCGGGGAGCGGTGGGGGGGCCGCTGGGGTGGGAGGAAGGATGGTCGGCGCTGGGGCGGGCCTGCGGTGGGGGAGGGGTGCAGGGGTGGAGGGAGGGGACCAGAAGTGGGCCGCGGGGGGGCCGTGCGGCCGGCGCGGCGGGCGGAGCGGGTGGGGGAGGGGATGGAGGAAAATGGGGGAAGGGGAGGGACGAGACGGGGGCCCGGGCAGGGGTGACGGGGGCCCGGGGTGGGGGGGCGGTGGGGGGAAGGTGGTGCTGGCGCGGGCCCGGGGCGGCGGTGTGGGGCCGGAGGCCCGGGGGGCCCGGAGCAGGCCCGGGGGGCCGGGGGGGGGGGGGGCGGCCGGCGGGGGCCGGGGGCCGGGTCCGGGCCCGAAGCGCATAAAGGCGGGCGGCGGGCGGCGGCGGCGGCCTTACCTCCGACCCTGTACATGTTGGCGGCCATGTCCGGGCCGGCGGCGGCGGAGGGCCGGGCGCGCGGGGGCGCGGGGCGCGGGGCCTGGAGGCGGAGGCGCGGGGCGCGGGGCGCGGGCGCGGGCGGGGGGCGGGCGGTTTAAAGGGGCCGCCGCCGCCGCCGCCGCCGAGGCCGCCGAGGCCGCGCAGGGACCGAGGGCCGCGGCGCGGGCGGGAGAGGAAGAGGAGGAGCGGCCGCGGGCAGGGGAGGGGCCTCGGGCGCCGCCGCCCACCGCGCGGCCGTTACCCGGCCGGCCCTCCCCGCGCCGCCGCGCGCCCCCCGCCCCGGGCGCGTCCTTCCGGCAGCCCCCGGCGCGCCGGCCAGGGTGAGCCCTCCCCGCGCGCCCCCTGCTCGGTGGGTCCTCCCACAACCCGCCCGCCACCCCCACCCCCACCCCCCCCCCCCCCCCCCCGCCCCGGGGCTTCCCTGTGCCTGGGTCTTCCTGGCATCCCCAGCGCCCGTTACCCGGGTGGGTCCTGCCCCTGCACCCAACCTGCTCCCCCCGCCCCAGGTGGGTCCTCCCCGTGCCTCCACACCCGGACCCTGCCAGCATCCCTGGCGCCCCTTCCCGCAATGGCCATCACAGCCTCCACGCTGGTCCAGAGCCCCTCCCAGGGCCTCCAGCCCCCTCTCTCCCACTCTCCCCTCCCTGGAGAAGGTGGCTCTCCCAAGTCCCCCCGCCCCGCCCCCCCCACCTGCCCTGAATCCCAGCCGCCCAGCCTCAGCCACATGGCCCTGCTGCTGCACACCTCCCTTCCGGGCCTGGCTCTCTCCACCCACCCCAGGGGGGTCTTTGTCTCTGCCCTCACTGCCCAGCCCCCATGGCCACGCTTGGACACTGGTGGTGCCCCCATCCACATGGGCAAGTTCCCCAGCTGGTGCGGCCTCCCTGAACTGTGGCCTCATGAAAAGGCCAAGCCCAGTCTGCCGCCCATGAGGTTGGGGAGGTGGGCCCTGAGGCTGGAAGGACCGCCTCTGTGTGGAACAAGGTACCTGCTTCTCTTTCTCAGCCCCCCTCAGGACCCTAACTGGGCACGTGTGTGCTTGTCACTTAAGGTCCAAGGATTGTGGAGGATGCAAGGCTGGTGGGCCCAGCCTGAAAGAGCATGAGGGGGAGGAGGTGGCATCCCAGGGGGAGAGAAGCAGGTGTCCCAGCCGAAGTTTGGAGCCAGGAGCGACATCACTCTTGAGGGGCAAGGAAAAGGAAGTATCTGGTCTCCGGCTTGGTGGTCTGAGCAACATTGTGTGTTCCTGCCCTTTACGCAGCAGGGGCAGGTCTGTGGCTAGAGGGGGTGCAGTTTAGTTGAGGGACCCCCCCCCCCAGGCTAAGCACAGGTCTCCGCAGCAGTGGGAGCGGCAGGGACAGAGCCATATAGGAACCCACCCCATAGGGTCCCTGCAGGGGACTAGGAAGGTGGGCAGGAGCCCAGAGCCAGGTGGGGTTCCAAGGAGGGTAGTGCAGCCCAGGGCTCCAGAAGAGGAAATGCCCACTCACTCTCTGAGGAAGTTAGCCAGGAGGGCAGCCGAGGGGCAGGGGGTTTATGGTAGCTGGAGGAGGGGGGAAGGAGGAGTTCAGGTGCAGGACTCAGGGCAAACACGCTGAGGTGGTTTCCCCAAACGTGACCGGGGAGGTGGTCGTGGAGTGGCGTCCCTCCCCCACCATAGGCCCCCTTCCCGACGCCCTAGCCTGAACCTCCTCATCTGGACGGCGAAGCCGCGTCGTGAAATCTTCCAATACGGAACAAATTGGCCAAAAAGTCGCAACTACCAAAAAGTGCCCAGCTGGCCACTGGGGGTGGAGAGAGCCCAAAACGTCCATCGTGTCTTGTAAAGTGCCTGCCTCTGCCTCGGTCCCAGACACAGGAAGGGCTTCATCCTGAGCACCGAGGCCCTGCCCCAGCTGGGAAGGCGGACGCTGACCTCCCTGCAAGGGGACAAGGGTGGGGAGGTGCTGCTGGGGATGGGCGGGCAGGGCCCTCGCGTGGGAGGCAGGGCCACCAGAGGCCAGCATCTCAGGGAAGCCGTCGGGATCCTGAGCTTCCCCACAAAAGGTAAGGATACGCCCCTCACAGAGCGGAGTGGCATTTAAGAAGACCTCAGGAGACACCACCGAGCCCCTGCCAGCTTCCACGCGGCTTTCTCCTCTTTCCAGACTAACATCCGGCGCCCTGCCCTAAACCAGCCCTGAGGCGGTCGACAGATCCCGGGTAAATTGCAGAAATTCAATGTCAATTGCAGAAATTCTATGAATTCATCCATTAGTTAGCAGTGCAAACAGACATTCACAGGGATGTTCTGTGCGGCTAAGTCCACACATCCGACAACAGAGAAACTGGAAGAGGGAGGGAGGAGGCGAGGGGCCAGCGCAAACCCCGTAGAGAACGCTCCTGAAGCAGAAGACGACTCCCCAGGAGTGCCACCAGTCACGAACGAACATGAGAGGAACGTGCGATCACTAATCAGAAGCCCAAGTAGTGGATGACAAAACAGCAGCCTGGAAGCAAGATTAACGCTGAGGAAACTCGCTTCCTCACAATCACAGCATTCTGGAATGAGTCTGAAACAGCACGGGGCACGACGTCAGATTACCGATGGGGCAAAGGCTGGAGACCATCTGCGGGCAAGACAAAGCAACGGAAACAAGAATTTATTTGTTCGACGGTTACTTGTGGAACGTCTGCTTGGTGCCACAGTTTAGATGGGCGGGGGGGCGGGGGCAGGGGGTAAGGAGACACGATCTCTGCCCTCGGGCAGCACACAGCCCAGTGGGGAGGAAGGCAGGGATGATAATACACGATGAGGTCACACGTCCTGAAGAGGGTGGGGGGACAATTGTTGAGAGAGGTCAGGACGTCGGGAAGGAGGGACCCTCAGTCCTGTGCAGGTGCGGCACCCCTCAGGGCCCACGGGGCGCGGGCTTCGCCACTGGAGGGCTCGGAGTGACCTTTCTTCGGGGGACCCCTGGCGGTGGCACCCGGTGGGGGCTGAGAAGATGCAGAGGCTCCAGTGGCAGAGGGCTCGGAGGGGGCGCAGAGATCGGTGTCCCGGAGTGACAAGGGGCCTGCAGGCCGTGCTCAGCAGGATCCGCACTGAGGCCTACCGCGCCTGAACCCGGCCGTCAGGGGTCAGTAGAACTGTTTATCGGGAAGCACAGATCGCAGACACAGCAGACACGGACAGAAAGCCAGGTTGACCCTCACTTCTGCAGTGACACTCAGAGCGGGAAGACCCAGCCCTGAGGGAAAGACGGTGTCACCCAAGACAGGAAGGGTCCCCGGCCAGCTCTGGTGTGGGTCTAAGGGCCTCAGGAAAACCTCTGTAAACCTAGAAGAATCCAAGAAATAAGGGTCTTCAGACACATAAACCCGGACCTTAAATGCAGTCAATGAGGACAGAACCCAAACAAAGCCCGAGTGGCCACGTGGGGGTGGTGAGCTCAGGCCGGTGTAGACCTGAGACCCCCGCCAGCCCCCAGTGGGGGCAGGGCCCGCTCCGCAGCCCTGGAAGTCAGACATCAGCCAGCGCTGTCTGAGGGGAGCCCGCTGCCAAAGCCACGTGACGCTAGCTCTTGATTTTTGCAATTTCTAAAAATAAACTTAGGAGAAGCTTTTAAACTTGGGGTGAAGACGCATCTAATTCAGCAATCATGTTTTCCCTTTAAATTAATTTTTTTTTGATCTTCAAGGGGGAGCTCTCTACTTTATTCCCACGTGCCCTCTGCCCTCCGCCTAGGCCTCTAGAAACCCCCGGGTGACCTTCACCTGACATCAATGGCCTTATCTTGATGAAATTGTGGGGGAGATTTTAAAACTTCATCCTCAGGTTGTTCAACAGTGAACACACATGCTCTTGCAAGGCCAACGAAGTCCTTTTTCTCAGCAGGGGCCCTGGGAGGGGCCCTGGGAGGACACGAACAACACGTCCCAGGCACACAGCAGTTCTGGGGCGCTGCAAGTTCCCCCCTTCCCACCTGGCACGTCCACAGCAGCCTCTGCTCTCTGTCCCAAGCCTGCCTCGTGAGCACAGACAGGTGCTAGGACACCACGCGGTCAGCACGGGCAAGCCTGCGTGTGGGACACTGTCCCCCCCTGCCGCCAGAGCACCCCAATGCCCTCAGCCCAGGGATGTCTCCAAAGGTCTTCCCTAACTCAGAGGTGTTCCCTGATGGGCCACCACCTGGGGGTTCCCCGTGAGTCCTGGGAGGGACGCGTTGTCGCTACTGGAGCTGGAAGAGACACCCGCCTGGCTGAAAGGAAGGGAAGGAGCCGGTAAGAGTGAACATACGGTGGGGAGCACTGCGGTGTCCCTCAGGGGGGCCCGGGGGATGCCCTCAGCAGACGGATGCCGCCCCAGGACTCTCCCTCCCCACTCATCCTACTGCCGTGCACCATCTGCTGGATAGACCCCCCCCCCCCCCCCCCCCCGCCTCCCAGGGACTCTCGGCCGGAGCACTGTGGACACCGGGGGCCCCGTCATTCTTGGTTGCAGGGGGTTTCTGTGCTCTGCGGGATTGAAACAGCACTCCGGTTCTGCCCACTCGATGCCAGGGCCGCCTGTGGAAAGCAGAGCGCCCCCCAAAAGATGTCCGCGTCCTCACCCTGAACCAGCGCGCGTGCCTGTCCGCGTCCTCGCCTTGAACCTGCATATATGCCAGGTTCCACGGGGCGGGGTGGTGGAGGGGGGGCTGGGACTGCCAAGCCAGGACTTCAGAGCAGCCGCAGGACCAGGGGCCCGACATCAGCACGGGGGCCTGAAGTTGGAAGACGTAGAAGCCCCCGAGAAGACGTGCGGCAGGGACAGAGGGACGCTACGCCGCTGGCTTTGAAGGTGGAGGAAAGGGCCACAGGCCAAGGGTTGCAGGCAGCTTCTAGAAGCTGCAAAAGGCCAGACAGATTCTCTCCAAGACCTCCGGAAGGGAAGGCAGCCCTGCCCGCACCCAGGCTGAGATCTGCTTTGGCCTCTGCAGACCTCACAGTCCCCGCGTCTGCTTGAGGACGTGAAGTCTGTGGCCGTCTGTCAGGGCGGCCGTAGGAACCAACGGTCCCGGTGACAGCAAAACCGTCTGCAGGTGGTGAGTGACCCCTGTCCTGGGCCCCGCTCTCCTGGGGAAGGTCCCCACCTGCCCCGCCGCCCAGCCTCTCTGCTCCGCCGCTGTGGTGGGGAGTGTGGGGTGCCTGGCTCCCAGCTGGGGAGACCTCATGCAGGGGAGAGGCCCTGACACCACCTGGAAGGCAAAGGGCTGGCTCTTCCAGCATCCTGGACCCACCACCCGCTGACTGCAGCCTTGAGAGGCTCCCGGCAAGACCAGAACTGGTAGCTCAGCCCAGTGAACCGCTGGATGTCTAGTGACAACCTGGGAGTCCTTTAAAGTCACTGGGCGACAAAGAACAGCAAAGTACGCGTCACTACGTCCTAGCCGTTGACACTTCAGCTCCCACTCTGGACCGTGAGCACTGGTGGGGGTGGGGGTCTTCCTGCCCAGCATGGAGCCTGGCGCCTGACGCCCACCCCCCACTACGTCATCGGAGGTCCCTAGGGAGGAGGGGGAGGGGATCGCGATGTCCCCCAGGCCCTGCCTCCACCTCACCCCAGGGTCCTGTGGGGCAGCAGCATCTGGGCAGGACGGAGCCCAGGCCTGGGGTTCTTCACCTCATCTTGTCCACAGTTCCCTC
This sequence comes from Panthera onca, assembly GCF_046562875.1. Classification (NCBI taxonomy): domain Eukaryota; kingdom Metazoa; phylum Chordata; class Mammalia; order Carnivora; family Felidae; genus Panthera; species Panthera onca. The sequence goes on along the minus strand of NC_138344.1, from coordinate 145,882,047 downwards.
CCCCCAGCTGCCCCCACACGGAAGCCGGGTCAGCCCGAGAGTCCGTCACCAAATCCAGGGGATGGTGCCCGCCGCCCACTGTTGTCTGTCCAGTGCCCCCGAGGGCTGGGAGCCTGCGGTCACCTCCCTCCTTCCTGCCCTCTCCAGCTTGATCTCTCCAAATGTGGTTCTGCCTCGTCACCCCCGGCTCAGGACTCCCCACCCTGCCCCCCCCCCCCAACCTCCAGAAGCGGACACCATGGACCACAGTGGGTCCAGGGCCAGCTCTTCATGGTCACCCCGGGCCCTCTGCCCACCAAGCACTGTATGGAGGTGGGGAGGCACCACCTCCTCCAGGAAGCCTCCCTCTGTGTTCCGCACCCTGTCCGTGTTCTGCTCCCCCAGGGTTATGTGTGCCCCTTTGGGCCTTCCGGGGGAACAGGGCCCAACATAAGACCTGGTGTCCCCAAACTGGGTGGCATCAGTACCCAGCAGTTCATGACATTCAATGCCACCCTCCTGGAGGACAGGGCTGGGCAGAGGACTTGGTCATGACCAGGCTCTGTACGTGGGGCCTGTGAGGGCAACATGCCCCACTCCGCGTCCCAACCCCCCTCGCCCTGGAGCCACTCGCAGCTGCTTGACCCCAGGAAGGTGTGGGGGGCTATCCTGGAAGGCCCCACTCTGCCCTGTCCCCCAGGCCCCTCCCGGTGGCCTCCTGGAGGCTGGGCTGGGGCAAGGCACCCCTCCCACAGATGGCCTCCAAGGCCTCGGGCAGCCAGAGGGTCCAGGAGGACCTGTTCTCCCATCTGAAGACTCATGAGCCCCTGGTGGGGTGTGAAGAGAGCTCAGCCGCCGCCACCCCCCTCCCCGTGCCCCCCAGGAAAGGCGCTGAAAGACAGACACTGGGCCGAGACACCGGGCTCTTAGGAGGGCGGTGACCTCGAGACCTGCGCCTCCAAAGTCACGGTCTGCCAGAAGGGCGCGCTCGGGGCCAGGAAGGCTTGGAAGGCGTTGGCGGCCTCGGAGGGCCTCGGAGGGTGGGGGAGGAGCACGTCCTTGTCCACGTCCTCGGACACCAGCTGGGCCACGAGCCGCGAGAGGTCCTGAGGGCAACCGCGGGGTCAGGGGGCGGGGCGAGCCGGGGAGAGGAGTCGCTGGGCAGGGGCTGTCTCGCGCCACGCGCCGCCCGCCCCCTGCAGTCCCCTCCCCACCGCCGCCCCGCGCCTCCCGCCCCCTCCCGTCCCCCCGCCCCGCCGCCGCCGCCGCCCCGCGCCCCACCGCCCCCCCCCCCCCCCCCCGCCCCGCACACCCTGGAGTGGGAGGGGGGCCCGGCGGTCCCCGGCCTCTCCCGGCCGCCCTGCACGGCCAGTCGCCGGCGCTCGTCGATGCTGACGCTCCAGCGGTGGCTCGGGCGCCCGCTCTCCGCCGGCTGGCACACCTGCGGGGACACGGAGGCGGTGGGCGCGGGCCACACCTGCGGGCCGCCGACCCTCTGCCCCTCACCTCGCGCGCCCGAGGTGCAGTCTGCTCGCTCCTCCCCGGGCTCGGGCTCAGCCTCCGGGTGTCCCGCGCTGCGGCCTCAGGCCCCGTGGCCCAAGGCGGCTCTGCGCCTGGGGCCCCGGCCCCACCACCTGCCTGCTTCCCTGCTCGAGGGTAGGCCCCTGGACCGCGAAGTCCGCACAGCCAAGGCCCCAGCCCTCCCCACTGGTGCCTGGAGGTGGGAGGCGGGGGGGGGGGGGGGGGCCTCCCCAGCTGGCCCGCGGGAGCCTCAGGACAGATGGGACCCACAGGTGGGCTGCTGCGTCTCAAGTCCCTCTGGAGTGATCATAAGGAGAGACTGGGGGACAGGAAAGAGTCCCCGCCCCCCCCCCCTTGTTCTGGAAGAGGAAGACGGAGTGTGGGAAAGAACCACTCAGACAGCAAGCGTAGCTCAGCGCAAATGTGGCATGGCTCAGACAGGTGGTGCTGCCCCTCCCTCCCTGTGGCCACAGCACTTTGGCGGTTCCTGCTAGGGTCTGCTGCCCCAGGATGGGGGTGGGGGGGCAGGTCCGCAGCAGAGCACCTGCTCTGAGGATGCCTGTGTGCTCCAGGGCACCCCTTGGGTCCCCGCCACCGGCTGTGAGCGCGGCGCCCCAGGGGGACCCGTGACACTGGGAGGCAAGCAGAGGACACACAGGTCCTGCTGACCTCAGACCCCCGAGTGGAGAGCGAGGGTTCGCGCTGTGGATCAAGGAAATCGTTACAGAGCGTCGTTATGGCAAATGTGACTGATAATCAGGACTGGCAAGACGCCAAAAACCCGGCACCTGGGGGCTCAGTCGGTTAAGCGTCCAACTCTTGGTTTGGGCTCAGGTCACGATCTCACAGTTCGTGGGATGGAGTCCCAAGTCGGGCTCTGTGCTGACAGTGGGGAGTCTGCTTGGGATTCTCTCTCTCCCTCTCTGCCCCTTCTCTGCACACACGTGCATGTGTGCACGCTCTCTTTCTCTCTCAAAATAAATAAACGTAAAAGAAAAAAAGATTAAAAAAACAAAAACGAAGAGATCATAACTAGGTAACAAATCACGAGGAAACTGGATCATCTGTGTAGGCCAACATCCAGTGAATCAAAGGTCCGGGAGGAGACTGCCACAAGAATGGGTGCACGCACGCACTTCCAGAGTCGAGAGGAACGGGGCTCCAGGCTGGAAGGGCTCACACAGGACGAGAGGAGACAGACCTGCACCAGGGGTAGAGCTGTGCCATCAGAACAGCGGCAGTGGAGGAAGAGCTCAGAAAGTCGCAGAGACTGAAAGGCAGGGCACATACAAAGGACCTGAGGTCCGCACCGTCTAGGGCATTGGGCAGCAACACTAGAGTTTAGAGGCAATACGACAATGCCTCACAAATCCTGAAAGGAGGATTTCCCACTGAGAAATGCCATGCAAGTGTGGAGGCAGAATAAAGACAGTTTAACAACTTTATAGTCGAGGACTCAAACGTCTTCTGGACCCTTCTGGGCAGCTGTTAGATGAGGCAGCCCGCCGAAACAGGGGAGCAAACCAGTGAGTGGGGAGTCTGAGGGCCCAGGAACAGGGGTCCTGCAGAGGAGGGGCTGGCGGGGCACCCCAGACGAGCAGCCTCCCCTGGGAACAGAGCTGGCCTCCGGACTTCCCCCAAGCGCGGCCTGTGGGACTCCGGAGCGGCCACGGGCAGTTGTCCACGTGCCTGGGGCTCTGAGGAGGAGTGAGCTTCATTAGCACAGGCACAGCAGCTTCTGGATGTGGCTGGGGTCCCCAAGGAGAGTGTGCATAGTGAGGACAGGATCCCCAATCCTGGAATCACAATTCAGGGAGGCCAATTCTCAGGTCATGGATAGCACCGGGAGGGACAGAGGGAGACAGCACTACGCAGCCACCCTGAGGGGCCCCGCCTGATGTGTCAGGGTATTTGTGGGAAGTATCCAGCGCTGGGGGAATTTCGGGAAAGGATTAATAACCTGTGTGTAGCAGATGAGGGGGGTGTGTGCCACGATTAACTCCAGGGAGAAACAAAGAACTGTGTGTGTGTGTGTGTGTGTGTGTGTGTGTACCTGCTGGTCATGGTGCTCTGTGCTCAGTGGATGTGCTACGTGGGCGAAGCCCACATAGTTACTGGACAGCAAACACTGCAAGCGGATTTAGGGAAAAAGCCTGAAACCATATAGTGGGGGCAGGTGGGGGCGGTGCCGTACCCTCAGTCTCTGGGAGGCAACAGAATCAGAAAGTGAGGAAGCGAGAAGCAGCAGTGCCCGCACGCTCGTTAAAGCTGTGGGAGCAGCCACGAGAGCTGGAAGAGTGGGTGCAGGGCAGTGCCACTTGCGACCCCAAGAGCTGGGGCAGGGCTCTTGTTCCAAATTACGTGTGCGTGTGCGTTAATAAAAGTAGCACAAAATCTTAAAAATAAAGACTTCAGTAATTAAGATGAGCGATCTAATAGTCACGGAACACGCGCACATGACTTTGACCCACAGAGAGCCACGCACGCACGCTCGCTCTCACCCAACAAGTGGAGCACCGCACACATCAGCCTGGTTTCAGGCCACCGACAAAGCAGATGCGCCAGCACGGGACTCGTTAGGGTCACAGTAGGCGAGCGCAAAGCCACGCAACGCAATTAACAATTAATGGCAGAGGCATATTGGCGTGGGCTTTCCAAAACACCCTTCTCATCCACCCGAGTGAAAAGGAAACTCCGTACTATATGCCGACTCACTTAGAAACGAGCAAGGATCCAGGGTGCACTCCTGTCCTGTGAAGATGAAGTTTTAAACGCTGGAAAGTTAGAAAAAAGCCACAGACCAGATTGCAAAGCAGGAAATTCAAGAAGCTAGGAAAAGAACGACAAAAGAAATTCACTGCAAGTTAAAGGCAGAAGGAGCAAAGATTAATGAATAAGTCCACAGGGGACCATCATCACCAGTCGGCTTTCCGAAAACCCAGCAGGACAGAACGACTGGAGTCCCCCCGGCCCCAGGCACGGTCCCCGTCATGTCGGCCCATCTCCTCCTGCCACGGACTGTAAGTCCTCGTGCTTCAGACGCTCTCCCACCCGGTTCTGGACACAGCTCTCCTGCTGCTGTGAAGCGCCTCTCCGTGGACTCTGGTTGGGAATGGCATACGTGCCACAGGCATTCCTTCCAGACGTCTTAGAATGTGTGTCTTTGAAGCCTTGAAAAACTGCAGTCAGATTTGTCAGGATCTCCCCTCGTGGGTTCTGTGCGTGGCCCCAGGGAGGAATTTCCCACTGAGAGATTCTTTTTTTTTTTTAATTTTTAACGTTTATTTACTTTTGAGACAGGGACAGAGAGAGCGAGCGAGCCGGGGAGGGGCAGAGAAGGAGGGAACACGGAATCCGAAGCAGGCTCCAGGCTCTGAGCGGTCAGCACAGAGCCCGACGCGGGGCTCGAACTCACGTGATCCTTGAGATCACGACCCGAGCTGAAGTCGGATACCCAACCGACTGAGCCACCCAGGCGCCCCTCCGTGAGATTCTGACAATGCTCTCACACACCCTCGTGGCACGTCCGTGGTTTGGTCCTGACACTTGGTGTGCGTTTGAGGACACGTGAGGAGTCTACCTTACGATCTCCTCAATGGGCAGCCAGTTACCCCGACGCCATCGGTGGGAACGTCCGTTTCCTCACTGTCCTGCAATCCGTGCGAAGCACAGATCAAATCCCCGGACTTACACAGGGGCCCGTTTGCAGACTATTGGCACCGGATCGCGGACCACTCGCGCGGTCTGTCTGCCCCCACGCCGTACAATTTTAATTGCTGCAGCTTAGAGCAGACAAGCGGTGCCTGCTCTTCTGTTTCAAAATTCGTGTCTGGTTTCTTTTCCAAGTAAATTTGCAAAAAAACATCTTTATTTTTTCAAATAGTATCTTTACTATGCAGTGATGTATGCACATTTCTGAACCCTGAATAAAGGAAGCCACGCTGCACACATACGGCACCACTTGCTTCCTTCACTCACGAGCACGTCTGCCGGGTCACCCTGCTGCCACGTGGAGAGGCACCCACCCGCTCTAACTCCAGGCCGAAAGGCAGTTTGGCACCGAAGCAGGCCGCGAACAGATGGGAGACTGTGCGTGGGAGGTCCCCATCCCACTTGGCTGGAACGTTCCCACGTTTCTCTCCATGCACATTCATGCGCACATCGAGGGACCGGGTTGTTTTTAATCCATCTGACGATGGCTGCCTTGTGAGCGGGGCGTCTGGTCTCCGTGCGTCCATCGACCGGACCGACGTCGGCGATTACACCTGCTGCGGGACCTCGTGCTTTGTCTTGTCCCTCCCTCGGTGTACTCGCCTCCCACACGCAAACTCACCGAACCTTAAGTTAACGGATGGCCCCTCGGGGGGACACCGGAGGGCCTTTCAAATACACAGCGCCACTTGCAGACGCCGTCCTGACACTCGCGCCATCACGGGCGCACATCCGCCCACCCCGAGTCTCTTGCTTCTTGGCACCCCCTCCCGTCTGAGATCACCTTCCTGCTCTGTGAGCTCTGTCCTTCACAACCGGGGTGAGGTCCTGCTGGGGCAGATTTGTTTTCTCTTATTTTGCCTACCCTTTTATTTATTTATTTTCCCCTCTTCTTAAAAGACTACTTTTGCCGGGCACGAAATTCCAGATTGACGGTTATGTGCTCCGCCGAGTCAAGCTTCTATATTGTTAATGCCAGGCTGTCACTCCCTTCCAGACTCTGTCTCCTCTTTGATCGTTCCTGACATCCTACCTTTGCCCCTGGTGCCCTGCAGCCGCACTATGGCGGTTCTTGGTATAGACCCCCCTCATTTCTCCTGCTCTTGGTTTGCTGGGCACGTGACTACGTTAGACCGCCCGTGTTAGCCAGCCTCCACGGTGGCATCCAGAGATCTGTGCCCCTGGTGCTCAGGCCCTGTGTCCTCCCTGCCACGTTACGTAGTGGTGACCTTGTATCCAATAGGAAGTTGTAGACACGATGGAGTGTGAGTCCAAGGCAGTCCTAAGACACTGAAGCTTCCTCCTTGTTCTCTCCTGAACCTTCCACTCCGGGGGAAGCCAGCCTCGGGACACGAGGACTCGAGCAGCCCCAGGAAGAGGGCACATGGTGAGGAGCTGAGACCTCCTGCCCACGGCCAGCACCGACTCACCAGCCATGCGAGTGAGCCCCTGTGGAAGTGGATTCTCCAGGCTTATTCAACTTTCAGATGACTACGGCTCTGACGTCTTGCCTGTAACCAGAGCCAAAGCCACCCAGCTAAGCAGTTCCCGAGTCCCTGACCTATAGAAACTGGGACAAACATGTTTATTGTTGTTTTAAGCTGCTAAGTCTTAGGGACACTTGTTACACAGCAACAGGTAACTAAAACATGAATGGAAACATAGGTACATTTAGGGTAAAATTTTCAAGATTCATGGAAATTTTTTTTTTTTTTTAATAGTATTGCACTGAATTAGTTACTTTGGGGGAACGTGGCAGGTTCAAAACATTAACTCTTCCCATCAAATAAGGTGGTAAAGCTTCCCGTTAGGTATCCTCTGTGCTACTCAGTCTCGTGCCACAGTATTCATCCCAAGAACAGACTCGTTCTCAGGGACTTTGCAGTTTCTGTTGTTAAAGGGAATGCATCCTTTTTCCCACTTACATTTTCTGGTTGGTTATCTTTAGTATGTGGAAAAACCATTAAGTTTTCGACGGAGATCATGTATCCAAGCTTCCTCTTTTACTAGTGGCCTTTTTTCTTAAGGGGCTTGCACGGATTTCCTAGACAGACAATGGATTAGCTGCAAAGAGTGACCGTTTCATCTTTTCTTTTCGGGTATTTATGGCTTTCATTTGCCTGACTTCCACACAGGCCGGGTTCCCGGTGTGTCCATCGTCATGGTGATGCCCTGCATTCCTGCCTGCTGCCCGCGCCTGTGAGAAACACTTCTGGTGAAGACCACCCAGGGCTCTTGATAGCCGTGCTTTATCGGGTTATAGACCTGTCCACCTCTCCTTACCTTACTAAGAATCAGCAGCTTTTCCCCGCGTACTCATTACACTTCAATTTTACAAAATTGTTTTTAATTGTCATATTTGTTTTGTTTTAAAGAAAACGTGCCGGAATTTATTTTTCAGTATCTACTGAAGTAATCACACGGTCTTCCTTCTCGCTTAACGTAGACCATTTTACCAAATGGGTTTCTAAATTCCTTTGTCCTTGGGGTACGGTATTTTTTGTACATACACAACTGTATTTACTCAACATGTAGTCATCTTGCACCTACTCTGCCGCCCCCCTCCCCCCACACCATCCGAGGCACTGGGCACAGGGCTGTGAGGACACAAAGTCCCTGGTCTCCTGGAGGGTGGAAGCCTGGGAGGCACCATGGTCGCGAAGTTGGTCTTTCCGACGCTGCTGGGTTTCCCTGCCCCGCATTCAGGAGCTCTCCACCTGCGCCACAGTCAGATGGGCCCATCGCTCCCGCCTGCCCTAGTCCCAGCCCCGCTCTCCCGCGGCGCTGGCGTCAGGGCGCAGCCTGCTCTGTACGCACAAGTGGCTTCTACGCTTTCAACCTCACCGCCGGGGAGAGCTCACTTCCTAATCGCTGGGGACTGCCCACCCTTACGCTCTTCATTTAGGGCATTTCTGGGACAACTTTAGAACTCTCTTTGCCGTCTTCAGGTTTTTAAGAGTCAATTCGGGTGACGCAAATTCAGATGATCAGCTTTCACCTTTGCTTAATAACGCTGTGAGGTTTCACCGCTAACTGCCCTTCCCCTTTCCGCCGCCGCCCTCACTCCCTTTCAGCTGCATGCGGGTCTTTCTGGAAGGCTCCTCGGCTTCTCCCCTCCTCTCCCGCTTCCCACCTCTCTCTCTGATTTTCCAGGCGATTTCCTCAAATTTCATACTCCAACCCTTCTGCCGAACATTTCAATTCTGTTGTTTATTTATTAAGAGCTCTGTATGATTTGCTGAAAGTGTATTTTTAAAAAAACAGAACGCTCGGGGCGCCTGGGTGGCTCAGTCGGTTAAGTGTCCGGCTTCAGCTCAGGTCACGATCTCGCGGTCCGCGGGTTCGAGCCCCGCGTCGGGCTCTGGGCTGATGGCTCGGAGCCTGGAGCCTGCTTCCGATTCTGTGTCTCCCTCTCTCTCTGCCCCTCCCCCGTTCATGCTGTGTCTCTCTCTGTCTCAAAAATAAATAAACGTTAAAAAAAATTAAAAAAAAAATAAAAAAACAGAACCCTTTCCAAGTTATACGGAAGGGACTGTCTCTCTTCCAGATCCCAGGGTTTCACTTGAACACTTTGGAAGCTTTCTGCTCCCCGAACCGCCTGGCCCTCGTGCCTCGGGAGTCCTCGCCAGCTGTTGCTTGCAGCTCGGCATAAGGGGCACGGCCTGTCGGGCACGGCGTCAGCAGAGAGGTAACTGTGACATCTGTCAGCTCTTGGTCACCTGCTGCCTCCCACTTTCCTCCTGGGCTGCTCCCGCCGCCCTGGGGCTCCGACCCAGGGGCGTCTCCTTCTCAAGCACCACTCTTGCCCTGTGTCAGGGCTTCGGGAGGGATGAGGGCGCTGTTACTTGTTGACTCCCTGAAGTCCAACGGGAGGAAAAGGCAATTCTCTGCTGTGTGCAGCGTGTCAGAGTTGGACGCTTGACCGACGAGCCCGACACCCCAACCTTTCCCTTTCTTTCTGGCCTCTGGAGCTCCCGTCTCTGCAAGAAGCCCTCTGTTCTGACAACTGGGTTTCCGAGCAGGTTGCTGATGTCTGGCCTCCGTCCCTCGGGCCTCGCCCCTGGTGCCCCTGCCAGCTGCTGGGAGTCAGGGCAGGAAGGGCCCGGGGACAGCTCCTGTTATCTCCTGACCTCAGCGTCCAGTGCAGACTGGCCCCAGCCCCGCAGGGGCAGCTGGTGGGGCTCCGAGATCCAGGCAGCCTCGCTCCGTCTCTCTCCAGACCTTCCAGAACTTCCATCAGGCTCACGCTGCTCTCGAGCTCCCGCCCGCCTGCTGGTTACTTGCACGTTGCTCACCAGCACTTCCTTCCGGGGCCTTGAGCAGCTGCCTGTGCTCCCCTTTCTTCCTAACTGTCTACGTTTTCTTCTTCTGTGTGGTAAATGACACACAAACATCATTTACGGCACACGGTGCAGCGTCGTGAAGCACATTCCGCCCGCCAGCATCGTCCGTCGCCACTCACTCCCCACCCCCATCCCGTTTTCTGTCTCCGGGAGTCTGACCACTCTAGGGACCTCAAATCCGCTGCATGTGGATCATGCGGTGTCTGTGCTCCCGTGTCTGAAGCATAACGTCTTGCTGGTTCGTCCACATGGTAACATCTGGCTGGGTAACATTCCGTGGTAGTATACCTCGCATGCACCCGTGGACGGACACCCAGGCTGCTTCCGCCTCGTGGCAAGTGTGAATCACGCCGCCGCGAACACGGGTGTGCTAGAGTCCCTGCTTCTCGGTTCTTTTGGATTCGTGCCCAGAGGGGGGGCTTGCTGGATTCCAGGGTAGTTCCATGCCTCGTCTCGTGAGGGACCCCACACCGCTTCCACGGTGGCCGTGCCACTCCACACTCCCACCAGCATGCACAGGGCTCCGATCTCCCCACGATCTCGCCAGTACTCCTTTCTTTTCTTCTGGCGGTAGCCATCCTCGCGGGCGTGACGAGCTGTGTGCTGTGGTTTTCCTTTCCACTGCCGGCCCAGGGCTGATGATGTTGAGCGCTTTTTACATCTTTCTTGACCATCGGTATAACTTTGGAGAAATGTCCAGGCCCTCTGCCCATTTTTGCTTCAGGTTGTTGCTCCGTTTAGAGTTTCAGCAGTTCATTATGCATTCTGGACGTTCTAGACATTCATCCTTTATCAGATGTGTGCTTTGCAAATGTTCTCCCATTCCACAGGTTGACTTTTCCGTGTCCTCTGATGACCAAAAGGTTTTAATTTCGATGAAGCCTAATTTAGCTATTTTTACTTTTGTTGCTGGAGCTGCTGGCATCCAAGAAATCACTGCCAAGTCCACATGAAGCTTTCCCGTCTTCTCCTAGGAGTTTTGCGGTTGTAGGTGTGTGACCCACTTTGAGTTAACTTTTGCATGTGGTGTTAGGCGACAGTCTGGGTTCATTCTTTCACTTGTGTAAACCCAACGTTCCTGGTGCCGAGCAAGGACACGACCGCCCCCACCCATTCTCACCGAGTGTCATGGCTCATCCATCAGCCATCTCTGCCTTTGTTCCTGGTGTGCATTTTACCCCCCCTCAGCTTTGTCGGTTTTCCACACGTAACGTGTAACCGTTGTTTCTTTCACGGCTCCGGGACTTTGAGGCTAGGTTAGAAAGGCCGTCCTACGCCCCTGGTGTTGGATGAGGCGTGGCTACAACTGTCTGTCTTCTGGAGAGCTACGCCACTGCCAAGCGTGATTCACTGTAAAGCCCATCTTCCCCACCGATTTGAGACACCATCTTAACCCTACACTAAGTGTCTGTGGGCATTTGAGTCAATTTCCAGACTTTCTAGTTGGTTCTGATAACCATGCATCACACGCCAGGACCCCACTGCTTTGATAACCAACACTTTGCAATATGATTTCACGTCTGCTAGGGCTGAACCTACTCTTGCTTATTTTTCCATTTGACCAGTTTGACGTACCGAAAAAGAGCAGGCAAAAATTTAGCATTATTTCAGTTTATCCGTTTTAGTAATCTCTACACCCAACACAGGGCTCGAACTCACAACCCCAAGATGAAAACTTGCACGCTCCACTGACTGAGCCAGCCAGCACCCCAAACATTTAGCACGCTTATCGCTGATGACGCTGAAGTGTGAAATGTCTAAGGAGGCCTCTCAGCGCTGGTGTCTCCCTGCTGTCAGTTTCTCGGTGATGCTTTGGGGCGCTTTAAAGCTTCTCTCAAACAGGTTCGCCTGTTTCCTGTTCAGCGTATTCCTTTTCCACTCGTTCATCTCCTACAGCCTGTCGATAAGCACGCGGGCTCTGCACACAGCTGTGTGTGTCCTCTCCGCTTGCCTGGGCCCCAGTCCGTTCTCCCGCACCGAACAGGCACAACCACACGTCGCCCCTGGTGCTGGTGTCACCTCGGACGCGTTCACGTCCCTCTCGTTTGGCTGCAGGACTAATTCTTCCAAGATGGCACAGGTCACCGTGAGGATGGTGACACAGCTATTGCTGGGGCTCTTCTGGGTCCTTTTTCCCCTAGCTGTCCTGCCCTTCTGCGGGATAGAGGTTTTCTTCAAATGTCTGGTACCCTTAGCCATTACTTCTATTTCACAGGGCACATGTGGACTAGGGCTCGGGGGCTGGGGCAGCGACCTGTTTCTGCTGCCTCCCATCTCACAGCCCGGAGCGGACCCTCTTTCTCTGCCCAAGCTGTGATCCGCCACCACAAGGTGACTCCTGTCGGCCAGCCCTCCCATCCTGTTCTGTTCGGTGGTCATTTCAGCGAGATTGTTGGGAAGCAGGCGTGCGTCAGCCGGCCCAGCCCTCGGGGAGAGGCTGGGTGGCGGCAGACCCTCCATCAGGGGAACTCTCGTTAGACCTCGGTCCCAACTTGAGGTCAATGACCTCTTGTGGGCATGTCATTACCATGTGGGGCAACAGGGACCGTGCTGACCCCTGCGGATGAAGGTGGTCCTGTGGGGCTCGGGAGGGGATGACACAGGGATGAGAGGAGTGCTGAGGCTGACTGACGTCTGCCAGGTGGGAGGCTCCCTGGGAGGCTGGCATGGGAAGGTCTGGAGGAAGAGCACTCCACACTGGGGGGAACAAAGAGAAGGGACACCCGGCAAGACATCGACACAGAGCAGCCCCTCAAGACCACAGTGGGCAGCTGACGTTGCCCGGGGGCTGAAGCAGAGGAGGGCAGCGGCAGGACAACGTGGGAGGCAGTGCCCCCAAACCAGAAAACTGGAGGTCTGCAGAGACGGATCTGTGCCCTCTTCTGGCCTCTGCCCAACTCCTTCTCCCCTGGCCACCTCCCGCCGGATGGTTCTTTCCCGCTCCCCTGCTGCCCCCTCGGCCCCCGCCCGCCCCCCTCTCTGAACCTCACACTCGAGCGGTGGCCTCTGCCCAAGAGCTGCCAGTGTGCCCCTAAGTCCCCACTGCCTATTCGGGACGCAGGCTCCCGAGTCACGCCCTCCTGGTGACAGTGACACGTCTGTGTGTTTCAGCCCCGGACAGCCCGTCCCGAGAGTCAGCCCCACACAGGGGGGTCTGCCTGCCTGCCCCCCAGGACCCTCACAGGCACTCGGGTGGGGGCCACGGCGGCAGCTCCGGGAGCCCGCTTCCCTTCTCCCGCCAACTCTTCATGTAAACCTTCGACCGCAGCAAGTGCGCATGCACACAGACCCAAGTGCACAGCCTGACAGGCTCCCGCTCACCACACCGCCGAGCCAGTCACACCTGGGAAGCACCCTGCTGAGTCCGACCCTGGCGCTCAGGCAGCCACACAGAACCTCCGGGGGTCTGGCTCCTCTGCTCCTGAAGCACCCCCTGGGGCTGGGGCGGCAGCGCCCTGGCCCCCGTCATGGCTCCTGGAACCTGGCGGGCAGCTGCTCACCTGCTCGGCATGAGGTCGGGGACAGACAGATGCCTCCAGTTTGGGGCCATCACAGGCAGAGGCTCCAGCGACATTTTGGTTACGGTTTGGGGACAAACCCCGCTGACCGCCTGCCTGCCTGGTCACAGGGTGGCTGTCGGGGGGCCGCCCTCTCGGCCCAGGGTGCGATGCTGGGGCGGACTGAGGCAGGCCCCTCCGACAGGCCAGCAGAAACAGACAGTATGGTGGCCGCCCAGCGGACACCGTGTGCCTCCCATCAGGTGCGATTCGGCCCTCCGTGAGGCTTGAGGAGCCCCTTCTACCGCACGCTGCGACCAACCCACCTGCAAAGCCAGTTCTGGGGTCCCGCTTACCCAGTCCTGAGTCTGCAGTACCTGTTGCCCTCCGCTCTGGGCGCCGGGCTGGCCCCAAGCCGTGGTCGCACTCACAGGGGGAGGGGGCTGCCCGAGCTCTTGGGGCAGCGGCAGCCCCGACTTCTTCCCCAGCGAGGCATTAGCCAAATGCTTCCGGCTGTCCATGTCCAGCCCCTCGGCCAGCTTGTCTGCACCTCCCGGGCTCCCTGGGCCCCCAAGCAGATGGAGGAAGCGTCAGGCTCTGCTGGGCTCACCTTCCCACCACCAGCCAGACAGTGCTGGGCAGGCCTCAGGCTAGTGGGTGACCTGGGTCCCTCAGCTCCTCCTGCCATTCCCCCCACCCCCCCACATGCTACTACTGGCTGGAGCAACTACAGTGCCCTGCCTGTCCCCTCTCCCGGCACCCGGGTTTCCCACCTTGGCTCCAGCCCAGTGGGGGGGGGTGGGGTATGTGCCCCCAGCCGACAGCCGACCTCTGGGGACCTACAGAGAAGGCCAGGAACGACCGCAGAACGAAGGGCCCCACAGCTCTCCCGGCCTCCTTCCTCCCACCCGCTGTGACCTCACCTTGACTCCGCCCGGACCACACCCCAAGGCTGGCCCTCTCCCCTCCAGGGGCTCTGCGGGCACCACGGAGTGGGCTGAGGGGGGGATCAGGGCAGGGGTCAGCAGGGCACAGCGTAGAAGGTCGGGAGGGGGGACCATTAGGGAGGCAGCAGTCACTGGTGGAGGAGCAGGGTACGTGGGGGGGGGGGGAGCGAGGTGGGGGAGGGGCTGGGTAGGCTGGGTGTAGGGGGCGGGGAAGGGTGGGGTGCACTGGGGGTAGGGGACAGAGAGGGGCAGGGTACGTGGGGGGTAGCGAGGTGGGGGAGGGGCTGGGTACGCTGGGTGTAGGGGGCGGGGAAGGGTGGGGTACGCTGGGGGTAGGGAGGCGGGGAGGGGTGCGTACTCTGGGGGTTTGGGGTGGGGCACGCGGTGAGGTACGCAAGGAGTGACGGAGGCGGAGAGGTGGGGCTCGCTGCGGGAGCAGAGGCGGGCAGACGTCGGGTACACCAAGAGCTTGGGATGGGGTGCGCTGCGGGGCGGGGGGCGGAGGGCGGAGGGCGGGCCCTCGCGCGTGGGGGCCGTCAAAGAATAGGGGTGGAGCCCACAGTCGTTCGGGGAGCCCCCGAGGGGGCGGAGCCGAGCCCGGCGGAAGTTCTGCTGCGGCTGGCTCCGCCCTGTCGCTTCTGCTTCCGCTTCCGTCCCGGGCCGCGCCTGCGCCCTGGTCCCGGCGGTCCGCCGCGGGGCGGGCGGATCTCTTCTCTTCCCGGCTTGTCTGGAGTGTGACCTGGCGCCGCTCGGACGTGGCGGGGGGGGGGGGGGGGGGGGGGGGGAGTGGTCTCGCAGATGCTGCCCTCCTCCGCCCTTGGGGCGTGTCCGAGGCGCCGCTCGGAGCTCGGGGCTCCTCGGCCGGAGCCTTCCCCGGGCCCCGGCCGTTCGGGCCACAGGCTCTGTCCCCTCCTGGGTCCCAGGCGGCGCCCCCACCTCCCTGGCGGCCCTCGGGACGGGGCCTGGGGCGCGCGGGCGGCCCGGGAGGAATCACACAGCAGGCGTGGGAAGGCCTGGGGTTGCTCCCCAGGTTTATTAGTGTTTTGCATCAGCACCTTAAAATAGTCCACGTGGTCACATACGTGACAGATTAGAATCTATTCCCCAAAAAGGTTATTTACATTAATCCTGTGTTTCATTTAAAAAGAAAAAAAAAAAAACAAACCCTAGCAACACGTACATCCTAGAAACTAAATAATGCACGACGATGGATGGGGGTCTGCAGAAACGTAGAGGGGCACCCCTTGGCCTACAGGTTGGGACCCGGCGGTGGCAACCAAGGCCAGGCAGGTGACATGTGGGGACGCGGTCTCCCTCAACCCATGGGGGGCGGGTCTGGGGAAGGCGGTGAGGGACAAGCTCAGGTCAGGCAGCTGGCCCACAGAAGCAGGTGGCCCTGTCTCCTAAGGAGGAATCTGCCCCAGGGCAAAGGCCAGACCCCGGAGAGTGGCCAGGTCTTCCCGTCTGGGAGTGAGCACAGTGCCAACCGGGGACCCTCCCCGAGCTGCAGCCATGACGACACTGACTCAGGATGCTGGCCCGCAAGCCCTGAGGAGATGGCCCCCCAGGGCTGCTGATGTGGGAGGAGAGAGGAAGCAGTGGGCCAGGCTGGAGGGTGGTGGCTGGCCCCCACCTGGCCTTGCCCGGTGGTGACTGGCGGCTGCTCCTGCCCAGGACCCGCATGCCTCGCACCCCACACCGCCCTCCGCGTGCTTGCAGCTGCGCTGACTCGGTCACAGATGGCTTTGGCTTCTGTGTCATCTTCCTTTGAGGGACAAAGTGCTTTCACGTGGGTCCTCAGAACAGCTCCATGAGGTAGGCAGGGCGCATGTGACCAATAGGAAAACCGAGGCACAGGTCTCTGAGAGAGTCACGGTGGCTGGGGCTGTCTGTGTGACCTCCTGGGCCCTGGGGACAGTGTGGCGGGTGAGCCCCATAGCACTTAGGCACAGGACAGACGGCAACCGGGCTCTGTAGGCCCAGCGGCATAGGGTGGGGGCGCTGCGTGCCCTCCCGTGTGCACGAGGACGCAGCTGCGGAAGGGGATGGGGAGGCACATTTGGGGGGGAGGGTCCCACGACGGGGTGGATGTGACTGCTCTCTCTGGTCCCTTCCTCCAAAGCAAGCTTTGGGGCTAGAAGCTATGTCAGGAGCCTCACCTGTACCTCCTTCCTGCAGAGTTTGACCTCTGGAAAGGAGCCTTAGGGAACCCAAGGCCCTGAGGCCCAGTGGTGGGAGCAAGACCAGCGAGGCTCACGGTCGCAGGGCCCGCTTCTGAGGATGGCTGCTGGCAGACATGTGGCACGGGCACAGGCTGCCTGAGGCGCTGGGCTCAGTGGCCAGCCTCCAACCCTGGTCCTTCTGAGCCAGGGGTCAGCCTGGTCCCCAGTGCTGTCAGAGGAGGAGTTCGGGCCATCCTGGGGAAGGTCCTCAGCCCGCAGGCAACCCTGAGGCGGGGCCACACACAAGGTCAGGCCCTGTCCTGTTCCCCAGCTAGCCCAGGGACCCCTTCCTGCCTTGGGGGAGGAAGGAAGCCGGTAGGTCACAGGTAAGGAGAGTGGGCCACCTCACTCCCCCAGGGTCATACCTGCCTGTGCCACGGGCACTGTTTTCCGAGCACAGCCTGCATGGCGCCGTGGGTGGGCTACCGCAGGGTCCCGGAGCCACAGCTGCCAACGGATGGGAACTGGTGGGCTCTTCCTGTGGACACTGGGCTGGACTCTGGCTGCAGGTCAGGGTGTCCCTTTCCTGCCGCATGGGAAGGCAGGGGGCAAGGCTACCACCCAGGGTGGGACTCAGACCCAGACCCTCACTCTAGGGGGCTTGGCGCAGAGAAGCCGGGGCTCCCTGCCTCTTCGGGGTACTCCCAGCGGTACCTACGGCTCCAGTGGGCTTGGCGCCTGTGCTCAGGCTGTGCTACCTGAGCTCTTGCTGGCCACAGAAGTGGGCGTGGGCCCAGACACCCCTCAGCCGGCAGGTGGGCCCAGGGGGCTGGGCAGGAGGAGGCGGCTGAGTGGGCTGGGGCCAACTTCGGGGCCACTGTGCTTGCCGAGTTTGGGGCAGGGGCAACCAGCAGAAGCGTAGTGACAGCTCGAGAACAGCCAGAGGGAGAGTGGCGGGGGGGGGGGCGAGGCGGGTGCTCTGGACGGGGGGGCTAGGACACGCGACAGCGACAGCGCTGGCTGGCTCCGCCCCAGCCCCCGGGGGCCGCTGGGACGTCAGAAGAGCAATGTCCCTTTGGCAGCTACCTTGTAACGTGTATTTAAAAGCATTAAAAATATCTGCTACTAGAAAACCCCCACTGCCCGCGAGGCTGGAGTTTATTGGGAACCACAAGTGGGCGGTGCTGCGGCGTCTCCCGCCTGGTGGGCGGCTGGGCCCAGGCCTGGGCTGTCTGGCCTCCAGCCTCTGGCCACCCAGCTCCGTGTCTGGGCCCGTAGGCAGCCCGTGGATCTGCGCGCTGCCCGCCTGACCCCAGCTCCCTGAGGAAGCAGTCCTGGCTTTCAGGAAGGACAGGACGCGAAGGTGAGGACCCTTCTCGCTGGGGGGGGGGCTCGGGAGGTCCTGAGGCCAAAACACACCTTTCGTGATTCTCAGAGCTCAGCGCTGTCCGCCTGACCTCCCACCCCGCTGGCACATCTGGTTATCGAGCAGGGCAGTTACCAGGCCCCGGTGGGGAGCCTCCCCGTGAGTTTCCAGGTTGAGAGCACATTCATACTTAAGACTGTTTCTCTTTGTGTTTTTAAGTGTCTCCGTAGTAAACTGAAATGTTAACAGAAAAGCAGCTGGGCCCTCCTGGCGCGCGCCGTCCAGGGCTCCGGGGTGGGGCTAGCAGGCGGACTTGGAGTGTCCGAAGATGCAGATAGGGAAGTGCTTGACGTGGGAGGACCACTGGGCCGCCAGCTGGAAGAACTTGACGTCATTCCACTCCACACCGTCGATGAGGACTGTGGGGACAGGACCGCCTGACCCATCTGCCCAGCACGCCCCAGGACAGGGCTGGGGGAGGCTGGGGGAGCCCGGGGGAGCCCCCCCCCCCCCCAGCCTCCAGCGGTGCCCAGCTTCTCCCTGACCGCGAGGACCTGCTCTTCCACAGCCCCTCCGCCCTGGCTGGGGTCTGCAAAACGGATTAAAACGCCGTGCTCTAAAAGCAGAAAAGCAACAGAGGAAGGCAGGGCAGTTCTGGACCACAGTGGTCGTCAGACTGGAGCTCCTGGAGAGAAAACCGTTCCGGGCTCCATATGCTGAATTAATTAGCTGCAGAGTATCTTCTATAAAAAGTCTGAGATACACAAATCAATCTCTTAAGAGAACAGAAAGGACTGAGAAATTATTTCTGAGAATAGAATTTAAAAAGCTCTTCTCCGCACACAAGTGCTTTATCCAAACGTGTGATACGCATTTCATGGCAAAACGAAAGCGTTTCCAGAGGTGAATTTTCAAGAACACTTCAGCCTTCCCTGGTTCACTTTCATACTTTAGACAGGACCGATGGGACCTTGGGTCAAGGACCTGACTCCCCGCGGGTTCCCCTCTGAAGGAAGGACACGTGGACAGGTGACCTCTCACGAGTCCTGAGAGCCTCCCGCCGCCCCGCCCCCTCGCCAAGCACTCACCCCTCAGCATGTTCTGCTGGTGCTTGGCCGTGCAGATCAGGCGGCTGATACCCTCGATGCACTGGCTCTTGGACTCCACATCCTTGTCCTTGGTTTTCTTGGGCAGAAACATCACTAGGAGGGAAAGGGCTGCAGGGCTCAGCCACGGCCCTCGGAGCCCGGCCTCCCCGAGCCACCCACATTCCACAGTGGCCACGGCCACCAGCCCTCCCACCCGCCCAGGTAGCCTCTGGCTGTGGCTGTGGTTGGCGCGGCCCCCAGACCCGTGGTGACCTCGGGACCTGCAGGGCTGCCCCTCCGACTACCCCGACGGTCAGCCTGCCACCCCCACCTCACCCTTCTTGTTCTTCTCCTTGGTGACCACGGTCATGGACATGGCAGGCGTGGCCACAGCCTCGCCGCTGCCGGGCAGCCTGCTGACCTGGAGAGACCGGAAGGTGCACTTGAGCGTGTTTTTGGTGGCCGGCAGGTCCTTCTTCTCCACCTCTCTCTTCCTGTCTGCGGGCGGGGCTGCTGTCCAGTAATCCACCTGCAGCCCCATCAGCTCGGCGCCGACGCCCTGGCTGCGAAAGCAGAGGGGGCCTCACTCCTCTGTCCTGGCTCGGCGGCCGGCACGGGCGAGGAGGTGCCAGCTGGCGTCCGTGCCGCTCAATGCGGGGGGGTACGACCCGCAGTGGGCGCCCAGCAGAGCGGAGCCCCGGTCCTGGAGCCCACTGTGGTCCATTCCCTGGGCTCTTGGGAGAGCCCAGTCTGGGCCTTGCGGGCGGGCACAGCGGCCGTGCTGAGGTCACCCAGGGGCGCCTGGGTCCGCCACCCGTCTGCCCTCTCAAGCCACCCCTTTGAGTCTAGAGGGCCAAGGTCAACCAGCCTCAGCTGAGGTGTGCCCCCGCCCCCCAGCCGTGGGAGCTGGCAGCAGCCCTGTGACCCTGTGACCCACGTGGGTGTGAGGACATCCTCAGACCCCTCAAGTTTTGTTTGGGTGAGTTCTACTCAAGAGAGAGCCCAGGGCGGCCGGGAGAGCTGCTGAACACCCCACGCTCTAGTCCCTACAGGGACCCACATCCAGCCACATCTTCCCCGACCCCCCCTGCCCCGTGCATGCGGAGCACCCCCCACTCACTTACTCGGTGTGGTTCCGGTCCCTGGCGCCACGAGGGCTGGGGGGGACATACCAGGCCAGGGCCTGCGCTGCCCCTACCTCACGGGGCACCCGATCCCAAGCAAGCCCGTGTCTTCCCAGAGGCTGTTCTGAGCCCACCCTCTGGCCAGACCCTCAGGCTTCCTGGCATCCCGGAGGTGCGGCCAGCGGCCGGGAGCGATTGTCCGCATTCTCTGGCCATCAGGGGTGCTCTCAGATCGGGTGGGGCGGGGCACCTGTGTGGCACGGCCACGTTTACCTGGGGGAGGACAGGCCCCCGCTCACTGACGGGGAGGAAGGCGGGGTAGGTGAGGCCTCCTTGGCCGCGGGAGACGTGGACGGCGGGGTGGACGAGAGCACGCTGGAGCCCGAGGGGGCTGCGTCATCCGAGTCACCTTTGGGAAGAAGTTGGGCAGCCTTGAGTGCCCCTGTGTCTCTGCCCCCAGGGCAGCCCCAGGGGCCGGGGAGGGCCCGTGCGGGGAGGTGGGAGACCCCGAGCTGGAGAGGAGCCGCCGGGCCTCCCACGGTGGGGCGTCCCTCCCCTTCCTGGCCCCGAGGGCAGGGAGCGTGGGGTCACCTGATGTGGCTGAGGACGGTTCCACGATTCCAACCTTCACCACCTAAAAGGCAACGGGACGCTGGCTGGCAGCAGTACCAGATCGTCGGCCAGCCCGACTGTCAGTGGCAGGGCTCCAGACGAAGGCCCAGTGCCGTCCTCCCTCCGCCGCCCGGCCACTGCGTCCTGCCCCACCCTCTCTGGGAGCTCCTGGGGTGCGGCAGTGACCCAGTTCTTCCTGTCCGCGGCACAGGACCCTCCCATGGCATGGGTGTGCTGGGGAGACTCCACAGAGCTGCGGTACCCCTCCGTGGCCATCCCGCCACCCGGGGGTAGGGGGCACAGGCTCCACACTCCGGCCCTCAGCAAACCGTGTGCATGTGTGGCCAGCCTGGCCCAGAGGTTGGTGAGACCCGGGCACTGGTATGCGGAACCCCTGCCCAGCGAGGGGCAGAGGCGGCCCTGGGGCCTGCCCCGGGCACCCGGTCAGACAGATGCCATTCCAGACGGCCGTGCGGGCCAACCAGCGCGGGAGTCAGGAGTCACGTTAAGCGGGGACTCGTGCCTCGGTTACACAACGGTGTTTTAAGTGTCCACAGGGGGGGCCTGCCCGTCACTACAGAAGGTTCCCCAAGACCGGCTGGACTCCTTCCCTCCCAGGAGGGTCGGCAGTGGCCCTGACGCCTGGCCAGGGTAAAACCACGGCCTGCTGGCCTGCTGCGCCTGGGCCCTGTCTGCCCCTGGCTCTCGCAGCAGGTGCCTGGGCCAGGGGCCACACGGGGAGGTAAGAGGCCGTGAAGCGTGGCATGGCCCGGCCGGCGCATAGGAAGTGAACTTCCCGATTCACACACACCGCAATCCCCACTGAGCAGCCTGGCGTGGAGGCAGGCCCCGTCCCACAGCTCCTGAGGGACAGAAGCATCCTTCTGCCCCTCCCGGGGCACCCACCCACAGCCGAGTCTGACACAGGCCTCGTGCCCAGTCAGTGCCGAGAATTGGCCCCTCCTCGCCTCTAGGTGAGCTGTCTGCGTGCACAGGTCAGAGAGCTCACGGCCCAGCCCTGCTCCACACAGGAAGAAAACAAGAAGCTTTAAGAGGGCTGGGGGGCAGATTTTAAGGAATCCTCTGCTCAAATTGGTGAAGAAGGTTCTGGAACTTAAAGGTAGCGCAAGCATCCCAGCAGAGAAGTACTCACCCCTACAAAGGGGATGAACTTTTGTGAAGATTCCTCGTCAGGGCTAAGAACACAAGAAACACACAGTTACTCCTCTCTCGGTGTGGCTGGCAGTGCCCGCACCACACCCACACCTGTCCCTGCAGCGGCCCGACCTCCGACCCCAGGGTCATCTCTCTGCACCTAAGGTCAAGAGGCCAGCAGGGAGCTCTATGGGAGCCCAGCTTCCTGGGGGAATCTGTTGTCCATCCCAGGTGACTGGTGCCCCGAGGGCCTGCATTCCGGCTGGGCCCCCAGACAGAGGTTTCCCACGTGTGTCCCGGGACACCCCCCCCCACCCCGCCCCGGACACTGGTCTTCCTCCAACACTGGGGGTGACCACAGCCGGGGTGTCTAGGTTTTCTCCAGATAGTCCGGGTAAAGTCCAGGGCAACTAGAGAGAGGAGACTGGGGCAGCGGCGGGTCCCAGGCCTCTGACAGAGCGACACCCCAAGAGCAGCCAGGAGGGGAGACTGAGGCTTCAGGGCCATGCTGTGGTCGGAGGCTAGCCAGCACTGGTGGCAGAGGAGGTGCCACACGGCTTCCCTGAGATCGCTGGTCACGGCCCATCCTCGGTGAAGGCAGCCATGTCCCAGGGCCCTCGGGGAGAGGAGGGCAGAAGCCAAGGGGATGTGGACCCCCTTCTGTCTTCCGTGGCCCAGGCGGGCACCTGTCCTGCCGCCCATTTCTGTACCGGGCATTTGGATGACAGGCCTCCACCTCGGGGCCTGGGCTGCAGCCTGAGTTGCTCTCCCCGGGGAGGGCTTGGCCACCAGGTGCACTTGGCCTCTAAGAGCGTCTCCTGGCCTGGGGAAGACCCACAGGGCAGGCCCAGTCCCGGGCCTCCTGTCCCTCCTGCGGCCTCCTTGCCTCTCCGGGCCATCCTCCCAGCTCTGCTTCAGTCTCACATCCCCAAATCTCAGAGCTCACCCTCAGAAAGCTGTGCCCAAGGTGCTGGCCAGAAGGGGTCCCCGGGCACAGGGCCATTCAGGAGAAGTCCCTGCAGATGGCAGGCTCTCCAGCCCGCCCATGTGGGGACAGAAGCCCGTGCCTGGCCAGCACTCTCCACTAGACGTGCACCAGGGCCAGCACGGAATGCACGCACGGCGCCCAAGGCGGTCCCGGCAGGAGCCGCTGCCCCCTCCCTGCGGCCTGGCACCCGCGTGAGGGGACAGCGGCCGGCAGGCCCCTGGGCACCACCTGGACACGGGGGCCCCCGCCCCAGCATCGCCCATCACGCCTCCGAAGGAGGCCCGGCAGACGTCTCTGGACAAAAGAACCTACAGATTCGGGCCGTCCCACTGAAATGACCAAATCCCCAGCCTTTCTGACCTAAGGGGAATAGAGTTTATCCATTTCAGAGAACAGCAATTCGAACCCTGTGCCCGGCCGGCTTTCGCATGCGAGAGGGCGCAAGACAGGGTCCTCAGGGGGTCCCCAGCCCGGTGTGGGGGAGGCTCTGCCCCACAGGGCCCCAGGACCCTCCCCACGAGCAGCACGCAGGGAAGGCAGACAGAGGCCTGCAGGGGCGGACAGGAAGCACGGCCACACAGGGATGTTGCTGGACTCTGAGAAGCCAAGCTGAGCCGCTGGGCCATGCAGACGACACTCAGCACTTGACAGGCGCCCAGCGCGACAGGGGTGACACCGGCTTGCCTAAACTCGGGACACAGACGAACACGCGTGTGCCTCTGTGGTGAGGGCCCCTGGGTCTGGCTCACGAGACCACAAAACGTGCCTCAACAGGACACTGGGGGCACAGAGCTGAGGGGTGCTGAGGACACGGGGCGCTGGGCGTTCCCTACCCCGGTGCCCTGAGGGAGCCTCCCGGGCCACACACAGCCTTTGTGGTCTGACCATAGGCCACGGACTGGGTGCTGTGTAGACCGTCCGTGCAGGTGTTCTCACAAGGGGCAAGTGGAGACAGGCCCCGAGGGCCATGCCCACCGCGCACCTGCTGCTGGTCTCCTGACCCATCTGTTCTCTGTCACCATCTGCTGACCCCCTGGTCCTGGGCTCTGAGGGTGGCCAACACACTGGGCCTTCACGGGGCTCCACCCAGGGTGTCTGGAGCCCCCACCCCAGGTGCCGGTGTCACCACTGTGACGCACAGGTGGGGGCAGAAGGCACGGGACGAGGGCCAGGGTTCCCTAAAGCCCTGGCTTGAGGCTCAGAGGAGCCAGCGTGGGAGAGACGAGACGCTGTGGCCAGGCAGCGAAGCAGGCTGCGGGCTTCTGCGGCGGTCGGCGGGCACACCGCGGCTGGCCTTTCTTTAGTCACAAAGGCTTGTTTAGCAGGACAACGTGGGGGCTCAGACCCCTCCTCCTGGTCTGTCTCGGGGTTCAGCAGGAGCGCTGCCTAGAGCCCGGTGACCCTGCCCTGGCTGGGCTTTCCCAGGAGAGAAAGAACCCAAGACCCGGGGTGGGAACAGGGTCCCAGGGGAGGGACCTGGCAGGCAGGCCGCCAGGACAGGAAAGGGGGCCCCAAATGAAATGGCAGCTCTAGGCAGGTCCCGGTGTTTGGCTCCCAACGTGCAGGTTTTCAGAGGGTGGAGCCACCTGGGGGTGGGGGGGAAGCCCTTCATTGCACATAGGGGGTCTTAGTGGTCTGGCCACCCGTCCAGTTCAGCCACAAGAGTCGGCTGGGAAACCCTCTGTGCTGTCCGCAGCCCCGGGGCCCAGGCCAGGGCGAGGCTCCGAGTGCGTGCCACCCCAGGGCAGGCCCCCCACCCTTGTGCCTGGACACCCCGCCTGCAGGATCAGCATTCATGCTGTCCTTGCGGGGGATGGGGGGAGCCCACGAGCCAGGTTCACAAATACACTGAGCCGATAAGGAGGCCCGCATGCGGCCGATGTGGCATCAGTGGACAGTGTCTCGTGGTGGTACCCCATGCACCTGCCTCTAATTTGAGAGGTGGGGCCAGCGTGGCTTCAGAAACACAGACGCTCACTGAGGGGCTAAACGTGGCCACGTCTTCAGCTCAGACTCTGGACTGAAACGGACAGAGGAAAGCCTGTCCAGCCCGATGTCTTGGTTCCTTCAACCGGGTGGGGGCCCGAGAGCAAAGTCCTGACCGGGGTTGGGGCGGCCACCTGCCTGCTGCCCAGCTGGGGGGCCCTGCCTGGCAAGGCACCGCCCCTCCCCGGCCCACAGAGAGGTGGCTGGAGGGTAAGTGATGCACCCCACCTGCTCACGCTGCTAAACAGCCCTAAAGACCAGCCTGGGGACAGGGGACGGGGTGCAGACCCAGGGACAGCGGTACCTGAGGGTAAAGTCAAAATGAAAGTTCTTTTTCCTTTTCAGAAAGCCACCAAGAGAGAAAACACAGACACGTTACTGTGCTGAGGGACAGGACGTGCCTGCAGGTGCAGCTTGGGGACGGCACGGCCCTCGCTCAGGAAGAGCCGGAGCTGCGGGCGGACCCCTCGGGAGGGCCGTCCCGCGCCCCTCGGACACCGGCAGAGACGCTGCGGTCTGCGGGGCCCGCCCTGCAGCCCACCTCCCCACCTCCCGGGCCCTGGCCCTCGCCCACTTGGGCCTGGCAGCCAGACCTCTGCCCGCCCTCAGCCCCAGCGCCCGCTGCTGCCCGGCGTCCTGCCCCGGGGCAGGGTGAGAACCGTCTGCCGGCCGGGAAGCCGGGCAGTCGAAGGAGCCTGTGCCTGTGTTCCAGCAAGCAGGTCGCTGCTAGGGCTGGGCGGCGTGACTGCCGCCTCTGACCCTTCACGGTGAGAAATTCCAACATACGAGATGGAAAACACCAGACTGCCTTCTTCTGACCGATACGGAGGAGGGCCTGGGGCTGCCGGGCCCACCCGAGGCCTCCCCCAAGCCCAGCCGGGTTTGTCCCTGAAGGCCACCCCGAGGAGCCCCGGGCGTGCTGCCCGGGGGGCCGAGAGCCGCAGCCACGGCGGCCCGTGTCTGCGGCGTGGAGCCGGGTGCACCGGTACCCACCCTCCGCCTCCAGCCCCGGCCACGGCCTGCCCGGCCCGGGGCCCCACGAGGTACCTCTTCTGCTTGTAGGTCAGCATGGCCTCCGCGATGGGCAACTGGTGGGCGCAGTTGGCACCCGCGATGTACTGCGTGATCCTCGACACGATGTCCGGCGTGTCCTGCGCTGCAGGAGGAAGCCGGGCAGGGTCCGTGGGGTGCCGCGCCTCTCCCCCCGCTCCACCTGTCTGCCCCGGGCCCGGCCCAGGAGCAGTGGCCATGCTGAGGGCGCCAGAGGGGGCCCTCTGCCCTCCCCGCTCAAGGGGTCCCGGGCAAGGGCAGCAAGGCCGCTCCAGGTCCCCAGGAGCCCCCGCCCCGGGCCCCGGTGGACAGAGCAGGGCACCCAGCTGCTTCTGACAGAGGCGCGGCGGGGGCGGGGAGGCCTCGCGGCCTCACCCGCCAGCTCACCCTCACCCCGGGCCTCACCGGCGCTCTGGGCCTCCAGCTTGTTGAACAGGTCTTTCCAGGCCAGGTCCTGGAAGAAGTTGTTGTAGCGGTAGTCCACGGAGCCCAGGTACCTGGCCACGGGGTGGGAGCCTGCGAGCCACGGGGTGTGTGTGGGGGGGGGGGGGGAGGTCAGGCCACGGAGTCTGCGGCCTCCACCCGGACAGACGTGCCGTGCGGCCCCACCAGAGCCCTCCCCACGGGCCAGGGGGCGTCCTGCAGACCACAAGCGGGGCTCGGGCGCCAATGAGTCTCCCCCCAGGATCCAGCACTTTCCGACGCGCTGACGCTTACGGATTTGGTCATAAAACGAAATCGCGTAAGCAAAAACGAAGAGTGCGGTCACCCAGGGTTTGATGACGTAAAAGGCCTCGTGACCACCCCCACCCTATCTGTGACGACAGCATCGCGCGAGGCGCGTGCGGGGCCGGCACGAGAGGGGCGCGTGTGGCGCATCGCCCCCCACGGCGTCCGCGAGCCCCCCACCCAGCGGGACGATGAGGACCCAGCCCGCCCGCGAGCCCCTCACCCAGCGGGATGATGAGGAAGCGCATGTAGCCCAGCCAGTCGGGCGTCTTGTGGGACAGCTGCTCCACGAAGAGCCGCAGCACGGCGCTGAGGTAATGCTGCGCGCCCGCCACGGCGATCTTCACGGGGGTCGGGGGCTGGGAGTTGCAGTTGCAGCTGAGGCCCCGAGGGCAGGACACAGAGGGGACAGAGGCCTCAGGGCGCCGTCCCCGCTGCCAGGACCACCCCGCTGCGCCCGAGGGGTGTCCCCAGGGCCCCGGGCACACACCGCTCAGGACGAAGGGAGCACCGTGCCCCCTGCGCCCCGGGGGGGGGGGGGCGACACCCAGGACCCCCAGACAGCAGGAGCACCGTGCCCCCTGCGCCCCGGGGGGGGGGGGGCCGACACCCAGGACCCCCAGACAGCAGGAGCACCGTGCCCCCTGGGCGGGGGGGGGGGGGGGGGGCCTGCTGGCCACACCCAGGAGGCCCCCGACGGTGGGTCTCTGCCAGGAGCCCCCCTGCACCGCAGGAACTCCCACCAGCGCCCAGATCTGGACAGAGGATGGGGCCGTGGGGAGCCTGTGGGCGGGCACATCTGGAACCCGCCCGCAGCCCCCAGGGCAGAGCCACAGGCAAGGCTGGGGCGCAGGGACCCCGACAGACACCCGGCTGCCACACGTGTGGCAGCTGGACTCACTATCTCTGTATCCGAGAGACGATGGTGCTGAAGGCCGCCTGCACGTCAGCCGCGGAGCACGTGCACACCACGGGGAGCGCGTGTCTCTGCAGGACTTCCGACAGGAACTGGGAGCGAGGGGCGGGCGGAGCCTCAGAGCTCCACCCACACTCGCTGTCAGCTCCACCCCTCGCAAGGACTGGGGACATGCTCTCCGCCCCCGCAGGGAGGACACCCCCGCCCCCCGCCCCCCCCCCCCCCCCCCCGAAAGGACAGCGCCCCTCCCCACCTGCCCCTGCCAGTCGGAGGTGTTGACGAGAATGATGTTTTCAGGTAGCTGGTCGTCAGAAATGAGGATGTGGTTTAGCTGGTCGTACACGGTCTTCCTGGGGATCTGCAGACACAGGCCCGTCCACACCAGGTGGGAAGGGCGCCGCGTCCCGTCGCCCGCCCAGCTGACCCCTGCCCCAGCGGCCACCCGGGAAGGGGGAGGAAGGACAGCCCGGTCCCGTTCCTGCTCAGGAACCTGGCTCTGCTCTGGACAGAGGTCACTGGGCTGTAGACACCGCGGGTCGGTCAGATCCCGCCCTCGAGCTGCCCGGCCCGGGGGGGTCGGAGGTGTCCGTGGCCTCTCCTGGAGACGCACCTGCAGCTGGCTCCTCGTGTCCGGGCAGCGCTCGTTGTCCAGGCTGTTGGCCCGCTCGTTCTGTGGCCGGGCCGGCTGCCGCTCCTTCAGGGATGTGCTGCGGCCCCGGCGGCCAGCCTGCTTCACCTCGGACCTGTGGGGGACCAGGACAGGCTGGGGCAGGCCCACGCGCTCACTGCCCAGGGAAGGGGGCTCTCAGCGGTGGGACTGTGGTGGATTCACGTGGGGCGGGTGGCGGGCGAGGGGCTCATCTGTGGGGTGAGTGTGGAGGCCACGAGCACACACGCACGTGCTTTAAACCCGGCATGAGGCCCGATTAAACGTGTGCAAGCAGAGAAGGGGTGGGGGCACCACAGCAGCCCCGCTGTCCCTCCGGGGCCTGGCCGCCCTGCAGAGGGACGTCCTGGGGTGGGAACGGGGGTTCTGGCCGTGGTGCAGGCACAAGGCCGACCGCGGCTGGGAGTTCGGCTAGGTGCCCAAGGTGAGGAAGGGCACATCACAGGGAGGGGCACAGAGACGACCCCCAGACTGACCAAGGTGGTGGGGGGGGGCAGGTGAGACAGGCTGTGAGAGTGTCTTCCCATGCAAAGCTGCAACTCAGACCCCCACTTCGATGGCTCTGAGAGGCAGGGTCCAGGCCCCCCCCCCCCCCGGGGCTCCAGTGTTGGACCTGGAGCCACTACATGGGGGCTCCTGAGCTTGATGGCACTGGGCACCCCCTCCCACACCGGCATCTGGTGTCACACAGGTCCACGAGGTACAGGTGGCAGAAAACGTGAGACGGCCACAGGAACCACACCTCAGCCCCAGCAGGACTGCTGGCTGCAGACAGGGTGCAAGGGGTCCACTGTGGACCCCCGGGTGGGCCGAGATCTCTGTGCTTCTAAGTGACTCTCATCTGGTCAGACGGGGCCCTGCCCACCACACCAGCCCACGTGGGCAATGCAATGCCCGGCCAACGGCCTCCCCAGGGCATGCTGTCACCTGGTGGAGGGGATGACGAGGGACTCCGTCTTGGTGATCCGCCCGCTGGGCGGCAGCTTCTCGGTGAACATGTCCAGGGCGGAGGTCTCCACCTCCGGGCTGTCCTCCGGCTGTGCAGGCTGCTCCCCAGGGGCGGGGGTGCTCTGATGTGCAGAGAAGGAGGCTCGTTGGGAATGCGCACCCTGTGGGGGCCTCCCGAGGGCCGGCCTCACACTCGGCAAGTCCCTGGTTTGGGTGGAGGTGTCTGGGCCTTTTTTGGGTTCGCAACTTTCTGCACATGGTATGGACACGCTGGCCTGGGGAGCCGAGCTGACCCCCACATCCAACCACAGGGCTCCTGGTCTCAGCTGCTGGGGAGACCAGCACCAAACCTCCTCCAAATCTCCCTAAAACCTGCCCTCTGGTCCCAGACATCTTCCTTGAAAACCTCCATGAGAGAACAGGGGCCAGAACCCAGCGTTCACAGTGTCTATGCTGACAGCAAAGCAGGGGGACACCCACTGTCCCCAGTGATCTGGGGGGTCCTGACCGTCCCCTGAGGGTAGAGGTGAATCCAGGGGGCCCTGATTGTCACCCAGGATCGAAGCAAATCAGGGGAACCCTGACTGATCCTCTGCCTGGGGATAAATCCAGGAGAGTCCTGAAAGTCCCCTGAGATGGGGGTGAATCCAGGGGATCCCTGAGCATCCCCCAGGGTGGGGGTGAATCCAGGGATCCCTGACCATCCCCCAGGGTGGGGGTGAATCCAGGGGAGCCCCGACCATCCCCCAGGGTGGGGGTGAATCCAGAGGAGCCCCGACCATCCCCCAGGGTGGGGGTGAATCCAGGGGAGGCTTGACCATCCCCCAGGGTGGGGGTGAATCCAGGGGAGCCCCGACCATCTCCCAGGGTGGGGGTGAATCCAGGGGAGCCCCGACCATCCCCCAGGGTGGGGGTGAATCCAGGGATCCCTGACCATCCCCCAGAGTGGGGGTGAATCCAGGGGATCCCTGAGCATCCCCCAGGGTGGGGGTGAATCTGGGGAGCCCCGACCATCCCCCAGGGTGGGGGTGAATCCAGGGGAGCCCCGACCATCCCTCAGGGTGGGGGTGAATCCAGGGGAGCCCCGACCATCCCCCAGGGTGGGGGTGAATCCAGGGGAGCCCCGACCATCCCCCAGGGTGGGGGTGAATCCAGGGAAGCCCCGACCATCTCCCAGGGTGGGGGTGAATCCAGGGGAGCCCCGACCATCCCCCAGGGTGGGGGTGAATCCAGGGGAGCCCCGACCATCCCCCAGGGTGGGGGTGAATCCAGGGGAGCCCCGACCATCCCCCAGGGTGGGGGTGAATCCAGGGGAGCCCCGACCATCCCCCAGGGTAGGGGTAAATCCAGGGATCCCTGACCATCCCCCAGGGTGGGGGTGAATCCAGGGGAGCCCCGACCATCCCCCAGGGTAGGGGTAAATCCAAGGATCCCTGACCATCCCCCAGGGTGGGGGTGAATCCAGGGGAACCCTGGCCATCCCCCAGGGTGGGGGTGAATCCAAGGGGCCCTGACCACACCCTGGGGTGTAAGGTAAGGACCTGAGTGTCGAGCCCTGCCCCGCGGGCTCAGACCCCTAGAGACAGTGTGTTGGTGGACTCTGTGCTTGCACAAACGAACGTGCTCTGGGCCTGCTCACGTGGGTCACCGTGTCAGAGACGCTGTCACTCGGCTGCTTGACTCCCAGGGCCCGGGTCTTCTCGGGCACATCAGCCTGTGTGGACCAGATGGGAATCAGGGCATATTTAATGGTGGGCACGGAGGCTGGCTCACCTCTGGCCAGGGGGATCTGGGATTGGGGGGCAGCCTGGGAAGACTGGCCAGGGCTTCCTTAGACTGAAGGCTCAGGTCACCCCGTGACAGTCACCTGGCATCAGGCAGGGAGATTCCAGCCACACGCAGACCCAGGAGCACGGTTAGCTCTGGGATGGTCTGACACTGGTGTGTAAGCAACACCCTGAGGGATCAGAGACGGGAAACCCTGGAAGGCCCACCCGCAGTCTGTGCTCCCATCAAGGGTGGGCACTGCCACGTCCAGCCTGCTCACCGGACTCGGGGGCTCCTTGTGGCTCCGGACGCTGTGGACGCTCCCGATTTCCGTCTGCGAGCTGGAGTGTGACAGCCCTTCGAAGTAGGGCCTGGGCGTGGGGACGGAGACCGGTCACCCTCCAGGACCCTCCCCAGGCTGAAGGCTCAGCCACTGTGCCCTGGGGTCTGGCGGCCACACAGGGCTGGGATGGGGCAAGGGAACCACAGCCCAGGAGAGGTTGCCCTGCGGCCCACATCAGCTCCTCCACTGGCTCTGACACCCACAGCCCAGGACCTCGCCCCCGAGCCCCGCCCCCTCCTGGCCCGACACCCACAGCCCAGGACCTCGCCCCCGAGCCCCGCCCCCTCCTGGCCCGACACCCACAGCCCAGGACCTCGCCCCCGAGCCCCGCCCCCTCCTGGCCCGACACCCACAGCCCAGGACCTCGCCCCCGAGCCCCGCCCCCTCCTGGCCCGACACCCACAGCCCAGGACCTCGCCCCCGAGCCCCGCCCTCTCCTGGCCCGACACCCACAGCCCAGGACCTCATCCCTGGTCCTGCCCTGCCCCCTCCTGGCCTGCACCCAGGCTGCACCCAGCAGTTCTGTTGGAGGGCCAGCAGGCCAGCCAGGGGACCTCAGGCTCCTCGGCCAGCTGGCAGGAACACAGGCTCAACAGTGCAATGACGGTGGGGTCAGCAGGATCTAGCAACCCCAGGCAGACCAGGCCAAGTACCTTGTCCCCAGCAGACAGCTGGGGAGAGGGTGGGGGGACTCATAGATTCGAAGAGACTTAGAAGCCTTTCAAGCTGATACGGTGGACAGGGGGCACATGGTCTGATGCCAAAGCCACCAGGGAGAGAGAAATGTGGGAGTGAGGGCAGAAACAGTGCCGAGATGTCCACGCAGACTCCCAGAACTGTGAGCACCAGCTGCCAGTGACCTGGAGGTGGCCTGGGTCAGCCAGCGGCCGACAGGAGCAGGGCCTGTCCCAGCGGACGGGGGCAAAGCCCAAGGGGCCTCGGGAGGTGGGTGGGCAGCAGGCAAGAAGCCGGGCCCCTGGAGCCACAGTGAAGGCCAGAGGCGGACACCTGAACCAGAGCCCGCAGATGCCACAGGCGCACCGACAGTAGGACAACCAGAGGCTCAGCAGCTGCACAGAAAGCCCACCCTCCCCCCATGTGCGCGTCTCCCTCCAACCGACTTCCACCACCATGTGAAAAACAAAACCAGGAGGCCATGGGGGCTCTGGACTGCCACGTGGCCCCCTCTTGGCAGCCTGCCCGGACCCCACAGTGATGCCCCCAAGACGGGCCACATGCACTCCTGCCCTCCCCTGCCCCAGCCAGGCAGATGCCCTGCTCCTTGGGGACATGCCCACTCCCCTCCCCTGCGCACAGGGAAGCCCTGCGGTCCCAGCAGCCCGTCTCCCCATTGCACAGAAGGGCCTCTCCTGTGATGGTCGCCTCAGCCCGGCTGGGACCTCAGGAAGACCCCTGAGCACCCTCCACACGCAGGGCCCCTGCCCCTCCATCCCTGACCCTGCAAGGCCTCCAAACTGGGCCTCCAAACTGGTCTCCTGTCTTCATGCTCCCAAGCGCATTCCAGAGAGATCCCTCCAGAACACAGGCTCCCCGTCCCACCCCGCCACAGCCTGCGTCCCCTGCCACATGTGGGGGGCCACGGGGTGCTCACCTGGGGTTCCACAGAGATCCCTCCAGAATACAGCCTCCCCATCCACCCCCCGCCACAGCCTGCGCCCCCTGCCACACCTGGGGGCCACGGGGTGCTCACCTGAGCTTTGGTTTGGGGGTGCTGAGGACACTGTCATCGTCCTCCAGGTCAGGGCCGCTGTCACTGGGGTTCTCCATGTCCAGCGTGTCATACAGAAGGTCCAG
The DNA here is from genome assembly GCF_046562875.1 of Panthera onca. Lineage (NCBI taxonomy): Eukaryota > Metazoa > Chordata > Mammalia > Carnivora > Felidae > Panthera > Panthera onca. Next base: position 145,849,333 of record NC_138344.1, on the reverse strand, counting down.
GTCCTCCTCCGCCTCGGGGACACGCTCTGCAGGGTCCTGCTCTGAGTCCAGGACCTACGATGACGTCAGACGTGTGAGCGCACGCACGAGGGGTGGGTGGGGGTCCCCTCGGCAGGACAGGTGGGAAAAGGACGCAGAGCCGCCGAGCACCCTTTGTCCAGCAGGTGCCAGAAGCCCAGCTGTGCCGGACGCTGGGGTGACCCCTGGGGCCTCCAGTCACGGGGTGCCGGCACGGCTGGGCCACTCCTCCCCCCGTGACTCAAGCTTCCACACAGAAGTGTGCAGCTGGCACAGGCCAGCACCACAGCCACACGGGAGATGTTCCCTCCCCAGGGCCTCCCTGGCCTCTCACTGTCCCCTCTCCTCCTCCTCAGGCACCCACTGAACCGACTTCTGTCCTGTGCGTCCGTCCTCTTCCGGAACGTCAAGGAGGTGGAGCCACACGGAGAGCGGCCCTCTGCGGCCCTCTCACTCGGCGCGGCGCGGTAAGACCCGTCTGCGCTGTGTCTGCCCGCAGCGAGGCCTCGCCACCGCCCGCGCCGTCCGCGGTCTAGCCACCGCCAGGGGGTGGACGTTCTGGGGTTTGCCGCTGTAGACGAAGCTTCTGTGACCGCTGAGTCTGCGTGGACGCGCCCGGGTCTCTCGTAGGTAAACGCCAAGAATGCCATCGCTGGTGGAATAGCCCGGAGGAAGGCCTGCCGCACACCCCCGCCAGCGTCTCCTGCTCCGCTCGAAGCCGCAGCTGCCGGCGGGTGTCGCGTGGGGGTCGGTGAGGTTCTCGCTTGCGCCTCCAGGACGCCTCGTGACGCCGGGCACCTTCTCGTGGGTCTGCTGGCTGTTTATGTATCTTCTTCGGAGAAATCGTCTCGTCAGACCCTCTGACCAACTGTTACGCTGGACGATTAATTTCTTACCCGTGTCGTCTTCGTATTTGGGGTTGTACGTTTTCCATCTTCTGGGTACTGGTCTCTTATGGGATCTACGATTTGTAAAGCCCTTCCATCTTATGGCCACCATTTCATCTTCTGGAGGGTTGTTCGGAGCACATGACTTTTATGTTTTGATGGGGTCTGACCCCTGGTTTTCTCTTTGGCTCCCGTGCTTCTGTGTCCTACCGCCAAGACCACTCCTCTGTTTTCTCCTAAGACTGCCACAGTGTAAGTTCTTATACTTAGGTCTTCGGTCCATTTTGAGTTGGTGTTTGTACGTGGTGTGAGGTAAGGGTCCAACTTCACCCTTCAGCACTTGGAAATCTAGCGGTACCATCGCTATTTGCCGAAAAGCCTATTCCCCCCTATCGGGTGGTCTTGGCATCCTTGCCAGAAATCAATTGACCACAAATAGAAGGATTCAGGGCGCCCGGGGGGGCTCGGTCGGTTGAGCGTCCGACTTCGCCTCAGGTCACGATCTCCTGGTCTGTGAGTTCGAGCCCCGCGTCGGGCTCCGTGCTGACGGCTCGGAGCCCGGAGCCTGCTTCGGATTCTGTGTCTCCCTCTCTCTCTCTGCCCCTCCCCCACTCACGCTCTGTCCTTCTCTCGCTCAAAAATAAATAAATGTTAAAAAAAATTTAAATGGATTCACTTCCGGTCTCGCTGATCGTACGGTCTTGATTCCATACCTCTTCCTGAGTTTTGAAATGAGAAAGCATCGTTCCTTCAATTTCGTTCTTTTTAACGATCGCTTATTCTGTTTGTTCCGGGTCCCTTGCGTTTCCATGTAAGTTTTAGGACTCGCTGGTCTACCAACAGGCAGCTGGGGATTTGACGGGGACCCTCCCGAATCTGTGGAGCGATCTGGAGAACCCGATTCCAGTGCCTGCGTCGGAGAGCAGCTGACCTCCCGGAGCTTCACATGTGTGGACGGGTGGCCATCGCCCTCGGTTCTGTCACAACCACGTGTGCCAGTGACACCTGGGACACTTACCTGCCACCTCTCCTGGGTAGATCCAGAACCTGTGGACTAGCTTTCCTCTGCCCACACGAAGGTAAAACCAAAGCATTTTTCTTCTGGTTATAAAAGTGAGCAAACCCATCACCACGCACTTGGGGCGGCAAACAGCTAAGAGAGGGAGCTCCAGTGCCACGGCGCGTCCGCGGTGGGGGGCGGGTGTGTGGCGATGGGGCCCACAGAAGCTAGTCTCTGCTCAACTCTGCAAACCTGAAGCTGCTCTAAACATAGTCGGCTTAGAAGCAACAGGAAACACAGAACTCATGGTCACAGCCCGAATGACGTCCAGCCTCCCTCCTGGTCTGTTCCCTGGGTTGTGATTCGAGAGACACATAGGCAGCCGCTGCTCGACCCCCGAGGTATCACGGGAGCCCAGGACGGTCAGAGGCAGAGCCAGGATGTGGCCCGGGTGCCCCCAGAGCCCTCGCCTCATCAGGACACCCCGCCGTGGGCCTGGGGGGCAGGCAGGATCTCACTCACCTCATCTGACACTTTAAACCTTCGCAGCAAGGCCACGACCTTCTGCTTGAAGTTTTGTTGCTGCAAGGCAAGTGGGACAGAATCAGAACCGAAGGGGGTGGGTTCCCCGCGAAGGACACAGCGGGCTGCCAGGGGCAGCCGGCAGGAGAGAGGTGCCTGGCGCACAGTCTGTACGGGCTCCCGCGAGCGCGGCTCTCGCCCGCCAACAGCACTGACCCTTCGCAAGCATTAAGAACCACAGCCGCACCGGACTTAGTAACAGACCCAGGAGGGGCGCGGGGAGGGCGTGTGCCGTCCCTGTGGCTCTTCCCTCGGCCTCCTGTGGCTGGCCCCTTGCCACGGCACCGCCTCCCTCCTGTAGGACCCAGGGGTGGGCACGGGCTGGGCAGGGGGGGCAGCGAGGGCTCAGCAGAGACCCCAAGCTCCCTGTGTGCCCAGCGCTGCGCTGGGCCTCAGAGTCCAAGCTCCGGCCACGACTGAGGCAGCCACCCTCAAGGGGAGCCACGCTCCCTTGCACGGACACCCAGTGTAAACAGAGGCTCACACAGGTGCTGCCGTGCCCCCAGCCGGGGCCTCCAGAGGAGGTGGGGAGGTGTCTGGGCTTGTGCCCCGTGGCCTTTTACCCGGTGTCCACCCACCGTGCTGGGGGGCCTCAGCCCACGTGCAGCAGCGGCTTGGCTCTGGGAGCTCTCCCCGGGGTGGGCGTCCTGTGACGGGCCTCCATCTCCGTCTGGAGCTCCCCCCACCCGCCTACAGGCCTGCCCAGGCCCCAGGGCCTCTGTGCTGGGCGGACCCAGAGGCTGAACAGAAACAAGGGACTGGCCTCACTCAGGGAAGGGGACAGCCTCCCAGCTCTGTTCCTCTGCTCTTGGAGTGGCCTGAGCAGGACGGGGGTAGCCCTGCCTCCTCCCCTGCCCCCAGGGCCAGGAGCCACTGGCCCCCCAGGGTGAGCTCCAGGACCCCCTGCCAGAGAATAAAGAACAATGGGCGGCTCCTGGAGTCATGGCCTGGGCCTCAGGGTAAGCCAGCAGAGCCAGATCAGGGGGACCCGGACGGCGCCTCACCTCCCGACCCCCCACCCAGGGCCCCCCAACCCCGACCCCCCCCACCCTGCCCCAGTGTTAGTAAAACCAGTTTCCACCGACCCTGGTCATGGACGCCGTTCTTACTATCGATCGCCGCTGCTTCTTGGGCTTGCCCACATCGAAGTCCTCCTCGTCCAAGTCCTGGGGAGACACGGAGCCCCGGGCTGGGAGGACTGCCCTCCCCCCCCCCCCCCCCCCCGCTTCCCCTCCCAGTGCCTCCCGCACGCGGGCCCCTCAGGAGGGTCCAGGGCTGTCTGCCGGGGGCTGTGCGGCTGCGGGGAGCCCTGAGGCCACATCTCCCAGGTGGCCGCACGTCCCGCACACCAGGCCTCAGGTTACCTGCCCTTGCACGGCATCGTCACTGGCCTCCTGCTCAGAGGAGAAGCTCTCATACTCCTCCTCAGAGTAGTTATCTACGGAACGAGCAAATGGAACAGGGAGTGCCTTGAGATTCCGACCGGTGTCCCGGCAATGAGGCAGCAGCCAGAGGACCGGGCCCTGGGCACCCGCAGCCCCCACGGGCACTTCCAGGTGGGGGCAGGGCCGCACCTCCCGGCTCCCACAGCGGCCCCCGTGGGCCTCAGACACTTCAGCCTGGATCTCGTGCCTGACTGGCTCCCCCATGTGCCCTCCCACACCTCAGGGGAACAGTGGCCCCATCATGACGGTGGCAACAGCCACGCCAGGATCTGTGCCAGACTCCAGAAGGCATCGTGATCAACCCTGTGACCTCCTGCTGAGCTTGCAGCTGTGGGGCGCAGGGACGGGACATGTGGCACGGGGTGCGGGGCGCAGGGATGGGACGCGCGGGACACGGGGTGCGGGGTGCGGGGATGGGACGCGGGACACGGGGTGCGGGGCGCGGGGACGGGACGCGGGACACGGGGTGTATAGGGCGCGGGGATGGGACCCCCAGCCTAGGTTCCCAGAGCAGGCACGATGTTGCCGTGAGGGTGCAGTCCAGAGGGAAACCCACAAACCCTCTCAGCCCCCCGCCCCGCCTTCTCAAACCCGGCAGGACAGGAAGGCAGACACACCTGTGGACTTGGCTTTGGGCCCAGCCTGCATGGCACTGTCCTCGTGGTCAATGGGCTGGCTGGACAGGGAGAAGATCCAGATCTCGGCCACCTTCACGGAGGCCTCCTTGACGCTGCTGCAGAGGCTCAGGACCTGGCCGCCCTCGGAAGGGTGCTGCATCACCTGGGGGTAGGGCAGGGCTGGGCGCTAGAAAGCGCACCGGGCAGCGCCACTTTCCGGGTGCACGTGAGCAACGGCACGCGGCAGGCAAGAGACACAGCCGTGGGGCAGCCTGACAAGGGGAGGCACGGGACACGGGTGTGGGGGCCGCGGGAGGCCACTGGCCAAGAACGGGGGGGGGGGGGGGGTGGATCGGCACTAGGCTCTGCCACTGGGGACTGGAGGCTGTCAGAGAGGGGAGGGGCTTGGCTGCAGCGAATAGCGTGTGAGGCTGTGGCTGTGGGCCACCAACCCCGGAGACCCAAGTCCAGGGGCCTGTGTCTGTGGGGGACCAAGGAGGACCGGCCAGCAGCGTGGGCCGGGGGTCTCGTGTGGCAAAGCCAACGCCCGCGAGGCTGGCCCACCTGGCCGGTGAGTCCTTAGAGCCATTCCGGTCGGGAGAAATTTCCATTAGACCAGGGAGAGGGGCACTGCCTCCGCGCACCCCGTGCGCCAGCCCGGGTGAAAGCCTGCGCCCCACACCCGTCCCTCAACCCAGTACCGCCACTGTCCGAGCCCCGCATGGGGGTCCCGGGCCAGATGAGAAGGGCCGAGGGGCACGGGGTCAGGCTGGTCAACCCACTCACACGTGGCGCCCTGCCCTGCCCTGCCCCAGGCGGGCACCAGCACAGCTCTGTGTGGGCACCAAAGTGGCCTGGACAGCCCGGACCGCCACCCCATGACGGTGGAGGCCCCACGGCACAAGAGACACCAGGGCCCGCCCCACAGCTCCCAGAGGCCCGGGCTCCTGAGCCCCACACCTGCCACACCTGGGACGCCAGGTCCCCCAGGACAAGGTGGCGTCGGGCAGTCGGGTTCCATTCTGACCAACAGCGCTTGTTTCCAAGGGAGCTTCCTGACGTTCAGGTCACCCCCTGACCCAGAGCATGCGCGTGCCACCCTCCCGGGCAGTGCCGGCAGAAGGGAGCGGGGCTGTCCCGGGAGGGAGCAGCTGGGGTGGGGGCACCCGCAGGGACGCTCTTTCCGGGAGGCCGCAGGACGGACCCACGCCGGGCCAGGATCTACCCTCGGCCAGAGAGCAGCCGTCACAGCAGAGCCCAGCCACACAGGCCGTCGGGTCGGGGCGCCCGGGGGGGGGGGGGGGGGCAGCCGGCTGAGCGGGGACGCGCTCACCTCGGCCATGTTGATGGAGCCCGCCGCCAGCGTCTTGTAGCCCAAGATGGTCCGGTTTTTGTACCGCTTTCTCCGCTGCAGCATGATCTGGAGCTTGTTGCCTTCTCTTTTCAAGAAATGAGGGTACTGCAGAGAAGGGAAGTCACGGCTGCCCTATGTGCCAGCCGCCACTCCTCGCTGGGCCACCGTGGGCCTCAGTCCGGGACACGCTAAGAGCCGCCGCTGGCAGGTGTGAGAGGACTGCCAGGGTCTCTGGGCAATCAGCGGGGCGGTGGCCACCCAGCACAGCTGCCCACGACGCAGACTGCAGAGGGCGTGGGCCCGTGAGTGGTGCTGGTCCAGGCTGCCGTGCAGAGCACGCCAGGGGCTGCCACAACAACAGGGCTCACGTGCGAGGAGCACAGGCCACACCCCTGCACGCGGCTGTCCAGACCGCAGAGCCGTGCACTTACGAGGGTGAACAGCTCTCTGATAAAACTGGCCCCCGAAAAAACTCAACACATAACCCAGAAGGTCCCGTGGTGGCGTCAGAATTAGGGTCACGTGCACAGCCAGGCAGGCCCGGGGGGGCCGGCGGGAGGCAGGGGCCAGCGGGGTTGTCGCCGGCCTCACTCAACCACAGCCCTCTGCGACACACTCACCAGGAGAGAAGGTTTTCAACGGGACGTGAGCTGACGCCCACACGGTATTCATCTTTAAAGCGAGTGTGTTAACAGGACAGCAGCACCCCCTTAAAACAACCCCCCAGAGAGAGAGGAAGGCAGGAGAGCAGCTGTGCAGGCCGGCCCTCGGTGGGGGGGGGAGGCGCCAGGGCAGGGGTTCTGGTTCTCGCTGGGGGGGCCCGTGCCGCGGTCGCACCAAACCCAGCATACTTCACGGGGGTCTGAACTTGCAGCACTGAGGGTCCATATGTTCCCCCCACCTCTTCTAAACACTGGAACAAAATAGTCTTTTTAAAAAGGTTTTCTTTCTTCATCTAAGGGATCTCTACACCCAGCGTGGGGCTCGAACGCACAACCTCCACCGACTGATCCAGTCGGGGGCCCCCCAAACGGCCTTTTGAGGGTGAGTCTAGGCCTCACTACGTTCTCTTCACGGCAGGAACAGGAGGGAAAGCTCGATCTGACAAAGCACACGCTCTTCTAAGGCTCTGGCTGAGCCCGAGGGGAGGACAGGCCCACCTGCAGGGAGAAGGTCAGCGCCAGGTCGGTCTCCACTTGTCCACTGGGGGGCAGCACGATCTCGTGGGACCGCAGGATCCGTTTGGAGCCCTGGGACACAACAGGACAGCTTCTCACTCACAAGAGGAAACTGGCTAAGGACGTCACGTCGGCTCCCCGAAAACACTCGGGATGAAAAGCCACAGGTCGGAGGGGGGACGGCACAAGCTCACGGGATTCCCAAAGGCACCGTTGGGGAGACTTCTCAAGAGTCTTAAATATGTCCACGTCCTTGACCCTCCAAGTCCTCCTGTAGCTGACCAAGAATGGTCCCTGCCACACCTCATGTGACTACCAAAATGCCGCAGCGGGGTCAGGGGGTAAATGGACGGCACCCATTCAGGTGTGTGAGATGCCAAGCATTTCTGAGGGGTGACTGCCTCCCCAGAAAACAAAATGTGGTACAAGGTGTAATAATTAACACACGGCAGCGCCATCACTGGGACCAGATGAGAAGTCTAGAAACACAACTGAAAATACATACATAGATGCACAAAACACAAACTCAGTGTATGATGAGCTCTCAGGTCACTAGGAAAAACTAATCACTAAATACCTGTGGTAAGAAAATAACAAGTCATTTGTACAAAACATACAGGTCTTTACCTCAAGTCCTCTACCAAAATAAACCCCAAAGGCATTAAAGATGTTTCTCACAGTACTGTTTTAAAAGTGACTGTCCTAGGGGCGCCTGGTGGCTCAGCTGGTTAAGCGAGCAACTTCGGCTCAAGTCGTGATCTCACGGTTTGTGAGTTCAAGCCCCATGTCGGGCTCTGTGCCAACAGCTTGGAGCCTGGAGCCTGCTTCGGATTCTGTGCCTCCCCCGCGCTCTCTCTCTCTCTCTCTCAAATAAACATTAAAAAAATTGTTTTCTTTAATTTTTTTAACAGTTCATTTATTTTTAAATGTTTGTTTATGTTTGAGAGAGAAACAGAGACAGAGCATGAGTAGGGGAAGAGCAGAGAGAGAGGGAGACACAGAATCTAAAGCAGGCTCCAGGCTCTGAAGAAATGTCAGCGCAGAGCCTGACATGGGGCTCTAACCCCCGAACCGGGAGACCATGACCTGAGCTGAAGTCAGATGCCCAACTGACTGAGCCACCCAGGGGCCCCCCTCCCCCGCCAAAATTTTTTTAAACAGCTGTCCCAACATGGACAGACCGGGAGGCTGAATGCTGATTGCAGGAAGCCACGGGACGGACATGGTGTGGCCCCACGTCTGCGGGGCACCAAGGGCAGGTGGGTTCGGAGCCACAAAAGAGAACTGCGGCTACGGGGGGAAGGGGCTCCTGTGGCGTCTGACCAAGACGAGGGTGCAGAGAAGCAGCTGAGGGCAGCAGCGGGAGTGGGTCCAGGACAAAAACAACAGACGTGTGAGTTGATGGGAGTGATGGAGAGGGAGGGGTCCCGGGCACAGCTGCGGGTCCGGGTGGACGGCCTGTGGACCACATGGCATCGGCTGCTCCCGGCCCACACGGAGCTATGGAGCACGCGGACCAGCACCCCCGTCGCCTGAGCTCGCGGGGTCCGTGAATGTGGGCTCTAGCAGCCCGGGACGGGGGTGCAGCAGGCACTCTGTCCCGTGGGGCGTCGGACGGTCTGGGGCCCTAACAGGACAGGCACAGCTGAGGGGGCCGCTCGAAGGAGGAGCCGGCACACGCAGCTGCCTGTGAGCACGGCCACTGGGGGAGGGAGGTGCCTACAGGGCGGACCCCATCCGTAGGGGGGACGCGCCTGCAAAGGGCCACGGGAGGCACCATATGAGCAGCAGGGGGCTGAGAGCCCTCCTGACTCGGGAGTGGACGGGGAACTGGCATCCCTGAAGGGGTCAAGGAAGCACACACGGCACCTCCTGCAGGGCGGCTGGCGGCTGGGTGAAGGCAGTGCTGAGGGCCGCTGCCCCCCAGGGTGGGGGCCCGGGTCAGGTCCTCCTGGAAGAGTGATTTGTTTCAAGGCAAGATCCCACGAGGATCAGAGGGACAGAGAGGGGCCTGAGGATGACCAGCCCCGGGTCAGAGGTTGGCAGAGAAGGGCCGGCGGGCACTGGGCGCACATGCGAGGGTGTGGGCGGCACAATTCTGTTCCGGGAAGGCCCTTGTGCAAGTCACCTGCACACACACACTCGCGTCCCTCCACACTCCCCAGCCGCCAGCCCTTCACGCGGACAGGACTGCACCCTGGTTGTGTGGGGTCCAACCGTGCCAGAGCGCCAGGACCCTCCTCCAGGTCAAGCACCCAGGGCAGAGAGCTGGCCGTGTGGCCATGCCCCCATCTCCAGGACGGCACAGGCACCCTGGGTGGACTGCCCTCACCTGCATCTTGACGGCAATCACCACCGAGACCAGCTCCTTCTCCAGCTCTGTGAACACCACCAGCTTCTTCAAGGTCAGGCTGCACAACCTGCAGGGGCCAAAGGGCTGCTCAGCAGGGCCAGCGCCCTCCCACAGCCCCTGGAGCCCTAGGAAGGCCCGCCCTGGGCAGCTCCAGCCCCAGATGTGGCCCTCGCATCTCCCCAGGGACCTCAGCTAGGCCCAGGGCCACCGTCAAGGCTCCCTGCAGGTGGTAGGTGCCACTGGGCATCCCCTTGCTCCGGAGGGTCGCAGGGAGCGGGTCTCCTGCTTGTGGGGGCGCTCGATGCACGTCTGGGGGCAGGGCAGCCCGGGAAGGGTGCGCAGACCAGGGAAGCCCCCCCAGGTACCGGCTGCCCACCTGCAGTCCCAGCTTCCAGCCTCCGCAGGCCCCGCCCACCCGGCCCCGCCCCCTCGTCTCGACCCCCCCCCCCTCCCCCCGCCCTTGCCCCAGGCCTCCTGCTGGCCTGGGCCCTGAGCTTCCGGAACCCTCCCTTTCCCCACTCACCCTCCCACCCCCAGAGCAGGGGACTGGGAAGGGGGGAGGGCGGGGCCCGGGTGGCCTGGGGGCACGCCCGCACTGTGCCCCGCCGTCAGTGGGGTCCCTTTCTTCTGCTGTTGCTGCGGCGTGTGCCTCGCCCACCTGACATTACAGGACCCCGTCCACGCAGCCTTTCCTCCCGGGAGGCATTGGGGCCTGCCCAGAACAACCCCACCAGGGGGTCCAGGCAGGGGAGCGGGGCTGCGGGGAGGGGAGCGGGCACGGGCGGGGGTGGGGGGGGTGGGCATCACGGAACTCAGCCGGGACCTCTCTCCACGGCTCCCTGAAACCCCGGCCCGGTTTCCCTCCCGGAGGCCAGTGGGCTGCTGACGCGACAGCACCACACCCAGGAGCGCCACCAGCCAGGGCTGCCGCAGCCGGCCACACAGCTCAGGGAGCCGGGCCGAGTCCCAGACACCTGTGCCGGAACCCCACGGGCCCTATTTGGGAAAGGCACTCTGTCCGTGCCCAGCTGAGTCGTCACTCAGTCCCCGAAGCGTGCGTCTAACCCCAAGAGGCAGGACAGGTGCGGCCGTGGCCAGGACGAGGGGTGCGGCCATCTGCTGACTTCGGAGACTCTTCCTGCTCACATTTCTACATCTGGACAGCAGGCAGCGACCGTGCGAGGCAGGCGGGTTCAGGTCTGGATATAGGCCTGCGTGTGGTCAACGGTGTGGCCTTGGAAAGTTCCGTGGGCTCCCTGAGCACTTGCCAACCACCCACGGGGCAGAGATAGCCACCATGGTCCTGGGCATGGAGCTGAGACCCCACTGCCATTGTGGGCATGAAATGAAGAAGGACCCTGCTGTTGTGTGTTTCATTAGATTCTGTATTTTTCTAGCTGACATCCTTTAATTACGGGCCAACTCCTGGCCAGAACCGCTTCCATCTCCCCTGAATCCACAGCCCATACTCTGAATCCCTCCTTAACCAACCCTCAACACCAACCTAATGTCCCTCTGCCCTAAGCACCCAGGGCCAGCCCCCAGGACCTGCTGCCTCCTGTTTCCAGGGGCTGGTGAAGGACAGTAAACTCTCCTCTCAACGGCAGTCACGTCTCTGATAAGCTAGGACCGGCACACGCCACCCATTCCCATCCCGGGCCGAACGCCAGCCTGTCACAACGCGGCACTCAGGGCCACGTGGCGGACGATGGTGACGGCACTGCACTCCACTGAGCCCACAGGGGCCAGGAGACAGACGTGAGGGCCTCCCCCGGCAGCGAGGCAGGTGACTCGGCAGCAGGAGGGCTCCAGGCTGCGACGGCCCCGGACACGCGTGCGCCCTGGGGAAGCCCAGCCTGCTCTGCCCGGCAGGCAGCTCTGAGTCTGCAGGAAACAGACTGCCAAGACGTCGCGTACAACTGGCATTGCTTCATCTTTAAAGAACAGAAGTCACGTAAAGTGTGTTCTCTGACCAACACAGACTCCGCTAGAAATCAACAGTAAAGGGGCACCTGGCCACCTTGGTCGGTGGAGCACGAGACTCTTGATCTCAAGGTGGTGAGTTCGAGCCCCACGTTGGCCGTGGAGTCTACTTAAAACCAAAACAGAAAACCCAAACAGACAAAAAGAAATCAACAGTAGACAGGTGGCTGGAAACGCCAACCACTGGGGACAGCAGGCAGCGCTCGGACCCAGGAGGAAAGCTCAGAGGAGACCAGAAGTACCTTGTGGGGTCGTGAGTGAGATGGGAGCGGAGACCCCTGGGAGGCAGCTACAGCCACTCCTGTGCTCGCTCACACTGGGCAGTGAGAAAGGCCTCAAGTGCCCAGGCTGGGCTCCACCTCAAGATCTTGGGAAAGATCTTGGGAACCCAGAGCGAGCGGGCAAGGAAGTAAAGAGACAAAAGCAGTAACAAGAAATCGAAGATAGAAAAACAATACGGAAATAAAATATAGAGTAAAGGATAAAACAAAACGAAAACTGGTTCTTTGGGAAGAGCAATGGAACTGATAAAACCCCTAGCCTAACAAAGAAAAAAGAGGACAGAACCACCAATACCAGAAACGAAAGAAGGTCACAGGGTGTCAGGGACAAGGACCCCGGTAGACAGCGGGAAGTCTGGGGGCTTGCACACGACATAACGATACGTAACAGTGTGCGATGCGACCCCGAACCTACAAACTGCCGCGGACCATGAACAGATCATCCCAACAGCCTAATCCATTAGACAAACTGAAGAGCAAAACACCTCCTGAAAAAGAAAACTCCAGGTGCATTTAACCAGACACCAAAAGATGAAACAACACCAATTGCATGTAGTATCTTCCAGAAAAGAGAAGAGGAAGGAATACTTCTCAACTCATTTTATGAGGTCAGCAATTACCCTGATACCAACACCAGGCAAAAACATACAAAAAAAGAAACCTATAAACCAGTATTCCTTTATGAACACAGACGTAAAGATCTTCAACAAAATATTAGCACACTGAACTCATCATGTATGGAAAGAAATGAGTATAACATGTCACGACTACCTGGGTCTGTTCCAGGAAGACAAGGCTTATCAACATTTATAACCAATCAGTGTAATTAACCCCATCAACGGGCTAAATAAGAAAAACCATAAAATCTCAACCGATTTTTAAAAATTGACAAAATTCAATCCCATTTGTGATCAAAACTCTTGGCGAACTGGGGGCAGACGGGAACATGCTGAGTGGCCAATGTCGTGCTGGCGGCAGGACGGGCCAGCACCTGAGACCGAGAGGCAGGCCTCCCCCTCACCGGGGGTAGGCTGTCCCCTGCAGCACAGCACAGAGCTGAAGGCCTGCCTATGCAATAAGGCAAGAAAAGGAAAAACACAGCTCTTGTTTGCGTAACACAATAGTTTATGCAGAATAGCCCAAGGAATGTGGGAAAATGTGGAAGCCCCCAAACTAATGAGCTCACTAGCAAGATCATATGATACAAGTTCAAAAGATAAATAGTCCCATTTCTACATATTGGCAACGAACAACTGAAAGTCAGTTTCCTAAAACTGCCATTTGTAGGAACTCCAAAAACAAAAAGAAAATACCCGAACGTAACAAGACCAGTGTGGGACGTGCCAGCTAATGAAAGGGGCCAGCCAAGGGTTCAGCAGGTGGACCTGAGCCACCGCATGGGGCATCAGTGTTCCCCAGACTAGACCTGCAGGCTTAGCACCCGTGAAATCCCAGCACCGCTCTTTGGTAGCTACCAGTAAGCTGGCTTTTAAGTTCACGCAGAATGGCAAAGGAACTAGGGTAATCAAAAGGACTCTAGGGGCTCCTGGGTGGCTCAGTCGGTTGGGTATCCAACTTCGGCTCGGGTCATGATCTTGAGGTTCTTGACTTTGAGCCCTGGGTCCGGCTCTGTGCTGGCAGCTCAGAACCTGGAGCCTGCTTCGGATTCTGTGTCTCCCTCTCCCTCCCTCCCTCCCTCTCTCTCTCTCTTTCTCAAAAATAAACAAACATTAAAAAAAAAAAAAAAAGGACTCTGAAGAGGAGAACCGAGGAAGGCGAGGGCTGTCCGGATCCGCAGGGACCTGCGCGCTGCTCGCAGGGCAGAGGCAGGGAGGTACAGGACAGACACAGGAAGTCCACTGTGCTAGACTTCACCAAAATTTTGTGAAAAATGGAAAGGGGCTAGGACTGGCAGAAAATACTTGCACACTGCGTATCTGACCAAGGGTTTAATCCACAACATATAAAGCACCCTCAAAACTCAACAGCAGGAACATAAAGAATCCAATTAAAAAACAGGCAAAAGATTTGCAGATGCTTCACCAAAAAAGACATACAGACAGCAAAGCAGCACATGAAAAGATGTAAATGAAAACCAACAAGGTCCCTGCCCCACCCCTACTGCAGGGGTGGTTCTGGGCGGACTGTCCAGCGTCCTGAGCCTGGTTGAGGGGGTAACATGGACCTCAAAGCTGGGGACAAACACGGCGGCAGGCTGAACTTTACTGTAAGTTGTGAACAGTAAGTTTTCAAAAATTAAAAGATGCCACAAGACCCAAGGGAGGCCTTATCTGGGTCCTGCTGCGAAGAAACAAATTATCTGAAATGCCCACACAGCCCCTCTTTGGGTCTCGAGCTCCTCAGGGCTTTTCACGACGCCTGTTTCTAGACAACTGGTTAGACTGGGCAGGGGCTGGGGTGGGCCCAGCATCTGCTTTCCACAGCTGGGACGGACACGACTGTGTCTGGGGGAGTGGCACCCCACTCTGACGTGTCCTTGTCACAGGGACCCCTAGAGAGGCCACGAACAGAGCCTCGGACTTTCTGTGGGAAGGGAAGGGTGTCTCTTCTCGAAGCCTCTGCAGGCGACTCGTGGCCGTGCAGAGGGTCCGTCTACACTGCCGCTGACCGGCTTGCCTCCAGAGTTACGCCTTCCGGATGGGCAGGACAATCACAAGCCATTTGGATTTCCCTCTTTTTTCTTTCTTTCTTTTTTTTTTAAATTCTAAGATACGTTTGAGCTGATGCGACGTGCAAACAACATGAGAAGCATCCAAGGAGTCATTTGCATACAGACACTGAGCCAGATGGAAGAAACATCACTTGTTTTTCTACAAGATGGGTTCGGAGAGAAAGGCCTGAGGGCTGGGTTATAGATTATAGCCAAGGACGAGAGTCATTGCATAACACCAGGCCCGCAAGGAAATCATGAGCAAATCCGCTGAAAACACCCCACCAACGATGATTCATCACTAAGCTGGGGCTGTTACTGTGTCAGACGCCCTGCAACGTAGCAGCCTCAGCAGTAACAGAAAAGGAGGCCGCGCTGTCAGTACGCCCACCGTGCCCCCAACGGGCGAAAAGCCGGCATCCCATCCGAGGGACACCGGCCCCCCGCCTGCCCTCTCCTCCCTCTGGGATGGCGTCTGCTCGGGACTGGAAAGCCCACTGCACAGCCAACCCCGGAGGAGCGCGGTCTGGCTTTCTGAGGCACAGAAGCGTGGGGCTTCCAGAAGCACCGCGGTGACATCACTAACACCCACCCATCCCACGCCGGAAATCAATAACCCCTCTGCGTTGACTTCAGATCTTTTTAAAGAGATCGGGGCCAGAACCACAGACACCCGCCGTGTGCCCGCCGTGTGCCTCCCCGCCCCGCCCTCCTTCCCCTTTGCGGGAGCCACCATGGGGGTGGGGGGGGGTCTCCTTCCAGGAGTCGGCCAGCCGTCCCCCAACCGCCCTTCCCCCCCAGAGGCCACAGTCCTGCCTGGCGGGCAGCCGGGTGAGGCCCCTGAACGGCCAGGTGGTGGAACCTGAGCAGGGGTGACGTTGGCTCCCCCCTTGCTCGTTCCTTCTCCAGGCCGCGGTGTCTGGGCCCAGGCAGCCACCCTGACCCAGACATGGACGAGACGTGCCGTCCGTCCCTGGACCACAAACACCTGCGGGGCTACCCCAGGTGGGGGGTGGGGGTGGGGAGGCTCAGTTTCTGGTTCCCCGATGGTGCCAGACTGCCAGGCACACTGTTGTCACCACACACACACACACACACACGCGGCAGGGCATG
Source organism: Panthera onca (assembly GCF_046562875.1). Taxonomy (NCBI): domain Eukaryota; kingdom Metazoa; phylum Chordata; class Mammalia; order Carnivora; family Felidae; genus Panthera; species Panthera onca. The sequence continues at coordinate 145,833,851 of NC_138344.1, read as the reverse complement.
GTTTCTGAGGTGGCACGGCGCACGTCACACAGCCTACGTGTCTGTGACGTGTCCTCTCCACCCCACACCTGGTTTCTCTCGGACTGCGGCAGCGCTGGACCACCTGATAAACGCGCGCTCCCGTACCACGCGAGCACGTGGCCTGTCCACCCTCTCCGGGTGCCTGCAGACACACAACACGCTCTGGTCCACACGTGCTCCGAGGGGCAGCCACATGCAGGGGGCTGCGTGGTCCGGGCTCTGCCCAGAGCTCCCAGGTTACGGGACTAATGTGCATCCTACTGGCCCAGGGGCGTGCTGACCCGCACACACACTCGGGGGCCCGGGACGGCCACCAGGACCCAGGCGGCTTCCGGAGGCGGGAAGTCCAAGACCAGGACGCCGGCAGGACCGCACCTGGGACAAGGGTCCGTCCCAGGCCTCTGTCCTCGGCTCGCGGGCGGTGGCCCTCACACCCCCTCCCTTTGCACACGTGTCCGTGGCTGTGCTGCGCTAGGACCCGCCTAACGGCCTCGTGTTTCCCAAACGTCCTGACGAACGGTCTCACCGTCTCAACTTACCACCTCTGCAAGGCTGCGACCACACTCTCCCCCGAGGTGCTTCCGGAGTTAGGGATTCGACGTGTGGTTCGAGGGGGAGGCAGTGGGGCTCGGGACGCTCACCAACACCCCGAGGCAGCAGTCTTTCCGTCTGGGTCTGTGTTTCCCTCTTGCGCTTGCTGCCGGGAGGTGCCCGTGGCCACGAGCACGGCCTGCAGCCCGTCCGTGCCCTCCGCCCGTCCCTCTCGCGCGGTGTCTTCTCACCGCCCAGGACTCATCTACTCTGGAGGCATTCGCGGCAGATACCATCTCCTGGCCGCAGGCGGTCACGCGAAGGTGTTTCCCGCGAGCTTACGTAATAAACGCGTCTCACGGTTTAGGCCTCGGGGCGCACTCTCGCGCGCTGTTCTTTGAGCCCGGCCCCCTCCTCCCGACCGCTCCTCCTGCTTTGACGCCCAGGGCAATCGGGCGCCCCGGGCCGTGCTGTGTGTGCAGAGACGGTCATTTACGGGTGTCCGGCGGTCCCCTAGTTCAAGGGCTCGTCCTGTCCTTACGGACGCCCGGGCCCTCTCCGAAGCCTGCCGTGGTCCCAAGGGTGATTCTGCGCTCATCCGTCTGTACTTGCGCCAAACTGACGGTATTAATTAGTACAGCCTATTTAAACAAACACCCGTCTGCTGCGGAAGGAAGGTACGCCGCCAACGCGGACACCCTTCACTCTTGCCTCAAGCCACCGGTCTGTTCCACGTAAACCGTAGGCTTAGCTCGCAGGGGTCTTTCCCTGCCTGGGTCCTCGTGTGCCTGACTTCTGTCTGGGCAGCGGAGTCTGTGCACCCCTCGCCCAGGTGCTTCCTGTCCTGGGGCGAGTGCCACGTGCCTTCGAGGCCCGCGTCCACTTGATTCCTAGACAGACACCCCTTGTTCTCGTGACTAAAGCTGCTTTTATTTTCCAGCTGTTACTGCCGGCATTTCGACACGGACCCTGGACGCTGCTCTTGGACCAATCAACATTACAGAACTCCTGTTTTCAGGGTCCTACTGCCCTTATAAAGCGGATGCCTTTCCAGTCTCCGCAGCACTTTGTAGGAGACAGGACTTATCTCTTAAAGAGTTGGTGACATTCACCAATAAAACCATACGACGCTGTTTAGGGAACAGGAGGTTTTAACGCAACTTGACTAAATTGTAGTGTAATTCACGTTTTCTCTTTCACCAAGTCAGTTTTTCATTCATGATCTCACCAACTGCCCTCTCAGGTTTCGTATTAATCGGCGTTGTCTGCCGCGCTCCTGACGTTTCCCTGCCAGCTCCTCCCCACCACGTCTGTATGTGCGTTCTCCGACTCTTCCCCCCTTTTGCCAAAGGCTGGCCACGTTCTCGGCCTTTCCCCGCAGTGGGCCTCCGGCTCCGTTAAGTCACCGTTGTTTCTATCTCATGACGCTGGCTCTTTGCGACCTCCATTTTTCTGTCTGTCTTAGACTCACGCTGTTCTCCACATGCCCGTGACGGACGCTCACTAGGTCCCCAACATCTGCACTCCGAATGGGGGTGTCCGTGCTCAGGAGCGACGCTGGCGTGGGGGCAGCAACACGGGGTTCTGGACTCCACCATCCCATGCGCACCACCTCCGCGAGGGGTCGGGCAGGGCGGCCGCTGTTTCCTGCGACCCCACCACGGACGTGCCGCTGGGGCCCACCAGCCACCCCCGGCCCCCTCCCCGGCTCCAGCCCGGCCCTGGGGCCTCCCTCGTGCAAGTGGACCTCCCGGGGATCTCCTTGGTTTGTTCAAGCGTGGGTGTGCGCCCAACGACGGTTTCCTCCTCTCTCTCCAAGGCAGCCGGCCTGGCCCCGGGTAAGGTCATCCTAGGTGTGTGTGTGTGGGGGGGGGGGGGGGGGCGGTTAACGTGAGACGCCTGTGCTCCTGGCAAGGGGGAGTCCGTGTCTCTGCGTACGAGGCCCTGAACACACACTTCGCTCCCCAGGGTCTCTGGTTCCCGCCGTGAGGGAAGAGCCCACCCACAGGGCAGCCGGCCACGGCAGTCGGCAGAGGCTCCCCTGACCCAGGACAACTGGACGCCCGGGCCGGGCTGTAATCGGGCTGGAGCAGGCGCCAGGCCCCCTGCCCCCGGGCCTCTGTCTCTGCACCAGGTCCGGGCGCTACGGCTTCCGAGTGTTCTATGGTCAGTGGTCTTCGTGGGGGGTCAGGGGGTCAACAGGACGGAGCCCCTGGAAGGAGGGCAGGCCTCCCGGCTGCCGCAGGGAGCCCCCCACGCCCAGGCCACGAACAGAAGGGCCGGCTCGGGCGCCGGGCGGAGGATGGACACCTGGGTCGTGAGGGCCAGCGTCTGGAAGAGGAAGGTACCGGCAGGTGAGAGGGGACAGCAGTTGGGGGCAAGGGTGGAAGCGAGATGGTTGCACAGGAGAGGGGACTCGGGGGGGTGGGCCACGACCACTCGAGGTGACCTGTACTGGCAAGGGCACAGGACCTGGAGGGCGGGGACCGAGTGCGGGATCGAGGTGAGTGTGAACTGAGCCATGGGACCCTGGGACAGAAGGCTGGCAGGGAGGCCAAGGCGGGGAGCAGAGCACCCTGTGAAAGGGAGAGTGGGGTGCAGGGGCCTCCCCCTGGGCCTCTCAACATGGCCCCACAGGCCAGAACACGCATGGCGGGGGGGGGCAGGGTCAGGCGCTCTGCCCTGGGGTCAGGGAAGGTGCCCTGGGGAGGGCAGGTGACAGGGGCCACCAACACCGTTCCCTCAGGGCGGTGACACGAGGTGGGGGACAAGATCCCGAGGCCCCCTGGTTTAAGTGAGTTGCAGAATAAGTGAAATTACAGAAACTTCACAGAAACCTGATTTTGCAGAAATTTTATACACGCGAGGCCTGCAAGGCCTTTCCACCTCCACCAGAGCGTCTTGTGGTGGCTGGGAGGACGCCCACCCGCCCCTCCCCCAGTCCTGACCTTTGGGACCCACGCGCTGGCCCCACCGCTCCCCATTACTGGGCCAGCACCTGCGCCCCCGCCCCCCAGGACCTCAATTCCAAGCTGGAGGAAAAGCCCCGAGGGGGGGAGACAGAGCTGGGAGCAGCACAGGGAAGAGGGACCCCCCACACACACATCCTCACGTGTGACACAAACCAGAGACGGGAGCCCGTGCAGATGCAGTGGCCTAGGAGGTGTGTGTGCCACTAACCAAATTACTCACGAGGAGCTGCGTGGGGACAGTTCTCCAAAGGTGGGGTCTGAGTGGGGCACCATGGGGGTCCCTCGGGCTCCAGGAGGTCAAGGGACAGAGGAAGGTCAGTCCCCACCTGTGGGGGGGTCTGGTTGGCCTGGGGCTTTGGAGACCACACCTCAGTCTGCAGGCAGACCTGTCACGTGTCTCGTGGGCTCCCCTCTGGGTCTCCAGCTGAGTCCAGCCGGACACTGAGGGTCAGAGCTGGTCGACACCACGGTTTCAAGTCCCGACCCCTCCCCCTGTGAGTGTTAATCGCTACAGCATTATTTTGGGGGACAGTTTGGCAATGTCCAGTTCCCTTTATTGAAGTAAAACATACGTAACATAAAATTTACCACTTTTAATTGTGCAGTTGGGAGGCATTAAGCACGTTCACACTGTCACACGTCCATCGCCACCGTCCGTCTCTAGAACTTTCCATCGTCCCCAACCTGAAACTCTGTTCCCGTTCAACGCTCACCACCACCCCCCTCTGTCCTGCTCTGTGTCCGTATGGACCCGACCCCTCTAGGGACCTCGCGGGAGTGGAATCTGTGTCCTCTAGGACTGGCTTGTCCCTCAGTGCGGTGTCCTCGCAGCTCACCCACGTGCGAGCAGGGCCAGAATCTCCTCCGTCTCTAAGGCTTGTTTATTCACTCACCCCGTGATGGACACGGGCCGCTTCCGTGGCCCAGCTACCGTGCATCATGCTGTTTCCAGTTCCTTCGGGACACCCAGCCGGGAGCGCGGCTGCTGGGGGCTGTGTGCTCAGCACCTCCCCTGTGACCCCCAGGCTACACCAATTACGTTCCCCCAACAGGGCACGGCGTTCTGGTTTTTAACGTTCGGTCAACAACTTTCGCCAGCAGGGTTCTCCCACAAACAGGGCTCCACAGCGCCACGTGTCCCCCAGGCCCGTCCAGAGAGTGGGCACGCCCATGTGCCGCACTCGCTCACTCACTCGCTCACTCACCCGCTCACTCACTGGCTGCAGGCTCTGAGCAGACAGTGCGTGGAGAACACACTGACCCCTCAGAGCGGAGGGGCCGACACGTCAGGGGCCGCGTCCCCACCTGGGCCCTGCCCGCAGCTCGGCGCCTGCATGGCCGGGGGAGGGGCCCAGATGACGGATCCTGCCGGGAGGAGCGCCAAGACCCCCGTCTTCTCCACAGCCTGTGCCTGCTCCTGGGGTACCGGGGCTCCTGCGAGGGGCCTCCAGTTTCTTTTTTGTCTGTTTCCACCTATTTCAGCTCCAGTCTCCAGTTCTTCTCAGCTTCGTCTGGCCCCTCGTGCTGAGCCTTCTGCGTCTGCCATTGAGTTCCGGCAGCCGCGGCGGAATGTTCTGGAATGTTCTTTCACCAGACCCTCCCATCCCCATTTCACAGATGCAGGCGTGTGCCACTGTTGAGTTCTGCCCCCCCCCCGCCCACCCACTCTCCCTTGCTCTGCTGGGCCTGGAGGCCGGTGGCTGCTAGAATCTAGAGCAGGGACCAGGAGGCCACCAGGCTCCAGCCTCTGCCCTGGGCGTCTGTGCCTCGGCTCCACCCTCCCACTACCGGTTGACCCGGTGGCCCTGGTCCTCCTCCCAGGGCTCCTCCTGAGGCTCCAGCCCTCCTTGGCTCTGCCGGGCCTCAGGAGGGGGCACACCAGCACCTGTGCCCACTCTGGTCTTCTGTACCCTTCCCGCTAAGATGGAAAGTTCCCAAAATGAAGCCTCTCTCCAGTGTGTGGCCTGTGTCCTCCAGACCACCCAGGGGTGAAGCCCAGGCCTCCTGCCCCTGCCTCTCTCCATCTCTTGGACGCCCTCCGTTCTGTCCTCCTCTGCATCCGCCCCGTGGCTCCGTGCGGTCCTGCTGGTGCCCGCTGGTATGGAGATGCCTCGCTGCCAGAGCCTGGTGCCTGTCCCCGTCCGGCCTCTGGGCAGGCCCGACGGGCAGCGTCGACCGAGACTTCCTGCACTGCCGGCCCAGGATCCGAGCCGGCCCGCGCTCAGCCGCCTTGTGACCCCCGCCACCCCATCCCCCGCCCCGGGCGGCGACCAGGGCCCTGCCGCCGTGTCACTGCCTCTTCTCCCCTCACCGAGGGCCCTCGGGGCTGGGAAACGTTCGCTTCCCACCGTCTGGACTGGCCCCAGGAACCAGAACAGCACCCCGCGCACACAGGCAGGTCCTCGCCCAGGAAGACGAGAGCCAGGAACACCAAGCCGCGTGGAGGAAGGCGCAAGACCCCAACTCTTCCTGAGATGGGGAAATGCGGACGCCAGCACAGAGAGGTCAGAGATGGACCACAGATGCGGGAAGACAGCTGCTAGCAGACAAAGGGCCAAAGTCCCGGGAACAAAGCCTCTCACAGAAGCACAACAAAGAGACAAACAATCCACAGAACGGGGGCGATGGCCACGAAGAGGCGACCCACAGAAGTGCAGACCCACGACCCCAGTGACCTCAGGCTCCAGAACCTTCCGGGGCTCTGCTCACCCCTTGCTGCCCGGAGCCCCGAGGGCACAGCAGTTCGTACTTCTCACCCCCCACCGCGAGGGACACCTCCCGTGTGCACGTCGGATTTGTGAAATGAGTCAGGGCAGAAGACCCTCAGCCCCCAGCGAGCGGCCCCCAGGAGTGGCGGACTGTCCCCCAGGACGTCCACACGCCCGCCCGTCTGCCACACGCTGCAGCCCACCGCCCGCCACCGCTCCTGAGCCGTGAGCCTGGCTCCCCCACCCCCACTGGCAGCCAGGGTCCGGGCAGACCACGCGTCACACAGGCTCACCTGCTGCTGGTCTCGAATCTACGACCACCCGAGCCCCATGTCTTAGAATCACTCTCAGAATCACCGTTTTAAAGTGTTCGAGTCGGTGGCACTTAGTACACGCAGAGCGTTGAGCAGCCGCCGCCTCCAATTCCAGAACATTCTCGTCAGCCTGCAGAGAAAGCCCTGCCCCTCGGCCGTCACCCCCATGGCCTCCCCCAGCCCCTGGCGGCCAGCAGTCTGCTCTCCCCTGTGGGTCCCCCTGCTGGGACGGTTCACAGAAAGGGAACCGCTCGACAGGCGGCCACAGTGCCTGGTTCTCCACCGAGAGCCTTTTCCAGACTCGTCCGTGCTACATCCACGTTCCTCCGTGGGCAGGATAACCCTCTCTGCACGTCTTGTTCGCGCATCATCCACCGATGGACGCGCGGGTCGTCCACGCCTTCTGGCAACTGTGAGTAGTGCCGTGAACATTCAGAGGAGTCCCCCCTTATCCGAGGGGGGCGCGCTCTGAGACCCCCTGAATCCTCGGGCAGTCCTGACCCCCACAAGCACATGCTTCTCCTCTCCACACACAGCCGGGACAAGGGTGAACTTACAAACCAGGCACAGGAAGGGGTCAACAACCGTGGCCGGCCGTAACGGGACAATCCTAGCGATACGCCGCAAGGGAGGCCGCGTGACCGTGGTGTCCTGCGGCCCGGGATGACGGGGGACATGAGATGCCAGGGACGAGGTGACTGAGGTGAGTGGCGCTGGCTTGTGACCAAGCGTGAGGCAGCACTGCCCTCCAAGCACTGCCGGGGGACCACCACCCTGCCCCAGGTGGCGGCTGATGCCCGTGACGGACTGCCGGGCGGGCTTCGGCTGGAGTCCCTGCCCCTCTCAGGAAAGACCGGTTTGCTGGGCCACGTGGTAACTCTGCTGAACCTTCTGAGGGCCTGCACACTGCTCCAGGGCGGCCGAGCAGGGACCCCGCCAGGCCCGGCCCTCTGGATGGCACCCGGCGCCTGCAGGGACGAGACCACTTTACGGGTTTCTGCAAAACAAGCGGCACCGGGGCTGGCCCTCTGAGCAGAGGCCGACTTCTACTGTTCTCCTCCAGGCACCGGGGGAACGGTTGAAACCGCGGCCACGCGTGGGGCGCACCTCCGGGGTCCCAGACGCGCTGACTCTGCGTTTGGCAGGAGGGAAAACCAAGGGGCCCTTTGTCTTCAGGAGCTGACCCGCCTGTGCGGTCGCGTGTCTGCCCCGGTGGGAGCGGGGGCTCTGTGCTGGCAGCTGGCCGGGGGCGCCCACGCCCTGCCCACCTCTCGGGGAGCAGCCAGCCCAGGAGCGGGGCCGGGGTAGACGCGGAAGGCCAGCCTGCCCCACGCAGGCCCCAAAAGTGCCACAAGTCTACGCAGCCGGACCACGGCCTAGTCTCGGGGCAAGGCTGGGGCACGTGGAGGCCTGGAGCCTCGCGTTTGGCCCAACGTGCTTCCTGTAGAAACGTGCCAGCAACGGCGAGCCGTGGCCAGCTTACAAGAGCAAGCTCCGCCAAGGGCTAAGGGCTCCTGTTCCACCCACGTCCTGAGCATAGGTCACCTGCCCCTGGCAGCCCAGGGTGGCCGCTCTCTCTCACTGGCCCAGCTCAGCTTTCTCTGCTGTCCGAGCCTTATCCGGACACGGCTGCTTCCTGCTAATCCGGAGGCAAGGTCAGAGGTGCCGTCTCAGTGTCTCTGCTGGCTGGCATGTGGGGCCAGAGTGGCCTTTGTCACCGAAGCTGGGAAGCCCTGCAAGGGGGACGGAGGAGGAGCGGCTGGGTCACCGTGAGCCCACCTTCGGGCCCCGGCCCAGCCAGCCTGCCCACGGTGGGGCCAGGGCGCAGGAGGAAGGGGCGAAGGAGCCGGTCCCCGAGCGAGGTGTTGCCGTCAGAGGCCAGCGTGGCCACCCGCAGGGAGGAGCCGGGCACTCGCAGAGAGCACTGCGTGTCCGTCAGGCAGAGCTTCAAGGGGGCCTGGGACCCCGAAACTCCAGCCAGCCAGCAATGCAACCATGTTACACAAGGGCGTTGGCTGTCGGCCAATGCCTGCTCTGGGACCAGCCACGGGGAGGTCTCCTGGGCCAGTGTCCTCCACCTGGGTGACCCAAATGCCCCAGAGGTCACCCTCGGCCCCTCATCCTCCAGCCCAGCAGCCTCAGGCACGAGGGGAACCCCACATGGTCTCCGGCAGGCGAGGCCCTGCCCAGCGCTCTCCCTCCCGCCTGCTGAGGCCTTTACTTTTGCAGAGGCGGCCCCGGCCAGCGCCTGGGAAGAGAAGGACGCCATCCGGCAACAGGGGTGGGGACGGCAGGCTGGGGAGCCCCCAGGGCACCTCGGTCGAACCCTGTGTCCCTCCAGAGTGGCCTGCAGGCTGGACTTCAGGGACACAATGATGGTTCTGGGTGGCCCTGCTCCAGGCAGGTGATGCTCGGCCAGCTGCCGGCCCTAGGGTCTGCCCAGACAGGGTCAAGCGCCAGCCTTTCTCTGGCCAAAATCCACCCGCTTCCCGCCCCTCCCTGACAAGGGCAGGGAGGGGTGTGAGCACACTCGGTGGTGAGCCTGGAAGGGGGCGGCCTCGCTTTCCAGCTCCTCTGGCTCCCCCAGGGGCTCACCCCCCCAGCCAGGCTTGCCCCAGGCACGTCCCCAGGCTAACCCAGAAAGCAGCCGGAACCTTGTCTCTGGGGACAACAAGTGCCCCACGTTGGACAGTACCGCCCTGAGCGATGGGTGTCCACGAAGGCCAAGGGGAGCGGGACCCACGCTGACGGCGGGGCGCTGTGCCACAGGCTGTCCCCCCCACGGGCAGGCTCAGTGGAGCGGCAGAACCAGCCCTGCCGGGCGTGGAGTGCTTCCAGCTCGTCTAATGACCACAGTGCGCCCGGGGCAGCCCGACCTCCCAGAGGTGACGGGTGGCGTGGGACCCCGAGGGGCAGCGGGTGGGTGGGAGTCATGAGGCGAAGGAGCCTCTGTGGTCCCGGCACCTCTGACGCCTCACACCAGGGGTGGCCCAGCAGAGCCCCAGGCCGAGTGGGCGCTCCCCCCTGGAGCCCCTGCCAGCACATAGCACAGAGCCCCGGCACCGCACCCCCCGCGCCGGGCTCGGCTGGGCCCCAGGTCGAGGCAGATAAGGAGCCGCGAGGCCGCCCGCAGGAGGCCTGTGTCGGGGAGCGGGAGAGTGCACGGCTGCGGGCGTCCCCCCAAAACCCCGGGGGGGCAGTGCGTGCCACACGCTAAATTTTGTTTCCCCCCAAATTCGTGCTGAAACGGCCCCCCACCTCTGGCATCATGGCGGTAGGAGGTGGGACCTGGGCGGTGAGGCCCGGGCGGGATGGACCCCAGGCTGCCGGACTAGGACCCCCACAGGCACTGCTCCATTTGTGCCGTGAGGCGTCCCTAGGGAAGCCTCCACCAAGGAAGCCCAGGTGCCCCAGGACTGCTCCCCTCCCCACCGAGAGGGCAGCAGGGGTCCGTCCCGCAGGAGCGCGCTGCATCTGCGACGGCCGCGTCAGGGGCCGGGTGGCAGGGCGGTAACGTGCAGGCTGGCCCGATCCGGGACAAGGAGAGGGACAGCGGTGACGCTGACCGCGGATTCGCGCCGTGCGCACCAAACCACAGGAAGCCCTTCCAAGCAACCAGAGAGAACTCCCTCCCCACGAGGAACCTCCAGCAGGCTTCTCCCCAACTTCTCAAAATCGCCGCAGAGGCCAGAAGACAGAAGCGTCCGAGGGCCCCGGGAGGGCGGGGCAGAGGCGAGGCCGTCCCCTGTGGCTGTCTCGCAGGGGCCAGGGTGGCGGGGAGGGGGCGGCTTTCCCTTCAAAGGCAGCGCAAGCCAGTAACAGACAAATGGACAGAAAACTTTCCTGGAGACGCTAATAAAGGAAGGCAAATCAGTCTCGATCGGTTTCCTCGGAGAAAAATGGCCAAAAACGCAAAGAGAAGGAAGCACGACAAACGCGTGTGACAGGTGCCGCAGACGTACAGACCTGGAGTCAAAAGTGGGTTTGTGCGAGAGAGCGGCCCTCCCGGGCGGGGCGGGGGCTGCCGCCGACACAGCTGGCCAGGCGGTGCTGAGGACACAGCGGGATTCGAGCAGAGGACAGAAATGACAAGGGGCCCGTCACCAGGAAGCCGAGCCGAGGCCAGCTCCAGCCACGCCAGACCACCTGCGCAGGGCAGCAGGCGGCGCAGCCCCGGCGGTGACCTGGGAAGTGGGCCAGGGTCCACGGGGGGGGCGGGGGGGGGGGGGGGACGCGTCGCCAGAGGCCTACGAGCAGGCAGCGCGGCTCCGGCCGGAAAAGGACACGAGACGAAGTCTCCAGGAAGCCCCGTCCACCCCTCTCACAAACCTGTCTTGGGCTTCTCGCACATCCAGCCCACCTGGGCTGTGCCCACCCCCCCCCCCCCCCCCCCGGGAGCCACCAGGCTGCCAGCAACACACAGACCACGCGCTGCCTCCGCCGGCACCAGGACCCCCTCCCTCACCCCGTGCCAGCCCCCAGCCCAGCAGCCCCTCCTCCCCACTGGTTCCGCCCACTAACACCCACTTGGTCAGCAGCTGTGCACCTGAGACGCCGGCCACGGCCACGGACTACCCACCCAGGTCCACGGCAAGGCCATGCGGGCTCTGGCGCTCCCGGGTCTGCGCCCCACTCTGGGCCCCCGTCTCACCACCCCCTGCTCTGCCACATCTGAGAATCAGGTGATCGATCCAGGAGAAGCCACACCCCTCACCCCCTTCCTCCCAATGACTCCAAGCCCCCGCCCCTCCCCCAGCGGCCACCACCCCCCTCCTCTCCCAGACGGCGCCCACCCCTCCCATTGTCTCCTGGCCGCACCCCAGCAGGCTCGGCCCCAGCCAGAGACACTCCTGGATGGTCCCGACAGGGGGTCTGTGCTCACACGTTTCCCAGTAGCAGCCTCCTTGGTCTCTGGCACCCAGGGAGGTTCTCGCCCTTCCAGACAGTGCCGGGCCCCTCTTCTCAGCCACACCCTGAGGGACCGCCTCAGATTCACCGGGGCCCCCGTCACCCGAGGGGCAGGGTCACACCGAGGTCAGGCCAACGGTCAGGCGGACTGGCCTGCAGGCTCGGCCACTTCCCACCGCCCTCTGCGGGCACAGCAGTGACCGCTCGGGGCCCCCAGCTCCCCGCGCCAAGCCAGGATCGTGCCCACAGCCCACTGGGTGGCCGGGATGAAAAAGCCAAGGTGCCATCACATGGGATCAGGTGCGCTGGCTCAGGGGGGCCCTGCCTCACAGCCCTTCCTCTCTGGAGGGGCTGCGAGACCCCGAAAGGGAAAGGGCAAGGTGGGGTGCCACGTGGAGCCGGCGTGAGGCGGGTGCAGGTGCCGGTGGGCGCTCGCCCCTCCTCTGCACCCGCCCCGAGTTCCAGCTGCAGACGTCCGCTGCCCGGCAGGCTGGGGACGGGCGCCACGGGCGCGCCTGTCGGCTCTGCGGACGAAGCAGCCTGCTGTGTGCTGTGTGCTGTGGACCCGCTGGGCACCGGGAGCCCCGGGTCTGGGGACAGCGCTGGGCCCCACCACGTCCCCCGCCATTCCCGTTTCGAGCGGCCCCCTGGCTGCTTACACCACAGCAACGCCCCCCACCCCCCGCCCCGCCCAGAGGACACCGAGGACCCCAGCCCCGGAAACTCCTGGAGCTCCTGAAGGCCACCACACCCCCACCCCGTGTCCTCTCCACAAGCATCAGCCAGCCCGGTGCCCAGGACGGTGCTGGAGGCCGGGGGGCCACAGGGAGGGGACAGCAGGCTGGGCCTGGTTCCAGGGGCTTCTCATCCAGGCAGGAAAGGCAACAGCTGCTGGGGAGCAAATCTCAAATGACGCCCAGAATGCCAAGCTGGGCATCTGTAGCGGGCGGGAGGGAGCAGGGGGTTGGGACAGGGCCGCGTGGGGGCCCAGGGCCTCTACACTACAGCGCACGGCCAGTGAGGACGAGGACCCCCGCCCTGGCTTCACCGTGCCCACGGCTCGGGGCCCGGCTCGTGCCCACCTGAGCACCACGGCTCAGGGCTCTGTCAGCCGGGGGATGGGCCTGAAGGTCACCGCCGAGTCCCCTGCTGTGGGACTCTGGGTCGAGGAGCTGGCCTGCCTTTCTCGTTGGGTCGCAGGCCGCGCTCTTGGGAGAAGGGACCTCATCCTCCCCTCCTCTTGAGGGAACCAGAAAACCCCCAAGGAGCAAATTCACCAGGAGCTCTCTCCTAAACCAATCCAATCAGACACGTTTTCTGTTTGTTCCCAACACGAAGATCATTGCCCAGCGAGCTCCCTGTGAGCAGACAGGCGCTGGGGCGCGACCACGAAGGTCCTCGGGGTGGTATTTTCTCACCCACCGGGCCGGCCTCCTCCGCCTGAAGACCCCGCCCGGGGCTATTTCAGGGACGGCACGTGCGGACACCCCAGCTTTCAAGTGACCGTGAGGCCAGGCCAGCAGTTTCCTGCGTCCACCCCCGGCGGCGGCTGGTGACGCAGCTGTCCCCTCCCTGGTGGGCCTCCGCCGTGGTGGCACAGAATGGAATGTCCTCCTGTCCACGGGAGCAGCCTGCCCCGGGCAGGGTGGTCACCACCTATTCTTGAGGAAGTGATTCTCCAAGAGGCAAAGCAGGAAAGAGGAACGCAGCTGTGGTCGACTCTGCTGGTTCAGACGAAGGCAGAGGCAGGGCCTCACTGCTGGGCAGAGGGCTCGGCGTCCACACCGGCTTCTCCCGGAGAACCCTCACCACGGCCCTCACGCCTGGCCTGCCGCTGCACGCGGCTTTTATCTGCCGAGATCGATGCCACCAGCGATCCTCAGGGGGCTCAGCTGTCGACAGTTCTGCTCCAGACCCAGACCACGAATAAACACACAACCGGAACCTTCCATGACCTGCCAGGTGGCTTTCCAGAACCCACGGATGGGTCCGGCCCATGCCTCCCGGCACATGCGGGCAAGTCGGAGGCGAAGGTGGCAGACGCCCCGCCCAGACCCCGAGGCCTCAGCCTCCTGCCTCCTCACCGGGGCCCCCAGCAGGGCCCCTCCCTCAGCTGCAGTGCTCACAATGCTGAACTCAGACCAGGAAGGCAGCCTCCACCGTCACAGCACAGCCTGGTGGGGAGCCAGGACCCGGTGCCCCTTGTGTGCAAACAGCCCGTCACCCCCCGCGACGCCCCTTCTGTCCCAGGGAGCCCCGTCGTCTTCCCTTCCTCCCAAGGGCTCGCCCTGACCAGGCCCTGTCCGCCCTCCCAGCCACCCGCTCAGCCCCTCATCCTCACTCCTCTCTCAGGGGCCCCACACCCACAAATGAGTTCATCGTCCCACCCCCGGACGCTCCATCGGACAAGTGCTATGTTTGTAAACACAGTCCCCGCTCGCGCATTTCCTGGCAGAACCAGCCAGAGAAGAGGGTGTGCCGACCCGTCCCTACTAACCTCCAGTTACGCTACGGCCGGCTGAAGCCTAAGCTAGGATCCAGCCAGAGCCTGCACGCTCCTGAAGGGCCCTCTGCGATGGCCTAGGACCCCCGGGGACCCCAGAGGACAGTCAGCTGGCCGCAGGCGAGGTCCCCAGAGCCGGCCCTCGGCAGGACACCTGCCTGAGGCACTTCTGGGGGCCCTGGAGACCCACAACGTCCCCTCCCGGGCGGGCAGGGATGCGTGTGTGAGCACGGAGGCACCGCCCGGCTGAGGGCAGAAGTGCGAGGCCGGGGCACCTGCAGAGCCGTGCTCCACGTGCCGCCCCTGCCACCCGGGAGGGCACGCCGTGCCACAGACGCTCACTCGAAACCAGGGAGGTCCCAACCTTCCAGCACACAATCGGGAGGTACGGTCACGGGTGCGAGATCTGCCACAGTCACGCGGCAACACGAGACTCAGATTACATGACGGATCCTAGCAAATACGTTAGAAGAAATAAAAACTATCTGGAGAAAAAACTCAGGGAAAGAGGCAGGCGCCCCAGCTGTCCACAGTTCGAGGCTCTGACTCACAGAGGTCACCCCAGAGGTCACCTGAGGGCCTGCCTGGGGGCGCCAGCACCGTCCCAGTGGGGACGACATGTACCCTACGAATTGAGCCGAGCAACCGGGGACAGGAAGGAGGTGGTTGCCACACGAGGATGGAGACTGTGCAGCCCACCCAGGGCAGAGCCGGGCTGGCACTTCGGTGAAGGGTACGACCACGTCTGAGCAGAGGGGGTGCCTCTGAGGGCCTGCCCGGTGGTGGAGGAGGGACGAGGGCCTGTGGGGGCGGGTGTGGGGGCAGAGACAGGGGCTAAACCCCCTGCCAGCAGGACTCCACCCACAGAGAGGGCAGAGGGTGACGCTGTGGACAGACACTGCGCCGTTCACCTCAGACCCCACGATGTGCGTGCAGGGGCGGGGCGCGGGGGTGCATGCTGGAACGGTGGTGTTGCCACGTGGAAAGCAGACACGGAGCCAGCTGACAGCCGGCCGTGAGACACTCGAGGCACCTCCCTTGCTGCCAGGAGCACAAGCCAGCTGGGAGGAGAGGCTGGGCCAGTTCCTCCCGGGCCCCTCCCAGCCCACCTGCCGATGGGCAGCAGAGCCCCACGTGTGCCCACCGCCTGTCCCGGCCCCCGGCCCTCGTCTCCCACCATCGGGACAACAGCACCCACAGGCTCTCGGCACCACGGCTGGGTGCTACCTGTGCCTGGCCAGGGGGCAGGTGCGCCAGTCGCTGGTGCCCCCGCCGCCACAGGGGACCCACCCTGGCTAGAGCAGCAAGAGACCCGGCGCCGCGGCCTTGACTCCCTGGGGCGCCAACCGCCAGGCAAGCGGCAGCTGGGCTTTGTACGCGTGCCTCCCTGCCTGTCAGGTGCACAGCTGCCCTTCCCCCAGAGGGAGACGGGGCCGGAGACACCGACAAACAGAGCGCTTCCACCGGACGGAAGTCCAGACGGTGCGGCTCGGGTACAGTCCCCCTGGACCGAGGCACCTCGAGGGCAGACAGGAGCCGGGCCTCTAAGTACGCGCCCACACCATCTCCAAGGCTGACTTTCCACTGCAAGGCTGCCTAGCAACCGCGGGAGCCGATGAGGCGCAGGTGCGGTCCGGCAGTTCCACGCGCTTGCCGCGCCCTGCCCGAGTCCAAACGCTGCCCCGCACCGCCAGCGGGGACGCGCGGATGTGCCAGTGCCCAGAGCACAGCAGCCTGGGGCCGGCCACGATGCTGGATGACACTGGGCTGTGCCCGCGGGAAGGGCACGCTCAACCCGTGGGCTCTGGGCGCACACGGTCCGCCCGCCCTGCCTGCATCCCAGCACCCGTCTCTGTGACGGGTCACTCTGGCCGGGCCGCATGCTGCCTGGGCTCCCGACGGACCCTCGTGATCTGACCCATCACAGGGTCAAAAAAACACATCATTTTTCCCGATTGAACAGCCACTCTCTGGAGCGGTCCCCCTACCCCACGGACACCCGCCCTCACCCAGCCCTCCCACGCGGGACGGCCAGCACGTGGGGCAGGAGCGCGGAGAGCTGCTTCTGGAGCCCAGCCGAGGGGTCCCCACCCAAGCATCACATGAGACCACCCTGCCCCCCCCCACCCCCCAGCAAAGCAGCTGTGAGCTCCCTTAAGGCAGCTGCTTCCTGCCACACAAAGGCCAATTCCGCACAGGAAGCAGACCACGGCCCAGGTGCACACTCACGGGTGGGCTGCAGCGAGAGGCACTGGATGCCCAAGTGCCCCCCACAGATGCCAGCCCACGGGCCACAGAGGGCCAGCCTTCTCGGTCTCCCCTCCGAGCCGACTTCATCCTTCGGACGCGGCAAGCACCGCGGCCCCCCCTCCGCCCGCGCACACATCCACCCCGCCCCAGCTGCCAGCCAAGTCCACGGCGCCCAGCCTGTGCCTCTCCCCCAGCACACACCCGCACACTCGAAACAAAACCCACACTCGTGAGCAGAGCACCCCCGTTCAGCTCCGGGAGCTCCCCAAGCAGGCGCACCATGTCCACACCGAGCCCTGGGTGGAAGACGGCACAGTGCCCACCGGCTGCCCCGTGGGACGCGGGCAGAGGTAGAAGGAAGAGCTGAGAACCAGCCACCGTCACGGGGACACGCAAAACCTGCCCGGCAGTGGTCTCTGTGACCACCCGCCGGGATGGTCGCATCCGGACGGGGCTCCAGAGGCCCGCAGGGACGGCGCTGAAGAGAGGGCGGCTGGCACTTCCCAGAACTGGTCAAAACCACCGACCCACGAAGTTGGAGAACCCCAACCATGACCAGGCAGTATCAGAAGAAAGCCACACCTGGAGGCGACAGAGAGGCGATCGCGGAGGACAGACCTTCAAATGAGTCTCATCCGACCGACGGCCGACTTCTCAACAGCAAAACTGAGCACAAAGTCAGGAAGATACGCCCTCCACGTGCAGAGGGGAGATGCCACCTGCACGTCCACACCCACAGGACACCCTCCAGAAAAAAGGACAAACGTTCCCGATACACAGAAAAGCAGTTATCAACACCACCTCGCTAAAGAAAATCCTGAAGATGCCTTCTCAGACATAAAGAGGAGGAAAACTATTCCAGGTTCTGAAATAAAGGAAAGGAAGTGGTGAGTTTTGCGGTTAATCGAGTGCTAACAGAAGAGCGGAGTGAACAACCCCTCCCGGGCTCACGAGCACGGTGACGTACACCAAACAGGAGCGTGTCAGCATGAAAGGGTTGGGTCAGAATGACAGGTTGTAAGGTCCGTCCTTGCGTCTGCCAGGAACAGAATAAAGGTAAATTACCTTGAAAATACAGCCAGTATGCAAACTGCAACGTACACAGTAATCACTAAGACACAGAAACAGTGGTAAATTTCAAACTAATATATGATGGAGAAATAGAACGAGAAAAAGCCCGTTCAAAATAAGGTAAGACCAAAGAGAAAAACAAACACAGAAAATAGAAAACTGATGAGCACAAAACGTAAACAGGTAGACGCGAACCGAAACGTCAGTAATTTAGGCAAAAGACCTAAATTATTCTAGTTAAAAAATAAAGATTCTCAGATTCTAGTTAAAAAATAAAGATTCTCAGAGTGAACAAAAACTAGATCCATGCCGAATAACCAAAGATACATCTCACGTGAAAGGACACACGAAAGTCTAAAGAAAAAAGGTGGAAAAAGAAGTAACACATAGTGCTTTCCAGAAGCTCAGAGAGCTTTCCTGTCACCAAAGTCCACGTTCAGACAGCCATATGTGCTCAAAGTTCAAAACCCCTGGAAGGTATCATAATCCAAACACGTATGTACCTAAGAGCTTAGTCTCAAAATGACACAAGTCCAAGAGAAACAGATCAATCCACCATCAGAAGATTTTAACACACTTCTCCGGTAGACAAAAAGGGGAAGAGATCTGAAGACGGCAGTGAACCAAGCCTGAAGGGCGCGGACAGACATCAAACGCCATCAACTGCCAGAAACGCATTCCTTTTCGGTACAAACAGAACATGTATGAAAACTGACCTCAAACTGAGCCATAAGGCAAGTCACAAAAAATATTATGGACCTGGTGTCATGCTGACCACTCTCTCTGACCACAACATAATTAGGTTAGAAAAGAACAGTCGGAAGAAGAGAGATGAACTGCATCATGGAAAACTAGGAAACAAACCCATATGTTTGCGTATCGAGAAACTTGGAAACTTGCAATTCCGACAGGTTACGGAGAGAATAGTGGAGACCACGAAGAATATTTTAAGTGGAACGACTCTGTGAGGCACAGCTGATTTCCAAAGTACAGACGCTTATGTGAAAGGAAACGAGGAGGAAAATGAGGAGCCACACATTTATCAGAAGAAACTACAACAAGAACAGCAATGTAAGCCCGAGAATCATAAATGGCAGAAAACAAAGAACCAGTATTCATTTCATCCACTGCTGAGCCCTCGGTGAGACAGAGACAAGCGTTCTTGTCCACCTGCACAGCAGCTAGTGTGACGAACTGAGGGGACAGCACTACAGACCCTGCGGGCGTTAGAAAATAAAAATAAGAGAATATCGTGAACGACTATATGCCAATAAACTCAAACATCTGGACAAAATGGACACATTCTCAGGAAAACATATTTTAAAACGCCAACTCAAAGGGGGGAAAGTGTCCTACAGCTATGGAAGCCACTGAATCTGGGCAGTGCCTATAAAGCAATCCCACGCTGAGGGTCCTTTCTGGCTGGCTTCCCACAAACATTCCGCGATGAAGCAGCCCCAGTCTTGCATACAGGACACCACAAAGCAGCAAAAGGAGACACACTCTGAAGCGTGTTCTACAAAGTGTCTTGGCATCAGAATCTGGTGAGACTGCAGACCACACGCGCACACACACAGATCCTAAACAAAATCTTCATCGTCTAAACCCGCCAGTGAGCGAGAAGGGTGACACTGCACGACCAGGCTGGAATTTTTCCAAGAACAGAAGGTTAGTTTAATACTAGAAAATCCATTTACGTAACGTAATGTACCACAACAGCAAGTCAAGGAGAATCAGATGATGCTCTTAATTTAAAAAAAAACCTGTTTGGTTATATTCAACATCCAGGCACAATAATCCCAGAAAAGACCCTCAGGAGAAGCCATCACCCAGCTGTCGGAATGGCTAGAAGTCACAAGACGATGGAACACAAGACGGAACACAGGACGCGGCTAGTGGCAGCAGCAGACAGTGCCACCACTTCAGAAAACTGGCACACGCCACCCCCCCCCCCCGGTGGCCAGTTGTCACCAAGGACAAGTGACAGCCCTGCCCCAAACGGCCATGGCAGCTGTGAACCCAAGAGC
The DNA here is from genome assembly GCF_046562875.1 of Panthera onca. Taxonomy (NCBI): domain Eukaryota; kingdom Metazoa; phylum Chordata; class Mammalia; order Carnivora; family Felidae; genus Panthera; species Panthera onca. The sequence continues at coordinate 145,814,546 of NC_138344.1, read as the reverse complement.
CTCACCCTGGAAACAACCCACACGCCTGCCGACAGGACAGGTAGAAACAAGGCGCGGTTTCTTCCCACCGCGGGATACCGTGCGCACCCAGAGGAGGGACCGTGGACACGGACTCGGCGTGCGTGAGCCCAAGAGCCACGTGCTGCCTGATCCCGCCGCAGGGAGGCCCCAGAACAACGGAACTAGCCTGCAGGTGCGAGCGGCCGCTCCCGTCTTGCTGGGGTGTGGCCGACGGGCACACAGCCACCAGACGTCCCCTGCCAGCTGGACAACCTCCTCCCTCCACCATGCGAACCAAACTGCAATTCGGTCCCTGAAATGGGCCAAGGATGCGAACAAGGGGTTCACAGAGGTAAAGATCGGAGTGAACAGTAAGCAGGGGAAAGGATGACCAGCCCCCCAAAATTTAAAAACTAATCGATAACCTGAACAGGAAAGAAAAAATAAATGGGGCGCGCAAGGGTATAAAGTGACCCAGAATCTGCTGGGGCCCAGGGGTAGGGGAGGGGCCACCTGCGGAACCCCGGCCACGGCGCAGACAGGAGGCGACAGGGAAGGGCGCCACGCCACTGCTGATGGCCACCCGGGAAGAGTGCACCTGTGACGGCCTCCTCGGGGAAAGCCACCAACTCAGGGCTCCCTGGAGTTCCAGCTTCACACCTTGCACAGGCCCCGGGGAGAGCAGGGAGCTTCCGCCACGACCAGGAAGGGAAGGGCGAGAGACAGGAGCCAGGAAAGGCAGAGGTGCACACCTCGCGGACCGCCAAGGACCACGCATCACTGGGAGAAGACGGCCCTAACGCTTGTGGCTGGGGAAGGATGACCTTCCCCTCAAGAAACTGACCCGGCTCAAGGGGGGACAAAATAAAAATAAGAAGGAGAAAGAAAAATTGGCAAAAGAAGTGGCCTGCAATTTTGCGGACGAGGAAGTGCAAACGGCATCAGTAATCAGAGAAATTCGAATTAAAACCACGAGACCGTTTCACACCCACCAGACTGGCAAAAATTAAAAGTCAGGCAAAGTGTTGGCAAGAATGTGGAGCACTGGGGACTCTCCTCCCCGCCGCTGGGGGCTGGAGTTGGCACAGCCACTGCGGGAAGCCTCCTGGTAGCAACACCGCGCACACACCCCCAAACCCTACTACGGGCACGTGCTTGCGGCAGGCCTGGCCGCCCCCTGGACACACACGTGCACAGGACGGGGACTCGACGCCGACGGCAGCACATCCGACATTGCCGAAAAGCTGGAAACAGGTGAAAGGTCCCCTGAAGAGCAGAGGCCCATGTTGTCATCTTGCAGGGACAGCCACGGGTACGCTGTCACTCGGGAACTTAAAGACTGGGTGAAAGCAAGACACGCAAACGAACAGAGAAAGTATGACCCCTTTAGGTACGAAAAACAGTCCTGCGCAGAAGGTATGGGCAGGGGACGGGCACCGCCTCTCAGGGAGGGGCCACACTCACCAGGACAGGTGGGGGGCGTGTGCCATAACCCATGTTCCCTATGTTCAACCCATAAACTCTGCCTGCCTCTCCTGATGGCTGTCGTGCTCACCCCAAAGAACACCACCCGCCATCACCCCTCCCCTTCGGCCCAGGCTGCACACCCCACCCCCGTCCCCTGACGCTCACCAGAGCGGGCTTCCCAGACCATCTCCACAAGGTGTTGCAAGGACCCTAAATCCAGCTCCTACCCTCCTGGCTTCTCCTGCAACCTCCCCCCACCACCCTCCAGTTAAACTTCAGCGGTCTTTTGGGGAGCCCCAGGAAGCAGCTGGAGAGGTGCAGCAAACAGAGGCCACGCTCTGCACTCTGTCGGGGGGCACGTGGTGTAGCAAGGGGGCACTGACGGAAGGCAGCCAGCATGAGAGATCTAAGGGCTGGTGGCGGTGGTGACAGTGCCGAGGGACAGACACATCGGGGGAAGAGCTGCCCATATTGACCCCTGGCTGTGGGACTCGACCCTAGGGCAAATGCCAGGATGGGAAAGGGCGAGGAGATGCTCCTCAGCTTGGCTGCGAGGCTCAGAGACCTCCCAGAAGGAGAGGTGAGCAGGTGGGTCTGGAGTCACTGGCCCCCAACCCCGGCTAACACCGACCCTCAGGTCTCACAGGGTCACCGCGTCCTCCAGGAGGCCCCATGCAGATCTGGCAGGTATACAGAGGGCCCGTCCTTTCCACTTGGCACAGCCAGTGCCCTGAGCTCCCAGCTCTGCACCCCCAGGGAGCACACCCCACAGACTGGCATCCCCAACACCTCGCTCTGTGACACCTATAGAACGAGCTGTGTCCCCTTCAGCAATACACCACCCACTCCCCATGTCTGGATGGCAATCCTGTGGTCCTCACCACGAGGTCTCCCTAGGGAGTGCAGCCCTCCAGGCCTGACCCTAGTGCGAGTCTGCCTCTTCCCTCTGGCCTGAGAACTTCATCTTCAGGGACCACTGAGTCTGGAAGAAACCGAGAGAGCGCCAAGCTGGCAAGGAAAACAGGGAGGCTGCCAGTCTGCGTGGAGGTGACCTCGCTACAGCACTGGCCTGTGGGTAGACCTGGTCTAGCTGTTCCCACTGGGGTCCAGCCACTTCCCCACCGAGGCGGGGGGTGCAGTCCTCTGCCATGGCAAAACTAACAGCCTGGTGCAAAGCGCCCAGCTCATGGACACGAAGGTGTCTCTAAACTAGGAAACACGGCGCACACAGGTAAAGGGCCAGCAGGACTGAGCAGGCAGCACCAGGCCCCCAAGACCACCAATAAAAAGCTGTGCGCTGGATGAAAGAGAAAAATCACGGTCCCAACTTCAGGTGTCCTCTGGACACTGTGCGCCCTGCGGGTCACTCCCAGGACACTCGGACTGGACAGTGTGGCTGCGCGCAAAAGGAAATCTGACAGCAGTGGAGAGAGGAGGCGCCCTGAGTCAACTCCAGCACCAGCACCGCATCAGTGGACAGGTGCAATGATGCCGCCTGGGAGCGAAACCAGGTGAGCCTCAGAAGACCGCGGGACCTGAGACACCCGCGCCACTCCCTCCCGGCGGTGCCAGGACCTCAGAGGCCCTCCACGCGTCAGAGATTGCTCCCATTGAATGCGCATGCCGGAGTGGAGCGCGCAAACGCGAGGCCCGGGGTGGGGGGCCCCGGGTGGACGGGCGGTTCGGGTGGAGACCCCGGGCACGAGGACCCGGGGGACGGCCCCGAGCACGAGGTCCCGGGTGGAGTCCCGGATGGACAGTCTCGGGTGGGGACGGCCCAGGGAGCAGGTCCCGAGTGGACGGTGCGAGGCGGACCGTCCCGGGTGGGGACGGCGCGGTGCGCAGGGCCCGGATGGACAGCCCCGGGCAGGCGGTCCCGGGAACAGGTCCCGGGTGTCCGGCAGGTGCGCGCGGGAACAAAGCGGCCGGGCGGCGGCGTACCTGGGCACGCAGCTGGGGCTGGAGCCGTCCACCTCCCAGGTGGCGAACAGGTTCATGGGCACGGGCGTGTTGAGCGCGGCGGGCGCGCCGGCCAGGCCCAAGCGGCCCCGCTCGGCCATGGCGCCGGCCCCGCCGCTCCCTCGGCGGCCTGGGCTGCGGCCGGGCCGCGGACGCGCGGCGGGCGGGCGGGCGGGCGGGCCGGGCGCGCGGAGGGCGGCGGCGCGGTCACATGGCTGCCGGCGGCGGGGACGGCCGGGCGGGCGGCGGACGGGCCCGCGGGCGGCAACCAGGCTGCGGCCGCCCCGCCCCGCGCCGCGCGCCCCGCCCCTCCCCGCGCCGCGCGCCCCCGCCGCGCGCCCCGCCCCCGCCCCGCCGCCGCCGCCGATTGGCTGAGCGGGCGCGCGCTCACCGCCTCGAGCCCAATCGAGGCCCGCGGAGCGCTGGCCGGAAGTGCGGGGACGCTCGCGCTCCCTGCCGCCGACTCGAGAGGCGTCCCCCGGCCCGCGACCCTCGGGAGCGCGCGCCCGCGCCTGCGCACAGGCCCCGCCCCGCCTGCCCCACCCCGCCCCGCCCCCAGGGAGCCTCCGGGTGGAACCCCACCCCCCACTCCGCACCCCGCACCCCGCACCGCGGTCGCCTCCACACACACACCCCGCCGGTCCGCCCGCCACACGCGCTCCCGCGTCCCCGGCCGCCAGCACCCGCCCAGTACCGCAGTCCCGCGCACTCGCCTGTCCGCGGCGCCCCCCAGGGGCACTCGCTGTCGCCCCGCGTGCCCCGTGTCCCCACGCACCCACTGGGGGCCCTCCGCGCACTTCCCGTGTCCCCTGCGCAGTGGGCCCCGGGCTCCTCCCGCCCCCCGCGAACTCTCCGTGGTCCCCCCACCTGGCGGGCTCGGGGCGGGCTCCGGGTGGGCCGCTCGGACCGGGGCCGCCGGTCGCCCTGCCCTAGCCCGCCGGGGGCCCTGCCTGCAGGGGCGCTGGGGGGCGCCGTGCCTGGCCCGCTGTGTGGAGCTGATGTCCCCAGGCCCCTCCGCAGTGTGCTCTTTGTGCCCGGAACCCCCTGTTACCCCCCGGTGCCCCTCTGCGTTCCTTAGGCGAGACAATGGAGAACAATTGGGGGCAGGGGCGGCTCTTGGCCCTGGGGCTCACAGTGGACTTGGGGACCCAGGCCGGTAGGGGACCGTGCCCAGGGCTACCCACTCGGCCCACGGGACAGGCAGGGTGGGGAAAGGCCCTGGGAAAGGACGTCCAGATTCCAGGGCCCAAGGAGGAGTCTCCACCCCGTCCCTTTGGCGGTGGTCCGGGTCAGTGGCCAGATGCCGCCCTGGGATATAGGAAAAGCTCCTCTGGCATCTGTTCTGTTCCCCCAGTATCTACGGTATTACGGTGGCTTTTCCTTCCGTTCCTGCCTGTTTTGTTGTCTACAAAGAGTTTTATTGAAACAAGGCCAGGCCAGGCAAACCCTCTTTCTTTCCTGGCCCTTGGGGTTCACCATCTCGGTGCCCATGTCTCCTGCAGAGGACCCCAGGCCACTCCCCCTCCGTGCAAGCCCCGCCTCCCGCTGGAGCGCCCTCTGTGGAGCTGCAAACAGCTGGGACTGCTTAAAGCCAGGCCACACTCGGGAGAGAACAAGAGAATCTGTGTTTCCCCGCTCCCGCCCCTTCGGGGTGGCGCAGTCCGAAGCCACGAGGGTCTGTGTGTCCTCAGCCAGCTGGCGGGGTGTTGTCTTAGAGGGACCGCTCCGCCAGGCACAGTGCCCGCCGTGGGCCTCCTACCTGTGAGGTAGAGGATGGGGACAGGACTGTTCAGAGAGGACACAGCAGCCTCGCGTGAGGACAGGCCCTTTGGTGGCAGGAGACTGACGGCCATCGACCTCGGCATGTCGCGTGCGGTGCTGCGGGGCAGCGTGCGGTTTGGTTGCAGTCGGCCGGGTGGGCCAGCGTCTCGCCCGGGCCGGGACTGGGGTGGGGCATGTGAGGAAATGCGGGACAAGTAGGCAGCGCACATGGGGGCTGGACACCGGCTGTCCCCTCTAGCAGAGCTGTAAACCTCCCGTGCGCCAGCCACCACGGTGAGCCCTTCACGGACGCGGCGGTCCTGTCCGCATCCCTGCTTTACCGCTGAGGAAACTGAGGCTGAGAGGAGGTGCCCGGGTGTGTGTGCCCGCTGCCTGGCCCAGAGCCACCCTAACTGGACCCCCACGGCGGAAGTTCTTAAATACCTCTTCAGGTCGGGGAGGCAGAGGCGCAAGATGCCGAGCACCACACCTGTGATGCTGCCCGTCCTGGTTTTGTTTTTTCGAGCTGGGACGATACGGACACCAGAGTGTTAGTGGTAATGAGGTTGTGGCCTTTTGTATTTTCCAAACTTTCCACGATCGACAGGTAACACTTTGGTGATGGGGGTACCTTTCTGGCCGGGACCTCTCACTTGCATTGTCATTCCCTGTACTTGAAAACGAGTCTTTGTTCATGATCCACTTGTGGATTGTCCCAGGATGAGTGCCTGGGAGGCGGGGCCGTGCCCCTCCAGGGAAGCTGGGCGTGGCAGTGCACGCCCCCGAATGCTTGACACCCCCAAATGCTTGCAGCACGTCTGCTTTCTGGTGGCTGTTTCTTTAAGGCAGGAACTTAGCTGAAGAGGAGCTCCTCTGGACAGCTGGGGGGCTGGGTGTGGCGGGGCAGGGACCCCTGAGGAGGGGTTGTTCAGACCCTGGAGCGGAGAAGGACTCGGTGAAGACCTGTACTGAGGACCTGATGGGCACCCTAGCCTGCCACCTTTCTTCAGATGAATTAAAGCCTCGGGTTTCCAACCCGTGCGACGGAAGCCGGCCGTGCTGCACATGCTAGGAGATCCAGCTCAAAGCCCCCTTTACGGGGTCCCACCCGTCGTCACCAAGAGCCCCTCTGCCTGCAGGTCGGGGCTCCGGCCCTTCTAGTTGGGCAGTCTGGACCTCTGGCACTTCGGGACCTCATTCATCTGTTCAGCCTGGCTTTAGATGGACACCCATGTCCAGGCGGGGGACACGACGAGGCATCGGGCAGGTGTGGCCCCACTGGCGAGAGGTTCCCCGCAGGTGTGGGGACTGCTGCGCTCCCCTTGGCCCAGGAACCACGTACGCATCCCCACACCGGGAGAGCCACAGCGTCACGGGCACGATGGGCCACGGCAGGCACGCTGGGGCCCGACTGCCGCTGTGCTCACCTGGAGAGGCTGGCCCGCTCCTGTGCACCGTCTGGGGCGGCTCAGCCTGCCGGGTGCGCGGCCAGGGCACCGCTCAGCTGGATGGCCTCAGCCGGCTCCAGCCTGCAGCTGCGCAGGCCTTCTCTTCCTCGTGGAGCCGGTCGGGGAAGCCGGGTGGAACGAGCCGTTGTCTAGGCTCTGCTCCTGGCAGGGGGCGGATGGCCTGTGTCACACCCACTCCCCTGGGTGGACCGGTGGTGTGTCCCGGCCCCCAGTGCTGAGGTAGGGGCAGAAACTTTGCACAGAAGGCACGCGGGTGGCCGGGAGCGGCCAGGAAAGCGGGCCTCTTACGGGGAGAGGAACGGTGGTCCCCAGGGACCCAGGCAGCCTCCCGGCACAGGGCAGGTGCACGGGCACCAAGATGGATAGGAAGGCTGGCCCCGCGGCACGGCTGAGACGCTCCGTGAGGATCGGAACAGGGACAAGGGCACTTGGCAGCCACGCTGCGTGGGGTGCGTGGGCTCGCCGGAAGGGCACAGCCGGCTGTTGGTGTTCGTACCCCATTAACCACGGCTGCTGGCTCACCGCTGTAGAAGTTACACATCCCACGTGAGCCTCACAGAGGTGAGTCAGACATTCAGGTGTTGTCTGAATGATAATAAATGACGACCTGGGGGTGCCTGGGTGGCCCGGGCTCAGGTCATGCCCTCGTGGTTTGTGAGTCTGAGCCCCGTGTCGGGCTCTGTGCTGACAGCTCGGAGCCCGGAGCCTTTCTACCTCTGTGTCTCCCTCTCTCTCTACCGCTCCCCTGCTCATGTTCTGTCTCTTTCTCTCTCTCTCAAAAATAAATAATAAACATTGAAAAAAATTTTAATAAAAAAAAATGATGAGTAAGCCAGCGTCAAACCCTGAGAACACAGGAAAGAAAAGACAGTTTTCCTGCCCTCAAGGAGCTTACATTCCCCCAGAGAGAGGTCACGGCCTGAGCTGAGACCAAGAGTCAGAGGCCCAACCTAGTGAGCCTCCAGGCGCCCTCCCGTCTTATCCTAAGTGTGCATCAGGAAAGCACTGCAGGGAGGGGCCACCTGCTTCCAGCTTCTAAAGCACTGTGGGGGCAAAAGTGGATGCGTGAGACGCTGGGGCACATGGACAGAGGGGAGGCAGGGAGAGGAAGGACATGGCTGTAGGTGGCCAGGGTTTTGAAGGAAGAGTCAACAGGGTTGGCGAATAGACTGGACGAGGAAGATGAGGACAGTGGTCACTGTGCTGCTCACTGCAGGGGGAGGGGAGGGGAGGGCTGGGGCATGAGGAGGGGGAGACAGGCTGTACCCGGTAGGCAGGTGATGAGGGTCTTAGTGGGCATGTTTATAATGCAATGTTGATAACGAACATAGTGTATCCAGATAAGTCCCTCCAGCGCACAGGTGGCACCCTCTGCCTGAGGGCAGGTGTAAGGGAAACCCAGGCAGGGCAAGGAAAGTCCTAGAAACCGGGAAGGAGGGAGCAGCATGCCGGGCCCTGACCAAGCCCAAGAAGGCTGATCCACCTGGAAGCCCGGAGACAAGGGAGCCCGTTCGTTCGTGGCCCCACTTGGTCAGAAGGGAAGCTCTACGCGAGTCTGTCGAACGGCGGGGTGAGTGAGGAGGAGCTCGCGTGGCAGGTGGCGAGCTGGGGCGTGGCACCCTGCACGCAAACCACCAGCACGTGGGAAATGACAGGGAAGCTTGCGTCCTGTTCAGAACAGCAAAAGAAAAATAAAATACCTAGGAACGAACTTTGTAACTTTCGAACATGTTAAAGTTCTATCGAGGAAAGTAAGAGAGGCTTGCTCGCTCCTGACTTGCGCCTGAATGGTGAGCCACACCAGAACGCTGACGTGGAAAGGGTCGAATTCATTCTCCGATGTGTGTGCAATGCTGAATGTGAGCATATGGCCGGGACAGGCCGCTTTCTCCGGAGAAGAGGGAGGAGGGGCCGCATTCACGCGAGGAGTGTGTGACTGGCGTCCCCATGATGTGCGGCCAACGGGGCGAGACGGGGCACCCAAAGTATGGTATCAGGACAACGGGCTAGACTTTAAAAAAAAAAACAACAACGAAAACGTAGTCTTTACCTCACTTTTTACACCAAAATAAATTCCAGATGGAGCAAGAATCTAATCGTGAAACATGAAACTCTAACGGATCTAGAAAAACACTGGAAAAAAAGTTTCTGATCTTGGAGTGAGGAGGCCTTTTACAAGCAAACCACCAAACCGTAAAAGATGAGATCCATAACTTTGTCTATTTTCCGAAAAAGAAACCAAAAGAGCACAAAACTTGGAAAAAACGCAAAAGATCTATCAGAAGACCGTTTTGTTTTTTTTTTTTTATCACATAAAGAGCTCTCGCGGATCAGTAAATAAAAAGAAGACCCAGGTAGAAAAATCTCCAAAAGATACGACCCCATTTTGCGGCCCCTTCTAAAAATTAAATTCTATAAATTCACAGTCAAATAATTGTTGTGAAAAACGAAGGCAATAAACACACGGTACTCTTGCTGGTAAGTTGAATGCATTTGAGGACGCTCTCTGCTCATGAGCTGTCTGTGTCTGCTGTATTGGTGCCGCTGAAGATGCGACTTGTCCCTCTTGCCAGGCTCACGGTCAGGGCAGCACCTGGGCAGCTAGAAGTCGGCGGTGGTGGGAGCATTTACACCCCAGACGCAGCAGACACGCGGGGCTGGAGTCCCTTCTCTCTTTGCGGCCAAACTTCTCGAAGGCATCAGCCAGGGAGCTCATCCCACAAGAACTTGCCTCTCGGGGCGCCTGGGGGGGGCTCAGTCGGTTAAGCGTCCGACTCTTGATTTCAGCTCAGGTCACGATCCCAAGGTTTGTGAGTTTGAGCCCCGCGTTAGGCTTTGCACTGACAGCACTCAGCCTCCTTGGGATTCTCTCTCTCTCTCTCTCTCTCTCTCTCTCTCTCTCTACCCCTTCCCCCCACCTCAAATAAATTAACTTAAAAAAAAAACTTGCCTACCACGACTTGTCACCAACTGTCACAGTTCCCGCAGCGTGTGTGATGTCATACTTTCTGGAAGTTTATCACCTCCAAAGGAATTCCATCAGGGTCAGGAAAGTTAAAAAAAAAATTTTTTTTTAAGTCTATTTATTTATTTTTGAGAGAAAGACAGCCAGCGTGAGCAGGGGAGGGGCAGAGAGAGAGGGAGAGAGAGAATCTCAAGCGGGCCCTGACACAGGGCTCAAACCCACGAAACCGTGAGATCAAGACCTGAGCTGAAACCAAGAGTCGCACACTAAACCTGCTGAGCCCCCCGCGCCCAGGAAAATTATTTTTTAAAGAGCATTCGACGCAGCGGCCGATGCTCCACTTCCCGAAAGCAGAGACGAAGGTTCTGAAACGAAGCCGGGTGCGTGGCATGCACTGTGGTTTTTCCCGAAGTTTGCTGGAGAAGAGCTCATTCCCTCCGCCTGCTCCGAGCACCCTCTCTGAGTTATTATCACACCCCAACCCACAGCTCCGAAGGCGCCACCGGAGGTCCGGGATCCGACAGAAAACGTGCACAGGGCCCCACCTGCATGTCACAGAGAAAAGGCCTCGGATGACGGCAGGAACGAGGGACAGGGACAGGGCACTCTGGATGGGGGGGCGTGCCCCGCCGCTCCAGACTTTACGTGTGCACAGACAGTGGCTTCTGTCCGGCACCAGGTCCCCCGTCGGGTCTTCCTGACTTCGGACCGGCTGTGGCTCCCACCCCTTCCTGAAGGCCCCTGGGCTCCTCCTGCCGATGGCCACCCACGCCGTCCTCGCCTCTGAGCCAGGAGGCAGCTGCCGCGGACGTGGCCCGCGTGGCTTTCGAGGCTGGGTCACAACAGGCGCCCAGCTCCACCGGCGCTCTCCCTGCCCCCCAGCTCTCCCTCCCTCCCTTCTCTGTCTGTCTGTCTGTCTCTCTCTCCCTGCCTTGTGAGTGCGTCGCAAGAGGGTCCTCACCGGGAACCTAACTGGCCGGCTCCCGGACCTCAGGTTTCTGGCCTCCAGAGCCACGAGAGACAGACGACTGTTTAAGGCGGCCAGTCTGTGGGATTTGCTGTGGCGGCTCCAGTGGACTCGTGTTCTCTCTCTCCACCTGCCCCGCCCCGCACCGGTACAGGCTGGGTGAGCGCGTGGAGGCGCCCAGCCCCCCCTTCCCACCCTGGAGCCGTGAGGAGAGGGATCCGGCCTGCTAAGCCCCAATCAAGTGCTCGTTCCGGGACCACGTAAGTGTCCTGCGTGGATTTTCTAACGGCTTTGTTGAGGTAGAATTAGCACACGACAAAATCCCCCCACTTAGCATATCCGATTCAATGATTTTAGTACGTTTGTAAGGTCGTGCAACCATCACCACACAACTGGAGGCCGGTCTCAGCATCCCCAAACTTCCCCTGTTCTCCCTCCAGCCCCCGTCAACCACTGTCCGCTTTCTGCCTCTACAGACCGACCTCTTCTGGACATTTCACGTAGATGGCGGTAGAGCGGACGTGATCTTTCGTGTCTGACCTTTTCCACTTAGCGCGACGTTTCTGAGGATCCTTTGTGCAGCACCCGTGAGTACTTGGCTCTTCTCGTGGCCAGCCGAGTAACGTTCCCTTGTACAGAGATGCTGCCTTTTGTCTGTCCGCTCGCTGGTGGGTGCACGTCGTTTCCAGTCGGGGCCGTAGGAATAGTGCTGCCGTGAACATCGTGAGCAAGTCTTTGCGGGGACCTAGGTTTTTCGTTCTCGTGGGCAGATTCCTAGGAGAAGAACTGTGTAATAGGGTACCTCTTGACAACTTAAAACTCTTAAAGAAAGTGGTAAAGACCCTGAGAAGCCTTTCTGGAACGGCCAGACTCTTTTTCCAGGGTGACTTCACCACATTTTCACCAACAACATCTGAAGGCTCCTGTTTCTGCACGTTCTCACCAACGCTTGTCTTTTTCCTTGCACTAGTGGGTGTGAAATAGCATCTCATCGTCCTTTGATTTGCACTTCCCTGATGACTAATGATTTGAGCCTCTTTTCATGTGCTTATTGGCCATTTTTGCATCTTCTTTGGTGAAATGTCTACTCAAATCTTTTAATTGGGTTGTTTGTATTTTTATTATTGAATTGTAAGAGTTTTTAAAATTTTTTTTATTTACATCCAAGTTAGCATATGGTGCAACAATGATTTCAGGAGTAGCTTCCTTAATGCCCCTGACCCATTTAGCCCATCCCCCCTCCCACAACCCGTCCCGGAACCCTCTCTTTGCTCTCCATATTTAAGAGTCTCATGTTTTTGTTCCCCTCTCTGTTTTTATATTATTTTTGCTTCCCTTCCCTTACGTTCACCTGTTCTGTGTCTTAAAGTCCTCACATGAGTGAAGTCATATGATTTTTGTCTTTCTCTGACTGACTCATTTCACTTGGCATGATACCCTCCAGTTCCATCCACGTAGTTGCAAATGGCAAGATTTCATTCTTTTTGATTGCCGAGTAATACTCCCTTGTATATATAGACCACATCTTCTTTATCCATTCATCCATCGATGGACATTTGGGCTCTTTCCGTACTTTGGCTATTGTCGATAGGGCTGCTATAAACATGGGGGTGCATGTGCCCCTTCGAAACAGAATGCCTGTAACCCGTGGATAAATGCCTAATAGTGCAATTGCTGGGTCGTAGGGTAGTTCTATTTTTAGTTTTTTGAGGAACCTCCATACTGTTTTCCAGAGTGGCTGCACCAGCTTGCATTCCCACCAGCGGTGCAAAAGCGTTCCTCTTTCTCCGCATCCTCGCCAACATCTATTGTTGCCTGAGTTGTTAGCCATTCTGACAGGTGTGAGGTGGTATCTCACTGTGGTTTTGATTTGTATTTCCCAGATGATGAGTGATGTTGAGCATTTTTTCATGTGTCAGTTGGCCATCTGGATGTCTTCTTTGGAGAAGTGTCTATTCATGTCTTTTGCCCATTTCTTCACTGGATTATTTGTTTTTTGGGTGTTGAGTTTGAGAAGTTCTTTATAGATTTTGGATACTAACCCTTTATCTGATACGTGGTTTGCAAATATCTTCTCCCATTCTGTCAGTTGCCTTTTAGTTTTGCTGATTGTTTCCTTCACTGCGCAGAAGCTTTTTATTTTGATGAGGTCCCAGTAGTTCATTTCTGCTTTTGTTTCCCTTGCCTCCAGGGACGTGTTGAGTAAGAAGTTGCTGCGGCCAAGATCAAAGAGGTTTTTGCCTGCTTTTTCCTCAAGGATTTTGATGAATTCGTGTCTTACATTGAGGTCTTTCATTCATTTTGAGTTTATTTTTGTGTCTGGTGTAAGAAAGCTGTCCAGGTTCATTCTTCTGCATGTCGCTGTCCAGTTTTCCCAGCACCACTTGCTGAAGACACTGTCTTTATTCCATTGGATATTCTTTCCTGTTTTGTCAAAGATTAGTTGGCCATACGTTTGTCAGTCCATTTCTGGGTTCTCTATTCTGTTCAATTGATCTGTGTCTGTTTTTGTGCCAGTACCATACTGTCTTGATAATTACAGCTTCGTAATACAGCTTGAAGTCTGGGATTGTGATGCCTCCTGCTTTGGCTTTCTTTTTCAAGATTGTTTTGGCTATTCGGGGTCTTTTCTGGTTCCAGGAAAATTCTGGGATTATTTGTTCTAGTTCTGTGAAGAATGCTGGTGTTATTTTGATAGGGGTTGCATTGCATTGTAGATTGCTTTGGATACTGCAGACATTTTAACAATATTTGTTCTTCTAATCCATGACATGCTGCCATTGTTTTGAGCCACTACATTTTGGGGCAACATTTTTTTACTGAACAATAGATAACAGAAACTGACTGCCATATGCAAAGGCACAGAAGCGTGTTTACAGAGGCACGGGGCACCCCACCCACTGCACTGGAGGCACAGAGTATAGTAAAAGGGGAGAGACAGAGTCATAAGCACTGTCCTGAGAGGCCTACAGCCCCTTTGTCTATGCATACATACACACGTTTCTCCAAAATCTGGGTTGAAATATACATAGCATATTTTTCTCACCTAACTACACGCTATGAACATTTTTTACAACCTTAAATGTTTTTTCTGGAGTGTGGTTTCCAATAGCCTTCTGGTGTTCTGTGATGTGGAAACACTATAATCTGTTTACCCAGCTGTCCATCTGGGGCATTTAGACCAACATCACGTATTGGCAAAACATTACTAACATCCCATTAAAATGGCCCGTTAATCCTTAAAACATTAGTAGGAACTATGGGAAGGAAAAGATTATATTGCCATTACTTTTTTTAAGCTTATTTATTTATTGAGAGAGAGACAGAGAGAACTCAAGTGTGAGCGGGGGAAGGGCAGAGCAAGAGAGAATCCCAAGGAGGCTCTGCACTGTCAGCACACAGCCCAACGTGGGGCTCCATCTCACAAACCGTGAGATCATGGCCTGAGCCGAAGTCAGAAGTCAAGAGCCTAAGTGACTGAGCCCCCAGGCGCCCCATATATTGTCATCATGAATAGAATTTGGTTATATCCTGACAAAGCACAAGAGAAAGCCCTTGCAATAGTGTTGTGACTAACCAAAGCTGGGACCGTTGTGTGTCCTAAGACGTCAAGGGAAGGTCCGTCCCCCAAACGGCAAACAATGAAACAAAATACCTCTCAGGGCAGAGAGAGCAGGATGGCCCCAATATCTGTTCTCTCCTCTCCTGTGGGGACAGAGCCCTTGATTTAGGGCTGGAGGTAAGACCCCCCAAAAGGGCAAGCCCCCTTCTTAGCCTTGTAGCAGAAGGTGGGCAGGTGCGTGTGTTGTGAAGGAATATCTGAGTGTGTGGACAGTGACATGTTGTTTCTCAGTGAGGGTACTGACCGACCGCGTATAGATCCAAAGGGGACGACAGGGGAGGGGGACAGTCCCTGCGTGCATGCATGTGACCGGCCACAGGCGCCCAGATCAGACACTCCTCCCGGGTGTGTGCCGGGGGCTCCCGGGGAGACTGGCGTGTGGCTCGTGGCCGGGTGAAGCCGGGGCGGCCCCAGTGTGGTGCCCCATCCAGTCCAGGCCCAGATAGAACTGAAGGTGAAGGAAGGAGGGATTCATCCCCTTCTCCAGCCTCACTGTTGTGGGGGGGGGGGGGTCCCTGTCTCACGTCCTGTCCTAGGACCCAGGCTTCCACCATCATCTCCCCCTGGCTCTCAGGCCTCGGGACTCGGGCTGTGTCACACCGCAGGCTCCCCAGGGCCCCAGCGTGCAGACGGCAGGTCGTGGGACTTCTCAGGCCTGGTGCTCCCCCCCGCCAGGGCCCCATCGCACTGTTGCATCATAAATCTCCTTGTATATGGACATCCTGTTGGTTCCGTGTCTCTGGAGAGCCCAGACTTTTGCAAGGAGCTGGAGAAGCTGATTTAAGTCCACCTGGAGGGACCACCGTGTGGCTGTCCCTGAGAAAGCATCCTGAGTGTTCTCACCGGAGCCACGGGTGCCTGCGGTCTCCTCCCGCCACACTCAGGGGATGTGACATGGGGGGAAGGGGCTGGAAGCCACACAGACATTATTATTACCACACTTTGGGAGAAGGGGATTAATCTTAACCAATGTACGATGTCTCACGAGGTGGCCGTGACCAAAGCCATGCAAGAGTCCAAGAGGAGACTGAGGTACAGAGCCAGCGTGGGGTGTGTGGCCTCTCCTCGGGGCCACGGGCAAGATCGGGTCCCAGCCTTCTCCTCACAAAACACCAACAGGAAACCCAGACGGACGACACAGGGAAATGCGAAAAGCATCAAATGCAGCAAAGCCCCCGTGAGACCCAAGGGGACTTTCCAAGTATAGAGACACTGAAGGACACTGCTGGCTGAGAGCCTGGAAGTGTCAGATGTGTCCGCAGCCATAAACCCACTGCCAGCAAAGTTAAAGGGTAAACAGAGGGAGCGTGCCTGTGGCATGAATCGCAGGCCCAAGGTCAACATCCTTAGTGCATGACATTCTCCTGCAGACGGGTAGGAGGAGCGCAGAGGCCAGGTAAGGCACCCTGCCCATGGGGTGGACAGGCTGAAGATCACGGGCGAGGAGTCCCACGCGTGGACATGCTCGTATTGCCCATCAGATTGTGGGGGTTGGACACCAGGGTCCCCTCCCAGGCGCCAGGAAGGGGGCGGTGGGTGTCAGCGCACCGGAGGGCTACATCAGGTCCCTGTTCAGAAACCGCTGGAAGGGGGGTCCGGAAAAGACCCTGCGGGTGGCAGAGTCCTGTCGCAACACCTGCTGGTGGCCCCGAGGTCACCCACAGGGACCAGCAGGGGGCAGTGTGTGCCTGGAGACCCAGCCAGCTCAGCTTGGGAGACTGACACCCGGAGTGAGAGCCGGGGTCACAGAGCAAGGCACGGTTAGGTCGCCCGGCACAGACACCCCAGGAAACACTCGACGGCCACGAGGGATGGTGAGTTTACACGTGGCTAAAAATGGAATGTATCACGCGATCCTATTTGGCTAACAGACGTGTGTGTAAATGCATGTGCGTGTCAAGTATACATTTACATGCAAAAGACCTATTTTTAAGTTAGAAATGGGGGTGCCTGGGAGGCTCAGCGGGTTGAACCTCCAACCTCAGCTCGGGTCATGATCTCACAGTTCGTGAGTTCGAGCCCCTCTTCTGGCTCTGTGCTGACAGCTCAGAGGCTGCTTGGGATCCTCCCTCCTTCTCTCCCTCTCTTAAAATAAGTAAATAAATTTGGGGTGGGGGAAGAAATTACCTCTATGGTGGGAATTCGGTTGGTTTAGTTTTTCCTCTTTTTTTTAAAGTTTATTTATTTGGAGAGAGAAAGAGCTAAAGTGGGGCAGGAGCAGAGAGAGAGAGAGAGAGAGAGAGTGCATGCACATGGGAGGGGCAGAGAGAGAGGGAGAGAGAGAATCCCAGGCAGGCTCCCCACTGTCAGCACAGAGCCCAACACGGGGCTCGAACTCACAGACCTCAAGATCATGCCCTGAGCCGAGATCAAGTGTCGGACGCTCAACCCACTTAGCCCTCCAGGCACCCCATGAGAGCAACAGAATTTCTTAAGTCAAAGAAGCACAAGTGGGCCAGATGGAGGTGGGCTCGGAAGGCTGGGCTTGCTCTGGATGACAGAGCTAGCCTAGAGGAGAGCAGGCATGGGACTGCCCTTGTCCGGAGAGGAAATCTTATCACCCAGCGGGTAACTGGTGGGCGTCTTACTCTTGCGGCCGGGAGATCACGTGTTGGTACCTACTATCAAGTCTTGCCATAGACTGGGGCTTGCAAACGTGGGTCCAGCTACTCTACTGACAGTGCACGCTGATCTGGCTAACCCAGAACGATTCTGGCTCAGGGGCTATGGCACCCCTGTGATGTCCCTTCCCCAGGTCCTTCCCTTCTTGGGACATGTGTTGGGGTCATCGGGGTCAGCCGAGGCTTGGAGACATGGGGACATCGGGAGAACCCTGGTTCTTGATCTTGGGGTCCCATCCCCAAGGATTCCCAGCTCAGAGGAACCAGGCACCTCTGTGGGATCTTCTGGACCCTGTGCATGACAAGCTGATCAGGACCCTCAGTGAAGCCCTGGGGACACTCAGGGAAGGTGACACCTCTAGGTGGCCTCAGAGCATGGGGCCATGCAGCACTGGGGGCCTCTTCAGGCTCTTCATTTGCCAAGTCTGATCTTTACCGGGTACATGTTAACTCGGCCTTAAAAATCTGTTCGCAGGGCGCCTGGGAGGCTCAGTCGGTTGAATGTCCAACTCTTGATTTAGGCTCGGGTCATGGTCTCAGGGTCGTGGGATCAAGCCTGTGTCAGGTTGTGGGCTGAGCGTAGTGCCTGCTGGAGATTCTCTCTCTCTCTCCCCCTCCCTCCCTCTGCACCTCTCCCCTGCTGGTATGCTCTCTGTAAAATAAAGAGCAAAAGTAACTAATTAATCAATTAATTTTTAAAAATCCGTTCGCAGTTGTGAAAATGGAGGTGATTTCTAACTTGCTAAATTGTAACCTTCCAGCCTTCATTCCCCCAGCCCCCTGCGGTGTATCCCCTGCCTATGGACGAGGCGCCTTCTCTAAACCAATGGAGCCACAAAGGGGCTCCATCGCCAAAGGCAGCAGCCACAGCCATGTACCTGTTTGAAATATGGTCTCCGTATATCTCAGGACATTCTCGACATCATGAGCTCAGGAACTTTCCACTGGGCTGCAGAAGCCAGCCCTCTTAAGAGTTGTAGAAAGGGGTCTAGGGAGGGAGGGCCCAGAGAGACGCTGGTGGGGCAGCTGACATCTGACCAGGGGACCCGCGGCACAGGGGACTCCTCCAACCCCCTCTGGAGGGAACAGGACTGAGTTGCAGAGTCAGGAGGCTGTGTCCCAGAGGTGGGAATGGGTGCCCCGGGCCTCAGCTTCTGCGGAGGAAGATGGGCTCACACAGTGAGGGCAGGATGAACAGACAGCTACTGGGATGTGTGTTCTGAGCTGTCTGTAATGAGAACTACTGTCTGTAGGATAGTGCTCCCTATGGATAGCAGGACTGTGCTCCCTATGGACAACAGGACAGTGCTCCTTAAGGACAACAGGACAATTGCTCCCTGTGGACAGCAGGACAGTGCTCCCTATGGGCAGCAGGACAATTGCTCCCTATGGATAGCAGGATAGTACTCCCCCTGGATAGCAGGACGGTGCTCCCCGTGGACAGCAGGACAGTGCTGTGTTGGAGGTGTCATCACTCCCAGTACGCAGACGAGGAGCTGGGGCCTTGGAGAGCTTGCCCATAGCCGTGTACAGGGTGGAACGGGGAGGTGACGGAAGCCTTCGTGCCCAGCCTCAGTCCTCACCCCTGTGCTGATGGCTGCCCATGGGGAAGTGTTAATTTAAAGCCCTATGACCCAGCAGTTGCACTACTAGGTATTTATCCCAAGGATACAAAAATACAGATTTGAAGGGGCACATGCACCCCCACGTTTATAGCAGCCCTATCGACAATAGCCAAAGTACGGCAAGAGACCCAACGTCCATCAATGGATGAATGGATAAAGAAGATGTGGCATAGATATACAGTGGAGTATTACTCGGCAATCAAAAAGAATGAAATCTTGCCATTGGCAACTACGTGGATGGAACTGGAGGGGATTCAGCTAAGCGAAATTAGTCAGAGAAAGACACATCGGATGACTTCACTCATGGGAAATTTAAGAAACAAAACAGATGAACACGTGGGAAGTTGGGGGGCGGGGAGGGGAAAGGGAAACAAACCATAAGAGACTCTTAAGGATAGAGAACACACTGAGGGCTGCTGGAGGGGAGGTGGGTGGGGGATGGGCTAGATGGGTGACGGGTACTAAGGACAGCACCTGTTGGGATGAGCCCTGGGTGATGCACGTAAGTGATGAAGCCCTCACTTCTACTCCCGAAACCGATATTGCCCTGTATGTTGACTAACTAGAATTTAAATAAAAAGCTGAAAAGTGGGGCGCCTGGGTGGCTCCGTCGGTTGAGCGGCCGACTTCGGCTCAGGTCACGATCTCACGGTCCGTGAGTTCAAGCCCCGCGTTGGGCTCTGTGCTGACGGCTCGGAGCCCGGAGCCTGCTTCGGATTCTGTGTCTCCCTCTCTCTCTCTGCTCCTCCCCCATTCATGCTCTGTCTCTCTCTGTCTCAAAAATAAATAAACATTTAAAAAAAAATTTGAAAAGAAAAAAAAAGACATCAAATCATCATAAAATGTAGAAAATTCAAAAACATGACTAAAACAAAAGGCCAGCAGGACTGGACAATCTGTGCAGCCTCGTCTTGCCCCTGAAACCGGACCCTGACTGGCCCGGCTGTTTTCCTCGGGCCCTGAGAGAAGAAAACCCTTTCTGCTTTGTTTCATGGAGGCATTCAGCTTAGATTAAATAAAGCTGGTGTCTCTCCAGTCTGACAGCCACACTGCTTTCTGGGGTCCCCTCTAAAGCCATGCCAGGCCCTGCCTGGGCCTGGCCTGACTGCTCTTGTGTCCCTGGAGCCAGAGAGGTCAGGAGAAAACGGGGGGCCCTTTCCCTGGTTGACTAGAGATCACGGCTTAACCTTCCTGCGCCTGGCTTGCCTTTGCCAACCTGCCCCTGCCGGGTGCCCAGGTGACCCGCCCTGCTGGGTGCCCTCTGTGTCCCCACACGCACTAAACTTGTCGGTACAGGATCTCGCCTGGTAGTCTTAAGTGTCACTGAGCATCTCTGAGTGGCAGCTTCTGGAGGTGCCGGGGGGAGCCTGACAGACGTCCCGGAGACAGCTTCCCTACACCCTCGCTCCGCACCGGCCCCGTGCTTTATAACCTCGTTCCCCCTTGGGGTGGCTCGCTCCACTCTGTGGGCCGTCTGAGCAAAGTCTTCTCGGCAATGACGGCACCCACTTCTCCCCAGTACCCAAACCAGCCACGCTCTTCAAAACTCTTGCCCTCGTGGGTGTTGTCCTCCCCTCCCCCTGCCCCTTTGTTCAGCGAAACCCCAGTCCGGCCTTGCCCAACAGGGAGCTTCCCCGGGACCCCTCTGATGTACCGAGCGAGGACAGGACTCGGCGGCCACGAGGATCCAGGCTGAGTTCCACCCTCGTCTCCTGTTGGCCGTGTGATTTGAGGCTGTCACAGGGGTTCCATGGAGATAACGGTACCTGTTACCACCGGGTTTGAGTCGGATTGTGCACGGAGAGAATGGTTTGCATAGAACCCAGTAGCAGAGAGATATCTGAGAAACCCCCAAGTTTCATTCCCCAAACGTAAGCAACAGACTAGCAAGTAACCCATGGGTCAAAGAAGAAATCAAAAGGGGAGTTAGGAAGAATCTCAAATTGAATGAAATGAAAACTGAACGCATCAAAACTTGTGGGATTTGTGAAAAAAAACAAGGCTTGCAGGGGAAAGTCCAGCTCTTTGACACCTCTGTCATGGAGAAGAGACCATGTTGACGAGCTCGTCGCCCACGTTGCAAACCCAGCGGAAAAAGAACAAATTAAACCCCAATTAAGCAAAGAGAGAGATAAACATCAGAGCAGAAATCAATGAAGTGGAAAACAGGAGCACAACAAAGAAAATCAATCAACCAGATGTGCTTCTTTGAGAAGGTCGGTAACACTGAGAATGCTCCAGATGGATCGGGGCAGAGGACAAGAATGGCCAGTTCCAGAGACGGGGATGTGAGAGGGACAGGAAGAACCAAACTTACCAAATAACCTTGGGTCCGACAAGAAACTAGAAAGGAAAATGATCGGATTATACATTTGAATGTGTGTGGTCACTACATGCCAGTTATAGCCCAATAAAGCTGTAAACAAAACCCAAAAGCATCCTGGGGAGAAATTTAGAGAGACCTAAATAAAAGGCAAGGAAAAGGAAAAGACAAGCAGAGGCATCGGAGGTGTCACAGGCAACGGAGCTCAAGGCTTGTCCTGGAGGGTCCCGGGCCCCTGGTGACTCTCAGATTTCCGGCTTGGCCCCTAACAGGCGACACCTGCCAACATTTCTGAGCACCCCCACAAAGCCTGAAGTAAAGCCTGGAGTCCAATTGAAGCCTGGTTGTATCAAGGAGGGGACCCTGGCCCCACGTGGCTGACAATAAAAATGAGCTCTCTCTGAATGACAAAAGCAGCTCCCAGAGCCTTGCAGCTTTCCATCAGATGGTCACCATTTATCCCCAAATGCTCGGGTGTGCCGGGAGGCAGGCTCTCCCAGACTTAGAATACGCAGCACTCATGAGTCTGCGGGCCACCGCGTATGAGAATCCTTGCGATGGCCTTGAAATAGGATTAATATGTGAAGGCAACAAGTGGGAAACACAGAGAATTTCATCAGAGGATTGACCTCCAAAGAAGAAGAACCAGACGGATGTTCCAGAGCTGAAACACAAAATAGACCAAAATCAACGATCGCGTGGATGGTTTTAACAGCAGGTTACAGGGAGCAGAGGAGGGGACTCGTGGAGTGGCGCTGCGTGAGCAGGGAGTGCCAGCTGGATGCCTGGAGGGCGGACACGGAGTGCAGTGTGAGAGGCACACAGGACAGAGTGAGCATCTAACCTGGGTTAGAGGGAGTCCCGGGAGCAGAGGCTGAGAGACAGCGGTGCGGGAGCCGTATTGGAACGATACTGGCCAAGAATTAAAAAAAAGAAAGAAAAAAAGGGGCACCTGGGTGGCTCCGTGGGTTAAGCGTCCGACTTCGGCTCAGGTCATGGTCTCGCGGTCCGTGAGTTCGAGCCCCACGTCGGGCTCTGTGCTGACAGCTCGGAACCTGGAGCCTGCTTCGGACTCTGTGTCTCCCTCCTCTCTGTCCCTCCCCGGCTCATGCTCTGTCTCTCTCTGTCTCAAAAATAAATAAACGTTAGAAAATTTTTTTTAAAGAGAAAAAAAAGATGAAAGACAAAAACCATAGATTCAAGACACTCACTGTAGGAATTTTGATTAGCATAAATACAAAGAAAATATACCTAGAAACAACCTAATAAAACTCAAAAGTCAGGGATGCCTGGGTGGCTCAGTCAGTTGAGCATCCAACTCTTGATGTCAGCTCTGGTCATGATCCCAGGGTCGTGGGATCGAGTCTTGCATTGGGCTTCAAGCTGACAGCCTGCTTGGGATTCTCTTTCTCTCT
Organism: Panthera onca; assembly: GCF_046562875.1. Lineage (NCBI taxonomy): Eukaryota > Metazoa > Chordata > Mammalia > Carnivora > Felidae > Panthera > Panthera onca. The sequence goes on along the minus strand of NC_138344.1, from coordinate 145,792,352 downwards.
GCCTCTCCTCTGCTCTCTCTCTCTCTCTCTCTCTCTCTCTAAAATAGTAAAAAAAAAAACCCTGCAAAAATAAAATTTTATTTATTTAAGTTGACTTATTTTGAGAGGGGGGAAGAGAGGGGCAGAGGGAGAGGGAGAGAGAGAGAGATCCAAGCAGGCTCCATGCTGTCAAATACGGGGCTCAAACTCACAAACTGTGACATCATGACCTGAGTGGAAATCAAGAATCAGACACTTAACAGACTGAGCCACCCAGGTGCCCCTGAAAACCAAAATTTTAAAAGCGTCCGGGGAAAATTGGGACAGAAAGAGACAGCAGAATTTTCAGCAGAAATAATGGAAGCAGGAAGACAATGCAATGACGTTTTGGAAGTGCTGAATGGCGAGCACCACCGCCCTTCGATCCTGCGTGGGGGCCCCTCTCCCCTGTCCCGCGACCCAGCTGCTCCCTGGAGCCCCACCTGGCCCCACACTGAGGGACGCTCCCTGTGCCCTCTCCCCGTCCCCTACTTCAGGGTGGCAGGTGCTGGCCCCGTGAAGTCTGCAGCCAGGCTCCAGAGGGTGGGCTCCCCAGCAGGTGCCCCCCACACAGGACCCAGCAGGGACCCCCGGCAGGAGGCCTGGACGGCTGCCTCCCGGGGTCAGCCAGGCCCCTTTCTCCGGAGGCCCGCTGCTCCCACTCAGGGCTCCGGCCAATGGGGACCCCCCCTCCTCGCCTGGGACGGCCTCCCTCCTCTCTGCAGGCACCCAGGATAGGTAGCTGGAGAGAGCGGAGAGAGAGAGCCACGCTCCGGGCCACCCCCCTGCTCTGCGGCTGCAGTCTTGGGCTTGCCCTGGGGCTCTGTCCCCGTAGCTTAGCGTCTGTTCTCCTGTGGGTGATGCTTCACTCTCCAGGACCCCCCACCCCGGGCCCAAGGGGGTCTCGTCCACACTGGCCACGGCTGGGGCCTCCCGGGAGCCTGCCGCGGCTCGAGTCTGAGCGCCTGGCGCGGCCGTGGCAGGTCAGAGGCGGGTGGCCTCGTCAGGGCAGGTTAGGTGCCTGGACCTTCAAATGTTCCTGGGGCGCCCAGGAGCTCAGCCGGTTCAGCGGTGCCGGGCTCTTGATTCCGACTCAGGTCACGGTGTCACAGTTTGTGAGTTTGAGCCCTGTGCCGGACAGCGTGGAGCCGGCCTGGGATTCTTCCTCTCCCTCTCTCTCTCTGACCCTCCCCCCGCTCTCTCAAAATAAGTAAATAAACATTTAAAAATAAAACAAGATAAAAAAAATAAAATATGTTCCCACGTCCTCCTCCTCCCCCATCCCCCCGGAGTGTGGGTGCCCGCCGTGGGGTCGGCCATCAGAGCCCTGCAGCCTCTGTCCCCGTTCTGGGCTCCGTGGCTGTGGGAGACGCGCCGGCAGCTGGACCGGCCCGAGCCACCCGAGTCAGAGTGACCGCAACGTCACGGGAGACCCCGAGCCACATCCGCCCGGCCAGCCTCTCCCGGACCCCCAGCCCTGAGAAGTGGCCCGAGATGACAGGTGTTAGCCATTTTAAGCCGCTCAGCTGTGTGGTGATTTGTCACGCAGCAGTGAGAATTAATGTGCCATGTTGAGGGAGTGCATACTCTGTGCTCCCGCGGTGCTCCCCTGGGGTCTTCCTGGGGAGCACCCACATGGTGGGGATCATCACTGCACCAACCTGTTTCCTGACTCTGCAGTGAAAAAGGACGTCTCAGAGTAAGCAAATCTCAGAGAAAGAAGGGGGAGTTGTAGGAGGCCAGAGGTGAGGCTGTTTCTGTGCGCGTTACAAGCCACTGCTTAGGAGTGATATAAAATCTGCTCGGCATTGAGATGACCTCTAGGCCGGGGGAGGGTGGGGGAATGGAGTCTGAGCAGACCCGGGCCCGTGTCCCTCACAACAAGACAAACAAATCAAAGACGTAACAAATCGAAACAAGGCAAAGAGATGAACCAAGCAGCCGTTATGGGAAAATGCCACACTTTGGTATGGCTGAGTGATTTTTTCTGGTTTTCTCCCTAGTTTCAGTTATGTTTGAAATATCTTTATTTAGAAAAGCCACTAGTTGAGGCTTTTCAAAGCAGGGAAGTTCTCCTGGCTGTACCCCCCCCTCCCGGGTGGCTGTGCCTGTTGTCATCACTCACGCAGGCACTGTTTTCAAGCTGCTTGCTTGTCCACACCCTGCGGTGAGGGCAGCGGGCCAGGCTCTGGCAGGTGCCCGTGAGGTCCAGGACTGCACAGCAGGGAAGGGTCTCAGATGCCAGCCACCGCCCCTCACAACATGCAGCCACAGGGGACTTACCGTATCCTCTTGTATTTGATTCCATTAGCCTTGGTCTTGTTTTTACTTTTAGCTTTTAATGCTACTTGGAATTTATTTTTATTAAAAAAAATTTTTTTTAACGTTTATTCATTTTTGAGAGACAGAGAGACAGAGCATAAGCGGGGGAGGGGCAGAGAGAGGGGGAGACCCAGAGTCCGAAGCAGGCCCCAGGCTCTGAGCTGTCAGCACAGAGACCGATGCAGGGCTCGAACCCACGAACCACAAGATCTTGACCTGAGCCGAAGTCGGGTGCTCAACGGACTGAGCCACCCAGGTGCCCCTGGAATTTATTTTTAGGGGCTCAATTTACCCTTTTCCTACTCTAACTGAGGAACATGCAATACCACTGAAGAGTCTAGCTCTTTCTTAATGACTCGAGGCCCCTAAATTTCTTTTTTTTTCTAAGTTTATTTATTAAGAGAGAGAGAAAGAGAAAGAGAATTAGTGGGGGAGAGGCAGAGAGGGAGAGAAGGAGAATCTCAAGCAGGTTCTACTGACAGTTGTAGCCTGATGCGGGGCTCAAATCCACCAACAGTGAGATCATGACCAGAGCTGAAATCAAGAGTCAGAGGCTTACCTGACTGAGCCACCTGCCCATCCCAGAGGCCCCTAAATTTCTGTGTACCGATGGGTTTCTTTGTGGACTGCTGGTTTTATTCCACTTGTCCATTTGTCTGCCCCTGTACAAACATCACGTGGTTTTATTGCCTGTAATTGGATGTAATATTTTTATGTACGGGAGGGCAATTTTTCCCTCCTTCAGTTTTTTTCTTTTTATTTAAAAAGGTGTTTCATTTTTGAGAGAGGGTACACACAAGCAAGGTAGGGCAGAGACAGAGAATGGCTCTGCCTCAGGACAGAGCCCAATGCCGGGCTTGAACTCACAGACTGTGAGATCCTGACCTGAACTAAAAACCAGGCGCTTAACCAACTGAGCCACCCAGGCGCTGCTTCCCTTTGTCTTGCAGAATTTGACTATATTTGTGAACGCACTCTTCTGGATGGCTTTGGGATCAGCTTATCAAGTTATTTGAAAATCTCGTTGACATTTTGATTGGGATTAAATGGACTTTACAGATTGCCTGCGGAACGGTTTGTGTGTTTACTTGGTCGCCTCCAAGTGTGAACAGAGCGTTTTCTGATGGTCTGAGCTCGGGCTGCGTCCCACAGACAAACTTGGCAGTTTAAACACTGGCGCCCCGCATGTTTCTTCTCAGGCTATTCTCAGGGGCGCCGGGGGGTCGCGGTGACTGCATATATTTGCAGATACTTGCGGGTCGGGGGACACAGAAGCCTGCCACGGGTAACACACTTTGCACAAGCAGCTGTCAGGCAGCGGGGACTTCTGGGGGCACACACAGCACGGGACAGGGGGCGCATGGGGGCGTCCGGGCACCGTCAGGCGGAAGCCGGGGAGCCGGGGCGAATCGCGAGGCGGGCCTGCCTGTGCAGGGGAAGAAGCGGGCGCCCGGGCCCGGCGTCTCCACCCCCGACCCACGCCGCCAGGCGAGCCAACACTGCCGCACACACCTGCCCGGGCACCGCCCACCGCTCCGCGTTCGGTCCCAGGGGGCGCTCCCAACCAAAGCTCCGCCCATCGCTTTGACCCCGCCCACCGCCCCCTTCCCAGGCGGCTCTCCCCACCAAAGCCTCGCCCACCGGCCTGGACCCGCCCACCGCTCCCGGAGCCTTCTTTGGTGTCGCTCACCACCAAAACCCCGCCCACCACCTGCGGCCCCGCCCACAGCTCCGAGTCCGGTCCAAGGGGGCACTCACCACTCAAAGTTCCGCCCATCGCTCCCCGTCCCGTCCCAGGGGGCGGGCCCCCAAAGCCCCGCCCACCACTCAGGGCTCCTTCTGTAGCTCTGGGTTCCGGCCCTGGGGGCATTCACCACTCAAAGCCCCGCCGTTCGCCTTGGTCCCGCCCACCGCTCCCGGTCCCATTCCCGGAGGCTCTCGGCACCAAAGCCCCGCCCGCAGCCCCTGGCCCCGCCCACTGCTGACGCTCGCTCGCCGCCAGGGAGGCCTGCTGGTTAGTGGTTCTGAGGCCCGGTAGCGGCGTCCGGGTCCGCAGGTTGCGGGTTCGAGTCCTCGAGGCCCCGCCGCAGCCCCGGTGCCCGTCCCCGACGCGCGGGAGAGACCGTTGCGGGCGGCGCGACCGCGGCGTTCGCGGCGAATCTGCCGCTGCGAATCGGAGGGCTTGGCGGCGGCGGCGGCGGCGGCGGCCTCGCGAGAGTCGGGCGGGCCGACGCGCGGGCGGGCGGACCGGGGCCGGGGCCGGGGCCGGGAGCGGGCGACGAGCCCGCGCGAAAGCCGCCGGCATGACGGGCCGCGTGTGCCGCGGCTGCGGCGGCACGGACATCGAGCTTGACGCGGCGCGCGGCGACGCCGTGTGCACCGGCTGCGGCTCGGTGCTCGAGGACAACATCATCGTGTCCGAGGTGCAGTTCGTGGAGAACAGCGGCGGCGGCTCGTCGGCCGTGGGCCAGTTCGTGTCTCTGGACGGTGGGTCCGCGCGGGGTCCGGGGTCCGCGGGAGGGGGCCGGGGGACGCAGGGGGCGCGCGGGGACGCCGGGGGGCACGGGGGGGGGGACGCCGGGGATGGTGCCAGAGGACAACCGGGGGACGCGGGGGGCGCGCCAGGGGACACCGGGGGGGGGGGGCGCGGGTAGCCGGTGGGGTCCGGAGTACCGCCCCCTGTGAACTATGTGCCCGCAGTTTTTAAATAACGGAATTTAAAAGGGAGGAACACGATGACCGTGTCCGGTCCTGTCTCTCTAAGCGTCCGGTAACGCTGGCTTCATCTGGGTCCAGCGCTGTGACTGTCACCGCAGCTAGGTTCAGGGGTAAAGAAAAGTTGCACAGCTCCAAATCTTCCCCGCAGGCTCTCCCAGCCGCCCTGTCCCCGGCCCTGCCGCTAGTGGATGTGCTCTTGGTCCCCACCTTTGGGGACTGGCATCTTCCCCCAGCCTGGTGCCTGTGACTTCACCCAGGGTGTGGGGCTGAGGTCGGAGGACGGTGGTCACTTTGGGGTGGCGAGGAGCGGAGCTGCTGGAAACAGCGTGTGGCCCTTTCTGCGAACCTGTTTTCATTTCTCTGGGGCCGATGCCTCTGGTACAGAGCGAGCTGTGCTAAGGACTATCTTTTAAAATTCAGCGTTTGATTGTTCACTGCTGGGATGTAGTAATACGGGTTTTTGTCGTTGGCCTGCTTCCTGTGACTTTGCTAAACTTAGCTGTGAGTTCTGGGAGTTCTCGACATCTCTTGGCATTTTGTATTCAGACCGTCCCGTTGTTTGTAAACAGGGGCTGTTTATTTCTTCCTTTTATTTCTCTTTCTTGCCTTATAGCCGGACTCAGGGAAGGGCTCAGCGTTCCCCACTCAGTGTTGACGTTTAGCTGCAGGCTTGGGTAGATGTCTCTTAGTAAAGTTGGGGAGGCCCTCTTTCTGCTCCTGGTTTGTTGAGAGTTTTCATCACGAGTGGCTGTTGGAATTCGTCCAGTGCTTTTCTCTCATCACCTTACATCCTCGCGGTTTTCTTCTGAATCAGCGTGGCCGTGGCCGTGGCCGCGTTTCGAATGCCGCACCTGCCTTGCTGGGGCAGACTTACCTAGCTCGGCTATGCTGAGGGGTTAGGTCTGCTGATACTTTGTTGAGAGTCTGTACGTGGAATGTGGAATGTCGGTGCATAGATTTCCTGCAGTGTCTCATCTTCTGGAACAGGTTGGAGAATGTCCCCTTCTCTTACGTTCTTCAGAAGAGACCGTGTAGAACCGTTGTTATTTCTTCCAGGAACGTTTGGTGGAATTCACCAGTGTAGCCCTCTGGGCCTAAAAGGCTTTTTGTTTTTGTTTTTCCCTCAGAAGGTTTTTAACTTCAGATGCAGTATCTTTCATCGTCGTAGGTTGTAGTCATGTTTTAGGTTAAGTCCTTCCCCGTGGGTGAGTGTGTAGTTCTGAGGATTCGGTCCCCCCTCGATCAAAGTTGTTCAGTTGATGCGTTCAGAACAGTTGGCACCAGTCCCTCCTCGTCCTTCTGATGTCTGCAGGGTCTCTGGTGATGTCCCTGATTTCTTTCTCCCTTTGTCTCCCCTGCCGGAATTTTATCACTTTAATTGAGCTTTTCAAAGACGTGGCTCTGGGCCTCACTGACTCCTGTGTCCTGCTCTCTCCCCATCACCTCTGGTGCAGCGCGCACGTCTTTGTGTTCTGGGGCAACTTCCGGGGCTGCCGGGGCACGGGCTCCCCAGCACTGCTGTCGTTTTGTCACACATTGTCAGGCGCTGCCTCCCGTCACTGGAAAGAGAGGAACGAGACGGTAGTGAGAACGCATGGTGGCAGGAGCTGACCCTTAGGGTTCTCCACGGGAAGGCACTGTGCTGACGAGGGCACCCGCGCACCTGATGACGGCGCCTGCCCTCCGTGCAGACGGGGAACAGGCTGCGGAGGCGCTGCACACCCCGCCGGTCCCGGACGTGAGAGGTGTGCTCTCACCCGTGTGCGGCGAAGTTGGTGGCACAGCCTCGTGAGCACGGGCTCAGAGCCCGGTGCTGTCGGAAGGCATGCCGTAAAGGGGGTGCAAAGATACTTCCCCAGGCCAGGGCTGGCTCTGTCCTGTGGGTCTGTTCCCTGCAGGAGCCCGTCCAGGAGAGGGGAGGGGCATCGGTAGCCCCTCTGCCGCCCGGCCCCCTCCCTTCCCCCTCAGGGCAGAGGTGGCTGGGCCGTTGACTGGGGTTACTCCCAGTCCCCTGGCCGCTGAGCGAGTGCCCGCTGGCTCTTCTCGGGTCTTCCTGCACTCCCCCCTCGCCCTGAAAGCTGACCTTGCCCTCTGAGCTGCCCTCACTGGGTCCCACGGTCAACTTTCCCGAGCATTCATTCTTAGTGTTTGAGAACCGAGCGTGGTCAGTTAGGGGTGTACTACCTGGGACTGTGTCAAGTAGACACCGGGGCCGGGTGGCCAGAGGCCCTGCCACTGTGGGCTCCTGGCCGCCCAGGGGTCTTTCCCAGTGGGCGCCCATTGTGCGCCGGGCCTGGACTCTAGAGCTCCAGTCACCCTGATTCCCTGGATCCCAGACCAGCAAAGCGTGAGGCCAGCGTCCGGGGGTGGCAGCGTGAGTGGTACTAGGGACATCCGGGCCGAGTCCTTCAGCTGCCGGGCACAGGCGACAGGGAGGCGACCGGCTGGCAGAAGGGGTGGGTACCTGGGGGGGACTGCGGGCGGTTCAGTGTGGCCAGAGTGGCTGGGGTCTTAGCGAGGCCCTGAGGAAGGGTCCTGCTGCTCTCCCGGGAGGGGCTCGCCTCCAGCATGTCCGGAACCGCGGGGGCAGAGCCCGAAGGATCGACTCTGAGTGTCCTGTGCCGCGTGTCCACCCGAGGGCCTCCAAGCCCCAGCTCCTTCCCTGGGGCGCCCTCGGCTCCCGCCAGCCTCCCCCTGGGGTTGTCAGAGCCCTCCAGAGGGCTCCGCACCAGGCAACCCGTGGCTGCTGCTTCCTTGGGGCCCCTCCCTCCCTCCCAGGGAGGCGGGGGGTGGGGGGGCCTTCCCACAGCTTCCATAAAATCACAGCTTCTCCCGGCTGCAGACCGCGTCTTTCAAGCAGGGTGTTTGTAAGTGCTACTGTCGTCACCGTCCAGAGTCGTGATGCGCTTCGCACACATTTGGGGTGGATGAACCCCCAGTCGTGTTTGCACCCCTGGCCCTGGATGGGGAGGGCCGTCTGCCCTAAGGAGGGGGGGGGGGACCTGCACCCACCTGCCTAGTGCACCCTGCCCATAGGTGGCTCTCCCGGGACAGCCCACCGGTGTCCTGGGCCGCTGAGCACCGGGTGCTGTCCTGGCCGAGCTCTGGTCCCAGAGGCGGAAGGTCCTGCATCTGCTTTGTCCTGTGGCCCCTCAAAGCCCCGTGGAGCTCCTGGCCAAAGTGCCGCTTCGCAGGAAACGCTGGCCGGGCTGTCCTAGAGGCCCATGGAGAGAGAGGACTCTTCTTGTTAAGATGTCGCTTGCAGCCTTTTTCGTTCTCTACGCTCCGTGCTGTGTGGTTTCCCTACGGAGCAAGCTCTTTGGGAGCCGCGCCGGCTTGAGCGCAGTCTCGGCCGTGGCCTGCGCCCAGCTGTTTATCCCACCCTGGGTCTGTGTCCAGGCTGCATCCCGGGACTCCCTGCGGTCCTGTTGAGGGCCTGCTGGCGGCCCCAGAGGAGCATGTGTCCATGTGGGGGCTCCGGCCGCTCCCAGGGCCTCTCTTGAGAAGAAGGTAGACACCCCTCCCTTAAAATTAAGTTAATAGAAAGCGATGGAAGTTTTTGCTTACGAGTGTTGATGGGGCTTGTGGGTGAGACGGGGGACAGACAGATCTGTACGAGCGTCTCTCTGGGGTGCTGAGGCCTCTCGGTCGTGCCGGGGCCCCGCCTCATCACTGCCTTTCTCTCCCTGGTGTTACTGGCTTGGTCCCTGACGCCCAGCCTGGGGGGCTCATGGTGCGCCCGTCTCCAGGGTCGGACCGCGGTGCCCTCCTGCTCCCGCTGCCACAGGCGGCATCAGGCGCCCCACCGCTGTCCACGAGGGGGCGGTCTTGGCCTGGCCCTACCTTCCACCAGCTGGTTCCAGCGTGGATTTTTGCCACAGGAGCTTGTTAGAGAAAAGGTCCGATGTGGAACAAGTAGACGGAATAGTGTCGCATCGTGCAGGCTGAGAACGGCGTGTGTCAGCAGTGGTGACCGGAGGTAACACTCCAGCTGGTTTCAAACTTCGGGGGAGCCTTAGGCTCATGGTTTTAGGGGGCCGAGGTTTGCTAAATAAGCACTTTTTGTACGACCCACGGGTGCATTCCAGACTCTGTCTCTCATAACCAGACCCTAGTGGGTGGTGTTTGCTGAGTACGAGAATCAGTTTGCCTCAGTTTGGCAAGCAGGCTCGGACACCCCCATCCCGCCCTGCTGCGGAGAACTGGGTCTGCGGAGGGGACCGGATCCCCGCGTCTCCTGGAAGCACACGAGGAGCACGGCCGGTGTGCGTGCGAGGGTGCACCAGTGTACGTGTGCGTCTGTGTGAGCAGGAGTCAGGAGACCGGCCCCAGAGGTGCCCTGGCCCCGGACAGGGGGACTGGGTCCTCAGGGAGAGGCAGGGCAGGGTGGCACAGACACAGGAAGTGCAGTGAGGGGGTGGGGAGTCCCGGACAGTGCAGGGGAGAGTAAGGGAGGAGGGGGAGGAGGGGGAGGAGGGGGCACGTGGGCGGGTGACCTCTGGTGGCTTTGCGAGATTTCCAGGAATAAGGAGATGCGTTTAACGCTCGACCGGAACGAAGCCCCTGCTCTTCGTAGGCACAGCCTCCCTGAGTGACCCGCCCCGGCCGCCTTCTGTCTGTGTCTAAGCAGGGGGTGTTGGCCCCCAGGGTCCTTGTTCCCAGAAGGTGGGGCTTTACAGCATTTCGTCACCCTTTTCCTCATGCAGTAGCCCCATCATTTATTGAAAGTACACATCCATCTTAATTAAAACAGCATGGCGATATTTCTGTTTTTCTAAAATAGAAGTTGGGGGTGCCGGAAACAGAGGCCACGATGTGGGTGTCCTGGTCAGGTGCTGTGAGTGACTGGGCCTTCCCCCGTGGTTCTTGTACGTTAAAGATTGCACAGGTGAAGAACCTAGAGTTGTAAAAAGCACCACCACCAAAACGGGAAGGGAGCAGACGCGGGGCCCTGACCTTGGTCCAGGGAGCCTGTGATGGGCTCTGGAGCCGAGAGGCGGCGCGCGGCCGATTTGGGGAGCCCTTTGCGGCTGGTGCGGGTGGATGAAGCCCCTCTGGGCCCTGCAGCTCTCCAGCCCCCAGCATGCCCCGCTTGAGCCTCCCCAGCCCCGTGAGGACACACAGCCCGTCCCTCTCCCTCCCCATCCTCTGCGACCAGCCTCTCAAGGACGTGAAGTCTGTGGCCGTCTGTCAAGGCGGCCGTAGGAACCAACGGTCCCGGTGACAGCAAAACCGTCTGCAGGTGGTGAGCGACCCTGTCCTGGGCCCTGCTCTCCTGGGGAAGGTCCCCACCTGCCCCGCCCCCCAACCCCTCTGCTCCGCCGCTGTGGTGGGGAGTGCGGGTGCCCGGCCACCTGACAGCCGGCTCCCAGCTCCGCTCCGGCCAGCCCACCCGCCCGTGGCTCCGCAGCTGCTCAACAGAGCCCACTCGTTGTTCTTCTCAAAGTTTTCTTGGCCAGTCTTACTCCTTCTCACTGCCGGCTAAACTTTGGAACCACTTTGCTGAGATCCTTAAGGAATCTCACTCGTGTTGCTTCGGGCCCGGGTCGCCGTCACAGGTGTGCCGGAGGTCACGCTTACTCTGCTCTGCCTGTGTGGTGCCTGCCCGCGGGCGACCCGAGGTCCCTGCTGGCCCCAGGAGGGGGGCCACATGCTTCCCTGGGGGCCTGCTCCCAGACTTCAGGGATCTGGGTGCCCAGGTCCCTGCCACTTCTGAGTTTCCCTGTCGCTTCCCCTGTGTCTCGGTCCCTCCAGCACACCCTGTGTCATGTGGCTGAGCGTGGGAGATGTCCTCTAGCTGCAGAGGCCTCTAATCCTTTGGTGTCACACGCGTTGGCCTGCAGGATGGGCAGCATTTCCCTGCTTGTTCGTGGCTTCCTGAGCACTCCCTCTGTGGCAGCGGCAGCAGGGTTTCTAGGTCTAGCACACAATCCAGACCTCTGCCTGGCTGTTGTCACGGGGTGACAGGGCAGAAGTCCCAGCCCCAGTGTCTGCAGAGCAGAGAGTGCGGGACTTCCTGGGACATCTGAGCCTTGCTGGGAGATGCAGGGCAGGGTGCCCGCAGGCCTGGCTACGGCCACCTTCGGGGTGGGCTCTCTAGGCTGCCATTCTGGGGGTGGGCAGCACACAGGGGGCCAGAGGTGTGAGTGCCTCCTGTAGACCAGGTGGCTCAGAGGCTCTGGGCCGCATAGGGCGTGGCCCGGGACGTGGCCCGTACCCTCCGGAAGCCCACAGTCCTGTGGGGAGATGGACGCACTAGCCAGTGGTCACTGTGCAGGTGTAGCTCCTGTGAACGGGCTGGCCCAGAGTGCGCAGAGGGCCGAGGGGAGAGCTGTAGTTCGGAGGTGAGCTGTGCTCTCTCTGGCCGCCATGTGGCAGTGGTCTGGAACGTGCTTAGAGAGTGCCGGTGGCCGTGGTCCACCTGCCGCGGCTCCGGGTCGAGGCCGCAACCCCGTTGGCACGGCAGAGGGAGAGGCCCCGATCGTGGCTGCCTCGCGCTGTGAATGCTGGTCCCCCTGGATCCTGGCTCCAGAGACGCCCCATGCAGGGAAGGTCTGTCGGTGTGGATCTTTTTTGCCAGGTTTTGACTAATCAGGCTGGTTGTTTTTCTAGGTGCCGGCAAAACCCCGACCCTGGGCGGCGGCTTCCACGTGAACCTGGGGAAGGAGTCGAGAGCACAGACCCTGCAGAACGGTATTTCCTGTGGCGGGGGGGGGGGGGGGGGCTCTGGAGGAGGGCAGGTGTCGGGGGTGGATGGAGGTGGGGTGGAGGGCAAGAGCGGGCGGCCTGCGGTGGCCCCTGGCTAGCACCTTCAGCACCGTGCTGAATAGGAGTGTCTTTTTCCTGATTCCAGGGGAAAGTGTCCAGTCTCGCAGCGCTGAGGGTGCTTTGAGCTGAGGTCAGCTCAGGCAGGGACACGTTCTGCCAGCACTTCTCAGACATGTGCTTGAGGACACCCTCGGGAGTGATCGTGTGTCCCCTTGCTCTGTGGTCTTAAAGGCATACCTCAGAGACACTTCAGGGTCTGCTCCAGACCGCCACAATACAGTGAACATCACAACTCTTTGTAACGGGTTTCCCAGCGCACGTAGAAATTACATCTGCACATTATTCTAGTCTTGGTCTCAAGGATACACTAGCATTAGGTCTAAAAAGTCAGTGTTTATACCCCAATTTAAAAATACTCTGTTGCTAAAAAAGTGCTAACCGTCATCTGAGCTCTCAGTCAGTCATCTTTTTGCTGGTGGAGGGCCTGCCTCGATGGTACTGGCTGCTGACCGGGTAGGCGGTGGGTGGAGGCTGGGGAGGCCGTGGGGACTTCGGAAAACGAGACGACAATGAAGTCTGCCGCAGGGATGGACTCTCGGTCGTGAGCAACTTCTCTGCAGCCTGCGATGCTCTCTGATAGCATTTGACCCACAGTAGAACTTCTTTGAAAATGGGGGCCCAGCCTCTCAAACCCTGCAGCCGCGATATCCGCAAGTTGATGTGATCGTCTGCGTCCTCTGTTGTCGTGTCAACGATCTTCACGTCATCTCCGCCAGCAATGGATTCCGTGTCAAGAGTCCACGTTCTTTGCTCGCCTGTCAGAAGCAACGCCTCATCCTTTCTAGTTCGATCATGAGATTGTAGCGTCTCCAGGCCTCCTTTCCAGTTCTGGTTGTCTTGCTGTGCCCACCACGTCTGCAGTGACTTCCTCCCCTGGAGTTTGGAACCCCTCACGGTCACTCACGAGGGCTGGAATCAACTTCCTCCAGACCCCTGTTGGTATTCTGAGCCCTTCCCGTGAGCCGCATGAGCCATTAATGTTCTGGGTTTTTTAAATGTTTACTTAGAGAGTGTGAGTAGGGGAGGAGCAGAGAGACGGGGGGACAGAGGATCTGAAGCGGGCTCTGCGCTGACAGCAGTGAGTCCGACGTGGGGCTCGAACTCATGAACCACGAGATCATGACCTTGGCCGAAATCAGGCGCTCGACCAACTGAGCCACCCAGGTGCCCCAAACCATGAATATTTTTAATAGCATCCAGAGTGGTGAATACTTTCCAGAAGGTTTTCAATGTACTTTCCCCAGATCTGTCAAGAGGAATCACCGTCTATGGCAGTTACAGCCTTCCAACATGCATTTCTTTTTTTTTTTTTTTTAATTTTTTTTAATGTTTATTTATTTTTGAGAGAGAGAGATACAATGTGCAAGCAGGGGAGGGGCAGAGAGAGAGGGAGACACAGAATCCGAGGCAGGCTCCAGGCTCCGAGCTGTCGGCACAGAGCCCGACGCGGGGGTCGAACCCACGGACTGCGAGATCATGACCTGAGCCGAAGTCGGACACTTAACGGACCGAGCCACCCGGGCCCTGACATGCATTTCTTAAGTAACAAGACTCGAAAGTCGAAGCGCCTCCTCGATCCACGGGCTGCAGGACGGATGCTGTGCTATCAGTGATGGACACAACGTTGCTCTCTCTGTCCGTCTCCATCAGAGCTCTCGGGCGCCCGGGTGCTTTGTCCACGGGCAGTAACGTTTTGGAAGAAATCTTTTTCTGAGCAGCAGGTCTCCACAGCGGGCTTCAGATCTTCAATAAACCGTGTTGTGAACAGACGTGCTGCCGTCCGGGCTTCGTGTGCCGTCGATAGGGCGCGGGCGGAACACAGGGTAACTTCAAGGGCCCCAGGGTTTCCAGGACGCTACGCGAACCCTGGCCTCCGCTTCAAGTCCGCGGCTGCCTTGACCCCAGCAGGACGGTCAGCCTGTCCTCTGAAGCCCTGACGCCAGGCGTTGACCTTGCTTCCGAGCTGTGGAAGTCCTCGATGGCGTCCGCTCCCTAGAGAAGGCTGTTTCGTCTACACTGACGGTCTGTTGCTTAGCGGGGCCACCTTCGTTCACGATCCTCGCTCGGGCTCCGGACAGCTTGCCGCGGCTTCTGCATCGTCAGCGCTCGCGGCCTCACCTCGCGCTTGTGTGTTAGGACACGGCTTCTTTGCTTAAGCCTCCCGAACCCGCCTCTGCCAACCTCAGACGTTTCCGCTGCAGCCTTCTCCCCTCTCGGCCGTCAGAGAACGGAAGAGTCCGGGCCCTGCTCCGGATCAGGCTTCGGCTTCAGGGATCACCGTTGGGGCTGGTTTGAGCTTCTACGTAGACCACTCAAACTTTCTCCGCCTCGGCAGTGAGGCTGCCTCCCTTTCTTATCACACGTGTGCTCACTGGAGGGGAACTTCTAATTTCCTTCAAGAACCTTCCCGCTGCGCTCGCAGCTCGGCTCGCGGTTTGACGCAAGAGGCCAAGCTTTCGGCCCGTCTCGGCTTCCGACGTGCCCTCCTCGCTCAGTGGCCTCATTTCTAGCTTTGACGGTGAGAGACACACGACTCTTTTACCTGCACACTTAGAGGCCACCGTAGGGTTAGTAGTTGGCCTGATGTCAATACTGTTGTGTCTCAGGGGCCAGGGAAGCCCGAGCAGAGGGAGGGAGACGGGGGAGCGGCCGGTGGGGGGAGTGTCGGTGCGCACACGACGTTTATCAAGGCCGCCGTCTTACACGGGTGGGGTTCATGGAGGCCCGAAACGGTTACAACGGTAACATTGAAGATCGCCGGCCACAGATCACCGTAACAGATAAAACAATCGTGAAAAAGCTTGAAGTATCGGGAGAATCACCAAAATGTGACACAGAGACACCAAGTGAGCAGATGCTGCTGGAGACACGGCACAGTCTTGCCGGGGGCCTTCTGTTCGTAAACACCGCGTCTGCGAAGTGCCGACAAGGCGTGCCCATGCCCGTGCCGGGAGGGCAGTCTGCGCGGCGTGGGGGGGTCCCAGCTGCAGCCCGCCGTCTGCTGCGCCGCATCACACTCAAGGACCCATGTCCCCTGTGGGTGGGTGTGGCCAGCATCACACGTGCCACCGTCACCATCACCAGCCGCGGCGCCCGACCGCCAGGAGGGCAGTTCGTGGGCTTGGAATGATTGCGTCACAGGATGCTCTTACATTTCTTTCGTGCTTTTTTCTCCGATGCCATGGGTTTATTATTAGCATTGTTAGTTTTTATTAGAGGTCATACCGTGCGTAGGACCTGTCCCTTGACTCGGTCGGTGGCCACTTGTCCTGTGGTCGGGACAGCGCCAGGGGCTCCTTTCACAACGGAGGGTCAGGCCACCCCCTGGTGCTGGCCCAGCTCCGCCCCTTCACTGTGGCCGGTGCCGTCACGTGGTGGTGTTCTGTGTGCCGACTTCAAGGTGGACCCGAGTGAAGGGAGGCGGTCACACAGACTTGTGCTTGCAGCAAAATCGGAAACTAACAGGACAGAAATAATCCATCTTATTGAAGATAGTTACCCTTGGTTAAGTAAGAAATCAGCACAACTTGCAGAACCCTCAGAGCGGGGCCACAGTGAGGTCTGAGGCCAAGGCATCTGGGGGAGCGCTGGGCGGCCCTAGGGGCCGGGCCTTTCCTCGGGGCTCTTGCCTGCGGAAAGCAGCCTGCGCTGGGCGCCTGCACAGGGCCCGCCGACCCTCCGCCCACCTGGGCAGGCGTCCCCTCCCGCCACCGTCGGCATCCGGTCTTTACTCAGGCGGGGGCTGTGGGGGACAGGGAGGCCGGCGGGCCCAGCCCCCGGTTCCGCTGCTTTTGCTTGGCCCTTGGGGCCTGGCCGTGAGGCTGCACTGGGTTGACCTCCTGTCCTCGGAGATCTTTCTTTGCTCTCTGCCCTGGTGAGTTTATGGCAATTTTATTTCCTCCTGTCCTTTTCCGTAGCTCCTGGGGGAGGCGGAAAGGGCAGACCCCAGCAGGCTTTCCGGACATTGTCTGAGAGGTGCGGCCGGTACACTTCTGATGTGCTGGGGCTGCCCCCGCCTCGCGCTTCGTGGTCCGTATTTCACTTTCGAAATTCCCGTTACCGCTGCCTGCTGCTTCCCGCGTGGCTTATCTGTCTGCTCCTTCTCGTGTCCCTCACCTCCCCCGGCCCTGGTTTGGAAGTGCTGTGCTGACCCCTCCGTCCTGGTGCCCTGGGGCGTGTGCGACCGTCCCCCACCCAGCCGTGGGTCTGGGTGCAGTCTGGGCGTGTGGCTTCAGCCCCCACGGTGGTTGCCGATCCGTTGGCCCTGATGAGAAAACAGGAAAATTGGAAAATGGGCTGAGACGGCTCCCAGCAGCGCCCTGCTCGTTCTTTACGCTGACGTAGTTTGCCGGCTCCTGGCACCCCTCCTGGGTGGCCCTGGTGCCCACACCTTTCCAGGGTCCGTCTCTGGTTTTGTTGGGAACGCACCCAGGTTGTGCTTAGCAGGTTAGCCACCTCCTCTGGGCTGTGTTGGGGGGCTGAGCAGGACGCAGGGATGTGATGTCACCAGCATGGGAAGGTTGCTGCCACTCTGAGTTTTGATCTCTCTCGTCATCTCTCCTAACCGGCCCCTTGTGGGTTTTCCCTCCGTCTCTGGACTTCGGAGGCACCACCGGGCTGGAGCGTTTTTCATTGACTTGAGAGCCCTTTTATTTGGGAGCTGTTTCTATTCTACTCTTTTTGTGTCTGTTTTTCTTGGTGTAACATATGCATAGTCAGGTGCATAAAACGTACTGACCTTACGTGAACTGCTTTGTAAACTTACACAGATCAGACGTGCCTCACCGATCAAGGTAGAACATGCTTCTTTTTAAAAGAAAAGTTTTTTTTTTTTTAACGTTTATTTTTGAGAGAGAGAGAAGGAGCATGAGCAGGGGAGGGGCAGAGAGAGAGAGAGACAGAATCAGAAGCAGGCTCCAGGCTCCGAGCTGTCAGCACAGAGCCCGACACAGGGCTCGAACCCACAAATCATGAGATCACGACCTGAGCCGAAATCAAGAGTCGGACACTCAACCAGCTGAGCCACCCGAGCGCCCTGGACATACTTGAACCCCAGAAAGCTCCTTGCTGTCTGTTGGATTTATGTGTTTTTCTGCTGCAGATGATTGGGATCCTGGAAAATGCCCTTTCTTGTGCACATCAGTACTTTGTTTTGGGCTGTTGGGACTTCGCTGTATGAATACAGCACAGTTTGTTCACCCACTTTTCCTGTCGGTGGGTGTTTGGGGTTTCCTTTCTGGCTGCTGTACGTGAGCTGCCGGGCACCTCCTTGCACTCCGTCCTCTGGTCGACGCCCCTTGGGGGTGTGCTTGTGAGTGGGGTTTCTGGGGCCGCAGGCGTGCGCTCACGATCGGTAGATGCGCCGGAGGCTTTCCAGCATGGTTGTGCCGCGTCACCCTCCCGGCTGCAACCACGCGGGAGCACAGGGGCCGTGTCCGCACTCGGTGCCGCTGCTTTGCTGACTCCGGTCTTTCTGCTGGGTGTGTGCTTTCGTTTGCTGTGCCTGGTGAGTGGCTGCGTGGAACACCTTCGTGTGTGCTTTTTGGCCATTCAGAGATCCCTCTTTTGTGAGGTTTTTTAAAAAATCTGAGTTATCATTTTCTTACTGCTTTGTAGATGTTTTGATACGTTCTGCATTTGAGCCCTTGGTTGGAGGTGCACATTCTGAATCCTTTTCCCAGCTGGTGACTTGTGTTTTCACTTAAGTCTCAACATTGTTTCTGGATGAGTAGAAATTTCTTAATGAAGTCCCAACATGTTGCCTTTTTTACGGTTGGGGGTTTTGTGACTGAAGACATTCTTGTCTACCCTGAGATCTGCAGACACTCTCTTGTGTTTTCACCTAGAAGCTTTGTTGTTTTGTATTTCACAGGTAGGTTTGGGATTTCCCTCGGATCAATTTTGTATGTATGGTGTGAGGTAGGGGTTGAGGCTTACATTTTTCAATGTGGACGTATAATTGTCCCATTCGCCAATAAGACCGTCCTTTCCGAAACCAGGGTGCCGAACTGGTCCATTCGTCACAAGTCAAGTGACTGTGCAGGGATAAGTCCATTCGAAACTCCCGTGCTGGTGCCACACTGTCTTGACAGCCGTGGTGTCCTTGTAGAAGTCCCACAGTGTAGCTTTCCGGCACTGCCCCTCTTCAGGATGGTCTCAGCCCTTCTAGCTCCTTTGTGTGGCAGAGTAAATGTTAGAATCGGCTTGTCGGTTTCCACAGGAAAACTTGCCCAGACTGTGGTTGGGATTACCTGGACGCTGTAGATCAGTTACTCATGAAATCTGGTCATGCATAGCTGCTTCTTGGTTAACAGTCGCGTGATGTGTGATAGTCATTTGCTACTTCTCTCTTCCCCATCTGTACGCCATCGTTTGTTTCCAGGGCTTTGTTACCCATTATTGCCGTGTGGCCGCTCTCCCTGGGGTGATGTTGGGCAGAGTGGTGACCGTGCATGTTCCTGTCTGTCTCCTGACCTTGGTGTGATGGTGACCACCAGCTTGTTGTCAGGAAGAATCACGTTAGCATTTTGTCACATGCTCCTTTGCATTTGTTGCAATGATTGTATGTGTTTTCTATTTGTTTTGTTAACGTGATGAAGTACACTGAGTTTGTGAGGTTAAACGCACCTTGCCCCTCCGGCCAAGACCCTGCAGGATCGCGCTGCATTGTTCCTTGCTCTCTGCAAAGGCTCCTGTGTGACCTACCAGTGTCTTCTTAAGCATGTGGGAATGGGAAGTCCTCTGGGCCTTGACCTTTCTTTGTGAGAGGTTTTAATTATGCTTAAAGATTAAAGATGCATCTTCTTGATTGGGACTACTTTTCGTAGGGTTTTAGTGGGACCAGTTATCTTCCTGCTCTTTCTTGTCGGTTTTGGTAAGATGTCCATGGGGCGCCTGGGTGGCTCAGTCGGTTGAGCGTCCGACTTCGGCTCAGGTCACGATCTCGCGGTATGTGAGTTCGAGCCCCGCGTTGGGCTCTGTGCTGACGGCTCAGAGCCTGGAGCCCGTTTCGGATTCTGTGTCTCCCTCTCTCTCTGACCCTCCCCCGTTCATGCTCTGTCTCTCTCTGTCTCAAAAATAAATGTTAAAAAAACATTTAAAAAAAAAAAAAAGATGTCCTTCTCGACTTGTCTTCGAGTAACTCAGACTCAGACTGTCCTGAGACTCATTTGCAACACCCTCCCCCTGTGCCCCTGGGTCTCCTGATTTGGGAGGACGGCCTGTCTTCATTCCTGGCCTTGGTCATCTGGGCTTTCTCCCTTTTTTCTTAACTGCATTCATCTCTCCAGAGCCTCGGTGTGGGGTCATCTGTCCTGTTTGTGTGTCTCTTGCTTGATCGGAGCCTTCTCTCCATTGTCTCCTCCCTTTTACATCTTCTGTTCAGTCCCTTGTTCCTTTTTAGTTTTTTGACTTGGGAGCTGTGGCCACTGTTTCGGGCTTTTCTTTTTCTTTTTCTTTTTTGATATTTGTAATTACAGCTGTTCATTGCTGCAAGCTTTGCTCCATCTAGAACCCGCAAATTTAGAGACTGCTATTTCTCCTTTCTGTTCTTTTTTTTTTTTTTTTTTTTAGTTTTTTTTAATGTTTATTGGTTTTTTTGCAAGAGGCAGAGAGCAGGAGTGGGGGAGGCGGGGAGAAAGGGGGACAGAGGATCCGAAGCAGGCTCTGCACTGACAGCAGCGAGCTTGATGTGGGGCTTGAACTCACAAAATCTGAGATCATGACCTGAGCCAAAGGCAGATGCTTAACTGACTGAGCCACCCAGACATCCCATGAGGTTTATTTCTTTTTATTTTTAGAGAGAGAGAGAGAGAGCACAAGTACAAGCAGGGGAGGGGCAGAGAGAGAGGCTGAGAGAGAATTCCAAAGCAGGCTCCACACTGTCAGCACAGAGCCTGACGTGGGGCTCGAACTCACGAACCGTGAGATCATGACCTGAGCCGAAATCAAGAGTCAGATGCTTAGCTGACTGAGCCACCCAGGCGCCCCCTCTGGGTTTTTTTTTTTTTTTTTTTTTTAATTCTTTTTAAATGACCTCTGGTCTCCCAGCAGAGTTGCAGAGACAGCCCCGAGTGTGCCCGCATGGCTGCCCTAATTCGGACATCTTGCTTGGCCTGGCTGTGGGGCTGGCCCTTGTCCCTGGTCTCCTCCTCTGTGTGACCATTTCTCCCAGCTAGACGCACCTGGAGAGTGCTGGCCTGTTGTAGAAGCCGCCGGGGTTGGAGCTGGCTGTGGGTTTGGGGTGACTCTGCAGAGGCGGCCCCCCTGTCCTTGCCCCACGCCAGGTGTACCTGGCCTCCCGTGACTGGGCGCTGGCCATCGGGGCCCTGAGGCTGCCAGGTTCCTCCCTCTCCTGTCCTGTGCTCCGTAGAGATCAGTCCCGAGGGCCACGCAGCGCCTGGCAGGGCTGCAGGGAGATGACATCCCGCTGCCCCCGCAACACTTGCTGTCTGCTGGCCTCCTGCACCGCCCGCCGGGCCCCTCCCTCAGCTCTGTGCCTGCCGGACTGCTGTCCTCCTGGTGGGGTCCGTTGTCCTCGTGCCGCGTCCTTGTTCTTCCTGATGATCCCTCCCGCAGGAGTCCACCCCCTGTCTGGAGGGAGAGGCCTCTCGAGCCAGCTGCGAGCCCCCTCCCCACCCCGACCCCGCCGGCGGCCGCTCTTCCTCCACTCCCGAGCTCACTGTCGAGGTCTTTATCTGCGTCCACACGGCTCCCAGTTAATTTTGAGTTTGAAAAAAAGTTTAGTGATCGGTTTTTAATTTCCCAGGGCCGTGTCTTTTAATCTTTTAACTTTTGTAGGGAGCGTGTGCGCGTGCACGTGGGGAAGGGGCGGAGGGAGGGAGGGAGAATCCCAAGCAGGCTCCGTGCTGTCGGTGCTGAGCCTGACGAGGGGCTCGATCCCACAGCTCCGGGATCATGACCTGAGCCGAAATCGAGGGTCAGATGCTCAACTCTCTGCGCTCCACTGGGAGGACCGAGATCTTTGTAATATTGGAGGAGGCCGTGGGCTTCACAGGCCTTCTTCCGTTACCGGTCGGCTTGTGGAGCTTGGGGTTTCCTCTCCCTTTTGTTGCCGTTTTCCACAGAGGTCAGTGATCGCTTAGGGTCCGCTCTAGCCCACACACGCAAGTCTGAGGCTGAGCCCTTCGCCTCTGTGGCCGCGCAGGCCTCTGGCAGCCCCCGGCAGCCCGGATCCGGTCACAGGAGTCGGTGTGACCCCCGTCCCCGCGGCACCGGCCTGACCTTGGGGCCCGGCTGGCATCGTGGAAGTCCTCCTGGCCTTGGGGGTTGGGAGGTGGAGGCACCCTGTGGATGGAAGGTGTGCGGATTCTTGAGCCGTTCGGAGTCAGACCCTTCCTCCCGCACGTTCTCCGGGGCGCTGGCCCTGCCCCGGCCCTGCCCTGTGTTCGTGTTCCTGCCCTCCTGGCCGTTGGCGTGGGCCGGGAAGGATGCCGTCCCGCCCCCGGCTTGAATGGAAACGCGGGCCTTGTCTCACAAAACGCCAAAATTTTGAAGGCACCTGTGTGCTAGTGTGTTTCCTTTTTTAAAAAATTTTTATTTGGGGAGAGGGCGGAGAGAGAGAGAGAGACAGAGAAGGTGAGAGAGAGAATCCCGACAAGGGGCTTGATCCCGTGGCCCTGGGACCATGACCTGAGCCGAAGTCCGACGCTCACCTGACCGAGCCCCCCGGGCGCCCCAGGTGTGTTTACTTTTAGCATTCGTTTATTGGGAGGAAGCCTAAAGGGAAGAAGCTGTGGTTCGTTGATCAGGAATCGGTTGTACGCAAGTTTATGCTTACCGGCATCGTTGTGTCTTTGTGCTTGTGTCCCTGTGTCATGTGACTTCTCAGTCTGCCGTGGTGCTGGCTGACCTCGCATGAATTAAAAACTCATTGCGGGGGGGGCAGGGGGGGGCGGGGCGGGGTGAGTGGGGAGTGACTGCTAATGAGGACAGGGTTTCTTTTAGGATGATGAATTGTGAATATGCCAGAACCGTCGAATCATACTTCGGTGAGAAGATATTACAGTGTGTGAATTATGTGCAATGAAGCTGTGATAAGATAACGTATCACAGTAGTTCTGTGCCCCCAAGCCGGCAGGGAGTCCCCTCCTGCCCGCTCTGTTCTGAGAGCACACCCCCCCCACCCCCGCCAAGCCCCACAGAGCCGGCAGGTGGGGCCCCTGCTGCTCTGTGTTGTCCCAGCGGCTCTCCTCGCCTCCGGGCTTGCTGGGCTGAGCGCGAGCCTGCCGATGGGGGGTGGCGCTAGGCCCTTCTGTCCAGTCAGGGCCGTGGCCCTGGGGACAGTGGCCCTGATCCCGTGTCGGTTCAGCCGGAATGGAGGGCTCCAGGCAGGGCGGGGGTGTGCCACCGGGAGGGCGTGCTGACCGTCGGGTCCCCCTGCTGCCAGATCACATGCCGGATGCCAGCTTCTCGGGGCGCCGGCTCCCCGGGTGCCTGCCTGTGGCTGGCGGTCGCCGTCAGCAGCATGCCTAGGGTGGGCGGGCCGGACCGTGAGCCACACAGCCCTCGCCTTCCCCTTGCCAGACGGGGGGGGAGGGGGGGGGAAGGGGGGCGGTCAGCACTTAGCTGTTCGTGGGTGAAGCACAAGTCCCTGGCTTCTCTCCTTGGCCCAGCTCAGGGTGGCCTTTGCCAGAAGAGTGGGTCTGGGGAGCCAGCAGGTGTTAGGTGGAGTGGGGAGTCTGTGTGGCGGCCGGGGTGGGTGGACAGCCCGCCACACTGCAGCTCTTGCTGTGTCCCTGCCACGGGCTCCGGCCACACGGCCCGTGGTGACTTCTCCTGTGCCGGCACGGCACGTCTGCGTCCTCTCCCGTTGCTGCTGTAGCTCGTGGGATGTGCTCGTCCAGGAAGAGGGGTGTGTGTGGACTGTGTCCCAGACTGGCCGACGTCCCGGCCATCCCGTCACCTGGCAGCCCCCGGCCTCCCCGAATCTGCCTGCTGCTGCTCCCGCCCTTGCACGATGGCACACGGCAGGCCGGGGCAGCGACTGTTGGTGGACAGGCTGGCGGGGAGGCCAGCTGGCCCTGCTGGGGAGGCCGGGCAGGCACGAGCCAGCCTCCTGGCTGTCGGAGCAGGAGGCCAGTCCGGGGAAGTCAGCTGTGGGACAGGGGTGTTCCCGTGGGGGCCCACGGCCAGCAGGCAGTCTCGTCTGTCCCTGTCAGGAAGCTGTGTCTGTGTGGAGCATGTCCCAGGGAGCAGCCCCAGGCTGGCCAGCCCACAAGCCCTTTGCTGCCACCCTGAGCACAGGGGCCTCGGGAGGAGCAACTGCTCAGGCTGCAGAGCCTTGCTCTCCAGGCGCAGAGCGGTGACAGTCCTAGGGACTCTGGGAGAGTGGTGACAGTCCTAGGGACACTGGGAGAGCGGTGACAGTCCTAGGGACCCTGGGAGAGCGGTGACAGTCCTAGGGACACTGGGAGAGCGGTGACCATCCTAGGGACCCGGGAGAGAGGTGACAGTCCTAGGGACACTGGGAGAGCAGTGACAGTCCTAGGGACCCGGGAGAGAGGTGACAGTCCTAGGGACACTGGGAGAGCGGTGACAGTCCTAGGGACACTGGGACAGTGGTGACAGTCCTAGGGACCCTGGGAGAGCGGTGACAGTCCTAGGGACCCGGGAGAGCAGTGACAGTCCTAGGGACCCTGGGAGAGCGGTGACAGTCCTAGGGACCCGGGAGTGCGGTGACAGTCCTAGGGACCCTGGGAGAGCGGTGACAGTCCTAGGGACCCGGGAGAGCGGTGACAGTCCTAGGGACCCTGGGAGAGCGGTGACAGTCCTAGGGACCCAGGAGAGAGGTGACAGTCCTAGGGACCCGGGAGTGCGGTGACAGTCCTAGGGACCCTGGGAGAGCGGTGACAGTCCTAGGGACCCTGGGAGAGCGGTGACAGTCCTAGGGACCTGGGAGTGCGGTGACAGTCCTAGGAACCCTGGGAGAGCGGTGACAGTCCTAGGAACCCTGGGAGAGCGGTGACAGTCCTAGGGACCCTGGGAGAGCGGTGACAGTCCTAGGGACCCTGGGAGAGCGGTGACAGTCCTAGGGACCCTGGGAGTGCGGTGACAGCCCTAGGGACCCTGGGAGAGCAGTGACAGCCCTAGGGACCCTGGGACAGTGGTGACAATCCTAGGGACCCGGGAGTGCGGTCACAGCCCTAGGGACCCTGGGAGAGCGGTGACAGCCCTAGGGACCCGGGAGAGTGGTGAACAGTCCTAGGGACCCTGGGACAGTGGTGACAGTCCTGGGGACCCGGGAGAGCGGTGACAGTCCTAGGGACACTGGGAGAGCGGTGACAGTCCTAGGGACACTGGGAGAGAGGTGACAGTCCTAGGGACCTTGGGAGAGCGGTGACAGTCCTAGGGACCTTGGGAGAGTGGTGACAGTCCTAGGGACCCGGGAGTGCGGTGACAGTCCTAGGGACACTGGGAGAGCGGTGACAGCCCTAGGGACCCGGGAGAGAGGTGACAGTCCTAGGGACCCGGGAGAGTGGTGAACAGTCCTAGGGACCCTGGGACAGTGGTGACAATCCTAGGGGCCCGGGAGTGCGGTGACAGCCCTAGGGACCCTGGGAGAGCGGTGACAGCCCTACGGACCCTGGGAGAGCGGTGACAGCCCTAGGGACCCGGGAGAGTGGTGAACAGTCCTAGGGACCCTGGGACAGTGGTGACAGTCCTAGGGACCCGGGAGAGTGGTGACAGTCCTAGGGACCCGGGAGTGCGGTGACAGTCCTAGGGACACTGGGAGAGCGGTGACAGCCCTAGGGACCCGGGAGAGAGGTGACAGTCCTAGGGACCCGGGAGAGTGGTGAACAGTCCTAGGGACCCTGGGACAGTGGTGACAATCCTAGGCGCCCGGGAGTGCGGTGACAGCCCTAGGGACCCTGGGAGAGCAGTGACAGCCCTACGGACCCTGGGAGAACGGTGACAGCCCTAGGGACCCGGGAGAGTGGTGAACAGTCCTAGGGACCCTGGGACAGTGGTGACAGTCCTGGGGACCCGGGAGAGCGGTGACAGTCCTAGGGACACTGGGAGAGCGGTGACAGTCCTAGGGACACTGGGAGAGAGGTGACAGTCCTAGGGACCTTGGGAGAGCGGTGACAGTCCTAGGGACCTTGGGAGAGTGGTGACAGTCCTAGGGACCTGGGAGAGAGGTGACAGTCCTAGGGACCCGGGAGAGTGGTGAACAGTCCTAGGGACCCTGGGACAGTGGTGACAGTCCTAGGGACCCGGGAGAGTGGTGACAGTCCTAGGGACCCGGGAGTGCGGTGACAGTCCTAGGGACACTGGGAGAGCGGTGACAGCCCTAGGGACCCGGGAGAGAGGTGACAGTCCTAGGGACCCGGGAGAGTGGTGAACAGTCCTAGGGACCCTGGGACAGTGGTGACAATCCTAGGGGCCCGGGAGTGCGGTGACAGCCCTAGGGACCCTGGGAGAGCGGTGACAGCCCTACGGACCCTGGGAGAGCGGTGACAGCCCTAGGGACCCGGGAGAGCGGTGACAGCCCTAGGGACCCGGGAGAGTGGTGAACAGTCCTAGGGACCCTGGGACAGTGGTGACAGTCCTGGGGACCCGGGAGAGCGGTGACAGTCCTAGGGACACTGGGAGAGCGGTGACAGTCCTAGGGACCTTGGGAGAGCGGTGACAGTCCTAGGGACCTTGGGAGAGCGGTGACAGCCCTAGGGACCCGGGAGAGCGGTGACAGCCCTAGGGACCCGGGAGAGAGGTGACAGCCCTAGGGACCCGGGAGAGTGGTGAACAGTCCTAGGGACCCGGGAGAGAGGTGACAGTCCTGGGGACCCGGGAGAGCGGTGACAGTCCTAGGGACACTGGGAGAGCGGTGACAGTCCTAGGGACACTGGGAGAGAGGTGACAGTCCTAGGGACCTTGGGAGAGCGGTGACAGTCCTAGGGACCTTGGGAGAGTGGTGACAGTCCTAGGGACCCGGGAGAGAGGTGACAGTCCTAGGGACCCGGGAGAGTGGTGAACAGTCCTAGGGACCCTGGGACAGTGGTGACAGTCCTAGGGACCCGGGAGAGTGGTGACAGTCCTAGGGACCCGGGAGTGCGGTGACAGTCCTAGGGACACTGGGAGAGCGGTGACAGCCCTAGGGACCCGGGAGAGAGGTGACAGTCCTAGGGACCCGGGAGAGTGGTGAACAGTCCTAGGGACCCTGGGACAGTGGTGACAATCCTAGGCGCCCGGGAGTGCGGTGACAGCCCTAGGGACCCTGGGAGAGCAGTGACAGCCCTACGGACCCTGGGAGAGCGGTGACAGCCCTAGGGACCCGGGAGAGTGGTGAACAGTCCTAGGGACCCTGGGACAGCGGTGACAGTCCTGGGGACCCGGGAGAGCGGTGACAGTCCTAGGGACACTGGGAGAGCGGTGACAGTCCTAGGGACACTGGGAGAGAGGTGACAGTCCTAGGGACCTTGGGAGAGCGGTGACAGTCCTAGGGACCTTGGGAGAGTGGTGACAGTCCTAGGGACCTGGGAGAGAGGTGACAGTTCTAGGGACCCGGGAGAGTGGTGAACAGTCCTAGGGACCCTGGGACAGTGGTGACAGTCCTAGGGACCCGGGAGAGTGGTGACAGTCCTAGGGACCCGGGAGTGCGGTGACAGTCCTAGGGACACTGGGAGAGCGGTGACAGCCCTAGGGACCCGGGAGAGAGGTGACAGTCCTAGGGACCCGGGAGAGTGGTGAACAGTCCTAGGGACCCTGGGACAGTGGTGACAATCCTAGGGGCCCGGGAGTGCGGTGACAGCCCTAGGGACCCTGGGAGAGCGGTGACAGCCCTACGGACCCTGGGAGAGCGGTGACAGCCCTAGGGACCCGGGAGAGCGGTGACAGCCCTAGGGACCCGGGAGAGTGGTGAACAGTCCTAGGGACCCTGGGACAGTGGTGACAGTCCTGGGGACCCGGGAGAGCGGTGACAGTCCTAGGGACACTGGGAGAGCGGTGACAGTCCTAGGGACACTGGGAGAGCGGTGACAGTCCTAGGGACCTTGGGAGAGCGGTGACAGTCCTAGGGACCTTGGGAGAGTGGTGACAGTCCTAGGGACCTGGGAGAGAGGTGACAGTTCTAGGGACCCGGGAGAGTGGTGAACAGTCCTAGGGACCCTGGGACAGTGGTGACAGTCCTAGGGACCCGGGAGAGTGGTGACAGTCCTAGGGACCCGGGAGTGCGGTGACAGTCCTAGGGACACTGGGAGAGCGGTGATAGCCCTAGGGACCCGGGAGAGAGGTGACAGTCCTAGGGACCCGGGAGAGTGGTGAACAGTCCTAGGGACCCTGGGACAGTGGTGACAATCCTAGGGGCCCGGGAGTGCGGTGACAGCCCTAGGGACCCTGGGAGAGCGGTGACAGCCCTAGGGACCCGGGAGAGCGGTGACAGCCCTAGGGACCCGGGAGAGTGGTGAACAGTCCTAGGGACCCTGGGACAGTGGTGACAGTCCTGGGGACCCGGGAGAGCGGTGACAGTCCTAGGGACACTGGGAGAGCGGTGACAGTCCTAGGGACACTGGGAGAGAGGTGACAGTCCTAGGGACCCGGGAGAGTGGTGAACAGTCCTAGGGACCCTGGGAGCGCGGTGACAGCCCTAGGGACCCGGGAGTGCGGTGACAGCCCTAGGGACCCTGGGGACTTCACACCCGCGCCCACATGTAAAGCTTGGAACCCGCAAAAAGCGAACTTAAAAACGTGGCAGGGAAAGGGTCGGTCTGTCCTGACCTTGGGAATCCGTGGTAACGTCTCTGTTGTACCCTAGGGAGGCGTCAGATCCATCACCTGGGGAACCAGCTGCAGCTGAACCAGCACTGCCTGGACACAGCCTTCAACTTCTTCAAGATGGCCGTGAGCAAGCACCTGACCCGCGGCCGGAAAATGGCCCACGTGATCGCGGCCTGCCTCTACCTGGTGTGCCGGACGGAAGGCACCCCGCGTATCCTTTGGTTTGGGGGCCTCTCGGAGGAACCCCGTCTCGGCGCTCTCTGGGTTGGCCTCCCTCCGTTGGGCTCAGCGGTTGCAGTTTCCCGGCGCATTTCGTGGAGGCACCCTAGTGGGTGAGCGCAGGCCTTCCTGGATCGAGGTGGCCTTCCGCCACTTGGGAGGGTAGGCGCCCGGCCCGTTGGCCCCCGGGGAGGACAGAGCGCACTCCGCCGTCAGGCCGGCGATCCGCCCCCTCGGGGAGGACGGCGGCGTGTTCTGTTACTGCACTGAGACCGACCCTGCAGACGCTCCTGCGTGCCCGGAACTCAGTGCGTCGCACGCCCTGGAAAGCCCTCCCGGGGCCGCTCGCCCCCACCCTGGCTGTCCGCCCTCCCTGCCTGCCTGTGTGTCTTTTCCACCATCACTCGGCTCCCTCGGCCCGTCCTGCGTGGGACCCCCGCTCCTGGTCCCGTGTCCTTGTTTTGAGATAGCACGTCCCCCAGCGGCTTCCTGCAGGTGGTCTCCCTTCTGCCTGTCCTCTCGGGGACGGCCCGGCGGGCTGCGGGTTGCACGTCGGTCTATGGAATGTGGACGGTGGTGCCCACCGCGCTCGGGCGCCCTGACCCTTGGCCCCGTGCGTGAGGCCGGTGTGCGGTCCCCTGGAGGGCTTAGCACCTCCTCATTGTTCTCTCTGAGCCGCGGACCCGGAGCCCCTGCCGCTCGCGGTTCCTTCCTTGGCGTCACCCTCGTTCCGGGGGTGGCCCACCGCCTGCTTTCCGGCGTTCTCTTCCTTCGTTCCCGCTCACTTACCTTCCGCTTTCCCACCGGGCTCCTCTCGTGGCACGTGTGTCCCCACTGGATTCCTGTCCGTCACAGCTGCCCTCACGGGCGGGGGGCCCCAGCCACGGCTCCCGTGAAGCAAGCATGGGCTGCTGGAAGGGTCGTGGCGTGCGTGGCTGGGCCTGTTGGCCGCCGTTCCGATCGGGCAACCCTCAGCACCGGAGTCTTTCACTGAAACGTCCTAAGGTCTTGGAAGGTTCTCATTCCAGCATACCACGTCGAAAGCACACGCATGCTCTGAGCGGGCACGGGTCTCGGGTTCCCAGCACAGCGCCCCGGCAGAAGATGGTGTAGGCGCCTCGCCTGCGTCCTACCCTGGCCCCCGTGCACCGAGCAGCGAGAGGCCCGGCCAGCCTAGCTCTGAGGAGGGCGGCACAGGGGAGGCGCGTGGAGCTCCAGTCGGGCTGGCTCTGCGTCTCCGGGAGTACGGAGCGCGGGGAGCAGGGCGAGGGTGTGCAGGCCAGGCTCCGGGATCCGTCCCTCCCCCACCGCCCCCACCTCCGGTCCCCGCCCCAGTCTGGCGAGCAGAGAGAGGCATCCTCAGAGGTGCTGGCCCGTGACCCCCAACGGGAGAGGCCACAGGGTCAGGGGGGCGGGTGGGAGGGCCGGTGGGGGGCGGGGGCGGGGGCGGGCCGGGGTAGAGCCAGGAGAGCCTGGGGGGCGGGGGAGGGCAGAGCCGGGGGGGGGGGGGGGACAGAGGCAGGAGAGCAGGGTGGGGGGCGGACTGGGGCAGAGCCGGGACCAGGGGAGCCGGGGAGGGCCAGGACCAGGCTCCCTTGCTGTTGCCAGATCAGGTGTGACCTGCGTCCCTGTTTGTCACGCACGCATCCGCGGGAGCTGTTGCCGCCGCAGCGGGTGTTGAAGCCTGTGACATTTACCGGGTTCCAGCTGAGCTGCCAGCAGGCCTGTATGTGAGCGGCTGGCTTTGCGCCACGACTCCGGGTGTGCCCACGGAGGCTTCTGTCACTCGCGACCTGCCCCCACCCACAGGGGCCCCGGGTGGGAGGGACAGATGTGCGCGGATCGTCCCACGGCCGACCGCGCCCTGCACACGGCCGCCTGCAGACCTGTCTCCTCTGCCAGGCTCCAGACCCCTGGGGGCTGTTAGTGGCGGGTTTGGTTCGCAGGCCTGGGCTGGGTTTCCAGAGCCTGACTGCTGTGACTCCGGCCACCCTGTGTCCCCCTCCTCACGCCCAGCTGAGGACCGCGTTTCTTGCTTTAGAGGGCGGTGCAGTCGGAGACTCTCCCTTCTGCCACGGGCCCCCCAGCCCCCCTTTACCTGCTTCCCTCTGCCCCACCCCCTGTGTGCCCAAGGGCAACCAAGGAGTTGAAAACATGTTTTTAAATAGCTCTTTTCTAGACGAGTTTTAGGTTCACAGTGCAGCTGAGGGGAAGGTACAGAGATTTCCCAAGTGCCCCCCGTCCTCCCCCAGAACGGACCCCCCCACCAGATAGTGCGTGGATTACACTGATGGACGCATCAGCACTCGGCGTCCGTGGCTTACCTTGGAGCTCACGCTTGCTGTGGTGCCTTCTGTGGGTTTGGGCAGACGTGTAGTGACACGTGTGTGTCACCGTGTAGCCTACAGGGAGCCCGTGGTCGAAAGGAGGCCTTGGGGTGGCTGGTTGGCACGTATCGGAGGGTGGCCGGCATCACCGGGCACCAGAAAGTCGCAGGTTCAAAGCCACGGTAGGCTGACGTGAAGAGGGCGGCCCGCCCCCGGTGTCTGTCGGCTAGCCAGGGGGCTTCGGGAACCCTGGGGACCGTCTGCCGGTGTCAGCTGACACGGAGCGCGTCCGCACCCTGGGGCCCAGCTGTCCTGCCCGGCTCGGTGTGCAGGTGCGTCCTGGGTGGAGGCCGGTAGCCTCCCCTCCTGGCTGCGTCCATTGTGGTGGGGCCTCTCTGTGGGCAGAGCTCTTACTGAGGGCCACCTTAACATCTTGTCCTTTATGGCTGATTTGTGCGCCTGTTTAAGAGGCCTTTGTCTGTTCCACGTCGTGGAAATACCCTCCTGGTGTCCCTTCCCGAAGCTTTTGGTTTTATGTGTCCCCTTGGAGTTTGGGATTTCTGTGGGGCTGGCTTCACTGTGTTGTCTGTCGCGAGGAAAGGGTCGGGTTCCTCTCCACGGGGCGTCCGGCACGCGGCGCACGTGGGCCCGATGCTGGCGTCTCCGAGCCCTTCTCTGGTCCGCTTGCCTGTCCTGGGCCGACCCCGGGCTGCTAGAAGCTGCAGGTTTGGAACAGCCTGAGGACCCCGCGCGTGTCAGGAGGCCTCCGGCTCCAGCTGTGTCAGCGTCTGCGCTGTGTGTGGCCCTCCGTTCTTCTGCGTGAGTTTTCCAGCAGCCTGTTTCCGTGAAAAGTCTCCTGGGATTTTCTGGGCTTTATGGATCAATTTGTGGGAGATTGAAGTTGACGTTCGTTTTAACAGTACTGAATCTTCCAGTCGATGAATACCCCTGTTTCTTCCAGTGTTTTGTACTTTCAGGGATGCTTTGTTATTTTTGAGGAGGAGGCCTTTCCTGTCCTTTGTTAGATTTGTTCCCAGGTCTGTTTTGCGCTAACGTAGATGCCGTCTTGTGTGTGTACAAGTACAGTTGGGTTTGTATGCTTTAAAAAAAAATGTTTTTTAATGTTCACTTATTTTTGAGAGAGAGACAGAGCGCGAGCCAGGTGGGGGGGGCAGACAGAGAGAGGGAGACACAGAATGCGAAGCAGGCTCCAGGCTCCGAGCCGTCGGCACAGAGCCCGACGCGGGCCTCGAACTCACGGACCTGAGCTGAAGCCGGACGCCTAACCGACTGAGCCACCCAGGCGGCCTGTGTATATGGTTTTAAGTTTACTTATTTATTCAAGCAATCTCTACACCCGACCTGGGGCTCGAACTCATGACCCTGGGATCAAGAGCTGCGCGCTCTTCCAGCTGAGCCAGCCGGGCACCCTGAGATTTGTCTCTTGACATTATGTCCACGTCTACAGGATTCAGTTATTAATCTTACGAGTTGGCTGTTGGGATCTCTTGCCTTCTTAACCCACGCAGTTGTGTGTGCGGCACCTTTTCTTTCCTTCTATTTTTTTGGGGGGTTTGATTCACTATTTTTCTAGCTTCTTGAGACCGACGCGCAGGTTCTTGATTTTAGTCTTTTTTGTTTTTCCTGGTAAGAGCCTTAGAGACTGTCCCTTCCCCTCCAGGCAGATTTTAATTACATGGCGCAGTCCTGACGTGTCATTCAGAGTTGTGTTGCCCGTTTTGACAATGGTTGCGGGTTTTCTCCTTACCTTCGGATTATCGGCTTGCAGCGTAACCGTGTGGTCCGAGGACGCTCACCGAGCGCTCCACGGTGTGTGCACAGCTCAGCGCACGGTCTGCTCTGGTGGGGGTGCGTGTGCGTTTCAAAAGAATGTGTGTCTGTGGTCGTTGCGTGCGTTGGCTGATTGTGTGCCTTGAATCCCTGCTCGTGTCTGCTCGTTCTGCGGGACAGTTACAGCCTCCCGCCGCCCCCGTGGGCTGGGCTGCGACTTTCCCCTTGACCCCGTCAACGCCTGTCACGTGCCGGAGCTGCGTCGTGGGGAGGGCGAGACCCACCTCTGGGGGATGGGCCCTGGATGCCACGGGACGCCCGCCTGTTTCCTGAGCGCTTCTCCCCTCAGTTGCACCCGGTCTGATGTGCCGCAGGTGGACTCGCTCCCTTCTGCCTGGGGTTCGCGGGGTCGATTTCCATCTTAAAATTCACTCCTTCCTGATATGTTTAAGATGTGTCTCTTGTGAGCAATGTAGAATCATGTGTTTTTCTCTGATTTTTTAATTCAGTTTTGAAATATTTTTTGTTGGAGAATTTCCTCCATTTACATTAAATGTGCTTATTGGTGTATTTGCATTTAATTCCACTACTGGTTTTCTGTTTGCTACATTTGTTCTTTGTTGTTTTTTTCTCATGATGTCTTAGAGAAATCAAGTATTTTCTTACTCTTGTTTCCTTTATTTTGTAAATTTTTTTAATGTTTGTTTTTGAGAGAGAGTTTTGCTGTCCTCGGAGGGGCGGGCAGTGTGGGGAGCAAGCCCTGCTCCAGCAGAGGCTGGTCGCCCGGGGCCCGACGGCCAGCCTCATTTGGTCGACCACCTCGCCGGGTGCTGCCTGCCCTTGGAAGTGCCCGGACTTAAAGTCCACCTTCCTCCAGGGGGCGCCGCGCTTTGTCCCGGGGCAGCTGGTCCCCTGAGCAGGAGCACGGACTGCTGGCGTGGCCCTCCTTCTTTTGAGGGTCTTCCCCACAGCGGGGCTCCCAGTTGCTCCCCTGCCTTTTATCTATTTTTCCGCTTGTTCCCCACCCCCAACCACCGCCTGCTTCCGAGCGCCGGGCCCCTGGGTGCGTTTGTCTCCAGCCTGTGGGCACGCCTTTCGACACTTAAGTCAGGGCCTGCTCCTTCCTTCCCTGGACTGTCCGTGGCTTTCCCCGTGGCACAGAATCCCTGTCCTCCGTGGCCAGCAGGCTGCAGCTTCCAGCTCCTGTCTCCCTCGCCCTCCCTGTCTTCCCAGCCACAGCAGCTCCTGGCTGCCACTCCCTGTGCCTCAGGTGTGCTGACCTCCTCCGAGCTCCCAGTCACAGGTGCCGGCTGGCCTGCCACCAGCCAGTGGGGGAGCAGGTACCTCCCGCAGCACAGAGGTGGGCACGGTGCCTGAGTGCAGACCGCGTCCGGGGCCTGTGCTGCTCAGCCCCTCGCTGAGCCTGAGCCCTGGGCACATACAGGTGTGCTTGAACCAGGAGCTGCCAGCGCGGGATGGACCATCTCAGCATGGTTGGGGAGGGAGCCGGGACCTTTGGCCGGGGCCGGGGCGGGCTGGGGCGCGGGCCTGAGCTCTGCACCTCCCTGGCACTTGGGGGGGCAGGGCCGGCCTGGAATCCGGCCCTGGGCCCTTCCCACACCTCTTCCGGGCAGGCAGCTGGCACAGGCCGTGGCGTGGAGCTGGGAGGGTGGGCTGCGGGCACCTCCAGAGTGTGGGAATGTCCTGCAGAGTGACGATGACTGCCCGTGTCAATTATTTGAGGAGTCGTGTACATAAGGGAGAGCCCACCACAGGACGCCTCAGCCTCAGGCTCAGTGCGGGGGGAGCAGGGTCGGCGTGCGGGGACCGGGCGCTCAGAGCCCTGCAGGGCACTTCCGTCTTTACCGGGCACAACTCTTCAGTGGACGGGGTGTTGGGTGTTCCTGGTGGCCCTTGTCCTTCGTGGGGCGTGGCTGTGAGCTCCTGTCTAAGCAGGAGTGTGTCGGGCTCATAAATAATCGCCTGGGGAGAGATCAGTCAGGCCAGAGCCACCCTGCAGAAGGGGGTGTGGGTGGACGGGGGGACAGGGGGTGCGTGCCGGGCAGGCCGGCCTCCGTGGGGCGGACGCGTCTGCTCCTGGTGCGGAGGGCGCCGCTGTCCCCGGCCCCCCCCCCCCCCCCCCACCCCGTCTGTCCCCGCCGGGGCCCGGGAGCTGCGGTGCCGGTTGGGAGCTCTGCTGCCCCGACCGTTCCCGCCACCGTGAGCTGGAAGTGCGGTGTCTGTGCACGCGCTCACACCTCCCGTTGGCCCGCATGCTGATGCCATTTTCCTTGTCTCTCTTTGGGCGCCCTGAGGAAACACTCCCACCTGAGGCCGTGTAGACAAACGTCATGGTCTTTTAACTGTTTGCTCTGCCGTCATTAAATCTCCGTAAACTTTCCCACTTACTGAAAACGGGTCTGCGTGTAAATCGAGCCTCATCTGATTGTTCTTCCGGCACCGCGCACGCCAGCCAGGTGGTCCCCTGTCCCTCTCATGGTGGATCCGGACGCCGGGGCGTTGCTGGCCCAGCGTGGGCCGCCCCACCGTGGCACTGGAGCCCTCTGTACACGTCCTCAGAATCTTCTGTGGGGCCACGGGAGCGCCGGCGTTTTGGTCCGTGCGGACAGTGTTTGTGTTCGCACATCTCTTCGCAGGCCGACACCCCAAGCTGGTGCTCCCTGAGCGCAAGTGCCACCTAGCAGAGCATGTCAGGGACCAGGGGAGGCCGCCAGGCTCCAGGCCACCGGAAGGTCTGCTGACCTTTTATGATTCCAGCACCCGCGAAGGGGGGCTGGTGCCCCTGTGCCAGGAAGGTGGGGGGCGCCGCCCCGCAGGCGGTGGAGACACAGGCCCGCTGGCCGGCCAGATGACACTTTCCAGAGCCACGGCACATCCCCACGTGCGCCTCAGCCGGGCGACCTGCTGTGGGCCGGGCCCCGAGGGCACTCACGAGGACAGCGTGGGCGCCCGTGTGGGGAAGCACGTTGTTCCCGCGGTCCTTGCTGCCCGGCCGCGCGTGCGCGTCTCCTCCGGTGTCACGAGGAGAGCAGCCGCGCCTCCTTGGCTGCGCCTGGAGTCCAGTCTCCTGTTTGAAACACACACACTCCCCCAGGGTTTGCTGCGGGGATCGCGCTGCTCGGCCCACGGCAGAGGGAGGTGCAGACGCCCGCCTGCTCCCACGCGCCCTTCGGCTGCCAAGTCACTGACTGACCGGATCTCCGTGTTTGTCCGTGTTTCTTTTTTTCCCTCGGAGGGGAGATTGGCATAAAACAAAACGCTCGGGGGTTTTGACAGACGTACGTCTCTGCAGCAGGATGCAGGGCAACCTGGTCCCTTCTGGTCAGGCCCCCCCCCCCCCCCCCGCCGCCCCCGAGGCACCCACTGAGGATTCTCACGGGCTAATTCGGCTTGTTCCAGACGTCGGGTGAAGGCAAGGCCTCTTCTGTAAGGTTCTGTCGCTAGGCGAGCTTGTGGGCCTGCGCTGTGGCACACGCTCCGTGTGGGAGCGCCCGCCCCGCCACGGCTCTGCCGGGGGCGGTCGTCTGGGCTCTTCTGGCCTTCTGGCCGTTTGTACGAAGCCCTGTGTGGATGCGCATCCGCATGCTGTGAGCGAGAGCCTCGCCGGGAGGAGCCGGCCGGAGGCGGGCGCGGGGTCAGCCTTAGAGGAAGCCGGCCGGCCTCCCGCCATCGGGCCGTCCCGCTGCGCCCCAGCCCGCAGAGCGCGTGAGGCCGGCGTTGGGTGCTGTGGGGGGGCCCTTTGTTTGCCTTTCTCTTGCGAGGTCTTTCTCATGTGCTTATTGGCTCTTGGCTTCTCCCTGTGAAGTGTCTGTTCAAAACTTTTACTCCTCTTTTTGCCTTTGTTTTGTTATTACTTTGTAATAGATTTCGTTTTTCAGAGCGTTGTAGGTTAAGGAAAAATTGTGCAGAGTCCCCCGTGCGCCTCTGTCCCCTCCCCCCCACCCCTGCATTTCCCTGTCAACACCTGCGTTAGTGCGTAGACACCTGCGAAAGTCACGGCTGACGGCCCAGCGTCACGTCGTCCTTACCGCAGGCCCGCGCCTGACACCAGGGCTCGCTCCCGTCACGTGCTGTGGTGCCTTCCGTGGCTCTGACAGGTGTGCGGTCAGTGCCGCGTGTCCGCGACCGGGAACGTCACATGCAGTGGCTTCGCCGCCCCGGACGGCCCCTGTGCTCCACCTGTGCGCCCCTCCCCCACCCGGGCAACCTCCCACGCCTGCACCGTCTCTGGGGCTTTGCCTTTTCCGACCGTCACGGACCCGGAGTCTTGTGGTTCCCGCCTCTTGGCTCGGCTCATTTCTTGTGTCCTTTTTGGTGCCACGGGTCACCGCTCCCTCCCGTAGCTCGACTTCCTTTCCTCTCCCGGTCTCCCTTCCTCCCCGGCCTTCTTTGCTCCCGGCCTTCCCTGGTGTATCCCGCTTAAGGGTGTGCCTTCAGAGACCGAGAAACCCGGTACCTTTTAGTCAAGGACCTTAAAGGTGGGGGCGGGATGTCTGGGACCTTGTGCAAAGCTGTGGCCTCGGGGAGCCCTTTCTTCTTGATGTGTTGGGCCCGGGGTTACCCTCCCGATGCCTGGTCGGGGCTCTGACTCAGCACGTGGGGATTTCTCGTCCTCACCTTCTCAGAGCCACAGCAGACCCGTGAGTGACATGGAGTTTCTCTTCTCTTGACGAGCCGCCCTACTCGGTGGCTTGTGTTTTGTGTTTTTGTGTACGTGTCCAGCTGAGTTTCATCACTTAGGACATAACCTGGTGACTCTTTAATCACCTGCTGAGAGTGAGCACAGGTCCCGTGCCAGAGTCTCCACAGCTGTCCCCTCAAGCACCGGCACTCTGGAGGTGCCTGCCAGCCACCAAGGGCGGGTGGCCCTCTGTCCACGTGTCTGTTCCCCAGGAGCCACGAGTCGTGGGGCAGAGGCCACACGTAGTGCCTGGGTGGCCGTCAGTAGGTGCTCGGGGGACAGACCGAGCGTCGTCACGCGCTTCTGGGCTGTGCCACACGGGGGGTGGGCCTGTGAGGACTGCATTCACGGCCCCTCTCCCCCTGTCCTGGGAGCGGTTCACAGAGGTCTCCGTGAGCAGCCCCGATGCCTCACTCCTCTCGATCCATGCCGAGCTTAGATTCACGACAAGGTCCGGTGGCCGGGTGTATGGTCGGTGCCTCTGGGAGGCTGTCGGGTAACGGGGGGTCCATGGCTTGAGTGCACGTGTTCCTTGACTCCTGCCACAGACATGCTCCTCGACCTCAGTGATCTGCTCCAGGTAGACTGGTTTCCTTCCTGAGCCCTTTTCCCAAGGGAGGCTGGGACTGGGGCACAGGATGGGCCAGGGTGTGGTCTGTTCAAGAGCTGGGAGGGGGCAGTAAACACGGGTCACGCTGTGGTCCTGGGAGCCGGGCGGCCTCGGCCTCAGCACCAGTGGGGAGACCCAGGTGTACTTGGTCCGAGACAAGGGAGATTCTTTAAAACGGGGGGGGGGGGGGGGTGTCACGGCACAGACGTGTCCACGGTGTGAGGGTGTGTGCGGGGCGCTCGTGGATTCCACGCCTGAGCGGAAAGCGTGGTCGGGTCCCGGTGCACCTGGGCCGCAGGGCCCCCCAGTGCTGACGAGGCTGGGCTTCCACGAAAACCACATGCCACCTGCGTGGTCGCCGTCCTACTGTCCTCGTAAATGGCGTCTCTCAGGAGTCCTCTGAGATGCTCTGGCCGAGCTAATAGTCATCTGTTGGGATCGTGGAAATGGAACATTGCACGTGCGGTACCAAGGGGGCGGGGGGGGGGGGGGGGTGTGGCCTCACGGCCAGTTCCGTGGAAATGGAACACTGCACGTGCGGTACCAAGGGGGCGGGGGGGGGTGTGTGTGGCCTCACAGCCAGTTCCGTGGAAATGGAACACTGCACGTGCGGTACCAAGGGGGCGGGGGGGGGGGGTGTGTGTGGCCTCACGGGCCGGTTCCGTGGAAATGGAACACTGCACGTGCGGTACCAAGGGGGCGGGGGGGGGGGGGGGGGTGTGGCCTCACGGCCAGTTCCGTGGAAATGGAACACTGCACGTGCGGTACCAAGGGGGCGGGGGGGGGGGTGTGTGTGGCCTCACGGGCCGGTTCCGTGGAAATGGAACACTGCACGTGCGGTACCAAGGGGGCGGGGGGGGGGGGGGGGTGTGTGGCCTCACGGGCCGGTTCCGTCCCGGGACTTCCCACAAAGGACGGAGTGCGTCTGGTGTAGGGCAGATGCTCAGAAGCCCTTAGGCAAAGCCTGGATGGGTCAGGGTGGTGTTCTGGCGGTTTCTTGCTTCACACCGTTGGATATGGGAAACCAGCGCAGGGCCAGACAGAAGGGGTGCGTGTTCTTGCTCCTCCGGGCTGGACCAAGGCCCCGGGGGCAGCCGCTGCGCCGGCCGGCTGAACCCGCACAATTTACTGTGAGCTTTTATTGCCCGAGATGGAGGGGTGTGCCTCGGGCCCCTGGGCCAGCCTGCTGGGTGGGTGTGGGGGGACCTGGGCAGAGCCGGCCCCAGGCTCTGGGCCGCGTCCCTTCCCATCAGCGGGGTCTCCCTGGGGCCGGGCCGGGCGCAGCACACACAGGACGTGTTGTGTGCTTGTCTGTGGGTGTGGGGCAGCGTGTCGGGTGAGGGTCTCGCCTGGGGCTCTGGCTGCGGGGGGCTGACACGGGTCCTCCCATCCGTTCTTGTGTGAACGCTCGCCGAGTGGACCTTTCTCCCCGGGCTCGGCCCCCGCTCAGGCGTGGCTGGTACAGGAGCACTCAGGGCCGTCTGGGCGGAGAGCCCATCTGCCAGGTGGACAGGATGGGGGGTGCTGGCTAGCCATGCCCGGCTGTACCGGCCGCCTTCGCAGAGACAAGCTACAAACACCTCAGAGCTCCTAGTGCGTGCTGGTGCACGTTAGCGTCTGTGGCAATAACCGTGTGTGTTGTGCGGGTGTGGCCTTTCGACAATTTGACTTTCCATTTGAAGTCTGTTCAGAGGACTGTTTCCTGCAGATCTTCATCTGCTCGGGACACAGGCAGGGTGGGAGGCGTGAAGGGGGACCGGCGGGTGCTGCGGTGGGAGGAGACGGTGAGGGGGACACTGAGCTCCACTCTCAGACGGGCCTGAAGTCAGGAGGGTCAAGTTGCAGGAACTTGGGGGAGCCCGGCAAAGGCTGGGGCGCTCATAGAACGTCCGCACACACGGACACGCGGAGACGCGGCACGCGTGGGCAGGCTGAGGGCTGAATCCCTTCGGAAGGCATGCTCCGTGAGCCGCCAGCCCTGCGAAGGGGGGCTTCTCCCAGGAGGAGGCCTGGATGGGAAGTGCAGGTCTGCCCAAGCTGGCACCTTCCACGTCCTCTGAGGGGGCTTTGTGCCATCCCTTAGCGCTCCCGGACGGCCGCAGGCACCTGCCTGTGCTGCCTGAGAGGCCTTTTCTGGTGTCCCCTTGGGCACCGGCGAAAGGGCCCTCATCCGGGCCTTCATAGGCCAGGCTTGATTAGGCAAACTCCCTGGGGAGACCAGAGACAGAGGGCCAGGGCCAGGATACTGAGGCCTGAGAGTCCCAGGGGAGGGGCGGGAGGGCACCAAGCCTGAGCTTTTCCCAATTCTGCACCCCACCCGAGCGGACCGGCTTCTTCCATGCCTGTGGTCAGGCACCCCTCAGAGGCCCCCCTCCCACAAGGTGCCCAGGCCAGCACGGGGCAGGCTCTCAGGGCGGCCGAGGCCCGGCCGCACTGGAGGGTCGCGTCCAGGAGTACATGACTGGGTGCTGCGGTTGGTCAGGTGCCGGGCTCCACAGCGGATTTGGACTCGAGGTGGGAGTGGGCGGCGTGTCGCTGAGATCTGCGGAGACCCACGGCCACGACTGAGCTGCTCCCGGCGAGGGGCCGAGGCCATGGCTCCCGGGCCCGTTGGGAGCACGGCATGCCGTGGCCAGCAGGCCCCGAACGTGCGGGCGCACGCCACTCTGAATGACACACCTTGCACTCCGCGTGCTTCCGCTTTGCTAACTGTCTCTCAGGCAGCTTTTTTCCTCAGCAAATCGCCACTGCTGAGACGGTGGTGGGGCCTGGAAAGCTGCCTGGGGCTGGGAAGCAGGGCCCTGGGCTGCCGTGGGCTCATGGGGGCTGGCAGGGAGCCTTACCAGGGCTCTGCGGACTCAACGACGAAGTGCATATTTTAAGAGAAGAAAGCAAACGTTTCCTAAATTGCTAATCTCGGTAGTGGTTTTTTTGTGACAGGTGAACGTTTACGTGCTGGGGAAGACCTTCCTCCTCCTGGCGAGAGAGCTCTGCATCAACGCACCAGCAATAGGTATGGCGGGGCCGGCGGGGGGGGCGGCGGGGGGCGGGTGGGGGGCGTGCTCGGACGGGAGGCGGTCACGTGCGGGCACAGCAGCTCCGCCAGGTAGGAAGCAACCCTGTCCGAGGGCAGCCCGGAACCCCACGGCCTGGGGGTTACCCCCGGTATAAGACCAGAGCGCCCCGCGGTTGTGGGTGAGCGCGCAGAGAGGGAGCGGTGCTGCTGCCTTGGGGGCCCGCCCGCCTCGTGAGAACAGGGCTGGAGGCGGGTGCCTCGGGGAGGCCAGGACCCCTGCGGATGGAGTGCCGCTTTCCTAGCCACATTCCGCCTTCACCGGAGCCTTACCAAGGACTGTTTTCAGCCCGCTCGGAGGGCTTGCTCCCGATTTTGCCCACGGAGGAGGCGCAGTGTGCAGGGCCGGGCAGGGCGGGCTGGGGGCGCGGTGCTGGGTAACCCACGGGATGGTCCTCTGAAGCCGGGAGAGGCCTTGCAGGACAGGCCCGGAGGCCAGAAGGGCTGCTGGACGGAGTAGCCACACAGCTGTGGCTCTCTGCTCCCAGCCCAGACCCTCTCCCGAGAGGCCACGTTCCTGTGGCCAGTGACACGGTCCCTCCCTGTGGAGGCGAAGATGAGGTTTTTTTCCAGAAACAAAGCAACCACCAATAGAGTGTGTGGCCTGGGAGAATAGAGACAAGGGGCTCAAAGAGCCTGCTTGACCCCAAAGCCCGCCTGGGCAGGGGCCATCCAGGGCCTGCCAGGGAAGCTGCTGCCTGAGCCTGAGGCAGGAGATTGGCGCTCAGGGTCTGGAGGCGCGGACCCAGCAGAGAGCCCCACTTTACCCCCCTCAAATCTGAGCTTCACAGCAGGGGTTTGCGTGAGAGGCTACGACGCTCTAGGAAGTACAGACGCAAGCACACACCCAGCTTTTTCCAGAGCCTTCTAAAGCAATAAGCACGCCCTGGTGGTGGCAGCCCGGCTTGCCAGCAGAGGGCACGCTCAGGAACAGACGGGGCCTGCCAGGGAGGCCGTTCGATCCTAACCAGCACGGGAGGGTTTGCTGTGTGCTAGAAGGGAGTGCCCAGCTTAACGCTCCCTCGGACATTCATCTGCCGGTGGCTCTTGTCTTGCTGAAACTCTGAGACCCGGCTAGAAAGACTACGTTAGGTGGCTTCTTCCAATTTTGGTTTTGAAGGGAAGGTTTTGGGTTAAGCGTAGTACCACTCTGAATTTGTGAGGGTGGGAGCCGGCGAAGCCCACAGGGCACGCAGCGTGGGCACCACCGGGAGGGGCCCGAAGCCCGTCTCGGAACCCCAGGGCTGCCCGGCGGCCCGGCCTCCGAAACCTGGGCAGGGCCGTGGCTGTGCAGCACAGCCTGTGTGTCCCCGCTCTGGCCGCAGCCGACCGCGTACAAGAGACGTACAAACTAAGCACGGTCTTTAATGACGTCGGCGAGGCCGTCGGCGGGGGGTGGAGGGGTAGCACGGCCTCCTGCACGTCCCTCCCCCTCCCAGCGCCCCTCACGGCGTACCCATGCCACCTCAGGCGTAGAAGATGAGCTCTGGGATCTGCCCACCCTGGACCCCGGTCCCGTTGGTGCTGTCCGAGGAGCACTGGAACTGGAAGGTCACCTTCCCACACTGCACTTCCGTCATGCCCTCCTGCCCAAAGTAGCTGAGCTCGCTGCCATCCAGGACCGCGCTGGCCGTGTAGAAGGTGTCCTGCTCCACCTGCACGGGGTGCTCAAACCAGACCGAGAAGGTGTTGCTGGAGCCGTCCGAGACGAACTTGGTCAGGTTCTGAGCCAGGACCACCCCCAGCCGCTTCAGTTCGATCTTCACGCTGTACTCGGCCTTCCCGGAGCTGGAGCCGTACAAGCCCAGCCCTGCCACGAACACCCTCCGGTCCACGGCAAACTGGATGCTGTCACAGCGCCCGCGGTAGCGCCACTGGTTGCTGCGGTAGGCGGAGGACTGGAAACGGTGGCACCTCTGCGGGGCGAGGCCCTTCCTCTTGGTCAGCGGGAAGCTGAGGAGGGGCTTGTTGGCGGCCGTGTACCACAGGAAGATGCTGTGGGTCTCCTCCAGCGTCAGGATGTCCGACTGGGCAGCGCCGTTGGCGAACTCCTCCAGGGTCATGGTCGGAATCCGGACCAGGTAGAGGACGGGCCCCAGCACGTGCCTCTTGTTGCGCGGGGTGGCCGGCAGGCCCTGCCTCTTGCACTCTGCTTCCGCCCAGCTCAGGACGGCCTCGAAGACCACGGCCTCCTTGGCGTTGAGAGCTTCCCGCGTCACGATGATCTCCAGCGTCTGCCAGTCAATCTCACAGAAGCCTTCAGACCTCAGAGCCATCTCCGCCTGAGCATCGATGACCTCCCAGCAGCGCTGGGTCAGCTCGGGCTCCTCAAACAGCCGGCTCTGGGACAGCAGGACACAGGCGTTTTTGGCTTCCAGGCTGGTCTCCAGGAAATTAACACAGGCTTTAGCTAGTGCCGGCACGATGTACTTCTTGGCAGCATAGAGAGTGGCCAGCACCGTGTCGGCCTCCAGATCGATCTCGTCACTGTACATGTACCTAGGTGGGGCGGGGACCGTGTCACAGGCTGCGTGGGGCATGCCCCCAAGAAGCTGCACGGTGCCCGCTGGCGGCAGCCAGGCAGCAAGGAGCCACCCCCTCCTCGCGGACTCGTGCAGCAGACTTACTTTAACAAGATGAGGAAGGCTGCGGGCTCCACGTCAGGGATGTGGATTTCTGACTTAACTTCTGCCAAATCGCCATAAAACATGGCATAGAAGACAGAGCTCCCAACGGCCAGGACGTACTGTGGATGACACAGGAGCTGCCCTGAGCCCCGGACCCTCCCTGCCCCCAGCGGATGCCGCACCCGGGGTACAGGGCAGCCCCTACTCAGGCGGTGGGCAGTCGCCTCTGCGGGCTTACAGGGCCAAGCCTCTACCAACCTTGTGGGCGGGCACCCTGCGGGCCGCTCCCGGGGGCCCCACGACGAAGTGGACGTCAGCCATGAGCTCGTTGTTGAACATCAGCGCGTTCCTGCAAAGGGCAGAGGCACACGGCTCGGGGCTCGGGGGTCGGGCCGGGGCGCGGGCGCGGGGCGCGGGGTGCGGGCGCGGCCCGGGCTCACCTCTCGCGCAGGGTCGGGTGGAAGGACTGCCAGTTGGGACTCTCCAAGTTGTTGTTGTCGGGCGCGGGCGGCGCGGGCGCGGGCGGCGGCGGGACGGGCGGCGGGGCGCTGGGCGGGCCCTTCCTGCCCGCGGCGGCGGCGGCGGCGGCGGCGGCGGCGGCGTTGCTGTTAGCGATGTCCGTGGCGGTGGCGGTGGCGGTGGCGGCCGCGGCGCCGGCGGCCGGGTACAGCTCCGCGGCCATCTTCGCGGGCAGGGCGGCCTCCGCGCGCGACGGTGGCGCGCCGTGCACCCTCGCGCCGCGCCGGGCCCGGGGGGGCGGCTCTGCGAGCACCAGGAGCGCCGTGAGGCACTGCGCCACCCGGCCGTGCAGGCAGGCCAGGGGCAGCAGCATGGGGCCGCGGCGGGCGCTGCTGCCTCGGGCCGCCCCGCCCCGCCCCGCCCGCCGGCCCGCAGCCCGGCCGCAGGGGGCGCCGTCCGGCCCACCCTCGCCCCTGCCGCCGCGGCGCCCGCGCGTCACGCCGCGTCACGCCGCGTCACGCCGGCCCGGCTCCGCCCCGCCCCCTCGCCGACGGCGTGCGCGCGCGGCCTGGGTCCCGCCCCCGCGGGCTGTGGCTGGCAGAGACGGCGGCGCAGGCGCAGGCGGGAGCGCTCGGGGAGCCGTGGCTCTGCGCGCAAGGTCCGCGCTTGGGGGCCGGTGTCTGTGCGCAGGCCCGGGTCTTCCGTTTTCCGCGTGCCGGAGTTCGGCTGCGTTGCGTTGAGGGTTTGTGCGTGCTTGACGCTCGCTAGCCGGTCCTTCCCAGATGCGGGGTCCGCTCTCCGGCGCGGCTTGCCGTACCCGCCCCCCCCACCGAGGCCCGAGGCGGGTCCGGGGCTGCGGGGGCGGGGGGCGCCAGGCCTTGTCCCTACCGCGTGGGGCCCGTCCCCGCGCCGCGCCCCTGTGGGCTGGCGTCCACCCGTCCGTGTGGACCGTTGTTTCCCGCCCGCCTGCAGTGCGGGCTGCTTGCTAACTAAACGCGGGGGTCTGGGGGCTTACCTAGGAGGCTGCGCCTTACTCTGCGCGGTTTGTTCGTGTGCGTGCCTGCCAGCTCGCACTCTCCGTCCTGGGAGGCCGCTCTCGGGGTCCCTGGGGGGGGGGGGGCGCCTCTTTCCGTCCTTCCCCCCCCCCCCCCCCCCCGTTCTCAGGTTGGGGAGATCTGGCGGAATCTCACATCGCTGTGGGTTTAGTGTCTCCTCTTGGCGCTTCTCACCAATCTCGTCCATCCTGCGTGATCTTCTGTGAGCTGCTTTTCTTTCCTTCGTAAAGTCTGCCTCTTGGCCCGTTTCACTGCCCGTGCCGGGCTGGCGGCGCCGCACAACCTT
The DNA here is from genome assembly GCF_046562875.1 of Panthera onca. NCBI lineage: Eukaryota > Metazoa > Chordata > Mammalia > Carnivora > Felidae > Panthera > Panthera onca. Next base: position 145,747,582 of record NC_138344.1, on the reverse strand, counting down.
TGTCACCGGCCCTGGGGGAGAGGGTTCAACCTACCCTCTCCTGCAAATTGTCTGTTTTCGTGGACTTGTTGAGGTGTCCTGGTACCCTCCCCCCCACCCCCCACCACGTGCCTGGGCAGTCGGGAGCTACAGCACACTTGGCCATGGGCTCCGTTTTGATTTGGTTTGTGATTTGGTTGCTGAAAAACGTATTACTGGGAGAGAAGAGACATCTTATTTTATTTTTAAGCCTATGTTTTTGAGCAAGTGAGAGTAAGTGCACACATTGGGGGGAGGGGAGTGAGCAAGTGACTGGCAGAGACAGGGAGGGACAGAGAATCCAAAGCAGGCTCCATGCTGTCAGTACAAAGCCCACCAGGGAGCTCCAACCCACAATCTGAGAGATCATGACCTAAGCCGAAATGGGATGCTTAACCGACTGAGCCACCCAGGCTCCCTGAGGGAAGATACATTTGAAGAATTGATGTTATTGTTACGATTTGGAACTGTTTTCAATAGAACATCAGAGCTAGAGGTGAAAACTTTGACACTGATTAATTTCTGAGGTAGAAAGCTGAGCTTAAAAACTACTTGTAAAAGATTGGAGACAGATGTGCCAGAAGATGGTGGGAGGGCCTGGGCTGAGGTGGCAGGCAGCGGCTCTTGGTCGTGCTTTGCCACCAGAGTGCCACCAGCCGTCCAGCCCCATGTGCCCAACACAGGGAGCTGTTACCACTGACTCGCCTTTCCAGAGACTGCTCAGCGCCCCGGGCCTCTGGAAAGGTAGGCGAGTAGCCGCTGCTCAGCAGCACCCCCCTGTGGTCAGTGTGGGAGGTGTCACTCCAGCCCTTGGAGTCCTTGGGGACCCAGACTGCCTCAGGGCCAGCTGCCAGTCTCTGTGTTTCCTTATGTGAGCCAGGACTGGCGGAGGATGCGAGGGGGTGCTTCTAAAGGGGGTGCGGGTAGGCCCTCGCGGGGCTTCCAGGGATCAGAGCTCAGTCACGTAGGCCCTTGCAGACGCAGGGAGGCTGGGAGAGGGATGGGGCCAGAGCCCCAAAGGAGGGTGCTTGGTCGGCGGACGGCCAGGGTCACCTGCTAGTGCCGCTGACCAGTCCCAGGATCTTGCCGGTCTGCCCTTCCTCCTCCTCCACCCTCTGACCGCACATGCCTGCTTTCTGGCTCGCCCGTGGCCCCCTCAGGCCTCAGCAGCGGCCCCTCTTGAGCAAGGTCTTCCCAGATGATCCTGCCCAAAGGAGGTTTTGTTTCTGGTGTTCTGTCGTGGACCCTGTGCCACTCCGTCTGTGCACTCACAGCAGTGCCGTAGCCCACCGAATTCGTCAAGTTACTTGGTCTCCCCCGCCCCGGGGGCTGGAAGTGTCCTAAGCCTAGGGCGCTAAGGGACTCTTCTAGCTCGTAGCTTAGAGCAGGGCACGAGCGAGGGAGAGCGTGTGTGCGCGCGCGTATGTCCGGGTCCCTCCGAGCCCTCCCTTACTAAGGACCGTGTGGTTATTTAAAGAGATGTACCCACGCCCGTAGCCAGAAGAGCAGCGTGTTTCACAAGAGTAAACGCGGTAAACAGCTAACGAACGTGCTGTGTCTCAGTCAGTCCACGACCCGCCAAACAAAGCAGCAAGGTGTGGCGTGTGCACCTGCACAAGCACGAGGGATGCCCGCACGGGCCTAGCGTCCTGCCCCGGGAAGCAGCTGTGGGAGGGACGTGGGTGAGCGGCCCCAGCCGAGGGGCGGGGGGCCCCGGGGAGCCTGTGCGGCGGAAGGACTGGGAAGGGTCGCCCCGATGGGGAGATGGCGTGCTGTGTTGTTCCCGTGCGCTGTCCGGGTCTGGAGCATGCACGTTCCTCGAGGCCCGGTGGGGCGAGGCCTGCTCCCGTCCCAGGACGCAGTAGCACTGAGGCCCACGTGTCTGCTGCAGACCCGTGCCTGTACATCCCACGCTTTGCCCACCTGCTGGAGTTTGGGGAGAAGAACCACGAGGTGTCCATGACGGCCCTGAGGCTCCTGCAGAGGATGAAGAGGGACTGGATGCACACTGGCCGGCGCCCCTCGGGCCTCTGTGGAGCAGGTGTGGCGGCCTTGCTGGCCGCGGTGGTGGTTTCCGTCCTGGCTTCTGCAGGCCGGGCACGCGGGTGGTGGGCGGGCTGTCTCCACAGCGACCCTGGCCGCCGAGGACTGCCAGCTGCTCCCTGCGCTGACTCTCAGTCACAGGGGCAGGGCAGGACTCGTGGAGGCCGCGGCCAGCCCTGCCCTGGCCCCGCGGCCCGGTCGTTACTGCAGAGGGTGTCCGGGCCTCTCTGGCTGACTCCTTGACCCCCGAAAGGGTAGCTGTCTGGGTTGCCCTCTAGGTGGCAGCTGCCTGAAAACAGTCCCGCAACCCTGTCCTCCATGTCTCGGGGCCTGACGCGGGCCTGGGTCTGGAGCCCTCCCCGGCAGGCCCCCACCCTGGCCCCCACCGGCTCCATACCTGTCCAGAGCGCCACGGGCCTGCGTTCCCGCGCTCGGCTGCCAGTAGGATCGTTTCCCATTTCGGAGCCCGATTTCCAAGTGCGCTGCCCACTCGGGGCCTGTCTGAGAACCAACCTGGCTGTGGCCGCCACGTGGGGCCCACCGCCTTTTCTCCCCGACCCCGGGCCGTGTCCCCAGAAGCCTCACCTCCACTGCCGACCAGTGTGCCTGTTCGAGTCACCTGAGAGTCAGCTCGCTGGTTTGCGGGGTGACGTGAGGTTCTCAGGTGGATTTTAATTCTCCCTGTGTGGAGGACGGAGTGTGAGATGAGCACTTTCTACGTTGATAGATCACTGCGTGGTTGCACGCAAAGCCGTGTGCAGCTTTCAGGGGCTGTGACGGTCACATGCTGTGTAAGCGTTCCCCATGGTGAGGCTGGGGACTCGGCGCCTGCAGGCCCCCCAGGCAGGGCTCTCCCCACCGCAGGTCATCGGCCCCGAGCGCTGGGCTGCTGCGCACCTGTTCCGATGCCTGACTCCCGTCGTGCCCCCCCCCCCCCCCCCCCAGCACTTCTGGTCGCAGCCAGGATGCACGATTTCCGGAGAACCGTCAAAGAGGTCATCAGCGTGGTCAAGGTGTGCGAGTCCACGTTGCGGAAGAGGTAGGTGGCTCTAGTTTGTGGCCTGGGGCATAGACGGTTCATCCGTCGGGCCCAGCCAGGCCCGTTGGTCGGAGCCACCTCCCGGGGGGCTCCTCGGCGTGGGCGCCACCCGCCTCCCTCCCGGGCGTCTCGGTCAGTCCTGGCACCATGCCAGCTGCAGGTGCAGTGCCTCTCTAAGGTGGGTTGACGTGGACTGTGGGGGCCCGGGAGCCTGGTCCCCCACCCGGGGGGACGCCCGGCTGACACCGAGGGCCACCGTGCCATGTGTCCGGGTGCCCACGAGCTCCTGCTTTGGGGTGTGGTGTTCGTGGGGTGGCACAGCTCAGCATCAGATGCATGTGGGCTGAAGTCCAATTGCCAGCAGACCTGTAATTGTGCCCGTTCTCTCAACGGATCTGGAACATTCGATGGCTTGTTTTCAGTGGAGGTCGTGTCCTGTGGCAGTTTTCAAAAGCAGATAGTAAGGCATTTTGTTTGTTCAACCTCTAATTCTCTTCAAAACAGTTAAAAAAATTTTTTTTTTCATGTTTATTTTTGAGAGGGAGAGATCACGAGCAGAGAAGGGGCAGAGAGAGAGGGAGGGAGAGAATCTCAAGTAGGCTTTGCACTGTGAGCACAGAGCCCGATGTGGGGCTCAATCCCGTGACCCTGGGATCATGACCTGAGCCGAAATCAAGAGCTGGACCCCCAACCGACAGAGCCCCCAGGTGCCCCTGACCATGCATTTTTAAAACCACACTACTCCACTTTGGAGAATCATTGTTCTTCAGTGAGTAACACTAGAGAATTTTAAGCCACAGTGGTGTGAACGTAATCGTGGTTTGGAAAGTTAATCTGTTGTGTTGAGAGCTTGTAAGAACGGGTTCACTGAAGGTAGAAGCACTACTCGTTCATCCAGAAACATACATACGTTTGTTTATTTGTTTGTTTGTTTAGCGTTTATTTTTGAGAGAGAACTCGCGCGTACACGAGTGGGGGCAGAGAGGGAGACAAAGACTCTGAAACTGCGAGATCATGATCTGAGCCCAAGTGAGACGCTTAACCAACTGAGCCACCCAGGTGTCCGCCCCCCGCCCAAGTTTTTTACTGAACATTTTGTAGGTTGGGGGCACCTGGGTGGTTCAGTCAGTTGAGGGTCTGAATCTTGATTTCAGCCATGGGATCAAGCCCCTGTCAGGCTGACTGTGGAGCCTGCTTGGGATTCTCTCTCTCTTTCCCTCCCCCTTGCTGGCCCTTGATATCTCTCTCTCTCTCTCTCTCTCTCTCTCTCTCTCAAATAATAAAAAACTAAAAAAAACAAAACGTGTCTTGTTGGGTGTGAGATGTAGGGAATTGAGCTTGAGTCAGCACATACCTAGGGCTGCTGGCTTGGCCTCCTTCCTTCTGGGCCTCCTCTGAGTCTCCCCGTGGGAGCGACAAGGGGAGCTTATCGCTTGTCCAGCAACAAGGGCAGGTGACCCCTGCCCACCCTGCCTTCCTCCCCAGGGCCCCGCCGTGGGGGGCGGCAAGCAGGGCCTGGTGACCAGCAAGTGGGGCCACAGTGCCCGATGGCCGTCTCCAGGGCCCTTGTCTCCCCGTGACTCTCTTGTCCCAGGCTGACGGAGTTCGAAGACACGCCCACCAGCCAGCTGACCGTGGACGAGTTCATGAAGATCGATCTGGAGGAGGAGTGTGACCCCCCTTCGTACACAGCTGGGCAGCGGAAGCTGCGCCTGAAGCAGGCGAGTCCCCGTGTCCGTCCGGCACTCGGGTCCCTCGAGGCACTTCCTAGATCTCGTGTCACGTTCCTACTTTGGGACGAGAAGCTTAGTTACAAAGGCTCGACTGGGTCTGTGTCCACACAGCTCGCAGGGAGAGGCGGACAGATGGGTGGGTGAGCAGTGGGTGGGGCACCAAGGGCCGGCTCTCCCCAGGCCGTGGTCCCCGTGCCTTCCCAGGGTGTTTCGCGTACGGCGCCTTGGGCAGGCGCTGCCTTGCTCTGGGGCCTGGTCGTTAACGTTTACCCGGAGGGCTGGGGTCCAGGGCCGCTGCTCCGTGTGCCGCCTGCGGGGCCCCCGGACGACACCCGGGAGGAGGGTCCGGGCAAGGCCCGGTGGTCTGCGAGGAGAGGCGGGGTGTGCACGCCGCGTACCTCTTTCACGCCTGCCTGTCTCCACTGAAGGTTCTGGGTGCTTTGTTTCAGCTTGAACAAGTTCTGTCCAAAAAACTGGAGGAAGTTGAAGGTGAGCAGCCGATCTTACCGCTACGGATGCCTCGTGTCCCTTAGAACAGGGGGCTTTATATTCATGGTTCGCTTCTAATTTCCTGCTGCAGGTGAGATATCCACCTACCAGGACGCGATTGAGAACGAGCTGGAGAGCAGCCGGCCGAAGGCAAAGGGGGCCCTCGCCAACCTGACCAGAGACGGTGAGTCCCGCCGGGGCCCCCGCGGCCTCGAGGGGCCGGCCCCCGCCCTGCCGCCACCCCTTCTGTGGCCGAGGGATCCCGCCTCACAGGGCCCCGCTCCCAGCCCCGGCCACCAGCCGCCTCCTGGCCCTGACGTGCTGGGCACAGTGTCCAGATGCTCCCGGGACCCCTGCCCGCCCGCCCCCCCACCCAGGTTCCAGCCCTGCCACCCAGATCTTCCTTCCAGACTGGCCTGCTGCCTCCCTCCAGACCCCTCCCTGCTGTCGCCCGCCCTGTGCCCTCCTCAGCCTCCCTGGGGCTTCCTCCGTGTCGTGGCTCATGTGAACGTTTTCGGGTACGCACTTGGTCTTCCTTTGTCCCCCGGACGCCCCCGTGTCGACTTCTTTCTGGGTGCTCTGGGGACCCCGTCTGGAGGTCCCTGGTTTGCCAGGGCCAGGTGCCCGCTCTCACTGCCCGCCCCTCTTCCCCGGGGTCACTTCCTCCTGGCACCTCTGGCCCGCCCCGCGCCGCCTCCCAAGGACCCGCGTCTTCCCGCCCTTGGGTTTTCCTCGGCCGCCCGCTGGTCCGGTGACCCACCGTCCATCGCCGCTGCAAGCGGTGTCCTGCCCCGTCTTCACTGCTGCCGTGCGTGGGAGACCGCGGTCTCCAGGTGCTGCCCTGGGCTCCCTCGTGTCAGGAATCCCGTTACCGCTCCCGGTGCCGCGCTCTTGGTCCCCAGGTTTTCCTCGTGAGTCGCGGGGGTGGCAGCGGGCACAGCCTCCTGCAGGACACGGGGCGGCTCTGGGTCGAGATGCCACCTTTCCCCGAGAAGGAAATGCTCAGGCCTGGCTTTCACCGGGTCTGGGCTCCGTGAGCGTGACCCACTGCCGGGATGGCACCCTGTCGTCGGGCCTCCCCGTCTGGGCCCCCGGCACTGTCCACACAGACGGGCAGAGCTGTCTCAGGACACGTTTGACTTTGTTATTTCTGTGGGGTTTGCGCTCTCCTCTTCTCGCATAGCGTTGTTTTCTGGTGTTTTAGTCGGTTCGCGGTTCCCCACGGGTCCCGTTGGTCTGTTCATCCTGCCGCCTTCCCGTCGCTGAGCCAGGAACGCCTGTTCTTCCAGCTTTGCCCATGTCCTGACCTTCAGGGTCACTGCTTGGGCGGCTCGCGTGCAGGGCCCGTGAGCCCGTCCGAGCGGCAGACGCCGTCCTGACGCCCGGTGTCCGCGGGGCTCACGCCTCTGGCTGGCGCTGCTCTCGGAGGCCGAGGTTTCCGTGAGGAATTCAGTCTGGTTTTCGTGGTCGTCTCCGTGTTTGGCCCACAGCCCGTCCTCGGTGCTCCTGTGTGCTCGTGGCCCACCCCGGGTCTGTGGCTGGAGATGCCCGTGGGCTTGGGTCGGGCTGGGTCATCGCACTTTCTGCTCCTCGCTCGCTCTGCCCGGTGACCCCTCAAGGACAGAGGTGGCCGGTGTCGGCTGCCCCCGGTGCAGCGCCTGCGGCCGCCGTGTTCTGACAGGCCGGTGTGTCCGGAGGGCCGTCCTCGGGGCTGCGTGCACACCCCATCCCGTCCGCGTGTGCTGCTCCGCTCCCCTTCCTCGGCGCTTTCGTGCGTCGTCGTCTTGCGGCAGAGAATTGGACGCTGCCTCGTCGCCTGGCCTGAAGCCTTTTCTCCCGTAGCAGGTGCAGCTGGTTTCTGTCCGTCGCCGTGACTTGTTACCGGTCCCTTCTCTGCGCCGGGGGCCCCCTCGTCCCCTCCCCCCGCCCCCACGGGAGGGCCGTGTGGGTGGCAGGGGCCGGGTCCTCCGGGCAGGCATCAGGGCAGAGGTGTTCATCCGGAGGGATCATCACCCCACACGCGTTTCCTGCTCCAGGGCATCAGTGGTTTCGTCCCCCCAGGGCTGCGTCGGTTGGGACGTGACGTTCTCGTGTCAGTCGGCGCTCACCACGAGCTTTAAGTGGGACACGTTCCAAACCGGAGTAAGGTGTTCCTTTTTTTTCTTTTAACGTTTGATTTTGAGAGAGAGAACCAGCAGGGAGGAGCAGAGAGAGAGACAGAAGTTCTGAAGTGGGCTTTGCGCAGAGAGCGGAGAACCTGACGTGGGGCTTGAACTCACGGACCACGAGATCGTGACCTGCGTCGAAGTCGGACACTTAACCGACTGAGCCACCCAGGCGCCCCAGAGTGAGGTCTCACGTAAACTTTAAACTCTGTAAGGAACCACGCACGTCGTTGGTGACTCGTCAGTGGTTTTACTGAGGCGTCACTGACGCACGACAAACCGCAAACTTAGAAGGCGGTGTTTTGGTGAGATGGACGAGGCTCCCCCCTCCCCCACCCCGACGCCCTGGGCCTGTGTCAGCCAGCCCTCGGAGGTCGGTTGTACTTCCTGGCGTTTTTCCTCCGTGGGATCACAAGGCCCGTCCTGACTCGCGTCCGGCCGCTCTGCTGTGTGGGAGCACGCGGGTGGGGTGCACAGCGGCCCCGTCTGTGGTGCGTGGCAGGCCCGACGTACGCCCGGGTCGTTAGTCTAGCCGGGGCTGACGCACACGTGGGGTGTTTTCTGGGTTTGGGTTGTCGCGCACACAGCGCTGTGAACGTCTGTGCGCAGGTGACCGCGTGGACGTTTGCCTCCTCTCTGCCGGGCGAGCGCCGAGGAGCGGACTTGCTGGCCAGTGCGGGGCACGTGCCCCTGTCTCGGAGGGGCCGCCGCGTGTGTGCCCCGCTGGGCGTGGGAGCCGCTTCCCGACGCCACTGTCGGCCTGGCGGGAGGGTGATGGCGCCCGCAGAAGCCGCGGCCGGTTCTGACGGGCCGTGTGTTTTCTTCTTCCGGACTCTCGAGTGTCGCCTTCGTGTCCCGAACACCAGTTGCTCACGGGAGGGCCACGCTCTCCAGCTGGTTGCGATCGAAGCGACTGATGTTTTGTGGGTTGCTTCCCGAATCACTTCCTAGACGTGACTAGGAAGTTTTGCCTAATCCCAAGCCATAGGTATTTTCCCCCGTTAAAAAAAATTTTTAGCTGTTACATTTGAGTGAATTTTTGCACAAAGCGTGAGGCATAGGCCGAGGGCCGTGCTTAGGTGCGTGGACGTCGGGCTCCCTCTGTGACGAGGCGCGTCTTTGAGCCCCTCTTTCGTCGGTTGCTTACTGATGTTAACGCAGCAACTGCTGGCTGGACGGCGATGCTTCTCTGCACAGCGGCGGGGCCCTCTGCCTTTCCACGCGGTTCACAGGCGGTGTGTGCGATTGGGTCCCTAGGCTCCGTGGAGGACACCACGTCCAGCGTATTCGGGGAAGACGATGCTGAGGACGAGGAGTTAGAAGCCGCTGCCAGCCACCTGAACAAGGACTTTTACCAGGAGATCCTTGGTAGCGGCTTGTCCAGCAGTTCCGAGGGGGCCGGAGACCCCGACGGGGACGCCAGGCCCCCTGCCCTGGAGTCCCTGCTTGGCCCCCTGCCCACCGCGGCCAGCCTGGGCATCTCAGACTCCATCCGAGAGTGCATCTCCTCCCAGAGCCAGGACCCCAGTGAGTGCCTGGGGGCTTGGGGAGAGGAGGGGGGCTCCTCTGGGCGGGGGGGCGGGACCGTGGCCGGCAGATAGCAGGTCCAGGTCGCCCGTCCCCAGCTGGGGGAGGTGGGGTGCAGCCTCACGGAAGGGTGGGCGCTGCGCCTGCCGTGTGTGAGCCATCGGTGATCCCGGCATGGGCTTGTCACCACCCTCAGAACCCTTCCCCAGCGGCCCGCTGGCTTAGTCCTGGCCAGAGTCCTCTGCTGGCCGGGGGTCCTCCTGCCCGAGCTCCTCCACGGGGACAGGGCCCGCGTCCCCCGCCCGTCCCTTCTCGTCTGACCGAGGGCACGGTCCCCGCCGGTTGGGCTTCGGCGCTGGCGGTGCCGGTGGCCCGGCAGGAGCGTTGGCCTCACCCCGCTGGGAGAGGCCTGGGGCGCGGGCTGTCCCGGTTCTTCCGCGTCTTCCTCCCTCAGGTGTCCCCAGACTGCAGGGTGCGGGCCCTGCCTCGTCTCCGGGCACCGAGGGCTGGGCCAGGAGCCCCTGTGAGGCTGTGCCACCCAGACGTTCATCACATACCCTGTAGCCAGGTGTGGCGATGGGCGGGCACGTGCCCGCCCCGATGGCGGTGACGTCTAGGGTGAGAGGGACAGCGACACGGCCCGAGCCCGGTGTGCAGGTTGTACCGTGAGGGCCCGTGCGAAGGCCCTGAGGCAGGAGGGGACCGTTCTTGCAGGGGCCGAGGGAGCCGGCATTGAGGCAGAGCAGGGAGGCGTGTGAGCGATGTGTCTGAGCGCCAGGGGGAGTCCACGCAGGGCCTCGGCCGCGGAGCGACGGTGTGGCCCGCGGGCTGTGGGTGGAATCGGGAGGAGCCGGCAGAGGACCATCTGGCGACGGGGGCTGCAGAGAGCAGCGGCTGCCCCGTTTTCTGGGCCGTGCACACTGTGCTGTTGACCCAGCTGAGGCAGGAGGGGAGTGGCCAGCGGGGCCTGGGGACGTCCCGAGCGTGTCACTGGGGACTCTCCGCGGCCCCTCTCCTGCTCCAGAGACGCTGCTGTCGTCCGGGAGCCGCAGGGGCCGGCGGGGCACCGCCTCGGCCGTGGCCCCGGTCTAGTGTCCTTCCTGCACGAGCGCTGGCGTGAGAGCCGCGCACTGTCCCCCGAGGGGCCGCCGTCCGCCCTCGGCCAGAGCCCCCGAGTCCTGAGACAGCCCGGGGGAGTGTGCACCTGGTCACCGGTTACTGACCCCCAATGACACCGGTGTCGTGCTTCCCCGTAGCGGACGCGTGTGGGGACGGCGAGCTGGACCTCAGTGGCATCGACGACCTGGAGATCGACAGGGTGAGTGCGCCTGCAGCCTCCGCCCGTGCGGCGCGTGGTCTGTGCTGGCCACACCGCCCTGCCCTCCCGCGGGTGGGGCGTCCCCACACCGGGCCACCACACGGCCCCCCGGGACCTTCATCAGTTCCCGGGGCGGGGCACCGTGTCCTCAGCTCAGTTCCTTCTCAGGGACCTGTGCCCCTGCACTCTGGCCTGGCTCCTGTGCCCCTGCTGTTGGCCTTGGAAGGGGCGGAGGACGACAGGGTCCTTGACCGGCTCCCCCAGTGAGCCTACGGCCTCGTGGGTCAGAGGTGCACCCCTGACCAGCGTATACGAGCAGGAAGGGTGTTGGTGGCCGAGACCTGAGTGTGGTGCTGTGTTCTGCCCAGTACATCCTGAACGAGGCGGAAGCCCGCGTGAAGGCCGAGCTGTGGATGCGGGAGAACGCGGAGTACCTGCGGGAGCAGAGGGGTAAGCGCCCGCCCGGCCGCCCGCCCAAGAGCCTGGGCCACGGGGCCCCCGCTGATCCTGCCATTTGGGGACTTTTCAGAGAAAGAAGCAAGAATAGCAAAGGAGAAGGAGCTTGGCATCTACAAGGAGCACAAGGTAGGGGCACCCGGTGCGCGTGGGGGCCGGCCTTGCTCCCCCCCCCCCCCCCAAGTCACGCCAGGGCTCCCGGGGGGCAGCACAGACCTGTGCCCCTGGCCGCTGGGCCCTGACTGTGCTGGCCTCCCCTCGGACAGATGTGCCGTTCGGCTTTGGGCAAGATCCTAGGCAGGCTGAATTGGGCCCCTGTGACCTCTGTGGACACCCTGTCCCACCTCTGGGACCTGAGAGAACCTGCAGTCACGCTTCCCTTCCTGTTGCTGGTCACAGTGATGTGGCCTGCTGCTCGTGTGGCCGGATGGGGAGCACCTTTCTGGGGCAGGGGGTGAAGGAGGCCAGGGGTGGCCGTGGAGCTTGGGGGTCAGGGTTTGGGGCCCCCGGCAGCATGGCAGGGAGGAGCTGGCAGGAGGCACAGTTAGGCCCTGGTGCATGGTGCGGCACCCAGGACGAGGTCCGTCCCCGCTGGGTGACGCCTCCTGAGGTCAGGGAGCACCCCGTGTGCCCTTCGGGTATCTGCGTGGTGGGCTCGTGGGCGGTCGAGTTGGCCCCACGCCCCGAGACCTGCGCCCGGCTGGTGGTGATGGTGAGCTGCCAGGGCACAGTGGGGTGCAGCCGGCCTCCCCCGTCCCAAGAGAAGGTGGGAGCCGCCCTCAGGGAGGCCCCGGCCCCCTGCACACCTCGGCTCCCCTGGGCGGGGGGTCCCCAGGAGACCCTGGTTGCCGAGCCCCTCCCCCCCCACCTGCCGGTGTCCAGCCGGCCGTGCCCCCACATCCCACGCGGCACCTAGCAGGCTTACGGGCGCTGAGGTCCCCGTGGGGTGGTGACGTCCCCGTTTCCGTTGAGCCCAAGAAGTCCTGCAAGCGCCGGGAGCCGATCCAGGCCAGCACGGCCGGGGAGGCCATCGAGAAGATGCTGGAGCAGAAGAAAATCTCCAGCAAGATCAACTACAGCGTGCTCCGGGACCTCAACAGCAAGGGCGGGGGCGGCCTGCAGGAGGAGGACGCACAGCCCGAGGGGCGGACCGCCACCCGGAAGCTGTCTCGGAGGAAAACGCCCGCCAGGAGGCACAGGGCCGACCCCGTGACCGGCGTGGGGAAGAGGTACTGGGCCCGGTGGGCCGGGTGCTGGTTCCGAGCGGGGCGGGAGGCCTGGGCTAGCCTTCGGCCCCCAGGTGCTGGGGACGCACGTCCGCCTCGCGCTGTGCCCGCTGCCCTGCGCGCTGACGAGGGGCTCCAGCCCTGGAAAGGGGCTGTGGCCTCAGGGTGTGTTGCGCTCACGGAGCGGGTGGGCCGGCCTGTCCTCCAGGAGGGGCTCTCTGCACCCCGTGCCCTGGCTGCACGCCTCTCTCTGCCGAGAAGGGGGGCGGGCGGAGAGCACATGCCGTGGGGGGTGAGCGGGTCAGGGGAGGAGCTGGGAGCGGCAGAGCAGGCCAGCGCCCTGGGCCCAGGGGGTCACGCAGGGCGTCATGCGCCCCGCGCAGAGGCGCCCTGGAGGGCCCGCGGGGGCAGGGTGGCCCCACTCCCCCGCCCTCACCTCCCAGACCTCTGTCGCTACCGGTTTTTAACCCTAACTCGACCGAGAAGTAAAAACGTTTTTGGTGTGTTTTTTTGTCTCAAGTGGGACTAAATGTCTTTCGTGGTTTCTGTGACCCTTTTTTTTTTTTTAAGCTTTGTTTAAGTAAACTCCGTACCCAGCGTGGAGCTTGAACTCACCACTCTGAGACCAAGAGTCGCGTGCTCCGCCGATTGAGCCGGCCTGGTGCCCCTTGTGACGCTTTTTTTTCTAATTTTTTTAAAGTTTATTTTTATTTATTTTGAGAGAGAGAGCGTGTGAGAGGGGCAGAGGAAGGGCGAGGGAGAGAAAGAATCCCAAGCAGGTTCTGTGCTGTCAGCACAGAGCCCGACATGGGGCTCAGACCCACAAACCGTGAGATCGTGATCTGAGCCGAAATCAAGAATCAGACGCTTGACTGACTGAGCTGCCCAGGCGCCCGTGACACTTTCTCTAGAAGTTGGTTATTCTGCTCCCTGGTTCCCGAGCGCCCAGCGCGGCCTGCCACAGACCAGCACCCCCGTGATCCCTTCTGGTCGTGGTCTGGGGCCTGGGGCGGTGTCCCCAGCCTGTCCCCTGCCTACTCGCTGGACCCCCAGAGCGGCGCCCTGGGCCCTCAGGAACCTGGCACCCTCCCGCACGGGGCCTTCCTGCCGGGCTGCTCAGGCTGCCCCGAGCTGAGTAGGTGCGTCACCCCCACCACAGCCCATGGCGCCCTGTCCACGGCGCACAGGGGCTGCTTTGTCTCTGGCCGCCAGTGGACAGCGTGCGGGCGAGTCCCCGTCTCCTGGGTCAGCTGTGCCCTCTCAGCGCCAGTGCGTCTGTGACCCGGGCTGTGAGAGGGTGAGCGGGCTGGGGTTATGGGCCGAGGGGAGGAGCGTGCTTCCCTCCCAGGGGCTCGCAGACCCTCCTCCGGGCTGCTTGACCCATACCCCCGCCTCCCCGCTGGCCGTCCCACATGCCCTTGACCGCCGTGACTCTTCCCCAGCCAGGTGGGTGGACAGGCCAGCTTCCCAGTGGGGACCGGGAGTCCACCTCTGTGGGAACTGCCCTCCCTGAACCGGGCCCGTGGTCTCGGCCGGCACGGCCACACGCTTGCTGGTCTCCTGCCCAGAGGCCGCCGGCCTGAGGCCGTGCCAAGCGGAAACCTCCCACGAGCGCTCCGAGGGCCTGTCCACCTGTCAGAGCTGCCCTGGTGTCCACTCCCAGTGTCCCAGGGCTCGTTGGCACATCACAGTGGTGGGGTGCGCTCGGTCATCTGAGGCCCGTCTGGATGCTTCCCCCAACTGGCCCTGGGGCAGGGTCCCTGAGCGTGGATGGCTTCCGTGGCCAGGCCGTGGGAAGGGAGCCTGCCTCCTCTCAGTTGGGGTCTCACTGTCGCCCCGGACAGGTCGGCGTTGTCCGGGGGGTCTTGGTGTTCTTCTCCTTCCTCCGTTCCTTGCAAGTGGCAGTGTGGCCGATGTCCCGGCTTTTGTGTTTGGAGGGTCTGGGGGGAGGGGGCTAGGCCCCCACTCCTCCAGGCATCCAGCCACGGGAGGGGCAGGGCTGTGGTTGGCCGCTGCCCGCAGCCCCCACACGCCGATCCAGAACCTAGGCTGGCAGAGCCCGAGGGCAGCCCGACGTCAGGTCTGCGTTCATCAGATATCGATGGACGTCAGTCACGGCCCGGGGCTGTCTCCTGTTGGCTTGCGTGGCGTTTTAGCTAAAATTGGCATTTGCTGCCAACGTCGTAAAGAAGCCTTCACCGAAGAGCCCTGCTTTCCGACTTCTGCCAGGGGCCCTGCTCCCGCCCCAATTCCCAGCACAGCGGCTGTGCCCCCACGTGGTACGGTGCCAGTGCCTGGCCTGTGGGGGTGGGGACTCGGAGATAGATGCCGTCCCTCTCACAGGTCTGTATCACGTGGACACGCGACCTGTTCAAACGACTGGCTGGCGCCGCGCGCGTTCGCGGAGGAGAAGCCCCCTAGCGGCATGGGGCGGGGGGGGGGGGAGGGGGAACGTGATTGGCACCAGAAGGAGGAGACCTGCTCACTGGGAGAAAAGGCAGAAGGAGGGGCCGGAGGGCAGAGGGAACCAGGGCAGGTCACAGCTTGAGGCCCGCAGGGTCCACTGGGAAGAGTGACCACAGAGCGGGCCCCGGGGAGGCGGTCAGGGCCGCCAGGGGCCGGGGGAGCCGAAGCAGGAGGGGCTGGGCACCGAGAGCACACCGTGCTTGCGGAGGAGTGGTTGGCCACGCATCTCAGCGGGGCCCCCTGTGTCCCGACCGGTGGCTCTGGCCCGGGCTGAGGCCCTGCGATGCACTTTCTTCTAGGTTGAGGCCAATGGTGTCTGCGCAGCCGGCCAAGAAGGCGGCCGCAGGAGAGGTACGTGATGCGGCCGCAGCCGGGGGCAGGGGCCTCGAATACCAAGCTGTGAGCAGCTGAGAAGTCGGGCCGGCCCAGGCCCGGGGAGGCCCGAAGCCTGCAGGTGGCAGGGCAAGTGTCCCAGGAGCAGGCCTGCCACTCTGGGGTCGCACTGCCAGGCTGTGTCATCAGACAGCGTGCCCTCAGGGCGAGGCTTTCTGGGCACTGATGTGGGTGTGGGCTGAAGGGTGGGGCGGGGGGCCACTTGGGAGGTCAGGGGCTCTGGGTGTCCTCACTGACCACTCTGGGAGCACAGGGACCCCCCCCCCCCCAGGGCAGGCGGCCTCTAGAGCCTGTCCCCTCACCTGCAGCCCTTGCCCCTGAGCCCGTCCACCCTGGGAGCCGAGCCCGCCAGGCCCACGGCGGTGCTGGTGGAGAGCGGGCCGGTGTCGTACCACCCCGAGGATGACCCCGATGAGGACGACCCCGACGAGGACGACGGGGAGCCCTGTGTCAGCGCCCTGCAGATGATGGGCAGTGGCGGTGAGGGGGCAACACTGGCACTGGGCGGGGCAGGGGTGCTTCAGAGAGAGAGAGAGAGAGAACCAGTGGGGGAGGGGCAGAGAGAGGGGGAGAGAGTCCCAAGCAGGCTCCGTGACTCAGAGCCTGATGCAGGGCTCGAACCCGTGAACCATGAGGTCGTGGCCTGAGCCGAAGTTGGGCGCTCGACTGACTGAGCCGCCCAGGCACCCAGGCCTGTCAGCTTCAAACGCAGTTTTTCTGTCCAGAAGGAGGTTGGGCCTGGGGCGTTCACAGCTCGGCTCCGTCCGTTCTGAGAACATCAAGTACTGGAGGTCGCCGACCGGGCCCTCCCCGATGTGAAGGCCGCGGGCTCCGGGTTGCAGGAGGGCCGCCTGGCCGGCGGGAGCGGGGCTCCCACCCGCCACCCCACTCCCACGGCGCTCTGCCAGGCACCCGGGTGGCCACGGTTCCCTTCTGCGTTCCACAGATTATGGTTGTGACGGCGAGGAGGACGACGGGTACTGAGCCGTGGCCCCGCGGCCGTGGCGTCTGGCGGTGGGGGCCTCAGTGGGCCCGCCTGCCCCGCAGCCCTCACCACGGGCGCTCAGCACCTCCGTGGCACTTGCTGCCAGGACCACGTCGGGAGCGTCGTCGGGAGCGTTTCTGCCCAGCGGGGGACTGGAACGCTGCCTGTGCGTCTGGTCCGGTGTGTCTTGTCCCGTGGAAGGAAACTGAGGCGCGAGAAGGCCCGCTTTTCGGAGCGAGTGGAGGGCTCCTTGTGGAGCCGGGTGCCTTGGCCCCCACCCCTCCCCGGGGGCTGAGAAGCACTGCACCAGCCCCACCCCCGCGGGGCCAGGGCCACTCTGTGCCTGTGGCTGTGTCTTCAGCCAGACCTCGGACTCTGGCCCACTCCTGGCCCACGACAGGACAGTTGGCTCCATGACCCCTGGGTGCACAGCTGCCCTGGGCAGTGCCCGCACAGCCTCTGGTGGCTGCCCAGGGTGTTGGGCTGGCCCTGCTGCATGGAGCCAGACCCAGGAGCTGGAACCGGGAGCCGGAACTGGACCCGGGAGCCGGCGCAGGAGCCAGGAGCCGGAACCGGGAGGCAGAGCCAGAACCGGGAACTGGGAGCCGGGAGCCGGAGCCCAAGCTGGAGCCAGAGCCAGAGCTGGAACTGGAGCCAGAGCCGTAGGTGCTCCTTGCTTGACCTGGGATCTGGCTCAGTGGCCACAGAGGAATGACAGGCAGAGGGTCTTCAAGCCTGGCCACTCTGCTCTGGATGGTTCCTGCTGCCCTTGACCACCCCTAAGGACCAGGCCTCGTCGTTGGAAGGCCCAGCAACCACTTTCAGGGTCTCCGCTTGGGCGTTGCTGCTCTGGACATGGCCACGGAGGCAGGGCGGATGTTTTTGCTGCTCGAGGCCCCAGACCTGGCCACCCTGCCCCACCCCCCCCCACAATGGCAGAGTGGGGCCACACTGCCTTCCCAGGGCCCGGCCCTCCGTCTCCAGGGCTGGGCCAGACCCCTCCTGAACGCAGCAGTACGTAGGTAGGGAACTTTGAGGTCTTGACTGCACGTGTCTGTACCCTGCAGCCAGCCTGGACCCCGGGGCGCCTTAAAAGCCGGAGAGGAGAGTGAGTTTAGTGGAACAGAAAGATCCGTTACTTAAGCAGAAATTGGCTGAGGCTATGGTCTGTGCCTTCGCATCTGGGGCCGTGGCCTGCCTTGGAGGAGGGGGGCCACGGCCAGTGGGAGTGGGAGGAGCATACAGTGTGCAGGCTGGACTCACGCCTGACCCTGTTGTCAGATGCGCTATGGGGACGTGGTTCGGCTTCATTAGCAGTCCCCTTGTGCCCAGCCCCGTAGGAAGTCCCAGAGTCTGCTCCTGGCCCCGGTCTCTCGTGGGGCCACGGGGCAGGGAGAGCTTGGCCGCAGCGGCTCTTAGAGCAGCCCCAGGCTCTGGCTTCCTGGCAGGGCCGGCGGGGTGAGGGGTTTCACTGAGCCGCTCGGGGAGCAGAAGGTGGGCTGAGCCTGGCCATGGATGACTGGCTCTGGGGACTTCCAGGTGGAGGTGTGGCGGTGGCCACGGAGGTGACAGAACCACCCTCTGGCAGACGGGGCTGCCTCCCCAGCAGGGCGGGCAAGGCAGGCTTCAGGACGGGGCCCTGGCAGGACACATCCCCAAGGGGCTGGACAGAGGAGGTTCCCACGGAGGAAGAGTCCTCTGTCCCAGTGGGGATGGGGTTTCTGTGGGGGTGTGCAGAGGGCTGGGGTCCTTGGAGAGGATGTGAGGAGAACAGTGAGGCGCGGGCCGTGACCGAGGTGCCGTGACCTGGGGCTGGCAGCCAGCAGCCCTGTGCTCTGTGTCCAGGTCGCCACCGCCACCGGCGTGGGCTTGCAGGGGACACACAGGCCCGTGTGCCCCTCCGCCCCATACCTGGACGCCCCTCGTCCAACCCTGAGGATGACCTCCGTCTGGTCGCCGGGTGTGGCTCTCTTCAGGGGGCCATGGGGGGTTGTCCCTGGCAGGTGCGGGCTGCAGCTGATGGGACAGGGTACCAGCATCACCTGCCCCCCCACCCCCAACCTGGGTCCCTGCGGGCTGGGCCGCAGGAATCTGCACCCAGAAAGCTTGGGAGGCCTAGGTGCCTGGGCCAGGGAGGGGCAGGGACCTCACTCCTGCGTCTGAGGGTCAGGGTCACTGAGGTGCTGAGAGCCAGTGGGTGGTCAGACCCAGGCTGGGATCAAGCCCCAAGGGGGTGTGTCTGGCAGTGGGCCTGCCCGGGGTGCCTCCCCCCCACTGCGTGCGGGTCCCACCCCCGCCCCCTGCGCTACAGACAGGTAGGTGCCGGTTCTGCCCTAATCTTAGCCGAGACCAGAGGGGCACGGGAGCCTACGTCACTTCCCAGGTCACCCAGCGTGGAGGTGGCCTCCCTGGGACCCATCCTGACAGCCGCCCCCTTCCCGGGTGCTGGGGCCTGGCCATACCCGCTCTCGGATGCCTGCCCCCGGGGCCTGGCCAGCGACGGCAGGCATCCCGAGAAGAACGCAGGGCTCCCCGCTGGCTCCCTGCGGTGCTGGGGGACCTAGGGGGCAGGCGGGCCGCCGTGAGCACGTGTGCACCCGTGGGCACACAAACAGGTTCTGGGCAGCCTGGCGGCGCGCGCTTGTCCTCTGACCCTGCAGAGCTGGGTGGCCTGCCAGTGGGGCCAGGGTCCTCGTGGGGGGCAGGAGGCAGCAAGCAGGCGTGTCTGGCAGGCTCCAGGTGGGAGCGCTGTGCCCGTTGGCTCCCGGCCCCCTGAGCCCGGCTCCCCCTGGCCAGCACGTGCAGCGCGGCCGGATGGGTGAGGGCCAGCGCCGGCCCGGACGGGGCACCGCGCGCGAGCATATGCATGGGTACAGGCCCGGCCCCACGCAGGTGTGCACGTGCACACGCAGGTCTGTCGGGGGGCCAGGCCAGGGCGAGCAGGCGGGCCCGGTGCTGGCTGAGGTCAGACGGCCCGTGGGCCTGCCGCTCTCGCTGGTGCTTCCCATGGGGCACCTCCCCGCTCTCCGGGGAGGGTGGGGGACGGCCGAGACTGTGTGTGTGTGGCACCTGCTTGTGCCCCGCCACACCCTGTGCTGTGTGACCTGGCGCCAGTCCGTCCCTGAGCGGGAGTCGGAACTACAGCGTACCTTCTAGATGCCGCAGGGAGGTGGGCGGGCCACAGCCCCTCCCAGGCATGGGGGGACAGGTCTGTGACTCCCTTCCCCACCCGGGGCTCTCCGGCAGGGCGGCCTCTCGGGATTGCCAGCTAGATCATTCCCAGGCATCCTGGGCAGACAGCGAGAGCCCCGAGGGCAGAGAGAGGCAGGCAAGGAGGGAGGTTGGCCTCACGGGAGAGCCCTCTGCGTCCGTCTCTCAAGGGCTGTCCCCAGAGCATGACATCGGTGCATTTCCTCCAAAAGGCTGTGCTCAGCCCCACCCTCCCACACCCGCCCTGCTGGCCACCGTCACCGGTGATTTGGGGCTCACACCAGCCTGCGTGTCCTCAGGCCTCGTGTGCCCTAGGCTCACACACCCCGCCTCCCCGCTGCTCCCGCCAGGTGCCTCCTGCAGCCCCAGGTGGTTCTGGACTGGTCAGGCCCCTAAGTGGGCAGAAGTGCCGACGGCCCGAGGGCGGTGTGGGTCTCTGGAGGAGGGGCTGGGCAGCCCCCAGGGTGTCCTGCTGGGTGTCGTCGCCCTCCGTCCCGCCCTCCCTGGACCAGGCCTGGATGGCAGCAACCTCTGCCGCCTCCGCCCTCCGGCATCCTGCCCTCCCACCCCTCCGTCCACCTCTGGGCGGCTGCAGCACCGAGCGGAGGGTGTCCTCCGTGGTGCCTTCCAGGCAGGGTCCAGGGCCGCTTCCTGGGGAGGGGCTGACCGGTGAGAGGCTGGGGGGGGGGGGGGGGGGGGGGAGGGGCTCTTGTCACCGGCCTGGGTCTGGGCTGGCTGCCCCTGCCCCTGCCAGGCCGCAGATGTTCCAGTGGGGCAAACTCAGGGACTTGAACTGCAGGCCACACACACAGCCACCAGGGAGATGAGGTCCTTCGGGCTGACCGCGTCACTGTCCTCAGCCCTGCCCCCTGGCCGCTCGCCCCCTCGGGCGCCCGGGCCCAGCCTCGCCTGGCTTCACAGGCAGGTTCAACTGAGGCCCCCGCTCCCCCTGCAGCCCGGAAATGCTACATTCCCCGAATAATAAAGACTAGGAGACTTGAAGTGGCAGAGTGTCTATGGTCTTTGTCCACAGCGTGTCAAGGCCTCTGACACATCGTTGCGGGGCCCGCCCGGCCGGGCCCCCCACCCGGCGTGCGCACGCGGAGTGGCCATCTTCCACACGCCGGGCCTGTCCCCTTCCCGGATCTGAGGGCCCCCTCGCCAGCAAGGTGGCAGAGACGGGCACGGACAGGAGGCCCCGCAGGAGCGGTCTGCTGGGCCTCCTGGACACTCCTCGGCGCCCCTGGCCCAGCAGACCGTCTGAGCTCTCGGCCTGCAACCCTGTGGACACTATACCCCCAGCTGCCTGCGACCCTAGAGAGCCCCTTCCCCCACGGGGCTGGTCCCAATTACGCTACCCCCGTCCTGCAGCCGCACTCCTAGGGGCAGGGGGTGACCTAGGACCAGCTGGGCTTGGGGAGGACTTGTCCAGCGGGGGGCACGACCCTCTGCCTGTCCCCTGCCCTGCGAGAGGACTGATGGCCCTTCTTGTGCCACCCCCCCGCGCCCCCCTCCCCCAGTCCCAGCACCAGCACCGAGTGCTTGCCCACACCCAGGCGCTAAGCCGCCGCTTGAGGACTCTCGGCCACCCTGCGCGTGCATCCTGGCCCCTTGGGGATGCCGGGCTTCGTGTGGGGGCCGTGCTGGTGTGTGGCCAGCAGCTTCCCTGACCGGTCAGGGCCTCTCTGTGCCTACGTGCCTAGAGGGTTGGCTCGTCCCTGGGGAGGCCTGGGCCCCAGCCAGGCTGGCAAAGGGTAGTGGCCAAGGGACCGGCTCCAAAGTCGCAGGCCCTTCAAAGGGACGTGGGCGGTGGCAAAGTGGAGAGTCTTTATGGCTTTCCGGCCGGCAGAGGAACCTGGCTCAGGAAGCCATTGTCCCCATACAATGGGCCTGGCTGGGACCTATGAAGGCAGGGGGCCCCAGATTGGTGGGACCTGACCTTGACCCTGATCAACCACCGATAGTCCCCAGCACCTTCTCACGGCCACCGCGGCTGGCCCTGGCCAGGGAAGCGGACGGCCGTGCCTGAGGGCTAGGGCACCACCAGCGGGGGCGGGGATGGGTGGGGAACGGTGCTGGAGCAACCCCGGGGGGGCTGTGGTGGAGGCGCCCTGCAGCCCAGGCCGTCTCACAGGTGGGCAGGGAGGAGCTGATCGGCGGGGTCAGGAGGGGTAGGTCAGCTTCCATCACAGGGAACAAATCGCTGAGGCCACAGAGATCCTGTCAGCGAGCACCCGGGAGGCCCTGACCGGATGGAAGGCAGCGCCTCCCTGCCAGACGACGAGGGGGCTGCCCTTGGTCGCCAGGGGCCTTTGCACCAGCCAGGCCGAGTCCTCGCTCCCCTCCTTCGGGAGGTCACAGCGAACAAGGACGTTGTCTGCCACGCGCCCACTTGGCGGGGCCTAAGATGAGCGCCTGGCGTAGGGCAGGGGGATGGCCACTGTGGCCCCGGCGCCTGCCCTCGGCGGCGACGTGGCGCTGAGCGGGTGGCCGGGGGACGTGCCCCTCAGGCAGGTGGCCACGGGGCCGCCAGGGCCAGACGTCGGCAGGACCTGCAGGGTCCCAGCAGGGCCCGACTGCGGGTGATCGCGAGTCCCGGCAGAGGGTGGTGGGCGCGGGGGGGGGGGGGGGGGGGGGAGCCAGGATCAGCACCTGCGCCTGCACAGCCCCACCTGGGCCCCAGGCGGGCGCGTGTGCGTTACACACTCAGGTGCACACACACACCTCGTGTTCGTCATGTCCGTGATGGGGAAGCGGGGACGTTCGCTCACGTCTCTGTGCCCGTCGCCCTCGCATCTCCCCGAGGCCTCCCCACACGAGCCCCTGGAGCGTTTCCTGCGACCACACACGCAGGACTCTGGAGAATGTGTATTTCTCAGCCGTCGGCTCACGGAGGTATCACTCCGCCAGCGTCGGCAAAGCCTCACGGCAAAGGTTTGCTCTGACGTTGTCCGCGGGGACGTGGCCGGGAGGGCACGGCCTCCGCGCTGTGGGGAAATCCAGCAGGCAGGGGGTGGGAGACGCGCAGAGCAGGTGTGCGGCCAGCTGGAGCACAGAGAGGTGGGCCGCTGGGGGCGCGGGGAGCCCGGGCAGGGTCTGAGCAGATGGGCCCCGTGGGCATGGACAGCGGGTCTGTACAAGGTGCAGGGTGGCTGGGAGAAGAGTGTGGGATGACGGGGAGGCCGCAGAAAAGGGGCGGCAGTCTGGAGCCCGTCGGCCCGGGGATGGCATTCCAGGCCCCCCGGGGGCAACCCCAGCCCGGCCCCGGGCAGGGCTGCTGTCCACAGACAGATTTTCCAAACCGTCGCGGACCCCAGGCTGGGAATGGGAACGCTGGGGAGAGGCGTGGTGGTCACGTGGCCCAGAGGAAGCCGCTGGCACACAAGGTTCAACAGCCGCCGGGCACCCCCTCCGCTCCTGTGCGGGCTCTGTGAGTGCCTGGGGGCTGCCGGGCCCCAGCCAGCAGGCGGCGCTGCAGGACGGCCCGGCGGGCTTCCGTGGGTCGGGGAGCCTCCGGCTGCTGCGGGTGCAGGAAGAGAGAGCCCTCTTGAGTGGGGGGGGGGGGGGGGGGTCTCGTGTTGCACGTGGGTGGGTCAGTGCCGTGAGGAGCCCTGCTCCTGGGGGAGGGGGCACTGCTCCTCTGGGAAGGAGTCCCCCCAGGTGTGTGGCTCCTCGGCCCTTGACACCCGCGCCAGGTGGTCTGATGCGGGCAGAGGTGCCCCTCTAGGTCAGACTAAGACCGCCTGCTGGGCCCTCTCCACTCAACCTTCAGCTTCACTTCCTGTCTCACCCGCACAGCGTCCCCAGGACCCCGAGGTAAGGGGCGGGTTCTGCGGTGGACAGCGGGCTCCGGGTTCCCGCGGAGGGTCCAGACTTCGTGGAGACCTCTAAGCTCCATGCAGTGGTGACATCCCTCCCTTGGGAGGCCCCGGAGTGAGGGGGGGGGGGTGCAGGGGTTAGTCAGGAAGACTTCCTGGAGGAGGAAGGGTCCACACCAGGACTCAAAGGAAAAGACGCTGGTCAGGCCACAGTGGGGCACAGAAGAGGCAGGTGGGCCACCAACCTGGTGACAGAGGGCGTTGGAGAGGAGGGGAACGTTAGGTCAAAGCCTCTGGGGGTGGGGGAGGTCAGGATGGGGTGTTGTGTTCTTGCAGAGGAGCGGGGAGGGGAGTCTCGAGTCCGTGGGTGGGGAGCAAGTGTGTGTCCAAAGAGGGCAGAGGAGGTGTGTGCTTGACCCTGGTGGACCCTGCGCCCTGGCTGCTCACCTGACTGACTGGCTTTGGGCACTTGGGATTGCAAGGAGGGCAGACAGCGCTGGTGGCTGGGGTCGGGGTTGGGAGGGACCTGCAAGTCTTTCCCGAGGGCAGAGCCGGACCCTAAACCACGGGAAAGATGGTGGGTGGAGTGTGGCGGAAGGGCAGGGCTGCAGCAGGCCAGGGCTCCTGGGAATGGGGTTCGGAGTGGCCTTGCCAGCCAGGTGCAGGCTTGGGTGAGAGCAGGAGGGCATAGGTGGGGGAGTGGTGTGCGTACGAGGGGGGGCAGGGTGTCCCCAGGCCAGGCTCCCGGTGAGTCACTGCTGACCCGTCGTCCCGGCGCCGCGGGGGCCCAGGCTGGGCTGGCCGCAGGAAGCTGATAAAGGGCCAGAGTCAAAAGCCTCCAGGCCTCCCGCTTCCTGCAGCCCCAGGAGCAGGGTGTGGCGCTTGGTGGGGGGGGGGGGGCAGGTCCTGGCGGGCATCTGTTGATGCAGGCTCAGGTGTCCATGGCCTGGCTGGATGGCCCACAGAACAACACAAATTGTGACCTATGACTGCCTGGCTCTGCCTTCAGAGGATGTGATCGGGGACGTCGTGGCGGGCGCAGGCAGCCTCCGGTAGCCATGGGCAGGAAGGCCAGCGGCAGCTTAGAGGTGTCAGATCAAGGGGCAGAGGGGAAGGGGTGGCCAGGGCAAGTGCACGGCCAGGGCCAGGACAGGGGCAGGCAGGCCAAGCGGGCGCACGTTTACCTGAGGGCCACTCTGCCACCTGAAGGTCAGGTGTGTGTCCACCTGTCCAGCCACAGAGGGGTCATGGTGACCCAGGAGATGGGGTGCTCCTGGGAGGCAGGAGGGGCAGGAGGTCAGCTGGCAGGGGCGCTGAGGCACCCAAGCTGCGTGGGCGACCCCATGGAGCCACTCCCAGTGACAGCAGCGCCTCTGCCATGCCTGTGGTGACGACCCGCCAGCCCACAGGTAGGGATGTCACCATGAGCAAGAGCGACCTCGCCCCACGCCACCTAAGCTGGTCCTGCTTCCTCAGGGCCACATCCCAGCACCACCATCCCCACGGTCACCCCACCGACCCAACCTCTGGGGCCTTGGCAGAGTCACCACGCTCGCGCTCTCCCTGCCAAGGATGGCAGCCAACGGCCACCTTCTCCAAAGCCACCGCCACCATCACGCCCAGGCGTCCCACCCAAACAAGGCCACGGAAGCGCAGCGAGGCGCCGACGTGCCCCAGCGTCAGGACTTATGACGCCTTTGGGGGTAAATCCCGAAGACCACGCCCCCTGCAGAGCGTGCCTCCCTTCGCCGGCGCGAGGGCCAGGCGGCCCGGGCAGCCCGCGGTCCCGCACCACCAAGGCCCGGGGGCGGGGCCGCGCCCGCGCTGAGCTCTCGGATTGGCCCCGCGCGGCCGGCAGGGGCGGGCCGGCCCGGCCGCCCTTTGGTCCGCAGCCGCAGGGGAGGGGCCGCCGTCAGCGCCGCGCTCCCGTGGAGCCGGGCGAGCGCGCGGACGTCGGGCGGCGGGGTGTTCGGATCGGGCCGGGCGTGAGGGGCGGGCCGGGCGTCAGTCCCCGCGCCGCGCGCCGCGGCGCGGGGCCTTATCAGCGGGGGCAGCTGGCGGCCCGTCAGTGCGCGAGCGCCCCGGCCCAATTCAATGGCCATTGTCCGCCGGCCCCTTTGTTCGGGAGGCGGCCACTTCCTGCGGGGCCGGGCTAGGGCGGGAGGGCAGGAAACGCTCCGAGCCGAGACCAGACGCTGAGGCCGCCCCAGCCAGGGGTCAGAGGCGACGGCCACCTGCCCGGGGGGGGGGGGGGGGGGGGGGGCGCCCTGGGCTTGGGGCCGGGGGACTGCGAACAGATGCAGGGGCTTGGCCAGGGCTCAGCTCGGTCCCGTCCTCGGAGCCTCAGTCTGCCCGTCTATAGGCTGGGTGGACGGGCCAGAAGGTCCCCTCCTGGGGAGGTGATGGTGGGGGCTGGGCTCATGAGATCAGATCCTGTAGAGACGGGGGAGGGGCAGAGGAAGCCGGAGGGATATCCTCAGGCAGAGGGGTGCCCCTCCCAGGCCTGCCCTCTTCCCCCATCCCTGCCTGGGGATGACCGGCTCCTAGAGGCTCAGAACAACAGCAGACGGGACTCAGGTTCCAGGGGATGGAAATCCAACTCCCACTGCCTCTACAGGAGGAGAGAGAGTCCACTCAGGACTCCAGGCTGACAATCAGGACTGTGACCTGGGGTGGGGGGAGGGGTAGTGAGGGAAACAGTGGCCCGGGTGCTGCCCCACCTGGGGCCGGGCCTCCCATTCCGCGCTCCCCTGGGCTCTGCTGGGCAGTTCTGCCCACAGAGGACCGGCTGTCTTCTTGGGGTCCCTTACCAGGGCCCGGTGGGCGCGGGGGGGGGGGGGGGCGTGTAGCACTCTGATTGGCTGTACCTTGATCACATGCTCACCCACAGCTGGGAGTGGGGTCTAGGGTTGGGTGGGAGATGGGGCCCGGCCCAGCACCAGAGCCCACCATTCCCGCCCAAGCGAGTCAAGGCACAGATGGTCACAGCCTCTGCCGCTGTCCCCCCCCCCCCACGCGGCGTGGACCTTCCTTGACCAGCCCCCATCCTGCCCGTCTCCCCAGTGCCCTGGAATCTCTTACACTTCCTTCCTCTGAAGCCCCCGTGTGGCCTGTGCTGCCTTCCCCCGCCAACCTCAACCCAACTCAATGGGAAAAAACTGCTGGCATTTCAATGGCAGAACTTGATGAAAAGTTGGTGACCAAAGGCTTGGACGAGCTGGCAGAGGACCGAGGGGACAGTGGGCAACCCGGAAATTAAATGCTGCAGGAGACTGCTGTCCGAGGCCAGAGGAGCCAGGGGAAGGTTGCCACCCAGCCCCCATGTGGCTGAGTCCCCACGGGGACAGACTGCTGGAGGGGCTCCTCTGTGACCCTGGGCAAGCCTTGTACCCCTCTGAACTCCTTAGCTATCACACGGGGGTTTGTGCAAGTGAAGCGAGGCGTCAGACAGAGAGCACCCAGCTCAGCACCGGAACTTAGGTGCTTTGCAAAGGGCAGAGCACTTACCAAGGAACTGAGCACCCACCAGGGGAAGAGGGAGCCATGCCCCCCAGGGGTCCTTGGCCTTAGGAGCTGGAGGTCACAAGGTCTAGGAGAGGCTCCAACTTAAACCTGTCTGAGAGGCAGACGCCAAGTGGGTGTCTGGTGTGGAAGAGATCTGGGGGGACACAGCTGTGAGGGACACAGGAATGGGCCAGAGGGGTGGGGAGAGCCCCGATCCCCCCACAGGGCGCCTGCCCAAAGAGAGCAGAGGGGGGGGGTGGGAGGATCCTGCCCCCACGCCCCCACCCTCTTGGGCTGTGCTCTCCACCAGGTGGGTGGGCACATGGCCGGGAGCAGCCAATGCCACGGGGTCCAGAGGGTGTCAAGCAGGCTCAGCGGCGGGACTTCTGAGCGGAGCCTTGCCACATGGCCACGTGGGCCAGCCCGGCAGGGGTGTCGGGGACACGCAAGGAGAGGTCTGTGTGTCACCCAAAGCAAGGTGGTCAGCCCTACTATCCCTGCGCTGTGGGGGCCTTGAAGGGGGAGGGCAAGGGCGGGAGAAAGGTGTGCCCCCCGGCAGGACCCCAGAACTCCAGAGGAGGAGTGGTCTGGCCATGGTGGGTCTTGGTGCGGCGGAGGGTGGGGGGGGGGGTGGCAAAAACCTCAGGAGAAGCCATGGAGGTGTTTAGCGAGGACCTGGCCCAGGGAAGACCAAGGAGTGTCCACAGGGAGCGGCAGTGGCTGGGCTGCTCAAGGACACGTGGCCCTTTGGCCCTGGGGACTACAGAAAGGTTAGAATAAAGTCAGGAGATGGGCTGACAGGCCGAGGGCCCTGGAGAACACGTCAGCGTGGGAGGGACACAGCAAAGGACTCTTCAGCCGGCAGCCCCGTTGTCCCGGGTGGAGACCAGCATGCTTACTGCGTTTCCAAAGGAGAACAATTCAGCGGGAGCCGGGCCCCGGGTCGGTCCTGGCCGCCTGGTCTGCCCCCTGCCCCCTGCGGGGTACAGGGGTCAAATCTCCTGCCCCGAGGTCCTGCCCTCACCCCTCTTCTCCACAAGGGAAAGACCTCAGAGGGCGCCCTCGGGCTCCTCCTGCTACCGCAAGGGACTGTCCCCACCGGATGGGCAGGTCTGACATCCCCTAGGGTCTGGGCCTGCCTGAGCCATTCGGGACCGTTTGTCACCTCACCCAGCGCCACCTTCAGCCTCAGCCCCGGCATGGTGGTCCTCACTGGCCATCACTCCCCAGCCTCCCTATATCTGAGGGTGCCCCCCACACTCTACCCTCTGCCCTACACTGTGGAAGCGGCCCGGGCGGTGCCACGGCCATGCCTGCCTCAAACCTGCCCCCCCCCCCCCCCCCCCCCCCAGTGCCCATGGCCTGTTCTCACTATGGCCCCTCGGTACTCAAGCCCACAGGCACCCTGTCCCTCACTTCTCTGGAGCGGGGACCCACCGTCCCCCAAGACGCTCTCCTCAAGCTCCCCATGGCTGGCTCCTGCATAGCTGTTAGCCTTTCACTCGGGTCCCCCTCCTCCAGAAAGCCCCCCGTGGCATCTCCCAGCCCTGTTGCTGCCTGTCTAGCTCCAGCCGCTCTGCACATGTTGAAGCTGCTGGGGTCGGGCCGCAGCTCAGAGGACGGACGGCTGGTGGACCTTGCCTGGCCCTGGGGGTCTGGGGGGTGGCGGGCGTGCAGGGCCCCAGCGGCACCCAGCCCTGGCGGACTTGGCTAGAGGCTCCTCTTTGTGGGAGGTCTCTGCGTGAATCACCCCTCAGGCCCAGGCACAAATGCAGGAAATCGCCATTCTATGAGACTCTATTTTCTCCCACAGAGGGGAAAGTCTGTCACACGAAGGGCATTGTTCCCCTGCTCGTGCTTTCCGGGTGGGCACGGTCCGCGATGGGGCTTGCACGTTCTGGGGGCTCCTGGCCGAACCGTTTCCCTTCGAGACCCGGGGGCGCCTAGAGGTTCGGAATATGGGGCCACGGCGCAGCCACCGGCCTCAGGGGGACACGGACCCACCCGCAAGGCGGTGCGGGTCCCGGGAGCCTGGGTCTGCACAATGTCGGGGCCTGAGTGAGGTCAGGGCCAGGGTTCCGCCTGACACCCACACGCTCTCTGCCCGTCTGTGGGCCTCAGGGTCCCGTCCAGGCTCCAGCTCAACCTCGCCTCCCCCTCTCCAGGAGGGCCGCCCCAAACCCACCCTGCGCCCCCTGCAGCCTTTGAGACCTGGCCAGGGGCTGCGGCCCTACCGCCCCTTGGCTCTGGGCTGCACGAGCCACTCTGTCCTGGGGAGACCCTGACACAGTCGGGCAGCAGAGGGGCAGGCAGCCCCCACGTGACGCCACCCCGGCCGCTCGGTCCCGTTGCTGCCCTCGGGGCTGACGTCAAGTCCCACGTGGGGCACACGGGGCACACGCGGCACATGGGGTGAAGGGGCCGGGGCGTCGCTTACAGCTCAGCTCGGTCGTACACGGGAAATGGCAGGTGCACCGAGGGGCTCCCACGAGCCCCCGAGGAGCCCCGGGAAGGGCTGTGGACAGCTGACGCCCCACTTCTCACATCCTGGAGGATCCCAGTGAGGAGCCCGGGAGTCTCGGGGTGCAGGCGCCACAGACCCAGGGCCACCCAACACGGAGCCCCCAGTTAGAGGTAGGAGCGGCGGGAGAGGGGCAGGGCTCAGGCCAGAGGGGTGGGAAGCCACGCAGCCAGGAGGGCAGGCCCGGGGTGGGCGTCGGGGCCTTAGGAAGGGTGGTGGCAAGGAGGAGGCGGTGGGGCGCGGCCTCGATGTGAGCAGGAGGACGCCC
The DNA here is from genome assembly GCF_046562875.1 of Panthera onca. Taxonomy (NCBI): domain Eukaryota; kingdom Metazoa; phylum Chordata; class Mammalia; order Carnivora; family Felidae; genus Panthera; species Panthera onca. The sequence goes on along the minus strand of NC_138344.1, from coordinate 145,718,403 downwards.
CGACCCCGGCCCACGCACTTGAGTCCCAGCCCGGCAGGCTCCGGGGTGCAGTTGGCAAGGCCAGGCCAAGGAAGAGCCCAGCCTGAGGGAAGAAGGGAGTAATGTGTCCCGGGTGTCCCGGGCAGGACAGACTGACAGACTGGAGGGGGGGGCACAGGAAACCAGAGGCGGGAGCCCAAGTCTCAGAGAGAGCCAGTGGAGACACAGGTCATGATGCCACTGAAACACGGGGCTCAGGAGGTGTCCCCAGGGAAGGAACCAGGGAAGGTCATGGCAAGGCCTCTCCTGGAACAGGGCAGGGTGCAGAGCCGGCAGCCGCACCAGGGCAGAGACAGCGGTGGGAGGAGGGACGGCACGATCGAGTTCCCTCCGAGAACAAAACAGAGAAGGGACTCTTCAGAGAAGATTTGCCTAAATTACAGACGCAGGACTCAGGTAGAGAGGACTTTCAGGGGGCATGGGGGCCGTGGGGGTGGTTTGGCCTCTTATCACCCGGCTCACACAGACCCTCCTCCATCCTTCCTGCCTCTGGCCTCCACCTTTCGTCCTCACCCCCTGACACGCCTCCTCCCACTTGGTTGTTCTGAAGCGAATCGTAGGTATGGCTTCATATTTCAGTTTGTATCGCTAAGAGACTACTTCCCAGAAAGGGACTTCAGTGCCCTCAGCACACTGGTGCCCAGTCTGGTTCCAGTTTCCTGGACAGTCGGTCTGGTGAGGGCCCGCGCGTGGCCCGCATGTTGTAACTCCTTCGTGTGTCTCTCGGATCTCAGTGTCCTCAGGTCCTCCCTTGCAGTTGTCTAGCATTTGGGCCCCGACCACATATCTGCCGTGGACCAACTGTTGAGTGTGGCCATGGTAGGCGCGGGACGTCGCTCATCAGCGGTGTTCTCCTGTTTGGAAGTGCGTGGTTTCTGATTGTTTTATTTTATATACTTTTTTATTGCAGTAAAACATACCAAGCATAAAATGGACTGTTATAACCATTCTAAAATACAAGCATCACAAAGGACAAAGAGGAATATCAATAAGTGTGACATGACTCTCAGATCAGAGAACAGAACACATACGCAACTAAAAACATAGCTTCAGAAAACAAAAAGCCACAGATGACAAGTGACCTGCTCCAACTCCTCTCTGCACACAGACAGCTCGAGCAGCCACAAGCAAAGATGTGAACAATTTGGATAATGCAATAAACTGAGGCACACTCTTTTCTAGTACAAATGGGACACTCTCCAAAGCAACACGTTTTGGGTCCCAAAAGAGGCCTCAGGACACCTTCGGAAGTAGAAGCGGCCACACGGGAGGCAGGCAGACAAGGAGGCGACGAACTGCCTGCCCACTGCCTCTAGTGCTGCAGAAAGTGGTTCCAACCTAGAATTCCATACCCAGCCAAGCCATCATCGGAGTAGGAGATGGAATAAAAAACATTCTGAGACATGCGAGGTGTCACGCTATCTGCCACGTGTGCTCTCTCAAAGACCTGCTCCAGGAAAACAAGCGTGCAAACCAAGAAAGAAAGAAGTCCAGCATGCAGACCCCAGTGTCTCCCACGGGAGCCCCAGGAAGGGAGCCCCAGGGCTGTGGGGGGAGAGGTCTGCGGGACAGCCGTGCCTTGTAAGGGCCGGCCATCCGGACTGGGCAGCTGAGGACACAGCTTCCCCCAGGAGCAGCGGCTCTGACACGTGCCTGACCTACGCCAGAGAGTGCGCAGAGGACCCTGGTGGGTCAGAAGCAGACACGCGGGGCAGCCCATCCTCCTAGCCCTGCCTTTTGCCCTGCCCGGGCCGTGGGCGCCTGGCGTCCATAGATCATCTGCGTCTCTGCCCGCCGACTGGGAGGCTGAGGCTCTGCAGTGTCTCTCCTCCTGGGGGGCCTTCAGCTGAGCCGCTTGTCAAAACAGGGAGAACGTAGGCCGGGGACATACACCAAGTGCTAAAAGCCAGGGGACAGGACACGACGTCTGCAGGAAGTTACTGTGCTGAGACAGTCCCCCCAGCGGCTTCCAGGGAACCAAAAATGTGCTATTTCATATCGGGCTCCTGCATGTCTATTTTGCTATTTTTTTTAACTGGTTTTTTGTATTCTCCTCCATGCACAACACTTGGCACTTTACCGTCTGAAAACCAGCGGTGCCGCTTCCCCAGGCACACGCAGCACAACACTGCTGGGGACGCATTGGCAGCAGTGGGGGGCGCAGGTCCCCGACAGCAGGGGGGCATCCACAACAGCGGGGGAGAGTGTCCCCGACAGCAGGGGGGCATCCACAACAGCGGGGGGGGGGGGGTGTCCCCAACCATGGGGGTGTCCCCAACAGCAGGGGATTCGAGTCCACAAAGAGGCACCCCAGAGAGATCCAGGCAGATCTGGGTGCATGAGGGGGCTCCGTCTGGGCGCGGGGAGCCCGTACGCATGTTCTCCCAGGTCATCACAGACCCAGTGGCCATTCCGATTCAAATCCCTCCTGTTGGTTTTATCCCATTTGTTCTAGCGCTTGTAAGGAAAAGTGAAGGTTAATGATAAATAAGCTAATTCTGAAGAAAAACAGGCAAAGCAAAGAGGTGGAACTGTGGAGTCAGACGTGAAGTCAGCAGTGACACCGGGTGGCACTGGCACGGGCATCGGCAGAGTGGCAGGAAGAAAGCCCGAGCGGCCCGGCCATGCGGTCCGGCCTCTCTGGGGGACCAGGGCTCAGAGGCGGGGGGCGGGGTCAGCGTGCGCTCCGTCCACAAGGCTCAGGCCAGAGAAAAGACCCCGATACGAAAACCTGGGCCCCCCGGGGCTGGACGGTGACACCAGACCCCCCCATCCGTGACACACCTGCCCAGACACAGACGGGGCCATGGTTACAGGAAACAGGACGGCGAGTGTGCACGAGGGACCGCCTGTAACGCCCCGACAGAGGCTGAAACATCGCGTCGGGAAACAGGGACAGCGCCGCCGAGAAGGCAGAGGCGGGAGAGGAGGCATGGGCTCCCCGGGGTCAGAGACACGACGGCAGCAGTTTGGAAGACGGGTTGAAAGTTAAAATTGAGAAACGCTCCCATTCAGCAGAACGGAAGGGCAGACATACAAACAACAGACTACAGAGGTGTGATCTGACATCCAGCCAACGGGGTTCTGGAGCGGTGAGCAAACGGAAGGGAGAAAATGCCAGAAGGTTTCACAAACTGCAGGGCACACGTTTGCAAACAGATGGGTCGCTGGCTGAGGATCCAGAAGCCCATCCCAGACAGGACGCAATGGGACTTCGGGATCCAAACGCAGCCAGAGGGGCACAGGCCCCCCCCATGGCCACAAGGCCCCACGACCGGGCCCAGGAGAGCCGGCCGTGGGTCTCGCTCTGAGCCCAAAGGCAGGAGGAGACCCGTGTCCCAGCTGGAAGACGGGCAGAGGGGGCGGGTTCTCCCCCTCTGCCTTCGTCTTTAGGCCCCAACTGATCGGACGAGGCCCACCCACACCGGGGCGGCCTCCGTTTCCCTCAGTTCGCCGAGTCAGATGTCCGTCTCACCAGAAATGCCGGGCGTAACGTTCCACCAAATACCCGGGCCCCTGCGGCACAGCCACGCTGACGCGTAAGACGAGCCCTCGCAGGAGAAGGAAAGAGAAGGGATGATTACATGAGAAGATTAAGCGTGGAAGGAAGTACAAACAGGACGCTCTTCTGAATGTGCTACAAAGTGCACACTCCCTCGAAGGAGACAAACGTCCAGCGCCAAGTTAGCAGGGGGTCCCAAGCTGAACACCCCGGGAGGGGAAACGGGCACGTGTACACACGCACGCACAGAGGAGCTGAAGTCCCCGGCCGTGGGGCTGAGGCAGTGGACGCTCCCCCCCGTCCGCTCCGCGGCCACCTGACCTCCTCCTCACCCTTGTGGTCTGTGCTCAGGGAAGGCAATGTCCCCCGGCCAGACCTCGGAGGAGAGTGGTCACTGGTCCTCAGAGCGGGGCCTCCTGGGCAAGGGTTTCCTCTCGATTGCAAAACCCCTCCCGTGTACTGATGCCACGGGGTCTGCAGGCAAGGCTGGGACCACGGTAGCCACCCTGTGACCGTGAGGTTCAGCGGGGCCGGCGTGCTGTGCGTGGCGGAGCTCGGACAGCTTTGGGGCCTCCTCCTTGCAGACTTCTCACGAGAGATGGTCGACCCCGTGCCGTCTGAACTCCTGTGGGCGGCTCCCCTGTTTGTCTGCGGCCGAGCCTGTCGTAACCAATGCGTTACACACACCGTGTAGTCGGGGAAAAAATACCTTCAGCCCATAACTGCACAAACAGCCAGGCGCCTGGGTGGCTCAGTCGGTTCAGCGTCTGACTCTGGATTTTGGTTCAGGTCGCGGTCCCAGGGTAACGGGATTGAGACCCGTGTTGGGCTTGCACTGAGTGTGGAGCCTGCTTGAGATTCTCTCTCCTTCTGCCCCACCCCTGCTTGCACACTTCCTCTCTCTCTCTCTAATAATAAAATAAAAGATAAGCAAAAACCCCAAGACAAAACACACAGCCATCACCCGAAGTCCCTTCCTAACTGACGTGAAAAGAAGAAAGAGGCTTCTCCGGGCACCGGAAGGATCAGGGGTTTGGTACCTTCTCCCCATTGCCGCCCCTGGTTCTCCCCCAGGCTCACGGAGGTTGGGGAGCCGAGTCCCCCAGAAAGGTGAGGCTTCAGCCCCAGCAGGAGCCTTGCTGCCCCTGGGTCCTCTGCACAGGTGCCCACCTTGCTCGGCCCCTTTGCTTAGCGGAGAAGACCCACCCACACCAAGCCTGGAGGCCCTCTGCCCACAGCTTGCTGCAGAGACACAGAGGTCAGGACACCCACGCGCACGGGCAGGCCACCAGCGACCACTGAGTGACGTGGGGCACAGTGGCGCGTGCTCCTCAACTCAGCTGCTCCCTGCCTTCAGGTATCCCTGCTCACCTGTGCGCGGTGCCCAGACGCACCCCTACAGCCCCACACCGTCACCCTCGGGGCCCCACCCACCCCTCGTCCTCACGCCTGAGAGCCGGTGGGCTTCCGTGCCTGTGCCCCTGAACTTGCCCCTCCCTGACTGTCCTCTGGCTCAGCCCCTCCACACATTAGCTGTGCACCTGCTTTACACGCCCAGGCCCGGCTGCACTGTTCCCGCCGGCCCACCCCTCTGGCCCTCACTCCTGGTGCTGCCCCCCACCCCGAGTCTCTCCCATCAGGAGCCCCCGACCAGCATCCTCACCTCTCTGGACCATGGCTTACCCATCACCCTCACTACGAAAAGGCTGAACCTTGGAGGAAGCCAGTGTCTGCCTGTCTATCTGCCCAGGCTGCTGGCTACTGCCTGAGAGCACCCTGCAGCCTGGTGCCACCGGAAAGCCCTGCTGGCCAGGCCATCAGGGCTCGCAGTCCCCTTCCCCGTGGGGACCACTGTGCAGCCGGTGAGCCCGCCCCTGCTCCTGCAGAGAGTGGGAGGCAGCAGCCAGCGGCAGCCTCCGGCCGCCCCGCCAGCGCCCGCCCGGCACCGAGGAGCAGGGCCTTCGGGAGCCCCGGCGGCATCCCACTGCCCCAGGGCCTCCTGACACAGGACTGCCCTGCTCCCCGTGTCCACACCCTGGTCCCCAGCACTGGGGCAACGGAACCGTATGTGGCACGGAATGATTAAGTCCTTCACTGAGATGGGGAGATAAGCCTGGATTATCGGGGTGGGCCAGGTAATCACAACATCCTTATAAGGAGGAGGGGAGGAGGAGGAGGAGGAGACGTAATGATGGGAGCAGAGTCAGGGAGAGGGCCAAGGGGCATGGGCGCCTCTAGAAGCAGAAAAGGCCAGGACAGGTGCTCTCCTGGAGCCTCCAGAAGGAAAGTGGCCCCGGTGACGGCTGAGCCCAGTGAGGGCTGTGTTGGACCCCTGCCCTCAGAGCTGCAGGATAAAAAATCTGTGCTGCCTTAAGCCACCAGTTTGGCCTCCATGGCGCTGGGGCGCGGACACGGGGGCTCCGTACCAGCTCAGCCTCCGGATGGGGCTCAGCAGGGCCTCTGGAGGCGGCTTTGGGATGGGCCCCAGTTGCTGAGGGCCGAGGGCTTCTTCTGTCCTGACCCTTCCTCTTCCTCCAGGTCTCTGGGAGCGGCGCCTCCTTGGCTAGACTGCCCCCCAGCCTGCCCCCCCCTACACTGAGGGGGGTACTCGGCCCAGTGCCTGTTACCAGGGACCCCCGGTTCCAGGCCGCCTGGATGTGGTAGGCACTTCAGAACAATGGCTGGATCCACACCTTACCAGAGAGACTCACCGCCACCCGTGGCCTCCCGACCCCAGGTCCACATTTAGGGTGCACATCCACGTCCAGGACTAAGGGGAAGGGCCCTAGGGCATGTGGGGGATGGGGCTGGGGGAGACGCCTTGAGCTGTTTTACAGACAGTTTTTCCCCTTTTAAAGAAACTGAAATCCACATGACGTTAACCCTCTCACCCTGTATACACTCCAGTGGTCTTCCCCACCCACTGCCTGGCTCTAGAACTTGGGCTCCGCCCCTAGAGGGAACCTCATCCCCAGGAGCAGCCCCCCCCACCCCAGCCCCTGGTGATCCCTGAACTGCTGTCTGTCTCTGGATTTGCCTGTTTTGCCTCACGTCCATGGGGTCATATACGACGTGGCCTCTTGTGTCTGGCTTCCCTCACTCAGCATGACACCGAGTTCACCCGTGTATCTGACTTTCCCTCCTTTTTATGACCCAACAGACACTCTCCCTTAGGGCGAGAGCACACGGCTCACCTGCTGGCCCGCGGAGGGAGGTGCGCGTTGCCTCCGGCTGCCAGTAGGGCTGGCGGAGAGAGGGTCTCCCGAGCCATCTGGCTGCACAGCCGGGCGTGTACTCAGCAGGTCAGACGGCAACTCTACGGAACTGCCACTAGTTCCCAGAGGAGCAGCGCCTCGCTGGTACTCTGAAGGGACCTAGGTTCCGCAGTCCAGGCTACGAGCCGCTTCTGTGATGAAAACAGTGCTTTCCGCCTCAATGTGAAGGAAACAATGCTCTGTGAGACGCTGCGTCTTCCCAGATGCTCCTACAGCTCCCTGTGGCCCCTCCTCTGCCCAGGCCGGGGCTCTTGCCAGCTCAGCTCTGTGATTTGTCCTGTGCTCCGGGAAGGGAGCGTCCCTGGGCCCGGAGTGTGTGGAGGACAGGTGCACCTGGCTGCTGGGTGGGGTGGGGTCAGCTTCCGGACGGGCCCTGGTGTGTAGTCTCTCTGCCCGCCCCCCCCCCCCCCCCCCCCGCCAGGACACTAGTCGGTGGCGAAGGCTGGGAGGGGCAAACCCCTACAGGGTTATTGGGGGCCCGGTGCTCCAGAGCCCTGTGAGGTCCCTTCCCTGGAACCCGGGCAGCCCAGGACTTTCTCTGTGACACAGGACGCAGTGGAAATGGTGCTGCGAGACATCTGAGGTGGGTCATGGGAAACACGGCTTCGTGACCATGTGCTGGGGGAGCTGCTGTCGTGGGAGAACCCCACTGCTCCGAGACTGCCATGCCACACGGAAAGGTCACACACCGGGAGAAGGCCAGCCAGCCCATGGGAGGGGCCAGACACACGGCAAAGAGGCCATCCGGGTCACGTAAGCCCACGGAGCCCTGCTGCTCCTGACCACAACCGCAGAGAAACCCGAGGGGAGAACTGCCCATCTGGGCGGGGGCCATCCATGGACTGAGCTAGCAACAAATGGGTGCTTGCTTTGAGCCACGAAACGCTGGGGTGCCTTGTTGCACCTACGCAGCAATGGATAAAGAGACATGGGAGTCAGCTTCGGGGCCACATGGCCAGACCTGCCTGGGCTATTAGCCCTGGGGCCGTAGTTCAGAGAGCAGGACTCGGCTCCCCTACCCCACGGACCTTAGTGGTCCCGGGGAGGCAGTGGGTGAATTTGGAAAGGGTCCGCAGATCCACACCCAAGGCAGGAGTCCAGCTGTTGGGGCCTTTCCACAGCTAGAGGGGGTGTCAGCACGGTGGGACTTCCCAAGAAGGTAGGGGTAGCAGCAGGCTCCAGAGGTGAGGCCCGGACAGCTCCACAGACAGGGAGTGTCAGCTCCTCCCAAGTCCGGCAGGTGGGCAGTGCCTCCCAGGTCAGCTCCCTGCCCCCCAGGGGAGGGCTGAGCTCTGCGACGGCCCTGGTCCCGCCCCCTTCCCGGGCTCTTTTGCCGCGCCCTCCTTCCAGAGCTTCTGTCTTCCCGGCCAACAGGCACCCTGGAGGTGACGACACTGTCCCCCACCGTCGCCCGCGCAGTGACCCCGCGCGCAGCCGCCGACCGACCCCTTCCTTCCTCCTCTCGCAGGCGCCACCAGGCAGCCCCGACCCCTGACCGTTCTCTTCAGGGCCCAGCCTCTCCCCGGCCGGGGCCTGACCCCCACCTAATCTCCGGGCCTTGGTCAACCCATGTGGGCTGGGACAGCCGCTCGGCTCCTCCCGCCGCAGCTCAAGTTGCGAAGTCCCGGGTCCGGCGGGTCCCCTCCAGCCCCGCCCGCCAGCCCTGCGCCGCAGCCGGGGTCCACCGGGCTGGCCCTCCCCGCTCGGCTCCCGCAGCGCGCGGAAGTGGGAGCGCCTCACCTGCGCGGCCCCCCCCACCCCCTGGCAGGTGCCGCCCGCGGTCCGCCCCGTCCCGCCCCCGCTCGGCGCCCGTCCGCCCCGCCCCGGGCGCACTGGGCATGCTCAAAGCCGGGTCACGCGCCGCGCGCCCGAGGCCCGTGCGCACTCTGCCCGTGGCCGCCCGGACCCGGCTGCCCGGCGCGCTGCCATGGAGCGCATCGAGGGCGCGGCCGTGGGCCGCTGCGCAGCCTCGCCCTACCTGCGGCCTCTCACGCTGCACTACCGCCAGGTGAGCCCGCCCGCGCGTGCGCCTTCCGCGGCCCCGCTCACCGTGGGCCCCCACCCCCGGCCCCGCCGAAGCCCCGCCCCCGCCGGGTCCCGCCCCCACCATAGGTCCCGCCCCCACCGGCGCCCCGCCCCTCGCGCCTGGCCGAGCTCCCCGGCTCCGAGTGCGGCTCCGGTTCGAGCCGGGTTCCCAGCCGGGGTGAGCGCCCCGGTCGGGACGCCGCTGGGGGACCACTCATCCCTCCAAGGAGGCTTGGCAGGGCCCCAGCGCTCTGCACGTGGGCTTGCTTCCGAGGGCACCTCAGAGTCTCCACCTGCTCAGCCGGCAGGCGGGCTGCCCCTCGGGCATCCTTCCCCCACCCCGCCCTCCCACCTGTCACAGGAAGAGCGGGACCAGCCGACTTCCTGGGCGCCACGCACATAGCAGGTTCAGGAGAAGTATTTGTGGGGCGAGTGAGAACCAGCTCTGTGGTTCGGGTCCACCGGCGCCCGCCCGCCTCCCAGTCGGGACAGCTGGGCCGGATGTTCCATGCTCCTCTCCCCGGCTGCCTCTGGGCTTGCGGCTACCTGTCCTCTCCGCGGCCCTTCGCTCAGCAGCCTCCAGCCTGAGGGAGGCCCCCGCGCCCCTCGCTTGCCCTGCCCATGTAGTCCTTTGGCTCCATTCTTAGGATGGGCCCAAGTTGGCAGTGCTGGCCTGGGACAGACGCAGGGGGTCAGGTGACAGGCAGGGGCCTGGAGGTGGCTGCCCTTCTCCCTGGCACTGACTTTGGCTGGGGATGCCTGACTGTGGCTGCGCAGCCCCCCAGGGGCTGAGGCTCCGGGAGGCAGTGGGTAGGCACAGGGTGGGCCAGGCGCATAACTGCTCTAGGGCCTATGGCTGCAGTTCTCTCCCAGTTTTGTTTTTGTTTTTATTTTAAGTGCAGAGCCCAGCGCGGGGCTGGAACCCACACCCCTGAGATCCTGACCTGAGCTGAGGTCAAGAGTCAGATGCTTAACCGACTGAGCTACCCAGGGACTCTTAAGATTTTATTCTTAAGTAATCTCTACACCCAGCATGGGGCTCGAACTCACAACCCCAAGATCAAGGGTCGCACACTCTGCAGACTGAGCCAGCCAGGCGCCCCTCTCCCAGTGCCTGTGAAGTGTGGTAGCCTGTCCGTGTGTTCCCATTAATGGGCGCTGGTGACCAGAGCAGAGGAGGCCGTGATGGGCACAGGCCTGGGAACCAACGCAGCACGCCTCCAGGGGACATCGGGCTGGGCTGTGCGTGCCACTGAGGGACATCTGCAGCCCTCTGTCATTAGCTACCCCTGGTCAGGGGAGACGTGCTGGCCAGACAGGCCAGAGGCAGGTCATGTCTGTGGCTCTGAAGTCCTGTCTCTCCCTCCCAGGGCCCCTAGAAGATTAACCAGGCCTAGGACCCAACCGGCTGGTCCGGGGGTCCTGTGGAGGGGCTGGCTGGGCCTCACCGGCTCTCCTGGACTGCCCCTGGCACCCTGCCTTGGCTGGACCTGAGGGTCTGACAGACATTTTGATCTTGAGCCGAGAGAGTGCCCAAGACTCGCACAAGATGGCCCGTATCCTGAGGGAGGCCGGAGGCACGGCAGGCCTCCTCTGGAGCCCGTCCCGGGTGGGTGGCTGGCCCCAGGGTGGCCAGATGGCAGGCAGGCCCAGGCTTGCCTCCTGGGGGTGGTGCCTCTCAACAGCCTCCCAGGCAGCCCGACCTGTACACCGCAGGGTGTCCACCCTCCCGCCGCCTTGGAAACAAAGGCCCCACCACTCCTCTGGGACTCCTCTGCCTCCAGCCGAGCTGAAACCAATGTTCCCCGCTCCTCTCGCACCAGCGTGGGGGCCTCTGCCTGGAACACCCTTTGCTCACTTCGGTGGGGCCTGGTGCACTGTCACCTCTTCCAGGAAGTCCTCCCTCTCCGGTAGTCCTAGCGGCACATTCTGTGTCTCTGGTGTCTTCAGGGCCTGGATAGAGCCCCAAAAGTGGGGCCTGCAGCTCTCCAGGGCCTTAGGGCCGACCCAGTGACCGAGGGTGGCTAGGCTAAGCCCGCTGGTGACAGGCCGCCTCGGGGCGGGGCCCCAGGGCCCTAGGGCCAGCCCCATTGTCAGAGGCCCCTTGGGGAGCAGGCAGGGCCAAGTGGAATGCTGTTGTTGGCTCTGGCCCCTGGGATGGGAGCCCACCTTGTCTAGCAGTGTCCAGCTGGCAGGAGTCTGGGCCCCTCGCGCCCCCTGACCATCCCCCAGCAGGCCCTGCACCATCTCCTTCGTTCACTGATGGCTGCCTGGAGCCCCGGGAGCCCTTTGGGGGTGTGCTGCCCAGGCCTGGGGGGCAGGACGGTGGAGGCCAGTGACAAAACAGCAGGACCACAGGATGTGCGAGAGACGGCCTGAGACAGACACCGGGCTGGGGGAGGGGCTATCACCCGGCTGGTCACCGTCATTGTCATTACATCACTCCATCCTGCAGGGCCGCCTCCCGCCTGCCTCGGGTGGTGCCGATGCCCTCTCGGGAGGCCGGCCAGCCCCTCCTGCCTTCCTGTCACCCTGTCCCCTGGCCCGAGGGAGCTTCAGCAGTGAACACCTGATCTCTGTCCCCTGGGGACCCTCCCTGTCCTCACTGTAAGGACACCTTTGCCCGTCTCTCCCCCACAGCCCCCACGGTCCACCCTCCACTTGCTGACAGGATACGTCTCTTTGCAGCTACTTGAGGTCAGCCTGTGCCTTTCCACCATTTGCTCTGGTTTTCTGCCTCGCCCCACCCCCCCCACTGGAGCACCAGACTGTCGCTGACCTCCCCGGCCGGCCCGCTCCTGCTCCTCCCCCACCTGCTGAGGCTCCCCCGGTGGGCCTCGAGTGGGTCTCCGGGCCGGTGCGGTGCGCGGGTCGTCTGGCCTTCTCAGCCGCCCTGAGCGCTTGGAGCCTCGCGGGCAGCCCCGCGGCCCACCCTCACCCCTGTGCCATCTCTTTCAGAATGGCACTCAGAAGTCGTGGGACTTCATGAAGACACATGACAGGTGAGAGCCCGGCCTGGCCTGGTTGCCTGGGAAGCCCCAGACCGCTGCCCGCTGGGACGCTGGGCCCCTGGGGGCCTGGAGCCCCACCCCTGCCTCTGGCTCCCGGCTCAGGCCCCGGTGGACCTGGAAGAGGCCATCCGGGTGCCCTCGCCCGCCCCGGGCGTCAGGGCTGCGGGCTGGGTGGCAGTGTGGCGCGAGGAGCGTGGCTGGTGGGCGGCTGGCCAGCGGGGGCCACGTGTCCCGTCAGTCACCCGGCCTCGGCTGCTGCCACCCCTAGCTCACCCTAACCCCACCCTCTTGCCCCCGTTCGGCCAGTTGGAACGCAGTGGGCCTGGCCAGCCCTGGCCCTGCCTGGGCCTCAGTCTCCCCATTTTCCCAGGCTGCTGGGGAGAGGAGGTGGGCCCGGCATGCTGGGAACGGGGCATGGGGGCCAGGGGCCCCAGGGAGACGAGGTGAGGGGGTTGCTTCCGTCCTGAGCTCTGTCCACCCCCCGCAGTGTGGCCATTCTCATGTTCAACTCTTCCCAGCAGAGCCTGGTGTTGGTGAAGCAGTTCCGGCCAGGTGAGGCCGGGCAGAGCGGGCCGCGGGGGGAGGGGAGGGCTGCGGGGGGCACGTTCAGGCCCCTGGGGGCCATCGGGTCTAAACGCGGACATGGGGCCGGGGGGCTCCAGGGGAAACTCACGCCCCGTGAGGGGGTGGGGGTCTGGCCTGGAGCGGGGCGCGTGGAGGCCTCGACAGCACGGCTGTGACCGTGGTCAACGCCCCCCGGCCCCCAGCTGTGTATGTGGGCGAGGTGGAGCGCCTCTTCCCCGGGTCCCTGGCGGCCGTGGACCAGGACGGGCCCCGGGCGCTGCCAGTGGAGCTGCCTGGCTCGGCGGGGGTGACCTACGAGCTGTGCGCTGGCCTCGTAGACCAGCCCGGGCTCTCGCTGGAGGACGTGGCCTGTGCGGAGGCTTGGGAGGAGTGCGGCTACCGGCTGGCTCCCTCCGACCTGCGCCGGGTCGCCACCTACAAGTGAGTGGGGTTGGGCCCGCGGGCCTGCCAGGCCGGGGGAGGGCATCTTGTGGTCAGCACCGCCCCCAGGGGGGTGCGACGCGCTGGGGGGCAGCGAGCGCCCCGTCCTCACGGGTGTGCGGCTCCTGTTTGTTTTCCAGCATGGAGTTGGGGGGAGGTGGGGCAGCACGCACCTCAGATCGTGATCCAGGCCGGAACCCGGGGCTCTGGGGGGCAGTTCTGGAGCACGCGGCGCCCCCACCCTGCGGCCCTAGCAGCTGCTGCCGACAGATACCTCTACTTCCTGTGGGATTAAGCACCGGGCGCTGGGGGTGGGGGTGAGTCACAGATCTGCTGGCAGACGGCGCCTCAGGAATGAGGCTGGGGTGGGGGGGGGGGGGTGGGCAGGGGTCCGGCCTTGCTGGGGAGCGGAAGCTGTGTGGCCCAGAGCCCGGGTGTCCCCACCATGTTCCCCACGAGGCCCGCAGCTGGGGCTGTCCTCCCAGGATGGGATGTTGGGGTGAGGCCCCTCCCGCCCCTGCCCCAGGAATGCTGTCAGGGTCCCTGACCCTGGTGAAGTCTGGGAGCAGGAGGACGGTCCTGGCAGTGACACCCTGTCCCCAGCGCTGAGCACTGGCCGCTGGCAGCCGTCCCCAGAGGGGGGAGCTCTGCTCCTCAGCCCAGTGCAGGAACCACTCGGTGTGGGGCCCAGGCCCCTCTGCCTCAGCAGCCCAGGGCTTTGTCGCCGTGTCTCCCTGGCCTAGGGGCTGGGGGCTGGAGCTGACCTCTGGCACACGAGGGAGCCCCCGCGTCGAACATAAGATGCCAAGCGGCTGAGTGTCTTGGTCTGAGGGGCAGGCCTCGGTGACCTGCGGGCGTCCTCCTCGGCGCTGGGGTCCCAGAGGATCCGAGGGGCCTGATCTGGAGCTGGCGTTGAGCCGGGAGGAGGCACTCTGGAAGGTGGGGGACCCCAGATGAGGTGAGCCTGGGTGGAGTCGTGGCAGAGAGGCCGGCCCAAGCGCGGCCCAGGCTGCAACGTTTCCACAAGCAGGGCTATGGCTTGATCGTGAGGGTGCTGGGGAGCCCAGGAGGGCTCTAGGCAGCAAGCAGCATGGTAAAGACTTGCATTTTGGAGGCAAGGGGTGGCTGTGGCAGGGGGGCAGGACTGAGGGGCTGGAGGAGAGGTCAGGGCAGCTGTCCCTGCGGACCCGGGGGCTGGACAGACAGCAGAGAGATCTCGAGCCTCTTCTTCGTGTGGAGGTGAACCAGGCCACTCACCTGCCAGGCACAGGTGACAAGGCCCGAAGGCACATTCCTCTTGCTCTGGGTCAAAGGCTGTGCCTGTCTCCTTCACAAGCTGGCGGAAACTGGGACTGGAAACCCCACACGCTGGCGCTTCCATCAAAGGCGCAGCCTATGGCCACCGTTGTAAACAGGCCATCGGGAGAGGACTGTGGCAGATAAGAGTCTGGGGCGGGGGAAGCAGCTAGGTGAGGCCGGTCGGTCGGGATGGGGTTGGCCGTCCTGGGGGGTGGGGCACGGAAGCTCTGTCAGCCGTCTCTGCCCTCCGCGCCCCGCCCGGGCAGGTCTGCAAGAGCAGCCTCCGCCCTGCGGGTGTCTGGCTGGCCTGACGCCCCCGGTCCCCCCGCCCACTCACGCGGGACCTTCCCCTGCGGTTCTGGGACGCGGGCGGGCCCCGCCATGGCCCTGCCCTCACAGACGGCAGTTCCCGTGGCTGCCCGTTCTCGCCAGTCTGGGCCACCGCGCTTCCCCTGGGTGTCTGCCCCCCTCCTGGCGGCCAGCGGCCCGCTCTGGCCACCTGTCCACACCCCTCCACGCCCCAGCTGCCTCAGCATGGCTGTCCCCAGCCTGGAACTGGTGTTCTACAGATGCTGGGGTTGGGGGCTCTCACAGGGCAGGTCACACGGGTCGCCAGGAGGGCCCTTGCTTCCAGCCCGCCTGGAGCCTCGGGTGGGAAGGGAGGCCCTGGCTGAGGGGCTCACGGGAGCAGAGGGCAGCGGCCTGCCTGGCGTCTGCACTGCCGAATGTGGCAGAGACCTAGCGGCTTCCGTCAGCCCACAGTTAGGACCTCGAAGTCGCTGTGGGTCAGCCGTCTGCTTCTTGGGAACGGGGCCCGGCGCTCAGGGTTTTGCTGTCCTGCAGTCAGGGTCGGCTGGGCTCGTCTGGGGCTCAGGACCCCCTTCCTAGCGCACACGGTCGCGGCAGAATTCAGCTCCTTGTGGCTGTGTGACTGAGGGCCCCGTTTCCTGGCTGGCTGGTGGCCGGGGACCACAGTCAGCAACTTAAGGCCACCTGCGGGCCTGGACCACGTGGCCCCCTCACAGGGCAGCTTGCTTTGTCTGCAAGGCCTGCGGGACGGGCTTGTCTCTCTGACTTCCTCCGTCTCCCCTCTCTAAACCTGCACTGAAGAGCTCACCTAGTTAGGTTGGGCCCACCAACGTAATCTCTGTGGCCGAGTCAAAGTCATCTGATTAAGGCCCTTAGTGACACCTGCAGAACCCTTCCGTCTCTGCCTCGTGACGTAAGGATCACAGAAGCGACACCCAGCATACTGCCAGGTTTCTGCTCCACCCGAAGGTCGCAGGAATCTGGGGGTGGGGGGTCCGGGGGGGTGCACCCCGGAGTCCTGCCTCCCAGACTGGCCTGCCTGGCCTGGGGGGGGGCGGGGAGGCTAGAAGGAGGGCTGGAGGGAGCAGGACAGGTGTGTCCGCGAGGCCCGTGTGGGCGGTTCAGTAGGGGCTGTTTCAACCCGCAGGTCTGGCGTGGGACTGACCGGCTCCAACCAGACCATGTTCTACGCAGAGGTGACCGATTCCCAGCGGAGCGGCCCGGGCGGGGGCCTGGCAGAGGAGGGCGAGCTCATCCAAGTGGTGCATCTGCCGCTGGATGGGGCCCAGGCCTTCGCGGACGACCCGGATGTCCCCAAGACCCTTGGTGTCATCTTCGGCATCTCCTGGTTCCTCAGCTGTGTGGCCCCTGGGCTGGGTCCCCGGTGAGACTCCGGGGGGGGGGGGTCGAGACCAAGGTCGGCCACGGTCACCTCCTGCAGACCAAATAAAGGCTTGTAGAACTCCAGCCTGTGTCCTCTGGCTCCGAGCGGTGGCCCCGGGTGGGCTGGGGCAGGTGGAGGGACCGCGGGTCTTTCCCTGGGGGGCCTGGGGGAGGGTGGGCTTTCCACCAAGAGGCCTCTGGCAGCAGGCAGGGCAGGGACTGCTGAGGGCAGCTGGTGGCCGGCAGAAGGCTAAGGTCAGGCCTTAGGTGGGGGCTCGGCCAGGCCAGGCGCTCAGGGAGGACAGAGTGGTGGGCCATGGGGTGGCCGTGGAGCGGTGGCAGAGCCAGCCCTGGGGAGGAGGTGGGGACAGAGCCGCAGGCTGTTCATTCTTGAGGGCGCGTGCTCCCAGCACCCTACCCTCTCCTGGAGTCCGAAGCCAGGGCCGCTCTGGGTCTAGCGCCCCTTCCCCCCCCCGCCCCCCCACGCCCCGGGCAGTGCTCTGGGCAGTTGGAGTCGGTGATAAGAACTCCCTCTGCCTGCTGGCCTGTGTGTGGCGTGGCCTACAAAGCTGGGAGGACCCCTGCCCTGCACCCTGGCCTGTCTTAAGGGTCAGGGGCTGCATGAGCTGCCTTTGTGACCCTTAAAACACTTGGGCTCACAGGAGAGCTGGGTGACTGCTCAGCTACGCTCCCAGTAAATGCTCCATACGTAGCGGGTGGACGGGGGTCCTAAGTGGAGAGGGTGTGCCAGTCACCACAGTCCAGGTTGGGCAGTCGGTCGGTCGGGGACGGGGGCCCAGCCTGAGCGCTGGGGACGCTCCTGGGATGAGGGCCAGCCTGACCTCCCTTGCAGCTGGTGATCTGTCCTGGCCCTCCCCCAGAGCCCTCCAAGTCCTCTGGTCCACCGAGGGCGGCGCCACGGATGATGGGTTGTGGGCAGCTGGGGGAGGGCCAGGTGCCCACGGGCTGTTGCTGTCACAGGCAGTAGGAGCTGGCATGGTCGGGAGCTCTGCTCCGAACCTGACTTTAGTGTCCCTTCCGACCAGACCTCAGGCTGGAATGGGGCGGGTGCCGAGGAAGGGCCTGCCTTTGGCTCCCACTGAGACCCCACTGCCAGGTGGGGGCCACTCCCTCTGGCTGAGGTCACCCTGCCCTCCAGTAATCCCCCTGCCCTGCCCCAGGCTGACCCCACACAGGCAGCACACGTGGAAGGCCCCTCCCTTCAGCCGGGGAGGGGGCGGGGGCGACAGGCACAGTGCAGACAGCCCCTGGGCCTGGCATTCGAGGCCGTCCTGAGGAGGCCGTGCCCAAGGGGCCCACCCGAGCGGCACCACCTGTATGCAAATGCTGGCTGCGACCCAGGTGGGGCCTCCAGGGAGCCCAGCCAGTTGAGTGGCACACTGCTGGGAGTGGCCCTCAGGTGTGTGCTGTGCGACCAAGGGGGCTGGCAGGGCTCGCCTGTGGCAGGGTCCAGAGGAGCGGGCCGCGCTGGGCCTCGGTGCATCCGGAGAACGGCTCGCAGGGCGGGAACCCTGCCCAGCCTAGAACCACCCCACCTCCCTCCCTCTTGCCTGCCTGGTGCCCCCCTCTAGGGCCCCACTGTCCCTCCTCGCTGACCTGCAGGTGCTGCCCGCTGCCTCAGAGGGGCCCTGGCAGGCTGGTGCCGGGGAGCAGCTGGGGGCTGGGAAGCGGCAGGCGGGGGGCGAGGGGCAGAGCCCCCGGACTTGGGTGCGGTCCAGCCCCCTCATTCTGCTCTGCAGCCTGATGGGGCAGGTCAGCAGGCACTGCCGCTGGGCCTGACGGCGCTGGCATCGATTTCCCGGCACTGGGGGGTGGTGGGGGGGGCTGTAACCGGAAACTCCCCTCCCTGGCCGCTATATTTAGCACCACAGAACACGGGCGGAAGCGCAGCTCGCTCCTGAGCCAAGCCGGCTCCATCCAGACTCCGGGCAGCCCGCACCCTGGCCTGGCCCTGAAGATCCCCTGCCAGGTCGGGGGCCTCCGCCCCTCCCACGCCTTGTCAAGCGCCCACCTCAGAGCATGCCCGAGAGCCCCTGGTACTGGGGAGCTCGGAGAGGGAGCCCCCAGGCTAGAGGTGGGTGTCGCGGCCCAGTGGGCCCCAGAACAGGGATGGGGTCTCTCTGGAAGAGGCGAGGCAGCCCGGCCCAGCACTGGTGATACAGGCGCCCTGGGCCCCATAGGACCCCCAGCCCTCCAGCCCAAGGCTGCAGAAACCCCTATGGGGAGCACCCTGAGGGGAGGACTTATCCCTCTCCCAGCAGCCTCCAAGGCCCACCCCTTGCCTGAAGTGGCCACCTTCGTGACTCGAACCGCTCCTGGGAATTAAGTCTGGGCTGAGGCTCCTGGGAAGCAGAAGGAGAATGGGGGCAGTGAGAGGCAGGAGTCTTCTGTGCCCTGCAGGGTGGGGCACGCTGGGCAGGGAGGCGAGGAGCCGGCCCCTGACAGGCACCCTGGGTCTGCCGAACCCCTGGTACCGCCCTGATGGTCACCCAGCTGCCCTGCTCCCGAAAGGCCCCGAGGGAGGCAGGTGGCACCAGGCCATTGTCTCCCTAGCTTTGCAAGGCAGGTGGGGGCTCTCTCTGCCCGCGAGACAGGGCTGGCCAGCCGGAGGGGCCCCGGGGAGGCCACCTCCCTCGACAGGCTGAGCTTGAATCTTGAGATGCAGTGAGCATCCCTCCCTGGTACCTCCCAGCTGAGACCGCTCCGAGCACGGAAAGAACCCCCGCCGGAACTCCGCAGCTTCTGGAACTGGCGGCTCAGCGAGTCTCCGGGTCGTCCTTCCCTCCTGCAGCTGGCTGTGGGCAGGAAGCTTCAGAGGTGGATGACGGAGGGGCGTGTGGGGGGATTGTTCTCTGCATTCCGCCCACCACTTATCTGGGGATTCCGCCCCCCACCCCCACCCCAGCACCCCAGTCCCTCTGCTGCCAGGCCCCGGTTGGCAGTCCTGGGCCTCCCTGCCCTGGCTTTACCCCTGCTGCCCCTCTCCCCGCAGCCAGGGATTTCTGTGAAAATGTAAGTCTCTACAGTGCAGCCCGACCCAGCTCAGCTTCTCTCCGTGACTTCCCCTTGGTCTTAGCAGAAGACTAGTGCAGAGGCCCAGCACAGCCGGCAGTCACTACCACCAGCAGCCTCACCTATGCCCCTCACCCCCTGTGCGTCTGCCGTTGTGTCTTTCTCACAGGCTTTCACCTGGGTCAGGCTCCCTCACCCCAGGGCCTTTGCACGTGCTTTTCCCAGCTCCTGGCTGACTCATCTGCCTTTGGGTCTTAGTAGACCCCCTGCCCAGTTTGCCCCGCCTGCCTCACCCTTTAAGTTTGTCAATCTAGCTCTGTTCGTGCCTGGGCCGGGACCCCCCCAAGGGTTCACCACTTGGCTGAATGCTGGGTAAAGGTGTCTAGAAATTTCCTGGATAGTGGGGGCAGAGGGCACAGACTAGGATGGGCAGGGATGGAGCCCTGGGCCCCTGGAGCTGTGTTTGGGTCTCCTCACTTGTCTAGGGGCCAGGAGTATGTGGGTGCCTGCTTCTGAGCCAAAGAGAAGGAGCCCCCCACCCTGCGTCCCCCTCCCCATGACCCCTCCCCCGCAGGCAGTAACTGGAAGGCTCCAACCCAGTTTGCATTCCCTTATTTGGTGTGTGTCCTGCCCCCACCCCCACCCCCCCCCCCCCCCCATCCCAGCAGCCAGGGGCTCAGGTCTGCAGGGATGGGTGCCAGGCCCATCCCTTCAGGGGCTTCCAGCTGCTCCTGTCGCCTGCGTCCTAGAGGGGCTGCTGAGCGGCATCAGTCTGGCCCCCTTGAAAGCCTCTTCTCCCAGGAAGCCTTCTGTGCCTCCCCCCACCCCATAACAATTACAAGCTCCAGGCAGGGGCTGTACTTCCAGCCCAAGGGCCCGCAACAGACTCGCTCCAGGAGCCAGAGTTGAGAAGATAGCCCAGTTTTTGTGGGGGTGGGGTCAGAAGACCCCTGTGGACTTCGGGTCCCTAACCGCCAAGATGACCGCCAGCCCTGGAAGGGACCCTGCTTGCTGGAGGGGGGCTGATGTTTGCAGACAAGGAGCCCTTGGTATTGACCCCGGATGGGTGGTGGTGGGGGGCGGCGCGAGGTTACCCCGGCAGAGGGCAGCACGGTGATGACGGAGAAGCGGGACGTGGGGACCTGGTGACCAGGACAGCAGGAAGAGCCTCTTGGGGCAGCTCTCCCCTGGTCCCTTTGAGCGTGCACCACCGTCTTTTACCGTCTTTTATTCCTTGGTCATCCCCTGTGTCCCCACCCCAGCCCAGGGTCCGGCCTAGGCGTTCGGCAAGGGTGAGGCCTGGCGACCCCTGCGCCAGCGCGGACCCGGGCACCCAGCCTACGCCGCGGAGCATCTGTTGCCTGGCTGCCCGACCCGCGAGCCGTGCGGCGGGAGGGCAGGGGCGTCGGAGAGGAGCAGCGCCCCCTGCGGCCGGCGTGGAGGCGGTAGGGGCTGCGCGGAGGGGGACGTTCCCCAAGGAAGGGTCCCAGGCCGCGCCCGCCCCGCGTGGGGGCAGAGCCCTGATTTGTGCAGCAGGCGGCTTCTCCCCCGGGACGGCGAGGAGCGCGGCGGTGGCGCACTGATGGGAGGGGACCTCGGCGGTGACCTCAGGGGCGCCCCACCCCCGGCTCCTGACACCCGGCGGGGCTCGGGCGAGGGGAGGCCGCTTGGCGGCGCCTGCCCCCGCACGCCGGGTTCATTGGAGGCGTGACGGAACCCCCGACGCCCGGGGGCCTGGCGAGGCGCGCGCCGGGTCTGGGCGCGGGCAGGAGCGCCCTCCGCCGCCTTTAAAGCGGGCGCCCCCGGCCGCCCCCCCCCCCCAGCCCCACCCCGCGGCGCGGCCCCGCCCCCTCATGCATATGCAGGTACGCGGGTGACGAATGGGCGAGCGAGCTGTCAGTCTCGTCCCGAACTTGTTGGCTGCGGGCGCCGGGAGCGCGGGCGCGCAGAGCCGAGGCCGGGACCCGCCGCCGCCGCCGCCGCCGCCGCCGCTGCCGCCGCCGCCGCCGCCGCGAGGAAGGGAGCCGGGCTGGAGAACCGCTGCCTGCGAGCCGGAGCCGCCGCCGCCGCCCCGCGCGCCCGCCGCCCAGGCCCGCGTCCAGGCCGGCGCCCGCATCGCCGCCCCGACCCCGCCCGCCACCGCCGCCGCCGCCGCCGCTGCTGTTGCCGGCGCTCGGAGGGCGGGCAGGCGGGCTCGGGGGGGGGGGCCGGCGCGGGCCGGGGCGGCGGGCGCGGCGCGGGGGGGATCCGGGGCGGCGATGCGGGCGCAGGCCCGGGGGCGACTGCCGGGGCGGCTGCTGCTGCTGCTGGCGCTCTGCGTGCAGGTGAGCGGAGGCCGGGGGGGCGCGGACGGGGCGCACCGGGCCGCCCCTCGGGGCCGGGCGGCACCGCTGCGGGCGCCCGCTGTTAGCAGCCCTCGAGGCTGCGCGGCGCGGCGGGGGCTCCGGGCGGGTCCCCCACCCCCCGCGCCCGGGCTCCCCGACCCCGGCCCGCGCCTCCACGCGCTCTCCCTCTGCCTTATTTTTAGGCGGCACGGCCCATGGGCTATTTCGAGCTGCAGCTGAGCGCGCTGCGGAACGTGAACGGGGAGCTGCTGAGCGGCGCCTGCTGTGACGGCGACGGCCGGACGACGCGCGCGGGGGGCTGCGGCCACGACGAGTGCGACACGTACGTGCGCGTGTGCCTCAAGGAATACCAGGCCAAGGTGACGCCCACGGGGCCCTGCAGCTACGGCCACGGCGCCACGCCCGTGCTGGGCGGCAACTCCTTCTACCTGCCGCCGGCGGGCGCCGCGGGGGATCGGGCGCGGGCACGGGCCCGGGCCGGAGGCGACAAGGACCCCGGCCTCGTCGTCATCCCCTTCCAGTTCGCCTGGCCGGTACGTGCCCCCCCCCCCACCCCTTCCCGGTCCCAGCCCTCCCCTCCTTCGGCGCCCGCCGCCCCTCCGGCACCTGCGGCCGGGCCCTACATGCCGACTGCGCGCACCCGGACGGGGAGGGGCCGGCAGGGGGCGCCGCGCGGCGGGCCGAACCTGGGCGCGTGCTCCGTGGGGCTCCGTCCGCGCCTGGCCACGTGGACGCGCGGGGGTCGCGGCAGGGGCGGGGCGGGAGCGGGGTGGCCGCGGCCCGCGTGCGCGGCAGCCTTCGGCGTGTGCCTGCGTCTCCTTGCGCGTGTCTGTCTGGGGAGGGGGGAGGCGAGGCGAGGCGAGGCGCGGCGCCCGGGCCCGGGCAGGCCGCGGAGGCATGTGCGCCGCGCGTGCTGGGGCTGGTCTGGGGCAGGCCCTGGCGGAGCCGCCCCGGGCCCGTGGCCAGCCTGCGCCCGCCCTGCTGTTTCCTGGATGCCCGGGGGTGGAGGTGGGGGGCAGCCCTGGCTGGCCTTGGAGGACCCGATGTGCGAGTGTCGGCGCACCCCTGCTGCTGGCCCAAGGACACCCCTGGTGTTGGGATCTTCCCGGCACCGTCTATCTGGGGGCTTTTGGTTTTGTTTTATTTTGTTTTTAAGGGGGTCAGTGGGGGGCAGGCTGGCTGAAAAGTGGGCTCGGGAATGCTGAGAGGGATGTGGTCCAAACCTGGGGTCTGCTCTGGGGCTGGCAGGCAGGGGGATGTGCCCGAGTAGTTGGGTGAGCCAGGGGAGGTCTCCTGATGCACCAGGTGACTGGTCCGCTTTCTGAAGCAGAGCCTGCCCCCTTCCCCCTTCCCCCACACTCAGGTTTCTGCTGCAGGTCTGGGTGGGGCAGGAATGAGAGAAGGCCCCAGAGAGGCACCCCAGTGTGCAGGAGCTGGTGGGGGCCGCTGAGGTGGGCTTGCTAGAGGGTCTGGGAGCGGGGAGGGGTGGAGCAGGGTGCCAGGCTGTGACTGAGGGCCCCAGACCATTGGCCGCACCGGTGTCCATCTGATGCCCTGGTCCTGGGAGAGATTTGGGGTTAAGGCCAGGCCGGCCAATGTTGGGTCAGTAGGACCTGCCTGTGGGGGGGCTGGGCCCCCTGCCTCACCCTGCTCTGAGCCTTGTGCTGATACCTCTTCCTAAGCTTAGGCCAGGCAGCCTTCCCCGCTACCCCGTCTCTGCTGCTTTCTGAGCTCCGCTGGCATAGGAGGGATGGCGGGGGTCCCCTCTAGCCAGGGCCCCGTCCTAGCGTCCCTGGCTGGCCTCTG
Organism: Panthera onca; assembly: GCF_046562875.1. Classification (NCBI taxonomy): domain Eukaryota; kingdom Metazoa; phylum Chordata; class Mammalia; order Carnivora; family Felidae; genus Panthera; species Panthera onca. Next base: position 145,695,371 of record NC_138344.1, on the reverse strand, counting down.
GGGTCTCCCTTGACCTTGGGGCCTTGGGTGGGAGCTGTGTCCCTGCTGGAAAATGCAGGGGCAGGCATGGGAGGGCTCCAGGCGGTTAGGATCTGCTCGGCCCCCTCACCCCCACAGCCGTGCAGCAGGCAGGTCTGAGCAGGGCCCGCAGCCTGTCATCTGCACTTGGGCCTGAGCCAGCGTGGCTCCAAATCGCTACCTGAGGATGTGTTTTCTGCTCGAGTTGGCAGCAGTGGGGGTGGGGGGCAGGGAGGCCTTGGAGGAATGTGGCGGGCCGGCGCGTGTCCCTCATGCCTCTTGGCCCCACGGGCTGGCCAGGGGCGGGATGGGACAGGGCAGGGAGCCCCGGAGCCTGGGCACTGGGTCTTTGGTGCCGTCTCCCCCCACCCCCCCCCCTTCCTCCCGCTCCGAGCTGGCTCCCTCAGGTGCTCAGGAGGGGACGCGCTGTGAGGTGGCCGGGGCCATGGGCTCGCTGCATGCTCGGGGGGTGGCTTCCGCGTCTCCGCTCCCCGCCGACAGTGCATCCTGGCCGCCGTGTGCAGCTGGTTTGGTGATGCCAGCGCCCTGGTATTTCCGCTCCGCCGGCGGCAGCCCCGCGGCCACGCTGCCTGGCTCTGCTGCAAGTTCGGTTCCGTCCTGTGAGCCGGGGCGCGTTTGGAATCGTATTTGGGTTTCCTTTGGGAGGGTTGCGGCGGGGGCAGGGGGAGGCCCTGCCCAGGACCAGCTTGGACTCTCGGGCATCCTGGAGTAGGGGTGTGAGGAGGGCGTTGAGCTGGGGAGGTGAGGGAGCCAGCTGCCAGTGCCGCCCCCGCCCCCGCCCCCGGAGACAGGAGGACAGGGAGCTAGTCTGGGCTCTGCACCACCCCCCCCCCCCCCCGCCCCGTCAAGCCGGCCGCGTGGGGCGAGCCGTCTATAGCGCGTGCTTGCGGGTTGGCGTCAGGCTCGGTGTTTGGGGACAGGCGGGCCCAGGGTTTGGGAGGTGGGGGTAGACCTGCCAGGATGTGGCCCACGCGACGCACACCTCCCACTGGCCCCCCAGGAGTTCGGTGACTCCTTGTTGTCACTGGTGCTGAGCCCGTGGCGGTCAGGATGGAGGCCACGTTTGGTCACGCGTGCCTGTGCGCGTGTGTGCACGCGTGCCACCTCTGGGTGTGGCCGGGAGCCAGTGCTGGGTTTGGAGGGGCCTGTGGGTGGTGAGCTCAGAGCAGCTGGCTGCTGGAGGGGCCCGTCCTGAGCAAGGGGCCAGCAGGAAGCACACCCCTTCCTACCTGGCCCAGGCCCTGGCACTTGGCACCCCAGAACGCCACCCGTAGGCGTCTCTTGTCGTACACGTCGCGCGTGCAGGGAGGCGACTGTGTGTGGCTCGCTGGAGACGGGCCTGGGGCTGACCCTCACAGTATAGCCACCTGAGCTCTCGGGCCGCTGCAGGACCCGGTGCGGGGGCCTTCCCGCCTGTGAAGTGGGGCGATGGTGGGGTCTCACAAGCGGGGGGGGGGGGGGGCAGGGCTGCCCTGTGGGCTCGGGCTCGTGGAAGCCCCCGGGCTGCTCCCTGGCCTCCCCCGTCTCCTCTTCTCCACGGGGAGCCCACAGAAAGAAGGCCAGAGTCCCAGAGGGTCCCTGGTGTGCTCAGGGCCGTGTGTAGGGACTGTGGCCGCTGAAGGAGGGCCTGGTGGGATGTGAATACAGGGCCTGACCCTGCTGCGCCCAACTGCCGCGGGAACCTGTCGTCTGCGTGCTTCCGGCCCAGGATTGCCAGGCTAGGGTCTGTGTCCGGGAGTACCGCGGCTGCCCTCAGTCGGGAGCCTCCATCCCTCCTGTGTGCCCTGCCCCGAGGACCCAAGGGCTGCCGTGGGCCCACCCCCGGAGCGCGCCGGGGCTGCTTTCTTGAGCCATCCCAGAGGGGACCAGGGGCTTGCTTGGATGACACTCGGCAGGCCGCACCCTGCTCTGCACCTGGTCACCTGCTGGTGTCAGGGGTCTCGTTTGAGGCTTTGGTGTGGGGGCGGCAGGGCGGGGCTCTCAGTGCCTGGAGGGGCCGCGCCAGCCAGTGGAGGGCTCGGAAATGGACAGGGGCTTTGTCCTCAGGCTTTGAGGGGGTGCTGGGTTGCGGAGCAACAGGGATGCTGGAGGGCCCGTGGCGGGGCTTTGTGGGGGGCTCTGTCAGCTGTTCTGTGGTGTGCGGACGGGGGTTGGGGGGGTGTGCAGGCTGGCCCGGTGAGGGGACGGAGTCAGGCCGGCAGACAAGCCTCTCTAATCTCCAGGCCTGAGCTGGGGTCCCCATCCCCAGACCCCGGGTGGGGAAGGCCTGACTGGTGTCAGCACGTCATGGGCTTTGCTGCGGGGATCTCGCGAGGTCCATGTGACACGGCACCGGGAGACCCCGGGCTGCCGGCGACCTTCACGGTGAGGGACTGCGGGTGGGGCAGGTGGGGCGCACCCAGGCAAGGTGTGGAGTGCGGGTGTCTGAGTTGCTGTGTGGGGCGGACCTGTGGTCCACTTCTCGGGCCTCGCCTTGGGGGAAGGTGGCCCCCTCCCCCTCTCCTTAGGGACAATGGCGGCAGAGGCCTGGGCCTCTCCAAGGCTCAGGTTTCAGGAAATGTATCTGTGCTTAGAGCTCCTGGCGCCGGCTCCATGGGGGGGCTGGGTTGCTGATGCGGGATGCTGCGGGAAGAAACCAGTGCCGGCCTTTCTTGGCCACGGGGTGTGGTCCATGGGTCCCGTGTCTGCCCTGCGCCGTTCCCATGCCTTTGGGCTGCTGCCCTGTCAGCCCCGTCCGAGGGTCAGACGAAGGCTTTGGGCCTGGCCTTGGGGGTCTGAGCTGGGGAGGGGTAGTCAGATGGCCGGGCCGGGGGTCTACCTGTGTGGTGCAGGTGGGTCAGGGCAGTCCTTTGGGAAAGGGTGTGGTGGGGCCTTCGGGGACTACGGCCAGGTAGCCGGATGGGCCTCTCGGGGCCAGGCAGGCAGGTGGCCCAGCTGAGGCTGGCCTGGGCGGAGGGACGGGGGCTCTCTGACTGCTTGCTCGGGGCCCCCCTCCCGTCCTAGCTACCACTGCCCAGCCCTCATCGTCTCTGCCCCATCCCTGGAACCACGGGAGACCTTATGAGCCTCTGGCTTGGACCTATCAACTCTCCTGTTCTCTGGGGACTTGGGCGACAAAACCCTGTCCTGGCTCACACTGCACGTGTCGGGAAGCACGGGGACGAGAGGCTGCCGTTGGCATTGGGGAAACTGAGTCTTGGAGGCCAGCCCCATAGAGGAGAGGAGGCTGGGGGCCCAGCACCGGGGGAGGTGTGGGTGCTGTCCCGCCTGCTGGCTCAGGTTCTCTCTGGATGACTTCCTGTTGTCCCTGCGCAGGGAGCCCAGCTGGCGGGCGGGTACGCATCCCTGTGGGAGCAGGTAACTGGAGCCCTGGGCGCGGACGAAGGTGGTGGTAATCCTACCTGAGCTTCTGGCGTGGGGGCTCTGGGGAGCCAGGAGGAGCCCCCTGCTCACCTGGAGCCCAGGTGCTCGTCCTGCTGGTGGACTTGACCTGCAGCGGTGGTCACAGCCCCCCCCCGCCCTGAAACCGGCCTGTCCTCTCGTGCCCGGCCTGTGGCTCCCTGCCCCTGCCTGCACCCACCCTCGCAGACCACTCTGCACAGTGGCCAGAGCGGTCACTACAGCCCTGCCGGGCGGTCTGTGGCCTCCCTGCCCCCTCCAGCAACCACTCGCTTCTCTCGGCATCGGCGCCCGAGCTGGTACGGGGTCTGTGACTAAGCACAGCCTGATAGCCCGTGTTCACACCCCTGCTCTCCCAGCCCCGCGGGCCTACCGTGCGCTTCCTCCTGCTCAGGGTGCTTCCTGATTGTCTGCGGCCTCAACCCCAACATCTCCATTTCCACAGCCTGCCCTGATCCCTGTTTAGAACGGCACCTCGCTCCTGGGTCTCTGACTCACCCATTAGTAGTAGGCCCATGCCTGGTGCATGCTCGATGAATGAATGAATGAATGAATGAATGAGTGAGTGAGTTGGGTGGAGTGAGGTCTAGGAAGAGCTGGGTACTCTAACTGTCAGCACGAGTGGGAACGGCCAGGGGAAGGCTGGCCCGAGGGTGGCATTCTAGGCAGAGGGAGGGAGCTGTGTGTACAAAGGTCCAGGGGCAGGGTGGGCAGGCTGGGGTGGAGGCAGGGCAGGGGCTGGGTGGTTGGGAAGAGGGCAGGAGTCACGGGGAGCCCCAGGAGGGCTCTGAGCATTGGGGAAGACACACAGCCCTGGGGGTCATCGGGGCTCCCATGGATGGGGGTGTGGAGGCCCCAGTGGCTGCAGGTAGCTGGCTTGATGGAGGTTGGTAGGGGGCATGGGGAGTGGGTTTAAGGGAGACTCCAAGATGTGCGACCGAGAGCCTAGTGACAGCCCAATGTGGGCGGAGAATGTTCTAAAGGGGTGGAGGACGGCTCCTGGGTGGGTGTGAGGTCCCGTGGGGCATCCAGGAGGCTCTGCTCAGGGCAGAGTCAGCAGTGTAGGTAAGGCTGGGAACAGCTGGGGGTGGTGCGGTCTCTCTGGAGGGACAGTTGCAGGCCTAGAGTGGGGACGAGGAGAGGGTCCCCGAAGGAGGGCTGTGCCCCGGGGACCCGGAGGCCGTGGGGGTGGCTAGGTGTGGCAGGCAGTCGGAGTGGGGCCGGGGTCCAGGGAGGCTGGGGTCTGTCTCTGGCCGGAGTGTGCTGACGGGTTGGGGCATCAGCGGGAGGCTGCTGGGCTGGGGGAACAGCCCACGCGGTGGCCTTTGGCCGTGAGGTGTGTGAGTTCCCCGGCACGGCCAGACCACAGGGGCGAGAAGGTGGGGGGTGCCAAGGGTGGGGATGAGTCTGGCCTCTCCCGCGTGGCCCCCCACCTTGGGGGGGAAGCCACCAGCCTGTGGCCACAGAGGCGGCCCTGTGCCACGGGCCCCCAACCCAGGGCAGCCAGGGCTGGATGGAGGGGTGTTCAGCATGTTCATGGCTGGTCTGAAGAGGGCTGAGCAGTGTGCATCCGGGAGCACGGAAGGCCCTGGGCGGGAGGAGCTGGGCCCCTGCGGCTGGAAAGCACACCTGCGCTGGACAAGGGCAGCACTGCTGGGGTCTCTGTCGCCTCCGGTGGAGAGGGTGGGTCCTGAGTTCACTCGGTGACATTACCCATCACATTGTACTCGAGGACCAGAGGCTCCTGGGAGGAGCGAGTGGGGAGTGACATCCGTGGGCAGTCCCCGAGCCTCAGTTTCCCCATCTGTGCAGTCAGGGCCCCTCCCTTCTGTTCTTTGGATGGGGCAGGTTTGTGGGATGTGTGCCGTTGAACCGTGCACCTGCTGTGGCCTGGGGGCAGCTCCGGGCCCTGGTAGAGGGGCAGCTGGGGCGGTGACAGGGCATCGTCCCTCTCGAGTCTCCGCTCGCAGAAGGCCTCATGTTTTGCGGGCCCCAGTGAGGTGCCCAGGGGTGCTCCTGCCCGTGGGACCCTGGTCTGTGTGCCAGCCCCCAGCCCACTGCCCCGCTCCTCCTGCTGACCCAGCTGGGGTAGCTGGCTAGGTGTGGGCCACTGGGGCTGCAGGAGCCCAAGTCCCCAGAGCCTTCGTGGCCTGGAGGGGCAGCCTCCGCCCCCTGGGTCATTTTGGGGCCTGTTGAGATGTGGCACTAAGCCACTCCCCAGAGCGGAGGAGTGAGGCGGGGAGGGCGCCGGGGAGGCAGAACCGGGACAACCCCAGGGGCAGAGCTGGGGCACTGGGGAGGGGAGGTGGCCAGGGTGGGCCCCGCCTGGTCCCTGACTGCCTGCCCCTGTGTCTGCAGCGCTCCTTCACCCTCATCGTGGAGGCCTGGGACTGGGACAATGACACCACCCCGGATGGTGAGTCCTCTGGGAGCCGGGTGGCTGGGGCAGTCAGTTGCCTGCAGGGCCTCCCTCAGGACACGGGGAGGCTACCCTCTTTAGCCAGATGCGTGTGGCCAGATTCCCGGTCCTCTGCCTGCTGGGGACCAAGACCCATGAGCCTGTACCCCAGGGGTCTAGTGTGCTGTCTCCCCCTTTGCCCTGGCTGCTAGAAGCTCTGCCACATTTGTGATGTGCAGAGCTGTGCCTGGACCCTGACCCCAGTCCTGGCTTCTTCCGTTCTGTTCTCCCGATGAGATGTTTTCCCCAGGGCCATGTCGGGCGCATGGCGGAGTGGGCGTCCCTGAGAGGCTCTCTGCATTTGCGGCCCCTCCTCTGCCTTTGTGTCCTGGAACGTGGGGGCTCGCTGGCCCTTCCCTGAGGCTCACATGCCGGCCGGCTGGCCGGCCGGCCTGTGCGTGGGGTCTGTGGGCCTTACGGTGACAGGGCAGAGGGCAGGAGCCGTGCAGGTGGCAGGGGTGAGCCGATGTGTTTGTGAGCAGCGTGGGCCTGCGTGGTGGGGGGTGACGAGGTTAGCGAGGCCAAGGTCAGGTCACGGAGGCCGCGTGGGCCCCCCTGAGGATGCTGGCCTTTTCCTGGAGGCCGGATCGCGCAGGCCACCGCACGTAGGGTGGACTGTCTGGCCAGGTTGGAGGCCCGGGAGGAGGCCGCTGGGTGCCAGGCCCAGGGGCGGCCTGTGGGGCGAGTGGGGCCCTGGCCACTCCGAAGGTAGACGTCATGAGAGAGGGTGGGGTCGGGATGGCCTGAGGAGCAGGCAGGACGGAGGGCCATCGCTGGGATGGATGCTGCGAGGGTGATGTCGCGAGGGCCCTCGGGTCCCCCGTCTGCCCGGAGGGGCCCCGGGCTCAGGGCAGCGGTCGGTGGGGACCGGGTAGGTGTGGGGACGGGTCGGCCGGGCACCTTGGCCAGATGGGCTCAGTGGGCTGTGGGCTGTGAGGCCAGAGCGGGAGTGCTCCCCAGGCCCTTAAGCGGTGCAGCGGGAGGGAGAGTGAGGTGCCTGTGGCTCCCGGGCCTCTCATTGCGGAAAACCCCAAATCGGAACAGAAGCGTTGGGGGTGGCTTCCCCCGCTCTGTGTGCCCACGGCTGTCAGCCTGCTCCCCCTCACCCCCTCGTGGCTTAATTGGAAGTGAGGCCCAGCTGTGGGGTCACGGGACCCACGTGTGTCTCGGGGGCGGGAGAAGCTTTGTGTTAAGACAGTGTGGGGGGCGGGGACGAACCCTCGACAGGGAGGGCAGTCCGGCCGGCCCCGCCCCTGCAGAGCTGTGGCCCCCCTCCCCCCCCCCCGGCCCCGCAGCCCCCGCGGCGGCCCGGCCGGCGTCCCCGTGGCCCCGGCTGACTCTGCCGCCCCCCCAAGAGGAGCTGCTGATCGAGCGGGTGTCGCACGCGGGCATGATCAACCCCGAGGACCGCTGGAAGAGCCTGCACTTCAGCGGCCACGTGGCGCACCTGGACCTGCAGATCCGCGTGCGCTGCCACGAGAACTATTACAGCGCCACGTGCAACAAGTTCTGCCGGCCGCGCGACGACTTCTTCGGCCACTACACCTGCGACCAGTATGGCAACAAAGCCTGCATGGACGGCTGGATGGGCCAGGAGTGCAAGGAGGGTGAGTGCCGGCCGGGTGGGCGGCACTCGAGGGGCACGCGGGGGCGGGGGGCGGGGGGGTGTGGCGAGGGGGCAGCCCGTCGGGGCGCCGGGCGGAGGGCTGCAGGGTGCGGGCTGGCGGCGGGGCTGGCCTCGGCTGGCACCTCTCACGTGCTCTCTGTTCACAGCGGTGTGTAAACAGGGGTGTAATCTGCTCCACGGGGGGTGTGCCGTGCCCGGGGAATGCAGGTAAGTGCCTGGGGGCGACGGCGGTCCAGCAGGATGTCAGGGACAGAGCCGATGCCACGCGTGTCCTTGAGCCCGGGTGCGTGTGTGCTCCTTCAGGATCCTGTGGCAAGGGGCCCGTGGCAAGGGCCCGAAGACGGGTGCCCTCAGCACAGCAGGCACACGGGGCACCGGGGCTCATGCTTGTGGCTGTGCAGGTGTCCCGGAGTGGATTTGAAGTGGGGTCTGAGAAGACGAGTGGGGGGCTGGGGCGGGGGGGGGCGCAGGTCTTCCAGCCAGAGTTGCTGAACAAGGGAACTGCCGTGACTGAGGCCGCCGGCCTTGGGCAGAGCCGGCAGGGCAGAGAGAGGGAGGTGGTGCTGGGGGCGGTGTCTCTCCTGTTCTGGGAGACACCGCCAAAGCAGAGGGATGGATGTGGAGAGACCCAGCCTGAGACACACGTGGGGAGACACACATCGTAGCACACGCAGGACAAGCTTGAGGGTCTAGGGCACCAGGACGGGACACAGGACGCGCTGGGGGGTCGCAGGGGCACCAGGACAGGACACAGGATGCGCTGGGGGGTCGCGGGGGCACCAGGACGGGACGCAGGACGCGCTGGGGGGTCGCGGGGGCACCAGGAGAAGACACAGGATGGGCTGGGGGGTCGCAGGGGCACCAGGACGGGACACAGGACACGCTGGGGGGTCGCGGGGGCACTAGGAGAAGACACAGGATGGGCTGGGGGGTCGCGGGGGCACCAGGAGAAGACACAGGACGGGCTGGGGGGTCACGGGGGCACCAGGAGAAGACACAGGACGGGCTGGGGGGTCGCGGGGGCACCAGGAGAAGACACAGGACGGGCTGGGGGGTCGTGGGGGCACCAGGACATGGCACAGGACGGGCTGGGCATCGAGGGGGCCCCAGGAGAGTGAGAGATCCTGTCAGCCTCCTGCAGACAGGGGAAGCCAGGGACAGGGTCAGGGGGCAGCAGGCAGGCAGAGGGGCGGGGGGGCGGGGCGGCTGGAGGGCCCGGGGCCTGTGACTTGGAGGGGGCGTAGGACGTAGAGCAGGGCCCCGGTACGGCGTGTGAGCGAGGGTGGGCGCAGAGGTGCACGGGCAGCCTGGGAGCCGGCTGTCCGGGTGGACGTACTCAGGGAGCCCCTGGGAGGGGCTGCCAGCTGTGGGCCGAGTAGGTGGGTCGGGGTGACGGTGGCCCTGCCCTGGCCGCAGGGTGCATTGACCCCAGGGCCTCACTCTGGGGGCGGGTGTGCTGTCACGTGCGTTTCGTAGACGAGGATGTTGAGCATGGAGAAGTCACTTCCCCAGGTCACCCAGTGTTGAGTCTGCACGGGAGGGTGCGGTTTGAGAGCTGGCTGGCTCGGGAGACGGAAAAGGGGGGACCCCTCTGTGTGTCCTGTGGGGGTTCCAGCCTGGGAGGCAGTGTGAGGAGAGCCCGGAGGGTCCCAGGGCAAGGGGGGGGGGGGTGCAGGCCCCCCACCCCGCCGAGCCGTATCCTGGGTCCGCCTGGGGCAGGGCCATGCCCTGCAGCCCTGCCCTCTGGCCTGTGTGATGGGTGTGAGCGTGGGGACCGTGGGCAGACCAGTCCATGGGGAGGGGTGCGGCCGGGGTGCAGCAGGGCTGCCCCCTGGTGCCATGCACCGCCTCGATGCCGCGCCAGCAGCCCTTGGTGGCCAGTGACCGGGCGACCAGGGTGGGAGGAAGGTGGGAGAGAAGTGGATCTTTTCCCACCCCCCTCCTGCTGCCGTGGGCTGTGGGGAGCAGTAGGTGAGCCCCCCACCACCCCTGTGGGTGGAGCGCAGCTGCTGCTGGTGGCTCAGGGCTCAGGTTTCAGTGCAGGACACCCCCCTCCCCCCCCCCCACCGGATGCTGCGGGAATGGCTCTGCCTTCCTGCCGCCTCCTCCCTGGGCTTCTGTAGCCACAGGCCAGGGAAGCCAGGGAGGGTGGGGCCTGGTGAGCGCTGCCCCACCCAAGGCTGAGAGCACATCCTCGGGACCTGCGGGGTCCTTCCTGGCGGGTGCCCCGCCCCCAGCCCCGGTCCCCTCACGTCACCTGTAGGTAGGGAGGATTCTGGGTGAGGACGTGCAGCCCATGCATGCACAGGCCCTCCTGGCAAGTGGGGGGCTGGGCGGTGGAGCCCCTCTTTCCAGCCTGGGTTTCCCCGTGTCTTGCCTGCTGAGCCTGTCGACGTCCCTTGGCGGTGGGGCTTGTGGGCAGCTCAGGAAAAGGCCACCGCTCCTTCCTTTACAAAAATAAACTCACATGGCAGGTGCCAGCACGGAGGGGACGTTGCCTCGATGACCGTGCCATGACCTTCCTGTTCTAGGAAGGGGGCCCCCGGGGGGACTGTCCAGAGCCTGGAGGGTAGCCCGCTGATCCCCGGGGTGCACTGCGGGACAATGGGCTCTTTCTCCTGACTGCAGTGCCCCCAAGTCAGGCTCAGCTCTGGCGGGGCCATACCTGGGATGGGACTGCACTGGTGGCCTGGGTGCCCTCTGTGCCCCAGCCGCCTGCCTCTCCTGAAGGACTTCCCAGAGAGAGCGCTGGCCCATAGCGGAAGGCGGGGCTGGGCCTGGGGTCGTGGCCTCGGAGCCAAGAGGCCTCTCTGGGCTGTTTGCCAGGAAGCGGGTGAGTCCTCCTGGGTCAGGAACTGCTCTGAGTCTGAGCGTGGCCTCTTGCACTGCTGGCTCAGGGCCGGGGGTGGGCCTCTGCATCCCCCATCTGTGAGATGGGTCTTCGACAGGGTTTTATTGGCAGAGTGGTTGCTGCCCTTGAGCTGCAGGTGAGGTCACACGCTGTGCCCGGGGTCTCGCAGGGGGGCTGAGCCTGGAGCTCTCCCCTGGTGTCCCAGCAGCCCGCCTGGCCCCGGGTGCCGCCCAGCCTTGGCAGCTCCTGGAGCGCTTGGGCTGGCAGCGTCGCTCCTGGGGTCCCCGCGGGGCCTTCCTTTCTCAGCGCCTGCTCTCGGGGCCCTGCTCAGGGGTGAGTCCCAAAATAGCTCGGGGGGGGGGGAGTGGCTGGGCAGCTGCGGCCGGCCATCCGAGGCCAGCGGCCGGGAAGTGCCCGTGACGGTGCGGGCTGGCTGGCGGGCCGTAACCCCCGCCCGGCGCGGGGCCTGCCTCGGTTCAGAGGCCGAGGCCGCCGGCCCCCCGGGGGTGGCCCACGTGACTGCGCCCACGTCCGGGCCTCCCCGCAGTGGCCACGGCTCCTGGCGTCCACCCTCCCCCACCGGGCCTCGTGCCTCTCGGCCTAATGCAGGTGCAGCTACGGCTGGCAGGGGCGGTTCTGCGACGAGTGCGTCCCATACCCTGGCTGTGTCCACGGCAGCTGTGTGGATCCCTGGCAGTGCAATTGTGAGACCAACTGGGGCGGTCTGCTCTGCAACAAAGGTAGCTGGGCGAGCGGGGGCAGGCTGGGCGGGGCAGGCCGGGGGGCCGAGGCGGGGGCCGTCCTCTGAGTACCCTACCCTCGCCTCCAGACCTGAACTACTGCGGCAGCCACCACCCTTGCACCAACGGGGGCACGTGCATCAACGCCGAGCCCGACCAGTACCACTGCGCCTGTCCCGATGGCTACTCGGGGAAGAACTGTGAGCGGGGTGCGTCAGGGGCCAGCTACGGGCTTCGGGCGGGTGCCCGGGGGGCCTCGCGGGCCCCGTGTCTCTGGTCTCTCTGCAGTAGGCATCCTCCGACCCCCAGCTTGGGGCCTCGGGGAGGAACACTCGTGGAAGGGCGGGGGGCCTGGGCTGCCGGCCTCCCCCAACCCCCCGCCTTCGGTTCCCCGTGCAGCCGAGCACGCCTGTGCCTCCGACCCGTGCGCCAATGGGGGCTCTTGTCACGAGGTGCCCTCTGGCTTCGAATGCCACTGCCCATCAGGCTGGAGCGGGCCCACCTGTGCTCTCGGTGAGTGCCCCCGCTCAGATGGGTGGGGCTCCCGCCTGGCACCTGGGGGCATCTGAGAGTGGGGGTGGGCTGGCGCTCCAGGGCGAGGTGGGGTGGTTGAGTCCGCACATGCTGTCGTGGGCCTGGTGGTCAGGAGAGGAGTGACAGGAACACCGGGGCCCAGAGCCCCGCCACCTCCCCACGTGGCCCACACCCCCACACACTCCCTCCGTCCCTCTGCAGACATCGACGAGTGTGCCTCCAACCCCTGCGCGGCAGGGGGCACCTGCGTGGACCAGGTGGACGGCTTCGAGTGCATCTGCCCCGAGCAGTGGGTGGGGGCCACCTGCCAGCTGGGTAAGCGGCCCACGGGGCCCTCGCGTACATGGACTGTGCTCCGTGCATGTGGCTGTGGCTGCTGGTGCTGCTGGGGCTGCGGGGGCCAGGTGTGGGGCCGGTGGGGCTGAGCCCCTTCGCTCCCCCTTGTCTCCTTCACAGACGCCCATGAGTGTGAGGGGAAGCCGTGCCTTAATGCTTTTTCTTGCAAAAACCTGATTGGTGGCTATTACTGTGATTGCGTCCCGGGCTGGAAGGGCATCAGTGCCACATCAGTCAGTATGGGCGGGTGGGTGGTGCCAGGTGGGCGGGGCTGCGGAGATCCCGGACCCTGCTCGTGACCCCGCCCCTTGTCCCCAGACATCAAGGACTGTCGTGGGCAGTGTCAGCACGGTGGCATCTGCAAAGTAAGACGCGCACCCGTGGCGGAGGCCGAGGGGAGGGGGGCGGGCAGGAGCTGCCCCGGGGGGTGGCCTGTGGAGGCTCACCGACCCCTGCTTTGCTCACCCTGCCCCAGGACCTGGCGGCCGGCTACCAGTGTGTGTGCCCACGGGGCTTCGGCGGCCGGCACTGTGAGCTGCAGCTGAACTCGTGTGCCAGCAACCCCTGCCATGGTGGCCTCTGTGAGGACCTGGGGGACGGCTTCCGCTGCCGCTGCTCCAAGGGCACCTCGGGGCCGCTCTGCGAGGTGAGGCCTGGGGTGCAGCCCCGGGGGCTTCAGGGGCATGCCGTCATCCCAGGTCACCCAAGTGTGCGGGACAGGCCGCAGTTGGGCTGCATGCAGCTCTGGACGGAAACCCAGCCTCGGAGCCTTGGGTGGGGCCGGGACGGTGGCGGGGGGGCGGGGGGGCGGGGGGGGGGGGGGCGGGTCGTAGGGTCAGTACCTGTACTGACAAGTGTCTCCTGATGGGGCGGGCCCGGGTTCTCTACCTGTCTACCTGTCACTGTGACTGGAATGATCTTCATGTGACAGAGGAGCCCTGGGTGGGATGGGGTGCCCCAGGGCGTGCGGACCCGCACGGTCACGTGTGTCTGAGCAGGGGTGGCTGACATCCCTGGTGCCTCGTGACCCCGCCTTGCGCTGACCTGCCCTGGCCTTTGGGGCTACAGACGCGCCAGGGGCAGGGCTCCTGACTGGCGGGCCTCCTAGGGCCCCTGGTGCAAGTCCCGCCTGTACTGGTGGAGCCTGGTGATGACGCTTTTGGGAAAGACCCGCAGACTGGGCTTGGCGTGGCTGTGGTGGCTCTGGAGGGGGTCAGGAGCCGGCCTTCCTGCCAGCAGGAGGGGTGAAGCCGGATGCTGCCTGGCGAGGCAGAGGAAGCGGGCCCCCCTGGAGGCCAGGGCGGTAGGAGGGGCCTGTAGCCTGCAGGTGTTTCCGTCCAGCTGACTGGCCTGGACAGTGTCGGGTGGGCGGTCCTGCGGGCTCCGGCAGCGGACGCCTGGGTGTGCAGGCTGAGCAGGGCCTGGGCCTCCGGGATTCTTCGGAGGGATGCGAGGCCTGGCTGTCTCCCAGGTAAGGGCCCGGCCTCCACAGATGCTCCCCGCCCTCCCCACAGGTAGACATAGACTTCTGTCAGCCCAGCCCCTGCCAGAACGGAGCTCGCTGCTACAACCTGGAGGGCGACTATTACTGCGCATGCCCTGACGACGTGGGCGGCAAGAACTGTTCTGTGCCCAGGGAGTCGTGCCCGGGCGGGGCCTGCGGAGGTGGGGCGGGGCCTGCGGGGGTGGGGCGGGGCCTGCGGGGGTGGGGGCGGGGCGGGGCCTGTGGTTTGCGGGGTGGCGGGCACACTGACCTTCTCCCATCTGCTACAGTGATCGATGGGTGCGGGTTTGAGTCGGAGTCCAGAGTGGCGGGCAGGGCCCCTTCTGGTGTATGTGGTCCCCACGGACACTGCGTCAGCCTGCCTGGGGGCAACTTCTCCTGCGTGTGCGACAGCGGCTTCACGGGCGCCTACTGCCATGAGAGTGAGTGGCCGCAGGCCGCGTTGGGCGGGACGGGCCGGCAGGGAACCCCCCCCCCCCCCCCCCAGCTCACTGCCGCCTCCCGCAGACATCGACGATTGCCTGGGTCAGCCGTGCCGCAATGGGGGCACGTGCATCGATGAGGTGGACGCATTCCGCTGCTTCTGCCCCAGCGGCTGGGAGGGCGAGCTCTGTGACACTAGTGAGTAAGCCCCCCGCCCCCGCCCCCCTCCCAGGGGCTCGGCAGCTCACTCAGTGGTGCCCAAAGGGGCCTCTGTGTGGGGTGGGTGGGGGGCTCCACGAGTGCTTCCGACCCGCCCCCGCCCCTCCCTCTCTCCCGGGTCACCTCCTCACACCCCCACGCTCTCCCTGACCCTCCCTGAGCGCCGGCGACCCCCGCTGACCGGCGTCCTCGCCCCCAGATCCCAACGACTGCCTTCCCGATCCCTGCCACAGCCGCGGCCGCTGCTACGACCTGGTCAACGACTTCTATTGCGCCTGTGATGACGGCTGGAAGGGCAAGACCTGCCACTCGCGTGAGTGCCCGCCGGGCCCCTGCCGCGCTGGGGTCTGCCGGCCGCTCTGGGCACTCCCACTGAGCGGCCTGTGTGCCCACAGGCGAGTTCCAGTGCGATGCCTACACCTGTAGCAACGGTGGCACGTGCTATGACAGCGGGGACACCTTCCGCTGTGCCTGCCCCCCGGGCTGGAAGGGCAGCACCTGCAACATAGGTGAGGAGGCAGGGCTCCGGGGCGCGCTGGGCCTTGGCCCCGCCCCTGGGCCTGCTCCTGGCCCCGCCCCTGGCTCCGCTTCCAGCTCTGCCTGGCATGGCCCGGTCAGGGACGTGAGTGGACGCCTCGTGCCTGCCCAGATCAGATGAGAAGGTTCTCTTCTTTTTCTTCTTCGCAGCCGAGAACAGCAGCTGCCTGCCCAACCCCTGCGTGAACGGGGGCACGTGCGTGGGCAGCGGGGACTCCTTCTCCTGCATCTGCCGGGACGGCTGGGAGGGCCGCACCTGCACGCACAGTGAGCTCGTGGGTGGGGGCCGCGGGGAGTGGGTGGAGGCCTGTGGGGTGGGAGCCCACCTATGCCCCAAAGCCCTGGTGCCCCCCAGGACCTGCAGTGTCACTTTTGGCCCCCCACCCCCAGCTCGTTAGCCTTGCCCCCGATCCCCATGTGTCCTGGTGGGGGTCAGCCTGCCGCTCTCTGAGGCATTCTCCCGGATAGGCTCCTCTGTGACACCTCTTCCTGGACCCGCTGCCCTGGCCCCAGTGCCCTCAGCCTGCTGGCCTTGTCCAGTGGGCTGGCCCAGGGGGTGCTGGGGGGTGGATGCAGTGCTGACCTTCCTCTCTTTCCTCAAACACAGATACCAACGACTGCAATCCCCTGCCTTGGTGAGTGGCGGCCCTGGAGGCTGGCTGGCCCAGGGGCGCTCGGCCTGCCGGGGGGGCCCCCCCTGACGCCCGCCCTCTCCCCTGCAGCTACAACGGTGGTGTCTGCGTTGACGGGGTCAACTGGTTCCGCTGCGAGTGTGCCCCTGGCTTCGCGGGTCCCGACTGCCGCATCAGTGAGGGCCCTGGGGCGCCTGGGCGGGTGGGGGCTGTGGGGCCCCAGCCCTGGGAGCTCCTCCCAGCCTGGCCCGGGTGTCGGGAGTCCGGGGCCACAGTATCCGTGAACCGGAAGGACGGCACGACCGGTCACTTTCTGCCCTTGTTCCGGGCCTCAGTCGCATGTGTCTTGCTGACGGGCCCCCCCTTTGCTCACTCCCATGCCAGCAGCTGGGGGCTGCTCTGTAAGGAGCTGGTTCCCCAGAGGCTTCTGTCCGCCTCAGTCCAGAGGCGAATGGAGGACGACGGTGCTCGTCAGAGCCGGGCTGATGTGATGGTGCTGGGGCCAGGCCCAGTACAAAGGCCCCACAGGGCGAACCAAGGCCCGAGCTGGCTGGGGGGGGGGGGGGGGGTGGGTGGGGGGAGGCTCCTCTCCTGGCCCGGGGGTCCTCCTGGGCCCTGCGTGTGGTCACTGGCCCCCTCACTGCCTCCTGAGCCTGGTCACTTTTCCCTGCAGATATCGACGAGTGCCAGTCCTCGCCTTGTGCCTACGGGGCCACGTGCGTGGATGAGATCAACGGCTATCGATGCAGCTGCCCGCCAGGCCGGGCCGGCCCACGGTGCCAGGAGGGTAGGTGGGGGGCACCTTGCCCAATGGGGTCATGCCAGGTCGGGACGTGGATGGACTTGGCCTTCCAGGGCCAGCCTGCTGACGACTCCAGTTTTTCTCTCCTCAGTGATTGTCTTTGGGAGGTCCTGCTGGTCACAGGGTGTACCCTTCCCACACGGGGGCTCCTGGGTGGAAGACTGTAACAGCTGCCGCTGCGTGGACGGTCGCCGGGACTGCAGCAAGGTATGGGGGTGCCCCCAGAGCTTCCCCGGCCGGCCTGCTGTCCCAGTACCCCTGGCCCAGGGGACACTGTCACCTTTCTGTAACGCTGACGTTCTGCCCGTGAGACTAGGGTGCTGGTGCTGGGGCTGGAGAGCCGTACTCCCCACCTCTGCTGGGCCTCCTGGGAGGAAGGTCTTCCCTCTTGATGTGCAACTGGGGAAACTGAGACTCTTTTTAGGCTCCAGAAGCCCCCAGCATGGGCCTTGCCTAGCCTCGTTCTTCTTTGGGCCCCCCTGTTCCGGTGGGGGTCCTTTCTGGTTCTGCGTTCATCCTGGGAGGCCGTGGTGGGACAGGGCACAGCCCCGGGCCTTGCTGGTCCCAACCGCGTCTTTCTTTCCTGCACGGTGCCCGTGTCTGTTTGCGGGTCCTCATCTGCGTGCCCCTGTGTCTGTCCTTCTGTGTGCCTGCCTGACCCAGGTGTGGTGCGGGCGGAAGCCTTGCCTGCTGGCCGGCCGGCCCGACACCCTCAGCGCCCAGTGCCCGCCAGGGCAGCGGTGCCAGGAGAAGGCCCCCGGCCAGTGCCTGCAGCCGCCCTGCGCGGCGTGGGGCGAGTGTGGCGCCGACGAGCCCCTGCTGCCCAGCACCCTGTGCTTGCCGCGCTCCAGCCACTTGGACAACAACTGTGCACGCCTCACTTTGCACTTCAATCGCGACCAAGTGCCCCAGGTGAGCGGTCCGGTCCCGGAAGGCGGGCGCCCCGGGCATCTGCACAGCCCCGACATCGTCCTTTCTCAGAGCGGCCGCTCAGAGGGCCTGAGCGACCGCTCGCTCAGGGATCCTGGCCCCATGGGGTCGGACGACGGGGGGGGGTTGAGCCAGGAGACTGGGAAGGGGGCTCAGGACGGGTGAGGCCCCCTCCCCGCCCTGGGCTGTATCTGGAGCTGCTGCTGGCAGGCGGGTGAGTGAGGACTGGGCGCCTCCAGGCCCCCCCCCCCCCACCCCCGCCCCGACTGCCGGTGGTGGGTGCAGGAGGGGACTGGGAAGCCAGCTCCCTCCGGGACCCTCCGCATCCCCGCCCTCCTCCTTGTGGGGCTGTGAGCTGTGGCCTGCCTGCCACGTGCCCATGGGGCAGCCTCGGTCCCCAGCCCCCGGGATCCCCCTCATGTGCCGCTTGTCTCTCTGCCCAGGGCACCACCGTGGGCGCCATCTGCTCCGGGATCCGCGCCCTGCCCGCCACAAGGGCGGTGGCCCGTGACCGCCTGCTGGTGCTGCTCTGTGACCGGCCGTCTTCTGGGGCCAGCGCAGTCGAGGTGGCTGTGGTGAGCACCGGGCAGATGGGGTGGCCGCCCCTGCCCGCTTTCCCCTTCCCAGGGTCCCGCCCTGTCTGTTGTCTTGAGGTGCTGGGTCCGAGGGCCCGGGCCAGGCTTGCCCTCAGGTGCAGGGGACGGGGGCTGACACGCACACTCAGGAGTCCGTCCCGGCGCAGCTGTGTGTTGTGGGAGCCGGGCCCCTCATGCGCCCTCGCGGGGGCTGACGGGTAGCGTGCACAGCCAGGCTGGCAGCGGGAGGGGCCTGAAGGGGCAGGAAGAGCCAAGAAGCAGCTCCAGGTTGGGGGTCAGTGGGGTCAGCTTCTCAGGGAACGGGAGCAAGGGTGTGGGGTGGGGGCCGCCGTTCCATCTGTGGAACTGGAGGAAGGGTCTGCGGGCGAGGGGTGCTGCCCCCTTGGGGCCTCGAGGGAGGGCTAGGTGGAGGTCCTAGGAGGCCGGGCTCAGCTGCAGAAGCAGGTCCCGGGAGCCTGCCAGGCACCGGCTGTCAGCCCCAGGGATTTTGGAGGCAGCGCGGGTGGATGGGCGGCTGGGATGTCGGACTTGGCTCACGGACTTCTCAGGTCTGGCGTCTGAGGCCGCGGAGGCCCGGGCCCTGGGCAGGGGTCTCTGGAGCTGTGGGCGGCTCTGAGTGACAGCAGATGAGGCCCGGAGGCGGTCCTGAGAGGGAAGGCCAGCGGCCAGCGTCCGGGGTGGGCAGCGGTAGGGTAGGGCAGCGGGGTTTCTCCCCGGCGAGAGTGAGGGAGCAAGGAGGTCCCTGCGGCTGTGGGCCAAGAGCCCTCCCCTGGAGCCCCGACTCCCAGCCGTGGGGCCGAGTCCAAGAGGCGGGTTGGGTGCCCAGCCGGGCAGGGTCTTAGGTGGTGATGCTCAGGCTTCGCTCGGTCCCCTGCTCTGCCTGTGTCGTGTCCCCCAGGGTCTGTGCAGAAAGGGTGCCCCCTGGCTCAGGCCACCCTGGGATGTGCAGTCCGGACCCCAGGCAGGTGTCCTCGGGGCCTTGCTCTGGGCCCGGGGTGGGGATCAGGTGTAGGCTGGTAGCCGGGAGGCTCGTGAGGCTGAAGTGGAGGGGGAGACACGGAGAGAAGGCGCAGTAGTTTCCCGGGGTGCTGGCTACTCGGCGCCCTCGGGGTGGTGCAGCGGGCAGTGACGTGTTTGCGGAGCCCTTGAGACCTGGGGCAGAGCCAAGTGGGGCCGGACGCCTTCCTGGGAGGGATGGCCATCCTTGTTCCAGGTGCGAGGGGGTCGGGGCGCAGCCCATCTTCCCCTGAGCCCGGCAGCTGCGGTCGCCGCGACCGCGCGATTCTCCTCCAGTGAGTCTCCCCACAGGAAGCCCTGGGGGCTCCCGGTCCCCGGGCCCGCGGCCACTGCATGCACCCTGGGGACCGTCCGGGAGCCTCGGCGCTCCCTGGCTCTGCACAGCCCAGGCGCGCGGCCCTGGCCCGTGCGGTGAGTGGGGTCTGTCGCGCTGTGTTTTGCCGCAGTCCTTCAGCCCCGCGAGGGACCTGCCCGACAGCGGCCTGATCCAGAGCACGGCGCACGCCATCGTAGCCGCCATCACCCAGCGGGGCAACAGCTCGCTGCTGTTGGCGATCACCGAGGTCAAAGTGGAGACGGTGGTCGTGGGCGGCTCTTCCGTGGGTGAGCAGGGGGCCGGGGGGGGAGGGGGTGGCTCAGGGGTGGGGCCGGGCGGAGGGGGGCGGGGTGGGGCGGAGCCCGGGGCGGCTCGGGGGCGGGGCCGGGCAGGGGGTGAGGGGCCGCAAGTTCCCGCGGCCCTCCCCTGCCCTCCCCTGCCCTCCCCTGCCCTCCCCTCCCCTCCCCTCCCCTCCCGGTGGTCCCTCCGCTGCACCTGCCACCCACCCTCCCAGCCCTGCCCCCGGGTCCCTCCCCACAAGGCCGGAGCTGGAGGAGGAGGAGGGCCCCCCCCCCCCCCCCCCGCAGCCGGCCGGCCCTCTCACGGCCGCGCCCCTCCCAGGTCTGCTGGTGCCGGTGCTGTGCGGCGTGTTCAGCGTGCTGTGTCTGGCGTGTGTGGTCGTTTGCGTGTGGTGGACCCGGAAGCGCAGGAAAGAGCGGGAGAGGAGCCGGCTGCCGCGGGAGGAGAGCGCCAACAACCAGTGGGCCCCTCTCAACCCCATCCGCAACCCCATCGAGCGGCCAGGCCTCGGCGGCCACAAAGACGCGCTGTACCCGTGCAAGAACTTCACGCCGCCGCCGCGCCGGGTGGGCGAGCTGCTGCCCGGGCCCGCGGGCTGCAGGGCAGGCGGGGGGGAGGACGACGACGACGAGGAGCCCGGCCGTGCCGAGGGTGACTGCCTGGAGGCCGAGAAGTTCCTCTCCCACAAATTCACCAAAGACCCCAGCTGCTCGCCCGGGAGGCCGGCCCGCTGGGCCTCGGGCCCCAAAGTGGACAACCGCGCGGTCAGGAGCGCCAGTGACTCGCGCCCCGCCGGCCCGGAGTAGGGCGGAGGCCAGCCCTTGGGGCGCGACCGGGACCCTTCACCGGGCGCCACACCACCCGCCAGATGGAAGGAGGCCCAGGCCGTGTGCATAGTTTCTTTATTTTGTGTAAAAAAACACCAAAAACCAAAAACAAATGTTTATTTTCTACGTTTCTTTCACCTTGTATAAATTATTCGATGACCGTCAGGCGGAGAACAATGGAGTATTCTCGGATAGTTGCTATTTTTGTAACGTTTCTGTGTGTCGCACTCGCTGTGTGGCAGGAGAGAGCAAAGGGTGTCTGTGTCCTCACCAAATTGTCTGTTCGTTAGCAGAGGTGGTGCACTGTTTACAGAATCTTCCTTATTATTCCTCATTTGGCGTTCTCGGTGGCTCCAGGCCAAAGAGCCAGTGGGACCTGTGGCTGTTGATGTGGCCCATGGCGTTGGTGGGACAACCCACGGCCGTTGGCGTGCCTCATGGCATTGGTGGGACCCGCGGTGACACAACGGCCCGTGGCCGTCGGTGGGACCACCCGTGGCTCTTGGCGTGGCTCGTAGTTGTCGATATGGCCTGAGGCTGTCCGTGGGACCCGTGGCTGTCGGTGGGACCCCCCGTGGCTGACAGCGCAGCCCGTGGTTGTCGGTGTGGCCTGAGGCTGTCGGTGGGACCCGTGATGTGCGGCGTGGCCCGTGGCTGTCGGTGGCGCCTGTGGCGGTCAGTGGGGCTTGAGGTCAGCAGAGGCCTGCGTTCGGCAGGGCCGGGGCCCCGGGGGCAGACCCCGGTTGGCTCCCTGGCCGGCCCCTCCTGCCCGCCGACCTCGCCTACTCCTGCCTGGAGCGCTCGCTGTAGAGATCTCTCAACTGTGTTTTCGGAAGTGCCCTTCCCGACTGCTCTGTTGTCCCTGGGACGGGGGCAGCGTCGAAGCTCACGACAAGTGCCTTCACACAGACTCTCCCCTCGCAACGGTCCGCGTCTGCCGTGGACTCCAGGCTGCTGCCCACCTGCCGGCCCCGGCCCCCCTCCTCGTGAAAGTGCATTTTTGTAAATATGTACATATTAAATGAATCACTCTGTATATTTGATTTAATAACTTAAACGTTTTGGCCTCCCTTGTTCTTTTCGGTGCTGTTCTTTGTTACCGGGAGTCGGGTGGGGTGGGGCCTCCGCAGGGGAGAGCCTGGCGCGGGGAGGCTGGGGTGCAGGCCCATACGGCCACGGTGGCTGCTGGTGGGATGATGGCCTGGGGGCCGCGGGGTCCCCACGGGCGCCTGGGGCCGGGAGCACGTTGGTATCCCGTGTGGCCCACGTGGGCCCGGCGGAAACTTTCCGGGAAGTGGGGAGACGGGGTGCTTTGCTGAAAAAGCGTTATAAAGTTTCAAGTTGCTTCTTCATTAAAAGCTGTCAAGGTTTTAAGAAATTACGAATCAGAACTCGAGAGAATGAACACCCATGGCCGAAAGTCACTCTTGCCTCTTGCTGGGGGGACAGGCGGGAGCTCAGCTTAGTGGCCTTGGGGCTGGCTTGCCGTTCGCTCTCCCCTGAGGGGCGGGCGGTCACTAAGTCGAGGAGCAAAGGCGAGAACAGAATTTAGGAGGAAAAGAAGAGAAAGCATGCGGTCTGGGGGAGCCGGCCGGGAGCGGCCACAGTCACTGCTTGCTGGCGACGTGGTTCGGGACGCACGTTCTCCAGCCGTTTCTATTGTCACGGGCCCTCCAGGCGCCATGTAAGAGACTGTCTCCTGGAGGCCCTCCTGCGTCGTCCCCGTCAGCTCCTTCCCCGTGAGAGGCCAGGTCTGCAGGACACCCTGCTCATGGTCGCCTGCACCCTGGAGGCGTCTGTCCTCCAGATGGCTGTGGGGCAAAAGTCACGCTCCATCCCGCTCTTCGCCAAGGGGTCGGCCCAGGCAGATCGGGCGGGAGGTCTGCTCCTGAGAAGTCACGGTTTAGGCCGGACTTGTGCAGACACGCAGCTCAGGCCCCCAGGTGCCCAGTGGAAACAAATGCGAACGGTCTTTGTCCTAGATCTCTAAGTGCCTCGTGTGTCAGTCTTCAGGGTCGGTCAGCAGACCACACGGCCCACACCCCAGCACATGGGGTGGGAGGGGGCCTGGCCCTGCAAGCAAGAGCCGTCAGAAACAGCCTGCGGGCGTCAGGTGCGTCCCAGCGCTCACATGGGCTACAAACCGCACCTGCCCCCTGGGCTCAGAGAATACCGGGCAGCGATGTGGATGGACAGGCGGGACCTCGAAAACATCTACACTTGGGAGGAGCTAGGAAGCAACAAAGTGCGGCCCGGGCCCTGCCAGCCAGGCCGCGAACGGACTGCCCTCTGCTACCCTGTGGCCTCAGCGGTCTCCACGCACGTGGGGCCTCCTGGTGGGAGCTGGGACGCACCTCCGCATCTACGGCCGGCGCAGCCACGGCCGCCGTGAGCCGCGCATCCACAGCCCTGATGCGCCCGCTACACCGTGGGTCCGCCCCCAAGCCCCCGGCCCGTGGTGCCGTGTCAGTCTCGCCTCCGCACGAGCCACGCGGCGCAAGGAGACAGCGCGGCAGCCGGCCGCGTCCCTGCCGTGCCCTCTGGGGGGCCTGACAGGTCGGTCCAGGACTGTGAGCGGCCGGGCCGGAACGTGTCACCCTCCTGCACTCAGCTCCTATCCCCTGATGCCAGCCTGGCCCCCACCCGCCCCCCCTCACACCCCCCACACGGTGCCCGCAGCCAGCGGCTGCGGGACGCCTCCCAAGTCGGCCTCGGAAGAGCTGGCGGCAGGGAGCACACACCAGCGCAAGAGGCTCAGACTCTCCCCCGGTAGGTACTCGGACTTCCGGCGGCCCCCCCTCCCCGTCCGCTTTCCCCCCTTCTCGTCCCCTATCCCCCCGTCCCCGTCCCCCGTCCCCCCTCGTCCCCTGTCCCCTCACAGGAAGGCAAGGCCCACGTTCCTCAGAGGCAGATTTGCCAGCCCTGCTCTCCTGCCCCGGCACGGGGGCGGGTACCTAGCCTACAGCTCTGCCCGTGTGCGGCACCGGACGTCCACTTCTCGCACACACGTGCACCCCAGCCCGGCCACGCTTCGGTCCCACAGTGGGGCCCAGAGCGTCTTGCACTCCTCTTGGTGTGCGGGACTGGGGTGAGTGCCTGGTTCCCGTCACCTCTTTGTCTTTGGCTGCCTTTGGCAGCCGCCGGCCCGTGGGCGTCCCACCCCCGGTCCCTGGGCTGTGCTGCTCTAGACCAGGGCGTTCCCGTTCCTGCGCCCGCACTCGGCCGGGAGGGCCAAGGCTCCGTGCTGGAGGTCCAAGTTTTGGGCCAGATTTCTGGGCATGTAGGTAAATACTCTCTCAACATTAAAAAAAAAAAAAAAGGAAAAAGACAAAGTAAACCGCCCAGGAGATTTGAAACAGAACCAAGCACAACTTCTACAGCTTCCAAGTGCCATCCGGATCTAAGAACGCGGCGGCTGCCCTGAGAGCCTGCGATGGAAAGAACGAGTGAGCTAGAAGACAGGTCGGGAGAAGCCGCCCCAGGATGCAGTCCGAAGCCGCGAAGACACCCGAGGCGGGGAGAACCTCAGTGGAAGGCACCGGCAAGAGGCCCAGCGGGCTGTCCCGAGGCCACTCGGGTCCTTGCCTTGCTTCCCCATCCGGGCGCGGCCTGGGTGGCCCGGTGCCTGGTGGGGGCAGGGGGCAGGGCTGTCCACGCGCCTTTCCGGGCCCGGCTTGCAAGGACACCCTGCGGGCTCCCACGGCTCATGCCTGCACGGCGCCTGGACCGCGGCTCGTCGCCTGCGGTGCCCCTACTCTGTGCTCTCGTGTGGCCGTGAAGAGCGGCCAGGAACGTAGCCCGGCGCACTGTGGCTGGCCCACCGCCCGCTTCTCTGCTCCCGGGGCCACCTCCATACCCCAGATGCCCCTCATCGGTCTGCCCTGGTCTGTGCTTAGCCACACCATGCTGAGGCCACGACCCTATAGCAAGGTCAGGCCACTCTGTCCTGTCCCGGCTGGAACCTTGTTCTCTCCTGGGGGCGGTGGGGAGGGGGGGGGCAGGTAATTAGCCCCCAGAGGGCAGCTGCTTTGTCAGCAAGTTCACGGAGAGGAACACAGGCTCACAGATGCCCCAGCGGCAGACACAGCTACCCCGAGGTTGGTGCCCGACCCCGCTCAGGGGGGCTCCACTGGCAAGAAGCAGTGGCCGTGGACACTGCCAGCAACCCCCCCGCCGAAGCCTGCGCGACTGCCCGGATCCTGCTGTGGCCCAGATGGGAGACAAAGTCCGGGACCAGTTTGGGGCCCTCCTGGCCACTGGGTCCCCTGCGCAGCCACCTTCCCGTGAGCTGTGCTCTGCACGACCGTGCGAGCTTCCTCCTGGTGGCGGGTCTCTCCTGCTGCCCCCACCCCTCCCTCCTGGTTGGTGGGTCTGGGGGACCGGACAGGAGACGCTGGGGGCCCGACGGGAAAGGGTGAGGCTCTGGCCCGAGCGCTGGGCTGGGGAAGTTCTCCACCATCTGTGGGGTGCCTGTCACAGAGAGAGGCCTGGGCCTTCCCACACCTGGTGGACAGTGGGCTTTGGGGTCAGGAAGCCCTGAGCCGGCAGCCCAGCCAGGACCTTTGGACTTGCTCCTAGCCCAGGTCCGGGGAGGCTGCACGGGCCCAGCAGGGTCTGCGTCCCCCCTCATCTGTGTGTAGCATCCAAACGCTGTGCGGTTCAGAGAAGATGGTGACGGGATTTAGTGGCCATCTGGAGGGGACTGGGCTTCGGATGTGCACTAGGGGCTGGGAGAGGTGTGGAGGCGGGGGCAGCCCCAGGCAGCCCTCTCTTTGAGGGCGGGGGACCCAGAGAGCCCCGCCGTGCCCACTAGGTGAAGGGCGACCGTCCACACTGGCCGTGACGCGCGTTCCACAGCACGGACAGAGCTGGCGTCCACGCACAGCTCTCCTGGAGATGCTCGCTTCCTCTGGGCTGGGGTCAGACGGCCCTCTCCCCCTTCCCACCGCCACCCGGTCAGAGCAGGGAGCAGTGCCCGGACCGAGCAGCACGTCCCAACCCCCCGGCCGACCCGGTGCCCTGGCGGACGGCCTACCGCGGGCGATGAGCAGCCGGGAGGCCAGGACCAGGGCCTCCCGCACCCGCCGCCCCGGGGCCGCCTGCTGCGTCTTTGGCGTGTGGCCCCGGGGACCGCACCGGCTGGCTCTGCCTGGCAACAGCTCTGGCAGCCGAGTCTCCGAAGAAACCGGCCCTGGGGAGTGGTGGGGCTGATTCCACAAGTGTCCCTCCTGCGCCTGGGGCCGTTAACCCCCGCGGGCCAGGCCACAGGTAGGTGGCGGTGGCCTCAAGGTGGCCTGACTCCAGCTGTGCCAAGACCCAAGCTGGCTTGCCCCTTCCCCATCCACAGAGGACATTCGGATGGGTCTGAGGCCGGCGACGAGGCCGGTGTGGGGTTCTGGCGTCCGGGCCGGGCCAGAAAACAGGTTCTAAACAGGGGCGGGGTGTGTCCCCTCAGGTGGGACAGGCCTGGCTCGCGTCCTCGGGCTCCCTGCACCTTCCACATCCCCTCCAGGGCCGGGGCCCGTGCTGTGCCCTCCCACTGGCGCTACGTGGGGGCCGCTGTGCCTCCCACACCCACAGGCCTTTGGACACCAGCGCCCCAGAGCCCAGGAGAGCTGACGACAGCCCCGGGCTTGGCGGCCAGCGGGCGGTCAGGACCCCCAGCGCCTCTCCACGAGACGGCTTCAGGAGAACACAGCCACACGGCTGATTCTCAAGGAGAGAGCATCGGAGGAGGTCCACGGGGGCACCAGACGATTTTCTGCAGTGAAAACGCGATCTCCCGGCCACTCGACAGTGGACAGGACGAACACCAACAGGAACAGCAATGGAGCCCCAATTTAGTCCTGGAGGATCACAAGGGAAGAGGGAAAATCCTTGGGGTGGAGACAGAGCACAGGGTAGGTAACAGGAGCTCCAGAAGGCGAGCGGGGAGTAGGTGGAGAGGGGCAGTCAGAGGCGGGGAGCACAGCTCTCCGAGCTAAATACAGACCCCGCCTGCCGAGGGAAGAAGGGCCCACGGCCCGCACTGCCCACGGACAGGCTCGCTCCCCAGCAGCCCTGCGGAAGCTCTCCGGCTCTGGGGGAAGGGGAAGCTTTTCCAGGATCCAGGGTGCCACGCCGAAGTGATAAACGGACAAGGGCGGGGGGCCGGGGGCCGGGGGACAGGGGACAGTGTGCTGGGCGTTCCCGATGCTCTCTGGCATCTCCTTCCGAGGCGCGGCCCCAGGAGGTGACACGGGCGTGGCGGGGTCAGTGTCACCCTGGGCAGAAGCCCCGCCGAGGCTGCCGTGGGGGCGCGTGGTGAGAGGGACCCACCACCCGCTGAGGCCCGGGGCGCCCGGCCACCCCACGGCTGTCTCCGTGTGCGTCCGGATGATTGCACCTGACACGCGGGGACCTCAGACTTGTCACTAGAGCCAGTATTGGTTCCTGCTGCTGTGTGACAAGTGACCCCACATTCAGGGCCTTGAACCATGAACACCTATCATCTCGGGCCACTTCTCAGGGCTGGGGGTCCGGGAGAGGCTGGCCGGGCGGATGTGGCTCGGGGTCTCCCGTGACGTTGCGGTCACTCTGACTCGGGCGGCTCGGGCCGGTCCAGCTGCCGGCGCGTCTCCCACAGCCACGGAGCCCAGAACGGGGACAGAGGCTGCAGGGCTCTGATGGCCGACCCCACGGCGGGCACCCACACTCAGGGGGGATGGGGGAGGAGGGGGACGTGGGAACATATTTTATTTTGTTTCATTTTGTCTTTAAAAAATGTTTAACGTTTATTTTTTTTTTCAACGTTTTTAATTTATTTTTGGGACAGAGAGAGACAGAGCATGAATGGGGGAGGGGCAGAGAGAGAGGGAGACACAGAATCGGAAACAGGCTCCAGGCTCCGAGCCATCAGCCCAGAGCCTGACGCGGGGCTCGAACTCACGGACCGCAAGATCGTGACCTGGCTGAAGTCGGACGCTTAACCGACTGCGCCACCCAGGCGCCCCTAATGTTTATTTTTGAGAGAGAGAAGGACAGAGTGTGAGTGGGGGAGGGGCAAAGAGAGAGAGAGAGGGAGACACAGAATCCGAAGCAGGCTCCAGGCCCCGAGCTGTCAGCACAGAGCCTGATGCGGGGCTTGAACTCACGGACCGTGAGATCATGACCTGAGCTAAAGTCGGACGCCTAACCGACCGAACCTCCCAGGCTCCCTCCATCTTAACTATTTCTAAGGATATGGGTCAATAGTATCAAGTATATTCACGTTGCTGTGACACAGAACTGTTTCCTCTTCAAATCTGAAACTCTGTCCCCATTAAATTCTCCCCATCCCACCCCCAGCCCTCCGTCTACATTTTGTTTCTATGAATGTGACTCCCACAGGTACCTCCGACGAGTGGAATCACACAGCATTTATCTTTCCGCGACTGGTTTATTTCATCTGGGATGATGTCCTCAAGGTCCGTCCACGGCAGCAGGCGCCAGACCTCCCTTGCTTTTTACGGCTCAGTACTATTCCGTCATTTTGTCTATCCCCCGATCTATGCATCGACACTTGGGTTGCTCCCAGCTCTTGGCTGTCGTGGACGATGGTGCGGTGGACGCGGGGGTACGGACATCTCTTCGAGATACACGGATATTCCTTTGGGTAAATGCCCAGAGTGGGATTGCTGGAAATGTGGTAATTCTACTTTTGAGTTTTTTGAGGAAACTCCGTACCGTTTTTCATGACGACCGCGCCATTTTACGTTCCTGCCAAAGGTGCACAAGGGTTCCGACTTATCCACATCCTCGCCAACACTGATTAAGTTTTTGTTTTTTCAGCAGTAGCCATCGTATTGAGTGTGAGTGGTTTTGATCTGCATTTCTCTAATGGCTAGTAATGCTGAGATGATCTGTGCTCTTTTAAAAGAAGTCACGACTGTGTCACCCATGCACACGCGTCCACATTATCACGTGCATGCAACGCGGACTCGTGGGCTCCGAGAGAACACAGAGAGAGGGCACGCAAGTGTCCGTGTGGGCGACGTGACAAAGGTGGGGCTGGGGTCAGGGAAGGAGTGAGAAGGACCGACAGAGAAGGGGGAGAAAGACCAGCTGAAACACGTTTAACCCTTGGACACTCATGCCTTCGTGGTGGAGAAAAAGTGCACACGACAAGGACAAAGCAGCAATAAAACATTGCCTGCGGCTGTGAGTGCACAAAACTTGGGGCCAAAGAACAGTCAGAAGAAAATATGAGGCTTGAGGGGGGTTGAAGAGGGAAAACTAACAATTTAAGAACAACAGGTGTTCCTTGAAAGAGTATGAAGATGACCTAAGCGGTAGACGCTCCGTGTTCTTGGATCGGAAGACTTAACGTTCTGAAAATGTCCACGCTCCCCGAGTGGATCTGCAGATTCAACACAATCTCTCCCGAAATCCCAGATGGAATCTTCCCCTCAGAAATTGACACGTGGATGCTAAAATTCACATCGAGTTGCACAGGACCCCAAATTGTCCACACAACCCTGACGAAAAAGAACAAAGTAGGAGGACTCCTACTTCCGCATCTCAGAACTGATCACCCCGTGACCATAATCAAGACCGTCTGGTTTTGGCACAAGGACAGACGGGCAGGTCAGTGCAGTAGAGCCAAGAGTTCATGGTCAACTGATTTCCGAGACAGGTGCTGGGACAACACAGGGGGGAGGGTAGTCTTTCCACGCATTTCCGACTGGACGTCCACGTGCAAGAGGGAGGCTGGACCCCTACCTCACGCCGTGTACAAGAATGAGCCCCCGGTGGACCAGACACGTACACGCAAGAGCCGCGTGACAAGGAGGCAGCCGACGTTGCCTCAAGTCCCGGTGCCGCCGGGGCAGCCCCGGCGGCTTCAGACACGACAGCAGAGCACAAGCCGTAGAGGAGAGGACGGATAAATAGGGCTTCATCAAAATGAAACACTTTTGGGTTTCAAAGGACCCCCTCAACACGGTGAAAAGACAAACCAGAGAATGGGATAAAACAGTTGCAAACCGTATGTTTGCTGAGGGGCTTAGACTAGAATATATAAAGAACTCTTGCGACTCAATAATGAAAAGACAAAGCACGACTGAAAAACGGGCACCTGAGCAGACGTTTCCCCACTGAAGATGCACAGCTGGCGGCAAGCACGTGACAGGCTCCTCGTCACATCCCTCACCCTCAGGAAATGCAAATCTCAACCACGACGGGACCGGGCTCACACGCGTCAGGACGCCTGGGACAGACAGACAGACAGTAAGTGTCGATGAGGAAGTAGACAGGTGGAACTCTAGTTCGTCGCTGGAAGGAGCGTGAAATGGAAAAGCCACTTGGGAAAACGGTCCGGCGCCTCTAAGGCTGAACACGGAGATACCATGTGACCTGGCGGTTCCAACCCTGGGCGTCTACGCAGGAGAGATAAAAACATAAGTGCAAACCAAAAGCTTGTCGATAAATGCTTACGGCAGCACTGTGCGTAATCGCCCGACCCTGAAACCATCCAAACATCCGTCAGCTGATGATGTGGTCTCGGGACACGGGGGAGCCCCAGAGAGGCGCCCGGTGAAGGAAAGTCCAGACAGAAAGCAGCGTGTCCTACGGTTCTCTTCACACGACGCGTCCACACGAGGCAGGTCCCCAGAGACAGGACGCAGAGCGGTGGCCTCCGGGGGCCGGGGGAGGGGGAAATGGGGTGTGACCGCGGACGGAGGCGGGATGTCTTTTCGGGGTGAAGAAGGTGACTGACGCTGGTCGTGGAGATGGCCGCTCAGCTCTATGTGTACCAAAAATCCACCCGTGGTGCAGTTTATTTATTTATTCGCTGTCTTTTTAAATTTTGTTTACATTTTACTTTATTTATTTTGAGAGAGAGGGAGAGAGTCGCAAGCCGGCTCCAAACACAACTCGCGAACCGTGAGACCGTGAGCTGAGCCGAAATCAGGAGTCGGAGGCTTAACCGACGGAGCCCCCAGGTGCCCTCACACCGCCCCCTCCCAACCAAGTGTTTCGGTGTGTTTTTCACACGGGAGCCCCTGGGCGCTCTCGTACCGGACGCGCTCGCGGAAGGAAGTGGAAGACATTGGGATTCCTTGTGGAGACATCTGGAAGGCTGCCTCTCTCCTGTGCTGAGCGGACTCTTCTGCCTGGATGGCCAGAGGATAGTTGGGATGGTGTCTCGGGGGGGGGGGGACGCGGGCCCCCGGCCCCTATTGCGGTCCCCTGTGGCACAGGGACTAGAGGCCGCCGTGCAGGCAGGCCCTGGCTGGGCTCTCTCAGTGGCCGCTGCGGTCCCCCCTGGTCGTGTGCACATCTTCCGTATGAAATCCTTCCTGTCTGAAACGCACGGAGCACAGCAGAGGGCTCACAGTGGACGCACCAGGAGTCCTTCCGAGAGAGGACCCCCAGCGCCGGCTCAGCGGTGGGGGCTGAGGATGCACGCACCCTCCGAGGGGTGCGGGGACGGGAGGAGGCAGTGCGGGTCCCGATGGCTTGAGCGAAAGTGGTGTTGGCCGCTTTGCTGATTATCGGGGTTGGGGCGGGGACCGGGGGGGGGGGGGGGTGCGCAGGCTGGAGCGCGCGGTGGGAAGTGGTTGCTGGCGCCTAGGGATGGAGCACGCGGGGTTTGCTCAGATGCAGGGCTGGGGTGGGGGTGGGGGGGCGGCCGAAAGCCACCAAACACCGAAGATGGAGCGAGCGCGACTCCTGTGAACCGGGTTGGTTCTCCCGCCCGCCTGGGGCCTGGGTGCCGCCCTAGGAACGACCTCGTGCCAGGGGCAACTGGGATGTGACAGGCCTGCCCGCAGCACGGTTACCAGACCCGTCACCTGCGGCTGCCGGCGAGAAAGCGCCGCGAGCAGAGGTCACGGCGGTGTGCGGCCAGCGACGGCGTGTAACCGAGCGCCGCCCACGGTGGCCCCAACCGTCGAGTGTGTGTTACTGCTCGCGAAGGCAGCGGGCACCTGAAGGTCCCCCGAGGGGGGCTGGCTGGGATGGTCCCACACACATCTGGGAGGGGCGTCCCGTCGGCTGAGGCGTTGGGCCCACTGGGCCCCTGTCCGGCCAGCTAGCAGGCGACCTCGGGCGAGTGGGCGGAACAGAGCAGAAATTCTTTCTGGTTCTTCCTGTTTAACAGCTTTGTTGAGGTATGTTTTCTATGCTGTAAAATCCACTTGCTTGAAGTGTGCGGTTCAATCATCTTTCATAGATTTAGAGGTTTGCAGGGGTCACCCCAGTCTCATTTTAGAACGCCTCCATCTCCCCAGAAAGAGCAGGGCGGCCGGGGCGGGGCCCGGCCGAGTCCCGGAGGCCATGACCTCCCTCGACGGCAGACCCGCCTCCTCTGAACCACCTGTGGTCTTTTGTGTCCGGTCTCGTCTCCCGCGTGTCGGGACCTTGCTCTTTCTTGTCGCCAAGCTGTATTCCGTGGCCCGGACACGTCACGTCTCGTGTGTCCAGGCACCGTGGGTAGGTGTTTGGGTCGTTTCCAGCCGTGGGAGTCAGGCTGCCGTGAACACTCACGCTCGAGGTTCTGTGTGGACACGTTTTCCTTTCTCTTGGGTGGATTCCTGGGAGCGGAATTTCTGGGCCATATGGTAAATTTGAGTTTAATATTTTAAGAAACAGCCAAACTGCACCATTTTACATCCCTCTAGCAACGTGCAAGGAGCCCAGTTTCCCACGTCCTTGCCCACCCCTCGCCCTTCCCCCTTGCAGGCGCGGAAGTTCCGGAAACATCAGTCAGAGCCTCGGCCGGTTGCACACGTGCACGCCAGCCTGGGCCGGGGGTTGGGTGGGAGCACTGGCTGGGCTTGAATGAATCTGACCACCCTGAGCCCAGCCCCCTCCAGGCTCCTGGCCAGGCCGTGCCACCCCCACCCCTGCCCGCGTGGACCCGCCTTCCTTCCCCTGACAGGCGCGTGGTGTAGGACTCTGCGTGGCCCAAGGGGGGTCTGGCCTCGCCCTCGGCCCCTGGTCTCTAGGATGTCCTGCCTGATAAGATGGTCTCTGTTTACCTGGGGGTCTGGGACACACCAGCTCGTCCCAGCGGGATCAGGGTGGGGGCCTTGGGTCAGGCGGTACCAGTTTGACCTCCAGAGGCTCAGTCGACCACGGAACGCCAGCAGGGACCCTGGACGCCAGCGCTGGGTGGGCGCCCCCGGCTGGCAGTCCTGTGTGCAGGCTCCCCCACATCCCGGTCGGGAAAGTCGTGCTGTTCTGACTGCGGGGGACAGGACGGCAGAGGCCTGGCATGCGGACCCAGGGAGCGGGGGTGGGGGTGTGTGTGTGACCGCCCTGCACCTCCCGCCCAGTCCGTTCGCAGGACGAACCCCATTCCTGAGTGTATCGGCTCTGGTGAGTTCGGCCAGCGCCTGCAGTGAGGCCCGCACCCGAGCGTGGTCTCGGGGGCCCCGGTGTCAGAGCGAGCTGGCCCTCTGGCCTCACAGCGGCCCTGTGCTGAGCTCTCCTGAGGCCCCCAGCCCCCCACGGTCATCTAGACTCAGAACTAAGACCCGGCGTGCCCGGGGGACACAAGTCCCCTGGAACGCCCAGGGTGGTCATCCAAGTAGGGGCACGGGCTGGGTCAGGTCGCGGTCATTGACGGAGGTGGGCGGCAGCTGGGAGGACCCGAGGTCGCCGGTGGAGAGGAGGGCTGGGGGACCCCTCCTGCCCCCTGGCTGCCCCCTCAGGGCCTCAGGGCCTCCTCTGGGCCGGGCCGACTCGGAGACCGCCACTCGAGAAGGGGTAACGGGGCCTTGGTCCGGCCTTCCCGGGGTGACTCGGGTCCTCGTGGCCCGCCCGCGCGAAGGTTGCGCTGGGGCTACAGTGACCGCTCCCTTCGTGCAGTAAGAAACCAAGGCGGAGAGAGAGGTCATGGAAGCGGCCGAGGGCCCACGGCCAGGGCAGCACTGACAGGCGTCCCCGGCCTCCCACCTGCCTCACGGGAAGACGACCCCCGGATGGCGCTTCTGTCCTCAGCATGGGTTTGGTCTCTGAATGCTGCGTGAGCCGGCCGCGGACAACGCGTGCACAAGCTGCCGGGAGCACACAGCGTTCTCAGGGATGCTGTGCCAGCTTGGAAGGACCCCCCCCCTTCCCGCTTGGCACCTGTGACCTCTCTTTGACCCCTTCCTGAGGGGAAGAACCTCACGGGGGGGCTCTGGGCAGGAACTCAGCTCCAGCCCCAGGTGGACGCGGGGCCGATGGCCCTGTCCCCACGGGCTCCAGGTGGCCGTTCACACCGTCATCCCTCCTAGCCATGCATTTTGTTACTATTTTATTCAAAAATTTCAGCACTTCGGGGCGCCTGGGCGGCTCAGCTGGTTGAGCGTCCAACTTCGGCTCCGGGCATGATCGCGTGGTTTGCGAGTTCGAGCCCCGCATCGTGTCCTGTGCTGACAGCTCAGAGCCTGGAGCTGCTTCGGATTCTGGGTCCCCCTCTCTCTGCCCCTCCCCGCTCGTGCTCTGTCTCTCTGTCTCTCAAAAACAAACACTAAAAAAAATGAAACATGACAGATTAACATGTTATAAGACTAAATTTATATATTTCAGTGCTAATCAAAAGCATATATGTGGAATAGTTTTCTTTCCTAACTAAAGAAAGGCAATTAAAATATTTGGGGGGGGGTGGTGCCTGGGGGACTGGGTCGCTTAAGCGTCTGACTCTTGGTTTCGGCTCAGGTCATGATCTCACGGTTCATGGGTTCGAGCCCCACATCAGACTCTGTGCCGACAGCGTGGAGCCTGCCTGGGATTCTCTCTTTCCCTCTCCCCCCGCCTCTCTGCCCTTCCTAAGCTCAAGTGCTCGCTCTCTCTCAGAAATGAATCAACATTAAGAAAACTCATCACTGCTGCGTGCTGGGGCTATGAACAGAACCCCAGCCCTTCTCGCCCGAGTGCACCCGGCGTGGCCAGTCCCCCCGGAGCAGGATGGCGCGGGCTCAGGCTGTGCCCTCGCGGTGCCCCAGCTCTGCTGCCGCTGAACCGCTTCTGAGGGCGGCTGTGTCGCCCTGGGGGCACCAGGGCAAGAGTGGGCACGTTGGAGACGTGGGCCGGGCGGAGGCCGTGCCCCGGGGCAAGCTGGCCGCAGGGAGGAGAGGTCCCGGCCGCGTGAGTGGGCGGGGCTCCGACGAAGGACAAAGCTTGTGACCTTGTTTGCTCACTGCGGCCCGCGAACTGACCGGCTCCGTCTGTCCGGGAAGCTTTGCTGTGAGGCGTGTCTCACGTGCACATGCTCAGACCTGCCCACTCTCCCACCGCGTGTGTTGCAGACATTTCCGCAAGTTCAGGGTCAACTGCGGCTTCCTCCTCTGAACGGAAGTGTTACACGCGTGTGGTCAGACCTGTCGCTTCGCTGTGTGTTGCACACTGTTTCCCGGCTGGTGCCTGTGGCTCTTGGCTGATCCGAAGTGGTCAGGTCTGTGGCCTCTCTCTGTGGCTCCGGGGACCATTTGCTTCATGATGGTTCTTCCCCCCCCCCCCCCCCCAGCTGGGACCAAACGAGGCCCTCGAGTGAAGTCGGCAGACAGTCCAGTGCTCGTCTGGTTCCTCTCCGGTGGACGGTGCGTGTGGTTGGTACCTGGCCCCCGTGGGCACCCAGGAACTCGACCTTCGCTGGAAAGGGAAGCAAGGTGGGGCGGCCCTCCCGCGGCTGCCACTGTTTCCCGCGCGAGCCCGAGCGGGGACGCTCTTCTGTGGCGGCGGGAACAGGCCCGAGTCTCACCCCGACAGCCCAGGTCATGGGGCCTCCATCTAGCGGCCTTTGGTCCTGGCTCGGCGGGGTCCCGGAGCTGAACGTGGGGCTGCGTCTTCAGGTTCCCCAAATTCCCAAGCGCAGCGGGAACCACAGCCTCCTTGAGGGCCCCAATCACCCCGCGTGTGTAATAGGCCCCCCTGGAACCCGTGGGTTAAAACAGCCGTTCACGTGTTCGTGTTCTGCGGGCGACGCTTCTGGCTCCGGGAGCGGTTCTCCCCGAGTTGTGGCCAGGCCGCCCCTGCCTCTGCCGTCCGGGTCCCCGAGGGCGTCTGAGGGGACTGGGGGCCCGCCGGGGTCCGGCCCGTTCCTGGCGGCCTCCCACACGGGCCTGGCGGCTGACGGGCCCGGGGCTGGAGCACGGCCGTCCTTCCCCAGGCTCCAGCCAGGGCCTGCGCTCCGGGGGCAGCTCCCCAGTAATGGGAGCAACAGTGGCAGTCCCCTCGGACGCGTTCTCCCGTCAAGCGAGCCGCGAGGCTGGTCTCTATAGGAGCAGCGAGGCCTCGCCTGAGGGGGCCTCCGGTGTCTGCGGTCATGTGAACTCCAGCACGGGGCCAAGCCGGCCGTGGGTCCCGAAAGCCACTTCTGAGACTCAGCCGAGGTCCCTCCGAGCTTCCACGGTCTGCACACTCCATGCCAGGAGAGCTCTGTCCCCGAGACTGACTCCTGGCCCCGACAGCACGGGCGGCGGAAGGGACTTCGGCCTTGGGCGGCCGCCCGTGCTCACCGGGAGCGAAGTACCCAGAAACGTGTGTTTCGGCGGTGCGAGCGGCCCGGGCCTGCACTGCAGTCTGAGACGTAATGTGATGTGATCGGGGGTTTGGATTCTGAGCTCAAGGACCGGTCAGAGAACAGGAGTCCAGAGGCACCGCAAGGGTCTCTGGTCTCTCGTGGCCGCTGCGTCGATGCACTCCCAAGGGAGACGAGCATCATCGGGGCTGGGGGCTGCCGGTTCCCACACGCGGGATTGACGTCCCTCCCCAGGCCCCTCTGTGAAGGCTGGAGCCCTGACGGGACAGAGCAGGACCCCAGAACTGGGAGGGAAGAAGATTCGGATCGCCAGGACGGCAGGATAATCGTGCTGAGCGGGAACAGCGCCCCGGGTCCCTCGAAGGGCCTGGTCCCGCCGTGCTGGCCGCGTCCATCCCACCTGGGGGGGGGGGGGGTGCTGCTCTGCGGGCCGCCCTCTCCGCTCCCTAGTCTGCAATCCGAACCGATCCCGGCAGGCCCCGGGGGACAAGCACAAACCTAACTGGGGAAAAGACGGCTTACACATCAAAAGATTTGCAAGATCTGATGGGGCGCCTGGGTGGCGCAGTCGGTTAAGCGTCCGACTTCAGCCAGGTCACGATCTCACGGTCCATGAGTTCGAGCCCCGCGTCGGGCTCTGGGCTGATGGCTCGGAGCCTGGAGCCTGTTTCCGATTCTGTGTCTCCCTCTCTCTCTGCCCCTCCCCCGTTCATGCTATGTCTCTCTCTCTGTCCCAAAAATAAATAAATAAAAAACGTTTAAAAAAGAAATTTATAAAAATAATAAAAAAAAATAAAATAAAAAAAAAAGATTTGCAAGATCTGTCACCTAACGGTCAGGTGACTAGGGCCGAGGTTTCTGCAAGTCCCAGGCCAGTGAGCGTGTGGACCCGATGGCTTCTTTCGAGATGCGTGCGGTTACAAGGGATTTAGAATTCCACGTTTTAGCTCAGAAGCTGGGGGTGCCCTCACCTTCTAGGGTGGTTGACGGACACCTGAGCCCACGGGCACCCGCTGGCTGAGGCCGGGGGGACTGGTGGGGCCAGGCACGACTCAGAGGGAGCCAGGAATCCACAGTAAGGGAGGAAGGGGTCCCCGGTCTCCCGATGCTGGTCCCACGAGGCCCCCCGCAGCGTGCCTGCGGTCAGCGAGGCCCCGAGGGCCCTGGCGAGGAAGGCGCAGGGGGCTGGGGACAGCTCAGGGCGTCCTCTCCAGGTGGCGGGCGGAGGGGCGCGCTGACTGCAATGCTGACGGATGGGGGGCAAACCTTTGGGGAGGGCCAGGCGGTAAAGACAAAAGCAAAAATGAACGGATTTGAAAACCAGAAGATGGTGGGAACTGACACATAATCGGAAGAGCTAACCCTTTGGGGGCAAAAATCACAAGGAAGCAGAACAACAGTTAGAAGGCCTAGTCAAGAAAAGGAGAGGGGCGCCTGGGGGGCTCAGTCGGTTGAACGTCCTGCTTCGGCTCAGGTCATGATCTCACAGTCCATGGGTTCAAGCCCCGCGTTGGGCTCTGTGCTGACAGCTCAGAGCCTGGAGCCTGCTTCGGATTCTGTGTCTCCCTCTCTCTCTGACCCTCCCCCGTTCATGCTCTGTCTCTCCCTGTCTCAAAAATAAATAAACATTAAGAAACAAATTTAATAAAAGGAAAGGAGAAAGTTCAAGTGCACAGAAAAGGGAGAAAGAGGAAAAGTGTCACAGGTATAGCACTTGTTTTCCGTGATAAGAAACCATTAGAAACCAGTAAGCAAACATATAAAGCCTGGTTGAAACAGCATTTTCTAAGAAAGTATTATCATCCATAATTATAATTATAACAGATCCCCGAGGAGATTTAAAAATCCAAGTGCACGGGGGCGTCTGGGGGGCTCAGTTGGTTGAGCGTCCGACTTCGGCTCAGGTCACGATCTCCACGGTCTGTAAGTTCGAGCCCCGCGTCGGGCTCTGTGCTGACAGTGGGGAGCCCACTGCAGATCCTCTCCCTCCCTCTCTCTGCCCCTCGGCTGCTCGATCGCTCTCAAAAATAAACAAACATTGAAAAAAAATAAAGTTGTGGGCTGCAGAATCTGGTCACCTGAGATTCTGTTTCTATCAACTTCGTCCCCCTTGATCACTCTTCTTCTCCATCTGGTCGTTGTTTGCTATGTTCCAGACACGGTGGTTGTTATGTCGAAAGGTGTCTCAATGATGGGACCATCTTTTAAAAGATGTCGTTTTGCTCTGGACGGCAGTTAAAGTCCCGGAGGACTGTCTGGTCACGTCAGGCTTGGCTGGATGCTTCGAAGGGTGGGGCTGTTCCGCGTTTGTTCTTGGTCATATGTTGTGGCCTTTATTGTGGAGTGTGTTTCTTATTCCTAAACCCCGGCCTTGCTGGGGTCTCACCTGATCTCCCCAGGTGCCCAGCGGGGACGCTTCCCTCCAGCTGGGCAAGAACACAGTGTCGCCCAGCCCTGTGTCCCCGGCTCGGCCCACAGCCCTGCGCCGCCCCCCCTCCCCGCCTCTCAGCCCACAGCCCTGTGTCCCCGCTTCCCTGCACGGTACAGCCTGGACCCCAGGCAGGCGGCTGAGGAGAACCCCCACGCACGCGCAGGCGCTGTGTGTTGTGATTTACAAAATGAGAAATCTGCATTTGGCTTCGTCCGCATTCCTGGCACCTGCTCCCGAAGAAGCCCTAGAATCCCCCGTGAGGGGGACCAGGGAGGTGCCTTCTGTGATGTTAATGAGGTGGCTCCGGAAACCACTTTGGGTGGGGGCTGGTTGCCTGGGGGCTGTCGGCTTCCTCCCGCCCTGACCTCTGGGGAGGGGACAGCCGCTGAATCTGTCGCCCGGCGATTTAACCAGGCCAGCCTACGGAAGGAAAGCTCCGGGAAACCTCAGAGGACGGGGTTCCGAGAGCTTCCAGGTGGGTGAAGCCTGCCAGCCGCGTGCCCCGGGTGCCGCGCGCACGGACGCTGCTGGGTCCCTGCGCGTCTCTTCGTCTGGCTGTTGTTCCACGTGCTTCAATGCCTGTTGTAATAAACTGGTTTCCTGAGTTCTCCGAGCCCCTTGGCAAGTGAACCGAGCCCAAGGAAGGGGCACGAGAACCTCGGATTTACAGCCAGTCGGTCAGAAGCACAGGTGACAGCCCGCACATG
This sequence comes from Panthera onca, assembly GCF_046562875.1. Classification (NCBI taxonomy): domain Eukaryota; kingdom Metazoa; phylum Chordata; class Mammalia; order Carnivora; family Felidae; genus Panthera; species Panthera onca. The sequence goes on along the minus strand of NC_138344.1, from coordinate 145,656,656 downwards.
GAACGGGCATCGGAAGTGAGGGCCAGGGGACGACCCTTGGGGCCTCTCCAGGTGGTCTGAACTGAGCGGGGTGCAGGACATCCAGCTACTGGGGGGGGAGGGCGTCGCTGGGTGTGGGGAAAAGGCCCCCCGCCGCCCCGCAAGGGAACTGGCATCAGGCTCCCACCACATGCCCTTATGGCGCGAAGCTGCCTCCTGTCCTCTGCCGGCTGCCCCTCCAGCAGCACTGCACTCTGATGTCGCTTCCTCAGCCCGTGAGGCTGCCGGCCTGTGATTTGGTTCCAAGCCTCTGTACCCCGGAAGGAACTCAAGACAAAAAAACAGGGAAGGGGTGCCCGGGTGGCTCAGCGCGTTAAGCGTCCAACTTCAGCTCAGGTCGTGATCTCGCAATTCGTGGGTCTGAGCCCCACGTCGTCGGGCCCGGTGCCGACAGCTTGGAGCCTGGAGCCTGCTTCGGATTCTGTGTCTCCCCCTCTCTCTCTGCCCCCCCCCCCCACTCATGCTCACACTCTGTTTCTGTCAAAAATAAATAAACTTTTAAACAAATAAATAAATAAAATGATCTTTAAAAAAATAAAAAATAAAATCTTTTTAAAAACTGCAAAGAAGGAAATACAATATTAGTTTTTGCAGACGATACGATTAAATATCTGGAAAATCCAGGAGGATCGATTTAGATTCTTTTTTTTTTTTTTTTTTAGTGTTTATTTATTTTTGAGAGAGAGAGAGAGACAGAGACAGAGCATGAGCACGGGAGAGGCAGAGAGAGAGGGAGACACAGAATCCAAAGCAGGCTCCGGGCCCCGAGCTGTCAGCCCAGAGCCCGACACGGGGCTAGAACTCGGGACCAGCGATATCATGACCCAGGCCGAAGTCGGACGCCCAGCCGACTGAGCCACCCAGGTGCCCCTCGACTTAGATTCTATTACCAACTCTATTTCGGTGCTGTGGCTGCGACAAAAGCAACGTAATTATTGGCCTGGTCTCGACAAAACCAGCTTGTTTGCAGGAAGGGTCCTGAGAAGGAAGATCCCGGTGGCCAGAGTGCTACCTGGTGACAGTGCCCAGGAATAAGGTTAACAAGAAACTCCTAAGACCCAAAGTAAGAGGACTCATACCGCACTGAGGGACACACACGGGGATGTAGCACGGTCCGGGTCAGGAGACTGAGCGTCCTAAAGATAACAGTCTCCATGCCCGGGAATGCATCTCACGGATGTGACTTCACAGGTGTGGAATGAAGCACGTGTGCGATCCATTCAGTGGAGGCTTGTCTGCAATCGCAGAAGGCCGGACACGCCTCCGAAGGCCAGCGGGCTGGCTCAGGGAACCGTGGTGCACGTACAGCGGCTGATGTCGCGGCCGCGAACAAGGCTGCCTTCTAGGGACCGATAAAGGGCCGTCTCCCAGACTGACGGACACGTGCAGGGAACCAGTGTGCTGAAGGTACGATATGCGATCATCTGTGAGGTGTGTGTGTGTGTTGGAAATTTATAAATGGTTTGGCTTCAAGCAAAAGAAAACCGAACTTAGCGTGATGTCAACAAATAGCAGTTTATTTCCCCCCAAGAGGCCCAGAGGAAGTGGTCTCCCGGCAGCCCGGCGTTTCCCCTCAGCCTTGTTGCCTCGTTGTTACAAGACGGCTGCCTCTTCTCCCCAAGTCTGGCAGTGCTCAAGGAGGGAAAGGAGAAGGGAAAGGCAGTTTCAGTCACACCTGTCCCACGCGTTACGGAAAAGCAAATGTTTTCTCTGTCCTCTCCCGGGCCCAGCAGCAGCTCCTGGCTGCAGGGAAGCCTGGGCGGTACGGCCACCAACCAAGGCTGGGGACTGTGTGACAGACAAGGGCAGGGAGACAAGGCAGAGAAAGTGTTGCCGTGTTGGTCGTACCGAGGGTGTCTTCAGAAGAGCGCATTAGAGGTTGTGGGGCTGGTCGGCTCTGGGAGGGGACAAGTCTGGAGCAGGGCAGCGGGGGCGACTCTATCCTGTGGATCTCACACCGGGCGTATTTACTACCTATGCAAGAAACCAAGAACAATATAATTTTCAAAACAAGAGACCAGTAACCAAACCATGGCTTTAAAAATGCCACATTCAAGGGGCGCCCGGGTGGCTCTGTCAGTTAAGTGTCCGACTTCGGCTCAGCTCACGATCTCACGGTTCGTGGGTTCGAGCCCCGCGTCGGGCTCTGTGCTGACGGCTCAGACCCTGGAGCCTGCTTTAGACTCTGCGTCTCCCTCTCTCTCTGCCCCTCCCCTGCTCACGCTCTGTCTCTGTCTCTGAACAATTAATAAACCTTAAAAAAATTTTTAAAAAAGCCACATTCAGGGGCGCCTGGGTGGCTTGGTCGGTTAAGCGTCTGACTTCAGCTCAGGTCATGATCTCACACTCCGTGAGTTCGAGCCCCGCGTCGGGCTCTGTGCTGACAGCTCAGAGCCTGGAGCCTGTTTCAGATTCTGTGTCTCCCTCTCTCTCTGCCCCTCCCCTATTCATGTTCTGTCTCTCTCCATCTCAAAAATAAATAAACGTTAAAAAAAAAATTTTAAAAAAAAAGCCACATTCAGAAACTTTTTTTTTAAAGTGCTCAGTAGGGATTGGGTTGGAGAGAAATTCATAAAGTAAATCCCCAAATGCATAGAATTTAAGAATAAAGGAGCTTCTATGTAAAATTTGTGGGACACGTTTAAATAGTATTAGAAACAACCGTATAGCTTTGTTAGAAATAAAGAAGAAAGGAAATAATAAAGATACAGACTACGATGGAACAAAGACAAAAACAGAAAAGAAATAGTGAGGAAGTCAAAGCTGGCTTCAAGACTGATGGCAAATAACAAAAGAAACAACAAAATGTAGGAGAAAAGGGAGAATTAACTATAGCTGTATGAGAGTTATTGTTTTTTATTTTTTTAACATTTATTTATTTTTTGAGAGACAGAAACAGGGTGTGAGTGGATGAGGGCAGAGAGAGAGGGAGACACAGAACGTGAAGCAGGCTCCAGGCTCTGAGCTGTCTGCACAGAGCCCGACGTGGGCACGATCCCATGAACCGTGAGGTCATGACCTATGCCAAAATCAAGAGTCAGTCCCCCAGGCACCCCTGTAAGAAACATTTTGTAAAGAGTACACACCAATAAATCTGAAAACCCGGAGTTATAGAAAATTTAAAATACTGAAATTGGGACCAGAAGAAATAGAAAGACACAAGAGTCTAATAATCATTTAACAATCACAATAATAGCCAAACCTCCCCACCAGCACGCACACGCCTCCCAAAGCCCCCACCCTGCGGGTACCACAGATGAAATCCACCAAATCCTTGGGGACAGGTAACCCATATGACATATAAGTGTTCCAGAAAAAGAGAAAGAGAGAAAAGTGGTCCAACCCATGTTATGAAGCTAGTATAGAGATAGTCTAGGAAGCACTCGATCAGTGAATTCTACACCAGTTTTAAAAATCTTGGGGCACCTGGGTGGCTTGGTCGGTTAGGTGTCCGGCTTCGGCTCAGGTCATGATCTCACGGTCCGTGAGTTCGAGCCCCGCGTCAGGCTCTGTGCTGACCGCTCAGAGCCTGGAGCCTGTTTCAGATTCTGTGTCTCCCTCTCTCTCTGCCCCTCCCCTGTTCATGCTCTGTCTCTCTCTGTCTCAAAAAGAAATAAACATTAAAAAAAAAATTAAAAAAAAAATCTTAAAGTATTGGGGCACCTGGATGGCTCAGTCGGTTAAGGGCCTGTGTTTGGCCCAAGTCGTGATCTTGCCGTTTGTGAGTTGGACCCTTGCATTGAACTCTCTGCTGTCAGTGCAGAGCCCACTTTGGATCCTCTGTCTCCGTCTCTTTGTCCCTCCCCTAGTCGTGCGTGCTCTCTCTCTCTCAAAGTAAACATTTTAAAAATCTCAAAAAAAACCTTAAAGTATTAGCTAACTAAAATCCAATGGTGTGTTAAGGTCACACAAACTTTATATCAGGAATGTAGGCGTAGTTCAAATTAGAAGATTTAACACAGCAATTCACCAGGTTAAAGAAGGAAAGTCAGATCATTCTTACATTGATGCAGATTAAAGTATTCGACAAAGTTTAATGCATACTCATTATTAAAAAAAACAACAACAACAACAACAAGAAACTTAGAAAATAAGAACCAGAGGGAATTTCCCTAATGTGCAAGTGCTGTCACAGCCAAACCTGGCAAATGTAACAGAAACAAATTACACATAACATAAGCGTGTTTATTCTTATAATTTCTGTTCAGTGTTATTCTGGATGTCCAACGTGATAAGACAAGAAAAAAAAATCAGCAATTTAGGAACTAGATGGAGGGAGACCAAATTACAATGTCATGTATTTTCAGATAACATGATAACTCACACTGAAATGCCAAAATAACCAACAGATTAACTACTAGTACTATTCTGAGTTCAACAGGGTCGCTTTGATAAAAAACAATAAGCAGTGTTCCCCTAAGTCACTGGAAAAACAGAAACAGGAAAAATGTTACTTAAAAAATATATGTATAGGGGTGCCTGGCTGGCTCAGTCAGTAGAGCACGAGACTCTTGATCTCGAGGTTATGAGTTCAAGCCCTGAGTTGGATGTGGAGATTACTTAAAATAAAATCTAAAAAAAAGCCCATATATATATATATATATATATATATATATATATATATGTATAGGGGTAAAAAAATATATATATATATGTATGTATAGGGGTAAAAATATATGTATAGGGGTACCTGGCTGGCTCAGTCAGTAGAGCACGAGACTCTTGATCTCGAGGTTATGAGTTCAAGCCCTGAGTTGGATGTGGAGATTACTTAAAATAAAATCTAAAAAAAAGCCCATATATATATATATATATATATATATATATATATGCTATTCCGGAATTAATTTGGAACCCACAAGTCCTTTATGGAGGGAATGCCCCTAAAAACCCCCAAAACTTGAACTATCCTTCCAGGCCTTAACAGGAGACTGGAATAAACGCCATCTTTCTGCCACGTTTGTGGGTGGGGCCAGGCTGTGAGACCCATGCTTGCCAGGTCTAGCACCCGCACTCTTGTGGGTTTGGAGACCTGCGGGGGCTCTGAGCAGTGGAGCAGGTCTCCGCTCTGCTAGCGTCATGGTCCCTCTGAGTCTGTCTTTGATCCCCGCTGGCCCACGGCTGGATGGAGTTGCCCTGGACCTCAGCACCAGCCTCCATGGGTGCTGGGACCTGGCCTTTCCTAAGGATGCCACTCCCATACTGGGCTCTCCAGGAACGAGAGGCCCTGGCCCCTCTACCCCACATGGCTGGTCACGGGTCAGCGGGCCGTGTTGGCATTCTCTGCTCAGCTCTTCATGGCTTGAACTCCTGAGAGAGACATCCGGGTGGTGACCAGGCCTGCCTGGGTTCTTCTCAGCCTGTGAGGAATGCCAGGGCGTGCTGGAGCATGCCCACCCACGGCCTGGCTCAGCCGAGCTTGTGTGTGTGTGTGTGTGTGTGTGTGTGTGTGTGTGCGCGGTGGGTTTGGGGGACCTGGGGCTGACCCTGCAGAGGAACCAGAGTCAGCTCCTCCCTGAGCCTAAATAGCGGGGGTGGGGTGGGGGCTTGAACTCCCAGGGGCATTTGGAGCAGGCAGGCCAGGGGGTGGTCCCTTCTGCTCAGCTACGTGGACCCTGGAGTTAATGCCTGACACCCAGCCAGTCACGAAAACTCTCTGGGGTGCTGCGCCCAGCCAAGGGCCCGGCCCTGGCCAAGGGTCCCATTCCGTGGACTTTGGTGAAGGCTCTCCCTCTGCCCTGGGCTCAGACACGGGACGTGCAGACGCGGCAGGCCCTGGGGAGGCCAGAGGGTTTCTCGGTGATTCGGATGCAGCCTGGGCCGGGGGCAGGGAGAAGGTGTGGAGCATGCCAGGGATGTGTGAGCATGGAAGGAGGCAGAGGAGGGCAGCGGCCGGACGGGCTTGGCACAAGAGGCCACGCCTGAGCTCTGGCAGGGGAAGGGAAGGGTGGGCATCGGAGGGGGCGCTGCTGAGCAGGGGCTCCACGGGAACTCGAGTTTGATCTGGGGGCTCTGGGGAGCTGCTGCCGACTTTAAAGCAGACTGTTAGATGTCTCTTGGCGGGTAACCAAAATGGAGGGGGTTTCGGGGAGCAGAAAGGGGAGGGGGCAGGTGAGGAGGGGGACTGGAGTGTAGGAGGTTGAGGTCAGAGGACGGAGTGAAGGGGGTGCTGAGTGATGGGGCCTGTGGATAGGATACTGAGAGAGTCCCGAGGCTGGCTGGTGCTCCCATGGGGGGTCAGGAGTCCCCGGCACATACTGGGGGCTCCATGAGGTCACCCAGGAGGGTGCCAGGTCCCAGCGACAGAAGAGGCTGGGGAGAGGCCGGAGGAAGCTGTGTGCCTCCAGGGGTCCCGTTAGTAGAGTGTCAGGCTGGCACAGCTTTGTCAGCCGCAGCGGAAGATCACTGAGTCCTTACTCACCTCTAGAAATCTGTCTCGATGACTCAAAATTCAAACAGTGATGGACAGTGATTTTCACTGCAGAATTATCTGGAATCCACCTTAATACCCAACAATAGGAGATTTATTCAGTAAAAACTGGTCCAACCTGAAAGATGGATTATTCTACGACCCTGCACACCACACCCTCTCCATGTCTGTTGGGCTGGTCTTCCTAAAACTCACACTTGACGATGTCAGTCCCCCCTGCTCAAACACCTCTGTGGCTCCCCACTTCCCTCAGGACCGCGTTGGAGCCCAGCCTCCTCCATGCTGACGACCACAGTTACATTCTGCGCAGGGGGCGGGGCACCTTTCCTACTGATCTGTTTGCTCCTGGGAGCCCCGGCCTGTGCCTTTTAAGACCCACCGGACTCCCCCTGCCCTCGGAGCACTTCCTGCCCAGGTGAGCCGGGCCTAGGAGTGAGGACCCGCCTGGGGCCGGGAGGACCGGCCTGCGGCCCAGCCGGCCCTCCAGCCCACCCCCAGGCCCAGCCGTCCCTGGGGGGCCCCTCACTTTCCCCCAGGGCCCCGGATCCGTCCCGCTCTCCCCAGCCCTCCGCGACCTCCGTGAGAGTCACGGCCCTCGAAGGCAGGAGGGGCGCGGCTCCCAGCGGACCCGGGGCGCCGGCAGCTAGGTGTTAAATGAATTAACAGGGGCCCGGAGGCGGGGCTGAGCGGTGAAGGTCAGCCGGTCCGACGACACAGCGTCGCGAGCCCCCGGCCCCCGCTCTCACCTCCCACCCCAGGCCCCGCCGCGCCCCGCGCCAACCTGCTTCCCTGACCACGCGGGCCGCCTCACCCCCGCCTCCGCTCTCGGGCCCTCCCCGCTCACCCCACCTCCCCCCTCCCCGAGCCCGCCCCCGCAGGTCCCACCCCGCAGCGCGCCCGGGCCACCGCCCTGGGTGTGTGTGGTGGTGGGGGGGGGGGGTGCTCCGGGACGGCTTCACCCCTTCCCCGGGGCCGTCCGTCGGCCCGCCCCCGGCCCGCAGACCCCTCCCGCAGCTCCCTGCCCCTCCAGGAATGCAGGAATGCGCGCGGGGCCGGGGCGGGGCGCGGGCCGGGGGCGGCCGCCGGGCCCGCAGCGACACGCTCGGGAAGCCGGGCACGGAGGCGCGTTCGGCCGCCCGCCCCGCCCCGGGCGCGTGGAAGGCTCTGGACACCCCGTGGGTCCTGCCACACTCCATTCTTCCACTCGGGCGGAGACTTTGCCAAGAACGCTGCGCCTGCACCCAGGGGACCGTGCCTTGCCCCCTCCTCCAGGAAGCACTCCCCGTTTGTAGACCTGAGGACCTGGCCGGGCTCTGCCCCTCTCCCACATCCCCAGGGAAGGCATCCCGTTGGGAAAGGACACCCCAGGTCTCTGGCAGGGCCTGGGAGCAAGGCCTGACCAGGTGGGCAGTAGAACAGAGCCTGAGTCCCGCTGAGACACACGCAGGGCCCAGACGTGGGCGGGAAGGTTCCCCAAGGGCCAGGCTGCTCGGGCTCGGGGCGCCTGGGCGCCCCCCTTTCCGCAGGTGGTGCCCTGCTGGGGTCCCTTCTCCCAGCAGCAAGGGGTGGATGGAGCGGGTCCCAGACAGGCATCTGGGGGCGGGGGGATGCCAGCTGGCGACTTCCATCCGGCAGGTGAGCAGACCTAGGACGGAGCCTGGCCATCCTGCTGGGGCCTCTGCCCCTCAGGAGCCCCTGATGAGACCCAACCTGCTCGGGGCTTTGAGCCTCCGCTCTCTCACCGGGGCTCAGAGGGCGGCCCTCGTTCCAGAGGCAGGGGTGCTCAGCGGCAGTGACATGGGGTGCACGGAGTGAATGGGCCGTTGTCACAGGCTCAGGGAAGCTATTCCAGTCGGGAAGCAAGCACAGCAGAGGGGGGGCCTGTGGTCTTCTGCGGGGCTGGCTCCCCTGCCATCAAGGATGAGGCCCCGGACGTCCCGGGGCCCCTCCTGGTACTGGGTGGTCCAAAGCCCTGACCAGCACGAGGCGCCCCAGGGGTCTCAAGAGGGGACGTGGAGGTGGGAGGTGATCAGAGGGCGGCCTGGCAGGTAGGGAAGAGTCAAGGCCGGGGTCGGGGCAGGCTGGGGGAGGGGCAGAGCGCTGCGGCACTGACAGGCTGCGGGTGGGGAACAGACCCGGGCCCACAGGTGAGGGGCCAGGACCCCACCCAGCTGGGAAGAGGGGAGTCAGGAAAGTCCCGGGGCACCCGCCTGGGCCCCCCCCCCACCCCCCGCCGGCTTCCCCTGTGGCCTGGCTGGCAAGGCCCGGCGCGCCCGGCTCCCTGGAGCTGGCAGGGATCAAAGGGCGGAAAGCCGTCCTCCGCCCTCGCCCACTGAGACAGGAATCCGTGGCCCCAGGGGACGGAATCCACAGCCACATGCCGGGTGCCCTGGTGGCCACGAGGCAAGGGCGGGGCAGGGCAGGAGCGCCAAGACTGGCACCACAGAGCGTGGGAACCAGGCCTCCGCCGGCTCCCAGGTAGGCGGCGCCCTCCGCCGCACGGCTGTGGCCTTTGCCCCTTGCGCCCTCCCTCAAGGGCCTCAGCAGGACCGGCGAGGGGTCCACCTTGCCAGGAGGTGGGGGTTCCTGGGGAGGGTGGGGACTCTCTGCTGCCGGGCAGCGGGAGGGGCGGGGGACAGTCGCCCTCGCTACCTGGGGGAGACCCAGCCCTGACTCCCACCGAGCCCTCTGGGCCCACAGGGGCAGGGAGAGCATCTCGGGGGAGGGGGCCGTCCCCGGCAGGCGTCATCACGCAGAGCACAGGATGCTGGCACACTCACACGTGCACACACACGTCCACACACAGCCTGCGGCAACTTGCTCTCTGGCAGGAAGGCGGCCTTGCCTGTCTGGCTGCAGCCCCAGAGCTGCCTGGGGGGGTGGGGGGTGGGGGAGGGGTCAGTGCACGGCTGGCCAGAGCTGAAGTGCCTGTGGACCCCACAGGGCAAGGCCACGGCCGCAGAGACGCGCTGTGCCGGGTGGGGGTGGAGCCCTGACCCCCAAGGGCACAGACCAGCCAGGCGTCACCCTCTGCCCCGGGGGTCGGGGTTCGGCCCTTCCCACCTTCCACCCCCACCTCACAGGTGAAGAGATAGGCCCAGAGAGGTCAGGCGACTTTCCCAGAGTCACACAGCAAGGTAGTGGCGACGCGGCAGACTCAAGGCGGGCTCGGTGAAACCTTGAAGACGCAGCCCTTAGGCTCCCGAGAGCCAGGTGGGTCGCGCCCCTTCTCCGGCCTCAGTCTCCTCGCCTGGGAAGTAGGCTCACAGTGACCACCCGGCAGAGCCCTCCAGGAGCCTCTCCTCTGCTCCCAGTCCCAGCCCAGCCCCCAGCTCAGGGGTCCTGATGCGCTCTACCCAGTACCTGCACCTGAAGCAAGCGCCCCCTGGTGGCCACTGATGGTATGAAGCCACCCGTCCTCTGTCCTTGGTGATGATGGCACAGGTTGAGAAGGAGGAGGGAGGGGAAGGAGTGGGCCTGGGGGAGAGGGGCTGTGGGGAGGGCACAGGGGCTCCTGGGCTGGAGCGGCGTCCCTGGGGGCTCGCGAATGCTACAGACGGAGGGCCTGGGGACAGTGTCACTCCCCCTGGGGCGTCCGCAGGGCACGCTGCAAACACCAGGTCAGGAGCTTGGAGCAGATCCTGTGGGCAGCTGAAGGCCCGACGGACTCATCCCAGGGTGGTTGCAGGGGAAACAGGGCCTGGGGCAGGGTCCGAACTCAAGAGGAGGGCAGCCCCAGCTATGGGAGCTGGCGAGGCTCCCGGCAGATGACCCAAGGGCCCCAGGGGCGCTCAGATGTGGGGTGTGGTCAGTCTGAGGCCTCCAGGTCACCAGGCTGGGGGAGGTGAAGGCCAGCCCTCGGGGCCTTCAGGAGATCGGGACATTGACCCCTCTTCCAGACCTTAGGACCAGGTGGCCTTGGGAGGCCTCCCCCTGCCCCTCCTCCCTCCGAGGCCCACCCTCTCCCGTCCTCCGTGGCACCTACCGAAGCACTGGCCTGGGAGGCCCACGGTCCGTGAGTGTGTGGATGGGACTTTGCTAAATGAATGAATGAATGGGGAGCCTCCTGTGGGGCTCCCAGTCTACCCTTGCGCCCTGTTCGTCCCAGCCTGGGGTCCAGCCACCGGCCCTGCGCTGCCCCTCCTGGTCAGAGCCAGTGGGCCGTGACGGTCGAACACTGAGGAATCTGGGGCAAGAAGGACGAGGCTAGGGTGGGTGGGAGGCAGGGTCATCGGCCCAGCACCCCCAGCGTAGGGGTAGGGAGGCAGAGAGGAGCCATGCGGGGTGGAGGTCACACGGGCACAGGGTGGGCGAGGCAAGTCCATGGGGCCTCTCTGGCTCTGGGCAGGGGGCTGAGTTCGGGTTCAGGCTGGGGGAAGGGGCAATTCCTGCCCAGTCTCTGGGCCCAGGGCAAAGGGACAAGTCTTGGCTCGTATCTTGCCTTGTGGCCCTTGCTCCTTAAGCTACCGTCACTGTGAGGGTGGTGAGGCACCGGCCGGGGTGGGGGCAGGTGTCATGGCAGGAACAGGAGGAGGCTGAGAAGCAGCTCTGGGGAGAGGCTCCCGACTTTCCAGCATCCCCTGGGGAAGGGGCTCTGTGCACCCTCTGGCCTCCGCAGCGAGCGTTCCCCGCCCCCCCCCCCCCCCCCCGTACACCCCCACATCCCCAGCTCTCAAGCATGGGACTTCCTCCCCGGACCCTCAATCCTGAGTGCCCCCACCTGTCCTGTAGCCAGTAAGCTTCCTGGGGACAATGCGGGGCTGGCCCTCCTTCCTGGGCCCTGTTGGCAGCTGGGACCCCTTGGGTGAACATCTGTGCTTGGGGCTCAAGCCTGCCTCCCCCTGGAACCGGGTGCCTCCTACTTCCCTGGACCCCGGATGAGAATGTGCTCCTGGTGAGGGTGTGTGTGTGGGGAGGCTGGGCAAGCCCGAGGGGCCAGCGCCTCCAGGGGCTGGCGCATGAGAAATGCTTACGCAACTCCCCACCTGAGGAGTGGGCTTGGCAGAAGTACCCGTGTGCGTGTGCACGCGTACGTACACGCACACACACCCGAGGGCAGACACGTGCACGGAGGTGAGCACGCGTTCACACCAGCACCTTCACACTCACGAGAACGCGCGTGCATGACACGCGCACCCCACGCACGAGTGTGAGCCTCCCCAAGCCTGAACACCGGGGGTGGGGGTGGGGGGTTGGGGGGAGGGGAGGGCAGGAGCTCGGTGGCTTTGGACGCTGAGTGCTTCCTTTCTCTCCGTAACTGTAACAAGAACTCGCTTCCTGAGCGGGCACCAGGCACCTCTCCCCAGCTCCAGCGGGGTCCCCCCCCCCGGGGTCCCCCCCCCCCCCCGCCCCCGCAAGGCTTTGGTGGAAGTAACGCCCTTTGCACAATGGGGAAATAGAGGCACAGACTTTTCGGCCAGGTGTCTGGGCTGCAGGGCCCTGGGGGGAGGGGTCGGTGCCCACCCCGCCCGCGCCGCGGGGGCCGCCGGCTCCCGCCCCCGCCCCCCCCCCCCGGGACTTCCAGGCGCGTGTGTCAGCGCGCTCGGCTTCGCCCCCACGGCCCCAGACGGCGGTTTGGCGCGGAGCGCTAGATTCCGAGGGGGCGGCGTGGCCCCAGGGCTTAGGGCGGGGTTGGGGGCCCGCCCCTGCACCCCCAGAGCGGCCCCGGCAGGAGCGGGTCTCCGCCCGAGCCGGAGCGCTCGCCGTTTCCCCGGGAGGGAGGCCCGGGTGCCCGCAGGGGTGCCACGAATTCTCACCACCTTCGGGGCAGGCCCTGCCCTGCGGGTCGCGGGAGGAGACCCTGGGGCTCGGTGGCGATCCCCGGGGTCGCAAACGCCCGCCCGCTTGGGCGAATCCCCGCGTGCGTTGGGGGGCGGTGTCTGGAGCGTGAGAGCGAACCCAGTTGTGCCTCGATTTCCGCATCTGGAAAACGGAACAGCGGCCGCTCTACCCGAGCTACTGTGCCAATAAGACACGGCGGCGGGCGCCGTGCGTGCCCCCAGGGGTGCCGCCTGGGAACCAGGGCGCGGCCAGCCCTCCCGGGCCAGTCCTCGAGCCCCCCCTCCCCCCGCCCGCCCTTCCCCGCCCCGGCAGAGCTCAGCCAGCGACCACGACAGGCCCCGGCGCGCTCAGGCCGGCTTGGGTGGGGGGAGGGCGGGGGGTGGGCACCAGGAAGCCCCCGGGCAAGCCAGGAGTCTGGGCAGCTTCGGGCAGGAGGGCTGGGGCGGTTGGGGCAGGGCTGTGGGGTGTGGGGGCTGCAGCGAGGGGGAGCAGTCCGGGAGGGGTGAGCGGAGGGAGCGCGGAATCTCTGAACGCGCAGGGCGCGGGGAGCTCCGGGACCCCTCCGCTCCCCTAGGGCAGATGCCCCCTCCTGTCCACCCCCACTCCCCGTACCTCTGGGCTCTGCGCGCTCCTTTCCTGCTGGGGAAACCGAGGCCCCGGGTGTGCGGTGCATCTGGCGGGAGCAGGGGCTGGAGGCGAGGGAGTCGGAGCAGCGCAGGGGTCCCGAGGAGCCCCCAGGAGCCGGTGGGGGGACGCGGGCGGCCCTGGCCGGAGAAGCGAGCCCTGAGCGCGGGCGCCGGGCCGGGGGTCGGGGTGAGCCCGCGCGCGGCCGGGAGCGACCCCGGAGCCGTGCCCGGAGGCGCAGTGCGGGCAGCCGCCAGCAAGCGGCGGGGCAGAGCGGGTTGTGGCCGCAGCTGGGCCCAGGAGGGGGCCGGGGAAGTCCCAGGCGGCTGTTCCTCCCGGTTGCTAGGAGAAAGGGGGTCCCTGCAGCGGGAGGGCTGAGCCCCGCCCGAGCTGGAGGAGGGGGAGGTGAGCCCTGGGCTTAGCTGGGGAGTGGCTGAGCCAGGAGAGTGTCTCTGGGACTAGAGGCTCGCGACCCGAGCCTGGGGGTCTTTTGATCCGGGCCCAGCCATGGGGGCTGGGCCGCCGCGAGGGCACATCTCCCACCAGGGCCTGGCCACTCACAGGTGGGGGTGCCACGTTGCGTCTCCCTTCCCGGGCACTGTGGCTGGGCAGGAATGTGGGCCAGGCTCCCCATAGACTAAGCACTTAGCCAGGAGGTGGGGTGGAGGGATCTGGGGGTCAGAGGCACCGCACAGGTCAGAGAGAGCACAGGAGGGGCACTGAGGGCCAGACCTCTGTGCCTCGGCCCGCTGACCCTGACCTCAGCACCCCTCCCTGGTGTACGGTTTGGGGAAATGTCAATCGCAGGGGAGAAGGATCTGGTAGACTTTCTGTCTGAAGGTAACGGTAAGCGGGGGATTCCCTGAATCACGAAAAAAAACTTTCCAGCTGACTTTCCAGCAGGTGGCAGGGCCTGAGTCATTAGTGGTTCGCTGTCCCTGGGCAGCCTGGGTGGGGGTGAGGGAGCCCAGCTGTCAGCAGTAACCCCCTCACCCCACATCAAAGCTCAGCCACAGAGCCAGCCCCGGGGCCCTGTGCCCAGTGGGGGCTTCTCCCCCCCTCCGCCCCGCCCCCGGATGTTGCCAGCCTTGTGCCGGGAGACACCCCCCCCCCCCACCCAGACGCCTGCCCGACCAGGCCAGCTCCGTGCAGGGAGGAGGGGTGGGGTTGGACTCCCCTCTTCCAGCCACGGCACTGCCTGGGCTCCTGCCACCACTCAAAAGGAGTATGAGGTCATGACGGGAGTCAGGGGGCTTTCCAGCTTCAGGCTGCCAGCGGCGTCCCTCCTCTGGACGTGGGGGCAGAATTAGGGGTCAAAGGAGAGGGGAAAGGGGGCACCTGGGTGGCTCAGTCGGTTAAGCGTCCGACTTCGACTCAGGTCATGATCTCACCGTCCGTGGGTTCGAGCCCCGCGTCGGGCTCTGTGCTGACAGCTCAGAGCCTGGAGCCTGTTTCAGATTCTGTGTCTCCCTCTCTCTCTGCCCCTCCCCTGCTCGTGCTCTGTCTCTCTCTCTCCCTCCGTCAAAAATAAATAAGCATAAAAAATTAAAAAAAAAAAGGGAGAAGGGAAAGGCCAGGGGGTCTTAGATACTAGCCACTGCCGGCCCCTCTTCTCCTCTTCCGCTGGTGTTCTTGGGGGTAGTCAGGGCCAGGTGGGGTGCAGGGATGTGGGCCCTCACTGTCTCACGGCAAAGTGTGGCAGCTGTGGGGATGTGGGGAGCGAGGGACGGGGCAGGTCTGTGTCCCCAGGGAGCCCCAGGCTGCCCCTGGCCCCTCGGTGCCCTGCTTGCCAACCCAGACCTTGGGCTCAAGTGACTGCTGTGGCCCCTGAAAGCCGCATGGTGTGGCTGCCGCTCACGGTTTAATGAGCGTGATCAGGAAGCAGGTGACCCGTCACCCCAAGTCGAGCCACGAGGACCCAGGCCCTGGGCTCACAGGGCAAGGTGCCCACGGTAACGTCCTCTCCGTCCTGAGAAATGCACAACCGCTTGATGGCGGGAAAAGTTGCCAGAGACCCCTGGGTGGGTTGGAATGATACTTACATGGAGCAGCTGAGGCAGGTGTATCCACACCTGAATCTACACTTTCACAGAACACACACTCCCTTCAGTGGCCAGGCCCCGCCCGCCCGCCCCTCTCCTGCCCACCTCACTCGCGCCCCGTGTCCGTCGACACCTCTGTCTTTTTCCTAAGCTCTTCCCTCCACTCACCCCACAGGGCTCGGCTTCGGTGTCCAAGAACCCTTTCCCAAGCCTGTGCAGTGAACGGTTAACTCAGCGGGCCCGGGTGGTCCACACCCTGCCCATCCCAAAGAAGGGTCTGGCCCGGCACCTAGAAAGCAACCTCTGAGCCTTTGGAATGTCGGAGACCCCTGTCCCTTTTCTGGTCTGGAATTTGTACCCAAGAAGAGGCAATGCAGGCCCGGGGGGGGTGGGTGTGGGGAGGAGGTGGCCATGGGCAACAGCCATCTGTAGCAGCCCCAAGGATCCAACCGCAGGACCTTTCTCTCGGTTTCCCATTCGCCGGGGCACCAGAGGTTCTAAGACAGAAGGGAAAAGAGGCATCGACGCCATCTGGAGCTAAGTAATGGGACAGGGGCCTGGGTTTCTAAGAGGAGGAGGGCAGTTCCCAGGGTGACAACAAGGAGAGCAGACAGTTGCTAATTAGATGCTTGCCCTGCCACGCGGATGGGTCACGTAAACTTTCTCTCTGATGACCACTCTTATTCTGGGAAAGGCTCCCACTTTAGATTCTTCTAGGTATTTAAGAAAGGGCCAGAAGTTCCTCCTGAGGCCACAGGGTCTTGATTGCCTTCGGCTCAAAACAGTTCTCATGCCAAAATGGCACAGTCTGGGGACGCTTGGCCGGAACGCCTTCAGATCCAACCATCCCTCCCTCCCTCCATCCAACCATCTCCCTTGTATTCCCCCCTCCATCTAACCATCTATCCGTCAACCACCCACCCATCCCCTCGTCCTTCCACCTGGCCATCTCTCTCTCCATTCACTCCACCTCTCCTTCTCCTGTGACCCCCACTTCTTATCTCATCGTAGGGGACTGGCTTCAACTGAGAGCACCTTCCAGGCCCTGTGCCCTGGTGACTGGGAAGCCAAGAGAAAGGTCCTGCGGTTGGATCCTTGGGGCTGCTACAGATGGCTGTTGCCCATGGCCACCTCCTCCCCGCACCCACCCCCCCAGGGCCTGCACTGCGTCTTCTTGGGTACGAATTCCAGACCAGAAAAGAGAGGGTGGTTCCTGTACATACAAAATTAATTTGTTTTTCTTCTGTCTTTTTAATCTGTCTCATGTCAATTTTATCTGTAGACCAGCTGGAAGAAACTTTGAAGGGTAGAGGACACTTTTTCCTCCCCAACAGGTGGATGGAGGAAGTGTGGACGGAGGGATGTGTGAGAGCACAGGGGTAGAGCAAGGTCCGAACTACAGGGTGTTAAGAGTGAGCATAGGGGCTCTCAGTGTGTGATTCTTTTAAGTGTGCTGAGTGTTTGAAAGTACAGTCCAGCGCTGGGGAAAGTTTTATAGATGTGCACTGTAACACATACACTCAGACTGCTGCATAGCCCACAAGCTAAAGAAGAGATTGTAATGAGAAACTTAAAAGACCCAGAACTGCATGGTAAGGCGACAGTGCGTCTGCGGAGGGGAGAGCGGTAGGGCGGCCCCTCCGGGGAGCCAGCACAAAGCCTGCATTGGGGGGGGGGGGGGGGGAGGAAGCCTCAGGATTTGCAAGCTGGGCCCCCACCTCTGCAAGCCAAGCAGACGGCCCGGGGGAGGCAGCGGCTGCAAAGGGGCTTGAGGCAATTCGGGGCATGACAGAGACATTTTAATCTGTGGGGCCAGCACTTACCCAAACGCATGCATTTGTCAAAAGTTGGAACCACATCCTGGGCAGGGTGAACCATACCGTGCGTAAGCTATCCCCAATTTTGTAAATGAAATAAAAAAATGTTGGGGGGAAAAATAGAAGAAGCCCAAAGAAAGTTGAAAACCAGAGATGAAGGCGTGCCTGGGTGGCTCAGTCAGTTGAGCGTCCAACGCTTGATTTTGGCTCAGGTCGTGATCCCGGGGTTGCAGGGTGGGGCCCCCACGTCAGTCTCTGCACTAGTCAGGTTCTGCACTAAGCACGGAGTCTGCTTGGGATTCTCTCTCTCTCTTCCCTCTTCCCAGCTTGTGCAGTCTCTCTCAAAGTGTGTGTGTGTGTGTGTGTGTGTGTGAGAGAGAGAGAGAGAGAGAGAGGGAACCAGAGATAAAAGTAAGATTGGACGGGTGCCTGGGTGGCTCAGGCGGTTGAGTGTCCAACTTCGGCTCGGGTCACGATCTCGTGGTTCGTGGGTTCGAGTCCCGCATGGGGCTCTGTGCTGACAGCTTGGAGCCTGGAGCCTGCTTCGGATTCTGTGTCTCCCTCTCTCTCTGCCCCTCCCCTGCCCTGTCTCTCTTAAAAATAAAAAATAAACATTAAAAACATTATTAAAAAAAGTAAGATTGGAGGTCCATGAAATAGCGAACAAAGCTGCAATAGAGGTCAATGAAGACAAAAGTTAGTTATTTGAAAAGTCAGACAACCCAGTGGAAGAGGCCAGCGACAGAAGCAACCAGAAGGGTCAGAAAAGGCACCAATGAATGAGATGCAGTATTGATAAGCCACAGGCAGGCAGGAAGTGTCTGCAAACGTAAATCAGGTAAAGGACACGTATGCAGAACGTACGAAGAGCTCTCAGGGCTCCACAGTGAAGAAACGACCCAATTTAAAAATGGGCCGCAGACGTGAGCGGGGTGCCGAGGAAGGTGGTGGCAGGAAGGAGGCCGTGAGCACGGGAGCCGTTCCCCATCGCGGGTCATTAGGCAAATGCGAATGAAAGCCACTGAGCGGTCCCAGGGCCGCCAGCTAGGACCTAGGACGCCCCCGCGCGCAGTGGCCGCCGCGAGGGCTGAAGATGTGCGGGGGTGTGGGTGGTGCAGCCGCCGTGGTCCCCGTGGGACGACTCCGGAACCCCGTGCCCAGCGCTCGCTTGAGAGAAATGAAAACTCACGATCACGCATCCTCTACAGCAGCTTCCTTTATAACCACGAAAGACGGGAAAAACCACGGGCAAATGGATAACACACTGGTCCGTCCGTGAGATAAATGCCATCCAGGCCTGAGAAGGAGGGGGCTACTCACCTGCAAACCACGGACGGATCTTCACGCGTTTTCGGTGGGAAACACGCCGGCTTCACAGGCTGTACAATTCTGTTCGTGATGTTCTGGAAAAGGCAGGAGCAGAGAGAGGGGGAAATAGACCAGCGGTTGCCAGGGGTTGGGAGCGGGGCGTAAGCACCAAACCACAAGGGGCTGCAGGCCGAGGGGGGTTGGGGGTGCCCCTGTTCCGTGTGGTTCCCCTGTGGCGGGGACACAGCAGTGTGCCTCTCTTAAGACCCATGGGACCGAATACCGGTGTGACTTCTACTGTTCGTAAATTAAACATTTTTTAAATGCAAAAAAAAAAAATCAATTCCAAGAAAGGGTGAACAGGAGAATACTGTAAACAGGCGTATGTCAGCATTTCTGGAAACATAGATGAGACAGACAAATTATTAGAAAAATAGAAAGAAAAAGCTTGACTAGTCCTATGGTCAGCAGGTCCATGGAAGCGATGGTTCAAAGTCGTCCGTGTGGACGCTTGGGTCTGGCAAGTGCGGGTGTGGAGGTGGCAGAGAGCGTCGCAGCACAGCAGCCCCGAAGCCAGCGCGGGGCCAGCGGTCCTGCCTGCGCGTGACGGGTCACACTCTGCTCCCGCAGGCAGAAGAGCCAAGGAGAGCCCCGCCCCCACTGTGGCCGCAGCCTGGACGGAGGCCTGTTCCCCCTGTCCCCACCCCCACCCCCACCACACTGACGGGGCTCTGAGGTGCGGCCTGGGGCCGCCGACAATGTGCCATCACCTCTGCTGCAGGAAAACCTCGGGGCTGGACGGCGCGGGGGACCCCGAGGCACCCAGGGTGGCGTGCAACCTCCAGCAAGAAAGGAACATTTTCGGTGGCGCTGGGGTGGCTTCTCGCGGGTTGAGGCCGGGATGTTAGTTTGCTGAGCGGGGGGTCACACAGGTAAAGCAGGACGAGGGGGCTCTCTGTGCAGACACAAGCCGCGTGGGCGTCCCAGCGAACCCACCCGAAAGGCATCCAACCTGGCAGGAGGAAGGAAGACTGTTTGCCGATGACGGGGTCCCACGCGTAGAAAACCCTCCAGGTGTCACGAGAAGCCTGTTCCAATAAGCGCAGCCGGCGAAGGAGCCCGACACAAAGGCGGCGCGGGGGTCCCGCTGCATTTCCGGCGCTCGTGGCGACCTCCCGGAAGGGAAGTTGCGAAATCAATTTCCTCTTCGATAACATCAAAAAGAATGAAATACTTAGGAGTTAAGGTATCCAAGGAGACCACAGATTTGCACAGCGGAAAGAAATTACGGACGACGTGAGTAATGTCCCAAGTTCACGGACTGGGAAATGCCCGTGGAGTCTCGAGGGACCCCCAGTGGCGGAGAAAATTGACAGGGGGCGGGGGGCAGGCCCGGGAGCAGACAGGTGAGGCTGGAGGCCAGCCTCCCAGCTCGCAGCCCCCAGCCCTGCTTCTGGGTTCAGGGGCTCCAGACGTCCCCCTCCCCCGGGGGCTGCAGAGGGCTTCGCAGGTGACACCTCACCCCCACCCCCCCCCCGGGCCCCACCCTCACAGCCCCCCCCTCCGCCGTGTGACCCCCCAAGGAGCCGGTTCCTGCACACGTGATGGTGTGCAGGTGGGTGTGTGGTGTGTTTGTGTGTGCACACGTGTGCAGCCACGCATGCGTGTGAAGGTGAGCAAGGCCTGGTCTCCGGGTGGGTGCTGGCGGGGCTGGGGTGGAAGGCTTGACCGAGGCCTGGTCCCCCTCCCCGCTGGGCGGCAGGTGAGGGGCAGGAAGTGGACACGGCACCTGCCTCTGGCCTGAATTTTCTATGAGGGGGAGAAGCGGCCCCTGCTGCCCCCGGGGAGCCCGTCAGAGCTTCACGCGCAGCCCCCTTCCCCCCGCCCCCCAGCATAACCTCTGCAGTGGGCCAGCCGCACCCCTGCACCCCCGCCCTCTGGCCTGGCCCCACCTCACCACAGGCAGCTGACCAGTAGTGCCCTGAGGCCCCGGGTCTCCTCTGGGCAGCCCTCCACGCCCCCCGGCCTAGCCGTCCACTGGGCAATGCCCAGCTCCTGCCTCCACCTCCCCTCCTGCCCGTATCCAGTGGGTCCCCACCCCTGCTCTCCTGTCTCCTGGTGCTGGGGCCGCAGGCCTGGATGCCACCCTCTGGCTCTGCCCTCACCCTGACGAGGCAGGGCAGCGTGTGACGGAGCGCTCGGCCCCTCGCCACCAACCCCCCCCCCCCCCGCCCCGGGAGACCCTGCAGGCCCAGCGGGCACTCACCCCACCCAGCCTCACTGTCCCTGTCCCTCTGCCCCGACGCCCTTCCAGGCCCCAAGTCCTTCTGCAATGCTTCTGGTCACACTCCCGGGGTGGCCACAGCGGCCTCTCTCTGGCGCCCGCTGACGTGAGGGGGCCCCCTCCGCGGGCTGTGGGCTCCGGGAAGACCCGCCTGGTCTCCAGAAGCTTCGCAAGGTGGTGCACAGGGCAGGGGCTCTGTAAGCACCTGGGCCTGGCATCCTGGGCCCCCTCCCCACCATCCCCCCCCCCCCCCCCCCACGCTGGGCGTTACCAGACTGCTGAGAACTGAGGCTGGCTAGGGGCCCTGCGGAGGAAACCAAATTGCTTCCTGTGTGAGTCGTAGTGTCAGATGTCAGCAGTGTGTTTGCAGGGGCTGCTCTCTAGGAGGTGTCAGCCAGCTGTGGGGGCGGGGGGGGGGGCTAGCCGCAGCCCCCACCCCACCCCACCCCTGGCATTCCCCGCCCGAGGGCACTTCTGCTTTTCTCTGTATTGCAGAGGGTCCAGGCGGGAGGAAGGTTCCGGGTCCCAGATGCCAAGGGCCGGGGGGGGGGGGGGGGGGGGGGGGGCGGGGCAGGAAGGTGGGGGAGGGGGGGACGGCTGGGGACAGGGTCTCATCCAGGCTCCCAGGCAAGCTGCCCTGAATGGGGGGGGGATGGTTCGGCGGGGGGCGGCGCTGAGGGCCAGGGGCCTCCTCTCTGCAGCAGGCAGCCTGTGTGCCCGGCCCGCCCTCCTCATGGGGACGGGGGCAGAGCGGTTCCCAGCCCTCCCCTGGTGCCCACAGGCCGGCAGGCTCTCTGGAAGCGCCATCACTGCCAACGTTTGGGGCCAGGTAATTCTTTGTGGTGGGGGAGGGGTGTTCTGTGCATTAGGGGACGCGTAGCGTCACCCATGGCCCCCCAGCCCCAGACGTTAGGAGCGTCCCGCCCCAGTTGTGAAACCAAGAATGTCCCCTTGGGTGAGACGTTGTCCTGCCTGGGGACCACCGGGGAGGCCCTGGCCTAGACGTGCTGCAAGGGGGCGATGGTGGCCGGGGGTCTCCAGAGGCAGGAGGAATCCGGTGGGAAGGGCCAGGTTTTTGTCTCCCGTCTGGGGCCGACCTCGGCAGTGTGGGGACTGGAGGAACGAGCCGGAGAAGAAGGCGGACGCTGATGCACGGTGCTCCGTGAGCCCCACCACCTGGCCGCCTGGACAGCGCTTCCTGAAGTGGCCAGGGGAGGGACAGCAGGCGGGGGCCTCCTGGTGCGTTGGGGGGATTCTTAGGTCCTTTGGTGTCCCGGGGCGGCGCGGCGCCCTCCGGCACAGTCCTCCCTGAACGGCCTGGTTCTGCACCTTCACGCGCCGCTCGCGGGTGCGCCGGTCGCCTCTGTCCCGCCAAGCGGGTGGCCGTCCCGCAGCGAGGGCCCACGGTCCCTGCCGTGCCCCGCCCCCGACAGCACCCAGGACGTGAAGACCTCCGTTCTCTTCTGATGCGTATTGTTTGTTTGCCACTTGGTCTGCGACCCCCTGGAACAGGTTTTCTTGGGCGCAAGGGACCCTTTGTGGTGCCCCAAACGCCCATAATCCGAGGGTGGGCGTCCTCCTCCGCCCACCCGGCAGCAGCTCTGACGTCAGGAGGCTGCACCCACGCGTAATCTTTCGAGACTGGTTCCCACTGACGGGGAGGACGCTCAGGGCACGGTGGGCTCGGGGGCTCCAAAATGGACGGGGTGCCGACCCGCGGCCCGTGGGGCTCGCGGACTGAAGAGACAGGCAGACAGACAGGGTCGACGGCTGGTCACAAGAGCAGGGTCCGGTGTGGCTGTGACCCCCTCTGCAGGGCTCTGGGATCCTCTGCGTCCCCAGCAGGTAGAGGCGACAGTGTGTGCACCCCCAAAATATCACCCGAAGTGACACTTGATACTTCCTGCTGAATAGCTGGTGGCCCTCGGAGACTCCGGGCTGAGCAACGAGGCTATTCGGCATCACTACCTCCCCCTGGAAGGGCGGACCTCTGTCGGTGCGCACAGAGGCCAGGAGCCATGCCCATCCTGCTTCCGGAGGCTGGACCGCGGAGGGGTCGCGGGGGCCTCCCCTTGTCCATCACGCCCCGGGGGCCTCCCCCGGACGCCCCTCTCCCCAGCTCGTCTGGTCCCTAGGCTCCTCCGTGCTTTTCCCAGCTCGACCCCTTCTGGTCCACTTTCATCCCAGGGCCTAACGAGTGCACACCCCCCGACCTTGCCGGGTCGAAGAGAAGCTGGTGACCGCGTGTGCCCGAGGCAGCGTCTGTCCCCCTCTCTCTTAGGCATCGGCAGACACAGCAGAGATCACGCCTTCCAGTCTCCCCTGCAGCCAGGCGTGGCCACAGCACCGCATTCCCCAGGACGCAGGGCTGGAAGGACTGGGCCGGAAGTCTGGGGCGCCTCCTTACAGGCGGGGGGCTCCACCATCCTCCAGGGTCCTCCTTCCTGATGCGTGAAATACAGCTGTGAAGGCCGGAGCTCAAGCAGCCACCTTTGACCACGAGATCAGACACCAGCTTCCCAAGGCTGTGGACGCTTCCGTGTCAGCTCCGAGAGAGAAAACCCCTGTGTGTTGAGCGTGTTTATCCGTGCGGGTGGGGGCAGCCTGTCCTGGGCCGAAGGAGGGTTTATGGTTCACACTCAGCGTGTGGCCCGGTGGCGACGAGGGTTTCAAAATCACTGAGCTCTTGAGATGGCCCCTCTCGGAAGCCCCGTTGCTCCCCCACCTCCTCCCTCTCAGGGCCACTCTCTTCAGAGCTGCGTCTGGGGGAACTCCTGTCCTTTTAGGAGGAAGCCCCCGCAGCCCCCTGCCTTCCCCTCCTCCATCACGACGGCCGAAGGCGGCAGAGCCACAGGAGGGTGGGGAGACGCGAGGAGTCAGGGAGGCTGGAAGGACCATTCGGAGCAGCAGAAACTGACCATCCCAGCAAACGGGACCAGGCGTCCGCGGACAGACCGACGCCCACGACAAGGGAGGGTTTGTGCCAGGCACGTGGCGTAGGCAGCCGACGGAGAAAGTGCACCTCGAGGGCAGGTCTAGGGAGACAAACCGTACGATCAACCCCACAGAGGCAGCGTGGGCAACTGCTCGGGTTTGGGGCAAGTTTGCCATCTTTCAGAACGATGACCATGCCTCACAGAGACACGCTGGAGATCCGGAGACCCGTGAGCCTCGTCCCCCAGGCCCCGGCAGCCGGCCGGCGACAGCAGCCCAGCGTTTTTCGACACGGGAATGGACACGCGAGGTGCGGTCCACCCGCACGCTGGGCGTCCCGACACCTGCCCCGGCACGGGTGAGCCCTGAGGACGCTACGCCGAGTGACACGCACCCGTCACAGGGGGACAAAGCCTGTCTGAGCCACAAATAGAAGGTCCCCAGAGTGGCCAGCTTCGCGGACACGGACAGCAGAGTGATGCCGGCCAGGGAAGGGCTGTTTGTGTTTCACCGGGACAGGGCTTCAGCCTGGGACCTTGGACGTGTCCTGGAGGCGGTGGTGGCGGTGGCCAGTGTGGACGTACTTAATGCCACTGAGGCATACACGGAGAGGTGGTCGGAACTGTAGGTTTTGTGATACCTATAATTTCCCACATTCGAACAGACCGATGAGCCCTTAATGAGAGAGAGAGAGACTCTGAGTGCTCAGCCACCTCTGGAGAGCTTCGCCAGAGGAACATGCGGGGCGACGGTGCCTCCCACACACGCTGGCCAGCGGATACGCGTGGAAGCGTCACGCAAGTGCAAAATCAGCACTTAGCAAAGCAGGTGAAATGTTGCCTTGGCGGGACTCGAGTGACGCTGAGGCTCCCAGGGTGAGTGAGGAAGGGGAGGGGAGGCGGTGAGGAGGGGAGGGGAGGCGGTGAGCCTCTTGTGTTACCACACGCTCTCCAGAGGTGCGGCCGCCAGAAACGCCAAACTGCCCCAAACCAGGCGGGAGAACCCCCTTCCTAGTTTGGGAAACAGGTGACAGAAGAACACGTTAAATGACACCAGAAGGACCCAAGCCAGCAGATCCAACCGCCGGGTCACTTTAAACCGTCGACCCTATGGGCGGCGGGGGTGGGGAGGGGCCCAGCAGACACGGGCGGGGGTGCTCCACCCTCGCACGGACCCTGGCTCGAGGGACCCGCTGTCAGACCACGTGGGGGCAACCGGGGAGGCACAGAGCGCGGGTGAGAGGCGGGGTGGCCGCGTGCACTGGGGGGGGCCGGAGAGGGACGCGCCAGTGTCCCGGGGGCTGAGTCGGGGGCCTGCGTTCCACTCAGACGCGTGGACGCTTCTAGACGAAGCCCGTCCGAGGTCTTCACATCTGTTGAATCCAGGCGGTGGTTCCTCGAGGGCTCGTCAGCCTGCCTCCTTTTCATTATAAGGACTTTAGGACTCGGGAGGAGAATAGACACCCTTGAGTCCCTCGGCTGGGGGTGCAGACCGCCCTGGGCAGACACCCCGAGAGCCGGAGCAGGTGGGAGAGAGTCGTCCCGCCCACCTTCCCTACCTTCTGAGATTCAATCTGAGACAATAGGACCTACTCGAAACGGTGAATGACTTCCGCTTCTGGTGAGCCGGTGTGAATGAGGTGGCCCCGATGCAACGCGTGCAGAGTCCTGCCGGGTTCCGTGGGGGACCTTCCCAGCAGGAGTCAGGAGCCAGTGACCCCCGGGGGCACCGTCAGGTGGCTACGGCCCCCTTCCCCCCACCTGGAAGGCAGTCGGCCCTCGGGAATAGGCCCCCGGCCCCTCGGCCAGGTGAGCTCACCCCTGCCTCTCGGCAGCCCCGCGAGGGGCTGAGACCTTCGTCCCACACACGCACGCCCTTCGCTGGGCCGGAGTCCGTGCCCCGGAAGAGGCCCTACCAGCGGTGGGGGTGGAGGGATGAGCGGACCTAACTTGAACCGGCCGCCGTCCCTGACCCGGCCACCGGGGCACAGAGCCGATGGTGGTGCAGGTTGGAGCTGTGTCATACCTGGACCCATCAGCGGGGCCGCAGGGGAGCCCCAGAAGACATGGACTCCTCCGCGGAGGCCCGGCCCGGCCCCCGCCATCCCCGGCACACCCGGCCGGATGGGGGCTGTGGCCCTGCTGAGGCCAGACCTCCCAGGCCACCCCGAGCCGCGGCCCCACCCGCCGGGGGCGGAGACCCGGGAGGCGCGTGGTTCTCGTGGGCAGTGGCCAGGCCCCAGGCGGGTGTTTCTGGGAGGCTGAGGTGCGCCCTGCGCCCGGTCCTGCGTGGACTCCAGGCCCAGCGTTCTAGATACTCGACAGCCACTCACGCCGAATCGCTGTTCGGGCCGGGCCGAGCGGACCCCCGCCCGGAGCCACGAGAGCCTGAAGGGTGGCAGGCTGAGTCCCGAGAGTCCCTTAGAGAAAGGGCGGCCTGGGGGCACCCCCCACAGGGGCCCTCCCGGCCCCGAACACGCCTGGGGGTGCGGCTGCCTTAGACCCGCCCCCACGTACTGTCCCTGCTGCAGGGCTGGGCACGGCCACCCGAGAAGTGCGGGGGGCCCATCCCTGCGCCCCCTGGACTGACAGAGTCAGGACCGGGTCAGGCCTTGGCAGTGGGGGAGGGCAGCGGATCACCGGCAGCCCCCTAGCGTTTCCCGAGGAAAGTGGGGTGGGGGTTTGGATTGCGGGTGCCTCAGCCTGGGGTCCTGTGAGCCGGACGGGGGACCGGCAGCTGGGCCCGCCAGGGCGGGGCAGCGCCTCGGTGCAGGACGCTGTGTCCCAGGGAACCCGTGTGGCCCCTCACAGAGATCCCACCGGCGAAGTCCGCTGCGCCCAGCCGGCATGAGCTCTGGGGCCAGACGCCGAGCCAGCCGAGGACAGGGCGCGCGGGCCCCTTCCCTCCAGCGGGAGCCCCGCCCCGGGCACGGGAAGTGAGGAGGGAGGTCACCCTGTCAACCACCGCCAGGGGAGGGCGCACCGGGGGCCAGGGCAGGAGCCGGGTGTCTGGGTCGGCCGCGCACCAGCGGTCCCTCCAGCTGCTCCCGCCTGTGGGCCGAGCCAGCTGGGAAGGTCCTGAGCGAATGCGGAGCGTGTGGCCTGTGTCTGATGTTGTCACCGCCACGAGCCGCAAGGAGAAGTAGGTCTGGGCTGCTTCCCTGCATCTGCCTCCAGGAGAGTTCAAGGCGCCAGGCGGATGACGGACGCCCCAACCCCGCCGGCCATCCTGGGCCCGCCCGTTTGCAGTTAGGAGAGTTTGCGAGAGATCACTGGACCCCTGCTACTTCCTGAAAGTTCACAGCTGAGCATGAGGTCTGCCTCCCTGAGTAAGTCGTGGGCTCCATGTGCTGGGGAGCGGTCGGCGGGGGGGGCGCCCGGACAGGTGGGGGGCTGGGGTGATTTGTGGGCACAAAGGTGGGGGCTTGGTCGAGGGTCTTAACCTGGGGTCCTTCGCTCGGCCTGTTCCGAGTTCTCGCGGTGGTCGCTGCTCCAGGGGGCCAGCGAGTCGGAGCTCAGATGCAGGTTCCTCTTCGGGGCGGGGAGTGGCACTTCCTGGCCGCTGTGGGACTGCGGCTGATTCTCAGGGTGTTTGGCGGGTGATAATACAAAGCGTCTGGCTCCCCGGCCTCCAGGGCTGCTGGGGCCACGTGGGCATGAGGAGCACAGGCGGGACAGCGGGGTCTCCGCTGGGGCGACAGTCAGCCTGGCCGCAGGGCCTGGTCCTGGGGCCCCTCAGGACGCCATCCGGTGTGGGGCCAAGGCCAGCGGGGTGTTCCGTATCTGCCGAGAGCCGGGACGGGGAGTGAGACCCCACATTCTCCCAGGTACGTGTGTGCCCAGGAAGGTGACAGGAGGGTTTCAGGGGACCTGCCAGGAGGAGGGGGGAGGCAGCCACCTGGGGCGGAGGGGGACACGACAATAAAGATGGATGGGCTGGGGGGGGGGGGGGCATCAAGCTTGTTGCCAAAGACATGAAATGAATTAAAACAATTATTTTTAAGGACACTCAAACCGCAGGGTCGGGAGACCTGTGCTCTACTCACTGAGCCGGCCGCGCGCCCTCGCAAATGAATTTTTAAGACTCGCACTTAAAATCTATGCGAGGAGGGGGTGCCTGGCCGGCTCAGTCGGCGGAGTACGTGACCCCTGATCTCGGGGTCGTGAGTTCGAGCCCCACGCTGGGCTGTAAAGCCTACTCAGAAAGAGTCTATCAAAAGGGGAAGAGTAGTGGCCTGGCCACCGGGCGTGGGAAACACACGCGGTCTGTGTGCCATGAGGGCCGGGAGCGCAGAAACTCCCAGCTGGGACACAGAAACGAAGTCAGGGCTGGGTGTGAGAATGTGGGGAACGTGGAAGAACCCAAAACGTCCAGCGGTGTTCGTGAAACGGCCCCAGAAACCACAGACGATCCCCGGGGCTTTCAGCAACGTGTCGGGACGGGGGCCACAGTCAGGGCGGGGTACAGACGGTGTGTGTCCCGTGGCTGTGCCTCGGGGTCTGTTTGAAAGTCCTGTCGTCAGAGCTGAGGAATATATTTGAGAAGCTGGGGGGACGGGCTGCAGGTGCAGCACGTGGTGGGAGATGCGCTCGTTCAGCGGGTTGTGTTTGAACAGCGGCCGGTGAGGGTGCTCGCTGGGAGCGGAGCGGGGGACCAGAAGGAGCCGCGAGGGGACTGGAGCCAGCTGTCACCGGAGCCCCGGTCAGGCTGGGGGGAGGTGGGGCCTGTGGGCCCCTGGGGATGTGGAGGCGCAGGGTCATGCCCGGGGCTTTGTGGCTGCCGTAGCTCCCCGAGAGAATAGACCGAGGACAGAGACCCCCCCAACCCAGGCCACCAGGCCCAGGCTGGCATTCCAGGCACGGCGGGCTTGTCCCTTCCCTGCATCCCTGGGCTGGGAGCAGCCAGCTGGGTGTGGCCTGGCACCTGCAGCGGGCCGTCCCGCGGGATCTGTCACTCCGCCTGCCCCACAGCTGACACCGCCTCTGTGGGTCCCCACGGCCGCCCGCACATGGGGTGGCTCTCGGAAAGAACTGGCCACCGTGCGTGACCATGAGCTGCTGTGGAGGGACACGGGGAGCCACCCCCGCCGCTCTTGGCCCCCCCACCTAACATCCAGGCCCGCGGGACGGCCAGGGTGCTCTGCGGCAGGTGGGGTGGGGACGCCGAGAGGGCACGGCCACTGCCACCCTGGCCGTGCTGGGTGCTGCGGCCAGCGCCCCCAACCCCCACGCAGGCCTGGGCTGCCCCGTGTCCCGGCCACCGGGATGATGCAGGGACCCGCCGAGGTTGGGCAGGAGCGAGGCGCTGGCCGGCTCTGGGGCTTGCTCTCCTTCAGGGGCGGGGCGGGAGGGGAGGTGGGGAGCACAGGAAAGCAGCAGACAGTAGTGGCAGTAAGGGTGGCTGGCAGGGGATGGCAGAAAACGGGGTCCCCAGGTCCAGGGAGGCCCTGGGACGCCCGTGGGCTCAGATCCGGAGCCATGCGTCCACGGGGCAGGGAGCAGGACAGGCTGTGGGGGAGAAGGCGGGCCGCCAGGGCGCTGGCCGGGGGCGGGCCACACAGCCGGTGCCTGACGGTCAGGGAGGTGGCCCGGACCTGGACACGAGCACCGGGCCCCCACGGGCCGCGTGAGCACGCTGCCCCAGGACCCCCCTCACCCCGCACCGGTCTGCTCTCCGCGCGGCGCCTGCAGGCCTCTGCTCAGAGGAGCGCGCTGTTTTGCTCGGGCACCACTTCCTCTGGGCGTTTGCAGAAGCGGCTGCGAGAGACCCCACCCATCCCCGCTCCTGTGTGCGCGGGGGAGACCGGGCAGTGCGGCCCCCGGGGACGGGCTCAGCTTCACAGCTTCCAGAATACTCGAGAGTGAGCGTGCGGGCGGCCGGGCCCGGAGCCCCTGTGGCAGGCAGCTCACCGTCGTGACGGTGGAACTCGGGCCCCGGGCTGAGGCTGCTGGCACCCACGCTCCCGGGGCTGCAGGACGTCCTGACGGCTTCCGGGTGGCCTGGCGTCCCCGCAGCTCCTCCTTTGGGGGCCCCCCTTAGTCGGGCCCACCCCCTCACCCCTGGCCGGCCGGGGCTCCGTGCTGGGGGGTTGCGCCACGCGGGCCCTGCTGGGTCACAGCCGGGAGCGCCTTAGACCGTCTCCTGCGAGGGCAGGGCCTTCTAGAACAGGCCACAGACCTGTCAGGGAACTCCCGGGGGCCGCCCCCCTTGTAGGGCCTTCCCAACTTGCAGGGGGCTGACCCGAGACCTGGGGGCGGGATGGGCAAGGCCCAGCGGCGGCCCTCCGGGCCCACGCCTGCCGGCGTGTCTGGGAACGTGGGCTCAGAAGGTCAACATCACTTGGGAAACAACTTTCTAGACTCACCTTTGTTGACTTCCAGGCGCTACTTTCTGTAGCTTCGGGCAAACGCCCTGGGCTTCCTGTGACCTCTGACTGCTGGAAACACGCCGACAAGGGGGGTTGGGCGGGTAATCTACCGCGCTCTTAGGGTGCACCTCCCCTGCCCAGGCAGCTTCGTGCGGGACTGGGGCCAGCACAGCAGCCCCTCTGGGCCCAGCCTCTGCCCCTGCAGGACAGAGAGGCCCATGGGCCTGCCTCACGGAGCACAGCAGGAGCCCACGGCCCCCTGGGGCTCCGGGCGTGCCCTGCACACTGTGGGAGCGTGGGTTTAGAGCGCTCGCCTTCTCCCAGACCCTCTCTGGTGGATAAGGGCGCCTCCTTCTGGGAAGGAAGTATCGAGATATGGTGCCGTGGACGCTGTCCCCCACCTGCCAGGGCCCTGCTGTAGCTCAGGCCCGCCCACGCCCTGCCCTGCAGGCACGGTGGGCGCTCTCCTGGGGGTCCCGGTCCTTTCCGTAGGGGGGAGGTGCCGTGACATGCTTGCAAGTCACATGCACTTCACATTTTGGGTCATCGTTTCACCAGGGGAAATTCCTAGAAAGGATTTTACATGATCAAAAGTTAAGTGCGTCCCAGACTTTTGGAAGCATGCTGCACAATTGGGCCCAAAACATTCATGCCGGTTTACGCTCCCATCAACGCAGTAAAGACACCCGATTCCTCACACTTGGCCAACACTGAGAATTAGAGTCCTTTGTTTTTGTCAACCTGATAGGCAAGAAAAGACTGCCCTTTTGACGTTTATGTTCGCATTTCTTTGATTATAAGTAGAGTCGAGCACCTTTTGGATTTTTAGGAGCTGTTTATTATGTCTTTTGCAAAGTATCTGCTCATGGGCTCTGAAACTTCTTATATTCATTCATTTAAAAATTTTTTTTGATGTTTGTTTACTTTTGAGAGAGACAGAGACAGAATGCGAGTGGGTTGGGGCAGAGAGAGAGGGAGGCACAGAACCTGAAGCAGGCTCCAGGGTCCGAGCTGTCAGCACAGAGCCTGATGCAGGGCTCGAACTCACGAGCTGTGAGATCATGACCTGAGCCGAAGTCGAACGCTCAACCGACTGAGCCACCTAGGCGCCCCAAAACTTCCTATATTTATTGATTTGTAGATGTTCTTTGTATATTGAGGATCTGTTGTTATATCTATATATATCAAAACATATCTATATATCATATATGTATCATATATATCATATATATCTATATATATCCTATATATCCTATATATCATATATAGTTATATCTATATATCAAAATACAAGATTTGACACATAACAAATGCTCACTAAGGGTTGAGTCATCTGTTGAATGACTTAATTTCTGATCTAATCTGATTTTCCTAAAGCCATTCCGTCCTACTCTTTGTCCAGGTCACTTTGAACTCTTGGAGCAAACTGCTCAGTAGGATCGAGAAGACACATGACATGTACTAGAAGCCAGAGTGCGTGTTAGAGCCTCTCTGAGATCAGAGCAACTCAAGTATGCCAGGTGAGCCCCCTTCGCGTCTCCGCCGACTTTAACCACTTAGGAGGGACTGCAAGAATTTTTCTAGAATGCACGTCACCTCAACATGGGGGTAATTACTTCAAAACTTAGCGTGAACAATAGCCTTGTCTAAAAAAAAACCGTCTCCGAAACAATAAAGGTGTAGGGTCTCCATCAAGACACAGGGAGGCGTCCGTTTCTTTGCTCTCGAGGTGCTAGGAAACACCGGGAACAGGACCGCGAGGGACCGGGGTCTCCTATCATGCCCATCTCTGGCCAAGTGCCGAGCCCCAGAGCTGTCACCTGTCACCTGTCTCCCGCCCTTTTCCCAGGGGGTCGGGGCCCTCGTGTGCGCCTGCGGGGGAGGGGGGACAATTGACAAGTGGGCCCGACAGTGCCCAGGCCCCCGTGCCTCGGACCCTCGCCGGTAAATGGGGATGGCTGTGCCTGTCCCGGGGAGGGGGCGGGGAAGCCACCTCACACCCATTAGGACCATTAGGACGGCGACCCTCACAAAACAAAACACCAGAGTGTTGGCGAGGACGCGCAGAGACTGGGACGCGCAGAGACCGTCAGTGGGAACGTTAAGCTGGCGCGGCCGCTACGGGAAACAGCCCAGCGGTTCCTCACAAAGTCGAAAACAGAACTGCCGTGTGATGAGCAATCCCACTACGGGTATTTACCCGAAAGAAGTGAAAGCCGGTGTCGAAGTGACGTTTGCACGCCCGAGTTCTCGGCAGCGTGCGTCCGAAAGGGGGGAGAGTGGAAACGACCAGGGCCTCCATCGACGGAGGACTGCGTGAACGCACGCGGCCCAGCCTTAGCGCCGAAGGACGTTCGGACACTGGTGGCGGCAGGGACGGGCCTTGAGGACCTGAAGCCGAGTGAGGGAAGCCAGATGTAGAAACGCAAATCCTGTGTGACCCCACTCCTGCGGGGGCCTGGCGGGGGGTCGACTCCCAGGGACTGAGCAGAACGGGGCGCGGGCGCTGCGGGAGCCGAGGGGACTTCGGGTTTAACTTCCGGTTTAATGGGGACAGTGTGGCAGTGTGGCAAGCGTCCCCAGCGTCTCCTGAGGAACTGAAAGGCAGGGGCCGGGGGCCAAGGCTCTGGTAAGCGTGTGTCACCAGGAAGGACACAGACGTTCGTTTCTGTCTCAGGTCCCAGAGGAGGCGGGGGAGGGAGGACGGGGTCCAGGGTGGCCCCGGGCGCAGGTCGGGCGGCCAGAGGGGGCCCAGGAGAGCAGGCTGGGCAGGAGAGGGCGGCGCCCGGGACGCGGCAGATTCCTTCCCCGCGGCGGGTCCCCAGACAGTGCGTGAGTCTGCAGCGTCCCTGCCGCTTACAGCTGGGGGCTCACGCCTGAGGGCACGCTTCGTCCTTGTGACTCGCCCGCCCGCCACAGCACCTGCCCCTCAGGGGCACCGGTGAGGGAAGGCAGTGAGGACCCACCTCGGGCTCTGGCAGCTTGAGCCGGGGCTCAGGGCTGTTCCCCTCACCGGCTTCTTGCTGTTGGACGGGGTGGTGACTCAAAGGTGGCCGTCAGGTCACGCCTTCCTCCAGGGGCCTCTGTCACAAGCAGGTGCTGCAGGGCCCCCCGTGTCCGGGCATCTTCCCAGTTGTAGGTGAAGGGACCCTAGGGGCACTCCCTGGGGCTCCCACTTCCCATGCGGTGGCCCGTCGGCCAGCCTCAACGCGTTCCTGCTACGAAACACCTCAGAGCTGGGTCACACATCGGCCGAGCCCTGTGAAAGCTTGTCTGAACTCTCAAGGGGAAGGAAAACCCTGAGCAGGGGTGGGGAAGGTGGTCAGCGGCACCGGGCCGGGTGGGTGGGTGTCCGAGGCTGTGCACCGACGCGGTCCCTTCCGTCCCGGGGCATTGGGGTCCCCAGAACTCCAGAGCCCTGAGCGTCTCTGGCCCTCGGACTTCGTGTGATGCCACATGATGGTGACTGTCCCCTGTTACTGAACCTCAGTGAGAATCAGCACAGGGACATTCACAGGCCTAAGACGGCACAGAGGCCATTTTACGTTTCCGCCCTGACTCACTGCTGTTTGTTTCCTAATGGGCAGGGACAGCAGGTGAGCCGTGGCTCTGGTGTGGGAGTGGGTGTGGGGCTTGAAAGGGGTCACCTGCATACGGGACCCCAAAGGACAGACCTGGGCAGTGAGGGCTGGAGTGAATCCGAGGATCCCTGCCCGCTGGCCGCCAGAGCTCGGATGGGGGTCCCAGGCGACTGGTGACTGGAGGCGATGCCCCTTCCACTCAGGCGGTGCCCGCAGGTAATGCCCAGCAAACGTGGGCTCAGAACCGCCTCCCACCTTCAAGGGAGCCGGGCTGTGGCGCATGGGCAGGGGCCAGAGGGCTAGTGCCGCGGGGTTAGAGCCCTCAGCCCTCAGGTGCCAACTGCTGGGACGGCCTCATGGGTGCGACAGGGGCACCTGGGGCACGTCGGGGGCACGCAGGGCACAGACTGAGCCACAGGCCATCCGGACAGACTTGGAAAGGAGCCAGATGGAGTTTCCAGGAATGAAAGCTGTATCACTTGGACGAGTTAGACACCGATGAAGGGACTCCTACCCTGTAGCTGGACACCAGCAGGCTCCTTGGATGGCACGGGACAAGGGGGCCGAGGTGGAGGAGGCCCCACAGCGAGATGAGACTCGTGTGTCCGACACAGCCGAGCAGAGCCCCGAGGGCGAAACCCGGGGTCCCTGCACACTGGTGGGATCGACACATTCTCGGATTCCACAGGTCCGAAGGCAGGACAGCCAGACCGACGGGTGACTGCTCCCCGCTTCGGAGGCCAGAGGACGGAGCACAGGGCGTCCACGTGCCAAAGCCGCGGGGGACCCCTGGGTGAAGAGGGCGTCTCAGGCGGACCCGCGGGGCTCCTACCAGCAAGGTCCTGTCCTTGGCAGAGGACATCCTGAGGCAGGACAAGGGGTCTCAGGAGGGCAGCCCAGAGGAGGCAGGTGAGCCGGCAGGAGCCCGGCCGCCGCGTGGCTCGTCGCACAGGGTGGACGACAAGGCCAACGTGCGAAGCTAGAAACGCGCGAGCCCCCACATGACTGGAACCCTGCGGGGAGCGGTGCGTCGGCCAGTTGGGCCCCAGAGAGATAACGCTCAGGGCTCCCGGGCCACACGCTCAGGAGGGTGTAGGCTCTGACGAGCTCCCGACACACGGAGGCACACATTTCGTTGCCAGGGTAGCCTCTGAAAACCTAAAAATAGACTTGATAATAACTTCCAAATGAGTAGAGGCGGGAGACAGAATTTAAGAAGTAAACAAATCCAGAAGACGTGTTTGCTTGCTTGGCGGGAAGGGAGAGTCTGTCCTAGCCGCTCTCCTTGGCTGGTGGAGGGCTGCCGTCTCCCTGTGTCCCCACACCGTCTTCCCCACCCGTGTCCCTGTGTGCGAATGTGCCCACTTAATAAGAACACGGTCCCAAGGGATTAGGGACCACCCAAATGGCCTCATCTGAACCCGGCCGCCTCTGCAAAGACCGGCCCCAAATACAGTCATGTTCTAAGGTGCTGGGGTCAGGGGTCCCCCACGTGTTTTTTTTTGGGGGGGGACACAGTTCAACCCATAACAAAAGACAAAAGGGGAATAAAAGCAAACAGAAAAAGCAGACAAAAGAGCACAAAGGAAGGTGGAGAAAACCAACAAAACCATATCAGTGATGTCAAGAGTATAAACGGATTGCAATCAGTAACCTGGAGGCAGCGAGAGTCAGATTTCTAACTCCAGTCGGAAGTGTCACATCCAAAACATAAGGATGCAGACAGTCTGGAAGTAGAAGGTGGGGAAAAAAATACCAATGACTAGTCATCGAGAGAGAGCTGCTCTTTTTATATTAAGTACTAAACAAAGACTTAGTATTAAAAGCATTATTAGAAATTACACTGCCTTCCTGTGGTTGTGTTGCAAATGATTACAAACATAGAGGCTTATAAATGCCCATCTTCATTGCTCGGGGGATGAGAGGTGAGAAATGAGCTAAAATCAGGGTGTCACAGCCGCGTTCCTTCTGGAGACTCAGGGAGAAGCCGTTTCCCTGCATGTCCGGCTCCCAGAAGCTGCCTGCGTCCCTGGGCTGGCAGCCCCTTCCTCCCTCTTCAGAAGGGCCAGCGGCCCCCACGTCCCCACATTCCGGGACCCTGTGACAGCACCGAGGCTGCCCCGGCAATCTACGGCAGCCTCCCTCTTTTCCTAGTGCCAGGCAATTCACAAACCCAATTCCATTTGCAACTCCTTTTGCCACGGAACCAGAGTTGCACATGAGCCAATCAAGCTGCTAGATTCACAGGTTCTGGGATCAGGAGGTGCACGTCTTTGGGGGGCGGGGGCGTTATTCCGCCTACCCCAGAGATAAAGAGACCATGACATAATAGTACAGAGGTCGATTCATCAGGAAATCAGAACCGTTTTTAACTCACACGCACCAATTAACAATGGCTTAAAACACATAAAGCAAACCTTGAGAGAACTACAAGTACACAAATCCCCCATCACGACAGGGTGGTTAATCACTTTTCTCCATAACTGACGGTTGAAGCAGGCAAGATGGTGGTGTGCACGAGCCGGGGTCAGGGGTGGGGGTCAAAGCATGAAAGCTGCTAGAGAAGGGCGGTGGGGGGGGGGGGGCACCCAGACTCTATTGAAAATGTGCACAGAAGAACACTCACTCAACAATTAAAGAATACACTCTGGGGGTGCCCAGGTGGCTCAGTTGGTTAAGCGCCCGACTTTGCTCGGGTCATGATCTAGCGGTTCGTGAGTTCAAGTCCCACGTCGGGCTGTGCTGACGGCTCGGAGCCTGGAGCCACTTCGGATTCTGTGTCTCCCTCTCTCTCTGCCCCTGCCCTGCTCACATTCTGTCTCTCTCTGTCTCAAAGATAAACACTAAAAAAAAAAAAAGAATACACTCTGTTTTCCGACACACAAGCAACCCTTTGAGAAATGACCTCCGTGAGTTACGAGGACTCGGCGTCACACGGCCCACGGGCCGTGCCGCCGCCAGGCTGGAGCCCAAAAATCTGACAGGCATTTGGAGAACCCTTAAACGCCTGGTGCCTCTGGTCTGGAGCGAGCACGAGTCGTATGTTCTCTTGGTTCCCAGGCGCTCCCGTCCTCACGCTTGTCTCTGTCCCACAGGGAACGACACCCTAGTAAGCGGCCCCGTCTCGGCGACCCCGTTTCCCGGCACGGGCCCCTGTAACGTGTCCTTCGAGGACAGCAGAGTGGTCCTGGTGGTGGCGTACAGCCTCGTGTGCCTGCTGGGCTTCCCGGCCAACTGCCTGACGGCGTGGCTGACGCTGCTGCAGGCGCGGCAGGGCAACGTGCTGGCGGTCTACCTGTTCTGCCTGGCGCTGTGCGAGCTGCTCTACATCGGCACCCTGCCCCTCTGGGTCGTCTACATCCGGAACCAGCACCGCTGGACCCTGGGCCCGTGGGCCTGCAAGGTGACGGCCTACATCTTCTTCTGCAACCTGTACGTCAGCATCCTCTTCCTGTGCTGCGTCTCCTGCGACCGCTTCGCGGCGGTGGTGTATGCCCTGGAGACCCGAGGCCGCCGCCACCAGAGGACCGCCTTCCTCATCTCGGCGTCCGTCTTCCTCGTCGTCGGCCTCATCCACTACCCGGTGTTTGAGATGGAAGACGGGGACACCTGCTTCGAGACGCTGCCCACCAACACCAGGGTCGCCAGCTACTGCTACTCCCGCTTCGCCGTGGGGTTCGCCGTCCCTCTCTCCGTCATCGCGTTCACCAACCAGCGGATCTTCAGGAGCATCAAGCTGAGCACGGGCCTGAGCGCCGCCCAGAAGGCCAAGGCGAAGCGCCTGGCCATCGCGGTGGTGCTCATCTTCCTGATCTGCTTCGCGCCCTACCACCTGGCGCTCCTCGTCAAGGCCGTCGCCTTTTCCTACTACGAGGGAGACCCGGGCTCCATGTGCGCCTTCGAAGCCAACCTGTACACGACCTCCGCGGTGTTCCTGTGCCTGTCCACGGCCAACGGCGTGGCCGACCCCATCATCTACGTGCTGGCCACGGGCCACTCGTGGCAAGAGGTGTCCAGGATCCACAGGGAATGGAGGAAGTGCTCCGTGAGGACAGACGTTGTCAAGCTCACGTGTTCCAAGGACTCAGAGGAGGCGCCCCTGCCCACGACGCTCACTAACGGCCACGCGATCCCCAGGATCGTCGAGCCCCTGGAGCCACAGCCGCGTGCGTGGGGCTCACCGTGCACCTTGGAGAGGCCGGGCGAAGAGTCGTGTTGAGCCCGCGTGGGAGCCCAGGAGCGGTGGTGTGGCTTCCCCGTCCGCTGAGCTTGCCAATGGGTGCCCATGGCGCTGGCCGAGAAGCCCCCCTCTGGGAAACCTGCCAGGATCTTTCGTTCCTGGAGCCACGCTCTCTGTCGGCCCATCAGGGTCCCGGCCCCCCAGGCTCCCCCCACCCGGGCCGACACAGGAGGCGGCTCGCCCAGGCAGCGCGCGGCTGGCAGGCCGGCCTCTTCATCCGCACACATCCCGACCGGCTCGCCCGGCCACTAGCAAACAGCAGGGCTGTGGGCAGGGGCCGCGTGCCTGCCCAGTGTGGCCCTGCACGGTGCCCGGTCACGTGCAGTGATGACTTTATTTCCCGTGCTTTTCTGCAAGCAGTGCTTGGATGACCGCATAGTACAGCAGGGCATCTTTGTGCTCCGTCTCAGGATGCCCTTCCCGCAGGGCCAGCTCGCTGTGGGACAGCCAAGGCCGACGAGGGGGCAGGAGCCCAGGCCTGAGGGCCCTCGGCTGGGCCGACTCTGTGCCGCGCAGGTCTGATGTCACGGGCTGCCGGGGACTCCTCGGGGGAGCCGTGGGCTGGGGCACCAACTGCTCTGACTTCAGCAGGGCAGCCGACGGGCCTCCTGTAGGGTGGCCCAGGTCGAGAGTGCCGGCGGACACCCGGGAAGGGTCAGACGCTCAGCTAAAGAGGCCTGGAGAACGGCTGGGATTCATTCCTTCACGTCAAGGCTTCCCGGCCTCAATGCCAGGCGAGAGGCCGCCGAGGGCTTGCAACGGGGGGGCTCAGGAGTGAGCAGGTGACAGCCCCAGGCCTCCAGCCCCTCCACCAGGTGCGGATGGAGTGTGGGTGGAGCATGGAACCTGGTCTGCCGTGGGGCCCAAAAGTGGGGTCCCTGAAGACGCACAGCGTCAGGTCACGTCCGGGCTCGTCTAGGCCCGGTCACGTTGCTGCCTCGGTTTCCCTATCTGTAACAAGGCCAACGACACCTACCACACGCTGACCCACTACCTGTCCTTCGGGCACTTCACACACCTGCAGCTCACGCCTCAAACAGGAGCCCGGCGGGCTGTGCGCCCGGCGTGGGGGCCTGGGCACCCCGGGTCCCCCCGAGCTGTGCCGGGCCGTCGTGTTACATTGTGCTCTCGTTTCTGTAAGGCAGCGGTCACTGTCCGTGGTGGTTCTTTGTAGTGAGAGCCATTGAAAAGATACACTTGGAAATAAAAATGCGAAAATACACGCCACTCTCAGGTGCCTTCCTACCAAAATAATGCCACCTTCCCCTTTTCAGATACGTGTTTTCCTCTAGGGCTGTCTGGGGGCTCCAAGCCCGTGGGAGGGGTATGTGCCCAGGCTCTGGGGTGACGGCTGTGGCTTCAGGGCACAGTCCGGAACGCTCAGCGCTGGGGACGGAGTCCGGTGTCCCTGGACGGGGTGCTGGGGACGGAGCCCGGTGTCCCTGGACGGGGCGCTGGGGACGGAGCCCGGAGCCCGCGGACAGGCCCACAAGGCGTCCATGCTGAGCCCGCGCCGTCCTGCCGGGGGCCATAACCACTCAGCGCAGACTGAGCAGCTTAGCACCAAATTTGTTCTCTCCGGCCGCCGTCGCGGGGGCTGGGCGTCCAAGATCAAGGTGTCTGCAGGGTGGGCTCCTTCTGGGGGCTCTGGGGGGGGATCCCTTCCAGACTCTTCTCTCAGCCGTGGGCGGTGCCCGCCATCCCCGGCCCGACTCCCGCGTCGGCCTCCGTGTCCGCGCCCTTCTCCTCTGGGACTCTCCGCCTCTCCTCCCTGTCCCGGGGCCACGTGCTGGGCTCCAGTGGCCGCGGGGCACGGGCGCAGGCGCGCTGGGTTCACAGTTGTCCCGGCCCAGCGTGCTCCGCTTCCTGTCCTTTGTCCTCGGGGAGCCAGAGCCTGCACCCCCTCCCCGTGGGCACCAGGGTGACCAGGCTGCCCGAGGGCCCCCGCCCGGTGCTGCTTTGGCAGGGGGCGAGGGGCGGGGGGGGGGGGGGGGGGCTTCCGGGTCTTTCCACACCTCAGCATGAGAGGCAGCGTGGTCCCTGCGCCTCAGTACCACCCCAGGAGCGCGTTCCGGACAGGAGAGAAGGAACAGACGGTTGGCTTTCGCCATCACGTGGGTCTGAGCTCTGTGCTAGGGGCTCTGTGGGGGGTGTCTCCTCTTGTCACCATAGGTCGCTGACGGCGGGGGTGGGGTGGGGGGGGGTGGGGGGGGAGGGGACTGACGCCTGGTGGGGCGGGGCCTCATGCACGAGGTAGAGCGGCTGGAGCCGGGGTGGGCCCGGGTCTAGGGCCGGGGGTGTGACCTGCAGGGTCCCCTTCCCTGGGGGTCTCAGAGGGTGTCTGCAGTGACAGCATGGGGACCCATGAGATTAGAAAATGAATGTGGGGAGAGACGGTGACCACTGGGGACAAGGAGAAGCTCTGTGCTGAAGGCCCAACCAGCTCGGCGTCCACACTAAGACACTACTCAATCCACACCCCGCAGTGTTAGCTGAGGGGCTGCTGGGGGAGTCCAGGTGGGAGGGGCTGGGCTCTGGCCACGTGCCAGCTCCGGTGTGGGTGCAGGAGCACCCAGGGAGCAAGGCCGGCCCTGCCCTTGAGTGTGAGATCTTGGGGGCAAGAGGCAGAGGGCACCGGGCCCGAATCCCAGCGGGACAGGGACAGCTGGGGACGTGGTGGGCACGGGCTGGCCCGGTCTGTCCCGTCCGCCTGGCTGCGCTCCCCTCCTTGAAGATTAGCGATAGTGTCGTCCTCACTCGCTGACGCAGACCTCTCGTGTTTTCGTCTGACGTGTGCCGCCTCCAGAAACTTCTCTGGTGAGCAGTGGGGCTGTGCTGGTGAGCAGACCAGATATCCAAACATGAGAGCTTCACTCGCCCCCCACCATGCCCCCCATCTTCCCGACTCACCCTACCCCCCACTCCCCTCCACCCTCCACCTTCTCATCCCCCCACTTACTCCCCCACTCACCCCCCCCAGTCCCTAACCCCCTCTCCCTGTCCCTCCCACCTCCCACTGCCTCACTCATTCACTCTGGGTCCCCCTCTCCCCTCTTCCATCTGTTCCCTCCACGAAATGCTCCCTTGGGCGCCGGAGGGAGGAGGGACGCCGGCAGTGAGGTCCACCCTCACAGTCCCAAGGCCAGCGCCCCAGGTGGGAGCCCTGAGACCCCTGCAGGGTGGCACCCCCCCTCACCTGGAGCCCACCACCCTCACTCCTGGGCTCTTTCCCTCAAGCGTGTCCCCAGATGGGGCCGCCCGCTGTTTGCTCACTACGGCCTTCCCAGCTCCCTGGACACGGCCTGTGCCTGAGTAGTCCCCTCTTGTTCCTCGAGGGACAACGGGGGCCAGATGGCCACGTGTGTGGGCGAGCTCCGTGCCAGCTGGGGAGCCCACACGGAACCCTCACGTAGGACCAACCTACCGGGCACCCTCTGTTCCTGCCCTGACAAATACACCAGCACGTCAGGTGCAGGTGGGGCCCCTCCTCAGCCCACCCCACCCTCCGGGCACTGCTGGTGGCTCTGGTCCACAGGTGCACACCCTGGGTGGACCCCGCAGGAGAGGCCGGAAGGGCGCAGCCGGGAGTTCCGGGCCCCTCGGTCCTCAGTCGACCTAGAAGGGGTGGCATGTCCCCGACCCCGAAAGCCTCCCGCGGCGCAGAGCTGAGTCTAAGGAGAGAAACGACCAGTGGCCTTGAGCCCTGGCGACGAACGACGGCCACGCCGTCACTGACAGTGCCATCAGTCCCCAAGCCAGGGGCAGGGGTGGGGCTCAGGACTGGGCTCCGGGAGGGGCGCCCTCGCGGATCCGGGAGGGGGCGGAGGCCAGCGGGGCAGAGACTCGACGCCAGGGCAGCGGGCGGCGGCAGCAAGTCCCCCCCGGGAGGCACCGCCGCCCGCCCTGCGCCCCCTCCGCAGACTCCACCGGGACCACGGAGGCACACGGTAACGAGTGTTGGTGCACACGCGCAGAGGTCACAGCCCTGGGACACGGCCGGCAGGACGGAGAGGGGGCGGCTGCTCCCGGAAACAGCCTGGCGGCCCCCCAAACGGCTACTCAGGCGTCGCCCCCTGCCGGGCAGAACCACGCCTGGGGCCTCCCGAGGCTGACGGCACCGTCCACACGGGGACGCGCACCCAGAGGTCCACGGGGCACGCCCGCTATGGCCGGAGGGTGGAAACAGGCCAGCAAAATGCGGTGTATCCCCCGGTGGGACGTGGCTGAGTCCAGAAGAGCGAAACACTGACACGCCGCATGCACCGCGGACGGACCGGAGGGCAGCTCGGCCTTGGACGGACCCCGACGGCAGCTGGGCCACGGACGGACCCGGAGGGCAGCTGGGCCACGGACGGACCTCAGGAACAGCACGGAGAGACAGAAGCAGACACGAAAGGCCACGTGGAGTAGGATTCCACTTCTCTGAAATGTGCAGAATGGGAAAATCTGTGAGGACAGAGCAGGTTCAGAGTTGGGAGGGGCGGTAGGGGGTACAGCTAAAGGGGACAGGCTTCTTCCTGGGGGGCTGGTTGCACATACCTGTGACTGTGGCAGAACCACTGACTCGTACCCTCAGAGAGGTATGCTGTATGGTACGTGATTATGTCTCAATGAAGCAGTTTAAAAAAACAAAGATGCATCAGACTGTGGCCCCAAAGCCCCTGAAGGGACAGTCTGGGGCCACCATGGCTCAGAGGGGGCAGGGGGAGGCTGAGATCCTCGGCTCCCGTGGCAGGGAGAAACCCAGATGCACCCCCCCCCCCCACCCCAAGCCCAGTCCGGTGTCGTTTGAGGCAACAGGGCGGCAGAGGGGGCCTGGCAGCTCAGGATCTGCCTCCCAGCAGCCTCAGCCCCGAGCCGTCCGGTGGGAGGTCAGCAGGGCACCCGTTGTCCGTGCTGCTCAGGAGACAGTCCCCTTCCTGCATCATGATCATTCCTGACCAGCCTGGGGGTGAGCAGCCCTGCCCAGCCTGTCCTTTTGCCCCTGGGTTTGGGCCCAGGGTGGGCTCTGATTTCTTAAATGTCAGCCTACATCCAAATCACTGAGGGGCCCTGTTAAACACAGAAGGGACCCAAGGGCACCTGGGTGGCTCAGTCGGTTGAGCATCTGACTTCGGCTCAGGTCATGATCCTGCAGTTCGTGAGTTCGAGCCCCGTGTCGGGCTCTGTGCTGACAGCTCAGAGTCTGGGCCCTGCTTGGGACTCTGTGTCTCCCTCGCTCTCTGTTCCACCCCACTTGCACTCTGTCTCTCTCTCAAAAATAAATAAAGATTAAGAAAATTTTTTTTTTAAATACAGAAGGGACCCAGCCCCATGGCTCCTGAGTCAGAGCGTTTGCATCTGGGAGTCCCTGGCTCGTGTCCACACCTAGAGAGCCTTTGAGTCTCAGCCCGATGCCATCGGAACGGCGCATATCCAATTTCGACCAGTGAGAGGTGGGCCTGGAACTCAGTTTGCCTCCTGGGGGAAAGGCTCTCTCTTTCCCTGGACCCGCTTCGAGGCCAGGTGCGAGGTCTGGAGCTGCTGCAGTCACTCTATGACTGTGGGCAAAGACACGGAACCAGAAAGCCCGTACCAAGGGGAGGGCCTCCGTGTCCTGCACCTGCCGTCCCACTCCTTGGCCGCGTCAGGGCCAGTGACGTCGTCCTGCAATACCCCCCTGCTCTGTGCCCGGGGCCCGCCCCCCTCAGAGGGCATGGCAGCCCCCCCCCCCCCAAACCTCCTCTCCTGCTCTCTCACACTGGCACCCGCCTCGGCTTCTCTGCGATTTCACAGGGATGCTATTTTCTTTCCTGTACTCTCACACCCACGTTTGCTCTTACGAATTGCCTGTGATACCTCCGTGCAGGCAGCTGGGGTGTCACGGGCCCTGCTGACGCTCGTCCGCCCCCTCCCCCACCTCCAATCCTGTTCTCCTCCCTTGAGATCGTCACGGGCACCTTTGCAGACTCATCCAGACTATTCCTAAACATTGGCTTGGCCACATAGGCACCCGTGGAAACTACGAAGGATTGTTTTCGCTTTTATCCAATTCTCCATTTTGAAATAACTTCCAATCTGCAGAAAAGTGGTACACTTAGTACTAAGAAATTCTGGATGTTCTCTCTCTTTACCTAGATTCCCCAACTGTCAACATTTTATGGCATTTTCCTTATTATTCACTCTCTCCTTCCATATAACTATTTATTTCTGCACCGTCTGAGAATAAGGAGTCTCTCCTGCATAAGCGTAGTGCGGTCTGAAAAATCGGGAAACCACCACTGATCTAACATCCCCACCATCTTGACATGCTGCACGTGTCTCTGCAGAATGCCCCCTTCCTTAGCTGCGTCTGTGTCCTGTGGTTTCTGTATTTCTGTGGGGCCCCCGGGAGGCGAGGC
This sequence comes from Panthera onca, assembly GCF_046562875.1. Classification (NCBI taxonomy): domain Eukaryota; kingdom Metazoa; phylum Chordata; class Mammalia; order Carnivora; family Felidae; genus Panthera; species Panthera onca. The sequence goes on along the minus strand of NC_138344.1, from coordinate 145,612,829 downwards.
CATGTCCTTCTCCTCACGTCCCGCCTGCCGGAGGCCCTGAGTGCCCATCCAGCCAGCACCGCTCGCGTGAGGTCTCGCCACTTGGGTGAGATAACACCTGCCAAGACCCCTCCCTGTGAAGATAACTGCTGAGCACCTTGCACTCATTAATTAGTAAGTAGTTACGAAGCAGTTCATAGGGACGGCGTTTGTGATTTCTTTGACGAGGCCGGGGTTCCCTTCCCTCTTGGGGGTGTACCTTCTTACATCTGGACTGATGTCAGCACGGATTCTGGGCTGCTGTCCTACTCGAGGGCCTACCGTCCGCAACTTTCAGTGGGATCCTGCATCCTTTGGACACGTCGTTTTGTTTAGGCACTTCCTTACCTTCTGGTACAAGATGCCGAGCTCACTCAGCTCAGCCTTTTCCCGGAGGGTCCCCAGCTCCTCTCAGCGGAGAGCAGTGCGAGTGAGAGCCGGGCCCAGGGACGCCTGCTGTCACCAGGCGGCACCGTTTCCAGAGCGGGAAGATCTGTGCGTGTGTCCACAAACCCGCGTGCAGACCCGTATGTTAAGCTGAGTGTCCTCTGCTCGCTCCACCTTCCCGACACCCCAGCGCTGGGCTGAGCTTGCACTGGCACCCTTCTCCATTCGTTCGGGGATTTTCCTGTGCGGTCCCCAACAGCCAAAGGCTGGTCCCCACGGCGGGAAAGGGAAGGAGGAAAAAGGGGGCAGAGTGCGAAGACACGGCTGATTTGTGGGAGTGGGCTCTCCGGGGTGGTTGGAGGGTCCTGGCACGGGTCCGAGCCAGGCGGAGGCCGTGGGCAGACCGAGGGCTGCAGATTGGAGGCAGAGATGAGCAAAAGAGAGGCGTCGGGAGGACCCCAAGGTCTTTGGCGGAGTGGTGAGCAGCTGATTGAACCAGTAAAGGGAACAGGATGCTTTGGGTGGGGGAGGCAGACTTCCATTTCAGATGTGTAGGGTGTAGACGGAAGTGGTTTGAGGACTGGGCCCTGGGACACTGCAACATCTGGAGGGGGGAGAAGAGGAGGAACCAGAGATGGGGTTCTGCAGGGGGGGCCCAGGGAGGCCCAGAGGAAAAGCAGGCAGGTGGGCCAACAGGCCTCTAGGGGTCCCCGAGATGGGGCCACCCAGTGGCTGACACGGATGGTGACGGGGGCACGTGGGCATAGCTAGCAGTTACCCCTGTAAGGAGACCGAGGGCCCCTTCAACAAAATCAAGTCCCAGGCCTCCGAGGATGCCCACCTACAGGGCTCACCCTTGGAGGTCATGCGTGGAGAGACAAGCCTCAGAGGTGTGTTGGGGGGGGAGCGGGTGGGCAGAGGGGACCCCGAGGGTCTGGTGGCATCTGTGAGTTCAGGCACCGTGTGGTCTGTGTGCACCCCAAGGTTATGCTGGGGGGATGGGCTGCCAGGGGCATTTTCAGGGTGCCGGTCCATGACCCTCTGCCTGCCCCTGAGGCCTGGGCCCACACAGAGGGGAGGGTTCCCCTGCTCGGCTGGTGCCGGTGGCCTCAAGGGAGATGCCCGGCCCCCGCCGACCGTCTCCCTGGGCACCGAGGGGGTCTGGGCTGTTCGCCTGGTCGGGAACACAGAGGCTGGGGAGCTGGGGGTGGGGTCTGCACGGGCAGAGAACAGCACGGTCCCCGGCCAGAGACCCAGGCAGAGGAGTGGCGCTGGCCGGGGCTGGGCGTGCGGGGAGGAGACGAGGGGCCGAAGGCAGACGCGCTTCCTGTCCACCTGGGCTCCCGGGCCCGGCTCACCCGCCCCCCCTTCCCGTGCAGCCCCAGAGAGTTGGGCGGATTTCTGTCCCTGCGGCACATCCAGCCCGTCTGTGATGAGGGCGGCTCTGAGCAGCACAAAACTAAACGACATAAAGGAAAGCATTTCTTAATGTCATCCTTTTTCTTTGTTCTAATTTTCGTAAACAACAGAGTACAACAAGGAAACTTCCAGGATTCTGCCCACCTGAGGACATCTCGTAGGAAAGGTTCACAAGTGACACACTGATGCCGGCAGCAATGTTCCCGATGTCGACGTGAAGCTGACTCCTCAAAGTATAAGTGTAAGCGTGGCCGTGTCCAGAGGGCTGGGCGATGAGGCCGGACTGGTGAGGTAAACCCCCTGACCTACTTTAGCTGGCAGCATTTGTGTCCCCTGCCCAGTCCCCACCCCCTCCAGCAGCAGACAAGAGATTCTGGGAAAGGGGGTGGGGGGTCAGGGTTGGGGTCCAGCGAGGGTCCACACCAGCAGGTGGGCCTGGAGCATTTCTGGGGCAGGGCCACACGGCTCACAGCCTTGGAGTCCCCTCTGTGCCCGGGCCCGTCACCCCCCCCACCCCACCCCCACACTGTGCCCGGGCCTGTCACGCCCCCACCCCACCTCTATCTACCTGCCAGACAGGAGCCGACAAGTGGACCCCCCCAGAGCGTGGTCCCAGGCGAGCCCAGGTGTCCCAGAGTGCGAGGGAACAGGCAGGGGCTGTGGCTCCCCTCTTTCTGCCTGGACGTGGCCCCGGCACATGCAGGGCTGGCTCTGTAGAGGGGGCTCTGCAAGAGGCCGGAGAGCCACATGCACGGTTTTCTTTAGTACAGAAGAGACTGGATTCTTTGACCGGCTCAGACACACATGTGGTAAGGAGTCCCCAGGATTAAAGGCAGACATGAGGCTCGAAGCCGACCTGGGCCCGTGGCCAGTGCATCGCCTGGGTTGGCCGCTGGGCCCCGCCTCTGTGGACCCTGCCCTAGACGTCTTAATCGGCTTACTTATTGGAGCACGAGTAGAGAATGTCCCCAACGGGACCGTATCAAACATACGTTAGCCACCTTCACTCAGACCAAGTATGGACAGTCTCGGGGTCCCAGAAATCTCCCCGGGGCCTCCCCCAAGCCCACTGTCCCCTTCCTCAGAATAGCTCCACTTGATCTGAACTTTCCATCTGTGGAATGGGCGTGCGCTCTGCAGTCTGGCTTCTTTCTCTCAATGTTCTGTGCTGAGATCCATCCATGCTGCCCTGGGCAGTGACGGCTTAGCTGGCAGTGTGGCCTGGTGGTGCAGGCCCCGCCCCTCATGCCCATTCTCCTGCTGGGGGCGCTTGGGTTGTTTTCCCTTTGGGGCTGTAATGGAGAGTCCCTTCTATGGGCATTCGGGTACAAGTGTTTTTGTGAACAGGTGTCTGTCCCACGGTTCTCCGGAGCGGCCGTCCCAGCTCACAGTGTGGCCGCCCTTCTCCAAGACCTCCTGGCTGTCCCTGGCCCTTTGCCTTTCCATACAGATTTTAGAATCAACTTGTCAGTGTCCACGAATCCAAGTGAGGGCTGGGATTCGGAGGGCACTGAACTGAAGGTAGGTTTGAGAGAACCTGTATCTTTACGAAGGTGAGTTTCCAGCGGGGGCCCCACTACATTCCCCAACTTAAACAGCCACTGACCTCCCAGCAGGGCTTTGCGCTTTCCAGGGGCGGTTCTTACACATCTGTAGTTAGATTTATCTGGTGCCGATGTTTTTGGTGCTTTGCAACGGTATCATTAAAACATTAAAGACTCCACACTCAGCACGGAGCCCAATACGGGTCTCGATCCCACCACCCTGGGATCATGACCTGAGCCGAAATCGAGTCCGATGCTCAACTGACTGAGCTACCCAGGCGCCCCTAAAGAATGTTATAGTGGCCTGTTACTTGCATATATAAATATGATTATCTGATGGTCATGCTTAAATCTTTATTCATTTGATCCATTCACCTGGAGATTTGCTATGGACGGAATTGTGTCTCCCTCAAATTCCTCTGTCCAAGTCCTGGCCCCCAGTGTGACGGTCTTTGGAGGCAGGGCTTTTAGGAGGTAATTAAGGTTAAAAGAGCTGGGAAGGCAGGGCTGCTGGCTTCAGCACAGGGAAAGCTCTCCCTCTCTTCCTTCCTGTCCCCTTCCGGGCACTCCTGTCCCGTTGTGGACACCAGAAACCAAACCAGGATGGCCGAACGCTCCCCTTGGCCTTCCAAACTCCAGAACTGTGAGAACACAAATCACGAGGGTCTCAGTCCCCAGTCTGGGGTCTCTGGTTTCGGCAGCGCTCCAGGCTAAGATGAGGTTCTGTGGATTTTCTACATTCGAAAACCGATCGTCTGGGAATAATGACTTCAGTTCTTTGCAAATCCTTTTCCTCGCCTATTTGCCACCCCCAGCCCCCCTCCCCGCACAATGTCCGGTATAAGTGTGGGAGCAGAAATCCGCCCCTAACTCCTGATCCCAGGAGGAAGCTTTCACTGTTTGACTAGTCACCGTGGCACTGCCCGTAGGTTCTTGTAAATGCACTTCACTTCGATGGAGTGAGCCCCCTTGTTGTGTAGCAGAAATATGGGCCTTGCCCAAGGAGGGGTCTGTTCTTTGCCCCGGGTCCTGGGAGGTGATCCCGAAACCCCTGGGCTGTCCTGCCTGCGGTGGCGAGTGTTGGAGGGGGGTGCAGGGACCACACCGCAGAGCAGAATACAGGGAGGGGGCCTCGGGTCACTTGGTGTGGAAGCCCCAGGCGTGGGGCCCTCCTGGTCCCTGCCCCATGAACTTCTTCCCCTGCAGGAGTTTAATGGGCACACTTTCAGTAATAGACCACGACTGTAAGCTTTCAACCAGTTCGGTGAGTCTTTGTACTGAATTATTGAACTCAGGGTGGTCCTGGCGGCCCCCAACTTGCAGTGCCTGTCGGAAGTGAGGGGTGGCCTTGTGCACTGCTCCTAACCTTGCACTTGTATATTTAGTTTGCTACGTGTCTTATCACGGATGTGGGCTCATGCCATCAGGGGATTCTTCTCCACCTATGGAGATTTTCAGCTATTTTTCTTCCTGCGTTTTATTAACGTCGGGAATTGTTTTGGTTGGTTTGGAACGTTAACCTTCTGTCCACCGGAATGACCCTAACGTGGCTGTGATGGTCATCTTCTCACGGGGCTGGAGTTGCCGACATTTTGGTTGGAAGTTGACGAGGGCTCGGCCTGTGCTTCCTCCCTCTTGCCACCCCCACCCTTTCAAGCTTTAGCACCGGGGCGATGTCGGTCCTCTCGGTGGGAAGACTTCCTTCCTTATTCTCCAGAACGCTTCGTGTAAGATTGCTGCTACGTCTTCCATTGGGGTCCTCTTAATACATCCTAGTTCTCCTTGTCATTAATTCTCATGGAGAAAATGAGTGCTGTTTTTAAACCTCTGATAATTCCAGTATCAGGATCACCCATGAGTCTGTTAGTATTATGTGGGCGGTTTTTTTTTTTCCCTTGTTTTTCCCTCATTTTTGGTTTTGTGTCTAGCTCTGCCTGTTTTCATTTAATGCTGAACATGCTGGGTGAAAAAGAGTGGTGGCTCTGGATACCCTTACTCCAGAGATGTTTGATTTTTGCCCATCTGATAGCACGAACGGCATCTAGGGTAGTCGAATATGCTCGGCTCGTATTCTGAGGCCCAGCACCGGCCTCTTCACCAGTTAGGCACTGAACTGTGCCCACTTTCTATTGGTTCGTCCACCTTGCTTTCACGTGTGTTAAGGGGCATGTGGCATATGGCTAGGAGCAAAATCTCCCCCTAGCTTTTCCACTGTTTGACAAACGGACATTTTAAATTTGTGCGGTCACACTGGTCACAGCCCATAGTCCCCCCACCCCAGGGCTGCCGTACCCTAAGTGGCCTCCCTACATCTCCCCTCTCCCCCTCCCAGATGTGTTCTCCACAGCGATGCTCTCCCGGCCCCCCTCAGAACCTGCCCCTCTTCTGCACAACCCTCCAGTGATCTCCAGCTCACCCCCTCCCTTAAACTCCCTTCCTCTCCAGCCCGGAATTCTCTCCCTCTTCCATGCCCCCTTTTTCCCAGAGGCCCGTGTGCCTAGGGTGCCCACCTCACCTTGGCTTTTCCTGACATCATGAGGGGCACCACACTCACAGCCACCACCCCCCATCACGTGACACAGCAGACCCAGAAGGGCTTTTACTCCCTGTAACTGCAGCCCTGGCCTGCACAAGAGCAATGTTGGTTGAATTAACAGTCAGGATTTGCTCCTCTATTTACCTTTTCCCCTGAGAAAATTTTTTAAAAACCTCCCCTGCTTTGGACTTTTCATGGTTTCACTTCTTACGTGAAACCGGGGAAGTTCCTACAGTGACCTGGGCTGGGGGCGGGGGGGGGGGGGGGGGGGGGGGGGAAGGGGAGCTGCTGCCCCTTGCTGCTCCCCCCTCCTCCCACAGCTCTGACTCCCCCCACCCTCTCCTCCCCTCCCCTTCCAGCCCACGGCTCTGACTCCTCCCACCCAACCCTCCCGTCCCCCCCCTCTCAGGCCCACTGCTCCGAGTCCCCTCACCCTCCCCTCCAGTCCCAGTCTTCTCCCGCCACGCCCCGCCCCGAAGGCCCTGCGCCGGCGCGCTGGGGCCGCGCGCGGAGACCTGGGAGCGGACGGGGGCGGGGCGGCCAGGACGCGGGCCCCCAACGGCCAACGCGGCCGCGCGGGAACTCGCGCGCCGGGCCCCGCCCGCGGTTTGAACAGGAGGCCCCGCCCCCGCACTCGGCCAATCGGCTGGCGGGGCGGCCGGCGCCATGGCGACCCTTTGTGGGCGCGGAGAGGCCCCGCCCGGCCCCGCCCCGCCGGCCCCGCCCCTCCCTCGGCGGCGGGCGCGGGCGCGGAAGGCGGCGGCCAGGTGAGCGTCTCGGCGCGGGCGGCGGGCTTTGTGCGGCGGCGGGCGGGCCTGGGCGCCCGGGGTGGGGGCTGCGGGCCCCCGGGGGGAGGCCGGGGTCGCGGGGGCGGGGAGGGGGCGCGACGCGGGCCGCCGGCTCCCCCCGCCCGTCCGCCCGGAGGGCCGTCCGCCACCTGGGAATCCCCCCTCGTGCCGGCTGCCCTGCGCTACTGGCGTCCGAAAGTACTGCCTGCGGCCCCCCCCCCCGCCCGGCTCTCATCACGCTGCGGGCTTTTTAAGAGGGGAAGCGCGAAGCGGGGTCGGCGGGGCCGCTGGGGCGGTGCGGCCTCCGAGGGCAGCCCCCACTGCCTTCCTGTCTTGGACTTGGGAAGGGTCCGCGCGGGGAGCCCGGCCGACTTGAGTTTCCAGCCCTGATCAGAGTCCCCGCGCTCCCCTCCTCGCGCTCGTCCGTGCTCATCTTTCGCCCCTTCCCCGGTGGTGCGGGATGCCCGCGCTCCTGGGTTTCCTCCTAGCCCGCCTTCCTCACGGAGTGAGTGGGTGGCTGGCCGCGCAGTGCTGGTGCCTCATCCCAAGTCCTCTGGGCAGCACGGGTTCCGCTAGTAATCTGATGCCCTTCCAGAATGGCCCAGCCCGGGGCACCACGCTCTGGAGCCCTGGAGGGTAGCGAGGTCCGCCGCGGCCCGGGAGGGTCCACTTTCACTTCTTTTCCTTTGTTTCTGGGTTTGACTTGCTTGAAAAAGGAACGTTGGGGATATTTCGCAATGGCTTCTGTCCCCCGTTCTGTAGCAGACCCAGCTTCTCTTTAAACTGGCAGGGGAGTTTCAGGGTGCTGATGGCGCCTGCCCCCTGTGCTGTTCAGCTCTAGCTGCGTGGGCGGTGGAGGCGGGCATCGGGGAAGGGCGGGGTGGGATGTGGGAAGAGGAGGGTTCCCAGACCCAGGTTGGGAAACTTCTCAGTCGGCTCCTTGTGGCTGCCTGCGGTGGCACTCAGGTGTGTGGGAGCTGGTGGTGCTGGGACTAGGAAAGGGATCAGAAACTCTTCCGCTAGTCAGAGGCAAGCTTGAGTCCACCTCCCTGAAAGCCTGTTGTCTGCAAAATAGGATCGCCAGGAAAAGAGCTTACCAGGTAACCACAGTTTGCCAGGAGATGAGCTGGTCCAAATCCAGGGTTTCCCAACTGTTTCCTCCTCTGGTGGCCTTTATGTCGCATGCACAGGACAGCAGGACCGAGCTAACTGTTGTTTTAAAACAAGAAAGAAATTGCCTGTTTACAAAATTAAGTTTGATGTCTTATAAACTTCCTGTATATAACTACTCTTTATTTTCAAGTTTTGGCACGTTTTACAATTGAAGTTGAAGTTCAGAATAGAAAGTCGGTTATGACTTTCTTCTAGGTAGAATGGCAGGTTTTATCCTGGGAAGAGGGCTGGGAAGTTTTTTTTTCAGCTTGCTAATGGGACATATTCCATGTAGAGGGAATCTGTGTACCATTCCAAGTCGCAAAAGTCCCCGAAATTCACTTGTTAGTAATTGCCGAAGGAGAGTCTCAGACAGTGATGATGCAGCCACAGCTGGACTCCCAAGCAGCGCTTCTCAAGACTTTGCCACGCTTGCTCTGTCCCATTTTCCTCTGGTGAGGTATTTCAAAGACAGTCTGATCGTGTGCCAGAAACTGAGAGCCCATGTTGGTCTGCCTGAAAACCCTGAGTGCCACGGGCTGAAGGTCGTGGTGAAGGGTCAGGTCTGAGCGGAGTCCGTCCCCTGCTGCCCCAGCTCTTCTGCTCGGAGTCTGGGGATCCGCATTTTCCACCGGCCTCGAGATTGCTGGCCACACGTTGTGAGAGCAGCTGCAGGAGAGGCCAGTGGCCAGGAAGGGTGAGGGGTCCACCAGGCCAGGCTCCCCTTTGCCTTGGGGAGGGGGCCCTGATTGGGCGGACACAGCACCCCTCCCTGGCTCCCCCTGCCACACGGAACCACTCAGTGTGTCTTCTTCAGTTTTTTCTGTTGGTCACCCCTTGTTCTGGAGGCTGCTGTGCCTTGACCGCGGGGTTGACACCGCTGGCCTGCTTGTCCATGGCTCAGGAGGGTTTGAGCAAAACACCATCGACCCTGAGGAGTTGGTGGGGTGTGACTCAGCAAGACGTTCTGGCAATCTGGAGTGGACGGAGGTGTGTAATACGGAGGTTTGTTCTGGAAACATGCTTGTTATCCAAAGCGCCTGCATCGCAAAGCGAATTTCCCCATAAGAAATACCGGAAACTCAGATGACTCGTCGTACAACCCAAATATATTCATATAAAAATGGTTACGGTGCTGTAATACGACATAAGAAAATGCAGATTACAAAGCTAAATTAACCTGCCCTTTGAAAACCCTCCTGGCTGGTGTGAGGGGCACAAGAGAGGAGGGTTGCTGTGTAGGATGACTTTTATCACTGACGGAATCACTGCTCTCTGTTGGCTCCATGGAATCTTTCCTTTCGCGCAACTTCAACAAGGAACCTGTCCGATGACCTAGAATGAAGCAAAGCATTCCCGAGCTCCCTCTTGGATGGAAAAGCAAAGGGCGGTCCAGAGGTGCTTTGAAGTCACAAAAATACACAAGTGCCAGTTGTGGGCACCTTCCAACGTCCTGAAAAATCACTGATTTCTTCCAAACACCGCGGCCTGAGACCGAGCGTCTGAGCATGGGAGATGATCACCCACAGTCCCACAGCGAGTGAGCGAGAGAGAGAGAGAACTATTGGCTAGTTGTGATCATGTGACATCTGGCGGCACGTACTGCTCATATCGCAGGACGCCGCTCGTGTGTCAAGTTAAAATTTATTCAAAATGTTTACTGGTCTTGCAGAACAAGTTACTCGCGGTCCAAGGTTTTACTGTACTTTCTTGTTCAGAACTTAATGGTGAGTCAGGCTCTGCAGTTAGGACAGCCTGGGAAGTCTGGGGTCTCATGTCCTGTGTTCAAAGGGTCAGGCGCCCCAGGCCATAGTCATGGGCTGCCCAAGAAGCTGGGCTTGGACCAGTCCAGCCGGGGGATCTGTGTGCTCACCTCCACTGCCTTCAGAACCATATTGTGTGCTGTGTCCCAGAACCACACGTAGGAGGGTGAGTCTCACCGGCCACCTTCTGGGCTCGGCCTGACGCATCACCCTGACACAGGCTCTGGTGGCAGCCCGGTGGCTTTTGTGATTGCATGTGCTGCCCTTGAAGTCCTTCTCAAGTCGCAAGTCTGCCAGCATTTTCTTGTACAGAGTATAACAAAACCTAACAGTTGCTCAGGATTTGGCCCATTTGAAGCCAATAATTCGAGTGACTCTGAGCACATACTGGTCCTGGCATGCTGATCCAGGCACTTAGTGATACACGGGAGGCAGTGTCTAAAATGGTTTGGATTCACATTAACGTAGCCTGCCCCCGTCAACTCGTTTACGTGTTTTTCTTTATCAAGCCATCGCTTAATACGGTGAAATGAACAGTTATTACTTGCGCTGCTCAGTGAATCTGACGAATGCCATTCTCCTGTCTGGATAGGGTGCATTTTCGTCGTCCTGGAGGGTTCTGGATGATCCCATCTCCTCCACTGGCAGCCCCTCTGCTAGTTTGCACCTTAGGTTAGCTTTCCCTTTTCCAGAAGTTCATATGAATGGAGTCGTATGGTACCTGTTTCTTTGGTCTTGCTTTGTGATTGGGCATAGCGTTTGAGGCCCATCCTTGCTGTTGCATAGACGAGTGTGGATTTTGTTGCTGGGGAGCGTTCTGTTGTCAGAGACCCCACAGTTTACCCATTCGACTTGCTTATTTTGAATCTGAAAATTATGTTTACGTCTGGGGTGGTGACACGGGGTAATGGCAGATGCACGGAGGAGGAGCTGGAATAATGGGCAAGGTGAAGGGGAGCTTCCAGCGATTGTGAAAGAACCATACGGAAAAACCTGGTGGAGGGTGAACTGACTCAGCCTTCCCAGAGAGCGGCTTGATAACGTCCATCATGAGCCTTACAACTGCCCCTACCTTTTTAAGCCCTCGTAGAAACTCCGGAATCAAGTGCTACAAATACCAACATCCAGGGTTAGAGCCCAGCATCACTGTGACCGAGAGGACTGTGAGCAGTGTGAATGTCAGGGAACAAGGCTCTGTTCTTCATAGCGACGCACGGCCGTCGGAGGTGATGGTGAACCTTTACACGACGTGGAAAATGTGACCAGCAGGAAAGCAGAACTCGCAACGAGCTCTCAGATGCACAGAGAAGAATGTGCTTAGGACGATGCTAAGAACCTGCGTGATAACTGGTTCGGAGGGGCGGGGCCGGGGTGGTTTTTGTCTTCTACTTTCTTCTTTTTTTTTTTTTAACGTTTGTTTATTTTTGAGAGAGAGCATGAGCAGGGGAGGGGCAGAGAGAGGGACACGGCATCCAAAGCAGGCTCCAGGCTCCGAGCTGTCAGCACACGGCCAGATGCGGGGCTTGACCCACAGACGGTGAGATCATGACCTGAGCCAAAGTCGGACTCTTAACTGACTGAGCTGCCCAGGCCCCCTGTCTTGTACTTTCTGATACTCTTCTCAACTATCGACAGTGAGCTGCGGAGACAAATGGAGGCACCCATGTGAGAAGAGCAAAAGCTGTTTACTGGACGCAGTTGCAGCCAGGGAGTGGGTCACTGCCTGGCTTGCAGCTACTCGGGTAGCTGCACTTGGCTACAGACGGCCGAGTGGCAGCACTGCCTCCTGAAACAGGGTTCCGGGGCCCGGTGGGCCTGCAGGCTGGGGGAGCAAGGAGCCCTGGTGGTTTTATGGGGAGCACGTTTGGCGTTTCTAGGAAGTGGGGACAAGTATTAGGGAAGCCCTCAGTTTTTGAAGTCCTTTCCTTGGGGCGACTGTGACAGAAGTCATCGGCTTCCTGGCCTGTCACTGGAGATAGAAGTCTGACTTCCTGGGCTGTGTTAGCCTTAAAAATAAGTCAGTTATTTTACCAGCAAAAATGGGTGTATTTGGGAATGACAGAATAGCAGTTCCAGGTGTGAAAAATAGTAGAAGGAAGCGCCGTTTCAAATGGCATCCGGGGGTGGGCAGGGGAGCTCTCACACTCATTGCCACTGCAGACCCAACAGGAAGAGATGCCCCTTGCACACCGGTACTACCTGTTAGTGTCCCAGCAGGAGAAAAGAAGGTTTCCTCCTTCCCCAGCAACTGCCCAGCCAATGAGAGATGGTTGCAGCCCAGCTAATGAGAGGCCGTCCCAGCTCAGCCAATGAGAGATGGTCACAGCTCAGCCAATGAGAGGCCTCTATACTTCGAATTCCCAGTTTATTCCAATAGACTTTGTTTATAATAGCCCCATTCCCTAACCTCTCCCCCCCCATTAAAAAAAAAATACCAACTGAAATTTTGTTATTCCCAAATACGCCCATCTTTTGCTGGTGAAATAACTGGCAGGTTTTTGTTTTGTTTTGTTTTGTTTGTTTGTTTTGTTTTGAGAAAGGGTGTGCAAGCAAGAGAAGGGCAGAGAGAGAGGGACTATTAGGCTACATGCCCAGCACAGAGCCTGACTTGGGGGCTCAATCGCACGAGCGGAGCCAAGATCAAGAGTCAGACCTTTGGGACGCCTGGGTGGCTTAGTCGGTTGGGCATCTGACGTCGGTTCTGGTTGTGATCTCATGGTTGGTGGGTTTGAGCCTCGCGTCAGGCTCTGTGCTGACAGCTCAGAGCCTGCAGCCTGCTTCGGATTCTGTGTCTCCCTCTCTCTTTGCCTCTCCCCCGCTCACGCACGCTCTCTCAAAAATAAGTAAACATTAAAAAAGAGAGACCCTTAACTAGTTGAGCCACCCAGGTGTCCTGGAAGTTTTATTTTTAAAGTTAACAGGACAAGCAAGCTTTTTCAAAGCCATAGGCAAATCCAACAAAGGAGAGTAAGGAGGTAGTTTGGAGGAAAGGAGAAGGAGGAGAAAAGCGGGAGTTCAGGGTGGTGACTTTCTCATTGCCTGAGTGGCACGGGTGCTCAGGTCCTTGTGGGGGAGGCAGTGGGCTTATTTCCCTGCGGGGCCTATAACTGGTGATTCTTCCTGGGATCGGACAGTGAGTGGTCCTGGCTCCCCCTTCCAACCTCTCCATTTTAGTGAGTTTGTCTTTGTTTTCTTAGCTGGTTGCTACAGGGAAGGGTTGGGGTCCTGGATGGATCTAGCGACTGTCCTCAACATACGGTCTTTCGGAGCAGGTATGAATAAGGGCTCTCTCTGGGCGGTTCCTGCTGTGATGTGTGTCTAGCACGGTCTGCGGCCGCTGTTGACCGTCCCGGCGAGGCTGGCCCCGAGTCCAGCCTGGGCGTGAGAGGCCCCTGCTGGACCGACAGCTCACAAACTCATCTCTCGGGCTTGCAGAGGACCCCTGAGGAGAGGGAGGTGGGCCCCCAGGGAGCCGGGTGCTCGATGTGGCGCCTTGAGCTCTGCCAGCTGTGGGTCTCTGCTCCCGGCTGCCCCCGTGGTGGTGCTCACCCTTGCCGTGCAGGGCCAGCAGGAGAGGCAGCCCAGAGTCCTTCTGGTGGTAACTTGGGCTTTGTCAGGCCACTTGAGTGAGTTTTGTTGGGCCCTGAATCAAATCGGTTGTCATGCAGGTTTGGGATTTTAGAGTTGGTTGAAAAGAGAACTAAAAGTTAAACGTGGGGGGCGGGGGCACCTGGCTGGCTCGCTTGGTTAAGCATCCGACTCTTGATTTCGGCTCAGGTCACGATCTCGCCGTTTGTGAGTTCGAGCCCCACTTCGCCCCCACAGAGCCTGCTTGCGATTCTCTGTCTCCCCCTCTCTCTCTCTGCCCCCTCCCCTGCTCCCACTCCTCTCTTTCGAAGAAAAAAAAGCCGAAGAGATACAGTGGTTTGCCACAGAGGAACCCTGGACACTTAATTCTCCCCCCCTTCCGCCGCCTCACAGGTTATCTTGTAGTTTGACCTAATCTTACATTGATTCTCAGTGTACTCATCAATTCTAAGTAAGTGACTTTTACAAAAGTGATGAGAGAAAAAACTTGTGTAAAAGTTGTATTTGCCGCCACAACAAAAACCTTGAATCCTGTCCCACCAGCAGTGAGTGAAACCTCTTTCATGTGTTTTGGTGGTAAACGCTTTAATTCACTGGTTTACAAACCGCTGATTCAAGTCAGTGTGAGCCAGGTGCTGTGGTGGAAATGGTAGAGAGTTTCAGAGACTGTGGGTAAGTCCGACCTGTTTGCTGTTCTGGGAAAAGTAGTCTGGGGGGGCGATAAGCTAGGGTTACTTAGTGTTTTAGGCTTTTTATTTGGGAGTAATTGTAGACACGCAGGCCCTTGGGGAGAAATGATCTGGAGGTGCACCTCCTGGCCGTTTAAAGAGGGTGCTGGGCGTGGCCGTGCTGCAGGTACCTAAGGACGCTCACGGAGGGGGGAAGGGGTGGCCGCGGCAGCCCCCGCCGGAACCCCCACCTTTGACGACTGCAGACTGAGTCGGGGCGGGGGGTGTCTGGGGGGGACTGGAAGGTGCTAATCGGGGCCCGCCTCGCTCTCCGCAGGGCAGGATGTTCGCACGAGGGTTGAAGAGGAAGAGCGCCGAGGACGCGGAGGACGCGGACGGGGGCGTGGCGGGCGTTCCGGCCGCGCCCTCCTACACCCTGCAGCGGCAGTCGCTCTTGGACATGTCCCTCGTCAAGCTCCAGCTGTGCCACATGCTGGTCGAGCCCAACCTCTGCCGCTCGGTCCTCATAGCCAACACGGTCCGGCAGATCCAGGAAGAGATGACCCAGGACGGGACCTGGCGGGTGGTGGCGCCCCAGGCCGCAGGGCGGGCGCCCCTGGACCGCCTCGTCTCCACGGAGATCCTGTGCCGCTCGGGGCGGGAGCAGGAGGGCGAGGGAGACGGCCCCCTGCCAGACCCGGCCCCGGGACAGGCCCCGAGGCGCCCGCAGAGCAGCCCCTGGGGACTGGACGGCTCCCAGGAGGGCAGAGGGGGCTTTCAGAAGTCGCTGGATCACATATTTGAGACGCTGGAGAATAAAACCCCCGGGTCCGTGGAAGAGCTGTTTTCGGACGTGGACAGCTCCTACTACGACCTGGACGCGGTGCTGACCGGCATGGTGGGCGGCGCCCCCTCCGGCCCCGGGCTCCCGGCCTTCGCCCCCGCGGCCGCCGCGCCCCCCAGTTCCACCTGCAGGTCGGATCTGGGGGAGCTGGAGCACGCGGTGGAGATCCTGGTGGAGACCTGAGAGGGCAGCCGGCCCCGGTGGGACTCGTGGCGGAGGGGTCCCTGCGGCCTCCGGAGCGCGTGGCCTGGGCGTCTGCGGGCTCGGCCCCTGGTGTGTCTGCGACGGGGAGAACGTTCCAGAACAGCATCCCGTTGCCCTGTGCCCTCTGTCCTCCTCCAGCGGGCTGAGCGGTTTCCTTCGGGCTAGCCATCCAAGCCGGCCTGACGCCCGCCGGCGCCCCGGGTGCCGGCCCCTCTGCCCTCCGTCCCCCGCCAGAGCTCTGTGCAGGGCCCGTTCCGGGCTCGGTGTCCAGCCTGGTGTAATTTGAGATAGGTGACGTTTTTTAAATTAAGTTTTATATGTTTGGGGCAATATTTTGTCTTAAGATCTATTTTTTAAACGTTTTATACTTTTATCTTTTTAGATTTTGTCAGCTATTCAAAGTATATTTTTCCTATAAACATTTTCTGCTGCTACATTAGGAACTTACAACCTGAACAGTTGCAGTTGGTGTATTTCATCGTTTAAGGTTTAGATAAGGACTTTGTTTCGGGTGGAACTTCGGGCGGCTCCGTGTAGCGCACGTGTGTCATGAATTCCCACTTCACGTCGGTGCGAACCTTCTCCGCGTGCTCGTCGGGCGGAGCAGTGCCTCTTGGTCTCCAGTGTCCTTACCGGCTCCGCTGCGCCAGCTGTGTCTTCGTTAGAATCACATGCGGATTCTGGGGGGTTTATTTATGCCTATTTATATGTAAGTGTTGGAGAAGGGCCCATCCTGTCCACCGGAGATCTTGGGGCGGGGTCTCAGGTGGTGCCTTCAGAGGATCCGACCCTCGCGGCCCCTCCCGTGCGGTGCTCCCAGCGCGACCGGGCTTTCCCTGTGTCCCGCCGCTGTCGAGTCCCCCCATGGTGTGAACATTAAACAAGGGGAACCTCGCTCAAAGGGAGTCAGGAGGCCAGAAGGGGGCTTCCGCGCCGCACCTGCGGACGTCGAGAATTGCCGGTCACAGACCCTACAGGAGACCCCTGAACGGGAAGGAGTCAGTGCCAGCCCCCACGGGAAAAGATGCACATTTGCTCTCCCACCAGAAGCCGACGGCCCGCGACCACTCAGCCGGAGAGAAGCCCTCGTCACCCTGGACCCCGCTTCTCTCCAGTGGACTTTGGTTCAGAGCAGCCCTCCCGGCTCCCTCCTTTGTCCGTAAGTGACGTTCCTCCCGTTGGTTGCTTGGGCTTGCCTGTGGTTCTCCCATAGCGTGTTTCTCCCAGGTCACAATTCTGTTATTCCTGAATAAACCTAGTTTGCTGGTAAAATAACCGACGTTTATTTTAAGGTCAACAGTAGCCACACTGGTGTGCACGGAGTCTGCCGCGTGCTAGGTGACACAAGTGCTGGGACAGAACCGTAAGGTTAAGTCAGGTTAAGTCCAGAACTAAGGAAGTCTGGACTCCTGCCAGTGTGGCTTCTCAGTCCCGAGGGCAGTTGATGGTGGGGTTGGTGGGGCGGTGCCACTTAAGTGGGCTCTGGTGTACCGTGTGTGCATCCCTGAACCTGCCCTGGCCACGGGGAGCGCCCAGACCTTCTGTATTGTTTTCACTAGTTTACAAGTAAGACTGCGCTCACCCCGTCCCACCCCTGCCCCGTTGCTGTTCCTCATGCTTTTTCTTCCTTACCCAGCCCTTAGCCAAAAAGGTTTGTTTTCTCTCATGCGTAGGACCATTCTTTAGTATCAGTCGTGTATACATCACTTTATTAAACAAGTATCCAACAAACAAAATGGAAGTGTGTTTATTATCTGCTTCGTCATGCCACAGCATAATCCTTGAGTGGATCTTTTTCGGCTGGATTACCTATTTCGCTTGTGTTAAGTATGTGTTAAATACGAGGTGGAGCGTTTCCACCTTGCTGAGCAGACGGGCTTCTGGTTCAGCACCCGTCCTCTCTCCCAGTCCCCCCGGCAGGAGCAAGGGCAGCGCCCTTGGAGGAGCCAGTGGTGGGATGCGACATCCCACGGGTTGCTGTTGCCTTCCGATTTTGAAAGTACTTTTGCCTCGTGGAAAATAGAGTGTATGTGTTTTATAACCAATAAACCTGAAGCAATGTGACAATTAGTAAGGGAACTGCGTTTAGAATGGAGTCAGGAGGCCAGCAGGGGGAGTTCTCACGCCCACCGTTCCTTGCCCACTGCAGACCCAATGGGAAGAATTGCGCCTTGCTCATGGATACTGCCTACTCTCCCAGCAGGAGGAAGGGAGATTTCCTCCTCCCCTGGCAACAGCCCAGCCAATGAGAGACCGCCCCAGCTGAGCCCAGGAGAGATGGTCCTAGCCCAGCAAATGAGAGACTGTCCCAGCTCAGCCAATGAGAAACCTCAATACTTCCCACTTTATACTTCCCAGTTTACTCCAATGGACTTTTTGCTTACAACAGTCCGTCCCACCCGCCACTCCTCTATAAAATAGCATCCTCCCCTTCGCGGGGTTTGCTTTTGGCTCTGGGGGAGAGCTTGCTTGTGTTGTACTGAAATTCTGTTATTCCCAGGTAGATCCATCTTTTGCTGATAAAATAACTGGCAGTTTTATTTTTAAGGTTAACTAGTATTTTTGTGTCTTTATAGCATTTTTTTTTTAACGTTTATTTTTGAGCGAGAGAGACAGAGAGTGAGCAGGGGAGGGGCAAGAGAGAGAGGGAGACAGACAATCCGAAGCAGGCTACGGGCTCTGAGCTGTCAGCACAGACCCCGACGTGGGGCTTGAACCCACAAACTGAGATCATGACCTGAGCCGAAGTCAGACGTTCAACCTACCGAGCCACCCAGGCGCCCCTGTATCATTTCTTTATTTTTCGGTCTTGGTAGTAGTTGCAGTGTCTGTCTTCCCAGCTTTCGAAAGTGTGGCATTTTCTGAAAATGTGGACCATGGTGCACTCCAGGGGAGGAGCCAAGCCGGGCCTTCGGGGCCCCCACCTCACTGACAGCTAACCCTGAACTCCCAGCTCTTACCAGCACCCTTTCCCCTTTGCTCTTCTGATGGTCTCCCAGCTGCCGCTCTCGTTCCAGAGGCTCCCTCCTGGTGCTTGGTGGCCTGGCTGTCCTGGGCAGGGCCAAGTGGGGGGGGGGGGGTGCTGGCCCTCGGTCATCCCAGTCATGCTGGTGGACACCCCGACTCCCCTAGAAGCACCTGAGCTTCTCCGCCGAGGAGCAGAGGCAGGTGGCTGGTTGCTGAGGACGGACCTAACGTAAATGCAGGACTCAGGCCCTGTAAGCGCCAGTGTGGACATGGTCACGTGTTTTATAACCGTTGCAGAAGGAAGGTGTGGGGACCGCAGCGCGCTCAGGCTGCTGTGTTCACCCCACCTGTCCGTGCAGCTCTGCGCTCTGGGTCAGGGAGGTCGTCATCAGCACCAAGACACCGGATGCAGGACAGCCCATCCTCGCAGGGAGAGCAGGAAAACAAGGAGAGGAGCCTGGGTCCACAGTGGCCCCCAGCAGCTGCCGGGCACCCCGAGTCAGTGGCCTGTGGCCTGACGCGCCCTCATGCAGGGGGTGCCTCTTGACCCTGTGTCCCAGGATTCACCTACCCCTAGGTCAGGGGTGGGGCAATATCAGGGGCCTGGCCTAGTTCTGTAGCCGGAGCCCGTGTGCCCAAAGCCCAGGCCTCATGGTGAGGACGGAGATGTGGGTGAGCTCCTTGCCCCATGGCCATGCTGTGGGGGCCGCCCAGTGGGTACGGGGGTCACCCTGGTGAGCGTGCACACATGTGCATGCACGTGTGTGTGTGTGTGCACGTGTGTGTGCCTGTTGGGCGAGGCACACAGGGGGTGATTCCCTGGGGGTGGTTTAGGGTTTGCTTTTCTGTCCTGGACTGTTGTTCGTGTCCCCCAGATTCATATGTTGAAGCCTAACCCTTGGTGTGATGGTGTCAGGAGGGGCCTCTGGGAGGTGCTTTCCTGCTGCCCCCCCACCCCCGCCCTGGAGGCACACGGTGAAGGGGTGAAGTCGGCTGGCCGTGAACCAGGGCAGCCCCGCGGGTCTCCAGCCTCCAGCCCTGTGGGAAGGAACTGTTCTAGCGCCCGAGCCGCTGAGACGCAGCTGAGACACGGTGTCACCCCTGGAACCTGCCCGTCCCGTAGGACACCTCCCGCCCGTCTGGTCCCCGCGTCGCGGAAGCCGCCTGCATCCTGCGCTTGGGGCCCAGAGCCCGGGCCTCGGCCCCGTCTTCCTTCGGACAGCACACTCTGGGGGGCTCGGCGACGGGGGGGCGGGGGGCCACGGGAGTCTCAGAGGAAGCGGAGGAAGGCCTTCCTGGAGGACAGGACGCACCCTCGAGTCGGGGGGCCGGCGGCCTCTGTGCCTGTTGCCAGTGGCGACCGGTTGCCACCTTTGTTCTCTGCTTTTTCCTGAAAGACTCTTAGAGCAGATGTGAGATGTTGAAACATCTTGCCGGTGAATACATCCTAGACCTCAGAACCGCAACGCGTGTGGCGGTGAGGAGACAGACACTAATTCCTTCACACCAGCCACCGCAACGCGGAGCTCCGTCACTGGGGTGCCGCGTGCACCTGAACTGCGGGGACCGATTGGTGGCGGTTCGCGCAGGAAGGGACCGGCGCTGCTCTGCCCGGCTCGGGTCTGGCAGTGGAGCGCGGGGTCGGAGAGGGTCTGTCCTGCTGGCTGGCGGTGGGGGGTTGCCGGTCACCTCCTGTGTGTCCGCGTCGAGCACGGGCCTTGGCTCCAGTCGTCGCCGCTCCCCGTTTGGGTGGCTTCTGCTCTCATGTCTGTTCTTTGAGCCTACAGCTGTCTCTCTGGCACCTTGACGTGACAGCCCGGCCGGTGGCTCTTACGCTGGCCTCGTTCCCTGATGCGCCCGCGCACGATGGCCGTCCCCTCCAAGCTGTCCCTCCCGCCGCCCCGTTTGGGTGCCGCACCTCCATCCTCGTTCAGTTTAACCTGAGGAGCCCGCCCGCGTCCTCCCTGCGGGAAAGTTCTTGGCCATTAAATCCTCGAATATCTCTCCCCTTTGGCTCCGGCTCCTGGTCCGCCCCGCAGACCCCGGACACTCGGTTCTGTCTTCCTCCCCACTCTGGTCTCCGTCCTGCCCGCATGTTTCCCGGTGACCCGTCTTCGCTGGGCCCTCCTGCAGAAGGACTCACCCTCGAGGTCACGGCCTTCACTTCTGGCATCTCCATTGTTCCGTTTGATCATTCCCACGTCTTCTGCGTGTGGCCCGCTTTTCCGCTGGATCCCCACCTCTTCTTATTTTCCGGTCTTTGGCTTTGCCCGCCTGGGCCCTCTCTGCTTCTGCTCCCGTTGACTGGGGATCAGGGTTTTGTTGCATTTGGATCGTCTTGCGAGGTTTTCCCGAGTGCCGGGCGTTTGGATGAGGGGAGCAGAGACTGGAATGTCTCACAGTTAGCCGGACAGGTTCCTGGCGGGGCGTGTCCTCCTCACCCGCCGTTCGGCTGGGTCTGGGCCCCGTGGCAGCTCGGTGAGTGTCGCCCGGGCCTCGAGGTGGCAACAGGGCAGCACTGGTGAGGCGCTGGCCGTCAGCCTGTTTCGGAGCCGGGCCGCCATGACCTCAGATCACCGGAGGCTCCCTCTGCCCCCGTCCCAGGTCCATCCACCCTGCTGCTCTTCCTGGCCCTGGTGGACCACCCTCGCCCAGGGCAAGGGCCCGGCCCCGCCACTCCTCCCAGAGGGGTCTCTCGGTTTCCGGCCCCCACTTCTGAGAGGCTGGCTTCTACTTGGGGGTTTTCTGCAGGCTGTCCCCCCCTTACACCCACTCTTACCATTGCGAGCCCTCCGCGAGGGCTGAGAGCCGCAGACCTACTGGGTGCTGGCCCTCGAGACCCCAGACTCCGCCAGCAGGCCGGGTCAGCCACCCCAGGGTCCTGCCCCGCCCCTGGGGGCACTGAATTTAATTAACGTAGGCTCCTGTGTGTCCTCGGCTCTGTGATTATTTTGAACCCTGACTGTGTAGCTAACGGGGCGTGTTCTGGTCAGGGTGACAGTGGCAGCCTCTTGGGGATGGGTGTCCCTGAGTCAGGGGACCGGTCCGCACTGACCCTCCCGGTTCACTAGGCCCCCAGCTTGAGCAGACTGGCCAGACATCAGGACAGGGAACCAGAGCCAAACTTGGTGTCTGCTTGCACGTGGACCGAGGGACAGGGACAGCCCTCCCTCTGGCTCAGGGAGCCGGACGCTGGGCTGGCTGGGGCCCAGGGGCGGTCACTTTTCTGAGGTCTGTGAGGCGCTGGCTTACCGGCAGCGGGGCGGGGGGCAGCCATGGGGGGTTCAGTGCCCGCGTCTGAGAGGGACTCTGGGTAGCAGGAGGCAGGACACAGAATGGCCTATTTTAGCTTCAGGTCTGACTTTAACCAGAGGCCGGAGATGACGGCAGGACCCCAGGAGGCCCCAAGGTGGTTCTGCCCTTTGGTGAAAGCAGTGTGAGAACACTTGTGCCTTTTTCTGGCTGAAAATAAAAAATCAGGGCAGATTCCCAGACA
The DNA here is from genome assembly GCF_046562875.1 of Panthera onca. Lineage (NCBI taxonomy): Eukaryota > Metazoa > Chordata > Mammalia > Carnivora > Felidae > Panthera > Panthera onca. Next base: position 145,591,455 of record NC_138344.1, on the reverse strand, counting down.
TATGGCACTAAAAAGAAACAAAACTGTTACCCCTTAACATGAACCTCAAAACCACATGCAGTCTGGTGGAGGGTGGCCAAGGACCCACTGTGCTGGTCCTCCCCGTGACAGGTGACATCTGCCGGTCAGTGTGTCCCCACAACGTCACTCTTTGGGTCTGACACCTGGGTTGACGGAGCTGGCATCTGAGGCCAGCCCCCTGTTGTGGTCTCCCGGCCACAAGGGTGGCCTTGGAGGGACAGAAAGGTCTTCTCTGCCAGCCTGGGGTCCCCAGGCCTCTGCAGAGGGACGGGGCCGGGGCTTCCGGGCAGGCACAGGCTGAGATGACAGGACTCTGGCAACAGACCCACACAGCAGATGAATCAGCGAGAACATGGGCTTATCCAGGCCATTTTATTTAATAAAATTTTACAAAACTCAGTGCCTCCACCAGAACCAGAGAACGCTCGCTTGCTCGGGGTTGGAGAGCAGGGCCGACGCAGAGAGAGGCCGCTGGATGGCAGTGGTCCAGGTGAGCACTCACGGGGCTCTGGGGAGACCACGGCTTGGCTTTCCTGCCGCGTGGGCCCTGCCCAAGGTGCGCCCGAAACACACTCAGGGCTTCCTGGGCGCCGGGACGGCTGTCTCCTGGTGACACCCCCCACCGAGAGCCAGGCCAGCCCGGTGCGCCCCCCGCAGTGCTATGCCGGCAGCCAGACCTGGGGTCCCTCACCAGGCAGAGGACCCCAAGTGCCACCCGGGTTCATGTGAGGCCGGGGCGGAGCTCCTGGGGGGCGCAGGGCGCCTCCTTCCCGTTGGGGACAGCTCTGCAGAAGGACATACTCCTAAAGCGGTCAGACCCCAGCGTGCGCCAGTAGGCGCGGGAGTGGTTTGCACAGGGATCCCAGGAAACCGACTTGGGGTTTGAGAAACTCCCCCACAAAATAGTTCTGGTTTCCAGTAGCAAACTGAGCCAGTAAGAAAATGTAAACTTTCTCATAAAAATACCAAGGACTCCCGTCTTAGCAAACGTTACTATTAAACAAGGTCATTTTTAGGTTACGTGGACTGTAAATCTTCTTTTTCCGTGGAACTGGGATGTACTGGCCGCTGCTGCGTAAGGGGGTCTTCAGAAAGAGGCTCCACGCAGTCAGGATCCCCTGTCTGCCGCCGGAGGGCCCCGAGAGCTGGCGTGGGAGGAGGGGCACCATCAGGGTGTGGAAGGACCAGTGGACCCGCTGTCCCCGGGGCCGGCCTGCTGCGCCCCGCCCCGCGGGGCTTTCTCTCCTGTCCTCATGAGGTCAACGTGAACGCGCACGGGACACCGCCGATAGCTCCCTGGCTTCCCGCAGAGCAAATGGGGCACCACGCCGGGAAGACGGCCAGGCTGTGCGCCGGGGCCAGGGCCACATGGGGCCTCCTCGACCCGAGTGATTCTACGACCCCAGCCCGTGGCCCCCCCCCCCCCAAGCAGCCGTGGGCCCGTTTCCTACAAGGGGTCACAAGGCCCTTGTGCTGTGTGTCGGGCCCTTCCCGCCCGTTTCCCGCAGCATCTGTGAACCTCCCCCTGCACCTGCTGCGGACGTGTGGGCTACTGTGAGTGGTGCCGCTGCGGAAGCTTCTATGTCTTGCTGCTGTAAGATGGTCCCTGCCTCCTGCCCTGTGGCATTTTCCAAAGAGGTCGACCAGCGTGCTTGGGCGTTGCTGCAGATGGCCCGTGCGACCAGGCGACAGGGCCCTCTCCCGCGCTCCATCCTGCCCTCCCAGCGTCCGCGCAGCAGCCCGGCCCTCCCCAGCACGCACTGTCCCCCGTGTGCCGCTGCCCGCCTGGGGCCGGGGGCCTGCCGAGCCGACCCCACCGGTGCCCTAGCTCCTGGTACCGGAGGAGAGCAGAGGCGCCCTCACTCCCAGGAAAGGCTTAGCCCCGCCCCCGCCGCCTGCTTGGCCGCGCCCCCCCCCAACCCACTGCCCAGTGGAGCCTGGCCGTCCTGTGGTTTCCCTGCGGCCACCCGCCGCCCTCCAGTTCCCCTGGGAGACCTGCCCCCACCGGCCACACCTGCCCAGACTGTGGGAACGCGACTTTCTCTAAGTCCGCGGCACTTAGGCGGGAAGTGCCAACACACACCCACGCGGCCAGCACCACCCACGGCCTGTCCAGGGGCGGCTCACCTGAGTGTGGACCAGGGCCCTGCAGGGCTGCGCACAGACGGTGCGCACACCTAGTTCTTCAGGCTCTTGGAGGTCGGAACATTCCAGAATGTGACCCAGGTCTCCAGAAAGGTTCTAGTGAGACAAACCAGTGTCAGCCAGCGAGAAGGAAGCTAAAAGGCCACTTTGCTCTTTCTCTTTGGTAACTCAGAGCCCTCTGGCACAGTGCACTGGAATACTGCGACATGGTGACTTGGTCCCCATCCTGCTGGCACCTGGCCCAGGGCCACCCTATCCCTCCAGGACTGCAGGGCCCCTCCACCTCCTCAAGTCAAGTCTTTCGCCACCTCCAGGGTGAGCCCCCAGCCCTGGAGCTGTCCCACCTCGGAGCCTCCGGTTCAGGAGGCCGCCCCCTTCCCTGGCTTCCTGGCCGCTTTCCTCGCACGAACACAGCGCCAGGGTGGCCTCGGGGCCCCTCGCTTCCCTCCTGGCCGGCCCCACGAGGCCCCTCGGCCAGGGCAGCCTCCGGTCCCAAGGCCCTGTCTTCGCTGAGACCTGCAAGCCCCTTTTAGGTTTCCCGCGTTTGAACATTTTCATAACACGTAAAAACGGAAAGACATCTCTGCCCACTCTGTTGCCAAAAGATTGCTCTTGCTGCGATTTGCGTCTTGGCTCACTCGCAGCCGGCCCTCCCGCTGCAGCCCAGGCGTCGCCAGCCCCTCCCCTGCCACCCCTCTGCTCCAGCTTTGCTGGCTCCCAGCTCAGGTGCGAGGGCCCCACCTGGTGGCTAACCTCACACCTCTGCCTGCTGCGCTCAGGCCGCAGCTCCAGCCCCCTCCTCCACCCTCCCCTCCTCAAGGGGAGCCCCCCACCTCAACCCGCCTGCCGCCCCCCCCCCCACCATGCTGTGTGTGTCATCGCCTTCTGCCACAGCTCCTCCTCACTGCGCGACAAGGGCTGGGCCGCGCGGGGACATCCGTCAGCCTGGCGCAGGGCAGGTGCCTAATGCCAAAGAACTGACCCATCTCGCCCCTTCCCTACCTGCGTTCCACGCTCCCCCCACCGTGCTGGACACCAGTGAGTCTTCTCTCCCACCTGCTGTTTCCTGACAACAAGGTCCCCTACCCCCGGCCGTGGCCTCAGGATGGCCTGCCAGGTCGCTGCGGAGCCCGGCTGCACCCCCGGAGTCACAGCTACACCCGCATCACCTTCCGGGCAGCATCCATTCCGAGAACAAGCAACAAGTTTTCCTGGCACCGGGACTCGCTCCAGAGCCATCGGGAAGTGGATGTGCTATCTGTGTTCTGAAGAGCTCCCCAGAGCCTCCTGGACTCAGAACTGGAAAAGAAATGCATTAATTAAATTAATTGAAAGGTAACGAGAAAGTCTTCAGAGAAAAAGAGGGGCAGTGGACCTTTGAAAATCCTGAGAGCAGAGTGTCCCCTGCAGAAACACCAGGCCGTGTCACCGGGCATTTATTCAGCCAACACCTGCTACCCCGGGGACACCCGGCACGCCTTCCCTCCTCTCCTGCTTTATTTCTCCCCTGAGAGCACACCCCTGGCTCTGTCTGACTTCTCGTCACGACTCAGTGTCTCCTCCAAGCGGTGGAAGCTCCTAGAGCCCGGTGCTCCTCTGGTTTTGTTCCTCAGCAGCTGGGGGACCATGAGCGGCACTGGGTGCCACAGAGACACTCGAAAACCAGGGGCAGAGCGACGCTCAGAGGACGAACCCCTGGGTGTCTCTCACGCACCGTCCACGGTCACGAGCCATCCCCCCACCACGTGCCGTGCACGATTTCTAGCCCCCCCTTCAACCACGTGCCGTCCCCGGTTGCTGGCCCAGCTCCCACGAGGCAAGGGGAGGTGTGCCCACGGAGAACCACAGCAGGGTCAGTTACACCAAGTGTCCACATCATTCCCAAGTAGTCCTCTTGCTCGCACACCCCAAGGTACCCCCTGCCTTCCATCCCACAACCGGGCCCAGCCCCGCCAGACCTGGCCCCCGGGACCACCCACCCTCTGGGTGTCTGAGGCTCATGCTGCCACCTGAGGCCCCTCTACCTGCCTGCTGGCCCGGACCACACCTCGGGGAAGCACCACGTCCGCAGGGCGTACGGCCCTCTGGGCCATGGTGGTCACAGCCCTCTGGGCTTCGGGCCTCTGTCCCCGGGCCTCTGTCCCCAGGCCTCTGCGGGGGCTTCCCCGGGGCGGGGGGGCAGCCACCGGCTTGGACCCCAGGAGTGGCCTGTCTGCAGAGCTCCCTCTCTGACAAAGAGGCATGGAGGGGCCAGGGGAGCCAGCTCCCGCCGACCTTCACCTCCTGCCGTGGCCTTGGCCCAGTGGACCTCAAACTTTCCCGCCGGGACACACCACCCACTGAGCGGCCCTCGTCCCTCTGTCAGTCCCAGTGGAAGCGCGTCTTAGGCAACGGCCGTCTGCAAACAGCCGCATGGTGACTCCTTTAGGAAGCCGGTCCCCAGGGCGGCCAGCCTCCCGCTCCACACCAGATGCACACAGGCTGTCAGGAACGTCCCTCCAGGGCGCTGGGCTGTTTTCTTGGGGGCCCAGGACCATTCGGTCAGGTCACCCAGGAGGCCCCTGTGCTCACGGCCCAGGCCCCCGTCCTTTCCGCACCCCCAGCATGTGCAGGGAGGCACCAGGAGCTGGCACTCGCCGGCCCGCCTTGCCCCGGGTGAGCTGATGGGGGTGGAGGGGGCCACACGTGGGTCTGAGAGAAGGGACCGTGGCCAGAGCGTCAACCCACACGCCCCTCTGTCCGTGAGGGCCCCATGGCCCCAAGGTTGTGGGGACTTCAGGAGAGACGGGCTCCCGATAAAGGTCCACTTTGTCAACCAGAAGCATAAATGTTAGTTGCGATTTAAGTTCATTACCACAGTATGTGTCCAGGTCCACAGCCAGGTTTTCCCTCACTGCTCATTTCTAAGATGCGGCCTAAGGGGGAGACACCTTCAGTTGCCTGCTGGACTGGTACTTCCTGAAAAGCAAACCTGAAAACATCCTCATAGCTGAGAATGAGCTGAAAAGAAGAGAGAAACACATGGACGTTAGAAGAGATACATTACAGGGTGCCCGGGTGGCTCAGTCGGTTAAGTATCTGACTTTAGCTCAGGTCATGATCTCACGGATCGTGAGTTCGAGTCCCACATCGGGCTCCACACTGATGGTGCAGAGTCTGCTTGGAATTCTCTCTCTCTGCCCCTTCCGTGTTCCCTCTCTAAAAAATAAATTAACAACAACAACAAAAAAGACTAGAAAAAATACATTACATCACCTTATACCAAATACATAATTTTGGCGTAAATGAAACGTGTAATGATTGTACCATTACTGTTACCAAAACAGGACACGCTTGTTCCCATGGAGTGTGGGACAGCGAGATTAGGGCACAACACTCAAGCTTCGTCAGACACCTGAGAAAGAGGCACTCATAAAAATGTGTTTCCCGCATGTTAACTGGCTGGGAAATCTACCCGCATGACAGTAATGTGGCATTTCCTTGGGAGATGATCTGAGGTTGGAAAGGTTAGGGCGTGAAGCCCTGAAATGAGGGCTGTCTGAAGTCCAGCAGGAAGTGACAGGTGTGCCCGCCGGGAGGCTGGGGGCGAGGGCGGGGGTGCAAGCCGACAGGGCCGGGAACCCAGAGAGCTGTTGGAGATGTGCGCGTGCACGATGTATATATTGAGGTCAGTGGGGTGGTTTTCTGCGTTCACCTAGCGTCTCCTGCAAAGTTCACACTATCCTCAGATTGTTCCCTGACCTATTAATCACGCTGGAACACAAGTCCTGTTTCCAACACAAGTGGTGAGCAGAGCGGGCCCCATGCACAAAGGGGCCCGTCAGAGGCTGGGGAGAGCCCAGCTGCTCGGGAAACACACAGCTCGTCCCTAGAACCAGTGGAACCTTTCCTCTGGTCCCTTCTTCATCTTACTCCCTCTGTTCTCGTGGAATCCAGGGTTAGCCCTTGGGAAGAGACCGTAGAGGAAGAGAAGCCAGGGGCGGAAGAGGAAAACAAGAAAAAGCCGCATGAGAGGCAGTCACAGAAAAGGTAGACCTGGTGGTCAGGTCGGGAAGGGCAGAGCAGGGCGCCCAGGGGATGAGGCCTGGGCTCTCCGGGCCATCCCCAGCACCCGATCGTCACACAGACTGCAAATGACCCTTGGTGATGCTGTCTAAACAGGCAGACTGACAGCTGAGACAAAAAACTCTCTCCCAAGTGCCCGACCTGAGGCCAGGAAAGCACAGCCGGGTTGAGGGCAGTCGGATGCTGGAGGCCTAAGGAGGGGACGGTGGGCACAGGGCTCGTAGAGGCCTCAGGAGGGGAGGCAAGGCGAGGCCGATGTGCCCGACCCCGGACAGGTGGGCACAGAAAGCGGCCCAGTTCCCGAGTCCCCCCAGGCGCGGTCCCCTTCTGCAGCCTCGTTCCTTCCCTGTGTCAGGAGGCCAGCCAGCCAAGGATGAAGGCCAAGAGAGAAACAGGCCTCCTGTCTGGCCAGCCCACTGAAGCTGGAGGCCGGCGGCGTGTAGAGGGCTCGCTGTGCCACACGGCGGCGGACACGGGGACTGGCAGAAATACCTCGGAGGCGGAGGTGCCGGGGGTCCCGGCGGCCCAAGGCCCGCCCCGCTGAGGCTGGCCAGAACCCCGCTCCTTTGGAGTGGAGGCCGCGCTCTGCAGCCCGCGGCCCGCGTGTCTGTCCCGGAGTTCAAAGGGTTGGGAGAAGTGTGGAGACTTGGCTGAAGATTCCTGAAAGCCTTCGAACTCCCCCCAGGCGCTGCTGTGCTCCCCAGGGTCCGGAGTGCTGACCGTGCAGGCGGAAACGCCGTCGCCGCCCCCGGAGGTCCTGGGGGCGCTCCTCATGCACTGCGCCCCGGCTCCTCTCCGCCTCCCGGGCGCCGGGCTGGCCCCGCTGTCTCTAGAGGCCCGGTAGAGGGACACCTCGCCCGCTCCCTCGTTGCCCGCGCGCGGAGACCCGCAGACAGGGGGCGCGTGACCGGGCCCTGCCCCCCGCAGCCGCTGGCCCTGCATTTCGGCGCCGCCGGGCCCGCATAGACGCCGCGGGGAGACACCCACACCGCCGTGCCGGGGCTGCCCAGCGCTGCACCGGGCGGGGGCCGGGGGCCGCCGGGGCCTCCTCGGCAGCGCGGGAGGCCTGCTGTGTGGCCAGGGTCGCTGTGGGACCGACACAAGCCGCCCGGGGGCAGGGGCCGGAGCCGCGGCCCGGCTTCCTCCTGCACGCGCCCGGGCGGCCGGTCCAGCGCAGCGGCGTGTCCCGGAGCACAGCAGTCCCCGAGAGCGGGGGCGGCGCGGGGCCCTGGGTCCCCGCGAGGGTCCGGCCTGCAGCCCACCTCGGCCGCTCCGCCGCCTCTGCCTGCGCGCGCCGCGGCCGTCCGTCGTCCCCACGCCCGCCCGTTGCCTGGCAACGGAACGCGCCAGCCCCCGCGCCGGGCGCCCGCCGTCGTGACGTCACCGCCCCGCCCGGCCGCCGCTGCGCCTGCGCCGTGTCCGCCCGGCCCCTGGCCTCCCACGAGGAGGGTCCTCGGTTCGGTTGGAGCGGCGGGGCGTCTCTGGTGCCCCCGATTCCGGACCCGCGGGGGTGCCGTCTCCACCGCCCGGCCGACCCCCGAATCCCAGAGCCTAGCTCCTCCAGCGTGAGGGCGCGTGGGGATCCGCCGCCTGCGGGCCGGAGGAGCGACGCCAACACCGGGCACAGCAGGCCCAGTGTGGGGCCTGGACAGCCTGCCCCTCCTGCTGCCTCCCGCCCCGGGGCAGGGGCACCGAGGGGCCAGCTTGGCCCTCCCGCCAGCCCCTCCCAGGCAGGCCAGGCCGGTCCCCATCTGACCCCACCCCAGGCTCATGACACCCACCTTGGTGAGTCAGCTTGACTCCAGCGTCCCCAGCGCCATCATCAGATGCCTGAGCCTCACCGCGCTCCCCAGTCTCTCTCCCCGCTCACGTTTCTCTACCCTGTGACCTCCTTGGGCCCTGTCCTGTTTGCATGAGTCGCCCGCTCTCCCTGGTCCTTCCCAGCCTAGCTATTGAAGTTTTAATTCTGAAAATTACCAGATGAGATCATACCTGACCTCTGGGCTGCAGCCTCCTGTCCCCTCCCTTCCCCTGAGCCAGCAATGCAGTGTGCATGCGATGCAGTCAGACTGCCCAGCTCTGGACAGACACCTACCTGATGACCCTGCGGGAACGTGACCAGGTGACAGCTCTTCTGCCTCGACGTCACCCCGGGGACAATGTCGATCCCAGGCACTCCTGCTGCGTACCCACTGCGTGGACCCCCCTCATCCATTGTCCTTGCCGTGCTCGTAGTCCAGGCAACTGGAAAGGGGTAGGAGAAGTGGTGCCGTCATGTACAGGTGGGGAAACTGAGGCCCAGGCCCAAAGACCTGAGTGAGAAGTGTTGCTGGGGCTGGGACCAGCTCTTCTAAGCTCAGCAGTTTCCCGCACCCTGTGTGGACCTCAGTGAAGACTGAGGAAGGCACAGTGAGCTTCAGGGTGCAGGCAGGCTGGTCTGCATTCCCCGGCGTGGTAGCTGAATAACGCCTCCCGCGGGTGTGCACGTCCTGATGCCCAGAGCCTGTGAATCTGGGACCTTACGAGGCACAAGGGACTTTACAGACACGATTACATTCAGGCTTTTGAGATGGGGAGATAGTCCTGGATCATGCTGTTGAGCCCGACGTCCTTACAAGTAGGAAGCAGGAGGGTCGGAGTCTGAGAAAATGGAGAGACAGAAGCAGAGGCCAGAATGACGCAGGGCTATAAACCCAGGGATGTGGGCAGCCTCTCGAAGCTGAATGGGACGAGGAAGTTGGACCTCCCCTGAATCCCCCAGGAGGACCACAGTCCCACCGAGGCCTGGAACCATTAGGGAATAAATGCAGGTTGGTTTAAGCCACTGTGTGGTTATTTTTTCCAGCAGTCATGGGAGACTAATATATCCGCTGACCCCTGGCTACTAAAAAGGTGCTGCCTTGGGGGAGCCAAGACTCCGAGGAGGTGGCAAAGGGCACTCGCCATTGGGTGCTCGGCGGTGGGGGAGGGGGGTGCAACCCAGGTGCTGACAGGTGGCCCCTGGCTACTCAGGCCAGCGTCCAGGCAGGCCGGGCATGAGACGTGGGGGCACAGGCTGAGGGCCAGGCCTCCAGCTGGGTGGGTGGGGCAGGCTTCTGTTCAAGTTTCAAAGGCTCACCTGCTGGGAAGACTGGTCAGAGGGAGCGTAGTGCCTTTAAAGTAGGTGTGCAGGAGACACAAGCAGGACTCCCTGGAGGGTAGCGGAGGGATTGGGTGCAGTGTGGTCAGGAGGAAGAGCCTGTGTGGCCCCCCCACCTCCTCTCGGACACCTCCGTCCGCCCCTGATCTCCAGCCCCGCTGAACAGGAGTGGTGGACAGCTTCTCCACCACCAAGCTAAGCCTCAGGAGGAAGGGGCCAGCCTCCGCTTGGCCCGGAGCCCACGGTATCATGTGCCTCGCAGCACTGCCTGATGAAGATGGGGAGGTGTCCCTTGCCCCCGGAAGCACCTGAGTGTCCTGCTTCTCTGGGGTTCTTGGACCTCAAGGAGGCCACCTGCCCCCAGGCCTGGAGCAGGCACTCAGCTTGCGGGAGACTGAGGCAGTTAGAGGCCAGGGGTCAGCAGACCCGAAGCTCCCCTGCTCCCACCTATATCAGGACCGGATGGGGGGTGGGCAGATGGTGGCCGACAGGGTCCTAGATGTCCCACCACCCAATCGTGCCTCTTGGGCTGGGCCGGGCCAGGGCAGGGACAACGGCAGAGCTATTTTTGTTTATGGCACTGCGGCAGCCGCAAGGAGACATCAATCATTGATGTTCTGGGCCTCCCTGCCCACCAGAGAGGCTCGGAGAGCAGCCAGCCAGGAGGAGCGAACTCTGCTGAGGGGCTAAGCCTGTGGAGCCGGCAGCCACGACTCCTCATCCCGGCCCCACCGGTGCCCAGCATCCTAGGCTCTGGTTCCCAGGTACGCAGCCTCGGGAGGCTGCGGGCAAGCCTGAGAACCCTGACTGGCAGGCTAGGGCCAGGGCCGAGGCGTGGCCCCCAGTGTCCCCGGTGTGGTGGTCCCAGGGAGGAGGTGGAGCCCGTGTGGCCAGCAGGAGAGAGCGTGGGGCACTGCAGAACCACCACGTCCCCCGCCACCCCGACCCTCAGATGGTGGGGGCTGCATCTGGGCCGGGGGTGGCTATGAGTTGAGCCCGAGACGCCGTGCTTGTGGGAGGACAGCAATTTCTGAGCTGTGTCCAACTGCCGGGCCTTCCCCAGCAGGGCATCGGTCCCCAACGGGGCCATCAGGACAGGGCGGTAGCTGGGCGTGACGACAGCAGCTCCTGGCAGCAGCTCAGGGCTCTGCGGCAGGCTCACAGCCAGGCTTTGGCTGGGGGGCAGGGACAGGAGGGGAATGGGGGGGGCGGCAAGGCTGTGCCTGGGCAGCGTCTTCCCCTCTCTCCCCTGTGATCCTGGGGCCAGGCTGGGGCTTCTGAGGCGTCAGCAGGTGGGAGGAGGGACTGGGCCCAGGGAAGTGGGGCCCAGTCGGGCTGGCCCTGGGTGGGTGAGGGCCAGTGTGTGGGCCATCTCCCTGTCTGCAGGGGCAGCTCGCCATCACTGGTGCACACAGCTGAGGGGCCAGGCCCTCCTAGAGGTGAAGTGGGGCCCACAGGGGGCCCAGGGGAGTGTGAGGGGGTGAGCATAACAGGTGAAGTCCGCTCTCTGCTGAGAGCAGGCAGGAGAGGGGAGGGGGAAGCCTCTGGAGCAGGGGTGTCCTGTCCACCCCCACCCTGAATCTGGGGCCCTGAGCCAATGCCGAGCCAACTCCCTTGCTGCAGAGTGAGCAAGGCCCGAGGGTGACAGTGTAAGCCACCCAGCCCCCACCAAGGCCAAGGGCAGAAGTGGCCCCAGTCTCCCCCAGGCCCTGGCCGGTCAGGGGTCCCAAGGACCACCCGCCTGCAGAGGGGCTAGCTGGGGGCCAAGTGGGACCCTCCTCCTGGCCTCTGCTTAGGCAGGGCAGCCCCCTGGCCTCCCCACCCAGGGCCCCGTCATCCCCTCCCCCACACAGCTGGTAGGAGCCACCATAGCCCCACATGCATCGTGCTGGATAATCAGGACATGTCACATGGAACGAGACCGCCTCATTTGGACAGGGACCCAGGGTCCACACGACTTTACCAAGGTCACTCACCCAATGGAACAGGGGAACACAGAGCTGGGTCTGTACCCCAAGGTCCATGATTATTCAAGACCGCTCCCTTGTTCCCAGGCCCCCACAGCCAGACTCACATACGCAGACAGGCAGGCAGGCTGAGATCCCGACAGATCTGGACAGATGCTGGACACACTAGGGACGCAAACAGCACTCCCTCCCTGCACCCATGAGCGACAGGGCAGGGCAGGACCTCAGGAAGAGAGGAGAGCACAGGGTCCCTGGCTCCAGGGCAATGCCGCCCAGCCCAGGACAAAGCACCGGGGCAAGAAAGGTGAGACCCACAGCCCGTGGTCTGCACCTGAAGGACAGGGCTGTGCCCCACTGTGGCATGGGCTCAATGGATGGGAGGCTGCCAGAGCCTCTTCCCAGAAGCGATGTGCGTGCCTGTGTGACCCGCTGCTGGAAGGCTGCCCAGCTGCGGCCTGGCTAGCGGGAACTGGCGTGCATGAGTCATCCTGCTGGGCAGGCTCACCTGGGCCCCACTGGCTGGGTGAGTCCGGGAGTAGAGTGCACGTGCACGTGTCTGTGTTCTGTTGTGCACATCTGGGCACGTGGGCCCGAACGGGTACATGGGTGTATGTGTGGGCGTGTGCCCGTCTCTGTGCACAGGGACATATCAAGTAGATCCGTGACTGTGTATTAGTGTGAGTACGTTTGTCATCTCGACACGTGTGTGTGTGTGTGTGTGTGTGTGCCCGTCCACCTGTCTGTCCCGGCACCACCAGCACCATTCCTAGGAAGCCCGCAGGAATGGTCCTCCTTGGTGGCAGCTATGCTTCTCTGGGTCTGTGCTGGCCCAGGCCCCCCAGCCCCAGCCCCAGCAGGACCCACACCTCTGAGGCGCCCTTCCCCAGGTCTATGTCAGGCTGGACTGCAGCTCCCTTCCCTACTTGGTGGGAACAGAATTCTCCTGGGCCTCTCCACTCCCTGCTTGTTCGCCGAGGAGAGCCTCCTCCTGCACAACGCCAAGCTGGAGCCCGGGCCAGCCCGCAGCCGACCCCACTCCAGTCTTCAGCAGGCCCCCCGCAGGCTTCTGGAACATCCTGGGTCCTTGTCTCCTTCCTCATGTTGCTGCTCTGGCCCAGCCCCCACTGTCTTGCAGAGCTTCTGACTTGCAGCAGTGTCCCCAGGGACAACCCCTCCCCCCTCCGCCCCTCGTCCCAGCCCCTGGTGGTCTTTTCAAAGCTCTCTGACCAGTCTTGCTGCCCCCTGCCCCACGGCACCTGATTCTCAGCCCTGTGAGCTAGCCTGGGCTCTCTTACCCTGTCCTGCGCACACACTACTCCGGGCTCTGGACTGACCTTCCCGCACTCCTGACGTCCTAGCTTAGACTGACCCCTTGGGAGCCTGCCAGGAACCCCTCCCCATGCACCCCCAACACCGTGCTAGCCGGCAGAGCACATCTCTAGACCGGGAGCCCCCAGGGCAGGGCCAGTGAGGCCACAACACACGCCCCTCGCCTCTATGGCCCCCAGGGCGCCCCGCCCCCCAGCTGAAATGTCCTTCTCTGGGCTGGGAGGTAAGACTGCGGGGCGCGGGTCCAGTCCGGGAGCCTAGGCGCGGCGTGTGGAGCCCCCTCCCTGGCAGGGGCCCAGAGTCCACTGTCTGGACCCAGAAAGGCCAGCTGAGGGCGCGGGGCCGGCCCGCCGCAGGGGTCGGGACCGGCGGCTGGACGCGGGAGGGGCGGCGGCGGGGTCCCGGGGGGCGTGGCCGGGCCGGGAGGGGGCGAGGCCTTGCGGGCTGCAGCCAATGGGCTGGATGGGGCGGGGGCGGGGCAGGGTCCGGGCGGCCGCGGGGTCCCGGGGGGCGGGGCCTGGCGGGCTGCAGCCAATGGGCTGAATGAGGCGCGGGCGGGGCGGGGCGGGGCGGGGTCCGGGCGGCAGCGGGGTCCCGGGGCGCCGGCTCCGTCCGCAGTCAGAGGCTCGCGGCCCGCGGCAGCGCCAGCCAGCGGAGGCAGAGCGCGGCGCCCGCCGGCTGCCCGGCCGCCCGCGCGCCGGAGCCGAGACCAGCGACTGGACGCGACGGGCCGCCGCCGGCCCGCACCGCCCGGCCGCCGCGATGTGCGACTGTTTCCACATGGTGCTGCCCACCTGGCCCGGAGCCCCCGGCAGCGGTGCGCCTCCTCTCCGCCTGCAGCCCGCTCCCCTCGGGAGGGTGGGCTCCGCGCGGGGCCGCGCGCCGGGCGGGTCGGGGTGGGGCGCCTCGGGGACCGGCCCGGGCTCTCGCGCGCGGTCGTGCGCCTCGGGCTGCTTCCCTCCTGCTGCCTCTCTCCTGCCTCTCTCCGTCTCTGCCGCTCACTCCGTCTCTCCGGGTCGCTCGCTGACTCATCCCTACCACTCACTCTGTCGCTCCCCGCCTCGGTCACTCACTATCCCTGTCTGTCTTTTCCGTTCTGCCACTGTCCCCCTGCTCTAACCCTCTGGGACGTCGTCTTGTCCCTAGAGGCGGCCGCCGGGGAGGGCCGCACGCGTGAGTGGGGGCCGTGGGTGACCAGGCGTGGGGAGCTGCTGTCAGGCTTGCCCTCTGACCTGCTCTGGGAAGAGCAGCCTGGCTGGACCCCGAGTCAGGGCTGTTGGCCTTGGTCCAGAGTCCCATGCTGGGCTGGGTCCACAGTGTGTGGCCTCTGTGTGGCTTGGTCACCGGCTAGGTGGTGGCAATGAGGGGGGCTAGACCCGAGGTCTGAGGCTTGGTGAGGGGCCTGAGTGGGGTCAGAGATCAGGCCACAGAGTAGCCCAGTGCTGGGCAAGGGAAGGCAGGTGTTGCCCATGGGGCAGTTCCCACTCCCCACGCCTCTGGCCACAGAATGGGAACTAGGAGCTCTTTGTTACCTGTCTGTCCCCGCACTAGGTCTGGTTCCAGAGGTTGCCTGTCTCAGCGTCTTGCAGGGCAGGGTGGGGTGAGGCAGGGGCAGTTCCTGCAGCTCTGGGTCAGTGGTGCGGCAGCCACACCCAGGACATCTGGCCAGTTGCCATCTAGGGGGGGCTGGGGCCATGCTGCAATGGTGCAGGCCGGTCCCCACCGCTCGGGGTCACAGAGGTCGATGATGACAGTGGTGTGCTGAGACAGAGGGGCTCTGGGGGCCCCTTGGCTTAGGCACACCCCTCCAGCTGCAGCAGGAGCCCCCATGGGCCCTTCTGATGAACACGGCTGACCTCCTGTTTGGGCCCCCCTTGTCTGGGGGACAATGATGGCCCCCGGCCCCCTCGTCCTGACTGTGGCCCCAGCCCACATCCTGGGGATCTGCTGCATCACAGGGAAGGAGGGGCCATTGCCCTGCCTCCAGCATTCCACACTGGCCTCTGCCACCCCCCGACCCCCGCCGGCCCTTCCCCCCCCCCCCCCCCCCCCAGCTCACAGGCTACCCAGAGGCTCCCAAGATGCAGGGTCTAAGGCCATCTCATCCGCCCTCCTGCCTTGAAAAGGCCTGTTCGGGCACCCCTCCCCAGCCGAGATCTCCATTCTCTGCTTTGACCTGGTGGTTCCCTGGCCACCCCTCACATCCCGCCTACAAACCCCTCTGCTCTTAGGGAATGAGGCCAGTGGTTCTCGTGGGGCATTAGTAGGAGACCTACTGGATCGGAGCCCCTGGGGGTTCTGTCTGCTGTGCAGATGGCCAGGCCCTCCCCCACCCTTCGCAGAAGCTAGGGAACGAGCATCCCTGATAAGGCCCCCTGGGGGCTGGTCCACGTCTTTCCAGCTGCAATTCCTTCCCAGCTGGCCAGAGGTGGACAGGTCTTGCTCTGCCCTCGTCTTTCTGCCCAGTCCAAACCTGCCCTTTCTGGCCAGTCACGCTAGGTCCTCTGAAGACCCCTCCCAGAGCCTGCATGCACGTCTAACCCTCAGCCTGGGGAAGGAAGCCAACCACCTCCAGCCTGCAACCGGAGGCTGCCCCCTTGTGGCTGTGCCAGGAACACGCCGCTCAGGGATCCGCCCAGGCTCGGGGCGCCTCGGCCAGTCCGAGGCAGCTGGCCCCCAGCTCCTTCCAGGCCCCTTCCCCTATTCCTGTGTGGGGAGGGGGCTCCACCTGGCTGCACTGCCCCCACACGGGGCATCAACGGCTTCGCCCTGTGATGGGCACCAGCTGTCACATCCCTTCCTATCCCGGGGACGGCCAGTTTCTTCCCAAGGTAGAGCTGGGTCCCGGGCAACTAGACTGACAGGGAGCGCCCTACTCCTGGCCTGGGCCCGCCCCCCCACCATGCCCACCCTGAGAAGCCCCCACCAGGTCCAGGGAGGCCTTGCTTATAGTGACACACCATGAGGGGGATGGTCTGGGTGGTCTCTTCTTGGTGGGGGGCCGTGGTAATGCAGGGGTCCTTCCCAAGAGCGTTGCAATGTGGGGCTTCCCTGTGGTGGCCTCTGCACGGCCCTGGGCTTGGGGCTCCCAGGAGCCGCGGGCAGTGCCTTGTATCTGTGAACGGGAGTGGCCACAGCTGTCCGCAGCAGAGGCTGGGCAGAGGGCTGTGTGGCCAGGGAGGCCGAGTGCCAGCGCCGGTGGCTAGCGTGTCTATGCTGTCCGCACTCATGGCTTTGCCCTGGGTTGTCCGCACCGGCACAGGGCTGCGCTCCCATTTTGCAGACAGGGACACTGAGTCTGGGAGCGACGAGGCCGAGCCCCACACCCCCCCGGAGCCTCTCTGCCTCTACGGGGGCCAGAGAGGCCACACCACACTCTCAGTGCAGTGATGTCTGGCAGGTGCTGGCTCTGCCCTACCCCCCAGGCAGTGCTCTCCAGTGCCCCCCTCCAGCCTAAAGTGTCCCTGGCAGGGGCGGGCACCAAGGAGGAGGCAGCAGAGGTCGTCCTAGGCTGGGGTACCGACCCTCCCTGAGCTTTAACGGGCGGATTTTCTAAGCCACCACTGGTGGTGGCAGATGTGTTCCTGATGGCACCCTAGCTCTTCTCCCTGCGGAAAACTGACGCCACACAGCCTGCTCCTGCCCCAAAGTCTCAGGGAAGTGGGTGGGGGAGGGCCCAGCTGTGCTAGGAGGGTCCCATGCCCCAAGGCCCCCTGCCTCCCCTGCGTCCCCACTCCACTGGGGCTCACTGTGGTGGGGCAGTGAGCCCGTGGCAGGAATGCTCTCATGGCCTTCCCTCCCTCTGGCTGGTCTCTTCCATCCCTGGCTGGGCTAGGAACTGCCTCTTCCAGGTAGCCCCCTGGCTTGCCGGGCCCACCCCCCACTCCCCTCTGAGAGATTCCAACCCTCTCTGTGTCCTTTCCCCCTTGACTGCCCTTTGCTGAAGGCTTCTGGGTTTCAGGTTCAGCCTGGGGCGGGCTGCCTGGGGGTGGGGAGCAGAGGTGTCTGGGAGAGGAAAGCAAGCAGGCAGGAGGGCCGTCCCCGTGGGACGAGATGGGGCCAGGCAGGAGGGGGGACACCCCTGCCCTGGGATGGCATCGGGCCCCGTCTCCAGATAGCTTTCTGGAGGGACGCGGCACCCACATCACCGCCAGGGGACTGATGGACCTGTGGGCAGAGAGCCAGGGGTAGAGGCTGGCTGGCGGGCTCCCGGGCCCTGCTGGGTCTGGGGTGGGAATCCTGACGGGGGTCTGCGAGCTGCACCGCCACCCGCCCCCTCCCCCTCCTCCCCGCCCCCCCTCCCCCTCCCCCCCCCCCCCCCCCCCCGCCTGGACACATCGCCGGGTGTGGGTGTCAGAAAGGAGCAGCCGGGGATGGGACTTTGTGGGGTCCTCGTCTGGGCCTCACCTCCCTGTCAACACCCCCTGCTGCTTGAGGGGCCTCCCGAGCCAGGAGGCTAGTGGGCAGGAGACCCCATTTGGCCAAGTCATGCCCCCTCTGTTTGGGGCTCAAGCCCCCTGCCGGCTGCCGCTCTGAGTGGGGTCAGCCTTGGGCGACCTGTGCCAGGCTCTGGTGCTCTGCCCCCTCCTGCGTCCTACGTCCTACGTCCTGTTGACGCCCTCGTTCCCTGGATCAGCGTGGGCCCCTCCCGGGTGGGGAAGAGGATGGCCTCCTCCCCGGGCTCCCTCCCTGGCAGGCCTTACTCCTGGGTGGCACCAGCACCTCGGGGGTCTTCTGTGACACGGCCCGCTAGGAACGCCATGCCTGGGCCTGGCCTCCTCCCCCGTCGCCCTGCCCGGCCCTGGACAGCAGCTGAGCTCCCACGGCAGCTCCGAGTGGGAGCCCAGGGTGCAGGTGGCTTTAACCACCTGTGCGGTGGGCATCAGCACACGTGTGCTGGGCAGCCTGGCCCTCAGGACCCGTGCTGCCGCAGCTCATCAGACCCCCTTCAGCTGCCCTAGCACCTTCCTGGCCGCGGGGGGCCGGCAGCGGGGGGCCGGCAGGCGGGCAGGGCCTTGCACGGTGGCCCTTACCGGCCAGAGAGCCGGGTGGGACCCCCATGGGACTGGACACTATCCCGGGGACGAGGAATGAAAGGTCTTGCCCCTGCAAGGCCACAGTGGTCTGGACCCAGAGCCCTGTATGTCCAGTTCTCCCATCTGGCTGGCACCTGTGTGGAACCACGGGCCGGGGAGCCGCCCGCACACAGCGCTGGCCACGGGCCACACGTGGGAGAGAGTCCAGGGTCCGAGCTGGGAAAGCACTCCGGGCAGAGTAAGCAGCACGTGCACCCCTGGGGGCCTGGGGGGGGGGTGTCGGGGAGGGGAGGGCAGGGCTGCAGCCTGCGGGCTGCCGGGGAACCAGGGCTATGGCAGGGCCCAGGGCCCGCGGCCGGCGGATTGGGAGGCTGAGGACGTGGCTCTGTGGGTTTGGGGCACCCGGGCTCAGGAGAGGAGGGGCGGGGGTGACCCTGCTTCTCCTCCGGGGAGGCTCAGCCCTGCCCTGGGGGAGGTGACATCTGCTGGGTGTCAGGCAGGAAACAAAGAGCTCCCAGGTGAGGATCGTCTGGGCCACCAGCTTTCCTGTCTCACTGGACATAGAGTCATCTGTGACCGTTAAAGTTTTAGGGACAGGGGAGGCTGGGAGAGGCCTGGGTGCCGTCGTTCCTTCCCGGACTGGTGGCCCACCCCTGGGCTCAAGAGTGCCCGACGCCCCGGGCCCAGGCTGGCCAGAGTCTCCTTCCTCCCTGGGATCCCCCTTCCCGGCACCACACCCCAGGCCACCCCTGGCTTCTCCTGTTCTGCTGTGGGGCCTGCTGCCCTCGGCTGTCCCCAGAGCCCCCAACCTTGCTGATCCTGGCCTGTGGTGTGAGGCAGGGGTGTGTGCTCGGCCGCCCCACTGCCTCCTCCCCAGGGCCGGGCCTGACCCCTCGCTGCCCTGGAACCCTGTGTGGGTCCCTCAGCTGTGCAGGCCTGCTCCGACCTGCTCGTGGGGTGCAGATGCCAGCAGCCAGCCGGGCCCCACCCCGCGGGGCCGTGGGGCGCAGGGCGGGGCGGCTCTGGGACCCAGCAAGAGATCTGCCGATGGCACGGCGGGTGCGGTCCTGCCCGGGCCTGCCGGGGCTCCTGCAGCCCGGTCGGGCCTGGGGTCTGCGTCTTCCCACCCGCCCCTCGGTGCCCAGCGTGGGAGCTGAGTCCCGGGGCCGGCAGGGTGAGGTGACCAGATGTGGCAGACCAGGCAGCCGGAGCTTTGGGGAGCAGATGACTGGGGTCTTCAGCCACCACTTCTAGCCAAGTGACTGGGGAGGGGGTGACAGATGCAGGTTCCTGGGCCCCCAGGGCACCCACCTGGAGAGGTGGCAGCAGGGCTGGAAGGGTGGCCGGGGTCAGGCTGCCCCAGGGGGACTCGGCGGGTGAGCAGTGCCCCCCCCCCCACCCACAAGGTCACTCGCTCGCCCGGGGCCCTGGGTGGGCTGGGTCCTTCCCTGCTCTGGCCTTGCTGGTGTCTGCTGTGGAAGGATCTGGCTGTGCCCTGGGCCGGGGCCTCAGCCCAGATGGGGCAGGACTTTGTTGGAAGGGCCTATGTACGCCTCGGGCTGTGCCTCCCCTGCCCTGCACCCCCTAGCCTGGCCAGCTTCCTGCAGGGAAACTGAGGCGCGGGGCCCAAGAAAAGCTTGCCCAGAGCGTCCTATCTGACATCTTCATCTGCGTACCTGTCTACACAGCAGGACTGGACTGGACTGCACGGGCGGGTGGTAGTGACTCAGACATCCCTGGGCGGGCAGGCGTTTCCTCTCCCAGTCAGCTGCTTGGGCTGGGGCGGGGGCGGGGGGGGGCTCTGGGGGAGGGGCGGGCTCCCCAGCTCCTTGAAGCCCAGGGGGAGGGACCTGGCCCAGCTCCGGGCCTGTGAGGGGGCCGCCCATCCCTCTGGTGGGGCTCCAGGCAGGCCTGAGGAGGAGGAGGCCAGGGCCTGGCAGCGGAGGAGGGCTGTGGAGGGGAGGGACCCGGGAGGGCAGCTGCAGGGAGCACCAGCTGGGACCTTCACTCCTGGGCAAGCTGGGAGGACTTCTGAGCTGGGTAAGCCACAGCGGCCGTGCTCTGTACCTGCCCCTGCCCCCTGCCCAGGTCCAGCCCTTGGGCCCCTGCCCTCTTCACTGCCCAGTCGGTCGGCCTGAGGGGGCTGGGTGGGGGGCTCGGGCTGGGGAGCACGGCTGTCATGTCCCTGGCCCTCTGCCCTGCCTCAGCCCCAGCCCTCCTTAGGACAGACATGTCAGTTCACGGCAGCCAAGGCTGTGGCCAAGCATAGCCACTGCCATCCCAGGACAGGCAGGTCCCCAGGCTGGACCGTGAGGCTGGGGAGGGCTCCTCAGGCAAGGCCAGCTCCCCTGCAGGTGCCGTGTGGGCGGTGGGGGCCTGCGGGGGTGGGCGGGATGTCTGGGGGGTCCTGGCCAGGCAGCTCAGAGACAGAAATAGGCTCGGGCCCACCAGTCCCATCTGGGATGGGCAGGACTGTGGGGGGCCTTTTGGCTGCCGGGCCCTTTGGAGCTGGTGGCTGGTGTGCCCTCCCCCCCTGCCTCAGTTTCTCCGGGTGCAGAAGGCGAGGCGCTGGGCCCACCACTGCCCGCCTAGTCCCACAGCTCGGGGGCGTCCTCAGACTGGGTGGGACGTGCCCCTTCCCAAGAGATCTGCCCTGCTCCCCGTCTCCTTCCTGCACTAGCCCTTATTATGCACCTACTGTGTGCCGGGCTCTGAGCGCTTGGGGCCAGCGATGACGGCGGGGTGGCCACACTGGGCCCGTGAGTCGGCAGAGGAAGCAAACGTGAGAAGTGCCCGGGCCGGGGAGAGAGCCCAGTCTGGGGTGCGGCTCCAAAGGTCTGGGGCCCAGGCCTCTGCAGGCAGGACTGAGGGCGTCCTGGGGCTCGGCAGACGGGGCTGGGCATCCGGGGGCAGGACAGGGTGGTGTGGAAGTGTCCAGCTTGCGGCTGTAGCAGCAGCGGAGCCGGTGGGCCAGGACCCTCGCCCCCAGGCCGGGGCAACCAGGCAAGAGCCGTGGGGGCAGAGGCGGGAGCCGAGCTGGCCTCCCCAAGCAGCACGGTTACCCTGAGCAAGTCGGGAAGGGGGGCAGGCCCTGGCTGCCTGCGGGTGTTGCTTCGGGAAGTCTGAAGGTCTCATGACCAGTCAGCCGAGCCCAGCACTTTCCTCGTGAAGTTCCAGGATGGGGTGAGGCCCCAGCGTGCCGTGTGCCCGTGTCGGCCCTGGGCTCCAAGCCCAAGGGTAGTGTCCCCTGAGGGGAGAGCTGACTCAGGCGCCCCCATGGCTCCCTGCGTGGCTGGGGGGCCTTGCCCGGGACTGTGTGCCCGTGCTCGAGGGAGGGTTCTCGAGCCAGGCACACACGTCAACACCCACGGTCTCATAGGCGCACGCACGCACGCACCCACCCACGATGGCTTCTCGGGCCACGGTCCAGGTCCCCGTTTGCAGCTCTCCTCCCTGCCTGTCCCAGATCCCCAGTCCCACCGCTGCCCTGGCGGCACGCAAACACCCCCACCATCCCTGGCCCGCCTGGAAGGCAGCCAGTCTCCGTGCAGACTTGGGTTTTCTTTAAGCAAAGTTGCCCCACCCATGGCTGGCCCTACTCTGGACCCTCCGAGCACCCCCACGGCCAGGGGCTGACAGGGGAGCCCCCAGCATGGTCCAGAGCCCTACGGGCAAGGTGAGCGCGGGGGAGTCATCCTGGGCAGACACCCCACTGTCTGCATCCCCCTGCACCTGCTCCCCCTGTCAGCTCACCTCACCTTGGCTCTGCCCTCTCCCCAGACCCACTTCCTTGAGCCCCGCCCTAGAATATTCCAACATTCTAGGGAGTGAAACTTTTCTGCTGACCCAGGTGCGTACTCCCCTCACCCCTCACCCCAAGTCCTGAGCCCCTCCTCCCCGACCCTGGGTACAAGCACCGGCCCCAGTTGGATGTTACGGTCACATCTGAGGCCATGGAAAGGTCAGGGTTTGGGGCTGGATGGACGCGGCAGGGCCCAGAGCCAGGAGGAGGCCGGGGGAGGGCCTTTTGGGGGACACCAGGTGCCAGCAGCCAGAACTGCTGGGCTGGCTCAGACTGTCGCCCCTGCAAAGTGGGGGTGACTATATTTTTAGTAGCCATTGTTCGAGACTACCGCCGGGGCTGGACTGTCCACAGAGCCTGTCTGTGGGGCCGCAGGGGGCAGGGGGCGGGTCAGGCAGAAGGACAGGACACCTTCCCCTGCAGTCACCGCTGAGGGGGGCCCACGGGCATGGGGGCCGGTGGGAGGAGGCTCTGGGGGCACTGGGGCCTCCTCCCTCCCCGGGGTGCGGGCCCAAGGCTGGCAGTCTGCTGGCATCAGACAGGCGGGATTTCCTCCTTCCTGTTTGTGCGTCCCTGGGCCCGAGCGGGCCATCCAGTGGCTGTGCCTAGGGGGGTGCAGGAGGGCCTAGAGCCCGAGCCCGGCACCTCCCGGCACCTCCGTGGGGTGCGGCCTGGGGCCGAGCGAGCCACCTCTTAGAGCCGCTCTTCACCCTGCAGGGGTGTGGAGCCCGAGGGGCTGTGGTGAGGCTGGTTCCCAGCGAGGGGTGTGCCCCGGCCTCCGTGCTGTCAACACCTTTCCTCACCCGGGCCCTGGACGCCCACGGGACACTCCTGGAGTAGATTTGGGGGTGCAGCTTCTCAGGGCCGGGGATCCCTGCTGCACCGCGGGAGGCTCCCACCGCCGCGCGCCCCCATCCCACCCACCCCACCCCCAGGCACAGGGCGCCCAGCTGGCAGGTGGGGGGTGGCCCTTCCCAGGCCCGTGGGACTCCGCCCCGCTGCCTCTCCAGGGACACGCCCGGGGAGAGGGCGGTCGCCAGCTCCTGTTTTGTTGTGTGACTCAGGGAAACGGCTGGGCTGCGGAGGCTGTGGGCGAGGACGGGCGGCCGCGGGTTTCTGGGCGGGCCGGTGACACCTGGCGGAGCTCCCCCTGAGCAGCCTCCCTCCCCCCCACCTCGCCTGATGGCCCGGGCCGCACCCCCGACCAGACCCTTCCTCTCCCGACGCGCTGCTGGCTGGGGTGGGTGGGCACCTGTGCGTCCCCTCGGCCCCAGCCGTGTCACCAGAGCTGGTGTGAGATCAGTGCGTTTCCTCTCGGGATGTTTAGTACGATTCGGGGGGCGCCGGGCTCAGCTGTGTGTGTGGGGAGGTTCTGAGCTGATCGCTGACTCATCACAGAACCGTCTGGTCCGCTCTGCTGTGTCCACAGGGGGCTTGTCTGCAGATAACCCGGTACGTCTGAATGTGCGCGTTCACGGGCGTGAAGTTGATGATTTCCTCATTTCAACTTTATGTAGAATTTTAAAGATTCTCTCTTTTTAAAAAAATTGTTAATGGTTATTTTTGAGAGAGAGTGGGGAAGGGGGCACGTGGGGAAGGGGCAGAGAGAGGAGGGGACGCAAGGTCGGAAGCGGGTTCTGAGCTGTCAGCACGGAGCCGGACGTGGGGCCCGAACCCACGAACCTGGGCCGAAGTTGGGCACTCGACCAACAGAGCCACCCAGGCGCCCCTTAAAGATTCCTTATCGGGGAAGAGTACAAATCCTAAGCGTGTGGCTTGA
Organism: Panthera onca; assembly: GCF_046562875.1. Classification (NCBI taxonomy): domain Eukaryota; kingdom Metazoa; phylum Chordata; class Mammalia; order Carnivora; family Felidae; genus Panthera; species Panthera onca. The sequence goes on along the minus strand of NC_138344.1, from coordinate 145,568,171 downwards.
TGCATTTTCCCCAAGTGGCCACACGCGTGTCCCCAGTGCCCCCGTGGAGAAGCAGCTGTCCGGGCGCCAGAGGCCCTCCCCCCAGGCTCTGCCCTCCCCAGAAAGCTTGTCACGTGCGTGGGCTTGTGCCTGACGGCGAACGGCATAGACTAGACTTCCGTCTGCACTCCTTTATCCGTCACGTCGTCGCCAGAGAGCGTTCCGTCGGACAAATAGCCACGGTTTCTCCTCGCTCCACTGCCGGTGGACATTTGAGACTTTCTGGTTTCTGGTACTACCATGGTGCCAGGATGGGCATTTCTGTACCTGTCCTTTGGGGAGTGCATTTTTGGGGGCACGCCCTTGGGTACGGAGCCGCTGGGCCGTAGAGCAGGGCGGTCAGACTTCAGTAGCTACCGCTGGAGGTTTTCCAAAGCGACTGTGCCGGTGCACCCAACGCCCACATCAGGGTGGCGTTCCCGTCGCCCACGTGCGGGACAGCTCTCTGGGGGGGCCCCCTTGCCCGTTCCCGCCGTCGCCGCCGTTCCCGCCGTTCCACTGTGGCAGTGGAGCGGTATCTCGGAGCTCCCACTGGCCGCTGTCCTGAGGACCCAGCACGCTGTGTGCCTTTCCATAAGTTAATTCACGGCTCGGCGGCGTCTGTGGTGAGAACTCGCCTTTCCGAGTTCTTCTCGCCCGTCCTTCCACTGGGTTGTCTGTCTTTTCCTTTTGTGTCGCACGCATTCTTTGTACATTTTGGGTAGGAGGCCGCGGTTTGGTAAGCGTATTGCAAATCTCTGCCCAACCCGTGGCCTGACTGCTCACTCCCTCAGTGGTGTCTTTTGACGAACAGAAGCTCTTCACTTTCACGTAGACCACTTGGCCATTTCCTTCAGGGAGCGTGCTTTCTGTACGCTGGTTAAGAGTCGCTTTCCTACCGCAAAGTCGTTTCTGTTTCTCTCCTGGAAGCTTCGCTGTTAAGCCTTCCACTTTGGAACGACAATCCCCGTGACGTTAATACTTCCTGTGGCTGACGTAAGGGTTGACATTTTTCTGCACGGATCGCCAACAGACCCAGCACGAGGGACTGAAAACACCTATCTGTTTCCCACAGCTTCGTGTCTAGGAGTCTGGTTCTGGGATCTTTGTTCTGTTCTGTTGGTTTTAATTTTAATTGGTTTAACTTGTTCATTCATTTTAAATGTTTATTTACTTATTTTGAGAGAGAGAGCACATGGGGGAGGGGCAGAGAGAGAGGGAGACACAGAATCCGAAGCGGCTCCAGGCTCCGAGCCGTCAGCACCGAGCCCGATGCGGGGCTCGAACCCACGAACCGCGAGATCACGACCTGAGCCGAAGTCGGACGCCCCACCGACTGAGCCGCCCGGGCGCGCCTGCCTTGATTTTTGAAGGGTGGTTTGCTGGATGCGGGATTCTTGCTTCACAAGCTTTTCCCCTGAGCAGCTTGGGTGCCTCGGGCCGCGTCCTCCCGGCTCCCAGGGCGTTGGGTGTGAACTGTGCGGCCGAGCAGTCACAGGCGGGTCTCGCTTCTCTGGCCACTTTCACACCTTCCTCCTCCTCTTCAACCCTGTGGCCCGGATGCGTTCGGGGCCGGGCCTCTCTGTGTCTGGCACGCTGCGACCGCCAAATACCGTTGGAAACCACATTTCCCCCGCCTCTTTCTCTCTCTCCCTTCCTTCGACTGCTTGTGTGCCGCTGGGCTGAACGTGGCCCCGCGACCTCACGTGCGCTTTCGTTCTCTTGAACCTTTTTTCCTCTGTTCTCCAAATCGGACAATTTCTTCTTCTTCTTCTTCTTCTTCTTCTTCTTCTTCTTCTTCTCCTTCTTCAAGTTCTTAGTTTACTCATCCTCTCGGGAAACTTCTCCGCGATTTTCAGGAATCACCAATGGTCCCTGCAGACTCTTTCCTCCTCCTTGTTGCTGGCGCCCACCTGGCGTTTGCAGACCTCCTGACGTCCTTAGCTCTGTTCTCGCGTCCCTTTCCCCGTTTTCCTTCGTGGACGGGCCGTGTCTTACGAGTCCACGTTTGGGTTCGCTGTTCCTGCACCACCCAAGGGATCATAAACTGCGCCACCATCAAAATGGGCTCTGAATCCAACACAGAGGTGAGTCTGGTGTGGTCTTGTCCATTTGGCTCCTTTTTCCCGAATTTCTGTCTTAGGTACGGTGGCCTTTCCGGGGTGAGAAGCATCAGTGACCAGCTGCTTGCGCTGAAGTCGTCGGGTGGTCATGAACTTCCTGGTGCGGATAATTGCTGTGTGGCTCCCGCAGCCAGGGGGCTGAAAAGACCAAAGCGGCCAATTTCTCTTCGCTTTCGAGTTTTTCGATTCTTTCTTCTGGCATCTCAGTTCTGATATTGAGTCCCAGTAGTACATTTTTCAACTCCAGAATCTCTGTGTAGCTTTGTTGTCACTTGTACGTCTTTGCGACGACGTCTCCTCACTAAGCCATCGTACTTTCCATTTCTTGTGGCTGCTTGGACATTCAGAGAATTTCCAGCACTTGCTTGTTCCTCAGTATGGATCATACTTTCCTGTTTCTTTGCGTGTCGCGTGACCCTCGGCCGACTGCTGGACACCACGGGTTCCGTACCGCGGCAGCCCTGCACCCCGGCCTCCCTCGGGGCTGGGCGCGTTCTTTCCTGCGTGTTTGTCTCCTGACTTTCTTGGACTGAATCCGTGAAGTGTGCCTTGTCTGAGCTCCCCTCGTGCAGGCTCTCTGCCATCCGGCCTGCGCGTGCCCTCAGGCCCGGCGTCCGGGATGGGGCCACGTGTGCATGAACGCGGTGCGTAGACTCTCCGGGGCCCCTCCCCCCGGGCCCGCCATCTGGTCTCCGCACCCCCGAGGCCGCACTGACTCAGCCTCTCTCTCCACAGTGTCTGGCCGGCAGCTGCAGTCTGAGGACCCAGATGCAGAAACGGAAGAGGACCCCTCTGTAAGCAAGGCCCGGGGGATGCATGCCCTCCCGACACAGCCCCCGTCCTTTGGCGGGCCTCGGCAGAGCCCCCCTGATTGTCCTCTCCTGCCAGGTGACCGAAGGGCCGGTGGACGAGATCGTCCGGCCGAGGCCGCAGGGGTCCTCGCCGGTCTACGAATGCACTGCTGAGGGTGCCGGCTTTGGACTCCCGGTAAGCCTGCCGGACGGAGACCCACAGGCTGAGGGAAAGTGCGGGTGTGGGGCCACAGGGGGCCGCGTCTCCTTCGTCGCCCCGTGGGGGCAACCGGCACCATTTGTGCAGCCACACCGCCCTGCCCTGCCCTGCCCTGCCGCCCCCTGGGCCACAGTTCCAGCCGCTCCCACATCCTGACCTTCTGTCCCTCGGGACCCCTCCCTTCAGGCGGCCGGGACGCAGTTGAGATGGCACATGTGTGCGTGTGTGCGTGCGGGGGAAGGGAGCCCGCACTCTGGACGTGCACACACGCCGTCTCGGGGAGGAGGCCCGGGGGGAGGCCGGGGAGGGGGCCTGGGGGGCCGGGGGAGGCCCGGGGGGGCGCCTTCTTGCTAAATCCTTGTTTCCTTTTATTTCCTCCTCCCCCTCCACACAAAACCCCAGTTGCCCTGGGGTTTGCCCTGGGTGCGGGCGCTGGGGCCTGGGGGCTGGGCCCGGTCGGGAAGCACCAGGGCCAAGGGCCGCCTCCCCGCCGCCCCACGCGCTCGGCTCCCTGGCACGCGGCGCCGCTCCGGGCCCCCCGCGTGCTCGGGGCTGAGGCAGGTGGGTGACCCCTGGCATCTGTGCCTGCAGGGGGAGGACACACGGAGAAGGCGGGCTTCCTCGGGCTCGGGGGGTCGGAGGTCCTGGTGGAAGCGAGATTCGGGAGACGCTCGAACGTTTTCCAGGATGAGTCGTCGGCAGGTGGGTGTGGCCGCGCCCGAGGGTCGGAGCAAGGAGAGGGACTTGCCTGTCGCTTTTGTCAGGCCTGGTCTGCGGGCAGGGGCTCCAGAGGCTGGTCCGGGGTTCCCCTGAAACCTATGGGGGGGGGGGGGCAGGGACACCGGGCCGGTAGAGCCAGGCGCGTGGGCCTCGGTGTCCCCGGCTGTGTAATGGGTGCAGCTGCTTCACAAGCCAGGGGCGAGGCTGGGTTCTGGGGGCTCCCTGCGAGGAGGGCGCGCTGCCTTCCGAGGCGGCCCGCTCTGCCGTCGGTGGGTCAGCACCTCTGAAGCCGGCTGGGACCGGAAGCATCCGCTGGGTCTGAGGTCAGGCTGGCCGCACTGTGTGCCGTGCGCCCCGGGGGCTCCTCAGAGAGTGTCGGCCACGCTGCACGTCATCGCTGCCGGAGCGTGTGCAGAAGGAACGAGACTTTGGCCGCTGAGCCGGAAGGCCAGCCTCCTCGGCCCCGTTGGGCCTACGGGGCTGCCCCCGAGTCCTGGCGGGTGGGGGTGGGGGTACGAGGAGGCCGCTCCCACCGGAGGGGGCTTGCAGCTGGCTTCCTCCGGAGCTCGGAGCTCGGACACACAGCCCGGGCTCTGGCTGGGGGCTCCTCCTCTTCCCCGCATCACCTGGATGAGGGGCGGGACTCTGGGATCCCCGTGCGCAGGGCAGGGGGGCTCCGAGCACCGATGGCCACAGCGGCACGGCCCGATGGTCGCCACGGCCCCGATGTGCTTCTGATCCAGTCCGTGCAGGAGGCGACAGAGGTGACGCTGAGGACAGAGGTGGAGGCCGGAGCCAGCGGCTACAGCGTCACAGGGGGCGGGGACCAAGGGATTTTCGTCAAGCAGGTGCTGAAGGACTCCTCCGCCGCCAAGCTCTTCAGCCTAAGAGAAGGTGCCTTGGCCGCCCCACCCCTGCAGTCCCCACGGGTCCCACCGGGACGGGAGGGCCCCGGGGCTCAGGACGCCCCCGAGGACCCCGCCAGGCCCTTTCGGGCTGAGCCAGGCTTGCTCTCTGCGCGGCTGGGTGGCCTCCTTCCCACGCAGGGCTCCGTGCAGGGTGGGCCGGGCTCCCCGTCAGGGACCCCTCTCACACACTCCTGTATCTCTGGAAGGAATGGCGAGAGCGGGGAAACTGAGGCCAAGGGCCCACTCTGTGTTTGTCTAGGTGATCAGCTGCTCAGTGCAACCATATTCTTTGACAACATTAAATATGAAGACGCTCTCAAAATTCTTCAGTACTCAGAGCCTTACAAGGTTCAATTCCAAGTCAGACGGAAACGTCCTGCCTCAGGGGATGAGGAAGGGGTCTCCAGTGGCGCTCAGCCCGGCCGCAAGGACAGTGAGACGCAGGTGAGGCCGGGCCCCGACGACCGCCCCGCTCCCGGGGCCGAGGCTGAGTGGGGGGGCGCCCTCCCCTCCCGCATCTGTCCCGTGAGCCCAGGGCCCTAGAATTCCCGTGCTACTGCTGCCACGCTCCCTGTCCTTGTATTTCAGGACAAAGATGTCGCCGATGGGTGCACAGAGACCCCCACGAAAACTGTGGAAGGAAGTGGAGACAAGGAGAGACTGATCTCCAAGCCCAGGGAGGGCAGGGGCAGGCCGTCCCAAAACGAGAGGCTCTCCTGGCCCAAATTCCAGTCAATAAAGACCAAGCCCAGGTCAGGGCCGCGGAGGTCACACAGCTCTTCAGAGGCCCGTGAGCGAGGACACCCACCTGACATGTCCCCCACGAGCACAGACACAGAGGCCCAGCTCCCAACAGAGGAGCAGGAGCAGAAGGCAGGACCGGACGGCCAGCGGAGGAGAAGGTTCCTGAACCTGCGATTCAGAGTGGGCTCAGGGAAGGGTCCAACACCGGGGGCGAGGCCGAGCACAGAGGTCCAGTCCGGGGTCCTAGAGGAGGCAGCATCCTGGGATGACAGCCAAGAGGGCGCCAAGGCCAGCACAGACAGGACGGTGGAGGGACCAGAGGGGACATCAGCTCTCACTGCCCAGCAACCCGTGGAGCCGGGCCGCCCCAGCGAGGGAGCCTTGGGGGACGGGGCCAGCGTGGCACCCAGGCGCCGAAGAAAGACAAAGGAAGCGAAGGACCAGGTCGACTCTGTGTCAGATGGGAAACCCGGGATGGACTCAGGCCCAAAGCCAGGTGGAGATGGCCACAGAGAAGCCGTCCAGGGCACAGAAACTGGGATTGCCACATCGGCTCTGCAAGGCAAAGTGGACACACAGGGCCGCCAACTGGAGTTCCAAATCCAAATACCCGATGTCAAAACACCCAACTTTGAATTCTGCAAAGAAACAATGCCAGACGGAGAAGCGGGCACAGCAGCACGACTGCAGGGACCCAGACACGGAGGTCCTACAGCAGAGGCCACGGGCATCAAAGAGCAGCCGGACCACGGACCGGGGCCACAGTTGGCCGGAAAGCCTGCAGGGCCCCTGACAGGACGGGAGGAAGGAGGAGCAGAGGGAGCTGAGGCAGGGCACGGAGAGGCACACGCCGAAGACGGGGACACACACGCACAGGGCAGACAGGAGAGGAAAACTAGGTTCAAATTCAAAACACCCTCATTCGGGTGGTCTCCAGGAAAGGACATAAAATCAGGCCAGGAACAAGACAGAGAAATGGAGAGCACCCTCACCATTCTGACCGCACAGACAGGTGCCAGAGTCAAACAGTCAGAACGCGAGAAAATAAAATTAGACACACCTGAGCGAGACTCAGGAGCCACAGAGGGAGAAACAGAGGGTGTTCGGACAACTCAAGCCGATTTTACTCTGGGAGACAGGGAGGTAGCCGCCAGAGACAGCAAGTTCAAAATGCCCAAGTTCAAGATGCCATCTTTTGGTGCCTCCGTGCCAAGCAAGTCCTTGGAGGCCACGGTGGACGTGTCCCTGCCCAAGATCCAGGCGGAAGTGTCCCTGCCTTCCATGGAAGCTGAGGTCAAGAGCAATGATGTGACTGTTGAGCTGCCATCTGCTGACCTAGAACTCAAGACATCCACGGTGGGGGAGAAGGTTCCAGAAGGCCCAATACCTGAAGGGGAGCTCCAGGAACCCTCAGCAGGAGCCGGGGTCAAAGGGCACCTGCCCAAGGTGCACATACCCAGCATGAAGATGCCCAAAGTGGACTTTAAGGCGCCCCAGGTGGACATCAAGGCACCCAAGTTGGACATCAGAGGACCGAAGGTGGACCTGAAGGGCCCCAAAGGGGAGGTGAGCGCCCCTGATGTGGATGTGACCCTGCCCAGTGTGCAGATGGACGTCCATGCACCCACCGCCAAGTTAGAGGGTGACGTTACCCTGGGAGACAAGGAGGTGACCACTAGAGACGGCAAGTTCAAAATGCCCAAGTTCAAGAGGCCATCTTTCGGTGCATCAGCACCAAGCAAGTCCTTGGAGGCCGCGGTGGACGTTTCCGTGCCCAAGACCCAGGCGGAAGTGTCCCTGCCTCCCATGGAAGCTGAGGTCAAGACCAGTGATGTGACCGTTGAGCTGCCATCTGCTGACCTAGAACTCAAGACTTCCACGGTGGATCATAAGCTCCCTGATGTCCAGGTGCCCGAGGGAGAGTTCCAGGAGCCCTCAACAGGAGCCGGGTTCAAAGGGCACCGGCCCAAGGTGCACATGCCCAGCATCAAGATGCCCAAAGTGGACATCAAAGCCCCCCAGTTGGACATCAAGGGGCCCAAGGTGGACATCACGGGACCCAAAGGGGAGGTGAGCGCCCCTGATGTGGATGTGACCCTGCCCAGTGTGGACATGGATGTCCAGGCACCCACCGCCAAGTTGGAGGGTGACGTTACCCTGGGAGACAAGGAGGTTAACGCTAGAGACAGCAAGTTCAAAATGCCCAAGTTCAAGATGCCATCCTTCGGTGCCTCAGCCCCAAGCAAGTCCTTGGAGGCCGCGGTGGACATTTCCATGCCCAAGATCCAGGCGGAAGTGTCCCTGCCTTCCATGGAAGCTGAGGTCAAGACCAGTGATGTGACCGTTGAGCTGCCATCTGCCGACCTAGAGGTCAAGACTGCCATGGTGGGCATGAAGCTTCCAGAAGGCCAAATACCTGAAGGGGAGCTCCAGGAACCCTCGGCAGGAGCCGGAGTCAAAGGGCACCTGCCCAAGGTGCAAATGCCAGGCATGAAGATGCCCAAAGTGGACTTTAAGGCGCCCCAGGTGGACATCAAGGCACCCAAGTTGGACATCAAAGGACCCAAGGTGGACCTGAAGGGCCCCAAAGGGGAGGTGAGCGCCCCTGACGTGGAAGTGACCCTACCCAGTGTGCAGATGGACGTCCATGCACCCACCACCAAGTTGGAGGGTGACGTTAACCTGGGAGACACGGAGGTGACCGCTAGAGACAGCAAGTTCAAAATGCCCAAGTTCAAGATGCCGTCCTTCGGTGCCAAAGCGCCAAGTAAGTCCTTGGAGGCCGCGGTGGACATTTCCGTGCCTAAGATCCAGGCGGAAGTGTCCCTGCCTTCCATAGAAGCTGAAGTCAAGACCAGTGATGTGACCGTTGAGCTGCCATCTGCTGACCTAGAACTCAAGACTTCCACGGTGGGTCAGAAGCTCCCTGATGTTCAGGTGCCCGAGGGAGAGTTCCAGGAGCCCTCAACAGGAGCCGGGTTCAAAGGGCACCTGCCCAAAGTGCACATGCCCAGCATCAAGATGCCCAAAGTGGACATGAAAGGCCCCCAGGTGGACATCAAGGGGCCCAAGGTGGACCTGAAGGGCCCAAAAGTGGAGGTGAGCGTGCCTGACATGGATGTGACCCTGCCCAGTGCAGACGTGGACGTCCAGGCACCCACTGCCAAGTTGGAGGGTGACGTTACCCTGGGAGACAAGGAGGTGACCACTAGAGACAGCAAGTTCAAAATGCCCAAGTTCAAGATGCCATCTTTTGGTGCCTCAGCACCAAGCAAGTCCTTGGAGGCCGCGGTGGACGTGTCCCGGCCCAAGATTCAGGCGGAAGTGTCCCTGCCCTCCATGGAAGCTGAGGTCAAGACCAGTGATGTGACCGTTGAGCTGCCATCTGCCGACCTAGAGGTCAAGACTGCCATGGTGGGCATGAAGCTTCCAGAAGGCCAAATACCTGAAGGGGAGCTCCAGGAACCCTCAACAGGAGCCGGGTTCAAAGGGCACCTGCCCAAGGTGCACATGCCCAGCATCAAGATGCCCAAAGTGGACATCAAAGCCTCCCAGGTGGACATCAAGGGGCCCAAGGTGGACATCAAGGGACCCAAAAGGGAGGTGAGCACCCCTGACGTGGATGTGACCCTGCCCAGTGTGGACATGGATATCCAGGCACCCACCGCCAAATTGGAGGGTGACGTTACCCTGGGAGACAAGGAGGTGACCGCTAGAGACAGCAAGTTCAAAATGCCCAAGCTCAAGATGCCATCTTTCGGTGCCTCAACACCAAGCAAGTCCTTGGAGGACGCGGTGGACGTGTCCCTGCCCGAGATCAAGGCGGAGGTGTCCCTGCCCTCCATGGAAGCTGAGGTCAAGTCCAGTGATGTGACCGTTGAGCTGCCATCTGCCGACCTAGAGGTCAAGACTGCCATGGTGGGCATGAAGCTTCCAGAAGGCCAAATACCGGAAGGGGAGCTCCAGGAACCCTCGGCAGGAGCCGGAGTCAAAGGGCACCTGCCCAAGGTGCACATGCCCAGCATCAAGATGCCCAAAGTGGACTTTAAGGCACCCCAGGTGGACATCAAGGGGCCCAAGTTCGACATGAAGCCCCCCCAGGTGGACATCAAGGGGCCCAAGGTAGACCTGAAGAGTCCAAAAGGGGAGGTGAGTGCGCCCGACGTGGATGTGACCCTGCCCAGCGCAGAGGTGGACGTCCAGGCACCCACCGCCAACTTGGAGGGTGACGTTACCCTGGGAGACAAGGAGGTGACCGCTAGAGACAGCAAGTTCAAAATGCCCAAGTTCAAGATGCCGTCCTTCGGTGCCTCAGCGCCAAGCAAGTCCTTGGAAGCCGCGATGGATGTTTCCGTGCCTAAGATCCAGGCGGAAGTGTCCCTGCCTTCCATGGAAGCTGAGGTCAAGACCAGTGATGTGACCGTTGAGCTGCCATCTGCTGACCTAGAACTCAAGACTTCTACGGTGGGTCAGAAGCTCCCTGATGTTCAGGTGCCCGAGGGAGAGTTCCAGGAGCCCTCAGCAGGAGCCGGGTTCAAAGGGCACCTGCCCAAGGTGCACATGCCCAGCATCAAGATGCCCAAAGTGGACATCAAAGCCCCCCAGGTGGACATCAAGGGGCCCAAGGTGGACATCACGGGACCCAAAGTGGAGGTGAGCGCCCCTGACGTGGATGTGACCCTGCCTAGTGTGGAGATGGATGTCCAGGCACCCACCGCCAAGTTGGAGGGTGACGTTACCCTAGAAGACAAGGAGGTGACCGCTAGAGACAGCAAGTTCAAAATGCCCAAGTTCAAGATGCCATCCTTCGGTGCCTCGGCACCAAGCAAGTCCTTGGAGGCCACGGTGGATGTGTCCCTGGCCAAGATCCAGGCAGAAGTGTCCCTGCCCTCCATGGATGCTGAGGTCAAGTCCAGTGATGTGACCGTTGAGCTGCCATCTGCCGACCTAGAGGTCAAGACTGCCATGGTGGGCATGAAGCTTCCAGAAGGCCAAATACCTGAAGGGGAGCTCCAGGAACCCTCGACAGGAGCAGGAGTCAAAGGGCACCTGCCCAAGGTGCACATACCCAGCATGAAGATGCCCAAAGTGGACTTTAAGGCACCCCAGGTGGATATCAAGGGGCCCAAGGTGGACATGAAGGCCCCCCAGGTGGACATCAAGGGGCCCAAGGTGGACCTGAAGGGCCCAAAAGTGGAGGTGAGCGTGCCCGACGTGGATGTGACCCTGCCCAGTGCAGACGTGGACGTCCAGGCACCCACCGCCAAGTTGGAGGGTGACGTTACCCTGGGAGACAAGGAGGTGACCGCTAGAGACAGCAAGTTCAAAATGCCCAAGTTCAAGATGCCGTCCTTTGGTGCCTCAGCGCCAAGCAAGTCCTTGGAGGCCGCGGTGGATGTTTCCGTGCCTAAGATCCAGGCGGAAGTGTCCCTGCCTTCCATGGAAGCTGAGGTCAAGACCAGTGATGTGACCGTTGAGCTGCCATCTGCCGACCTAGAGGTCAAGACTGCCATGGTGGGCATGAAGCTTCCAGAAGGCCAAATACCTGAAGGGGAGCTCCAGGAACCCTCGGCAGGAGCCGGAGTCAAAGGGCACCTGCCCAAGGTGCACATGCCCAGCATCAAGATGCCCAAAGTGGACTTTAAGGCACCCCAGGTGGACATCAAGGGGCCCAAGTTCGACATGAAGCCCCCCCAGGTGGACATCAAGGGGCCCAAGGTAGACCTGAAGGGCCCAAAAGGGGAGGTGAGCGCGCCCGACGTGGATGTGACCCTGCCCAGCGCAGAGGTGGACGTCCAGGCACCCACCGCCAAGTTGGAGGGTGACGTTACCCTGGGAGACAAGGAGGTGACCGCTAGAGACAGCAAGTTCAAAATGCCCAAGTTCAAGATGCCATCCTTCGGTGCCTCAGCCCCAAGCAAGTCCTTGGAGGCCACAGTGGACGTTTCCGTGCCTAAGATCCAGGCGGAAGTGTCCCTGCCTTCCATGGAAGCTGAGGTCAAGACCAGTGATGTGACCGTTGAGCTGCCAGCTGCTGACCTAGAACTCAAGACTTCCACGATGGGCCAGAAGCTCCCTGATGTTCAGGTGCCCGAGGGAGAGTTCCAGGAGCCCTCAGCAGGAGCCGGGTTCAAAGGGCACCTGCCCAAGGTGCACATGCCCAGCATCAAGATGCCCAAAGTGGACATCAAAGCCCCCCAGGTGGACATCAAGGGGCCCAAGGTGGACATCACGGGACCCAAAGGGGAGGTGAGCGCCCCTGACGTGGATGTGACCCTGCCCAGTGCGGACATGGATGTCCAGGCACCCACCGCCAAGTTGGAGGGTGACGTTACCCTGGGAGACAAGGAGGTGACCGCTAGAGACAGCAAGTTCAAAATGCCCAAATTCAAGATGCCATCCTTCGGTGCCTCGGCACCAAGCAAGTCCTTGGAGGCCGCGGTGGACGTGTCCCTGCCCAAGATCCAGGCGGAAGTGTCCCTGCCCTCCATGGAAGCTGAGGTCAAGTCCAGTGATGTGACCGTTGAGCTGCCATCTGCCGACCTAGAGGTCAAGACTGCCATGGTGGGCATGAAGCTTCCAGAAGGCCAAATACCTGAAGGGGAGCTCCAGGAACCCTCGACAGGAGCAGGAGTCAAAGGGCACCTGCCCAAGGTGCACATACCCAGCATGAAGATGCCCAAAGTGGACTTTAAGGCACCCCAGGTGGACATCAAGGGGCCCAGGGTGGACATGAAGGCCCCCCAGGTGGACATCAAGGGGCCCAAGGTGGACCTGAAGGGCCCAAAAGTGGAGGTGAGCGTTCCCGACGTGGATGTGACCCTGCCCAGTGCAGACGTAGACGTCCAGGCATCCACCGCCAAGTTGGAGGGTGACGTTACCCTGGGAGACAAGGAGGTGACCGCTAGAGACAGCAAGTTCAAAATGCCCAAGTTCAAGATGCCATCTTTCAGTGCCTCAGTGCCAAGCAAGTCCTTGGAGGCCGCGGTGGACGTGTCCTTGCCCAAGATCCAGGCGGAAGTGTCCCTGCCCTCCATGGAAGCTGAGGTCAAGTCCAGTGATGTGACCGTTGAGCTGCCATCTGCCGACCTAGAGGTCAAGACTGCCATGGTGGGCATGAAGCTTCCAGAAGGCCAAATACCTGAAGGGGAGCTCCAGGAACCCTTGACAGGAGCAGGAGTCAAAGGGCACCTGCCCAAGGTGCACATACCCAGCATGAAGATGCCCAAAGTGGACTTTAAGGCACCCCAGGTGGACATCAAGGGGACCAAGGTGGACATGAAGGCCCCCCAGGTGGACATCAAGGGGCCCAGGGTGGACCTGAAGGGCCCAAAAGTGGAGGTGAGCGTGCCCGACGTGGATGTGACCCTGCCCAGTGCAGACGTAGACGTCCAGGCATCCACCGCCAAGTTGGAGGGTGACGTTACCCTGGGAGACAAGGAGGTGACCGCTAGAGACAGCAAGTTCAAAATGCCCAAGTTCAAGATGCCATCTTTCGGTGCCTCAACGCCAAGCAAGTCCTTGGAGGCCGCGGTGGATGTTTCCGTGCCTAAGATCCAGGCGGAAGTGTCCCTGCCCTCCATGGAAGCTGAGGTCAAGTCCAGTGATGTGACCGTTGAGCTGCCATCTGCCGACCTAGAGGTCAAGACTGCCGTGGTGGGCATGAAGCTTCCAGAAGGCCAAATACCGGAAGGGGAGTTCCAGGAACCCTCGGCAGGAGCCGGAGTCAAAGGGCACCTGCCCAAGGTGCACATGCCCAGCATGAAGATGCCCAAAGTGGACTTTAAGGCACCCCAGGTGGACATCAAGGGGCCCAAGTTCGACATGAAGCCCCCCCAGGTGGACATCAAGGGGCCCAAGGTAGACCTGAAGGGCCCAAAAGGGGAGGTGAGTGCGCCCGACGTGGATGTGACCCTGCCCAGCGCAGAGGTGGACATCCAGGCACCCACCGCCAAGTTGGAGGGTGACGTTTCCCTGGGAGACAAGGAGGTGACCGCTAGAGACAGCAAGTTCAAAATGCCCAAGTTCAAGATGCCATCCTTCGGTGCCTCAGCCCCAAGCAAGTCCTTGGAGGCCGCAGTGGACGTTTCCGTGCCTAAGATCCAGGCGGAAGTGTCCCTGCCTTCCATGGAAGCTGAGGTCAAGACCAGTGATGTGACCGTTGAGCTGCCAGCTGCTGACCTAGAACTCAAGACTTCCACGATGGGCCAGAAGCTCCCCGATGTTCAGGTGCCCGAGGGAGAGTTCCAGGAGCCCTCAGCAGGAGCCGGGTTCAAAGGGCACCTGCCCAAGGTGCACATGCCCAGCATCAAGATGCCCAAAGTGGACATCAAAGCCCCCCAGGTGGACATCAAGGGGCCCAAGGTGGACATCAAGGGACCCAAAGGGAAGGTGAGCGCCCCTGACGTGGATGTGACCCTGCCCAGTGCGGACATGGATGTCCAGGCACCCACCGCCAAGTTGGAGGGTGACGTTACCCTGGGAGACAAGGAGGTGACCGCTAGAGACAGCAAGTTCAAAATGCCCAAGTTCAAGATGCCATCCTTCGGTGCCTCGGCACCAAGCAAGTCCTTGGAGGCTGCGGTGGACGTGTCCTTGCCCAAGATCCAGGCGGAAGTGTCCCTGCCCTCCATGGAAGCTGAGGTCAAGTCCAGTGATGTGACCGTTGAGCTGCCATCTGCCGACCTAGAGGTCAAGACTGCCATGGTGGGCATGAAGCTTCCAGAAGGCCAAATACCTGAAGGGGAGCTCCAGGAACCCTCGACAGGAGCAGGAGTCAAAGGGCACCTGCCCAAGGTGCACATACCCAGCATGAAGATGCCCAAAGTGGACTTTAAGGCACCCCAGGTGGACATCAAGGGGCCCAGGGTGGACATGAAGGCCCCCCAGGTGGACATCAAGGGGCCCAAGGTGGACCTGAAGGGCCCAAAAGTGGAGGTGAGCGTGCCCGACGTGGATGTGACCCTGCCCAGTGCAGACGTAGACGTCCAGGCATCCACCGCCAAGTTGGAGGGTGACGTTACCCTGGGAGACAAGGAGGTGACCGCTAGAGACAGCAAGTTCAAAATGCCCAAGTTCAAGATGCCATCTTTCGGTGCCTCAACGCCAAGCAAGTCCTTGGAGGCCGCGGTGGACGTGTCCCTGCCCAAGATCCAGGCGGAAGTGTCCCTGCCCTCCATGGAACCTGAGGTCAAGTCCAGTGATGTGACCGTTGAGCTGCCATCTGCCGACCTAGAGGTCAAGACTGCCATGGTGGGCATGAAGCTTCCAGAAGGCCAAATACCTGAAGGGGAGCTCCAGGAACCCTCAGCAGGAGCCGGAGTCAAAGGGCACCTGCCCAAGGTGCAAATGCCAGGCATGAAGATGCCCAAAGTGGACTTTAAGGCGCCCCAGGTGGACATCAAGGCACCCAAGTTGGACATCAAAGGACCAAAGGTGGACCTAAAGGGCCCCAAAGGGGAGGTGAGCGCCCCTGACGTGGATGTGACCCTGCCCAGTGTGCAGATGGACGTCCATGCACCCACCGCCAAGTTGGAGGGTGACGTTACCCTGGGAGACAAGGAGGTGACCGCTAGAGACAGCAAGTTCAAAATGCCCAAGTTCAAGATGCCGTCCTTCGGTGCCTCAGCGCCAAGCAAGTCCTTGGAGGCCGCAATGGATGTTTCCGTGCCTAAGATCCAGGCGGAAGTGTCCCTGCCTTCCATGGAAGCTGAGGTCAAGACCAGTGATGTGACCGTTGAGCTGCCAGCTGCTGACCTAGAACTCAAGACTTCCACGATGGGCCAGAAGCTCCCTGATGTTCAGGTGCCCGAGGGAGAGTTCCAGGAGCCCTCAGCAGGAGCCGGGTTCAAAGGGCACCTGCCCAAGGTGCACATGCCCAGCATCAAGATGCCCAAAGTGGACATCAAAGCCCCCCAGGTGGACATCAAGGGGCCCAAGGTGGACATCACGGGACCCAAAGTGGAGGTGAGCGCCCCTGACGTGGATGTGACCCTGCCCAGTGTGGGCATGGATGTCCAGGCACCCACCGCCAAGTTGGAGGGTGACGTTACCCTGGGAGACAAGGAGGTGACTGCCAGAGACAGCAAGTTCAAAATGCCCAAGTTCAAGATGCCATCCTTCGGTGCCTCGGCACCAAGCAAGTCCTTGGAGGCTGCGGTGGATGTGTCCCTGCCCAAGATCCAGGCGGAAGTGTCCCTGCCCTCCATGGAAGCTGAGGTCAAGTCCAGTGATGTGACCGTTGAGCTGCCATCTGCCGACCTAGAGGTCAAGACTGCCGTGGTGGGCATGAAGCTTCCAGAAGGCCAAATACCTGAAGGGGAGCTCCAGGAACCCTCGGCAGGAGCCAGAGTCAAAGGGCACCTGCCCAAGGTGCACATGCCCAGCATCAAGATGCCTAAAGTGGACTTTAAGGCACCCCAGGTGGACATCAAGGGGCCCAAGGTGGACCTGAAGGGCCCAAAAGTGGAGGTGAGCGTGCCCGACGTGGATGTGACCCTGCCCAGTGCAGACGTAGACGTCCAGGCATCCACCGCCAAGTTGGAGGGTGACGTTACCCTGGGAGACAAGGAGGTGACCGCTAGAGACAGCAAGTTCAAAATGCCCAAGTTCAAGATGCCATCCTTCGGTTCCTCAGCGCCAAGCAAGTCCTTGGAGGCCGCGGTGGATGTTTCCGTGCCTAAGATCCAGGCGGAAGTGTCCCTGCCCTCCATGGAAGCTGAGGTCAAGACCAGTGATGTGACCGTTGAGCTGCCAGCTGCTGAACTAGAACTCAAGACTTCCACGGTGGGTCAGAAGCTCCCTGATGTTCAGGTGCCCGAGGGAGAGTTCCAGGAGCCCTCAGCAGGAGCCGGGTTCAAAGGGCACCTGCCCAAGGTGCACATGCCCAGCATCAAGATGCCCAAAGTGGACATCAAAGCCCCCCAGGTGGACATCAAGGGGCCCAAGGTGGACATCACGGGACCCAAAGGGGAGGTGAGCGCCCCTGATGTGGATGTGACCCTGCCCAGTGTGGAGATGGATGTCCAGGCACCCACCGCCAAGTTGGAGGGTGATGTTACCCTGGGAGACAAGGAGGTGACCGCTAGAGACAGCAAGTTCAAAATGCCCAAGTTCAAGATGCCGTCCTTCGGTGCCTCAGCGCCAAGCAAGTCCTTGGAGGCCGCGGTGGATGTGTCCCTGCCCAAGATCCAGGCGGAAGTGTCCCTGTCCTCCATGGAAGCTGAGGTCAAGTCCAGTGATGTGACCGTTGAGCTGCCATCTGCCGACCTAGAGGTCAAGACTGCCATGGTGGGCATGAAGCTTCCAGAAGGCCAAATACCTGAAGGGGAGCTCCAGGAACCCTCGGCAGAAGCCGGAGTCAAAGGGCACCTGCCCAAGGTGCACATGCCCAGCATCAAGATGCCCAAAGTGGACTTTAAGGCACCCCAGGTGGATATCAAGGGGCCCAAGGTGGACATGAAGGCCCCCCAGGTGGACATCAAGGGGCCCAAGGTGGACCTGAAGGGCCCAAAAGTGGAGGTGAGCGTGCCCGACGTGGATGTGACCCTGCCCAGTGCAGACGTGGACGTCCAGGCACCCACCGCCAAGTTGGAGGGTGACGTTACCCTGGGAGACAAGGAGGTGACCGCTAGAGACAGCAAGTTCAAAATGCCCAAGTTCAAGATGCCGTCCTTTGGTGCCTCAGCGCCAAGCAAGTCCTTGGAGGCCGCGGTGGATGTTTCCGTGCCTAAGATCCAGGCGGAAGTGTCCCTGCCTTCCATGGAAGCTGAGGTCAAGACCAGTGATGTGACCGTTGAGCTGCCATCTGCCGACCTAGAGGTCAAGACTGCCATGGTGGGCATGAAGCTTCCAGAAGGCCAAATACCGGAAGGGGAGCTCCAGGAACCCTCGGCAGAAGCCGGAGTCAAAGGGCACCTGCCCAAGGTGCACATGCCCAGCATCAAGATGCCCAAAGTGGACTTTAAGGCACCCCAGGTGGACATCAAGGGGCCCAAGTTCGACATGAAGCCCCCCCAGGTGGACATCAAGGGGCCCAAGGTAGACCTGAAGGGCCCAAAAGGGGAGGTGAGCGCGCCCGACGTGGTTGTGACCCTGCCCAGCGCAGAGGTGGACGTCCAGGCACCCACCGCCAAGTTGGAGGGTGACGTTACCCTGGGAGACAAGGAGGTGACCGCTAGAGACAGCAAGTTCAAAATGCCCAAGTTCAAGATGCCGTCCTTCGGTGCCTCAGCGCCAAGCAAGTCCTTGGAGGCCGCGGTGGATGTTTCCGTGCCTAAGATCCAGGCGGAAGTGTCCCTGCCTCCCATGGAAGCTGAGGTCAAGACCATTGATGTGACCGTTGAGCGGCCATCTGCTGACCTAGAACTCAAGACTTCCACGATGGGCCAGAAGCTCCCTGATGTTCAGGTGCCCGAGGGAGAGTTCCAGGAGCCCTCAGCAGGAGCCGGGTTCAAAGGGCACCTGCCCAAGGTGCACATGCCCAGCATCAAGATGCCCAAAGTGGACATCAAAGCCCCCCAGGTGGACATCAAGGGGCCCAAGGTGGACATCAAGGGACCCAAAGTGGAGGTGAGCGCCCCTGACGTGGATGTGACCCTGCCCAGTGTGGGCATGGATGTCCAGGCACCCACCGCCAAGTTGGAGGGTGACGTTACCCTGGGAGACAAGGAGGTGACCGCTAGAGACAGCAAGTTCAAAATGCCCAAGTTCAAGATGCCGTCCTTCGGTGCCTCAGCGCCAAGCAAGTCCTTGGAGGCCGCGGTGGACGTGTCCCTGCCCAAGATCCAGGCGGAAGTGTCCCTGCCCTCCATGGATGCTGAGGTCAAGTCCAGTGATGTGACCGTTGAGCTGCCATCTGCCGACCTAGAACTCAAGACCGCCATGGTAGCCGAGGAGGTCCCGGAGATCAAAATGCCCGAGGGGGAGCCTCAGGAACCCTCAGCAGGAGCCGGACTCAAAGGGCACGTGCCCAAGGTGCACATGCCCAGCGTGAAGATGCCCAAAGTGGACTTTAAGGCGCCCCAGGTGGACATCAAGGGCCCCAAGGTGGACGTGAAGACCGCCGAAGGGGAGTTGAGCGCCCCCGACACGGATGTGACCCTGCCCAGCGTGGAGTTGGACGCCCAGTCACCCAGGACTAAGTCAGATGTGGATATGTCCTCTCGGAACCTGGAATTGTTTTCTAAAGGAAGCAAGTTGAAGTTTCCTAAAATCAACATTTCTTCTTCTGGTCACCCCAGTAGTAAGTCCTCTCTGGTCTCTCCACCTGTTGAGGGAATTGCCAAAGATGTTGACCTCAGTCCTTCTTCTGGCCCCATGGATCCCGTCGTACGTGCTCGTGATGAGGATGCCGTCCCAGTCAAAGGTGACGTAGGTCTCTCAATTGGGAAAGATGGAGGTCGAAGCAAAAGCAAAAAATCCCATTTTAAACTCCCCAAAGTCTTTTCTCCACCTGGGAAAACCCCTAAAGTGTTCTTAGCTTTTGGAGGAGATGTTGCCATGCGTTCGCCTCCGAGCGAGTCTGGGCATGGCGGGTCCCCGGGGCTGTCCAGTACTTCTGAAACTTCCCTGCCGGAGTCCCGGCCCGGCTGGCTCAGTGGTCCCCGTGGGGATTCCTCTAGCCTCATTCCAGGTGAGGACGTCACACTTACAAAGTACCAGGTGACCATCCCCCGTGACCCCGCCTCCCCCGAGCTGCCCTGTGTAGGCCTGTCTGGGTCCCAGGCGGAGTCTCAGTTGCCCAGCGTGGCCGGTGCCGTGGACTCCCCATCCAGCGAGAATATTCTGCTGTCCCAGCCTGACGGCCACAGTGGCCCAGTGCACACCGTATTTCCTGAATCTTATGGCCGCGTGACTTTTCCTAAATTTCATCGACCAAAGTTCCAACTGTCATCCCCCCAGTCAGCAGCTGGCATGGCGGAGCCCGGAGCTGCAGAGGGTGTCCCCGCCCTGTCCCCTCCCCTCCCTGAGTGGGGACCTCACTCCTCGGCCAGGGAAGCCACGGGGTTCCCCTTGGCAGGCAGTCAGTTGCCGTCTGCAGGTGTCTCTGTGTCCACGGTGGCAGAGGGACATGTGGGCACCGCGGGGACATCAGCAGTGGCTGGAGGGGAAGCCCCAGCCGGAGACGCAGAGCCTGAGGGCAGGGGCGGTCCTGTGAGAGCACCAAGAGTCAAGCTTCCCTCTTTCCGCTGGTCCCCAAAAAAGGGGGCGGAGTCCAAAGCAGCCCCTGGACCCGCCCTGCCACCGGGGGTTTCCCTGCCACCAGCAGCAGCAGGTGAGGATGTGAGTCTTGGGCAGGAGGGAGAGAAGGGGGTGGTCAGAGCACCCGCCCTCGCCCTACTGAAGGTCTCACCTCCCACAATGACGGCTTCCACAGGTGGGGCCGGCGGAAGTGGCGGGGGCGGGGGTGCAGGTGCAGCAGCTGGGCCCCCAGAAGGAGCGGACGTGACCCTCCGCCCCGCACAGGCCCACGCTCCCGGTGCCGGCTTCGTCGAAGACGCGCTCAGACCTGCCGAGGCCCCGCCGGAGGCGAGCCTGTCCACCCGTGGCCCGTCCCTTGGAGACAGCAGCAGAGAGCACGGTCCTGGGGACAGCTCGCAAAGCCAGCTTTGTGGGGAGGTGATGGCCTCCTCAACAGAGGTCCCCCTGCAGCCGTCCCGGACAACCCCAGATGCCGCCTCCCCCACGGAGGGGAGCCCAGCGCGGGAGGCGCCAGCGGGAGTCACCCCGGCCGGCCCCAGGGAGAGCTGGTTTAGAATGCCCGCGCTGCGTCTGCCCAGCTTCAGGCGCCCCTCCAAGGAGAGGCCTGGGTCTGCAGGGCTGGGGGCTCAGGGGCCCGCGCCTGCCACCAGTGCGCCAGGGGAGGGACAGGCACCGACCACAGTCCGGAGTCAGGGTGTCCCTGTTCCTGAGTCCGAGGAGGAGACGACTGAGTGCCCGCGGCCCCTGGAGGCCGGTGCCGACGTGGGAGCCACTGGCATCGAGGCTTCTCACACAGATGTTCCGCAGAGGAATCTAGACCTTCAGGCCCCTGCTGCCGGCATGTCCGCTCCCGAGGTCAGGGTCCGGCCAGGCGCAGGCTCCCTGCCCCTCCCGGTGTGCGGGACACTTGCAGAGCCCCGTGGGCCTCCAGGAGAAGCAGGCCAGCGCCCCCTTGCTGGGACAGCAGCAGCGCAGGGCCCGGCCGGGGGCGCTGAGGAGCCGCCTCCCCAGCCCGAAGGCCCCCTCAGACTGAGGGCCTCCAGTACCGACGTGCCGTCCCAGGTTTCCGTGGTCAACGTGGGTCAAGTCTGGGAGGACTCTGTGCTCACCGTCCAGTTCCCCAAGTTAAAGGTTCCGAGGTTCAGCTTCCCAGCCCCCAGTGCGGAGGCTGACGTTTTCGTGCCCCGTGTCAGAGAGCTGCCATCCCCACAGAGCCATCCTGACACTGCCCTGCTGGGGCAAAGCCCCGGCGCCCGGGACGCCGGCGTCCTGAAGGCGCCCGAGGCCGTCCCCTCAGAAGCCGCCCCCATCTGTAAGGTCAGGGTGCACATTCAGAGCGCGGAGGCCGAGAGCAGGCAGGTCACCGTACAAAGCACGGTGACAGCCGTGTACACAGAGCTCTTGGAGCCCGAGGCTTTTCCTGCCCGGATCGTGCGGGAGTCAGAGGTCCCTGCGTCAGAGGCCCAAACGCCTTCCTATGGGTTCTCCTTACTAAAGGGGAGGGTCCCTGAGCCCACCGCTGGGTCGCAGGTACACGCGGCGACTGCGGACCCTGGGCCAAGAGGGCGCCTTCAGGAGCCAGCCCCAGGAGCAGGACCTGTTTCTGGAGACCCACAGCCCGACACCGGAGAGCCCTTTGAAATTCTCTCTCCCGATGGAGACGTGCCGGGAATGCCAGCCTGCTCTTCTGACCTGCGCTCTGGCCATGGGCGTGCAGACAGCTGTTCTGACGAGGAGCCCGCGGAAATTCTCGAGTTCCCGCCGGAAGAGGGCCGGGAGGCGGCGGCTGCCCTGGCCGAGGAGGACGGGGCCCCCAGAGCAAAAGCAGAAGGTAAAAGGTCCTCCGGCCTGTTCCGGTTTTGGCTCCCCAGCATCGGGTTTTCCTCCTCTGTCGCCGAGGCCAGCGCTGACCCCCAGGCCGAAGCCCCGAGACCCGCTCCGGTCCAGACGCAGCCCGAGGCGCGGCCGCCGCACCCGCAGGAGAGAGCGGGCTGGTTTCGATTGCCCAGGTTGGGCTTCTCCTCCTCTCCCACCAAGAAAAGCAAGAGCGCGGAGGCGGAGGCGGAGGCGGAGGCGGGTCCGGCCGAGCAGCACCTCCAGGAAGAGGCAGGCACCTTCTTTGACGCCCGAGAAAGCTTCTCCCCCGAGGAGCAGGAAGAGGGGGGGTCGGCGGAGGCCGCGGGCTCCGGGGCGATGGTGGCCTCCGCGGCGAGAACTGAGCTGATCCTGCTGGAGGGGGACGGAGCCGCCAGCCGGCCCCCGGCGCCCAGGCCCGGCAGCGAATGAGGGCCGGGCAGGGGAGACCCTTCCCCGGAGGACGGGTGCCCAAACGAAATCCCGACGCAGAGGCCCCGCCGCGCACGGGGCTCCCGTTCCGCGGCCCACGGGACTGAGGCGCAGGGCGGCGGTGCCCGGACGGACGTGGCCCTCCAGGGCGGGAGCCCTGTGGGGACCCCCGGGGCGGCGGGGCCGCGGAGGGTGTAGTAGTTTCGCTGTCCTGTAGCCCCTGTCTGGTCCCGCCCCGTCTCAGGTGGAGTCTGGCGCCTTCCAGAGAGCCCCCTGCCTGCTTGCCTGTCACGAGCTCACTCCCGGCCTCACCCAGGCGAGCTTGGGGACGACACGCGACACACGCACGCGGGGCAGAGGGAGGTGGCTGCGGGCGGGTGAGCCAGCCGAGGGGGCACCCGTCCGTGCCCGCACGGCCCCGCGCGGTCCCCGAGCCCCTTCGCGCACACGCTGCCACCAGGCCCCCCCCCCCCCCCCCGCGGAAGCTCCCTGGCTGTCCCCAGATGGGCAATAAAGGACAGGATGCACCCACAGCACTGGCTGCGAGGTCTTGTGTTCCGCTCGGGCTCCCCACGCACGCCCAGAACCAGTCTGGG
Source organism: Panthera onca (assembly GCF_046562875.1). Classification (NCBI taxonomy): domain Eukaryota; kingdom Metazoa; phylum Chordata; class Mammalia; order Carnivora; family Felidae; genus Panthera; species Panthera onca. The sequence continues at coordinate 145,545,563 of NC_138344.1, read as the reverse complement.
CCGAGTTGCCATAGGAGAGAGTTCAGGGGGGGATCTTAGAGCAGACCTTCGCTTACCCGCGTGTCCGTCAGATCCTTCTCGAGTCAGCGGCTGTGAGAGACCGAAAGGAAGGAGGCGCAGGCCGGGAGCTCAGTGTGGCCACGCTGCCACTGCTCGGCGGGAAGGACAGGGACAGAGCAGGGCAGTTGGCTGTGACAGGCCGTCTGGGAGGCCTTCCTTCACCTCCTTCCCAGCAGCCACGGGGAACACATGGGGGGGCAGCAGTGAGGCTCCAGGGTCCCCCACCCCCGTGTCAGCTCTCCACCCCCCACCCCCCACCCCGCGGCCCGCAGCGCTAGTCCTGGGCCCAGGGCACCCGCCCGCTCTCCCCTCCCTCCTTGCCCCTGCTGGCTCCCGGAGACCCGCCACCTCGCCCCCCGAGGGGAAGGGCTGCTCTCGGGCTGAGGGGAGAGTGCAGCAGCGAAGAGCTGGGCTGGGAGCCCCCACGCGGTGCCGCCCTGGCAGGGAGGAGCAGGGCTGGAGCGCTCCCCCTCGCCCCTGCGCACACGGGCCTTTCCCTGTGGCGGGCTGGGTGAGCCACCCAAGTCAGGGGATGTGAAATCCTCTGGCAAGTGGGCACGAGGCCTCTGGGCAGTTCATGAATGAGGACGGAGAAGGAGGTCGGTGGGGTCTTTGTCCCAAAAGTCCAGTGAGGCCATCCCACGGTCCAGACGCCGGCAGCCTCCCTCTCCTCTCCGTCCTGCAGACATGGTGAGCGCGGCCCTCCTGGGGACCCCGCCGTGGGGGTCTGCCTGACTCCACGGCGGAGGTGGGGGGGGGGTCTCGCCTCCCCTGAAGCTGGGGTCAAGACCCGAGGCCCCGGGGCCCTGGCGCCGGAGGCGGGAGGGGCCGCAGAGTCTCCCGACGGGGCCTCGATGCTGCGTGGACCTACCCAGGCTGCGTCCCCGTGCTCCCACAGACCGGCAGCCGAAGACAATGTGCATTTAAGACCTCCCGGTCCCTCCCTGTGGGTCAGGGATCCGAGCACAGCTCAGCTGGGTCCTCTGCTCAGGGTCCCACAGGCTGCGAGCCGGGGCTGGGCTCTCGTGGCTCGCACCGTTCAGTGGGGCAGCTCCGTGTGCCCGGGGCACCGTCAGCGCCCTGCCGCCCCGGCCTCGGCCTCGCGATTTGCTCCTTCACCCCCGCAAGGAACAGACTCCCAGCAAGACGCCGGCACAAGCTTGTGTCGCACGGTCACCGCCGCACACTCTATTGGCTACAGGCGAAGGCAGGGGTTCCGCACCCCCAAGCGGAGGGGATCACACGCGGGTGTGGGTCCGGGAGGCGGGGGTGTGGGGACCATTTTAGGGTATGTCCACCTCCCACCCCCCCCCCCGGAAGCAGCCGCATCAAGGTCCCCCGGGGCGTCTCTTGAGGCTCGTCAAACTGGGTCTCCCGTGGGGTCTGCTTTGGAGCAGGCCTTCAAGCCTGCCACCGAGGTGTGGCCACCACTTCCACTGGCTGATGGCCACCGGGCCACTGGACCCGTTATCCCAGCGTGGCCTGGGGCACGGAGCCTGGGGACAGGCCACGCGCTCTGAGACACACAGGAAGCAGAGGGCAAACCCACACCGGCAGCCTTGGAGAGCAGAGCGGGTCTCGGATGGCGTCTGCTCCGGAGGGGAGCTGCCGTGCGGCACGTGAGCCCGGGGTGGGAGGCTGGGCAGCCGCTGGGGCTTGGCTGGGTCAAGTGCGGCCCACACGCAGACCAGCTCCCAGAGGCCCTGGATGCCTTGCAGGGCCACGTGGCCCCCAGACACCCCCTCCGGACGCGTGCAGGGCTGGGCGGGGAGGCGGGCTGGGTTGGGGGACCCTCTTCACCGATGAGGATGCGGATGGGTAAGGTGCCCCACCCCAGCCCGTCCGGCTCTCTCCGGGGCAGAGGGGACCGGGTGAGGCAGGGAGGAGGAGCCCCAAGATGTGGGGAGAGGAGGATCTTGTATCCACTCCCTTAGGTCCCTCGGCGTCCAGTGTCCCTTGGACCACTGAGCCAGCCCCAAGCGCCAGCCTAGGGCGGCCACAGGGTCTCCACGGGCCAGGTGGGCTCCAAAGCCTTGGCCAGAAGCCAGGAGGTGACGGAGGCTGGGGTGCCAGAGACAGGCCTCCGGTCCGGCAGGAGGCCGGGAGCTGAGGGAGGTGTCCGACGGGATTCAGACCCTGCCTCTGCAGTGTCGGCCTCCGCCTCTGCAGGGCAGCTCCCAGGACAGGGGGCTCCAGCACGCGTGTACCCGAGTCCCCACCCTGCCCCCGCCCCCTGCTCAAAACCAGGTTCTCTGGACGCTGCCCGGAGTCCTGGACCCCTACGCACCAGGACCACCCCACGGGCCCAGGCGCCCACCTCGCCTCTCCGAGACCCGCCCTCACAGTCCTGGGTCCCCCTGTCCCGGCACCTGCCCCTGCCCCGTCCCCTGGTTCCTGCGGGCAGGGACCGGACAGCAGCGAGAGTCAGCGGCTCTCATGGCACACGGGCAGACAGCAGCTTCACCCGGCAGCTGTGTGGACCCTCACGGGGTCGGGGGTGCTGAACTCCGACCTGGGGCCAGCGGGAGGGGATGCAGCCCATGTGGGACTCACACAGAGAGGCAGGGAGGGCAGGGGGCTTCTGAAGCAACCCCCCCTTGTGGGTGGGGACTATGGCTCTCAGATCAAGGGGGAGCATCCTGGAGGGCTCTCTACAGGAGGTGAGGTTTAAGAGGGGATGGTTCAGAGAGCTGAGGGCTGGCAAACAGTTTGCACCTGCCAGGAGTGGGGAAGTCCTGGGCCTGAGCGGGGCTTGTGAGGGTGGGGACAGGCCACCGGGAGCCATGGGGCCCGGGAATCAGGTGTGGCTGGACCTCAACCCTGCCAAGCGCAGTCCTGACCCTGGGCTTGTCCGTCCAGGCCCACGGCGTAGGGGGAATCCCAGTCCCGTTCGAACAGGTGCCGTAACTGCTCCTGCACGGTGGGCACCCCCGGCCGAGCGCGGGAGGCCCTCTGGCTGACCACCAGGCCTGCCCCTGAGGTGCTGCTGAAGTAATCTTCCGACCAGTTGGAGGTGCCTGTGGGGGGTGGGGTGGGGAAGGGTCCCTGACGACCGGGCTCGCACAGGGACTCTGCCGCCTGGCCCAGGTGTGTGGCTCAGCCACAGCTTCGGGGACAGGTGTGCACGGCCGCTGGCGTCCCCTCAGGTGCGGCTCGGGGCGGGGCAAGGGCCCCTCGTGTGTGAGGCTCCACCCACAGCCTCCTGGGACGGGGGTCCGGACTCAGGGCTCTGACAACCCTGTGCTCAGGACTCGCCACCTGCCCGTGGGGCCGGGTCACAGCGGGGCTGGCCGCCTGGTCCTCGGAGCCCCACCGGGCACCCTAGCCCTCGGCCCTGAGGGGCCCCCGCTGGACAGAAGGGCAGTGTCGCCTTCGGCACCCCGGCCCGGCCACGCTCGAGGGCCACGGCCCCCTTCTGTGGGTTTATGTGGCCCCCGCGTCCCGTACAGTTGGCACCCGGAAAGGCTCGAGGGCCCGGGGACGCCCAGGCCCGAGCCCACCGCCCACCGCCCTCGCTGCTCACCTATGTAGGCCGCCTTCTCTGTGACCATGAACTTGCTGTGGTTCACCCTGCTGAACGGGATGTTGGAGTGGTTCCTCACGGGCACAATGAAGACTTTCTTTGGGGAACGGAGAGGGGGCGGGTCAGGAAGGGGCGGGGCCGCCCCGCCCCCCGCGTCCCATCCCGCGCAGGGAGTGGGTGCCCACCACGTCCACGGAGACGCCGGCCTCGGGGTCGCTGAGAGCCTGCAGGGACCGCAGGCCGGGGAACATCCTGGGGTCTGTGTGCAGCCAGCAGCTGACCAGCAGACGCACGCGCACGCCCCTGTTGAAGGCCGCTGTCCGCAGCGCGGTGTCCAGCACCGGCCAGTACCTGGGGGAGGGAGGGTCGGGGTCTCGGGCCTGCGGGGTCCCTGCCTGCCAGCCGCGGGCGGGCAGGGGCCCCCGCGGGACGGGGAACGGCAGCGGAGGGGCCTCCACCCTGCAGGGCCGCCGGGCTCCCACCCGGACCCACCTGGCAGGGCGGCTGAAGCGCGTCGTGGGGAAGTACTCCATCACCGAGGCGTAGATGAACTCCCGGGCGCCCCCCATCACCGCCAGCAGCGCCTCCAGGTCCCCGGTGCGGCCGTGCGGGCAGAGCGGAGGAGGCGATGCCTGTTCGGGGAGGGGGTCCCTGAGGGCACAGCCGGCCCGGCCGGAGCCGAGCCGTTTGCTTTCTGGACCTGTGACCCTAGCGTGCGCCCCACCCCCCGCCCCGCCCCAGCGTTTGGGAACCTGGAGGAAACCGAGAGGTGCTGCCTGGAGAGGGGGGAGACTCGGGGCGGCCCCCAGTCTTGGCGGGAGAGCCTGGAAGCCGGCGGGCCTCCCCCCGCACCCCGCCCAGGCCCAGCTCGGCCCGACTTCCTGGAACAAAGCAGCCCCCTGCGCCGGGGAGGCATGTGTCTGTCAGGGCCCTGCCCCCCCCCCCACCCGTGCAGGCCTTCCGGGGCTCCATGCTGGGTCTCCTCCTCCCCCACCCTCCCTGGTCCCAAGACAAGGCCCCTCGAGCCCACCCAGCAGTGTGCTTGGAGCCCCCCCCCACCCCGCTCCCAGGACCCCAGGGTGCCCTGCCACCTCCCAGGCTGCCTGTCTCCCATGGACGGTGATGACTGGCATCCTCCCCTACAGCTGGGTCCCTCCCCTCCCCGGCCTCCCAGACCGGTGCCCCGAGGACCTGCCCCAGACCTCCCTGGGGGTCTGGCCGGCTCCTCAGCCCCTCTCACCGAGAAGTAGGCAGTGGTGGGCACCCCCTCAAAGCTGTCCCGGAGGGGCTGGAAGCGGTTGATGTGGGACGAGAGGTTCCGAGGCCAGGCTCTGGGGAGGACGGCCTTCGGCGCCCCCAGCACCCAGTAGGTCTGGAAGGTCTTCTCCAGGTCCCGGGCCAGGTGGCTGCAGTTGTAGATGATGACGCCGAGCTCCTTCACCTGCAGGGACAGGGCAGCGGCTGCGGGAGACGGCCCCGGGGTGCGCGCGTGCGCGCGTGCGCGCGTGTGGCCCCCAGGCAGAGCGCAGCCCCCCCCCCCCCCCCACTGGCAGCGGGTCCAGGCAGCGTCACCCACAGGAGCCACGACGGACAGCGTGCTCGGGGGAGGCGATGAGGTGGGGGTGCCCAGGGCTCCCGGCTCTTCTCGCGCACTGGGTTCTAGTAATCACAGCGACACACGCGTCTCGCAAAAAAACCAGGAAATGCGTAAAATCGTTCTTTGTGTCGCGGTCCGGCCACACACGCAGCTGTCCTTGCCACCCCCGCCCTTGCACTGGGTTTCGACGCGGTCCGCAGGCGTCCGTGTAAGCGACTGGCACGGCCTCCCCTGGGGCGCCGTGGTGTCGCTCAGTGTGTCAGCGGCCGCCGGGGCCCCTGCCTTACTGACCCGGCTCTGGCGACTCCCCGCAGGGCCCCGCTTGATGGTGAGCTGCAGGGGACGTCAGGCCGAGCCCCCGGGAGTGTGGGCGGCGGACAAGCTCCGGGTGTCTCCCCGCGCTGGGCTCCGGACCCACCTGTGTCAGGGAGCGCCAGTCCATGTTGGCACTGCCCAAGTAGATGTGCCGTGCGTCCACGACCCAGAATTTGGAATGCAAGACGCCGCCGGTGAGCTTCCGCAGGGGCACGTACCGCACCTGGGCACCTGGCCGAGAGTTGGGGGCGCTGTGGCGAGGCTGGCTCTCAGCCCTGTACGTCGGGTCGACGTGTGGACCCTCACATCGGTCCTCAGCCGATGCCATCAGCGCCCCCACTTTACAGGTGGGGAAATGGAGGCGTTGACCGGCCCGGGATCCCTCCGCGCAGCCCAAGTCCGGAGCCCAGGTTTGCACGGATTGCGCCCACGGCCGCTTGCTCCCTGGCTGAGCTGCCCGCCCGAGCCCCAGCCCCACCCCGCGCTCCGCCCTGCAGAAAATGACCCCCCCGGCCCTGGCCGCCCGCCCTCCTAGCGACCGAGGGGAGCAGGGGCGGCCTTTCCCGGCCTCTCCCCTTGTCCCGGGGTGCCGCACTCACGCCGGGGCTCAGAGGCCCAGGCCGGGCGGCCACCTACCTTGGGCTGCCAGCACCTGCAGGTCAGTGGACTTCCTGGCCAGCGACGGGCTGCTGGTGGCCACGGCCAGGGAGACGTTCCTGGCCAGCCGCTGCTGCAGCTTGCTCAGAAGGGCCTCTCCCTGCGGGGCCAGGCCGGCCGTGAGGGTGACCCCTGCCGAGCCGGAGGGACCCAGACCTTTCCCCAGGAGCCCGCCCTGCACACCCACGGCTCAGAGCCAGAGACACGTGCCCGGAGGGGGCGGGCCGGGCCCGGTCGTACCGGCCGGGAAGACGAGTCGTTGACCCCGATGTCGGGCCCCGTGAGGGACCAGTAGAAAGAGGCCACGTGGATGCTCTCCTGGGCGGCGTCCAGCAGCTGCGACCAGGCCTGGGCGAGGGGCTGGGCAGACGGGCTGCCGGCCGCGGAGGGCAGGTCCTGCGGGATGCTTTCCACAAGGACAAGCCTGCAGGAGGGGCACAGGGGCCAGCGTCCCCTCCGTCTACCTCCGTCCCCGCCGGCCGGCCGAGCCGGAGGGGCCGCTGCCAACGTGGGGCCCCGCCCAGGCCGAGGGTGCGTGCAGGGGGTGCCACCAGATTGGGCCGGGCAGACCTCAGCTGCTGGAGGGCTGTGGGCCTGAGCGGGGCTTTGGGTCTGGGCCGCCTACCGGTGCGGAGGCCCTTGGAGGCGGCCCAAGATGGCCCCGGGGAAGGGCTGGACCGGAGGTGGTGAGTGTGCCGGCTGGGCTACACGCAGGAAGCGCGGGCAGGTGGGAGCAGGGGCGCCACCCCGGGGCAGGGGGCGGGGGCGGGGGGCGGGGTGGGGAGCCGAGAAGCCCACTCACCGACAGGCGTCCTTCTGCTGCTGCCAGGCCCCCCCTGGCAGGGGCTCCTGGGCGGGGCTGGAGCCGTGGCCCCGGGGCCTGGTGGGCCCTTCCTCGGGGTGCAGCTGGCCCCAGGTGGGGGACAGGTGCCCTTGCCACAGGAGGTAGGCCAAGGTCATGGCACCGAGCCACAGCACAGCCAGCGCTCCCGGAACCTGAAGGGGAGAAGGGCATCACTGTGGGGTCCCCAGATGGCGTGGGCTGACGTGGCCCCTCCGGGGCCCCCGAGAGGACCAGGCCTGCGGCGGGGTGGGGCCCAACAGGCAAGGGGTTGGCGAGGTTGGCACCGAGCAGGGCCCAAGCCCACTGTGCCGGGGGGTCGGGAGGCCTGGGGCGCACTCTGTGACCCCATGCTGTCCCCCAGGCCCCCCGGAGACAGGGAGGCGAGCAGGTGCAGAGCCCCTGCTGGTCTGGCCTGGGGCTCGGCCGGGCTTCAGGGCCCCCTCCCCTGGGCCCCCAGTTCCACTGCACTGGCCTCTGTCCCATGGGCTGTGGTGTCACCGGGAGCTCCAGCCCCGCCTGGAACGGCCCCGCGGTGCCCGGGCAGCTGGGGCCCCCACAGAGGCCTCCCCGTCTCGCCCAAGGCGGCGCCCCGCTGCCCTCCCCCTGGGCGGCCTGGCCTTCAGGTGGTGGTCTCTGTGCGGAGGCTGGAGAGCAGGCATGTGTGCGTGTGCGTGTGTGTGCGTGTGCGTGCGTGTGTCCGTCTGCACCCGGGACCCGGCCCTCGGGCTGTTTTCCCCTCTCAGTTTCCCTCTCGGGGGGTGTCGGTGTCTGAATCTCGGTTCCTTCTTTCAGCCACATGTGTGTCGAGTCCCGGAGTCACTTCTGCTTTCAGCCGGGCCCCCCTTACAGACCTTTACGTGGCCGCACGGGCTCTGTGGGTGGGACCAGAGGAACCGGCTCGGCCTCCGACTCCAGCCTGGGGTTCGCTCTAAGGCCGCCCCCCACGGGGTACGCTGGCCTGCCTCAGTGTGGGGAGCGGTGGGCCGCACGAGGCGTGTCTGCCCTGAGCCGGAACGTGAGGGGGCGGCGGGGACCCCCAGAAGCCAGAACAAGGCCTCAGGCAGAGCCAGGGAGGTCTGACAGCACCGCCTGCCAGAGTCCCCCGGAGGGGAGCTCGGGGTGTCGAGGTGCCCCCTCCACCTGGCAGAGCTGAGCTCAGGGGCTGCCCCTACCGCCCCCCCCCCCCAACCTGGGGGATCCGGGTCCGCGACCAGGCCTTCACTCTCAGGAGAGGCAGTCGGTGTGAAGTCCGGGCTGGGGACGGGGCCAAGGCGGCACCAGGGACATCCCTGCACACCCTCCCCGGATGCACCACATGGAAAAGGGCCTGTCCCCCAGGTGTCCCAGGCAGAGGGCAGCTCAGAGCCCTAGGGCCCCCATCCGGGACTTGGAGCTGTCGCAGGCACCGCCCCACCCCCCACCCCGGCCACTGATGCCCAGAGCACATCATCTCCTCTCGGCCACTGGGAACAACACTGGGAGGCCGGCCACGCAGGGCGGCCCTGGGCCACCGCAGCGCTGGCGACCAGGGCTGGGCAGAGGGTGACGCGCTAGCACAGTGGGCGGGGAGACCCTGCGGGGCAGCTCCAAGCACCCCCGGCCCCGCGGCAGGCAGCCCTGGGACCCTGCAGGTGTCAAAGGTCATGGCTGGAGGCGTGGACTTCCTGCCCTGCAGGGCGCAGAGCGTGGGACGAGGCTGCCCGGCCCAGGCAGGGGAGAGGGCCTGCCGTCCGCTGGCCGGGACGCCCCGAGGCCCTGCTGCTCCCGGCTGCACAGGCCGGAGGGGGAAGCGGGGAGGCCTGGAGACCCCCGGGCCCAGGGCTGCTGGCAGCCTGCCTCCAGGGCCCTCCGCCTGGCTCTCCCACCCGGCCGTGGCGCGGCTGGCACTTACCCCTGGGGCTCCTGCCTTGGCGTGCATCCTGCTCCAGCGGCAGACTGCAGGCCCCCAGCTCTGTGAGGGCGGGCGGGTTCTGGCGGCCGCCAGCCCTGCCCACCTGCCTCCTCTCTGTAGCTGCTGCTTCCCCTTCTGGCCACTTCCTCTTTGTCCTGAGTACCTCCCTCTGCACCTCCCGCAGACATCTGGAGCTGGGTGAGCCAGCCGGGGGTCGGGGGGGGGGGGGCGGTGGGGGCCTGCGAACTTTCACCTCCAGAGAAAATCTGCCCCTCCCGGGGGAGGCACTCTCTAGTCACAGGCTTGGGTATCGGTCAGGCTTGCTGCCGGCCACAGAGACCCGAGGAGGCCTGATTGTCCCCTTCTCTCTCCCACTAACCAGGTTTAGGGGCTGGTGGCCGGGAGACGGGGTGGGCTCCACGGCCACTGGGAGCCAGGTCCCTCTAGCTCTCAGCTCCCACTCCCTAGCGGTGACCACAGCCTCGTGGCTCCACAAAGGCTGCTGGAGTTCAGCCATCACCTCCGCGTCCTAGGGGCATGAGGGACGTCCCAGAAGTCCCACAGGGCACTTCCACTTATGTATCAAGACTGAAACGAATAGATTCCCTACAGGATCGCCACACGAGTGCCGCCCCTCACAAGAGCAGCGATTCCTTGATGGTAACGGGTCATAGTTCTGGTTTGTCTTAGTCTGTTCAGGCTGCCATAACAAGACAGTGAGGACCCGGGGGCTGGTAAACAGCACACAGCTGCTCCTCACAGCTCTGGGGGCTGGGAGCGCAAGGTCGAGGCGCCAGCAGATAGGGTGTCCTTGCGAGGGTGTCCTGGCTCGCCTGCTGTGTCCTCGAGTGGGGAGGGGCGGGGGCTCTCCACAGGCTCCGTCCTGAGGGCACCGATAGCCTCTCGGGGTCTCCACCCTCCGGCCCTCCCGGCCTCCTGCCAGCCCACCTCCTGACACCATCCCAAACCCATCCTCCCGCGCCCCTCCTCCTCCCCTTTTCTCCCCGCTGCGAGCCAGAGGGGGCAGGGATGGCTGCGGGGGCTGCAGCCGCGGGTCCCCCGCTAGGGACGCGAAATCTGTGCTAGGAAAACGCTCGGCCCTGCTCCCAGCAAGCAGCCCAGGGCTGACACTCTGGGGCCACACGTCCAGCTCCTCAGTGGCTTGACCCAAGCAGACCTCGGTGCCCCTCCCTCTGCGTCGGCTTCGAGGACCTTTCTGGGAGGAGCTTTCAGGCTCAGCCTGCCGTGGCATCACGAGGCTTTCTTTCTTCTTAGTTTTGTCATGTCCCCTCCCCCTCTTATTGAGAATATAACTGACACATGACGTTGTATTAGCTTCCGGGGTGAACACGATTGATATTTCCAGACGCTGGAAAGTGACCAGCGGGTCGGGTCACCCCCCACCGCACGCGGTCAGTGCTTTGCTGGGAAGAGAGCTGACACCCACTCTCTTAGCGGCCGTGCTCGCCGTGCTGCCCGCCACATCCCAGGACCCATCTGCCTGGCGACTGTAAGTGTGGCCCATGGCCCCCCACGGGGGCTGCTCCCCCCACCCCCACCCCCCAGCAACCGAGGCTGTTCTCTGTTTTTGTGAGCCCGTTGTTCTCAGACCCCACCCAAGGGATCGACCCTCCGGTGTTTGTCTTTCCCTGACTCCCCTAGGGTCACGGGATGCCCGCAAGGCCCAGCCAAGGTCACCGGTGGTGGGATTTCCTTCTTTTTCATGGCTGAGTCGTATTCTGTTGCCTCTGTGAATGCACACCACATCTTTTTTTTAAGTTTATTTATTTATTTTGAGAGAGAGAGAGGGAGAGAATCAGCAGGGAAGGGGCAGAGAAAGAGAGAGAATCCCAGGCAGGCTCCGTGCTGTCGGCACAGAGCCCGACGCGGGGCTCGATCTCATGATCCGCGGGATCATGACCTGAGCCGAAACCAAGGGCCGGGCACTCGGCCGACAGAGCCCCTCAGGCGCCCCCCACACCACGTCTCCTTTATGCATTTGTCTGCCGGTGGACGCGCAGGGTGTTGCCGCGGTGTGCTGTCGTGAATAGCGCTGCAGGGGACGTGGGGGCGCGCGGCTCCCCCAGGACAGAGTCTCCCCGTCCATCGCCAGGTTTTCTCCCCCAGCCGTGTGTGTCCTTGTATCTCTTTCCTCTTACATGGAAAATGCTGGTTCCCACCAGCGTCACTATGATTATTTATTAGCTCTGGCTTGTCACATCTTTACCACGATGTCCAAGGAGCAATCCTAACGTCAACGCTCCGTGCGGCCGGGCTGGTGGGCAAGTCCCGCCCCTTCGCCAGGACTGCCTCGCGCTCCGCACGCACCTACTGACATCACCCGGGTTTCTCTCCCTGAACCTGTTAGTGGAGCGGGTCAGGGAGTTTCTCGGGTGTAATTTCCCTCGGTCTCCTGGGAGGGCCCCATACGAACCGCGATCACCCGCGGTCGGACTGGATGCGGCGGTAACGGACTTCAGCTCGTCCATCCGAGCTCACGACCGTCACTCGCCACACTTCTTTCTCGTCCTGCGTCGCCTGGTTTTCGTATTTAAATTGTATCAGAGTCCTGGAATGGATTAGGTACGCACCCCCTTCTCCCCTTCGCCCTACGTTTCAAAGTTTGTGAAAACAGGCTAAAATACCCCTTTTCATTTGCGGGGAGCCTGGGAACCTGTCTTGATTTTTCACATCTTTGTGGGAAGGCGGTCAACCATTAATTCAGTTTCTTTAGTGGTTACAGGACCGTTCGGGCTTTCTGTTTCTCTGAGAGTCACATTTGGCAAATGATATTTTTCTAGGAACGTGTCTCTTTGTTCGCTCTTACGAGTCGTATGGACGAAGGGTATGGATAACTCCATCCTCCTCGACGCATCCGTCCCCCACGCCCACGGTGACGCCCCCTTTTCCTTCCACACACTGGCCTTTACGCCTCCTATCTTTTCTCCCCCTTGGGAGATCTTGTCAGAATTCTGGCTATTTTATTAATATTTTTTCAAGAAATCCACTTTTATATTTTTTGTTTCTATTACGATTCCACCTTTTATTGTATCCATCCTTCTGCCTCCTGTCATATATTATATATTTCTGTGGTTATTTTTCTGCCTTAAGCTGGGTGTTTGACTCCTTAATCCCCAGCTCTCTTTGCTGCTACAACTGTTTAACGGATCTGTTTTCTTTTTTTTTAATTTTTTTAACGTTTATTTATTATTGAGAGACAGAGAGAGACAGAGCATGAGCAGGGGAGGGGTAGACAGAGGGAGAGACACAGAATCTGAAGCAGGGCTCCAGGCTCCGAGCCGTCGGCACAGAGCCCGATGTGGGGCTCGAACACACGACCCGTGAGCTGAAGTCAGACGCTCAACCGACTGAGCCACCCAGGCGCCCCCAAGGGATCCGTTTTCTGCAGAATTCTGCTTTTGCTGCGTCCCACCATCCGCTATGTGGCACCACCAATATTTACCTCTGAGTATTTTATTTTTCTGTCACTCATGAATGATCTGGAAATCTGGTTTAGGGGCACCTGGCTGGGTCAGTCGGCACGGCGTGCGACTCTTGATCCCTGGGTTGTGAGTTCAAGCCCCACACTGGGTGTAGAGATTATTTAAAAATAAAATCTTAAAAAAAAAAAAAAAAAGGAAATTTGGTTTCAGATTCCCAAGTGTCATGTGAAGCTCCTTCTGTCGCTGATTCGCAGCCTCCTAGCGCCGGGGCCCCGGTGGCACTGGGTCCTTAACCTCGTGCGGCCTCCACTGGGGAGGGCCTGGGGTCTACATCCGTCTTGCGGGGCTCGCAGAAGCACTGTTCAAATATTACACATCATTTCTTACCAGCCTGTGGCGCGGGGCCACGGAGATTCCCACGTGGACTGTTGCTTCCCGCAGCGAAGGCTGTACTTCAGGTGGCTACGTCCCCGACTGGGCCACCTGTCACCACGCACTGCTCGCACTTTCCCGAATGACGGATTCCGTCTGAAAATCTATGTTGTCCGATTTTAATTTAGCTATGCCAGCTCTGTGCTGATGAATATTGGCCTGGCTTTTTAAAAACATCCTTGTACCTTAGGCTGGTGCGTGTTCCTGTATTTCAGATCTGCGTCCTACGAGTAACAGAGCGGGGGCGCCTGGGGGGCTCAGTCGATTGGGCGTCCGACTTCGGCTCAGGTCGCGATCTCACGGTTCGTGGGTTCGGGCCCCGCGTCGGGCTCGGTGCTCGACGGCTCGGAGCCGGCGCCTGCTTCGGCTTCCGTGGCTCCCCCTCCCTCTGCCCCTCCCCCGCCCGTGCTCTGTCTCTCAAAAACGAACCCACGTGGCAAAAGCCCTCCTCGGCTGTGGTCTTCTGGAATGGTCCGAGGGTGCCGCTAGAGCGGGCGTCCCTCCTCACCCCTCCGCAGACACCGCGTGTGCGGAACGAACGCGTTTACCGGTTTGCTGGGCGCCGGGCGGCTGCCACGGCAGCATCGATCGCCTCTGTTCTGGAGGCCCGGAGACCCGCGTCGGGGGCGGGCGGGGCCGGCTCCCGGGAGGGAGACGCGGTTCCGTTTTGCTGCGCCTGCACGCCGCCCCCCACGGCGCGTCGGCTCCCCTCACCTCCGCGCCGCCTCGAGGGCCGTCCCTGCGTCTCTGGCCTCCCGCCCTGCGCGCCCGGCGCGGCCCGGTGAGGTTGCTTCGCATCCGTCCGCCGTGGGGCCCGGGGCTCCGAAACCGGAGGATGCGTGCCGCGGTCATTTCTGGAAGGTTCTCAGCCGTCGCCCACTGTCCGCGCCCTCGCGTTGTGGCGCTCGCGGAACGCGAGCGCCGCGCGTCTCCGCCTCCGCGGTGGCATCGGGCCGGTTTCCAGCCGCCACCCCGTCCGCCAGCCGAGTCGCGTGTCCAGCTCTGTGCACCGGCCGCTCGGCGTTCTCTCGGGCTTCCGTTTCTTGCCGCAGCCTTTTCTTCCTCCCGCCCCGAGCCCGGAGCCGATGCGCCTCCCTGGCCTCTCGCTGGGCCCCGGGAGAGATTTCCTGACCCTTCCCCTGCGCGTGCAGACTTGGGGGCCCTCAGCTCGGAGCGGGGGTCTTGACGTCACCGCTGCTCTTCCTGGGCACGAGCCCTGGTCTGCCGAGCCCGCGTGCCCGGCCCCGACGGGAGGTTCTGGGCCCGCGGCTGCCCCCAGAGGCCCTGCGGCGCTCCCTGACCGTCCAGCTTCCAGTTCGCCCTGGACTCCTGGTACGCGGGGTTTCCCTTTCTTTCTTAAAATCTCAGCTTTGCGTCCGGTTTCGATTTTACTTTCAGCTCACGGTTCTAGATGTTCTGGTCGTCGGAGGGGAAGCAGAAAGCGTGAGGGGCCGAGAAGCCGGGTAGGAAGGCAGAATGCGTCGGGCGGACTCGCCAAGCCGGGGGGGGGGGGGGGGGGGGGGGGGGGGGGGGGGGGGGTGTAACACCGCAGTCCAGCAATGCCGGGGCCTCCGGGACTGAGGGTCCAGATCCTCCAGAGAAAGAGGAGCAGACCCTCCGGGCCGGTTTTCCTCCCGAGGCACCTGCTGACTCGTGTGCTGCACGGGACACGAGCACAGGGGGGTTCCGGAACATTACCGCTCCGGGGACGCAGAGTTGAGCTCGGGGCGACCTTCAGAGGAGGAGGGTGCTGGTGACGTCATGCGCCCCAAGGTGGGACTCCTGGGGACTCCAGGAGAGCAGAGCCCCGGAAGGACGGGCAGACAGGAGGTAGAGGAAGCCTTGTCTAGGCTCTGAAGGGATCCGTCCCTCTCTGGGGGTGATCCTGTCTGATACGTGTAACCTCATCCACAGGATCTCTTTTCGTCCCCGTTCACAATGTCTGTCACTTTAAATTCAGAGTCCCTGGGGGTTTCTGGCTCAGTCAGTTAGGTATCTGACTTGATTTCAGCTCAGGTCATAATCTCATGGTCACGAGATCAAGCCCCATATCTGGCTCGGTGTTGAGCTTAAAGCCTGCTTGGGATTCTCATTCTCTCTCTCTCTCTCTCTCTCTCTCTCTCCCCCTCTCTCTCAGAAACAAACAAAAAAGGGTCACCAGACATCAAGGGACACCCGGCTGGCTCAGTCAGAGGAATGTGTGACTCTTAACCTCAGGGTCTTGAGCATGAGCCCCACATTGGGTGTGGAGATTACTTAAAATAAATAAACTTAAAGGGGCGCCTGGGTGGCTCAGTCTGTTGGGCATCCGACTTTGGCTCAGGTCATGATCTCACAGCTCGTGGGTTCAAGCCCCGCGTCGGGCTCTGTGCTGACAGCTCGGAGCCTGGAGCCTGCTCCGGATTCTGTGTCTCCCTCTCTCTCTCTGCCCCTTCCCCTCTCATGCTCTGTCTCTCTCTCCTTCAGAAATAAATTAAAAAACAGTAAAAAAATTTTTTTTTAATAAATAAACTTAAACTTAAAAAAAAAAGAGTCACCCAGACATCAGCACATCGAGCCAAGAGGAGAAGCAGGGGTCAAGTATTGGAGCGATCAAACAAGTTTGGCACCAGTTGTGATTAATATGTTCAGAACAACAAATGGCAAGATGGAAGTTTTCACTTGGAGAAAGGAGACATTCTTTTTAAATCAAAGAAATTCTAGAATTAAAAATGAAATAACCACAGTAAAAAGTGCAACGTATGGGTTCACAGCCAGGACAGAAGTGCAGGAGGCCTAGCGAGCTGTGACACAGACACAATAAAAGACGAACACAAGGAGGAAAAATGCACAGAAAATGCGGGAAAGAGCATGACAGACACACAGGACATGCACACAGGTTTAACGCACGTATAAACTGAGTCCGAGCAAGGGGAATTGGGAAATTGGGGCCGAATTATATCTGAAGAGGGATGGCTGAGGCTTTCCCCAAACTGGTGAAAGACCAGTTCAAGAAGTGCCACGCACCTCAACACAGAGGAGCACAGAGATGCTCCTGATTGTAGGAAAACCACCGAAAAACTAAAATGAAAGAGAAAACCTAAAACAGCCAGAAAAGAAGACACCATCTAGAAAGGCAGCAGTAACGCGTTTGACCTCTCCACGCAAGTAAGGAAATCCAGAAGACGACGGAACGGTGTATTTTAAGTGCCGGAAAAAGGTAACTGCCAACTTGGAATATTATATCAATGTGCCAAGTGAAAGGAAAAGGCAAAATAAAAACATTTCCAAACACTCCCCACTCGAGAAGTAGAGAGATTTCGTCACGGCAAACCTATATACCAAAACCAAAAATCTCAGTGACAGTCTATTGGAAAATGACCCCAGGTGGAAACAGGGAAATGCCAGCTGAAAAGAAGAGTGCAAATATGTCAGTGCCTTTAGGGCATGTTGACTGCAGAAATCAATAAGACAATTCATTGTAGGGTTTATAGTATTTGCAGAGTTAAAATGCTTGCTCGTAACAGTACAAAGATGGGAGAGGAAGACGGATTTAAAGAGCGGGAAGGTCTGTATGTGGTCTAGGAAGTAGCAAAACTGCAAACTCACACTGGGTCCTAATAAGTGAAAGATAAATTTTATAAATTAATTTTAGAGTTGTGAATTATTTTGTAATTGCCAGGAAGCAGTAAAAAGAACAATTCACATTAGACCATAATAAGTGAAAGATGGGTTTTATAATTGTTTGGGTACCTACTAAGAGTATAACGAAAGTATTACTAACAAGCAAATGGGGAAACAAGCAAATGAGGAAGAAGAAGAGGAGGAGGAGAAGGGAGGGAGAGGGAGGAGGAGGAGAAGGAGAAGGAAAAGAATACTTGATTAATCCTAACACAAAAAGGGAAGAAAAATGGAATAATAGATATAATATAGCAGATTTAAAGTTAAGTACGTTGGTAATTACCAGGAATCTACTAAAAACACTCCAACTAAAAAATAGATATTGTCAGACTGAGTTTTGTAAAACAAAATCTACAAAAGTTTAAATAAAAAGATGAAAAAGGATGTTATGATAACACCAACCAGAGAAAAGCAAGATATACGGATATCATACCAAGTAGACTTTAATTAAGGCAAGGAAAATAACTCGGGATAAAGAAGACTTCATGATGATAAAAGGGCTCATCAACCAGGAATATAGCAACTAAATTGTATGCAACTAATAACATAGCTTCAAAACACATAAAGAAATACTGATGGCACTGAAAGGAGAAATAGATAAATCCACAATCACAGCGGCAGACTATAACACAGCCCTTGGAGCAACTGGTGAAATAAGTAGACAAAACATTAATGGATATATTTGAAAATAAAGCTGATCAAACTGGTAAAAGACGGAAAATATATGGAAGTATATATATTCTTTTCAAAGGCACATGAAACATTGATCACAACTGTCCATATTCTGGACAAAAAAGCATACTCTATACCTTTCCAATGATCGAAATAATTCAAAATATATATTCAGACCACAGTGGAAATAGGCTAGAAATCAATTACAAAAGAATAATGGAAAATCCTCAAATGTTTGATAATTTAGCAACACATATCTGAATAACTCACGGGCCAAGGAAGAAATCTTAATGAACACTAAAAATTGTTTCACCCACATGACAATGAAAATACAATATATCCAACTTCATGGGATCAGCTAAAGTTGTCTTTTGAAGGAAATTTGTAGCCTTAAATCCATATATCGGAAAAGAAGGAAAGCTGAAAATCAATGATGATCCATCTCACAAAATAAAGAAAGAAAGGAAAAGGGGAGGAAAGAAAGCTTAAAATAGGGAAGGGGGGGAAACTAACAATAAGCATAAAATACAGAATAAGAGCAAAATTGATGCAACAGAAAACAAATGTATCATAGAGAAAATTGACAAATCCACCCAAGCAGTTGGCTCTACAGAAAGAAAAATAAAGTGGGTAGACCCCAGCAAGACTGAGCAGGAGAGAGAGAAGGTGTGAATCACCACTCTTTGGGGTGAAAATGAAAAAGCACAGAAACAGACCCTCAGACCCTAAAAAGATGACAAGCAAATATTATGAGCAATTTTGTGTCAATACATTCACTTTCCATCATCACTTTTTTGAATCCTTATTGCATTATAAGGTACCCGTGTGGAGGGCATAGATATTCAGGTGCGCGACTCAATGGATTTTTTTGTATACATACATGCACCTGTGTAACCACCACAGAAATCAGGACGGAGGACGTTACCTCAAGCCCTCCTTGGCCAATACCTCCCTCCCAGAGTACTGGTGTTGACTTCCACGGCCATGGCTTAGTTTTCCTTATTTTCAAAACGACGCAGCGCATAGATTTGGCACCTGGCTTCCTTTGTCTTGGTTGTGTGTGCGGATTCATCACAACGTGTGAGGTTCCGTTTCGTCGCAGCGTACTATTCAGCGCGTGAACATACCAGAAGTTACCGATCCATTCCATTCCTGATGGCCACGGAGGTCGCTTTTAGCTGCTTATGAGTGAGGCTGCTGTGGGCGTTCTCATGGTGTCTTTTGGGGATCACCGCACTGTTTCCCTTGGGTGTAGACCCAGGAGAGTTGCTGGGTCATGGGTAGGCATTGGGTAGCTTTAGTAACTAGTGCTGAGTTTTTTCCAAGATTGTCAAGCTGTTCCACTCTCCCCAGCCTTGACAGGGGCCCTCGCTTCAGCTCTGCTGGTCGTGCTGTGCTGTCTCATCATGGTTTTACCTTGCGCTTCTCTGATGACAGACGGGGTGGCACCTCTTTTCACACAGTTCTCCGACCTCCTGGGCTCCTCACATACAGCACCCGCTCAGCTCTTTTGACCATTTTTTATTGCGTTGTCTGTCTTGTTCTCTCTACTTGTAGGACCCATGTATTTTGGATATGGATTACTTGCTGAATCTAGTTATAGGTAATATCGTCCCTTTTCACACTCTTAGAAGGATCTTTGGATGAATAAGTGTTCTTAGCCGAGCTAGCCCAGTTTAAGAAAAACTTCCCTTGGGGGGTGGCGCCTGGGGGGCTTAGTCAGGTAAGTGTCTGACTCTTGATTTCTGCTCAGGTCATGGTCTCACGGTTCATGGGATCGAGCCCTACGTTAGGCTTTGCGCTGACAGAGCGGAACCTGCTTAGGACTCTCTCTCTCTCTCCGTCTCCCTCTCTGCCCGTCTGCTGCTTGCGCTGTCTTTCTCAAAACTAATAAATAAGTATTTTTTTAAAAACTTCCTGTAGCTACTGATTCTTGTGTCCTATTTAAGAAATCTTTGTAACCCCAAAGTCACAATTTTATTTCACCTTCTAGATGTTATGTTGTACCTTTGACATTTGGATTAGAAGTCTGATGACATCCTTATCTTTGTTCCTCTACATGTAATACATCTTTTTTTAACTGATTTTAAGTTTGTTTTTTTAGAGAGAGACAAAGTGGGGGTGGGGGGAGGGACGGAGGGAGGGAGAGAGAGAATCCTGAGAAGGCTCTGCGCCGTCCTCCCAGAGCCCAATTCGGGGCTCGAACCCACGAACCATGAGATCATGACCTGAACCGAAGACGGACGCTTAACTGACTGAGCCCCCCGAGTGCCCCTGTAATAAATCTCTTAAAATTTAATTTTTTATTAAGACTTTACTTTTTTGAGCAGTGTTAGGCTCACGGTAAAACAGTGGGGAGAGGACAGTGATTTCCCACCTGCACTACGCAAGCCCCCTGTGCCGTCGGCGTCCCCACCACAGTGGGACGTGAGTGCCCTGGAGGAAGCTACGGTGACCTGTCATCATCGCCGGGGCCTGTGTTTACAGGAGGGCTCAGTCCGCGCGCACGCTCTGGGTCTGGGCCAGGGTACAACGACATGTACCCATCTGCTATCAGGGCCCGCACTGGCCGCGCCCGGTCCCTCCCTCCACAGCGCCAGCCCCCGGAAACCACGGAGCCTCTTACTGTCTTCGTGGTCCTGCCTTTCTGGAACGAGTCACTGCCTGCTTTTCAGTCCTTCCCTGTCACTGAGTCTCAGCTGTTGACTTGCGATGCGCTTTGGTGATCACCTTCGTTTGCCCCTGCCTTGGGGTTCTCATCACATCCATCAATCTATAGCTTGTATCCAGTCTAGGCATCTTTTGCTGTCATTTCTTTGGACATTTTCTTCTCCGCACTTTTTCTGGGACCCCAACTACATGTGTGTTGGACTTCTTGATATTGTGCCATTTATCAGTGCTGCTGTTTTTTTAATTTAATTTTTTTCATTTTTGTTAAAGCCTTTTCTCTGTGCTTCATTTTGGCTAATTTCTCCTGTTTATATTTTCTAGATGAACAGTCTTTTCTTCTGCAGTGTCTCCCGGCTATTAATACCATTCAATGTATTATTCATTTCAGATCTGTGTGGGGAACAGAGCTGGTGGGGGGAACAGAGCTAACGTGGGGAACAGAGCTGGTGTGGGAACAGAGCTGGTTTGGGAACAGAGCTAACGTGGGGATGAGAGCTGGTGGGGGGAACAGAGCTGTGTGGGGAACAGAGCTGGTGTGGGAACAGAGCTAACGTGGGGAGCAGGGCTGGTGGGGGGAACAGAGCTGTGCGGGGAACAGAGCTCGTGTGGGGAACAGAGCTAATAGGGGAACAGCGCTGGTGGGGGAGCAGTGGGGTACAAGTGGTTCCTGTGCCGTGGTCGAGCGACCTGGTGATCGGTCTCTGTTGCAGCCAGCAGTGTGGGCTGACAGCAGGATGGACGCTCTCCAGCCCAACTGCCCATCTCCTCTGGGTCCACCCTGCGGCAGAGTTGGGGGATGTGATCCCCTGGGTGGGCAGACCCAGGGCTCCAGGCACCGGGTGGCACGACACCACCACAGCTGCGGCGTGAGGTCAGCGATCGCTCCAAAGCCACAGAAAGGGTGAAGGAATTGGGAGAAACCGAGGCTCAGTACTCAGCGCCGTGCCCCTCCTGCTACTTGTCCACAGCAGGCCTATTTTAGAGCGCTACTGGTCCGCGAGTCCTTCAACGGCTGGGATAAAATTAGAACTCTTCTCTCCAGGAGCAAACGCGACATTTCTAGGCTTTGCTTTCTCGCCTACACTGCCCCCTGCTGGCAATGTCTCTGCACTGCCGCATCCCTGGTCTTGGGGGTCAAATGGGATTTTCGGGCCAATGAAGGGAGACCCCTGGGGCCAGGCATCCCCAGGCCAGACTCCAACGGCGGAGAGAGGAGGCCGAGGCAAGGGACGCCGGGACCTCGCCATGTGATAGAATGATTTATTAGAACAAATTCCATGACAACTCATATAAAATAATCGTTTTCCGAAAGACAGCCATAAGACCACCTGAGGACAGACAGACAGAAGTACCTCCGAGAAGCCAGACAAATAAGTTACCGATCCCGAGTCGAAGGCTGGAAGGGGGAGGAACAGGAATTTGTGAATAAAAAAAAGTGTACAACGATCACTGAGGGTGGGTGTGGATGGAGAACGGCCACTGTTTGCTTCCAGGGGACGGGCTGCGGGCGACTGTGTGGGGCATGCAGGAGACAGCGGGCCGGCACCTCCTCCATGTGGACCAGCAGGCTCGAGGGGCGGGGTCCTGGCAGGGACCCCGCCACCACTCGCACACAGAAACGGGGGGGGGAGGGGCGTACAGGACCCATGCACACGAGTCCACATCAGCTAAATGTAAACACAGACACACACGTCACCCATGGGGCCCGGACTCACACCCACTGGCCTCCGGGCCCCGTCCCGCAACCGCCACTCACACAGGCGCCAGGCAGGGTGCACGGCGACCCCGCGCCACGGCGGCCAGGGTGGGCCAGCCCCGCCCCCACCTGCCACAGCCCGCGGGCTCTTTGGCTTAGAGGCTCCAGAAACGGGCCCCCCTGGGGGGGCGTGCTCTGCCCCCCCTCCCCCGGCGTGTTCCCAGCTGAAAGAACCCTGAGAAGGCAAACTGTCCCGGGGGGGGGGGGGTCTCTCCCTGCTCTCCCCGCCCCGCCCCTGCACCGGGACCGGAGCACAGCAGCCTTGGGGGCCCCGAGCCAGACACCCAGGTAATGCCCACAGCATCAGGGAGGACGGGGGTGACGGTGGGGGAGGGCGGGCGGCCCAGGGAGGCTCTGGTTTCCAGCCACTTGGGTCTAGTGCTCACCACCCACCCCCCCGGCCCCACCCCGGCCTAGAACCGCAGGAAGCCGAGTGCGGCCAGCGTCCCGAGCTGGGACCTACCGCCCTGCAGTGTGGACACGTGCCTGGGCTGGCCGGGAGCGCGGGCGCGTGTCTGGCATGCGTGTGTGCCCGTGTGCACGGCCGGCGTGGCAGCAGCCACACACTCGGTGGGCTTGGCAGTTGCGTTGGCACCAAAGAAGTGGGGTTCCCGCCCCGAACGTCTCCGCGGGCCACGTCCCCGCCCCAGGCCACCGGGCCGCAGAGCCGCCCGTGAGGGCCCCGGCCGGGTACGCCCCGGCCTCCGGTCCCGGGGCACCGCCAGCCCCTCCCGGCTCTGTGTTTGGCACTGAATGGCACCCCCCGGCCCAGCCGCAGCCGGCGCCCGGGGCCTCCGACAGAACAGCAGCCCCCGGCGCCAGAGGCGGGGGAGGGGCCTCCCGGGCCCAGGGAGCCGCGGCGATGGCACAGACGACTCTTTCCTCAAAAGCTAAAGACGAAAAGGACAGCGTGGAGAGGAGGCAGGGGACACACCTGTGACGCGGGCCGCGGCGGTGGCCGCAACGGGAGCCGGGCCGGGCCGGCCCGTCCAGCTGGGGTGCTGCTGGGAGCTAGGGAGGGGCCCGGGGAACCGAGGCCCCTGCCCAGGGGTTATGGCACGTGCGGGGGGCTCCGCGTGAACCGTCTGCATCCGGGAAGGGCCGCAGTGGCGGATAAAGGGGGCTGGCGGCGCCGGCCCCGGGGCACAGGGGGACCGCCGCGGCCCCCACCGCCTAGATCAGGAACCTCTCCGCGTCAGGGAGGAAGTCGGGGAGGAAGGCGGGGTCCGGGAGGCCGGGGGACCCGCAGTTCGCCCGCGGCGGGCAGCTCCTCAGAGGCAGGGCCAAGGGGGGCGACGCTGGGCTCTGGGCGGCCGGCCGGCCTTTCCCAAGCTGGGCCGAGCCCGCAGCGCCCCGGTTTCCGGTCAGCAGGTCCAGATTCCCGCCGGGGTCCACGATGGCGTTGATGACTGCGGGGGCGGGAGCGTTAGGCCAGCCCAAGGGACCCACCCCGGGGCCTCCCAGCCGGCTAACGGTGGGCAATGCATCTGGTCTCCCACCAAGGATCCTGCGTGGGGGTGGGGGGCAGCAGCACCAGTGTGGGTCCCCCCCCACCGCCCGCCCGTGTCTGGCCACACCCACCTTCCAGCTGCTTCTGTACCCGCCTCAGTTCTTTCAGGATGGAGCTGATTTCCTGGAAGCGAGCGAGCAGGGGAAGATGGGACAGGACCGCCAAGGGGTCACCTCTCCCCCAGGTCTGTGGCCAGAGCCCCCCACTCCCTGGAGCCAGGTGGCTGGGGGACGGGGCCGGCGCCCACCTTGTTGGACGTCTTCAGGATGGGCACCTCGTTCTCTGAGTTGATCCTGGCTTCCAGCTCCTCCCAGGCACGCCCTGTGTTCTGAAAGAGGATCCTGCCGCCCAGGGGTGGGAGCGGGACGGGCAGAGGACAGTGAGGACCAAAGCCTAGACCCACAGGCTCCCAGGCCACCCCACCCACCACGCCCCTCCCGTGCCCGAGGGGAAACTGAGGCCCGGAGGAGGGCCTGGGCCTGGCTGGTGCCAGAGCCCCCGTCCCCGCCTCACATAGGGAGGGCTGGGGGTCGCCCTGGGGACTCTGGCTGCCACAAGCTCAGGGCCTGGCGGCCGGGTGTGTGTGTGTGTGTGTGTGGCCCCGGCAGGCCCTGGCTGACACGTGCGTGTGTGTGTCCGAGGGGCCTGTGGAGCCCGCTGGCCCTACTCACTTCATCTTCTCGGCGAGGTGCTCCGTATTCTCTCGGATGGCGTGGGACAGCTGGGACACGGGGTTGAGCATCAGGTTGTCAAAGATCACCTGCGAGGACCAGGTGTCAGTGCGGTGCCCGGGAGCCCTGGGCACACCCCACCCCTGGCCAGAGGGACCCCTGTGTGCAGCCAGGCCAGCTGTCTGCAGGGGAGGGCGGGGGGGGCGGGCGCCTGCCTCCTCACGGTTCCAAGGCCGCATCTTGTTGGCGAGGGGGTCCTCACAGCGGTCGTTCATATTCTGGTCCAAGTCCCGAGAGCTCAGGGGGCCAGGTGGCACCTTCTGGAAGTTGAGGCTGGCCTCAGGGATTCGTTGCACCAGCTGCAGACAGGGCAGGGCTGCGTCAGCGCACCTCGGGGGCCGCCCGCCAGCAGGTGCGGGCACCCACGCCCCCCTGCTACGACAGCGAGGAGACAGCCGACCCCACGCCCTGGGCGCTCAGGACTCCTGGACGCCCCTGCCCCCAAGGCAGCTGTTCGGGGAGCCGAGCGGAGGACGCACAGCCTTGGTGCCTGTCCGCCCTCTGCCAAGGTGTGCCAGAAGCTGCCGCAGGGCGGGGGGGAGGCCAGACACGGCCTGACCGGACCTCACGGCTCAGGGAGCGGGGACGGGGCTGGGCTCACCTCCTCACGGGCGGAGATGGTTGAGGCAGGGGTGCTGGGCACGTTGCTGAGGGAGGGGCTACGGGCGGGCCCCGGTGAGCCCAACGAGTCGCCGTCCCCGGCCACGTCATGGATCTCCCGGGCCAGGATGGCCACGTCCTTCACTAGCGTCTGGCTCAGCCTGCGGGAGCAGGGAAGAAGGCAGGTGCCGTGGGGTCCGCCGGGCTGGGGCCGGTGTTGGCAGGTCGGGGAGCAGGAGGCTGACAGAACCCGGTGCCCGTCCCCAGGCAGACCTCCCCCTCTCAGGTGCAGGCAGGAGCCCCTCCCAAGGGACAAGTGCCGGTGAGGGGCAGGCGGCCCGCAGCCTGGCCCAGACTGTGCCCCAGCGGCCATCGGCAACGTCAGAGCTGGCAGGGCCCCGTCCGGAGGCTCAAGGCCCCAGTGCCCCCTGAGGGGTGGCCGGAGCTGGGCCGGGCAGGGCCAGGTGGGAAGGGCTCCAGAGCGAGCCACACACACCCTCTCCTCCTCCGGCCACCAGGGCCGGGCATCAGGGCTGCCACAGAACGTGTGGCCACACGAGCCCTCCTCCGCAGGCAGGGACACCAAGGTGGGGGAGGGGTCACAGACCACGATCAGAATCAGGCAAAGGCTGACAGAGGCAGGCAGAGACCGGGCACCTGCCCGCAGGGGAGGCGGGGAGGCTGAGGGAGGCTAAGCCCCCAGCATCAGCCTGGCCTCACCCGCGCCCTGCACAGGCGATGACGTGCGTCCCCTCGAGCCCCCGAGGACCGGGGACGGCTTCTGCCCCTACTGCCTGCGAGGTCCCCAGGCCCAGCCTGCAGCCTCTGTTCCCTGTCCCCGAAGCTCATCGGGTTCCACAGCCAGCAGATCCTGTGCCACGGGAGCCCCCGGCCCAGGCTTGAGGCACCGGAGCCCCTTGTCACTGTCCACCACCATCCCCCCTCACCGCAGGGGCACGAGGCCCACCCCGCCCAGCTTCCTCCCGTCAACGCCTGCGGTCGCCCCAGGGACGGGGACAGAGCTTCCAAGGCCACCGAGGACCAGGTCTCTGCCCTCGGCGGTCTCAGCACCACCCAGGGCACCTCCCAGCCGGCCCCCAGGGCCCATCCACTCCCAGCGGTACCGGTACCGCAGCCCCTGCCTGGCGGGGCCACCGGAGCCCAGCCCCCAGAAATGCTAGTCAGCTGGAGGTAACCATCCTGGCCGGCCCCTCCCTCCCCGGCAAGGCTGACCTAGGTCCCCTCAAGATGAGGCTCCCCCACTGGGCCCCACCCTCCCGGGCCCCACCCTCCCTACGTCCAGAAAACACAGAAGAAGCCCCTCAAATTCACAACAGCACCAAACCAGCCTGTGCCCCTGCCTCAGTGCCCGACTCCACCCCCCACCCCACGTGCCCCTGCCTCAGTGCCTGCGGCCCCCCCCACCCCGCATGCCCCTGCCTCAGGGCCCGACCCCCTCCCCCCCGCGCTGTGTGTCCCTGCCTCAGTGCCCGACGCCCCCCCGCCCCGCATGCCCAACTCAGTGCCCGACTCCCCCCCCCGCCCCACGTGCCCCTGCCTCAGTGCCCAACCCTCCACCCTGCCCCACGTGCCCCTGCCTCAGTGCCCGACTCCCCCCCCCACCCCACGTGCCCCTGCCTCAGTGCCTGCGGCCACCTCCCACTCCACGTGCCCCTGCCTCAGTGCCCGACTCCCCCCCCCGCCCCACGTGCCCCTGCCTCAGTGCCTGTGGCCCCCCCCAACCCCGCATGCCCCTACCTCAGGGCCCGACACCCCCCCCCCCCGCACTGCATGTCCCTGCCTCAGTCCCCGACTCCCCCTGCCCTGCATGCCCGACTCAGTGCCCGCGGCCCCCTGCCCCAGACCCGTCTCCTCTCTCTGGCCCCCAGCATATCAGATGCTCAAGCTTGCTCACTCTGGAAGCAGAGGCCTCCAAAGCCCCCAGGGGCCCTCCACTCCCCGTCCTCTCTCCTCTGCACCCTGCTCACCTTCCTCCTCCGGGTGAAGTATCTCCTTCCAGAACCCTCACTCACCACCCCAGCGCACAGGCACCGCCCCCTCCCCCAGTGTCTTGGGAGCTCGGTTCCTGGTCCCCTTCTCTCCATGCCTGGCAGGTCCTCTCTGCTCCACCTCGAGTCTCCACGGCCTCCGTCACCAGCCCTGTGTCTCCACGCCCACACGGGCTGTTCTCCGGGGAACCACCTGCCTCTGGTCACCTCTTTCTAGGAGCCTCACGGGCTCAAGCTTAGCATCCTCAGCACCGAACACTCACCATTAGCCCAGGCCCAGGCTCCTGCCCTGCCGTGAGCCCTGCAGTGCTCAGCCAACGGCCGCTCCCCAGCACCCCCCACCCCACGTCTGCACTGTCCTTCCCAGCACCCGGCCAGAGGTGACCCAGCAAATGACCACACAAGAGAGTTCATCTTTAACAACCACAGCAGAGTCCTTCCTCAGCCCGGAGGTCCCACACCCGCCCACCCGTGAACCATCCGTCCGACAAGCGTCCACGGAGCCCGTCTGGGAAGAGAACCCGAAGCCCAGGCCTGCCCTGCCCTGCCCTGCCAGGGCGGGGGCGCCCTCTGGATGGACGGCTCACCTGGCAATCTCCGCGATCTCTGCCGTCTGCACAATAAAACCGTAGGGGTCGGGATCCTCCTCCTCGTCGTCCGTGTCCCGGAGGCCGGGGACCCGGGGTCGGGTCCGGCCGGAGCTGCCGGCCCGTGGGGTCTGCGTGGCTGCTGAGGTGCGGGCGCGTGCGTGTTTGGGGGAGCCGTACTCCTCCTCGGACGTGGACGTGCAGTCTGAGCCCTGCTGCCGCCGGCGTGTGCCTGGGCGCGTGCATTCGTTCCAGGAGCAAGAACAGAACAGAGCAGCACTCAGCACGCTGCGGCAGCCCAGGCCCCTCTGGGCGAGGGCCCGGCACCGCGGGACAGGCCACCGCCGGCCGAGAAGCCGACAGCGGGGCGGGCAGCCCGGCGCCTCCACGGCTGGAGCTGATCGGCCCCGGGCAGCCGCGCGTCCCGTGGGGAGGTCAGTGCCCTTAGCGGCAGGAAATGGGACCCACAGAGACCCCAAATCAGGGCGAAACTCTCCACGTGGATCAGCCCCAGCCCCTCCCTGGTCTCAGACCTGACTCCTCACAGCGGCGGCAAACACACTCAGAGGGAAACACGAGGACGGGCAGTGGGTCCCCGACCCCGGACCACACTGCCCCTGCTTCGTCCTCCAGTGGAGCCCGGACCTCGGCACCCCTTGCCCCCAGCGGGGGTGGAGGCCCCCATGGCCGCCGCCCCCCCCCCACCCCGCCCAGGACCAGAAAGCAGGGGTGCCCTGCTTCTGCAGCTGCGGGAGGCACAGGCCAGAGAGCCCACCCTTCAGTTCGCTCGGGGGACGGGCTCCCCAGCGGGCAAGACATCAGGCCACCCCCGGGCAGGAGACCGGCGCCAGCCGCCACGGCCCCGTCTGTCCTCGCCGTGCGTGTGCACAGACCGCGGGCGGCCCGGGGCCTCTGCCCAGGGGTGCGTGGGAGACGGACATGGCCCTCCCCCACCGCGGGCTTTGTGGGCGTCCAGGGAAGACACCCTCCCCGGGCCCCAGGGCACGGCTCGGGCCTCTGCCTGTACCTCGTGAGCCGGATGCCAGCCCAGAGAGCCAGGGAAGAGTGTGCAGCCCGGCCCGCTGTCCGCAGCCACGTGGGTCCCCCCCCCCCCCCCCCCGCCGGGGTCAGCGAGAGCCCCGCCCCCCTGCGGCCTGGGCCTCCCGGGGCACTTGCGCGTGCCTGTGGAGACACGCCTGCTTGCGGGAGCGGGGGCTCCCCGCGGGCTGGAACCGGGACCCCGCAGCCCTGCGCCAGGCCAGCACAGGAACCCACCGCCCAGGCTGGCTGCCCCCGGCACTCACTGGGCGAGGAGTATCGGGCGCTGCCCGGGCGGGCCCTGCTGAAGGGCTGGCGGGGCACCGTGGTGGAACTGGCGGCCTTCCTGGCAGCGGCCCGCGCCTCGGCCATGACGGGCTTGCGGCCAGCGCAGTACAGCTCGACGCTGCGGCCGGAGAAGCCGGCCCGGGCGGGGGCCGCCTCCGAGTCGCCGGGCCCCGTGAAGGACCCGGCCCGCTTCCGCGGCATGGCCAGGATGTCCAGGCGTGACAACTTCTTGGCCTGCTCGGCAGCCGGCCGGCCCACCGGCTCCAGGTTGGCTGGGGGTCCCCGTTCCCCGTCTGCAGCCTCCGTGTCCGAGGCATCCCCCAGCCGGGCCCGCCTCAGCCGGGAGGCCCGCGTGGGCCGGGGGGTGGACAGGCTGTTGGAGCGGGTCAGCACCTGCTGTGCCTTCTGGGAGCCCGTGGGGCCTCGGCCCGGCTCCTCCCGGGTGGCTGGAGACGGCGGTGGGGCCGCAGGCTTCCGGCGAGGCCCTGGCCGCCCTGCCCCGCTGGCCGCGGGGGGCTCGTGGTCACAGGTGACCGTGTCCGTGCCAGGCGGGTGGGCCGGGCCCGAGCCTCGTTCTTCATCAGGCCAGTCCGAGGGCACCCGGGGCCCAGGGCCACGCCGCGCAGCCACGCGCCTCGCGTCGGTAGGGCCCGGCGGGCGACGCTTCTCTGACAGCCGGTCCCGGGCGCTGTTCAAGGAGACGGTCCCCGGGTCCTGTGTCGCCGGCGGGGACGGCGGCTTGTCCTTCTGCAGCCCCGTGGGCTGGGTGCCGGTCGGGCTGGGCCCGTTCTTACCGCTGAGCAAGCTCACAGTGCTAGCCGTGTCCACGTCAGAGTCCCCGGACAGGGAGTCGTCCGGCGGCCCGGGGGCACTGCCCATCTGGCCCTCGGTCTCATCCGTGGGCTTGGAGAGCAGTCGGGCCTCCAGGGCTGCCAGGGCCGTCTCCGTCTCCTTCAGAATCAGGTGGGTGTCCTGAGGGTGGAGGTCCGTGCGTGAGGCCCGGGCCGCAGCCAGGTCCTGCAGGAGGGGGTGGCTGGAGATGTGTGGAAGCTGGCCAGGCGCCGGGGGGCCAGTGGCCGGCTCCTTGCTGAAGCTCTCCTGCCGCACCAAGGCCGGGGCAGAGCCCTCGGGCTCCGGGGACCGCCCTGTCCGCAGCTGGATGACCATCCTCCCGCTGGTGCTCACGTAGACGCCGTCCCTCACCGGGGGGCTGGCCTGGGCCACCCGTCCTGGGCCCTCCGCCTCCCCCAGAGCCACAGACGGTTTCCTAGGGAAGGCCGCCTCCCCGTTCTGGTCCCCAATGAAGAAAGAGGTGGGGGCTGGCTCCCCGGGGGCCCTTGACGAGCGCCGGCCCTTCGTCCACGCCGGTCCCTCCTGGGGGCTCCTGCGTCTCTCCTCACGCGGGGCCCCGCCCAGCTCGGAGCCCCGCCCACCATCTGACCCACTGGCATCGCTGAGGCTGTCGGGCTCCAAGTCCTCCTGGCCCAAGAGGCAGCTGGCCTGCTCACTGCCCGGCTCCGGAGGCCCGGGGCCGCTCCTCCTGGTGGCCTCAAGGCCCCCGGGGCTGTCTGCCCTGTCGCCGGGCAGCTGTGGGAGTAGCCGTCGCTGGCGCATGGGCAGAGCCCCCTCGAGCTCCCCGGCTCTGCGCCCAGGGCCCTCTTCTGCAAAGACAGGGGCGACCTGGTTGGAGCGGCCACAGGCCTGTAGGCCCTCAGGCAGGCCGGAAGCCCGGCCTTCCTCCAGAGAGCCGGCGCGCACGCGCACCCAAGTGTCCAGCGCGAGGGCCTGAGGCCACCCCTTCCCCCCTCCCCCTCCCCCTCAGTCCCCCACCCCTCTGCCGGGCCGGAACCACTTACCTGCCAGGCCTGGGTCTGAGTAGCTATCAGCCAGGCTGGCCCAGCGGGACACCCACTTCTGACCCCCGGGGGAGCCCGGCACCGTGAGGCCCTGCGGAGCGAAGGGCAAGCCGTGTCTGCGGCAAGGAGGGGCGGGGGCAGCGGGGCAGCTCCCCCCACACCTGGCCCAAACGCGCCATCCCTGCATCTGCGGCACACCCCTCCGTCAGAGGCAGCCAGGCGACCCCTCGCGCTCCCCTGGGCTTGCGGGAGCCCCACGCAACTGCCAACGTAACTACCTGGTCCGAGCCCAGTTTGGCGGCCCGGAGGTCAGCAGCTGTGACTCAGGCCAGCCCCGCCCGTGGGCACAGGCGTACCCGGGGGCCCCACCCGACTCAGAGCCCCAGGGCCTGCCCTTGAGCCCTCCACACAGGGGCCCCCACCCAGCCGCCAGGCGGGCACGCCACTCACGGAAGGTTCCACGCGGCCTCGCAGAGGGGCTGGAACGCCGCGCAGGCCAGGCCACAACCCTCGAGTGCGTACAGGACCCGAGGGCGGGGCCCCGGCCTGGCTGCCGTCCTCCCTCGCCCGGCCCCTCCCCGGAGCAGTGTGTGTCCCACATACCTGGAGCCCCCCTTGGGGGTCTATGCCCACTGGCCGGGAGGCAAACTCCTGCAGGAGGGCCATGCGCTGGGCCACCCCGTCACCGGCCGCGTCTCTGTCCCCTCGGATGACCGGACGAAAGGTGGCCGAGGACACCCTGGAGAGCTCGGGAGACTCAAGTACCCCAAAGACCTGCCGGGAGGGATGGCCAGGCCCGGGTCAGCGCCAACCCACCGACCGCGCCCCCCTCCCGGCCGGGCCCCCACGCCCCTGCCACGCAGACCTGGTCGATCATCTGGCGGGCCTCCTCCACCTCCGGATCCTGCACGTCCGTCTCGATGGTGTAAGTCCCCGCGTCGCTCAGGCTGTCGTCCTCGTCCTGCTTCCGAGCCTTGGTCAGCTGGGGGTCAGCGGGGGGTGGCGGCGGGGTCGCAGGGGCCACGGGGCTGGCCCCACGGGGGGTCTCAGGGGCAGGCGACTCCGGGGATGCCTTGTCAGGGCCGGGCCGGGCGGCAGGGGAGCCGTCCCACGGGCACTGAGCCATGAAGTCCTGGGCCAGACGGGAACGGCGCCCCACACTGCCAAAGGGCCGCGGGGAGGCCCGGGGGGCGGGCGAGGACCCCCCCAGCCGCTCCTCTGTCCTCTCCCGCTTGAGCGAGCTGGCCCGCTGTGGCCCCGAGCTGCCGCCCGTCCCCCGCGCCGGGGCCGGGGCCAGGGCGCCGGGGCGGTCCCTGTCGGCCGGCCCGGGGCCTCGGCGCTTGTCGGCCTTGGGGTCCCCGGCAGGGGTGTGCGTGAAAGACTGGGAGCGCTTCTTGCGGGGCACGTCCTGGTCAAAGAACTCGATGACAAAGGCCTGCTGGTTGTGCAGCAGCTCCTGGGGGTCCCGCTTCAGCTGCCTCTGCAGCCGCACCTGCGCCCCGCCGCCCTCCGCGGGGACCCCGGCCGCCGCCGCCTTGGCCGTGGGGTCCTCCGAGTCGCTCTGTGTGCCGTCCTCGTGCTTGTGGCCTGGGAGTGGGGGATCCCCAGCTGTCACAGGTGCCCGGGGACACAGCGCCCCACACCCCGCCCCACACGGCCGAGACGGGCAGCCGAAACGCGCTGGATGGCCCCGAGTGCAAGGCGAGTCCAGAACAATCGCCTGCACACGGGACATCAACCAACCTGACCGGGGCGCCCCCAGGGAGGCGAGGGGGCCGCGGGGCAGTCCTGGGGCCCGTGGTGGGCCAGCCGGTCGGCACTCACCCTTGAGGGTGCGGGTGTGCACGGGCAGGTCACTCTTGGTGCTGTGGCGGTCGTCACCGGGGCCGGCCCGGCACAGCAGGCTGGGGTCATTGTGCACCAGCCAGTCGGCCACCTTGGTCTCCGCAGAGACGGCCTCCGCAGGCGTGGCCTCCCTGCCGGGCGGCCTCCTCTGACGCAGGGAGAACTTGGTGACGTGGTCCTTGATCTTAACCTTGCCGGGGCTGCCGTCGTCAAACTCGATAGTGAAGGAGGCGTGGCTCTGTACCACGGGGGCTGCACCGGCCACGCCGGGCTCCATGTCCTTGGTGGGGGCCTCCTGCACCGGCGCCTCGGGGGGCCGTGGCGGCGGGGCCTCCTTCGTGGGGATCTCGAAGTAACTGGGCTCCCGCCTGAACGCAAAGCTGGGAGGCTCCGCTGCAGCCCGGAAGCCGGCCATTGTCCCGGCCAGCTCCCTGTCCTGCTGCGACGGCTCCTTGGGCCGCTCTACGTCGGTGGGGGGAGAAAACACGTCCTTGGGGCTGCAGGGTAGCACCCTCACCCCACCCGTGTCTGCCAAGACCGCCGTCTCCCCCAGCGCAGGCACCTCCGGGGGTTCTGGGGACCCACCTGGGTCGGGCTCCTCTGGGCGCCGGTCCTCACACGGACTGTCGCCCTCATCCTCGCCCCACCAGGAGGGCTGTCCGTACAGAGGGGTCCGGTAGGCTGCTGCCTCTGCAGAGGGAGGACAGTCCCACCCCGAGTCACTGTGGCACCGACACAGACAAGGAGGGAGACCCGGAGCCGGGGGAGACACTGGCCTCTGGAGGGGTCCCAGCATCAGCTCCCGTCTCAGACCTGCGGCTGCCCGGGACCCTGCCTTAACTGCTTCAACGTGACCGCTCTGAGCCCTGTTCTGCATCCGCAGTGGGGGACGGTCGCAGGGAGTCCAGGACACTGGCTTCCCCCAGCCCCGCCCGGGCCTCCCTGAGGGGCAGGCACCCCCTCCGGCCCAGCCCCGGGCTCCCCAGGGCCTGCCTGCCAGAAGGTCAGGAGGACAGGAGTCCATACCCAGGGACAGTCTCTCCGAGGCTCTGGAAGTGACTCAGGCCACAAAGGGGGCCCTGAAGGCTGGGCCCACTACAGACTGACCGGACCACACGGGGCACGGGGGTGTACCCAGGTGGGCGCGGGTGGGGGACACACAGGTGCCTGAGCTCACACAGAGCAGGTCTGTGCCATGGCTGCTGCTGGTGGAGTGGGCCCAGGAGGCTGGGAGACGGGGCAAGGGTCCGTGCTGGTAGGAGAGAGTCATCTGGATGGGGCAGACCCGTGGGGGGGCCGGCCTGTGCGCCTTGGGGCTGCCCTACCTGCTCCCGGCCTCCGGTCCGCCCTCTCCGGCCTGGGGCTCGAGGACTCGCAGTAGGGGGTGTGCTGGGGCAGTGCCTCGCCCTTCCTGGGTGCCGGGCTCTTGACGCTCACCTGCAGCTGGCTAGTGTACTTCTCGTGCTGCGGGCAGCGAGGCGGGGATGAGGGGGGGAGGGGGTGAGGGTGGGGTCCAGCTCTGGGGACGCCCAGGGCAGCCTGCCTTCCTCTCAGTCCAGAGGGGGCAGGAACTGGCCCCACGCACGCACGAGCTCTCCTTACCGACCCCCACGGAGTTGACAGCCTGAGGTGGAAACCGGGGGTCCTTGCCCAAGCCTGGGGGGTCCTCGAGACCAGGAAGCTTCCGGGAAGGGGGTGGGGGAGGCAGGGGCGGGCGGCAATCATCAGAGGTGACACCCCGCCCAGGACCCACCAGAGAGAGGGGAGGGATGGGCCCCAGGGCACGGGAGGTGGGGAGCAGCGGTCTACCCCAAGAGACCGTGCACGTGAATGTTGGTTTGCACGCGTGCGTCTGTGTATGTCTGTGTGAGTGCGTGTGTGCGTGCCGGGCTCCCCTGGTCGAGCCCTGCGGTTGTAGAAGTCGGCCTCACGCTGGCCGGTGACTCCAGGCAGACTGCCCACAGGCCCGGTGCTGCCCACAGCTCACTCCAAAGATGGGGCTAGGGCTAGTCTCCCCCACACGGAGCTCCTGGGTAAAGCTATGGACAGGGTCCCCCAAGTCAGGGCTCCGAGACTCCCACACAAACGAGCAAGGGGAGAGGACATGGCCGTCCTGCCAGGGCCCCCCCACCCGGGCCCCTCAAGCCCTGACCGAGAGTACCCCAGGACCCCCTACAGGGCTGTCCCCAAATACTGACCGCTCCTGCCTGTTCCTGGCCACCACCTGCGGTAGACCGCTTGGGGTCCTCCTTGGTACCCAGGATGCCTCTCGGCGCCCCCACCCCCCCAGCTGGTACAGGCACACAGCAGCCCCTTCTCCGTGCCCAGCACCCGCGGCTGCATCAGCCTCGGGGGAGTGACCGTCTTCCCCACCCGCTAGACTGGCCAGTCTGGCAGGACAGGCCCCACCAGGCTGGGCTGACTCATGGCACCAGCACCAGGCCACGGGAGCCAAGAGGCTGAGGGTGCTGGCCCGGGAGGGCTGTGGGGCGCAGGGGCCTCGCGGGGGGAGCCCCTGGGCTGCGCGCCGGCACTGACCCTGAGCGCCTCCTCGGGGACCCGGTGCTGCACACGCTCCAGCACGTACATGTTGGAATGTGGCAGCGGGTTAAGGCAAACCCAGAGCAGAGGAGCCAGGATAAGGGCGCAGGGCAGCGGGGGAGCAGACGGCCCAGAGGAGAGGCGTGTGCTGCCCCCCAACAGCCGCTTGTGCACCAGGCCCGTGCCCACGCTGCACCAACGGCCTGCGTGCCAGGCTGCCCAACTCAGAGACGCAGGACACAGCCCGTTCCGGAACCCAGCACACCCCTCTCCCCGCCCACCACTAGGGCCATGAACATGCCCTCTACACGCCCCCCACAAAGGGCAGGGCGGGCAGGTGATGCGCCCAGGAGCCAGGCCACACAGTTAGCTCCTGGCTCCCATCCCAGACCACCCCTCGGCCCTGGCCTCCCTATGTTCTAGAGGTGGGGAGGGGAGGGCTCAGCCAGGGGCTGTGTCCATACCCCCTGGGGGGTATGCCCACACAAGTGCAGGCTGCGGTGGGCAGAGGAGAAGACAGGGTGAGCTCCAGCTGCGTGCGGGTCCCCAGAGCAACCAGGCTGCTCAGGGCGGAGGCCCAGCCCTCACTCACACATGCTCTGAGCACAGAACGCCACGCCTGGGCAGCCCCCGGCTCGCCCCTGGGTCCCAGGTCGGCGCACTGGTTCCTGGAGCCCTGTGTCAGCTCAGACCAGGAGGTGGGAAGCAGTTCCCTGAGACTGGGGCCTCCGTCTGGGGAAGAGCGGGTACAGGTCAGGCCGGAGCCCAGGCTAATGGCCGTGGGCCGTGAGCACAGAGCAGCTGTGCCCACTGGGGCCCCTACCACCGCCAGGACAACCTGGGCCAGGACAACCTAGGGCGACCTGGGCCAGAAGGAGGGGGCACGGCCCGGAAAGGATATCATAGCCGAACCGGATGACGTCATGGAGCTTCAGCGTGACGTACTTCTGGTCCGGGATGCGCACATCATTCACGAACGTCTGCAGAGGAAGCAGGTGGCGGGGCCCGGTCGGCAGCAAGCCGGACAACAACTCAGGAGTCCACTCCTTCCGCACTGCTCTGGGCCAGGCAGCGTGCTGCCCCCCAACAGCCGCTTGTGCACCAGGCCCGTGCCCACGCTGCACCAACGACCTGCGTGCCTGTGACACATGTGCACCCAGCCTCAACCCTGAAGGGACCCCAGGACAGGCAGCCGCTGAAGGACCGGCGTCACCTAGACTCCCAGGACCCTCAGGTAGCCCCACAGTGTCCTTGGCAGTGGCCACGTGGCGAGGCTGGTCTGGTTGTGCAAAGCCACCCGCTCCCCGGAACCCTCTTCCCCCACCCAGGGACTTCTAATTGTCTGGTCGCCGGATACCGCGCTGTGGCCAGATGGGTGGGAGAGCCCCGCACACCCTGAGGGCCCCTGGGTGACAGAGGGACAACAGACGTGGGGGCCAGAGTCTGGTAGGAGCAACACGAGGCCTGGAGGACGTGGTACAGGGCGGAGGCGGGCAGAGCAGGCCCGAGAGGGCTCCATGCGCACACTTTGTTTGCGGAGGAGGAGTCCTCGGCCCCGAGCAGGGAGCGGAGGACGCAGGGCTGGCAGGGGGGCAGCCGGGAGGCTCTGCAGACACGCCCTGCCCGCCCGTGTCCTTGGCTGCGCTCGGTGTCACGCGGGCAGGCAAGAGCTGACCCCAGCTACACGGACATCCCAGGCCTCTGAGGATGGGGGAGCACCAACCAGGCCAGCGGCCCCAGGGACCCTCTCAGCACCGCATGGTCCGGGGGTCGGCGTCTCGGTGCGGCCCACACGGGCGGGGGGAGCGCTCACCCCCCTTGCAGCCCCATCCGGGTAGGGCCAAGAGAGGAGGGGTTCGGGGGCCCGAGAGCCCTGGACGGAAGTGCTGGGTGGGAGGCGGTCCGGGGTGCCCAGCACTCGCCAGCCGGAGGCTACCGTGGGACCCCTGACTCAGGGTGGAGGGCAGGCTGCACGAGCCGGAGGGACAGGGTGAGAGGCCCCTGGGGCAGGCAGAAACAACACACCCAGGCGGACACTGGACCCCTCCCTGCTGCGCCCTGCTCACGAGAGGCCACGTGGCCCCCGGGACAGGGTGTCCTGAGCAGACCCACTTCCAGCCTGCAGGTGGTCCAAGGCCTCCACTGCCCACACTAGGGCTCCTTTCCCCAGAACGGCCCTGCCCAGGGGAGGAGGCCAAGGGGCCACGGCACCTGCGGGTGGCTTCCTCCCCACAGGAGCAGGAGTTTCAGGAGGAGGCCAGGTGGGAACAGAGCAGAGGGATGTGGTCACCGAGGGGAAGTGACCACAAGGGGTGACAGGGGGGGTGGGCTGAGGGTGGTGGGGTGAGGCCAGGGGAGAGGGGTGGGGCCAACATAGGGGGAGGTCACGAAGAGCCAAGGCTGAGGGATAGGCCATGATGGGGGGCGGGGTGGGTAAGAGGGGTGCTGCCACCAGGAGGAGGGGTCATGAGAGGGGGTGATCATCACAAAGGGAGGGTGGGGCCAGCAGAGGTAGGGGTCCTGAAGAGGGGTGGGGCCAGCAGTCAGAGGGGGTGGAGCCAACACAGGAGGAGGGGTCATGAAGAGGTGGGGGGGCAGCACTGACAGAGGGGTCCTGAAGGGGGAAGGGCCAGCACAGAAGAAAGGGTCATGAAGAAGGGCGGAGCCAGCACAGAGGGAGGGGTCATGAAGGGGGAGGGGAGGGGGCAGCTCAGAGGGAGGGGTCATGAAGGGGGAGGGGTGATGGCAGCTCAGAGGGAGGGGTCGTGAAGGGGGCGGGGCGGGCAGCTCAGAGGGAGGAGTCGTGAAGGGGGAGGGGTGGTCAGCTCAGAGGGAGGGGTCGTGAAGGGGGAGGGGAGGGGGCAGCTCAGAGGGAGGGGTCGTGAAGGGGGAGGGGTGAGGGCAGCTCAGAGGGAGGGGTCGTGAAGGGGGAGGGGTGAGGGCAGCTCAGAGGGAGGGGTCGTGAAGGGGGAGGGGTGGGCAGCTCAGAGGGAGGGGTCGTGAAGGGGGAGGGGAGGGGGCAGCTCAGAGGGAGGGGTCGTGAAGGGGGAGGGGAGGGGGCAGCTCAGAGGGAGGGGTCATGAAGGGGGAGGGGTGATGGCAGCTCACAGGGAGGGGTCGTGAAGGGGGCGGGGCGGGCAGCTCAGAGGGAGGAGTCGTGAAGGGGGAGGGGTGGTCAGCTCAGAGGGAGGGGTCGTGAAGGGGGAGGGGCGGGGCAGCTCAGAGGGAGGAGTCGTGAAGGGGGAGGGGTGGTCAGCTCAGAGGGAGGGGTCGTGAAGGGGGAGGGGAGGGGGCAGCTCAGAGGGAGGGGTCGTGAAGGGGGAGGGGTGAGGGCAGCTCAGAGGGAGGGGTCGTGAAGGGGGAGGGGTGAGGGCAGCTCAGAGGGAGGGGTCGTGAAGGGGGAGGGGTGGGCAGCTCAGAGGGAGGGGTCGTGAAGGGGGAGGGGAGGGGGCAGCTCAGAGGGAGGGGTCGTGAAGGGGGAGGGGAGGGGGCAGCTCAGAGGGAGGGGTCATGAAGGGGGAGGGGTGATGGCAGCTCACAGGGAGGGGTCGTGAAGGGGGCGGGGCGGGCAGCTCAGAGGGAGGGGTCGTGAAGGGGGAGGGGTGGTCAGCTCAGAGGGAGGGGTCGTGAAGGGGGAGGGGCGGGGCAGCTCAGAGGCCCCTAGCACTCACCCCGTTCAGGCTGCCCAAGTCCTTCACCCAGTGTTCGTCCCTGTCCTGGTCGTAGTTGATGACGGCATGCTGCTTGTCCACGCTGCGGGACTGGGGACACACAGACTGCCCTCAGCCCACCTTCCCAGTTAGGTGTGGGCCGCGGAGGCAGAGGAACCCCCAGTGGGAGCCCCATCCTCTCCAACCACCCCCCCCCACCACCACCAGACCAACACCAGCCACCTGGGCCTGGGAGCCCCCGAGGCCCCACCCACGCCCCCATCTTGAGTGCATGTGTCCCAGAAAGCCCACCCGGCCTGACTCCACTAGCTGTGCCAGCCACGGGAGCGGGCCACAGGGAATTGCGGAGGTGCCAAGGCCGAGTCCTCCCGCCCCCTGCTGCCCCCCCACCCCCTGGGGCCCTCCCCCCATCCCCGAGGCTGCCCCTGCGTCAGCCGGGGGGAGGGCTGGGAACCCCCTGGTCATCTGGCACATCCTGCTGTCCACCCCCAAGGGCAGTTGGGGGCAGGCAGAGCCCACAGAGAGGATGGACGGGCGGGGGGGCTCAGGGAGAGGCCTCCCCCCACTCCCAGTCAGCCCCACAGGGGCCCGCGCAGCCTCTGCCAATGACGGTCACACACAGACACGGTGCGTCTATGTGCCCTCACACACAGGGCTCACACCCGGCCACACAGGTGCACACGTACATCAGTGCTCCCACACCGAGCGCTTCTAACCTTTCCCTGGTCGCCACCCCGTCAGGACCCCTCCGAGGATGGTC
Organism: Panthera onca; assembly: GCF_046562875.1. Lineage (NCBI taxonomy): Eukaryota > Metazoa > Chordata > Mammalia > Carnivora > Felidae > Panthera > Panthera onca. The sequence continues at coordinate 145,506,607 of NC_138344.1, read as the reverse complement.
ACCCAACCCCTCCCCCAGCCACGAGGCCGGCGGTCCTGGCACAAGGCACACGGCCACTGCCCACCCCACCCCCACCCTGCTGGAGGCCCTGGGCGGCCAGGCGGCCCCTGCATCCCTCTCTCGCCACCTGAGGAGACCCAGGCCTGGGACCAGCCCCCGGAGAGGCCAGCAGAACCGGCCAACCAAGGAGGTGTCCAGACCCACCTGGATGGCAATATATGGCCCCGTGCACCTGCCGGGCAGTGCCTCCACAAGACACCCGGACCTATCTGCAAGGGCCCGGGATGGCCCCTGGCCCAGGACCCGAGTGCCCGTGTGACTATGCCACTCGAGGGTCGCCAGCTCTCACAGGTGAGTGCCCAGACCTTCCCTCCCCGAGACAGCCAGACCCACAGAGCCCACTTCCTCTCCGACACTCTCCACCTGCTCAGCCCCTCTGGCACCACCAGGCTAGGGCCCAGCACCTCCCACAGACTAGAAGCCCCTAGGGCAGGGCCTCCTGCCTCACCCAGAGACCCAAGGGCACAGCAAGGTGCGGGTGGGGGTGGACACGGGTTCTGGCCCCGCTCTGCCCTGCCCAGGTCACTCTGCTCGGCAGATGGGCCGAATGCTCTGGAGAACAGACCATAGTGGGTGGGCGGGGCCCCAGCAGCAGCCTCCAGCCCTGCCTGCCCATCAGAGGCCCCATGCGGCCAGACCCACAAGGCTGCTGCTGCAGTGGGGGGCCTGGGGGGAGAGGCATTAGGAGGGGAGGGGGCGCAGGCCACAGGCCTCTGGTCCTCTGGAAGGAAGCAGGGCTGCAGGGGCGATCCAGAGGGCAGAGCAGCCTGTGGGGCCGTCCCAGCACTGCCGAGGGGGCCAGGGAGGCAGGGGTCAGCCCTGCTGCGAGCATGTGCCCTGGTCAGCCCCCAGGACCGAGACTGCTGAGGCTCCCGGTGCCAACACATCTGCCTCCCAGAGCAGCGGGCCTCTGACTGGGTGAGTCTCACCTTGAAACCCACGCCTCACCCCCCAGGCCTCACCTCTGCCCCCATCCTGGATCCCTCATCCAAAGTGGGCACCCACGCCAGCCAGGTCCTGGCCACCCTGGCCGCAGCCTCCTCCCTGGATGCTGGGCACCACCTCCTCCATCAGACTCTCCTGCTGGTCCCCGACGCAGGCCCGCCCAGCACTCACCCACCCCCACAGCCGGCCCTAGTGACCCTCCACGGCAGCCCCCCACTGGCCCTGGCCTGGGCCTCCCCCACCTGGCACGGGGCTTGCTGGGGGACACTGGCGCTCCCTCACCTGGGCCTCAGGCCCCTGGCCGCAGGTGGGGTTGACAAGGACAGCAGCTCTCTGGGGGGCCTGAGTGCTCAGCCCGCCTCACCTCGGGCCGGGTAACCGTCCATTGCGAGTCTGCTGTCACAGTGCCGAGAGCCCAGCCTGATGGCGGAGAGGGCTAGTGCTGCTGTGGGTCTGGGGGCTCGCCTCCACCCGCACCCTCTCCCAAGCTCGGCCCAGGGCTCCAGGACAGGCCAGCCGCCGGCCTCAGCCCTGCCCGACACTTTGGGTGCCAAAGGAAACCCCCGCCTGTGGAAGATGAGCCTGGAGCCGGGCCTCGCCCTCTTTGCAGCCGCGTAGCAGATTTTGGCAGGGGGCAGCTGCAGGCCCGGGGAAGAGCCCTGGGAAGGGGCATGCCACGGGGCTCTTGCCAGCTCCATCCCAGGAGCTGGTGCCACACGGGGCTGGCCCGAGGCAGCAGCAAGGGCATGCTGTCCCTCAGGGTTGGAGACCCCCTTTGCCAAGGAATAACCCCGCTGGAGGGGCTTCTGGGCTGAAGCCTGAACAACTCTCTTCCCTCCCCAAGCCTCACACCCCCACTCCTAGACACGTCCCTGGCTACCTTCTGGGCGGCTCAAGCCCAAACCTGACTCCTCCCTCCCTGCCCACGGCCCCACAGCCTCCCCCAGGAACACCACCAGCTGAGGGTCCACCTGTTCCCGCCCTACCTGTTCCCGCCATACCCTCTTGCCCCCAGGCACCCACTGGCCTTCCTCCCCAACCCGTCCCCTCCACAGCCACCTTCCTCCTATCCTCTCAGCCCCCATCGGTCCTGCCGTCTTTCTTCTGCAGAAACTTCCCGGGGCTCCCGACCAGCCGGAGAGGAAAGGCTGGTCTTGTCCCGTGAGCCGAAGGCCCCGGAGGCCTCTCTGAACCTTCCTCTCCCTGCCCTGCCCCGGCCAGACCTCTGGCTCCTTGCTTGCCACAGTGCCCTCATCTGCACCCACGGCCAGGGCTGCCCCATCCAGTCCCCAGGCCCGCCCTCCACTCCCAGCCAGGGCTCTGGCACCAGGACCAATGGGGAGCAGGCGGAGAGGGACCTCCGGAAGGCTCCCTCCCAGCCCTGACACCCCAAGCCCGAAGCAGACCCCAATTCCACCACGCTCAGGTGCTCAGAGGCTGGGCGTCCACCATGGGAGGGGGAGGCAGCCCCTTGACCCCCCCAGCCGCCCCGTGGAAAGCAGCCTCGGCACGCACTAGCAAAACGGCCCTGAGAAGCTCCAAACGTTTCGAGCTTTGGGAAAAGGTCTAGCGACACTTACTTTAAAAGAATAAAGACGTGCTTCCAGACTCTGTGTCTGACTCCCGCACGGGAGGGAGCCCCGCCCGGCCAGGCTGACCCTGGCAGCGGCCAAACCCCAGGGCTCCGGACACGCCCTCCTGCCAGCCCACAAGCGCCCACAGCAGACGGCCTCAGCCTGTCCGCCCGCCCGGGGCTGTGGTTTCCGAGGAAGGATCTGAGCGGACAAATCCCAACAGGCTCTGACCGGACAAACTGGGCGGAAGCGGAGACGACACCTATCCACGGGCACGTGCGTGCCTGTTACGTCCACGGGTGCACCCGCACAGGCCCCCACGAGTGTGCCCGGCCCCCCTGGGGTCAGGAGCCTCGGCAGCCTGACCTGGGCCCGCGTCCACACTCACGTCTGTGTTACTTAACACACCCTGGAGGGGCACCAGCTCTGGGCCAGGCTTGCATGGCATGGACACGGTGGCGAGCTGCCCGCGGGGCTGCTGGAGGACACGGGGTGGCACGTGGCCAGGTGGCCGTCTCTGCCTCCGGAACGCTCTCTCCCCACGTCCTCTGCCCCCGGGGGCCAAGCCACAGCCCCTCCTGCCTGGTCTGTGGCACAAGCCTCCCGGACAGCCCTGTGCTCCCCGGCCTCCTCCCTCTGCCCCATACAGCGGCCCCAGCGGCCTGGCACCCCTGCCAGCCCTCCATGCCTCTCCTCCTCCTGGGTGTTCAGCTCCACGGTCCCCATCCTGTCCCCAGGGCCACCTCTTTTGGGCCTCTCCCCTGGGGACTCACCTGGTCCCGCTTACATGTGTGTGGCCGGCCCCACCCCTGGAGCGCTGACCCGGGCGGGGCAGGGGGGGGGTGGGGGGGGAGAGGCGGGCGGGGTCTCTGCGTGGCCGTCCCAGCGCCAGGACAGGACGGTGCTCCATCACAACTGTTGAGCCACAAATGTGGGAACGAAGACGAGGACAGTGCAGAGGGAAAGCCCGGGCCCTCCGGGAGCATGAGGCAGGGAGCGGGTGAGGAGGGGCTGGCTGGTGAGGATAAGCAGGTGAGGGCACCCGAGGAGAGGTCCCGGACAGCCAGGGCAGGTGTAGGGTGAGGCTGGGCCCGGCGTGCCTGTCCCTGAACCTGGGTGAAGTGGCAGTGGCACCTGCGGTGGCCCAAAGCACAGGTGAGAGAGGGAAGGTCAGGGCTGGTCCCTGGACCACCGACGGGGACCCTGGCTGGGACCCCGGTGGAGGGGAGGATGGTGGGTTTGCTCAGTAGCACACAGCTTGGGCTGCCTCTGTGATGTCCAAGCAGGCTATGAACACAGGGGGCTCAAGGCTGGGGGCGGGACACATCGGGACACCACGTGAATCATCTGAGCATGGGTGTGGACAGGACCCCAGGGAGGTACAAGCTGTGGCCATCCCAGCATGCTCAGGGTCCGGGCAGAGAGGGAGGCTGCAGGGGCGGACGGCATCCCCGCACCCCCTCTATGCCTGCGTGAGCTCCTAGAGCCTCAGTTTCCCCATGTGCCGGAGGACAGCCGGGGGAGAAACACAGGAACAGCCAGGCCGGGGGCCGGCCCCCACGAATGGCTGAGAAGCGCTCACTGCTCCTGGCCCGCTCAGGGCTCCACCACGGACTCACCAGAACTAGGCACTGGACCCCAAACCCTGCGATTAGCCTCACCCCCTCCCCGTGACCCAGAAGCCTCTCCACCAACACCTGGGGAGAGAAGCAAGCAGAGTGAGGGTCCGATGCAGGGGGGACAGAGCCAGGCAGTGGGCAGAAAGAACGCCCACAGAGGCCCCCTGTCAGGCACTGCCTCCTCCAAGAGGCCCTCCTGGCCACCCTAGGGAGACCGGCAGAACCATCCACACACTACACAGGCACACAGCACCTTGCCAGGGGTCAGGGACAAACGCGGTGACCCCGAAGCCAGCACACGTTCGGATCTGCCTCCCATGACAGAGAGCAGGGGTCACATCCCACGATACCACCCAGGGGGAGCAGCAGCCACGTCCAGACCCACGCGGGCCATCCCGGAGGCCCGGACGCACCCACAGCTGCTGCCTGCCTCGTGGGGACCCAGTGCCGCGAGTGCTCTTTATACTTGTAGGCAGTTTTTAAAGGTCAAGACCCCTTCGTGACCTGTGGGAACCATACGAGATTGATGCTTCAATGCCCATAAGGAACGTCCTCCTGGTCCAGCTGCGTCAGCTGGATCACCACCGCCAGGCTGCCGCATCCGGATCCCGGCAAAGCGGAGTGGCTGCCGTGGGGACGTGCGGCCCGGAAGGCCCCCAACAGACACCCAGGGCTTTACAGAAGACACGTGCCCACCCTGTACAGAGTCACCGACTCGGTCCCTCCGGCATCCATAGGCGTGAAGAGAAATATGGAGACGGACTGTTCCGGATTAAAGACGCTTAAGAGGCCCAGCAACCAGACACGATGTGGGAACTTTGCTGGTCTGCGGTCAGGCAAGTCAGAGGACCTTGGGGAGAAGCCCGGGTGTCCAGACCGGGATGGGCTCTGCCCTCGGGAGAGGGAGACACACATGTGCTGCCCACGTGAATGTGCACGTGGCTGGGAGCCCCGGCCCCACGCGTCCTGGGGAAGGGGTAGCAGCAGCCAGGTTTGCACAAGGAACCAGGGCCGTGCGGGCAGTGCACCACACCCAGGACAGCTCTCCTTCTGAGAGTCCCACAGCGGGTAGCGTGGGGCTTGAGGGGCTGGGGGGCAGGGGCCCATGGGCCACAAGGGGCCGGGGCCGCGGGGAGCCTGACTCCGTCGCACCCATGAGGGCAGGGAAAAGGACCCCCGAACTAGGGTGAACCCTACAGGGTCGTCCACCTCCCTTCCCTCCTCGTTCCCAAATAGCCAGATGCGCGAGCCCCACAGAAGCCAAACTCGGACTCTGAAACCCAGGGCCCGAGAAATTCCTCACTGTCAAGTGCCCGGTACCCTGACTCCACCGGCCTCTTCTATCCCAGAAAGGCCCCTTCCCCACCCCAGGGTGCCTCAACGGGCTGCCCTGGACAGCTCTCATGCTCAGAGCTGGCCCCGCGGCTCCCCACTCGGCTCATGGCCCAGGTGGGGCCCCCGGACAAGAATATGGACATGTCCACTCTGCGGCACCTTCCAAAGGTGGGGTCCCTGACACCTTGAGAGCCTGATAGAAGCCTAAGCAACTTCCGGTCAGAAAGCTCCAATGCGCAGGCACAGGAACCGGCCCTGTGCACACACTCAGGCCCTGCTGCTCCCAGCGATGTGTGTGGTGCCCTCCGGCCCCGCCCCCCGGCCCCGCCCCTCGGCCCCGCCCCTCGGGCGCCCCGACTCACCTGCAGCATAAGCTCACACTCATCACGCCCCACGAAGATGAGCTCTCGCGGGAGCCGGTGGCGGGTGCCACCGCTGCTCACCAGGAACCAGGAGGTGACGCTCATCTTGGCGAAGGCAAGGCCCGTCTGGCCCTGAGGGGAAGGAGTCATTAGGGCAGGCGTCCCTCCCTGCACCCCCGCTCCAGGGCACGCGTTCTGAACCAGGGGATCAGCTTCCCCGGCTGAGGGCAGGAGGGCCTGGGGGGAGACAGCTGAAGACAGGAGTCCTGAGCCATCAATACACCTATCACCTTGAGGAGACCGAACACTTTGGGGGCAGAGGCCTCCACGCAGGCCAGCGCCAGGTGGCCAAGGAATCAGGTGACCCCTCCAGTGCCCAGGAGGGGGGTGCTTTGGTGCCCAAGGTCCTGGGGGCATCGGTGGAGGATGGGTGTGAGGGGCTGGTATGGTCAAGATGAGCAGGGAAGCGAAGGCAGGTGGACGGGCACAGTGGGGACAACCTGAGTGGCAACAAGGGCCAGTGTCACCCGGAGACCAGGCCCTGGGGCAGCCGGAGGCCCCCATGCAGCCAGCATGCATACGCTGTCACACAGAGCCCGCTCGCGCGGAGCCCCAGAGCCGAGCTGCGCCATCACGGCAGCATAGGCACTTGGGCCCCAAACACACACACGCTCATGGGACACACGTGTGCACATGGGCCACACCACACCTGGAGCACCGCCTACGAGCACTCTGGCCCCTTTTCTCTGCACAGACACTGCTGAAGCGCGCGCGCGCACACACACACACACACACACACACACACTGGGGCAAGTCGCATCATGAGGGCCACCGCGTGCCGAGCGCGGTCCTGGACTGTGAGCAGCTGTGCCCTGCATCGGGGGCTCTCCAGCTGGGCAGGCCGCAGCAAGGCTGAAAGGCTCTGAGGAAGTGTGAGTGTCCCAGAGGAAGGATAGGCGGGGGGGGGGGGGGTGAGGGTGTCTGGGAAGGCGCCCCGGAAAGCTGACATGTAACACCAGGAGGTGGATGTGCACGTCCCGGGCAGAGGGACAACCAGTGCAGAGACATGGGGTCGTAAGGCCTGCGGCTGGAGCCAAAAGCTGGCCCCAGGACACGCTTCACCTCTGGGGGGCTCAGCGCAAAACCCAAGTGTTGTAGTCTTGCCCAGAAGTCATGAAGGACTTCCAGTTAGAGCAGAGCACGGGCCCGGTTGGCGCCTGTGTGGCCAGCCCTGGAGGTCCCAAGGCCGCGATGTGACTCACAGGACACAGCACGGACGAGAGGTTAGGCAGACTAGGGGGAGGCGACCGGGAAGAGAGAGGAAGGTGCCGCCACCCTGGTGGAAGCAGAGGGGGTCCCCAGGCCCTGTCCCTTTGCTACCCGCACCCAGAGGCCCAGGTCTCAGCTCCCTTCTGGGCAGACAGTGAGCAAGGCCAGTACCAGCACATGCCAGTCCGGGAAGGCCCGAGTGGCCATGTGTCCCAACGCATACCCTCATGACACCTGAGGCAAGCAGGTGGGAAGCCGTGGGAAAATCCAGCCCCGAAGGCAGCTCCAGTCTGCCAGAACCCCCTCCCCGGGGGCCTCGGGCGCTCCCTGAGAGTCCAGCCAGAGGGGCAGGAGACAGAGACCAAGGGGGTGGGGACCTGTGGAGGCCTCCCTCATTAGGGCAGCTGGGGGAGGGGACAAGGCTTTCTCTGGGAAAGCCCCCGCCCCATCATTGCCCTTCCCAGCCCCCACATCCCACACTCTTGCATCACCTGCTAAGGTCTCCAAAAGGCAGCGACCCCACCCAGAGGAGGCCACAGCCTCGACTTAACAGCAAAGGGAGGCCAGGCCCCCAGAGCCTGGTTTTGCGGCTGTTCCAGAGCCCACCCAACCCTGCCACCACCAGCCCATCCTGAAAGGGCTCAGGCCAGGGGAGCCGTGGATGTTCCCAAACAGCCTGCGGCTGGTTCGGGGCTGGGCTGGCCACCGTTGCTAGGAGGGAGAATAATAAACACCCCAAACTTGTCCCCCCGGCCGCCCCAGCCAGAAAAGCCACCCGCCAGGAGGTGAGGAGGAAGGTGGAGCCGCCCGGGGGCAGGGGCTGGGAGCGGCCGGGGCTGGGAACGGGAAAGGATGGGGGCAGGGGCCGGGAGCCGGCCGGGACTGCGAATGGGAAAGGATGGGGGCAGGGGCCGGGAGCGGCAGGGGCTGGGGCGGGCGGGCGGGCGGCTGGAAGGAGCAGACGGAACGGAGGCCGGGGACAGACCGGGAGAGGAGGCAGGGACCGCGGAGAGACGGCGGCGACACGGGAAACGAGGAGGAGGGAGGGACCGCGGGAGGAGAGACCAGGCCGGGCGGCGGCCGGGCCCGGAGGGGGAGGGACAGGCGCCTTCTGAATCAGCGCTCTCCGGGGCGGCCATGGCCGAGCCGGTGCCTGGGCGGGGACCCCGGCGCCCAGGCCTGCGCGCCCCTCTCCAGGCCGCGTAGACGCGCGCCGGGCGCCGCTCCCGGCCTGGCGCAGCCCTGGGCCGCCTCCGCGGCGGCGGGGACCGGCCCGGCCAGGTGTGCCCGCGGCCGCCGTCCCCACGCCTTTGTCCCGCCCGGAGGGGACCTGCCCCCCGGCCCCCCGCCCCCTTCCATCCCCGCGCGGCGCCGCAGGCGCAGGTGCGGGCGCAGGGAGGCCCCGGGCTTACCTGCGGCTCGGCCCCGGCGCGGCCCCGGCCCTCCCGCCCGCACCTGCCGGCCGAGCGCTGGGCGGGGCCGCCGCCTAGGACATGCCCGGCGCGGCCCGCACGCTCGCGGCAGCCCCGGCCGAGCCCACGGGCGGAGCGGCGGCCCCGCGGCCTGGCGCGCGGGTCCCTGACGTCTGCGGGCGCGCGCCCCGCCCCGCGCCCTGGCCCCGCCCCCTCCCGCCCCGCGCCCGGGCCCCGCCCCGCCCCCGGAAATCCAGGTTAGGGCGGGCCCCGGTGCCAGGTGAACGCCGCCCTCGCCCCTCGCGCGCTCCCCTCCGCGTCTCCGCGCCCCCCGCAGACCCCTCCCGTCTCCGTCTGCGTCCCGGCCCCCCGCGCCCGCCCACCCCCCACCCCCTCCCACCCCGCCCGCAGACGCCCTCCCCTCCCAGTGTCCGCCCCGCCCCGGCCTCGGCTGGGGGACCTGCCCCCGCGTGCCCGGCGGACCCTGGGGCCCGGAGCAGCCCGCAGTCCTGGCCCTGGGCCCGCGGCTTAACGCTTCACCGCGCTCCGGGAGCCCTCCCGGCCCCTAACCTTTAGCCCCGCCCGCCCAAATGCGGGTGGAGCCTGGGGGGAGGGGGAGGGAGTCCCCGAGGCCCGTCCGGGCCCTCCCGCCCGCGCCCCCGGCGCCCAGGCGCGGGGCGTTCCGGGCTGGGCTGGGGGCGGGGGTCGTGGGCGTCGGCTGGGGGCCGAGGGACGGGTGCGTCCGGGCGCTCGCGAGGTGCTCACCGCTCCCGGGGTCGGGGCCCACGGGCCGCTGGCTCGGTGCTGGGCGTTACCGCAGAGGCGTCGTGGCCCGGGAGCTGGGAGACGGGGGAGGGCGGGGGCAGCGTGGGAGACGCCTCGCGGGGGGACGGCCCTGCCGGCAGCCTGCCTTGCAGGTGCGGGGAGGGCCTTGAACGAAGGTGAGCCGCCGAAGGCCGGGGCGACGCCGTGGGGGCGCTGCGCTGGGCGGCCTGGGCTGTGGGACGGCCGCAGCCGCTGGGCGTTCACTGTCGCGACGGCGCCCACCCGCCCTGCACCTGTGCCGTCTGCCGCCCTCTTGGTCACCAGGCCCTGACCTGGGCGTGGGAGCGAGAGGAGGGGCACACAGGGTGGAAACCCACCGCAGTGGGCGGGGCTAGGAGGGGGCGGGCGGCCCGCGGCACAGGACCCCTGCGGGGAGCACCGGAGGGGAGAGGTCCGGGGTGAGGGGGAGCAGGCCAGGGGAGGGACCCGCATCTGGGTGGGCAAGGAGTTTGGACTTCATCCCAAGGACAACGTGGCGCCGCACGAGGGTTTGATGCCAGCCGAGACCTGCCCAGATCAGGGTGTTAGAGAACTCTGGGTGCCGAAAGGAGTGGGTGGGGAATCGAACCAGAGGCCCTGGGCTGGAGAAGATGGGGAAGGAGGAGAGGAAAGAGGTTGGACAGGGTATTCCGGTTTGCCCCCCAGACCTGCCGTCCTCCCGCCGCTCCCCGCCCTGGGCTCCGGACTACATCAGTGGCCCCATCCCCCACGCCCTCTGGCTTCCGGGTGAGTTTGGCCCCCGGCCCAGAGGTTGGGGAATTTCCCCAGCTCCTTGCTGGGCACAGACCTGCTCTCTCCCTGAGGCCCCAGCCCCTGCCCAGGGTCGCTTTTCCTTCCCTCTCAGGGCTCTGGGAGGAGCCCCTACCCAGAGCTTCACCTGCCCCTTGTACACACCTTGGGAAATGGCCCTTCATAAAAGTCCTTTTCTCTCTTTGTGTCTGTCTCCTCCCAGGATCCTGACTTCCTCCAAGGTGAGGGAGGGGGGAGGCAAGGGTGGTTCCCAGCAGTCACCTGGCCAGCCTGGGACCAGACGTGCAGGGGTCAGCCCTTGAGAGAGTGACACAGGGGTGCAGAGCCTAGAGGACAAGCAGGTGAGCTGTGCGGCAGCATTTGGGAGTTGAGGACTGAGCTAGAGGGTGGTTTTAGGCACCATCAGGTATGGGAGTACTTGGAGCCACAAGGAGGGGGTGGAAAGAATGAGGTACACGGAGCCAGGAACCCAGAGGAGAGCGGAGAAAGAAAGCAGGGTGAGCGGGGCCACAGTCCCACCCAAACTGATCTGTACATCGAATACAACTCAGCAAAAGCAGCCACAAGATGTTGTTTTAAAGCTACATCAACCAGTTCTAAAGTCCAGGTAGGGAATAAAGATGCAAGAATAATAGCCTGGAAGTGCTGAACAGACGTGTCCCCAAAGAAGGTGCTCAGCGTCGTTAGTCACAGGGCAGGGCAGGGCACGTCACAACTCACGAGACGCCACCTCTGGTTGAAGCTACTATCGGAAAAGATCGGCAGACAGATAAAATGAGTGCTGACCAGGACGTGAAGGAATTGGAACCCTGTGCACTCTTGGGGGGAATGTGAAATGGTGTAGCTGCTGTGGGAAACATTATGGCCTCGAAACCTTAAATCCAGAATGTTTGTATGATCCAGGATTTCCCCTTCTGAGCAAACACCCGAACAGCCGTGTTAAGTCTCCACTCACAGCAGCGTTACTCACAGTAGCCAAAAGGTGGCAGCACTCAAACGTCCTCTGATGGCCGAATGGCTGAGCCCGCGGAGTATTACTTGGCCTTAAAAAGGAAGGCCTGGCTCCAGCTTCAAGAGGACACTGAGCGACATAAGCCAGTCACAAAAGGACAAACACTGGGAGTCCACGTCCATGAGGTCCCTGGAGGGCTCAGACCACAGGGAAGGAAAGCAGGATTGTGGGTGCTGGGGAGGGGGAGGGGTGTTTAAGGGGTGCAGAATTTCAGTTTGGGAAAATGAAAACGGTTCAGGAAATAGGTGGTGGTGATAGCTTCACAAAGACGCGAATGTACTGATGCCCCCGGAAGGTAGCCTTAAAAATGGTTAAAACGGTAAATTTTATGTTATATGTACTTCACCACAATAAAAAAGAAAGAAAGATGACTAAGCAGAAGGTTCTGGAAAGTTCTGGAACAGAAGGCTATAGTCCTCCCGGAGGGCAGACCATCAGAGAACCAACCGGAACGTTTTGTTATGGGCAGTTCACCACACACACAGATCAGAGGTTTCTGTCATCATTCAGCATGCGATTATTTGGCATTCAAAAGCCACGAGGAAAAGGGCATTATTTAATTAAGGGTTTGGGACAACTGGCAGCCATCTGCAAACAACCAAAACAAAACAAAATATCGGACTCCTACCTCCACAATAAATTTCTTCTGGCCCAGAATCATGACTGCAAAAAAATCACAACCACAAAAGCATTCCAAGAAAACAGGAGACTTCAATAGTCTCAAGATGAGGAAGGCTTTTCTCAACGTGATACAAAAGCAGAAACCAGTTAAGAAAAGAGTTTATCACTCTAATTAAATTACAAATTGTGACATTTTGCATAGAAATAGCCTTTAAAAAATTTTTTTTGATATTTATTCATTTTAAAGGGACAGAGAGAGAGAGAATCCGAAGCAGGCTCCAGGCTCTGGGCTGTCAGCACAGAGCCCAGCGCGGGGCTCGAACCCATGAGCTGTGAGATCATGACCTGAGCTGAAGTAGGACGCTTAACCGACTGAGCCACTCAGGTGCCCCGAAATAGCCTTTTAAGTCAAGGATGTGTGACAAACTGGGGACGACTTTGTAACTCACATGCCCACCACTGGGCTGACCCCCTCCCCGCCAAGGAAGCACTCTCATGAGTTAGTAAGGCCCAGGCCGCAACCTCCTAGAAGCGGGTCAGGCGGTCTGGGCGTTTGCCAAAGGAAGCAGGAATGGCTGTCTGCGGAAAGATGCTGATGTCCACCCGTAATCAGAGAAGTGAGGGTACACGCCGCCCAGAGATAGTACTTTCCCCCTGGGGAAGCTAGGCAGTTTGGAAAAGGGTCAGGAGGGGACGGGCAGAGAGACAGGCACCCGCTTACCCCAGAATGGGAGTTTGCAGTTTGGGGTGGGGAGTGCCTGTCAGCCTTATAAAGGCTTGTGTCCCGCCAGCCCGTGTCCTTCCTGGGATCCGTCCTGTGGGAACGTCCACATGGGTGACCGTGCACGGCCTGATTTCCATCGCTGCCCTGCTCCTAAGGGCAAAGCTAGAAACAGCCTGAACGTGGGTCCACGCAAGGGCGCCCCGGAGTGAAGCTGGACCGTCTGCAGCCTCAGGCACAATGTGGCAGCGTCCTGGGCTGGCGCAGGGACATCTCCGTGATATTCAAAGTGAACTCACAGCCCCTCCGACTCCCCCACACTGTGCGGTCTCCATGGTGGCCTCTGCATATGGGAACTGGGGGCGGGGAGACCTTGATCCCACCATCTGCCCTTGGCTCTGCTTGAAATGTTTTAAACCAGGAAGCCGTATTAAGGATGACAAAATTTGCTGTATCTCTTAGGGAGGGGAGAGGAACGGGGCGAGAGCCCCCCTGAGGAATGTGTCAGGTCTAGGGAGCGTCCAGCGGGTCGGGTGGGCTTGGGCCAGGGACACACGGCTTCAGGGCCAGGCAGGGCCTGATTTGGTGCCTACCGCTTTCGATGGAGTTTGCAGACCCCTCCAGGGGTGGAGTGGAGACAGGGGACCAGTCAGAGAGAGAAAACGGGGGTTGTCTGTCCCCAGCCCCAGGGTCCTGTGGCCCTTTGAAGCCATTGGACTCAGCAGCCTCCAGGCGGGGTCGGGGCTGGGCCCGGCCTCCTCCTGGGCCTCACAGCCCACTCTCCAGAGTTCGGGCCCAGAATCTCTGGTGGAGCCCAGCCGCCTCGCCTTCCGCGGGGAACTCTTACTGTCCCCTTGCCTTGGGACTTTTGCATTCAGTCGCTGGTGTCACGGCATTAAAAGCTTCGAGTCTGAGCACTGGGCATAGTGCAGCGAGCAGAAGGCACCTTCGGGGCTGGCACGCAACTTGTGACGCCGGGGCGTCCCTCACACAGCCGGCGAAGGGACCGCACACGTCCTTCCCTTCCCAGCGGTCAGTCTGGGCCTCGCACAGCCCTGCTGGTGACCAGAAGCCAGGGACCAGCTGCAGCCAGGCGCCAGGCCTTCCTGGAGGCCAGGCCAGGTGACATCTGTTGTGTCTGCGTGGGCCTGTCCAGCCCCGGAGAGGAACCGTTGTTTGTCTGCGGGCCCTAATCCCGCCAGCCTGCAGCTCGGGAGCCCTCTGTGGGGCTTGTCCGGGCAGCTGGGGCAGGGGCCGTGCTCAGGGACTGGAGACGGTGGCCTCCCTCCCCTTCAGAGGCATGGAGAGCCCCCGGCCGCTCTCCCAGGCTCGCTGGCTTCCTGGAGACCCGTCCCCGAGACTCAGCCTGATGGCCAGGGTCATTATCTGCAGGCAGCAGGAGGGCAGAGCCCACAAACACCACCCCCCCCAAGCAGCACTGAGTCTGCGCTCAGTTATTCGCTCCAGCTGAGACCCAGGCGCAGGAGGGGGATGCCGTCGTCTCTGGGACCGGGGCATCCGTCCTTCCAGGGCCTGGCTTGGGAGCAGCAGGACACTGGGCTGGGGCAGACCTGGCATGAGCCCCAGGACGGGTGAACCTGAGGGCTAAGGCATGGGGGGGGGGGGGGGGGAGTGGCTGCGAGCCCGCGCCCCCTCAGGTCCTCTCTGAGCCTCCCTCCTCAGGGAGTTAGCGTCTGCCTGCACCCTCCTGGAAGTGATCCCTGCACAAGGGCCCACGAGCAGGGAAGACAGCACCCCACTGCCCTCCACGTTTCCGCCCCCGCCCCGTGCTTCCCCCACATATCCAAGCCCCTCCCCCACCCATACTGGCCCTCCTCCTACTCTCTTGCCCCCTGTGCCCCGTCCCCCCACATCCACGTCCCCACCGCTATGGGGCAGAGAAGGACGGTGAGGAGCCAGAAGGTCTCTTGCACACTCAGCCAGAACACAGAACCCATCTCTGCTGAGTGCCAGGCTCATCACACCTGCCCACACCCCTGCGGCCCCCCTGGTGGACAAGGCAGGTGATGAAGGGCTGTGGGAGTTATCCCCCCACCCACGGGGTCTTCTCTCAGGGTGGCCCTCAGACAGGAGGGGGTGTTTTGCTCACCTTCCACAGCTCACGGCCTCAGTCTCTCCCGGCTGTGGCAGGTGCTGGTGCATGGGGGTTGGGGGAGGGTCAGGTGCACAGGGGGCGGGCAGGTGGGTGGGGGGCGCAGGCGCATGGGGGGGCAGGTGCGCAGGGGGAGCAGGTGCATGGGGGGGCAGGTGCGTGGGGGAGCAGGTGCGTGGGGGGGCCAGGTGCAGGTGCATGGGGGGGCAGGTGCACGGGGGGGGGGGGGGGGGCGGGTGTAGGTGGGGGTGGAGGCTGATGGCCTAAAGTACATCCCATCTACAGTCAGTAAGACTGAACCTGGCCTTTCACTGAAGGGTGGCAGAAAAGCCTTCTGCTATAGCTCTAATCAAAGACTTCTTGAGATATTGAAATATCACTTTTTATTAACCAAGATGCTTTTTGTTTTGAGTCGCATGATGGAATTTTTTGTTTTATGTCTCAGATTTGTATTTTATTTTTATATATTTCTATTTATTTTGACACTCTACATTCACGTCCTTTGTGTATTTTGACTCATGCACATAGGCTCTTTGTACAGTTTTAAAATTTTACTGAAAGTCAACATATTTTTAAAATGTGTTACCACAGCATTTACAGATATTATTTTAGGCGTGACCTACCTGTGAGTCCCACCCCGCAGCCAGGGCCTGGAGCCCGGCACCCACTCTGACCCCTGTCCATTGCCCCAAATCAGGGACCTTGCTTTACAACTTCAACACGTGTCACACGGCCCTTCCGTGTTCGTGGCATACCAGACTCGTACGCTGCACCGACTGTTTCTCCTGGTTCCGTGGCTCAAAGAGGGGAGTGCTGAAAATGTAGCAAGGTTTTGTGGCCTCAAGCTGGACCCAATTCAAATGAGGCAGAAATCCGAGTTCTTCCAATACAGATAAGTGGTTGCAGCCTCCCAGAGGAGGACAGAACCCAAAGAGCCAGCTCCCAAGCGTGGGAACAAGGCGTGCATGTGCTCGCTGCTTCCTTTGTGGTCGATACACTGCGGCTCGCAGACTGTTCCGGAATTGCACTAGCGCCGAGCTGAGCGTAAGGTTCCCACCAGAAGCCACGTGCCAGGAAAATCAGACGGTCTTGATTCAAGGTTTTTCTCTCAGGTCAAATTTTATGAGGAGGAAAAGAAAAGAAAATGCTCTATCTTGGTATGTTTTCTTTCTTAATTTTTTAAATGTTTATTTTTAAGAGAGACAGAGACAGCGTGAGCGGGGGAGGGGCAGAGAGAGAGGGAGACACAGGATCTGAAACAGGCTCCGGGCTCCCAGCTGTCAGCACAGAGCCTGACGCGGGGCTCGAACTCACGGACGGTGAGATCATGACCTGAGCCGAAGTCGGACGCTTAACCGACTGAGCCACCCAGGCGTCCCTGTTTTCTTTCTTAATGTATGTTTCTTACTAAAATAAATGCAACCTTCTTTCTTTCATTATTCTGTTATACAATTAAAATGCACACAAAGGTATATAACTCTAACACTTACATCACAGCATCCGGTAGATGAATCTTATCATGTACCCACCAAATCTACAGCACTCGCTATGGTTTATTAGACCACTTAATTTTTAATCACATTCACAAGACTCCGTGCACCCAAAAGTAAAGTCTCAGCACAAAGCAAAAACCTCTGCTTCGAGCTATGAAGGATAGCAAATATCGGACAAAACCCTGCACCAAAAACAACTCTGAACGTTCGACTGAAAAGCACATAGCAGATCGCAGCTAGCAGTGAGCCCTGAGGAAGCCAGGACCTGAGGGGTGGAGGTCCTTCCAGAGGGATTCACACTGAGGGGAGCCCTCACCATCAGCCCCTTCCCGCTGGGGAAATGTGCTCGTTTGTGGCTGCTAATGGGCCTGGAGGCCACGCAGGATGCAGCTCAAGGCTTCCAGTGTTCCCACAGGCCTGGGGAGACCGAACTACACCCAGCCTGCTGCTCCTCCTTTCCCCTCAAGGTATGTGATCGTTTCTAGGCTAGTTGGGGTGGGGGGCTAGGAAGCGAGGCGAGAGAGCGCCAGCTAAATGCCAGGCAGGATGGCTAGCGGTCTGCTGACCCTGCAGACGGAGGCTGGAGCGCTGGCCTTCCGGACGAGGCCTCCGGACGCGAGGCTGTAGCCAACTAGGAACAAACATTGTCCCCAGGGGCGCCCGGGGGGTTCAGTCGGTTGAGCGTCCGACTTCGGCTCAGGTCATGATCTCACGTTTGTGGGTTGGAGCCCCGGGTCGGGCTCTGTGCTAAGAGCTCAGAGCCTGGAACCTGCTTCAGATTCTGTGTCTCCCTCTCTCTCTGCCCCTCCCCTGCTCATCTCTCTCTCTCTCTCTCTCTCTCTCTCTCAAAAGTAAATAAATAAACATTAAAAAAATTTTAAAAACGTTGTCTCCACCTCGGACAGCTTTCCTACACAATGTCTAACATTCACTCAGAAATGACCAGGCATGCCAGGGAACCGGAACAAAAGACAAATAAAAAAGAAAGAGAGAGAGAGAGAGAGAGAGAGAGAGAATGCAAGAAACAGATTCACAGGTGACCAGATATTGGTGCTATCAGACACGGATTTTTAAATAGCTGTGATTAAAACATTCAAGAAATAAATGACAGGATGGAGAATTCTACCAGAGGCCTGGAAGCTCTGAAAAAAATGAGATGGAAATTCTAGAATTAAAAATAAAATAACTGAAATTAAGAACTTGGTGGATGGAAGTCTCATAGCTGATGAGCCCTGGAAGACGGGGTGAGGAGAAGCTGGCGCCCCGTGGCCCCTGCGCCTGGGGGGGCTGGCTCCTAGCTCTGTCCCACAGCCTGCTGGTGGAGAGGCCTCCTGTGCACACCGTGGCTGCCACCCACCGCCTCTCACTCATCCACTCCCTTCTCACCGTTCACTTTCTCCTCGTCTCAGGGTCCGCTGACCAGGAGTGCCCACAGGTCGGGGAGTCCCCGCTCCGGGTAGGGTGGGCTGAAGGCTGCAGGTACAGTGGGAACACCAGGGTCTGGACAGGCCCCGCTTGTGGGAGTGGAGGCCGCTTTGGGAAGAGGGGGAGTCGCTGGGGCGGAGGAGGGGAAACCCGCCTTCTCCGGAGGCCCGCGGCCTCCCCTTCTCCGGGGTCAGAGCCACCTCTCCGGAGACCAGTCCAGAGGACAGCAGCCATTCCCTCGGGTCTCGGGACCCAGGCCGGCACATGGCAGTGGGGCCTGGCCTCCTTCACCCCTTTTTCCTGACCTGTGATGTGGCTCCTGTCCCCGCCCAGCACAAGCGGGCTCCCTGGGGCCCCCAGGGCCCAGCGGCCAGCCTGTGCCTGCAGGAGGCCCGCTGACCCAGCCTCTCCCCTCCGACCCCATCACCAGCCTCAAGCTGGGGGCCACCCCCTCCGGGACTCGGGCTTTTGCACACGCTATCGGCTGCTGCCCCCTCCCGTTTGTCCGGCTTGACGGTCTCTTCCCCCAGGAGCACCTGCCGGCCCCACCCTCTCTCTGCCCTGCTGTTTGTCCCTGCAGCCCCTCCACTGTGGCCCGCCGGCACGCATTTGTCCCACTTCACCTTCCCAGCCCGTGTGCGTGGCCGCGTGTGGAGGCGACGGCCGGCGGGCAGCTGAAGGAAACCCTGAGGCACCCGGGCCTGGCCTGCAGGTGGCCCGGCCATGGTCTCGTCTTCCTACCCAGACTCCAGGCGCTAGGGAAGGCCCCCTCCGCACCCGCTCTGCTCCCTTCGCCACAGTGACGCAGAAATAGAAAACACTTGAAGGGGCCCCCAAGGAAGGCCGGGACCGAAACGAAGAAAGCCATGCAGCCTTACAGAACAGGGCTGAGCGAGAGCTGAGCGAGGGAAGCGGTCAGTTAGCGCCTCAGGGGTCTTTCAGCGGTGTGGGGGGGGGGGGGGGGCGCCCGGCGGGCTCGGGCGGTGGGCATCTGGCTCGATCTCGGCTCAGGTCATGATCTCAGGGCTCGTGGGCTCCCGCCCCTGCATCGGGCTCCGGGCTGACGGTGCGGAGCCTGCTCGGGATTCTCTCTCTCCCTCTCTCTGCCCCTTCCACACTCCCTCTCTCTCTCTCTCTCTCTCTCTGTCAAAATAAAAAAAAAAAAAAACCTTAAAAAATAAGAAAGAAGATACCACTCCCCTCCTACCAGAACGGCTATCAGCCAAGAGACGCCCACTAACAAGTGTTGGCGAGGACACGGAGAGACCGGGACCCTCGCGCCCTACCGCTGGGAGCGGAAATGACGTAGGCATTCCGGCTACAGCCCGACTCTTCTCCAGCAGTTTAAACGGAGCCACCACGTGAGCCAGAAATCCGGCTTCCGGATGATTCATCGAGAGAATGAAAAACGCACGTCCACGCAAAACGTGGACGCGCGTCCCCCCGGCAGCGCTGTTCGTAAGAGAAACGGCCCAAATGTCCATCCGCAGACGACCGGAAACACGAAGTGCGGTCTGTCCGTCCCGCGGGAAACCCTCCGTCCGAATAAGGAGTGCGGTAGCGCCACGGGCCGCCACGCGGGTGACCCCGAATCGTTCCGCCAGGCGGAAGCAGCCGGTCACAAAAGGCCGTACGTTGAGTGACTCGTTTCCGTGGAGCTTCCGGAACAGGCGAATCCATGGGGACAGAAAGCTGAGCGGCGGTGGCCAGTGTGGAGAGGGGAGGCACTGCTCACGGGGACGGGGGTCTTTGAGGGGTGTGGGCCACGACTGGGTCCCAGTGACGGACGGCGTCTGCACAGCTCTGGGAATAATACTAAAAGCCACCGAACTGTAGATTTTAAAGGGGTGAGTCTTACGGTCTGTGAATTACTATTAAAATTTTTTAATGTTGGGGTGCCTGGGTGGCTCAGTCGGTTAAGCGTCTGACTTCAGCTCAGGTCACGATCTCGCGGTCCGTGAGTTCGAGCCCCGCGTCGGGCTCTGGGCTGATGGCTCAGAGCCTGGAGCCTGCTTCCGATTCTGTGTCTCCCTCTCTCTCTGCCCCTCCCCCGTTCATGCTCTGTCTCTCTCTGTCTCAAAAATAAATAAACGTTAAAAAAAATTTTTTTTTAATTTTTTAATGTTTAGTTTTTTTTTGAGAGAGAGAGACAGAGCACGAGCAGGGAAGGGGCAGCGAGAGACGGAGACGCGGAATCCGAAACAGGCTCCAGGCTCCGAGCTGCCAGCACAGAGCCTGACGCGGGGCTCGAACTCACCAAGTGTGAGATCATGACCTGAGCCGCAGTCGGATGCTTAACTGACTGAGCCACCCAGGCGCCCCTATGGTATGTGAGTTATATCTCAATTTTTTAAGTTTTTAAAAAGAACAAAAAGCAGGTAAGAGGCTTTGCATATAAACAATATCTTACAAATATCTGGCAGGAAACGATCTGCGCCTTCATTAGATGCAAATTATACTTCGAAAAAAGTGAAGGAGAAACACAATCAGGGCCTGCTTATATCCACCAGAAATAGACAAAACAGAGTGGCTTTACTGCTAACCACCCCAAACCGGAAACGGCCCACATGCCCACGGCCAGGAGGGTGGGCGGTGGCCTGTCCGTAGGACACGGGACGAACCCCAGGGACACATTACCCATTGAGAGAAAGCTGAAGCCGAAAGCCAGGCAGAGCTGACGTGTGAGTGAAGGTCAGAGGCTGGGGGGGGGGGGGGGGGGGGGGGGGGAGCTCCACACCTGCGACGTCATCTCACCGCACACTTAAGATTTGGGCTCCCGCACACCTCAAGGAAAACCTGTTCCGTAAAGACCCACCATGATTTTTAACACATTGTCATTCTTGTAAGTTTAAAACACACACGTGAAGTAAGCTTAAATAATCTTTCAAACAAACACAAACACGTTATCCAGCCAAGGCCAGGAAGGACCCGGAGACAGTCCGGGTGAGGCCATGGGGAGGCTCTCCGCTTGCCTGCCCTCCCCCGCCAAACCAGCCACGTCCCCCACTCACAGAGGCCCCGGGGCCCCAAACCTCTGGGGACCAGTGAGCCGTGTTACCGGCTGCCCCTCTGCGGCCGGCCACCTCGTGGGGGTCCCCCAGGGAAGATGCAGGCCATTTTCCCCAGGACGACTCTGACAGCACCTGAGGGCACCCTGGACAGTGCCTGGGGCACGTAGGCTGGGTGGCCACAGAGAACACCCTCCGGAGACCCCAGATGGAGCCGCTTTTGGGGAGAGGCTGCAGGGACTGTTTGGGAGAGAATCCAGCAGATGGAGCGGAGGAAGGGGCAGAGGGCAGGCTGAGTGTGGGCACCGGCGTCTTCCTTGAGGGACCCCCCCCCCGGCAGTCCTGGGGGTACAGGAGCGCCTCCAGCCCTTCCCCCCACCATGCTGGCCCCAAACTGCCCAGAGACCCCTGCTGGGTCCCCACCTGAACGCTGCCTGCCCTCCGCCCCGCCTTCGCAGGGACCGCGGCTACCTCTCCAGCCCCCCACCCCCACCCCCGTGTTCTCCGACCCCGGTACCAGACCTGGGGTCCCCCTCCCGGCGCCCCCCAGCCCTCCCCGTCCGGCAGATCCCGGCCCTGGGCACCTGCCTCGCCGCCCCTCCCTCCACACCCGGCCGCCAGCGAGGCCTTTCCCGCTTACCTGGTCCTCGCCCCCTCCTCTCCGCACGCGGCCCCCGTGCGTCCCCCCTTCTCCTGGGAGCCCCCGCGACCAGCCCTCGCTCCCCTCCGCCGCTCCCCCGGGTCCCCCAGGGCCGCCGCCGCGACCCCGCCCCGCACACACCCCCTGGCCCGCGCGCTCCGGGAGGGTCTCCCAGGTCTTCGCTCCCCACCCCCCGGCGGGACCCCAGATTCCACCCGCTCCGGCTGCACTCAGGGGCGGCACCTTCCCGCAGCCCCGCGCTCGGGGTGCGCGGGGGGTCTGCCCCGAGGAGCCCCCGGCGCGGCCACAAGAGAGGAGGGTCCTGCGCGGGGTGCTTGGCGGCGCAGGGCCGCCAGGTGGCGCGCTGATCGCGGGGACGAGGCCTCCAGAGAGGTCCCCAGGGTGCTGAGCGCTCCCCCCCCCCCATGCTGAGCGGATGCTGAGAGCCCCCGCCCCGTGCGGAGACCCCCTATGCTGAGGACCCTTGGGATGCTGAGAGGGTCCCTCGGGATACCGAGCGCCCCTCGATGCCCAGAGCCCCCTTTCTCCTCATGCAAAGAGCCCCCAGGGCTGGGTGCCCCAGTTTGCTAAGAACATCCGGGAGGCCCAGCACCCCTGAACTCCAGGAGGAAGAGGGCCTTTCCATGCAGACACCTGGTTTCAAGCTGCTGCAGAGCAAGAGTCCGGGGCTCGCCTCTGTGGGACCCCTGTCCCCCACCCCTCCCCCACGTCCCAGCCCGCAGAGCTTCCCAGATGGACCAAACCTTTCCCCCGCGAGCCCTCATCTGGGAACTTTAAAGTGCTCGATTTCCCCCGGGGGCCCGGCTGAGCGAGCTGTGGTCCACCGTCCCAGGGGCAGTGCCCCCCCCCCCCCCAGCCTGAGCATAAGGACCAAGGTCCCCCCGCCTCAGCGGGACCCCAGTCCTCCCAGCCTCCCCCCAGCCCTCCCCCTGCACTACTATCTTGCACATTGCGGCACCGCCCGACCTTCCGGATCCTTCCGCTTTTGCGTGTGTGCTCGACACGCGGCAGCCAGGAAGATGCCGTCGGAATCCAAGTCTGACCCCGTCGCTCGGGGGATCCAACCCCCCAGGGGTTCCCACTCACTCAAGGTGAAAGAAAGTCAAAGTCTCTACAATGGCCACAGACCTGTGCTCTCCCCTGTCCCCTCTACCCTCCCTCCTTCAGCTCCAGACTGGCTGCCCTCCCGGGCGCCAGTGAGCCCTGTCTGGATCCTCTCCAGCCTCTGCCCCAGCCAGCCAGGCCATCACTGCCACCGCCTCACCCCCGTCAGCATCTGGCGTCCCCAGTATTTACTTTCCCATTTGCATGTGGGGCCACAGGAATCTGCTGCCTGCTGTTAATCACACCCAGAAGGGCCCTGGGGCCTTCTAGCATCATCTGGAGTCCCCAGGTGAGCTTCTCCAGCAGCCCCCAGACCATGCCCCAGAGCATACCTGCACCCCGTTCCCACCTGTGCCTCCACACCTCTGCCCCACATCGGCCACTGCCCCCGACCTCGGCCAGGAAAAATGCTTCCCCACTCCTGCATTCTGAGCACACACAACGGGGCACTGGGTCAGGTTGTCGCTGCCACAGGCACAGGGTCGGCAGGGCAGACGTCATGGCAAAGCAATCCACTGGAGGACGTGATCCGTTTCCAAACCATCTGCAGTTCTCAGGCCACATCCCTGCTGATCCCCCGTCCGTCCAATCATCTTCTATGCATCCACCCCCCAGCCGCTGTCCACGCGCCACCGCTGGTCACCTGTCTGTGCGTCCAGCCCCAAACGTCTATCCACGGATCCGTCCTTTCCTTGTCCGCCCATCTGTCCATCCGATCTTGACCCATCCAGTCACCCACCACCCATCCGCCATCCGTTCTCAAGCCATCCCGCCATCCACCGGTACCTGTCATTTGGAAGCATCTCGGCTCATTCAGGGGTAAACCCCTGGTGCTCTGTCCAGCCCCACCTGTCCCCCCTGTGATTATCTCTCAGGCTCAGGCAGAGTCCACACGGTCAGGCCTCAGAATAACCTGGTTCGTTAAAAATACCTGTCTCATAGCCGGTGTAAGCACCATCATCCTCCGCTAATCCCTCGTCGCTGGCCATACCTGTGACTCAAGGGACCTAAGTTGTGGCAGGGGTGCGGTCCGCTCATTCGCTCAGCACCTGGGACTGGGAAGGAGCTTGGTGGGGGCTGCCTCTGGGATGAGCCTTTACCTCCTTCTCCCGGGTCTTGTGCCCTCTTGGCTCAGGGTGCAGGAGGGTCCAGCATGGGCCGGGCAGTGTGGGCACTTCCATTCGTGCCCTAGTCCAGCGCTCAGCCAATGCTAGGGTGAGTGTGGTAGCGGCCACGCGTTTCTAAGGTTCACTGAACCCGGCCTTTTTTGGTTTGTTCGGATCCTCTCCTTCCCTCTGCTTCCTACAAAGAGGATTAGTAGTGGCTGCCACCACAGGACAGAGCTGGGTTGGAAGTATGGCCACGCTGACTTTCCTCTGTGACTTCATTTCTTTCTTCTTGGGTATGAGGGTTACACGCAAGTGAAGGACAGGTGTGGACGCCGAGCCGCAAGGTGTGAGCTGTACTGGTCTGTTCTCCCCCAACCCCCGCCCCCAGGCCACCGGCTCAGAACGACACATCCTCTGGCTCCCTGGCCAGCTGGGTTCCCACAGGGAGTGGGAGCCACTGGCAGGAGCCTGGGAGGGGGCGGGAAGACGTTTGGGGCAGTCCTTGCCCCCCACCCCCATCCCTGCCCTGGCGCGCCCCCCACAGCCAAATCCCCACACCTGCAGCGCTCCAGGGTTTAGCGCCCCCTGGGGTCCAGACACGGGCAACTGCAGGTTCGTCAGGCCTGAAATACACACTTGGGAGCTCCTCCTCTTCAAGGAGAAAATAAATGAAAAGCTTACACACATACGGATCTGTATTTACATATCTATTCACAGACAGTCACACATATACCTAGTGTACACATAGTTATAGGCATGAGCTGAATCGTGTGCTCCTGGAGTTTAAAAATTTACTGTTGGGAGGGCACCTGGGTGGCTCAGTCCCGTAAGCGTCTGACTCCTGATTTCGGCTCAGGTCCCGATCTTGCCGCTCGTGGAATCCAGCCCCAGGTCGGGCTCTGTGCTGACGGCGCAGAAGCTGCTTGGGATTCTCTCCGTCTCTCTGCCCCTCCCCCTCTCTGGGTCCCTCCCTCTCTGCCCCCCCCCCCCCCACGCTTGCATTCTCTCTCTCTCTCTCTCTCTCAAAATAGATACAGAAACTCATAGGGTCTTCACAAAGGTGATCAAGTTGAGATGAGGTCATCAGGGTGGGCCCTGACCCAGTGTGACTGGTGTCCTTAAAAGAAAAGGAGATTGGGACGCAGACACGCACAGAGACACAGTCTATAGCGCTGTTTTGGCGGCCGACGCGTGTGTATGTGCGTGTGTATGTGTATATACATGTGTACATATATGCACATGTGCACGCACATCACACTTTCATATATTTCTATACCTTCATGTGCTCATATTTTATGTTTTATCTTCTGTACAACTGTTACACATTTTCAAAAACACGTGACTATGTGCAGGCACTTCTGGGGTCCCCCCACCGCCCAGGGCCCGGGAAGGGCTGATGGGGGTAGGCCCCTAAGCTGCCGCTCAGCCAGCATCAGCATCCCTGCCCCTGACCTGACGGCGGGAGCCCCATGCCCTCCCCGCCCCTCTGTAAACACCCTAAACGACCCCTCACCCGGGTCTTCCTCTGAGAGGCCCTCCCCCTCCAAGCCACGACACTGGGCACCTCTCAGCACCCGTGCCTCCCACAGGGAAGCCCCCCCGGGGAGAGTGTGCAGCCCAACTCAGGGAGGGTGAATCCAGCCCCCGGGGACCAAGGACGAGGGTCCCTCCAGGAAGGCTGGGGGGGTGGGATTCCCAGCCCACAGGTGTTTCA
The DNA here is from genome assembly GCF_046562875.1 of Panthera onca. Taxonomy (NCBI): domain Eukaryota; kingdom Metazoa; phylum Chordata; class Mammalia; order Carnivora; family Felidae; genus Panthera; species Panthera onca. Next base: position 145,481,475 of record NC_138344.1, on the reverse strand, counting down.
GACCCTCTTTCTTGGAGTGGAGCCCTCCCTCACCTGGCTCCCAGGGGGCTGGGCGGTGGAATCCACCCATCCCGCTGTGAACACGGTGCTCCCGTGAGGCCAAGGACTCCCCCGGGCCTCCCCTCCTCCCCGCCCCTTTGCACAGGTAGGCAGGACAGTGGGGGGAGGGTGCCTGAGGGCAGCTGCCAGGTAGGGGAGTTCTGTTGCTCCTTTGAAAGCACAGGCAGAAAACTCTGGGCCAATCACTGGGAGTTAAGGGTGCGGGAGCCTCATCACTAAGCAAACTCCACCCCCTGGCACTTGGTTACCCGTCCACCCGCCCCACCTTTCCCTTCCCCCCCTCCTGCCCGTGACACTGTGGTTCGAGGAGCCGCTGGGTTCTTGGTTGCTGCGGGAGTTCGCTGGGCTGCGGGAACTAGAGACCACACACTGGGGGGCCTAGAACAGCAGAAGTTTCCCCTCTCACTTTCTGGAGGCCGGGTCCGGAATCCAGGAGTCGGCAGGACGGTGCTCCCTCCGGAGCCTCCCCGCCACCCTCCTAGCTGCTGGTGTGGCCGTCAGTCCTGGCCCTCCGGGGCTCACAGCTGCACCACTCGAGTCCGCCTCTCCCCTCCTGTGTCTGCATCCAAGTGTCCCTCTTCCTGCAGACACACGGGTCATGTTGGATTAAGGCCCACCCTGATCACCTCTTCTCAGCTGCTTACGTCTGTGAAGACCGTTTCCAAATGAAGTCACATTCACAGGTCCTGGGGATTAGGACTTCAACATCACGTTTGAGGGGACACGGGTGCAGGCCCCAGAACCCACTTGTTAAGCAGGTACGGATTTAGAAGGAGCCGTAAGGTGGCTTGAGGATCAGGCTAAGCTTCCAAGAACAGAACACGGACCCACCGCCAGAGCCGGTCTGCGTAAGGGATCTGCCGCCTCCACCGAGCCCAGAACTGCCAGAACTGCGGGGTCCAGCAGCAGCAGGAAGCAGCCCCGCCACCCACAAACGCCAAGTCGGACATCTGCCCCTAGTGGCAAGGGGACAAGGGGATGCATCTGCCCCTAGTGGCAAGGGGACAAGGGGAAGGGGGAGCTCCGAATTCTGAGCGGGAAGGAAGACGGGACTCACAATGTGGGAGCCATCAAAGACACTGGACAGCCACGGTGACAGATGTCCCCCCCCCCCCCCAGCCACTATCCCCACTCTCTTCTCTTTTACTATGAACAGTCCCCAACTGTGCTGCAGGAGTATTGTCATGTGACACAGTTCTGGCCAGTGCCGTAGCCAGAAGCCTACCGGGGAGCATCTGGGAACTGTTTCCATGATAAAAGAGACAGACATCTCTGTCGCTATCCTTTTCCACCTTCCTCCAGCCCGGAACATGGAGCTATGGCAACCCTCTGTGACCATGAGGAAAAAGCCAACAGGATTACAGAGATAGTTCACCTGTGGGCTGCTGAACTCACAGAAACCTTCCTGCCTCCAGGCTTCCCGTTATGGGAGAAAAACAAAGCCCCAATGGTTCAAATGACTGCAGTTGTCAGTATTTCTGTTACTTGAAGCCAAAAATGCATCAATTCATACAGCAGTGATCCATTCATCCGACCATCCCTCCATCCAAGCTAAGGTTAAGAAAGCTTTTTTTTTTTTCCCCCAATTTATTTTTGAGAGAGAGAGAGAAGAGAACAAGCGGGGGGAGGGCAGAGAGAGAGAGAGAGAGAGAGAGAGGGAGACACGGAATCTAAAGCAGGGTCCTGACGTGGGGCTTGAACCCACAAACTGTGAGGTCACGACCTGAGCCGAAGTCGGATGTTTAACCCACTAGGCCACTCAGGCGCCCCAGGTTAACAAAGCTTTTAAGCAAATGAGTTGGCGTCCATTTAAACTTACTTCAGGAAGTTTCCGCAGTAAATTAAGCTTGCTTTTACAAAGGCTGGGAGAAAAGAGAGGCACACAGACCGCCTGGAGGCAGAGGCGGGGGTGGGGATGGAGTTTATTCCGAAGTCATCTGTGGAAGGTGGCGCACTGTCGGAGGTAGGCTTGGGGAAAGCCTCTCAGGACTCCCAGATTTGCAGCAAACCAGCTGTCCGGCGAGGACGGCACCTGCACTAGCGCCCTCCAGGGTAGCAGAGCTCCGGATCTCGGCCTCTGCACACGGGGTGGGAATTCTCCATTCCACGGCTGGCTCCAAACCTTTCCTCCACCTGATCTGCACGCCACCCGGCTGCGTGCGCGTCGTCCCGCCCGGCCGGGGCCCGGCCAGGGGCAAGACCAGGATCGTCCTCCCAAAGCCGGGCCCAGCCGGGCCGCGGAGAGTCCCCACCGAGAGGTTTGCAGGCGCTCGGCAGGAAAGGCAGGCTGCCTTGGGCAGCGCGGAGGATCGGACCCTGAGCACCCCTGGCCCTCCCACCCAGCGCCAGCAAGGCCCAGGCCCCGCGGCGGCCACCCGTCTGCAGGGCTGCGGCCGCACGGGAGAAGCCGGAGGGCTCGGCAGGGGCTGAGGCCCGAACACAGCCAGCCGGTAGCCGCGCGCGGGTGCGCGCTCTGCGTCTCTCCCCAGGCGCCCGGGGCCCCTCGGCCAGGTCCCGCCGGCGCAGCGAGGACGACGCGGGGTCCCCGTCCCCCTGCCCACGCGTCCGGCGTCGTCCCCGCGCGCCCCGTCCTCCGCGAGCGCACCCGTCGGCGGACTCAGCCCCGCGCGGCGCCGCCGGGCGGAACCCGAGGCCCCGCGGCTCGCGTTTCCCGGGGGCCTTCCGGGAGCGCCGGCGCGCCGTCCCACGTGACGGGGGAGCGCGCGGGAGGCGGGGCGAGCATGCGCGGTCCGGCCGCCACTTCCGGGCGGGCTGGGGGCTGCGGGTCGAGGGTCGAGCCGTCCGTGTCGGTGGCTCTGCGCCCCGCGCCCCTCGGCCGCTCTCCTCGCCACCCGCCAGCTCGGGGAGGGCGGGGCGTGACGATTGTCCCCTCGAGAACCTCCCCGGGCGGCATCAAAGACCGGCGGCCGGTGGGAATAGAGTGAGGAGGAGGCGTGTAACCTGGGACCGGAGGGGCGAGGAGCTGGAGTCCCGGCCTCTCGGACCCCGGACCCTCGGCCGCCAGACTCCCCGGACCCCCCGGTGCCCCCGGGCCTCTGGCGGGGGCCCCAGACCTCCGGCCGCCCCTCACCAGGCTGGGCAGGAAAGCACACAGCGCGCTGTGGGACGGGGTCCGCGGCTGGTGACCCCAAACCTTAGAAAAGGCCCAGGACAGGGTGCTGGGAGGCGAGGTCGGAGGGAAAGAAGGGGCAGGATCTCCTTGCGGGCGGGACGAGGAGCGCACACCCGCGGGGATTCCACACCCGCACCTGATCTCGGGGGTGCCTCGGAAGACCGCCGCGGTATCCGTGGACCACGATTGTGATTTGGACTAGGGTGTTGCCAGTGGGGGCGGACAGGCCCAAGATAGGTTGTGCAGACAGGAGCCCAGAACTTTCTGTGTAACCTGGGGAGTAAGAAGAAGGAGCTCCCAGGCTCCCAGCTTGAAGGACGAGCTCATCGGGGCTCTCATTTGCTGGAAGGGGGGCAGCTGGGAGAGAACCGGTTTGTGGGGGGATCCGGGCTTCATCCCGCGCTCCTGGAAGGCACTCAGGAGGCGTGTGTAGGCGTCGCATCTGTGACTGGACGCAGAGGGGAGCTGGCGGCAGGCAATGCCCGCTCAGGGGGCACCAACAGGAGATGGCATCTGTCGAAACGGAAAGGGCGAGGCTCCCTAAGGAACGGGCGCTGGTGGAGAAGCCCGGCGGGGAGTCGAGTGCCGGCGTGTGCGGAGACGGAGGCGGACGAAGCCAGTGGGGTAGAAAGGACCTGGGAGAGCAGCGAGTGAAGCGGGGAGTGGTTAGTGGAGCAAGATGCTGTTGAGACGGAGGCCACGTGACGGGAAGGCAGCGTGGAGGTGGCTGGTTTCGTGAGCGGTGTGCGGGGAGTCGTGGGGAAGGGGCTGTATTGGCGGGGATTGCGGAGTAAACAGCTTTTCCCTCTGAACTAGAGGAACCGGTTCTAGAGTTCACCTGAAACACGAATAAGCAAAAATAGTAAAGGAAAAAAACCCAAACCGAAAAGGCAGGAATGAGCAGCTACCCTGCTGCAGAATGGTGCAGCAGCCTTTTTGGGTGACACTGGGGACAAAGAATATCCGCATTTACGGGAACATTGGAGAATCCCCAAGAAACGAGTCCTAGTGGGAGACCAAAGGCAGGGACAAACGGGGTGGGAGGGGGCCCGAGCCAGAGGGAGCAGGTCCAGAGGGAGCAGTGTCCGTTTTAATGCCAGAATGAAGATGAAAACGCAACACTTAGGGAAGGAAGGAAGGAACCCGCACACAGAATTAAGCCGTCCCTGAGCAGGAGCAGAGGAGGGAGGGGTGAGGGGTAAAGGGCGGGGTTTCAGGTGGAACCTAATTCACGTAGGTTGGCAACTAATGCCCAGTAACCCGATCCAAAATAAAGCCAGGTCTCCCCACTTCTCCCCGTCCTGCAGGGACCAAGTCCCCTCCCCATGAGGGACCAGAATTCCCGAGTTACCGATTATTCTCTTCAACATCTTTCCAAGAATATCTTGTTAACTGTGCAAACGCATGTTCACGTGCTTACAAGTTCCGCTCTCCGTGGCGGGAGGGTGGCACGCTGCCACCCGTGTGCTCTGTGACTCCCACTCGGTGGGGGCTTCTGGAGGCCGTGCGGTGCCACGCAGGCACCTTTGCGGCCGTGGTGTCCCGTTTAATACCGCGGCTTGGCGGGTCCCCTGCCGACGGTGCTCCAGCCTTCAGCGATGCCCGGCCGGGTGGAACAGGGCTCCGCCACCCGGCCTCGCACGCCGTTCTGCACACGTCCGAGCTTATCTGAAGACAGATCCCCAGAACTCCGGGGTCGAAGCGCTCGCGTCGCCGTGATGTGGGCAGCAGCTCCGAACTCGGCCCGGAATCAGGTGTTAGCCGACTTCGCGCCTGCCAGGCGTCTGTCACAGCGCCCCTGCCCCGCGGCCCCACCAGGGACCGAGGTGACCGAGCCGTCGTCATCGCCAGTCTGATGCCAAACGGTGTCTCTAAGCATTTGGTTTGGTTTGAACTTTTTTAAATGTTTATTTTTGAGAGAAGGACAAGGGCGTGAGTTGGGGAGGGACGGAGAGAGGGAGGCACAGAATCCGAGGCAGGCTCCAGACTCCGAGCCGTCGGCACAGAGCCCCACGGGGGGGCTTGAACCCGGGAACCATGCGATCATGACCTGAGCTGAAGTCGGGCACTTAACCGACTGGGCCACCCAGGCGCCCCTAGTGTTTCTAAGCATTTTGTTAAGGCAAGTTTTTTAAGAGAGTATTTATTTTTTGAGAGACAGAGACAGAGACAGAGCGTGAGCAGGGAGGGGGCAGAGAGAGAGAGACACACACACACACACAGAATCCGAAGCAGGCTCCGGGCTCTGAGCTGTCAGCACACAGACCGATGCAGGGCTTGAACCCACGAACCCTGAGATCGTGACTTGAGCTGAAGTCGGAGCCTTAAGGGGCCGAGCCCCCGGGGCGCCTCGCGCATGCAAGTGTTTGAGGTACAGTAATCCCCCTGCCTGTGTCATCGGTCTCAACAGCTGCCCTCTTCCCGCTTTCTAGCTGCTTCTACGCCTCTGTTCTTGCCCTTTCGCAACTATTTTTATCATTTTTTTAAACGTGCACGCTTCAGAATGCGCCAGTCTTCACTGTAAATCTTCCCCACTCTGACAGCTACACAGCACTCCGCCCTATAAAACTCAAGAACGGCCCATCACCCCAGAAAAGCTCGCAGGTGCCCCCGGCCGATGCTCGTCCCCCCCACGGAGGCTAAAGTCTGACTGCTCTGCTGGACGTGACTTCGCTCTAGAAACTCACGCCAAGGAGACTGTACGGCAGGCGCCCTTCCTGCCCGCCTTCTCTCCCTCAGAACAGGGACACTGGCCCACGCCGTGGTGGCCTGCCAGCCACCCCTCCTCATTGCTACGTGCTGTCCCTCGGGGAGAGGACCGTGCAAGTGGTCTGCCCGGTCTGTGGGGGATGGGCTTTCGGGTGGCTTCTGGCCTTTGGTGCTGCGAACACTTGAGGAAGGTCCCTCTGGGGAACACGTGTTTCATTCCCGCTGGATGGTCCCCACGGCAGAAGTGCCGGGTCAAGTGGCAGGTGCACGGCTGACCTCCTGAGGGGCTGGCCCTCCCCTGCCGAGGGGCCGGCTGTCCCCCCGCCCCCCGCCTCCCCGGGGCTGGTGTCGCCTTCGGGCTGCAGACAGGCGTTCTGGGATCTCGCCGTGGTTTCCATCGACACCCCCGCCCCGTGATGAGTGGCGCTGAGCACCCTTCCGCGAACGTGCTAAGTTCTTTCGAGAAATGTCCGCCCGGCCCGCCGCCGCACACACCTCCCGGCCGCACTGGGCGCTTCTCGTGTGGACACCTGTCCGCGCGCTGCCGCCTGCCTCGCCCCCTGGCGCCTTCAAGTCGTCTTCTGAAACGCGGATGCTCTTGTCCACAATGTCTCGTCCTCTGTGGTGGGGGCGTGGCCCAGCCAAGCCGGGCCTCACTGGCCCCTGGGAGCCACTGGTTCTGCAGTCCCTTTTTTTTTTTTGATGTTAATTTATTTATTTTGAGAGAGGGAGAGAGAGAGAACATGGGTGGCGGAGGGGCAGAGAGTGAGAGACAGAATCCCAAGCAGGCTCTGGGCTGTCAGCACAGAGCCCCACGTGGGGCTCGACCCCACGACCCGTGAGATCATGACCTGAGCCGAGTTGAAGAGTCGGACGCTCAACCGACTGAGCCCCCCAGGCCCCCCTGCAGCCCTTTCAGGACGCTGTCGGAACGGGGTCAGCAGCCCTCCTGAGCCTCCCCTCTGCGGGCTGTGCAGTGAGGGGAGGGCTGCGTGCATCTGGGCCTGCCAAGGACCAGGACAGAAGGAGACAGGCAGAGACTCCCGGTGAGGACCGGGAAGCTGAAGGAAGGGCGGGGGTGGGGGGCAGACGGTGAGGAGGTGGCCACGGCAGTGTTCCGTGTCACAGAAGCTGCTTGGTCGGACGGGGACGCGGCTGGTGCTGTGCTGGGGGATCTGGACTCAAGGTTCCAGAGGGGGCGCTGCTGTTGGGCAAGTGGGGGCGCGGGGGCAGGGGAAGAGGCCGCCGAGCGCAGCGAAGGGTGCTGGATGCGTTTGGCCGCAGGCCGTTGGACGCCGAAAGCCTTGGCCTCGGAGACGGGCCGCGGAGACAGAGCGGCGTGTGGAGCTAGAGCCCCCTGTGAACACAGGGACCTCGGGTGCGGAGCCCAGCAGAGAGAGGGTGGGGTCTCGGGAGAGGCGGGGCGGGGGGCACAGACGCCCCCGCCTCCCTTCCTGGCCCCGGCTGGGGGGCAGATGGAAGAAACTGGGTGTACCCGACACTCTGCAGGGGACAGAGTCTGGAGGACAGCCGGCTGGGCCGAGGGGCCGAGCCCTGGGCCGCAGCCGGCGCGGGGTGAGGCTCAGGTGTGGAGGCTGTGGGCAGGGCGGGGTCCTCCCCGAGCTGAGGCCCTGAACGCCGAGCAGAGGCAGGCAGCTGTGCCCCACGGCCCGTGGGCAGGGTGGGGTCAGAGCCCATGGGGTGCCCGGCACATCGGAGGACAGAACGGGACCTCGGCAAACCTACGGGAGCACGGCGGCGGCTCGCTCAGACGGGGCCTCCGCACTCTTCTGGAACACCGCTGGCTAGGGGTTGAATCGCGTCGCTCCAAAATGCCTCTCCAAAAACCCGAACGCCTGGCCCCTCAGAAGGTGACGGTATTTGGAAATGGGCTCTTTACAAAGGCGTTCAGGTTACAACGAGGTTCCCGGGGTGACCCCAGAGCAATTGTACCGATGCCCTTCGAAGAGGAGGCCATCAGGACACAGGCACGCACAGAGGGGTGGCCTCGTGAGGGCACAGGGAGAGGACGCATCTACACGCCCAGGGCAGAGGCCTCGAGAGCCACCGGCCCTGTGACAGCTGATCTCACACTTCCAGCCCCCAGAACTCCGAGGAGATAAACGAGTGCCCTCGGAGCCGCCCGGTGCGCACTGCTGTGTCCGGGTGGCCTGAGCTCGCCATGCAGCGGCGGACAAGCCAGCGACAGGAAGGCATGGCTGGGTCTCTGCACACAGGCTTTTGTTCAAATTGCTGGAAACGTCATCTGGTCCCGATCAGGGAGGTGAGTCCCTGCCCCCCCCCCCCCGAGATTTCCGGGGATGCCCCAGATCCACTGACGTCTCTGCAGGGCCAGCTGCCAGCGAGGCTGGGGCTGGGCTGGGTGGGCGCCTGGGCGCCGTGAGCCCGGCTGGTCTGCTCCCGGAGCTGCCTCCTGCCCGCCTGCCCGCCTGCCCGCCTCGGGCCCAGAGCAGATCAGCTCCCAGGCCCGCAGCCTGGAGCCGCCCCAGGCCCCAGACGGCTGTCCCCATCCTCCTCCCACGGCCTGGGGGCTCCGCCAGGGACAGCTGCAGGGGCACGCAGCAGGGAGGGTGAGGGCCGGGGGCGGGTGGCTCCGTGACAAGGCTCGGGGCCCACAGCGCCGGTCCCCAAACTGCAAACTGCTGTCACCTGCAACCCGGCACAGCTCGGCCGGCTCTGCGGTGCCCTCTGTCCTGGGTGCCTTCTGACCTGGGCACCGCCCCGGGGAGGCGGCCCGCACTTGGTGGCCACTGCCCGTGCGCCTGCCGGGCCTGACCCCCTTTTCCCCTCCAAAGCTGTGCGCCCCGCCCTTGTTCCCATTGTGCACTGAGCAGCCGGGCAGAAGAGCCCTGGGGACAAGGATGAGGGCCGGTGGCCCTGCCCGGAAGGACTCTGACAGGCAGAGGGCTGCCTTCCCTGCTGCCGTGGGGGAGGTCAGGTGGGGTGGTCGCGAGATGCACAGACCCGTTCTGCCCCGAGTACGGACAGAGGGGGTGCGGCGGGACCCGGGGAACAGCCTGGAAGTGAGGGCTGCAGGGAAAGGAGGGACAGGGACCGGAGCTCGCCCCCCGTCTGCTACAGGTCGCCAGCGTGCAGATGGCCAGCACTGCGCCCTCCGCTTGGAAGTTGGTCCAGACTTCAGGGGTCCGTTTCTGTGGGGATCTGCTGGAGGTGACGATGGAGGAGGAGCTGGAGGTGGAGGCGCCAGCCCCTTCCACGTGCCTCGGTTTACCATCCAGCCAGTGGGTCAGGCCGGGTGGCTCCAGCCTGCGAGGAACGGAGCTGGCAGCCTGGGTGACAGACCGGGCAGCGGGCTGGGTGTGGACACAGCTTGGCAGCGCTGGGCCGGCGGGAAGGACCCTGGAAGCCCGGGCCCTGGTCGGCCCCTCCCCCACCCTCCTCCCCTGCCTGGTTAGCATGGCAACAGCCTCCTCCCTGGTGCTGAGAGGGCCGCTGAGTCACGGGCCCAACTGGGAACATGACAGGGTCCCCCTGCAGAACAGTGGCTCCGGTCCAGGAGGAAGGCTCAGTGGGAGGCAGGCTGCGTGGGGGAGGGGAGGCACCAGGCACCACCTCCGAGAGGCGACCAGCTGCGGTTGGGACCGGGGCAGGCCGGGCCTCAAAGTCTAGCCACAAACACAGCAGGCTTTTCAGCACCAGCTCAGCTGAGCACCACCTCTGGGGACCCCTTGGTCCCTGCCCCGCCCCTGGGTCTGTCTGCTTCCGCTCTTCCTGAAGGACACTTTGGCCAGAGCGAGGCTTGGCCCGCACGTGAGGCCGTGTGCTCCTCTGCCCCGGGCCCAGGGACGTGCTGAGAGCCTCCAGCTTCCTGCTCCCACGCGAGGGCCGGGCAAGGGCTGGGGCACCCACCCGAGCCCACCTGCCAGCTCTGATCTGGCTCAGGGCTCCAGAGCTCCCCCAGCCCCCTCCACCCCTGGGGCCAGGCCCACCAGCACTGCCCAGATCCAGGCCTCTGAGGGCCCAGCCCCACCCTGAGGGAGGTGGGAGGCACCCGAGTTACAGTGGGAGGACAGAGGGCAAAGGGCATGTGGGGGGGCACACGGGAGTTGGGGTGGCCTCTGAAAGGCGGGTGGACGGGAAGACCCAAGACCAGAGCGTCGGGAGGAGCTTCAGACCCAAGCTCCAGGGCCTGTGGCTGCCCAGCAGGGGCCCCCTTTGACACCCCCTCCCCCCGAAGAAGTTTGAGGCCTCTGACCGGGTCCCAGGCTGCATCCTGTTCCCCTCACTCAGAGCAGTGGAGGCGACCCATCCACAGCCCTGCCCTGGCCCACGCCCCCAACGGGGCACAGCAGGTGATGCCACCTGAGACAGGGCCCCCCAGAGTGGCCGCTGCCCACCGGGGCCCTCCCTACCCCCCCCCACCCAGACCAGCAGCGCCCACACCTCACACACACACCCGGAGACGCACACACCCCGGTCCCCAGGAATAATCCTGCCCATCTCCACCTGGGGCGGACTTTATTACCACGGTCATCATCAAGACGATCATGTGAACACAGGAAGACAGCGCCGGTTTCCAGACTGTCGTGGCAGGCGCGTGCCTGCAAAGGAAACCTCCCGCCAGACGCTAAGCACAAACAACTGTCCTCTGGGTCACCGGGAGCCGTCACCCCAGGGGCAGAGCAGCACGAGGCCGTGAGGAGGAGGCTGGACCAGCCTGCGAGGACCCCACCCGGCAGGCTCCCCTCGAAGTGCACCTGCTCGCGCCTCTAATACACGTTCCCACACAATCAGGGCATTAAATATATAGAGATTTCGTCGGAACCGCGTTGGTTAACAAATAAACTCACCACCTCTCTTTACATTAACTTCACAGTAACTGTTTGCAGAAGACGATGAATCCAGTGTTGAGAACTCAGGGGAGGAAAGTCAGTTTCTTCCCCGTGGAAACCCCTGGGGAGAACCCATTCTCCCTGCTGCCCACTGGGCTGTGGGCGTGGCTTGGGGACACAGACACACACACACACACACACACACACACACACACACACACACGGAACCCTGACTCGGTACAGGACATTGAGTGTGAGGTACCACCAGCCCTTCCGGGATACCCACAAGCAGGGGGTCCCCTTCCCCTTCCCCCAGCTCTCTCTCAGTCTGCAGCCAGTCCAGGGCCTCTGAACCCCAAGCACCAATGGGGAGGGGGCCCCCCCGCACTGCACGGTGGGCGGCACACACACCAGGAGAGCCGGGAGCCTGTGGGGGGAGACGGCCCCTTCGGTCCACCTGCTGCGAAGGTCACCGGTCATGTCACTCCAGACCAGACAGATGAATAAATAGGACATCAAGTGTTGCCAGGAGACGGGAGAATAACTTAAACTTGGCTGGACTCTGTCCTCAGTGCCTCCAGTCAGTGGGAACCTGGAGTCCCGGGGGTCTGCCACCTGCAGGGCCCCCGGGAGCTGTGGCAGGCCTCCCTCTGGCCTCTCTCCTTGCCGTCAGCGAGGACATTCCGGCAGCAAGATTTGCTGAGTGAGTAGGCGGGCTAGGCGGGGTGGTGACCCCTCCAAACGCACACTCAGAGGTCTGCCCATTCTAGGAGCTGTGGACGACAGTGGGGGCTGTGACCCCAGCCCATCAGGGGCTTGCCCCCCCACCCCGTGCCCTCTCTGTCCGATGGAACTTTCGCCCAGGCCCCACTGGAGGGAAGGGAAGGCCTGCAAACATTGCCCCCGATCAGAGAGAGCAGCTTCGGGCCCCCAGATCACGGCTCTGGAAATGACCGGCAGCTCCAGGGAGACCCTGAGCAGGCAGTGACCTCAGGGCGAGGCCCACAGCAGCCCAGGGGCAACCTGCGGCCACGCCGGTGGGCGGCTCCCTTCCCAGGCCCTTCCCGGCCCCACCCGAGGGATGCGCAGAGGCACCCTGGACCCTGTGCTCAGGCAGGGAAGAGCACGGCCCATCGCCCACGGGAAGACAGCTGGCAGCCTCAGGGAGGCTCCTTCTGCGTCTAAAGAGAATCCTTTCCAAGTTCCGATTCCCTCCCTCCGCCGGAGTTCCCGTGTGGTCGGGATCACGAGCTCTGGGGGACCCACCTCCCACCCCGGCACCTGGAACCCCGGAGCCACTCAGCTTCTGGCAGGTTCTGCAGAACCCTGATTTCCCCTGCCCGCGCTCCCTGTGCCCGGGGCCTCCCGAAGAAGCTCCTACTGCCACCCGCCGGGGCGGCCTGTTCCGTCCAAGTGCCCTTTTTGGGACACGCTGACAGCTTCTGACGCGCTTTGGGACACGCTGACAGTCCCTTTTTGGGACACGCTCTGCCAGCGCGCCAGCGCGGGTGCTCAGGAGAGCCCTTGGAGGGGGACACACGTGCCTCCTGGAGCCAAGGAGCCTGGGCCGGAGGTCGGGGCAAAGGAGACACTGGCTGGAGGGGAAAGGAGGGCAAGACAGTGTTTAAGATCAGGGCACGGGCTGGGGGCAGACGGGAGTCGGAGGAAGGGAGCAGGGGCCGGGCGTGGAAGAGGGCTGCCCAAGCCACCCTGAGTCACCCCCAGTCTGAGGTCCCCGCCAGGGGCAGCAGTGGTCTTCCACCGCGGGGAGCTCTGACCCCCGGGGCTCCCCCCAACCCCGTCGCAGCTCCATCCCAGTGTCCCAGCCGGGAGGTCCCTCCCCTCCCTTTTCCAGCCCACCCCCACCCCCTCGCGCCGCACAAACACGAGTCACACCAGCAGGGACTTGACCAGCCCACAGTGGAATTTTCGGACGTGGCGGTAGAGGTCCCCCGACTGCGTGAAGCGGCGCTCGCACCAGCGGCAGGCGTGCGGCTTCTCGCGCGTGTGCACCACCGCGTGGCGGCTCAGGTTGTGCGAGTACTGGAAGCTCTTGCCGCACTGCGCGCACGTGTAGGGCTTCTCGCCCGAGTGGGTCCGCTCGTGCCTCTTCAGCGTGTACGTGCACGAGAAGGTCTTCCCGCAGAGCGGGCAGGTGGGCACCGTGCCGTCGGGCGAGAGGCGCGCCCGGCCTCCGTCCCGCTCCCGGAAGTGGGCGCTCAGGTGCAGCTGCAGCACGTGGGCCCCGGGGAACAGCTTGCCGCACAGCGGGCACACGCACGGGCGCGCGCCGGGGCCCAGCTCGTCCCCGCGGGCCCCCAGCTCCGCGTCCGGCTCCGGCTCCGGCTCCGGCTCCGGCTCCGGCTCCCGGCCTCCCGCCGACGGCTCGGCTGCAGGGGCGCAGGGTGGCTGCGGGGGGCCGTGGGCGCCGCCGTCCCGTTCCGACGGCGAGTCCCGCGAGTCCCGCACTGGTGGCTGCGCGCCTTGTTGCGTCTGGACGCGGGGGGCTGTGTGAAGGACACGCGGTGCGTGCGCTGGCTCCCGCCTGCGGCCCGGCTTCAGCGACAGGTCCAGGGCCCGCTCGGCGTCTCCTGGGGCCTGCCAGGGAGGGGGCCCCGGGGCTCGCGGGGGGAGCGCGCGGAGCCCGGAGCGGGGCGGCCCGGCCTTCTCCGGGGCCCGGGCGGGCTGGGTGCGCGGCGGCGGGCCGAGCGGCTCTGCCCGGGCGGCGGGGGGCCCCCGGGGCAGCGCGCGGCCCCTGTCCCTCAGCCTGCCCTTGCAGACCTTGACGACGTCGTACATGTGCAGGTAGCTGGCGGCGGCCAGCACGTCCTCCACCGGCAGGCTGCGCAGGTCCAGGCGGCCCCCGTACATGAAGTCCAGCAGGCGGCCGAAGGCGGGCGCCGTGACCACGTCGCCGTTGAGCCGCACGGCGTCGCGGCCGCCCGCGGGCCGGTCCCTGTAGAAGAGATGGAAGTAGACGCTGCAGGCGGCCAGCACGGCGCGGTGGGCCGGGAAGCGCGCGGCGCCCACCAGCACGGTGCAGTCGCACAGGAAGCCCTGCTCCCGCTGCTGCCGCAGGCGGCCCAGCAGCCGCGCGCCGTGCTCCGGGAACTCCATGCGGCCGCCGGCCTCCGTGGGCGCAGACGGGGCGCCCCCGCGCGCCCCCGCACCTGCCCCGGGCGGGACCGGCTCGCCCGCGAGTAAAACAGAAGCCGCCGGCCGCGGGGCGGGTCTCGGGGCGCGAACCTGCGCGCGTCCCGGCCGGGCCGCCCCCGAACTTCTCCGCGGGGCGCCGCGTCCCCCGACGCCCGCGTCCCCGCCCGCCGCCCGGCCCTCCGCCGCCGCCGCCGCCGCCGCCGCCGCCGCCGCCGCGGGCCCCATTTATGGCAGCGCGGCCGTGGGGAGCGGGCCGGCGGGCGGGGCGGGCGGAGCCGGCGCCCGCCCCCCGCGCTCACCTCCGCCGCCCCGCGCCGCTCTCCGGCCGCCGCCCGCGCCGCGCGCCCTCCCCGGTGCGGCCCCGGTGCGCGGGGCTCCGGGCGGCGTGCCCCGGCGGGGAGGGCGCCGGGCGGGGCGCGCTCCAACTTGGCCGGCCAGGCAGCGGCCGCCGTCGCCCCGCCCCGGAGAGAGCGAAACTCGGGGCGGGGGCTGGAGGGGGCGGGCCGAGGCGACTTCCCGGAGCGGCGGAACCGCTGAGGTCACCCTCGCCGCCCCTTCCCCGCCCGCCCCGCCTCGCCCAGCCGGGCCCCCGGCGCGCCGCCAGCTGGGGCACCGGGGTGGGAGGGGATGAGGGGCGCGGCGGGGGAGGGGGCTCTCTCGCGATATTTGCCGCCTACGCCTCCGTGTCCCCAATCCTCTCCCCCCCCCCCCCACGGTGGGGTCCCCACTGCGCCCCTCGGCTGAGGAACCCCTTCCGAAGACCGGATCCCCTCCGGCCCCGCGTGGGGCTGTCACCCGAGGGCGCACCTCGCGGGGCGCTGGCCCTGGGACGAAGCAGGGGACACACGGAGGGGGTCGTAAATTTTGAAAAGATGACACCCCTTCTTCGTGGAAAGCCTCTTTCTGAGGTTGCAGTGAATTTGGCTGGTACCCTCTTCCAAACACTCAAGCAGAACCTTGTTGACCGCGGAGTCTGGGACGGGGGGGGGGGGGGGGTGGGCGGGGGGAGGCGGGGGGGGTCCCACCCGCTCAGCGGAGCTCGGTACAACCCGTGCTGGGGGCCCGGAGTCCCGAGCTGGGTGTCCCAGAGCCTCACGGACAGGGCGCGCCTCCGCAGACACGGTGGATAGGGCCACAAACGCCTCGTCGGAGGGAGGGAGGCCCAGGCGCCCCAGAGTCCAGAGGAAAAGTGTTTAGGGACGGGGAGACCCTGTGGAGGGGAGGAGTTGGCATCCTGGGGGCCCGGTGCAAGAGCCGGAGGGGCTGCTGGGAGACGGAAGTAGCCTGAGTGCAACAGAGCGATGCGGGCGCCTGGGAGGCTTGGTGGGTTAAAGCCTCCGACTTTGGCTCAGGTCATGATCTCACAACTTGTGAGTTCGAGCCCCGCGTTAGAGCTGTCTGCTAGGAGCCTGGAGCCTGCTTGGGATTCTGTGTCTCCCTCGCTCTCTGCCCCTCCTCCTCCCCCATGCACGCGCTGTCTCTGTCTCAAAAATAAATACAAATTAAAAATAAGTTAAAAAGAAATAGAAAGCGATGATTTTGGAGCCGTTGGGGCCCCAGGGGCGGGGGTGGGGGTACTGTTGGCTGGGAGTCTCCCTGGGGCAATGGTCTAAAGGGGCTGCCCTTAACTGAGCAGGGTTGAGGCACTGACCACTGCTTGGCTCACCTTCACAGGAACCCGTTACTTGGGCACTCATATTATTACACCCGCTTGATGGGGGAGGTTTTTAGGTAAGGGGCCCAGGGCCACACAGCAGGCATTAAGTCCCTGAACCAGGATTCGAACCGAACAGTCTCCTGAATTCCCACCGGCACTGCCGGCTGCCCAGGAGTGGAGGTGGGGCTGGGGAGGAGGAGTCTCAACCAGGGGCCTGATGGGGGGGGGGGGGGCTGCTGGGGAGGGGCTGGACTACAAAGGAAGGGACCTCCAGCACCAGTCGCCAGAGGCCTGTGAGATGCGAGTGAGTAGCCCCCAGGGGGGTCCTATTCAAGTCCTTATGTTGGAGACCTGAGGACTAGGCCAGCACAGCTGGTATCTAAAGCCTGTGGGAAGGAAGGCCACATTTTTTTTTCAAGTTTATTTATTTTTAAGTTGAGAGAGACACGCAAGCAGGGGAGGGGCAGAGAGAAGGAGAGAGAGAACCCAAGCAGGCTGTGTGCCATCAGTGCTGAGCCCAACTCGGGGCTGGAACTCACAAACTGTGAGATCATGACCTGAGCTGAGATCAAGAGTCAGACGCTTAACCTACCCAGGCGCCCCAGGAAAGCCACATTTTTATTTATTTTTAAAAAAATTTAATGTGTTATTTATTTTTGAGACAGAGAGAGAGCATGAGCGGGGAAGCGGCCTTGACAGAGGGAGACACAGAATCCACAGCAGGCTTCGGGCCCCGAGCTGTCAGCACAGAGCCCGATGATGTGGGGCTCAAACCCACGAACCGTGAGATCATGACCTGAGCCGAAGTCGGACGCTCAACCGACTGAGCCACCCAGGAGCCACATTTCTATACTAAAAACTTATTCCTTATTCATTTGCAACTCAAATCTGACTGGATTTTTATTTTTATTCCCCAAACCGGGCAAGGTTTGGAACCCTTGCAACCCTTTGGAACCCTTGGAAACCTTGGAACCCTGAGCTCACCCTGTACTCAGCCACGGAGACTGCCCCTGGCTCCCAAGCTCCATCCACTCTGGGGGCCCCTCCTCAAGCACGCCCCCCTCCTCCTGGCACCCCCAGCCCAGGCCCCCCCAGGAGGAAGGGAATTCAAGGCAGGTCAGAGAGAACCCGGACAGGACTGCCCCTGGGGTCTTGGGCTTACAGCCTACCGCCTGCCCCCCGCCAACCTCGGGCACAGCCATTCACCTCCTTGAGCCTTAACACTGTCATCTGCAGTGTGGAGTCTCACCTAACCGCCAGGCCCACAGCAAGACCTCCCCTCCCAGAGCCCTTCTTCCCCGGCTCCTCCCCCACTTGTCTCTGCCTAACCCCCGCCCCCCCCCCCCCCCCCGAGAGTGGTCTCCCCTGAGCACCCCGGCTAAGAGCTCGCCCAGGCCATCTTCTCCTTTCTGGGCCTTAGCCTTCTCCAGAGTGCTCCCCATGTCATGTGACCACACTACCTCACGAGGCCAGGAAGTTGGCTGGGCCCGACACAGGGGGTTCAGTAAATGTCTCTTGAATGCACGCGGTGGCTTTGAGGAATGTCCAACCGAATCCTGAGTGCTCCGTGGCGCCTACCTGTCCCGCGTTGCTTCCCCAGGTCTGGCCCCTGAGGCCACGGAGGCAGGGCTGGCCGTCCTGCTGCGGACAGCTCCCCAGCCAGGCCCGAGGGAGGCCCCGGGGCCGGCAGGGTGCCCTGCCCTGCCCTGCCAGGCTGTGGGGACAAAGCGCTCCTTGGGGCCCTGACAGAGGCTGTGGGTGTAGAGAGAGGCCGAAGCAGGTTGGGACACTGCCTATGGGAGCCGGGGAGGCCAGCCCAGGTAGGGATGAGCCACGGAAGACGGGGTGTCCCCTCTGTGAGGGAGCGCAGGCCCCCTCCCCCGTACCTCTTGGGTGGGAAGGTCTGACTCAGGTCCTCCTGTCCCACCCCCGACTCCCAGGAGAGGCTGCCCCGGCTGGCCACCCCAGCCCTCGGATCCCCTCTCCGGCCTGGCGAGGTCTCGTGCACAGGGATGACAGGAGGCCACGGCAGGCGGAGACCCCTGGATGCAGCTGGCCGGGGGGCCACCTGGCCTGGGAGCCACCCTCAGGCCCCGCCCTACAGCTGCTGCTGAGACTGGGCAGCCGGGGCGCGAGTCCTGCCGGATGGCTGGCGGCAGCAGAAGGTGACGGGGCCCGAGGCCCCTGAGCTCCAAAGGCGGCAGGCCGCCACCGTCCTCGTCCTCGGGGCTGCCACAGCAGTTTTTGTGGGGAACATCTGGCGAGGGGCTCCCCAGGGGCCCCAGCACGGGCCAGGGCTGGCTGACAGGACTGGGTCTTCATCTAACTGGGCCGCACAGGGGGCTTCTTGGGGGCAGCAGCTCCGCCTTCCTCCGGGGGAGGGCCCCGCCTGCAGCCGGGACTGGGTGCTGCCTGAGTGGGGCTTGCTTGGGGCTCACACAGGTCTCGGGCCCTCGGCGGGCCCCAGAGCTCCGTGCAGAGCAGGGAGGGAGGCCTCCTGGAGATGGGCGGGGGGCCAATACGGCAGCGGGTTTTGGACCACCGGGACGCAGCCTCCCGGCCGAGACGCCTTTACTCAAATGGCCATCGGGCTCCAGACAGGCTTGGGGAGCCACCACATCTTCCACGAGAGGGCGCCCTCCCAGACCCCCAGGGGCTGCCTGACCCCACCCACCCCGCTCTCTTCTTGTCCTCGGCCTTCTCCGTAGCACTGCCAGCCCAAGATGGGGGTGGGCGCGGACCCCCTTCCTGGGAGAGCAGTGGGCAGGTGGCACAGTCCCAGAGGGGCCCAGGGGCCCAGAGGGAAGGTTTGCAAGGTACGGGATGGACAGACGGGGGACATCCGGGGGTGACCCTCAGGACAGCTGTCGGGTCCCAGGGTCCCAGAAGCATGGAAGACTGGTCCAGGCCTCTCACTCGGCCCCCTGGAGGCAAGGCCCCACCTGGGGGTTTTCAGTGAGAGCCGGAGTGCTGGGCTGGGTTGGGGAGAGGGGCACAGGGGCAGCGGGGAGAGGCCAGGGTCCGGCAGTCATCTCCCCGAGGTTCGAGTATCCCCTGATCAGGGACAGTCCTTCCCTGAGGAGTATAAGTCTCTGCCTCAGCCCCAAGAAGTCCGGCAGGAGCCCCCCGTTTTGGGTGTAGACGCTTTGCTGGACGTTCGGCTGGGCTGCACCTGCCTCTGACCCAGGTAAAACCTCCCAGGCTGAACCCTGACCCTGGATGAAGAACAAAAATGCCCCCCTCCCCCACAAAATACATACCAACTCCAGGAGGGTAGCTCACTAGAGTCTCCCTTTTGCCAAAGGATTCCTATCAACTTGGAGACCTCGGGATGGGGGGAGGGGCAGCTGTTGGAGAAACTTGTGGCTCTAGCTGAGCACAGGGCCCAGGGAGGGGTCAGGGGTTGGAAGTCCTCTGCAGTATCCCAGGAATCTGCAGGTGGGCGGGGTCGGGGGTGGGGGGAGTCCCCAGTGGACTGTGGGAGCCTAGGACCCATTGATTGGGACAGCAGGGAGGGCCCGGGGCCGCTCTGCTGTGACAGCCCTTCTCTGGAGTCTGACCCCCACCCAGCCCCCCACTCTGGGTGTCTGTGTCCGGCTCAGGGCAGGCGGCTCCCGCCAGGTGGATGCCCCTCCACAGGTCCCTGGCGCCGTGGTCTCCCTCTGTGGCCCTGAGAAGTCTCCCGCCTGCTTCTGTAGCCAAGCCGTCAGTGTCTGTCTGCATTCCGGTCAAGGCCCTAGTGAGCCCCCTCTCCAGAAATGGAGGGCCCTGCCCGGGGCCAAGGGAGTCCTTCGGCACAGGGATCGATGACCCCTGTCTCCCTAGCCTTCCTTCTCCTGTCTGCCTTCCAGCCTGCCCTCCAGGACCCCTCAAAGCTGACCCCCACCAGCCTCCCGCAAGCAGCGCCCCGCCCCCACCTGCAGGGGACCGCTAGCTTGCCAGGCTCCTCGGATCACGCCTTTTAGGGTCACCCGGGATGCTCCCTCCCCGGCCCCCAGCTCGGAGCTGCCCACCAGGGGTGGGGGTGGGGGGGGCTGGGGGCACGTTTTGAAAGGGACACTAACCTGCCCCGCCCCCACGCCACGGAGGCAGAAGCGCGGGGTTCGTCCCGGACCGGCCCTCCCCGCGCGCTCGGGGTGGAACCGGGCCGGGAAGCGAGGGCGCGCCGGACTCGCCGGGAAACCGAGGCCGGGGAGCACGCGGCCGGGGGACGGCGGGCGGCCCGCCCCGCGCCGCGCGCTCCCGGCGCCGCGCCCTCGCCCCGGCCGCGCCGGGGGCGCCCCGGGCGGCGGAGGCGGATGTGGGCGGGCGGCCGGGCGGGGCGGCGCGGGGCGGGGAGAGGGCGGGCCGGCGGCGGCGGCGGCGGCGGCGGCGGGACCGAGCGCGGCGGGCGGGCGGCCGGCCCAGCGCAGCCAGCGCAGCAGCGCAGCCGGAGGACGCGAGCCGGCGGCCGCCACGAGCTCCGGGCCCGGCGGCGCACGAGGCCCGCCCAGCAGCGCCCGCCCGCCGCCGCCTCCAGCCCGGCCCCGCCCGGCGCGCGCGCGGGGATGCCGAGCGGCGGGCGCCGGAGGCCCCGGCCCGGCTAGGCCCGCGCTCGGCCCGGACGCGGCGCCCGGTGAGTCCCCCCGCCCCCCGCCCCGCGCGCGCGCCGCCCGCCGCCGGGGCCCGGATTTCCTCCCGCGGCCCGGCGCTTTGTTCCCGGCCGGCGGGGCCCGGGGCGCGGGCCGCGCGCGGCCGGGGTGGAGGAGCGGAGCAGGAAGTGGCCGAGCGCGGCCTGGGCGGGGAGGGCGCGGGCCCGGCCGGCGGCGGCGGCGGCGGCGGCGGCGGGGGTGCGGGCCGCGGCCCCGGCCTCCCTCATGACCTTGGGGAAGCGGCCGGGGCCGGGGCCGGGGCCGGCGCGCGGGGAGGGGAGGCGAGGCCGGCCGGCCGGCCGCGGTGCCCAGGAGGTCCTCAGGGGCCGCTCGGAAAGGCTCGCTCCAGCCCTCGTTCAAGTTTGTGGGTGGGCCTTGGGAAGGAGACCTCGTTTGCCCCGAGACGAAAAGTTGTACGCGATGGCGAGGTGCCCGGGCCGGCCCTCCTGGGCCCCGCAACTGCTTTCTGACCTGGGTGGGCTTTGGAGGTGCTGCCCACCCTCCCTGGCCGGGGCCCCGGTGGGAGCCTGGGGCTGGGCCCCCAGATTGGGGGAAGGTGGGGTAGCTGGTGAAGTGGTCGGTGAGCAGGCCGGGTTCCTGAGGACCGACTTGGTGGGCAGGTCACCACAGGGCCCCGCAGCCCGGCTCCCCGCTAGCCTTGACTGCTCTGAGCCCCTGGCCCGAGTGCAGGGCGGGGTGCACCCGTGGGGCTTGGTTCTGCCTCCCCCAACTGAACGTGCAGTTCATAGACCGGTGTTTGGAGAGAGAGTGAGGGGGCCCTTTAAGAGCACGGCAATGTTTTGGTTAGTTGTGACTTAAATAATACCAGCAGTGACACACTTTTACGGTAAAGGCGCTCACGGCCCGGTGGGAAACAGCCCTGCACCCGGAGACAGCCCAGGCGCCTGCTTGGTGTGTACGTTTCCGTGCAGATGCACAGCCCCTGTGTGTGCACAGATATATTTTTACACACGGGGCTCGACAGCTGTCTGACTCTGTCAGCAGCAGGCCCTGATTAGGCCAGGGTGGGGGCGGGGGACATCCAGAGGTCTTTGGGTCCAGCCCTCTGCCTCCAGGCCACACCCACTTGTGTCACCAGAGGGGTCCCCGCCCCCCCCCCCCCCCCCCACCATCAGGAGTGCTGTGCAGGGGCTCAGAACCCTGTCCTTGGGGGTATCTTCAGTCTTGCTTCCTGTCGCTGCCGGTGCCCTGTTGCGCACGTTGGGCACCGTGTGTCTTCCCTGGCCTGGCATTAGACGCAGGCAGGGGGGTCTTCCAGTTCTTCTAAATTTAGCCTGAGACTGTCAGTGCCAGGCAACCTTCTCTGGGTCCCAGTCCCCTGCCTCAGGAGGCCAGTAAGGTCGAGGGAGAATGTCTATGCAGCTGTAGGTGAACCCATGCTGGGCTCCATTCCAGAGGTCCTCAGGGGTCTTCCTGGCCTGGGGGTCCCAGAGAGGAGTGTCTCTGGGCCTGCCCTCTGGAGGGCTAGCCCAGGACTGCTCATGGGAAGACTGCTCTTTCCCAGGATGCTCAGATTGATGTGTGAGCTGGGTTTTGAGGGATGCCTAGGAGCTCGTCCAGCCGGGAGTGATGGGGATGGTCGCTCCGGTTCAGTGGCCGAAGTATGTCCAAGAGAAGGCTGCTGGTGGCCACTGCGGGCGCCAGGGCCTCTGCGTTTGTGCAGGCACCCCCGTCTGTTACCTCCTGAATGCTGTAATTATGGGTCTGTAACCACCCTGGACTGGGTGCTTCTCACAGACAGGACCCATCTGAACCTCTCTTTGTCCCCAGCGCCGAGCCTGGCAAAACCAGGGATGCCTAGTACATGTTGGCCGAATGAATGAACCAGATTCAGACCAGCAGGGGTGCTGTGGTTTAGGAGGGCCTGGGGTTTCTTGAGGGGAGGTTTTTCTTATGTCGCCTCGGAGGGCTCTGGGTTCTCATTTGCGCCAGCCGCCTGGTCTCCTGGCCCTACTTTCTTCACACTTGAATTTCTTTTCTCTCCTAGGCTGGGGCAAGAAGGAGGAGCCCGGGGGGCCCTATGGGTGGGAACAGGGGCGCCCTCGCCAGGGGCTTGGGGAGGCCAAGCAGCTTAGAGCAGAGCAGTCAGAGGGCCTGCCTGGAGGAGGCGGCCTCTGCTGTGTTGGCAGCTTAGGGAGGCTGGAATATGCCAGGAGTGCCTTTTGGGGGCCGGGGTGAGGCCGGGGCATCAAGCTCCGAGGGCCTGGGCTCAGGTACCAGGGGGATTGCAGCCCAGGCGGAGGGGAGGCCCGGCCCCAGGGGACTGGGCGCCTGTCTGGTGTCGTGGCAGAACCATGCGCCGGGGGGGTGGGGGGGGGATGCGGCAGTGGCTCAGAAGGCCATGACGGGGGGCAGGCCACATGGGAGGGTGGGCCCCGACTGGGACCCTAGGTGCGGCGGGCTCCCTGGCCTCACTGTGGGGTTGGAGGAGTGGGCCCGGGCCGGACACAACCTCACACACTTCCCTTTGACTCTTCCAGAGGCTGGGTGCACTGGCTGGGCTCGGGGAGACCCTGCTGAGAGGGGACGGTGAGCGGCGCCCCGGCTGGCCCGGCCCTACCGGATCAGGGCACCATGAACGACGTGGCCATCGTGAAGGAGGGTTGGCTGCACAAGAGAGGTCAGTGCCCTCGGGGGCTGGGCCTGGGGCAGGGGTCCCTCGGGTGGCGTGGAGCCCGTGTGGGCCGGCCAGCACGGTGGCTGCCTGGCTGGGTCCCTCAGGCGGGAGAGGCACCGCCGCCTCCCTCCCTGCTTTCCTGGAAGGCAGTGAGGACACTGGGGCCCGTCCAAGGCCTGGCTCGCTGGCGGCCCGGGGCGCTGCCCGAGGGCTCCTGAGGGCAGGGCAGTGTTACTTGGCCTGGCCCAGTGCCCGCCTCAGGCCTGGGCTGTGGGGTGGGGTGGGGGTGGGGGATGGGGGGCTCCGCACCAACCAGGGGCCCGGCCCCGGTGTGTTTGGGCTGGACCTGTGAGCCGTCCGAGCCCAGCGCCCGTCCAGCCTCTGCTGTCCGCGTGCTCAGGGCCCTGCGCCCAGGGAGGGGCTTGGCGGGTCCCGGTGTGACGGGACGTGTGGCCTTGGCCCCTCGCCCCGCAGCCCCCTGCCCGGCAGCCCTCTGTGACTCGGGGGTGGGGCGTGGGGCGTGGACAGGCTTCATGTTTAGGTGTCCCCCGGGGAGTCACTCCCTCCTGCCCCAGGGCGGGGATTAGCAGCCGCCCCCTTCCTCTTCCTCTAGACTTGTTCCCTCCCAAGGCTTTGGTGATCCCCGCTAGCTGGTTAGCCTCCCCTCACGGGTGCCCTCCGGCCGATGGCGTGAGGGTTCCCCCTCCCCACCCCAGGATCCCACAGGCTGTTGGCAGGGGGAGCCTCGGTCACGGGGAGCAGACGGGGAGGTATGCTAAGGCGCCCGGCCGCAGGCTGGGTTTCGTGGGACGCGCGGGAGCCCCCAGGAGAGCAGGCTGGGAAGCAGTGGGGTCTGGAGCAGCAGAGAAGGGGGTCAGGGGCCGCGGAGGGGCTCGAAGCACAGGGTCCAGGATGTGGTCAGCCGTGTGCTGTCAGGGCTGGCTTCGGTGGCTGCGGGGAGGACGGCACCCTGGGCCTCGAGACGGAGGCGAGGAGGCCCCCGGGCCCCGTGGTCCGTGGGGAGCCCTTCCGCCTGGCTTCTCCCAAGAACCCCCCGCACGCGCCTGCCTTCTCCGTCCCCGCCCCCAGTGCTCACCTGCTGCCATCCCCGGCCTGCTCCCTGTGTCCTGTGCCTGGAGCCCCGTCACCAGGCCGGGCTCCGTCTGCCTCACCTGACAGCCCCGTCCTTCACCCTTCACCGGCCCCGGGCCTTTCTGTCCTCCGCGCCTGGCCGCAGCACGGGAACACGGTCCCCTACCTGAACCAGCAGCGAACAGTTGTTGACTGACTGTTAGGTTAAGATGCTCCTGGCCCTGTTGCTGGGACGTCCCCCAGCCGGGCTGGAGCAGGGGCGCCTCTCTGACCCCTGGGTGAATTTCAGGTTGCCCCTCAGGGCACGTGCCTTCTGAAGGGGCAGGAGGCTGCGGTATCGGGCCGGGGTGGGGGGGGGGGGGTGGCCGTCCAGAAGGCTGGGTTTGGATCTGACCCGGCTGCTTTGTCGCTGTGTCCCTCTCCAAGGGCAGATCTGTTGAGCTCTTCGGCCCTCGGTTTCTCACGTATGTGACGGGAACGGTGGCAGGGAACGGCCTGGTGGACTCTAGGGGGCCCCCAGTCTGGGCACAGCCAGCCTCAGCAGCCTCACTGGGAGAGAGGGTCCGTGCTCCCTCCGGGAGGTGGGCATCCTGCTGTGGGGAGTGACCTCTGGGCTGTTTCCTGGGTGTCCTCATACTGTGTACTCTGGGCAGAGAAGCCACAGAGGACAGTGGGGAGTCCAGCCTGCGTGGGGATGCCCGGGTTTGAGTTCCAGCCCTGCACTGACCTGTTCTGGGGTCCAGGCGAGCCCTCCAGGCCTCAGGGTCCCAGTGTGTCCAGTGGGGAGCCCGTCCCCGGGAGACTGAGCTCAAGCTGCTGACGGCTCAGAGGGTGGCTGGGAGGCAGGCTGGGCCGGCAGGGATGGTGGGCAGACGGGCGGCCCCAGAAACGGGTGGCTTCCCGACCGAGAGCTGGACATCTGGACGTGCGGACAGCCCGAGAGATAAGCAGACACCCCAGCTCTAGGTGGAGCCCCCAAGCAGTGGGCAGCTGAGCCCACGAGCCCCCAGCGCTGATGGCTGGAGCTGGGCTCAGCACTGCTCAAAAACTTGTGCACTCTCTTGATTCTTAAAGGCTGACGGTTTTTGAAAACGAGGCCTGCTCCAGGATGTAGGTCTGGCTGAGCTTGGCCTGTGGCCTCTGGTTTTGTCTTCAGACCGCTCTGTGCTGAGGCCACGGCCTGTCTGTGCAGCTGTTTTGGGACATCCCTGCCCGGTGGCCTCACTCTTGGAGCCCAAGCTGTGGGCTCTGTCTACCCGGCCAGGCTTGTGGTTGTTTTCCTGGGTGTCCCTGACCCACAGGCAGGCCAGCTGGACCAGGAGAGGGGAGGAAGGCAGTGAGGAGCTGGGCCACGGAGGCAGGAGGGGGCTCTGGGCCGGGGTGGGCGGCCCTGGGGACCCTTCTGCTCACGCAGGCCGGCTCCTGGCCAGGAGGGTCTGGCCCAGAAGCGTGCTCGGCAGTCCTCAGCGGAGCACAGCCTGGCCCCCGGGGGTGGAGGGGTGGGATGAGGAGAGCCGGCCCTGAGGTCTGCGAGCACATGTGCCCAGCGCACGGGGTGCGGTCGTGTCTCCCTGCCCTCTCGCCCCCAGGGATGGTGCCGGCCGGGGCCCCGAGTTCGCGGAGCTTAGCAGGTCTGGTCCCTGCCCGTCTCCCGCCCTGCTGTGCCCCAGCCCTGAGCCCTTTCCCAGCAGGGATCCGGCCCTGTTTCCAGGCCGAGGTGGTCCGAGGCGTCCTGGTGGAGGTGGGCTCCTGGGCCGGTGGTTTCTCCCACCTCCTCTCCCTCGGTGGCAACTAGGTCCTGTCTCCCACCGTGGCCATGGCCGTTCCCCGTGTCTCACGTGTGGCTCTGATGAGGAGACCATGGTTTCCCCTTGCTGACACAGTCCCCTAGCCCATCGCTGGTCCTGGGGTGCCCCTGGGGGGCTCCCCTTTGAAGGAGGCAGCGGCTTTGCTAGGCAGACACCAGGGGACCGGCCTGTGGGCCTGCTGAACGCACTTCTGAGCGCAGACCTCAGGTTTCCTGTGAAGGCCCCGTACTGTTGCCTGCGCACGGGTGCCACCAGGGCAAGGGGCTCAGCAGGACCGCCAACGGTGGGTGTCGCTCCCCTTACCCTGTGCCTCGGGCTAGAGGGCAGGGCTGCCCTGGGCCTCCTGGGCCTCAGTTTCCCTGGCCGTCAGGTGAAGGGCGGCCCCAGTTCCTGTACAGGTCACACCGATGTGGCTATGGCTTCCGTCCCAGCAGCCCCTTGGTCCGCGAGGCCGACCGCGCAATGCCTTGTGTCTGTGAGGGTCTGGAACTGCCCCTGGGACAGGTCAGGGCAGGGTGGCCGGGCCTGGGGGCGAGGGCAGGTGCCTAGGAGGGAGGGCCCCGAGGTGTGCTCCAGGGCCGCTGGGCCTGGCGTGTGGCCGTGGCCGTGGCCGCCATCGGTGGGGCTGTTTCCTGTTTTGTGAGCGTGTTGGGTTCTCCCTGTAGAACAAACAGCAGAAGAGGAAGCTGGGGCGATGCGTGGGGGGTGAGGGGTCACTGCCCTCCTGGCCCTGGGTCCCTTGGCCCTTGCTGGTGGCCCCAGCGGATGGCTGTCCCATGGTGAGCCAGGCGCCGGGCAGGGGCGGAGGACGTGGGAGTCACGAGCCAGGGAGGGGTGAGGGGCCACAGGGTAGGCTCTGCTCCCTCCAGCCGGCCCTGGGTAGCACGTTGTGCAGGGGAGAGGGTCCCGAACCCCCTGCTCAGACCCCCACCGGCCAGTGGCTCTCCGCAGAGGCCAGGCTCGGTTGCATCAGGCCGGGTTCCTAGAAGTGCTGTGGGCTGGCGCGGGGTGGGAGCTGGCCCGGCCACCGCTGGCGTCCCTCCTGCCCAGGCACACCCAGCCGGGCTCGGGGCCAGCGCCCTCCCCGCGGGCCCTCCTGTAACTGGAGCCTGTGGCTGTGGCTCCGTGCCTGCTCCCCAGGGCCACCCCACGGTGGGCACATGCCCACTGTTCCTGCCCACTCGACGTGCCCGGTCCCTGCTTGGCGGCCCCCCGGGCAGGCCCCCCAGCCAGATCTGGCCCCGGACAGGCCGGCAGAGGTTCCTGGGGTTCCAGGCTGGGGTGGGCCGGTCGGGTGAGCCACGGGCCAGACCCGGGAGCCCTGCCTGGCCGAGCCCTCGCCTCCTCTCTCCTGCCTTCAGGTGTGTTTCTTTAACCATAAGAAATACTAGACCCGTATTTCGGGGGTGTTGCAGTCGACGGCCGGGTTTGGGAGGGGTTCCTTCTGATAACCCCCGGTGCTTGACCTAGATCTCCGGGCTCTGGATTCGGGTCCACAGATCCCCAGGTGGGCCCCAAGACCGCAGGCCTCTCTCCCCAGGCCTGCGACCCAAGGTGCCAGCAGATAGGAGTGAAGCTGGTGGACTGATGGGTGGGGGGCTGCCCCCTGGACCGTCCAGCCCCCTGGGATGCTTGTTCGTGGAGGCGGGGCTGTGGCTGCCCCCTCACCCTCACCCAACCAGGTCTCTGAAGCCCAGCCTCCCCGAACCCCACTGTGGTGAGGCCAGGCGCACGTCGGACGGAGCGGGCAGGTGAGGCAGGTGACCAGCCGCCGGCTCGTGGAGGGAGACTGAGAATAGGCGGTGGGGAGGCCCACGCAGCCCCAGGCTGGAGCCGGGAGTGAGCAGGGCCATGGCAGATGGCGCCTGGGCAGTGGGGCTGTGGCCTTATCTGGGGGCGCTGAATAAGCACCCAGGGGTCTCTGGGCCAGGGTCTCTGGGCTGCCTGGGACAGGAGACCAGAAGCGAGACAGTGGGTGTGGGCAGGGGGCCCCCGGACCAGGGCAGGGGTCGTGGGGACTAAGCCACGTGGAGACGTCCCAGGGGGAGCTGGGACGTGTGGCGGGCAAGCTGGGACTAAGGGGCGGCCCCTCTGGCCTGCGTGGGGGTGGGTGCTCGGTGCCCAAGGAGGAGGTGGGGTTTGCAAGGACGATGACGTCTGGGCTGAGATGGTCGGCAGGCGGCTGCACCTGGGGTGGGGTGGGATGTGCTGGTCGGTGAGGGGCGCCGTCCCGGGCGCTGTATTGACGCGGCAGGCAGGGCCCGAGCAGCCCCCGGCACCGTCCCCCGTGTTCTGCGTCGACCTGTGTGCACTGGGCCGTGACTTTGGGACCTGCCTGCTTGATGGCAGAACCAGAGACCTGTGGGGAGGTCGGCAGGTGTCATGCAGCGAGCCTAGCCTGGGCCGCAGGACCGGGGTCTCCGTTCACTGTCTGTGACCTTCCTCGGGCCTCGGGTGCCCTGGGAGCTAGCGGGCACATCACTCCCTGCCCTCCCTGCCTGCCAGGTGGGCCTTCTGGGAGGGCTGGGTGGGATCGTGGGGGAGGGCCCGGCGAGGCTCAGGGGCCATGGGGGGGGGGGGGGAGTGTCTGCCCTCCACGTGTCACCCCTCTGCTGGGCGGGGGGCGGATGCCTCCTCTCATTCAGCCGTGCCCCTGGCCGGACCCCGTGAATGCTGGGCAAGGCTCAGTCTCAGGAAGCAGGTCGGTGCCCCGCGGCCCCGCCTGAGCGAGGGTGTGACACTGCCCGGCCCTGGCGCTCCTTCCTGGGGGCTCCCGGACCCTCAGGGTCAGCCTGTGGCCTAGCATCCTGCTGGTGGGACAGGGACGCGGGGACCGCAGCTTGTGCACAGGCAGAGGCCTGGCAGGCCGGCCCCCCCCCCGCCCCCCCCGCCCCCCCCGCCAGATGACCCACGCCGGGTGCCCGCCCGCTCCCTGCCCCCTTCCCGGTGGGCGGCGACGGATGGGCTGCCGTCAGCAGGGCTGTTTGCTCACTGTGCTGGAGAAGGTAAATGGACGCCCGGCAGCTGTCGGCCTGCGATGGATGTGCTGGCGGCAGGGGACCGCACGGTCGCCGCTGTCAGCTGGCGCCCGCTCCCCGGGCCTGCTGGGGCTCGCTTTGCTGTGGAGAAGCAGCCCGGTGCCGCCTGGCGCCCTGCCAGCCGCCGCCGCCCCCGCAGCAAAGTGTTTATCCGGCAGTTTCCCCGAGAACCGGAGGCTTGGAGGGAAGGTTCGCGGGGCTCGGGCGTGGTGGCTGAGCGGGCCGGGGCCTGGCAGCATGGTGGGGCAGGGGAGCTCTGGGGCGCCAGGCCCGGGCTGCGCCGTGACTCCCCGCGTGCCCACAGCGTGGGTCCCAGCCCCCAGGTCCGCTGCCTGGGGCGCCCCGATCGTGACGTGGCTCAGGACCCACGGCTGGGAAGCACGGAGGGGACAGGCCCTCAGCCTCTACCCACCTCGTCTCCAGCTCCTGGCGGTATGGCCCCGGTGGGGTGACTTGGGCTACAGGAGGTCAGGATCTTCCGGCATCTTCCTGGAGATGAGCCGGCCCCAAGATGAGCAGGGCTATTAGAAGGGCCCTCCTAGTGGAGGACGCACGGGGACAACCACGGCGGCCGGTGCCAGGAGCTGAGGGTCCCTTAGAGGCGCAGGAGGAGGTGGGGGAGCCTGGCTGAGACTGCGTGTCCCCCTCCCCCCACCACCCCAGCCAGGACGCCTAGGGCCCTCCCTGGGGGTGGACCGGCCGCGAGTGAAGGGCTGGGGGGAGCATGAGTCCCCTTCTCTGGTGGCAGGCGGGGCGGGGTCTCTGAGGGCCAGTGTGGGTCTCTCCCCCACCCCAGCCCAGAGCTGGGCTTCTGAGAGAACCCTGCCCGTCCCACCTGCCTCCCAATTTTGCCATGGCTCCTGTTTCCTGGCTGCAGGGGTGGGGGCCCTCATGGCCAGGCTGCCCAGCTGTGCGGAGGGACCCTGAGGCTGGCCCCCGGGACTGTGAGGACGCCCCACGTGGGCCTTGGTCACGTGTCTGCCTGCAGTGGGGTGGGTGGGTGGGGAGCCCCTCCGGGACACCCGGGCTGTGGCCGTGAGTGGCGGGGACCAGCGGTGCGCCGCACGGCTTCCCGGAGGTCACCCTGGCTGTGGGCAGGCATTTGTCCCCGGGGCAGTGGTGGGGACCCCCATTTAGGGAGCAGTGACCTGAAGGGCAGACTCAGGCCTCCCTGTTCGTCACCCGCCCGTGTCTGTGCCTGGAGTGAAGGCTCCTAGGTTCCCACCGCCAGCAGCAGCCGGCGAGTGTCTGTCCCCACCCCAGCCCCCGTGGCCCTAGTCCTGTGGCTGAGGACGGGGGTGGCTGTGTTCCCCCTTCGTTACATCCTGTGTCACCCCAGCCTCCTCGGGAGTGAGCAGGGCTCCGGCCCCCCATCCGCCTGGGCCGGTCGTCTGGCCCGAATCCTGTGTGGGCTGAACTCACCCGGATGCAGGCCACAGCCCAGGACGAAGTCAGCACTGCCTCGGCCCCCAGGTGACCGCCTGGCTGCACGCGGCCGGGCAGAGAAGGGTCCGTGTGCCTCAGAGCCTTGGCCCCAGCCTCCCCTGCCTCCCCAAGGGCTCTGTGGGCAGGGCTGCCCAGGCGAGGGGCCAAGCGAAGCCGCCTTCCCTGGCCCTCCCGTCCCACCCGTGTGTCCTGTGGCTCTAGGGCTCAGCCACGTGGGGTGCGGCAGGGGAGCAGCTGGGGGCCGACCGTGGCCCCCCCCCTTCAGCGCCCTGGGTCAGGGGGCTGCTGGAGGGTCCGGTGGAACCACTGCCTGTTGTCCTGGGCCCCCGCCCAGGGCTCATGCAGACTGGGGGCCTGTCCCTCAGCCTCTTCCCCGCCAGGGCCGCTCCCTTGCCGCCCCCCCCCACCCCCCCGCCCCGCGCCCCAGTGCTGGATTGTAGAACCTTCCTGGGCCCGGAGTGGACCAGGTGCAGGGTCAGGTGGCCGGGGTGAGTCCCGGTGGCACCCCCTGTTCCGGGAATCCTGCGGCCCGGTGGGGAAACTGAGGCCCAGCCTGGCGTGTGGGCGCTGCCGAGCAGGTGTGCACGTGCCGACCGCGTGCACAGGGTGCGGGGCCGGGCGCGGTGGGGGCCGGCAGCAGTCGGTGAATCAAGATGGATTTTCGGGGCTGCGCGGGCGAGGCGCTCATCACTCTCCCCGCTCAGTTAGCGTCCCGGGGAGCGGCAGCTGGCGGGATGAGTGACACTCCATCAGGGGCCGACAGCTCCAGCCTGGCGCGCAGGCGGGTGGGAGCGAGCGGCCCGGGACGGCGCGGGTGGGGGGCTGCGCACAGCCCCCGGCGCCCCGTCTGCTCGTGCCCACCCGCTGCCCCGGCGGGAGGCCCGGCGGAGCCGCGTGGGCGGGCGGGGTCCCCGGCGGCCGGTGGGTCGGACGCAGCGGGTCCGAAGGGGGCCGACCCCAGCCTTCCACGGCCCCAGGCGGGGGCTCCGCAGAACCGGATGCGGTTGGGGCAGAGGGCGGGCCGCTGGCCCTCACGGGGGTCCTCGCCCTGACGGTGGGGGCGGGCCTGGAGGTGACACCCCCCCCCCGCCCCCCCTCCCCGTCGTGTGCAGCGGAGTGAGGGCTGGGTCACACCCGGAGGCCCCCAGGCCTGCGGAGGCGGCTGGGCAGCGGGGATGGGGGAGGAGCACACTGGGAGCTGCCGGGTCCTGGGTGGGGCCTTTGCCCGTCCCCCTCCCCTGGGGCCCAGAGCTTGGGGACCCCAGCCCCCCCCCCCCACCTGCTGCCTAGTGGCCCTTCTGACAAAGCCATTGTCTAATTAGTAAGTTTTCTATCGTCGTTCAAACTCCTTGCTCGGCAAAATGTAAATGAAACGCTCTTTTTTCTGGGTGTCAGAATGAAAAATGACAGTCGCTAGAATGGCACAGAGGACATCTGCTTTGGCTCTTAAGTGCGGTTGCCTGCTTATGGCTGATGTGGCAAAGCTTGGGGGGAAACTTCCCCGAGCACCTGGGTGGCCCACGGGTGGGACGCGGTCGAGGGTGGCGGGTCTCAGCCTGCGGACCGCACGGACGCCTCCTGGGTCCGGCTTCCCCGTGGTGCCCAAGACTGTGCTCTGGGCCCCTGGGCAGGGCACGTGGTCACGTGGGCGGTGAGGGGCTGCGGGGGGCCGTGCTGCATAAGGGCCCTTGGTCCCACTTGCTGTCCCCTGAATGCTGGGTGCCAGGCTCCTTCCCGTGGGCCAGGGAGGGGCCGGCTCTGGCGGGCGGTCCACTTGCCGTTGTGATGGCAGGAACAGCGTGGCCGACACCTGGCGGGACCGAGCGGGTGGGGGGAGCTCTTAGCCCTGAAGCGCTGGTGGGTGGCTGTAGCTGTGTGTGCTGGGGACCTCCTGGCCTGGCGGCGCCTCCTCCAGAAAGGCCCCCCGGATCGGGCCGGCCTCTCGTTAGCTGTGCCCCTTCCCCCACGTCCAGGTCCCCTTTCCGACATGGGGGCCGGCTCTCGGTCATGTCCCCGAGTCACGGCGTCCCGGGTGCACCTGTTCTGGCACAACCAGCTGCGAGCCTGCCACAGGGACGGGGCTCCGGGGGGGCCTGGGGACGGGGCCCGGAGGCCTCGGCCCTCACCGAGCACACGTCCGCAGGGGAATACATCAAGACCTGGCGGCCCCGGTACTTCCTCCTCAAGAACGACGGCACCTTCATCGGCTACAAGGAGCGGCCACAGGACGTGGAGCAGAGAGAGTCCCCGCTCAACAACTTCTCTGTGGCGCGTGAGTGTGCCCGCGGCCACCCTGGGGTGGAACCGGGGAGGGCGGGACAGTGCCCAGCAGCCCCCAGGCTCGGGTCCCCTGGGCCTCTGCGTTTGGGGCCAGCAGCTGCCAGGGGCCAGGCTGGGCGGTGCTGGCTTTGCATCACCTTGGGAACTGGTTAGTGGATGCCTCCGGCTGCCGGGAGGTCTTCGTGCGGCGGCCCAAGGCTGGAGACCCCAGACCTGTTTGGGGCACTCTGGCTCTGGGGGACAGAGCCCCGCCCGGGACAGCCGGCTGGCGCTCACCAGGGTCTCTCCACAAAGCCTCTGGGTGGGGACCCTTAGCTTCCGGGAGCCTCTGTCACCCCTAGAAAGAGCCCTCAGAGGCCTGGGCCCCGCAGTGGTTTCCTTCCACCCTCAGCAGGGGTGGGGCCGGCAGGCACAGCACAGCCGGCCGCGGCGTCTGGCAGAGCTGGACGAACTGGGACCTCTTCGAACCGTGTGGCCGCGGCCTCATCCCGCACCTGTGAGGGGGAGACCCGGGCCTGGAGAGGGGCTGCTGAGCCAGGCCGGCCTTCCTGTGGGGTCTCTGTTTCCACCCTGGAACGTGGCTCTGCCTTGGGGCCAACCCAGGACCCAGGCCGGGTGGGGGGCTGGGAAATGAGGGATGGGCTCATCAACCGGCCGACCTCCTGGGTTCCTCTTGGGACGCCATCAGGGGTACTGAGTGCAGTGCCCACCGAGGGGTCTGCCCCCCTCCCCCGGGCTTCTTCATACACCCCGTCTCTGGCCGGCTCTGTCTTCATTCAGCCTGGGAGCCTGGGGCTGCCCCACGTCGCCTGGTGCAGGTTCCGGTCTGGGGTCTCAGGAGGAGGAAGCACAGGCTGATGGGGAGGGACTCGTGGCTTCCGTGCCTGTGGGTATGGCGGCGGGGAGGGGGTGTCCTGGCACCTTGGCTGTCCTGCCCACCTTCCGGGGTGCCCGGCCCTGTGCTGCAGGGACAAGGGGCATGGCCAGCACACCCCACCCCCAGGGCGTGTCGCTGCCTTTCCGTCCTCCAGCCTGGGGGTCTCCCAGGGGGGCTTTACCACGACCTGGGTCCGGTGAGTCCCGCCTCTCCATCCTCAGGCTCCACAAAGCGGCTGTGAGAGTAGGAGCCCTGGGGTGAAGGGAGACCAGGGAGGCAGGCGCCGCTGTCCCCTGCGGCCTGGTGGCCATGCAGGGGACCTTACTGCAGTGCCTCTGGGCTGCCCCCAGCGCCTCCTTGTTTGGGGCCAGGTGGGGCTTCAGGAAGGAGGCCTGGCTGGGGTGGGGCCGGGTGCCACCGTGCTGGCAGGGGCATGAGGGGCCCCAAGGAATGTTCTGTACAGGCGGAGCGTGGGGGGATTGAGGGGGACTCTGCAGAGGCGCACGGGAGGTGGGCACCCTCCAGAGGGCTGCCTGAGCAGAGCGGGAGGTACTGCGGCCTTGAAACCGGGCCGCGGTCCAGCTGGAGCGCCAGCCAAGGAGCAGAGCCGCACGGGACAGGGGCTCATCCTTGGGGAGGGGTTCCGGGGCTGGGGAGACCGGTGGTCTCCGAGGGGCGAGTGGGGGGGGTGGGCGTCAGCACCGAGGAGACCGCCACAGGATTTTCCAGCCCCCACCCCTGTGTCAACACAGGCCACCGTCCCCACGAGGCTGGCCCCAAGCCCCTCCTGGCACCCGGCCCTGGTTCACCTCTTGCTTACACTCTGCTGAGCCCAACCAGGGGCCCTCGAGGCCGCCGGGGCACAGGCACCGGCATGTCGGAAGCCCCTTCACGGGCCCCGAAACCCGTCTCCACTCCCACAGACGGAGCTGGCATGGCCTGGGATTTCTGAGCACCCCCTACTGGTTCCCACCCCTCTGGGGGCTTGGTGCATCCCCACAGCCCCTCTGCTCCCGGTGTGCGCGTGCCCCAGGTGTAGGTCTGGGTGCTCCCGGTGTGTGGGTGCTCCCGGTGTGCGTCCGGGATCCCTCCGGGGGGTGGTGGTGGGGTGTCGCCACTGTCGGGTGGCTGGGTACGGTCCGAGCAGCCTCCAGGGAGGGTCATCCGCCGGGACAGGCGGCCCCTGAAGGGTGAGTGGGCACCGGCCTCTGCCCTGGGGTTGGCCCCGCTTGGAGGGGCAGGGGGCCGGCAGTCACGGCTGGGAAATGGCGGGAGGTTCCTGCTCCGAGGCCAGCTGCCTGCCCTCCCGGGGACATACTCCCCACCCTCTGTCCAGTCGAGTGGTGTCCTGGCGCACCACACGGGCTCGGCGACCAAACGGCCAGGGGAGACGGCCGGGGGCTGAGGAGACCCAGCCTCAGCCCGCCCCGCAGGGGCGCGTCTCCCGGCGGGAGCGCGGCGTCTGGGCTGGGACAGGGGTCCCGGCTCCGTTTTGCGGTCGGGGAAGCCAGAGCATGGAGCGGGGATGGGACGGGACTTCCCAGGACCCGGTGCGGGGGGGGGGGGGGGGGGGGGGGGGGGCAGGGGGGCTGTGTGGGGCGGGGTTGTGCAGAGGGACACTCACGTGCCAGCCCCGCCCCCAGAGTGTCAGCTGATGAAGACGGAGCGGCCCAGGCCCAACACCTTCATCATCCGCTGCCTGCAGTGGACCACGGTCATCGAGCGTACCTTCCACGTGGAGACCCCTGAGGAGCGGTGCGGGACGGACACGCGGGGGCGGGGGGGGCCCCTGGTGGGGTGGATGCGCCAGCCTGCGGGGGGCCAGGCCTCGGTGTCCCCCAGCATCTGGGCCTGGAGCACGGGGCCTCACCCGGCCGCCCTGCAGGGAGGAGTGGACCACCGCCATCCAGACGGTGGCCGACGGGCTCAAGAGGCAGGAGGAGGAGATGATGGACTTCAGGTCGGGCTCGCCCAGCGACAACTCGGGGGCCGAGGAGATGGAGGTGTCCCTGGCCAAGCCCAAGCACCGCGTGGTGAGGCACCCCCCCCCCCCCCACGGGCAGCACGGCGGGGGGCGGTGAGGGGCAGGGACGCAGGACCCCCGGAGGGCCGGGCCCCCGTGCGGCCCCTGACCCCGGGCACCGGCCCGCCGCCCCGCAGACCATGAACGAGTTTGAGTACCTGAAGCTGCTGGGGAAAGGCACGTTCGGGAAGGTGATCCTGGTGAAGGAGAAGGCCACGGGTCGCTACTACGCCATGAAGATCCTCAAGAAGGAGGTCATCGTGGCCAAGGTAGGGCACAGGGCCGGGTGGCCTGGGGGCGGGCGGCGGGCGGGCGGCTCACCTGGCCCTGTCTTCCAGGATGAGGTGGCCCACACGCTCACAGAGAACCGCGTTCTCCAGAACTCTCGGCACCCTTTCCTGACGGTGAGCCCCGGAGGCGCGAGCTGTCTGCGTGGAGTCCCCCGCCCCCGGCCTGAGGGACCCTCGCACCTTTCTCCCCACAGACCCCGGGCTTCTGTGCTTCAGGATTCAGGCCCGTGGGGGCGGGGGGGAGGTGCTGTTTGCTGCCCCTGCTGTGCACAACAGGGTGGGTGACCCTGTCTTCCCTCTGCTCTGCCTGAGGCCCCGGGAGGCCCCAACCCCCCCCCCCCCCCCCCCCCCCCCCCCCCGCCGCATGCTGACACTCCTGCACACAACCTTCTAGCTGTTCCCCTTTGAGGCTCCGGTCAGGAGGGTCTCTGTCCCCGGGGAGGTTCTTGGCCCAGGAAGGGTGTATGGAAGCTCTTAGAGAGCATCGAGAATGAACTAGAAGTTGTTTCCTGGCCGAGCCACCCAGGAAGGTGTGGGCGAGCTGGTCAGCAGTGCAGTGGACGGACAGGCTGCCGTTCGCCTGGGGGGTCGGGACCGGGCCAGGCACCACTCGGGCTCTTCTGGGGACCCCCCCAGGCCCGGTCACCCTCCGCCCAGCACGGCGTCCCCAGCCCAGGCGCTGCCTGACCCAAAGCGGCGGCAAAGCAGAGAAGCCCCTTCCCTCCAGTTCGTGCTCCTTCAAACGTTTCCTTGTGAGGCGTGACCGGCCGGCCCCTGTGGGGGTCTTACCTCGTCTCGCTCGCCGCTCTTCCTCTTCCCCAGGCTTTGTGCACTGCCCTCCCCCTACTCTGCATGCCCCTTGTCACAGGTGACGGAACTCAGGCCACGCACACTGGCTCCCCTCCTGCGGGCTCCCCACGGGATAGGGCTTGGGACCTGGAGAGTTGGGGACAGTGGCCTCGTGGCACAAGGTCTGGAGCTGGTCTCCTGGCCTGTGTTTCCTGTGAACGGGGCTCATCCCTGGCCGCCGGGTGAGACCCAGGGTCTGTCCCTCGTGGGGAAGACTTGGTCCTCCAGGCCTTTCCTTTTAAAGCAAGGCAGGAGGGGCGCCTGGGTGGCTCAGTTTGGCGTCTGACTTTGGCTCAGGTCATGATATCATGGTTTGTGGGTTCGAGCCCTACATAGGGCTCTGTGCTGATGGCTCGGAGCCTGGAGCCTGTTTCGGCTTCTGTGTCTCCCTCTCTCTGCCCCTCCCCTGCTCATGCTCTGTCTCTCTCTGTCTCAAAAATAAATTAAAAAGCATTAAAAAAATTAAAAAAAAAATAAGCAAGGCAGGAAGGGGGTGCCAGGGTGGTGGGGAGGAGCCTCTCCACCACCGTCCTGCTTCCCATGTTCGTGGCCTGGAGCCCCACGGCCCTGTAGGGAGGCCTCCACATGTGCACCGGAACCTGCTGGCCCCTACCCTGCCCGAGATCCGACCCGGAGCCCGCGCCTTCTTCAAGCACGGCTGGTGGGCGTCAGGGGTCCCGCAGGGCCACGGTACCAGCTCTGCCTTCCCCGTAGGCCCTGAAGTACTCCTTCCAGACCCACGACCGTCTCTGCTTCGTCATGGAGTATGCCAACGGGGGCGAGGTAGGCCGGCCTTCCGTGAGCCTTGGGCCACCTTCCCCGGCACAGGGACGGTGCCCTGCCTCCCCCCAGTCCCAGCACCCCCCCCCACCCCCCTCCGTGTGTCGGGGTCTTGCCCCGTGGACGGTGCCCCCCGCCCCCGGCCCCGAGCACTGCGGTCTCGCTCTGGGACCCTGACTGCGGCCCTCGTCCCCCAGCTCTTCTTCCACTTGTCCCGGGAGCGGGTCTTCCCCGAGGACCGTGCGCGCTTCTACGGCGCCGAGATCGTGTCCGCCCTGGACTACCTGCACTCCGAGAAGAACGTGGTCTACCGTGACCTCAAGGTGGGTGGGTGTGAGCAGGCGGGGCCGCGGTGGGGGCAGGGCTGGCGCTGACCCGGAGGCCGCCCCGCAGCTGGAGAACCTCATGCTGGACAAGGACGGGCACATCAAGATCACCGACTTCGGCCTGTGCAAGGAGGGCATCAAGGACGGTGCCACCATGAAGACCTTCTGTGGGACGCCCGAGTACCTGGCCCCCGAGGTGCGCACCCGCCGCGCCCGCCCCCCGCGCCCCGGTGACCCAGGACCCCTGGGCGGCCCGTGACCCTGTGCCCTGCGCCCCCCAGGTGCTGGAGGACAACGACTACGGCCGCGCGGTCGACTGGTGGGGGCTGGGCGTGGTCATGTACGAGATGCTGTGCGGCCGCCTGCCCTTCTACAACCAGGACCACGAGAAGCTCTTCGAGCTCATCCTCATGGAGGAGCTCCGCTTCCCGCGCACGCTCAGCCCCGAGGCCAAGTCCCTGCTGTCGGGGCTGCTCAAGAAGGACCCTAAGCAGAGGTGAGCCCCCGGCCCCGGGCCGGCAGGGTGCCGGCGAGCCGCCCCATCCCCCTGCTTCCCCTAGGAGCAGCTGGGCGCCCCCCGGGCCACGTGGCTGACCTGCAGCGTCCTCCACCGGGGCTGGCCGGGGCCGGACGGGCACCTGCGCCCGGACCGCGCAGCCTCCACACGTGCTCAGGAAGACCCCACCCGGTGTGCTGCACCTCCCTCTTCCTCCGGCCCCACCGCCCCGGGGCTGCGCCAGTCAGCTGGCACTGTCCCCCCAGCCCACCCCCGGGATCGAGCTGTCCCCCTCACACGATCTCCCTGCTCCCTTGAGACCGTGCTGCCCCACCCCCCACCATCCCCCACCATCCCCCACCACCCGGGACCAGGCCGTCCCACTCGCTGTGCCCCCCCCCCCCACCCCACCCCTCCCAGGATCACGCCGACCCTCCTGTACTGTCCCCCGACCCCCAGGGACCCCAGTGTCCAGTACAGTCAGGTATCCCAGCCTCACCCAGCAGGAGGAGGGGCCCCGTGCCAGCGGGCAGCGTGAGGCACTGACCGGTCTCCTCCGCAGGCTGGGAGGGGGCGCCGAGGACGCCAAGGAGATCATGCAGCACCGCTTTTTCGCCAGCATCGTGTGGCAGGACGTGTACGAGAAGAAGGTGTGTGGGGGCCTGGCGCACGGCCCCCATCCCCGCGCCCCCTCCCCAGGCTCGCAGGGTCTGCGCCGCGGGATTTCCTCCTGAACGCTGTTCGGGTCCCCCTCCTGGCCCCCTGGAAGGAGCCGTGTGCACGGACTCCTGGAACACGGTGCCCCGTCAGGTGGGGGCACCGGGCCTTTTCCAGCCCCGCCGCTAAAGGCTGGCCTTTGCTCTCCCAGTGCCCCCAGTTATCTGACCTCAGACTCTCCTGCTGCAGGGAGAGCCCTACCCACCCTCTGAGCATGCAAACTGGGGGGAAACACAGGCCTGTGTGGCACATGGGAGGTCTCCCGGGAGCCAGGCAACTGCTTCCTGCACGCATCCCTCTGTCCCCCGCCCCCGGGGACTTGGGAGCACCGGGCCCTGGCCCAGGCCGGCGGGGTGGCCCGGCAGGCTCAAGAAGGCCATGCTAGGGCATGCTGGGCGCCCTGTCTCCGAACACACTTCCCGCTGGTTTCCATCGCACCCTCCCCTGTAGGCCCGTCACAGGCCACACGCCCTGCCTCGAGCAGGGACCCTGCTAGCTCATGAGGGCCAGCCCTGGTGTCCCGGGGGGGGGGTGGGTGCTGGCCTGCAGGGCCCTCCTCCCACATGCACACCCCCTACAGCTACCTGTGCGTCCTCTGTCGCGGGGGGGCCTCTGCAGCCTGACTCGGCCAGCTGCACCGTGGCCTGGAGTGCACGTGAGGCCAGCCAGGCCCCGCGCTCGGGTGGGAAGCCTGGAGGGCGAGGCCCCAGCAGGGACGTGCGCAGGAAGGCCTGGCCTCAACTCCTGGTGGGAAGTTGGGCAGGGAGGGTCCTGGGAGCCCTCTGGGTTCGGGGGCGGGTCAAGTTCACTTCGTGCCCCGGGGCACCTGGCTGGGGCTGGCACGGGCACATGGCGCTGCCTGGCTGCGCCCTGGGTTCCCTCCCAGGGCCGCGGTGGGCTCTTTGGACCACTGCGCGGGAATACTACCCGCTGGCCCAGGGGGCTCCAGGGATGGGGGGGGCCGGGATTGTCCCTCTATCAGGAACGATCAGAGTGGGGCCGCGGGCGGCCGGGCCCCATGGCCATGGTCAGGAAGGGGTGCGTGTGGCCCCTGGGGATGGGGCTCTGGGGCTGGGAGCCCACCGGTGTTCCATGGTGTCCTCGTTCACCCCCTTCCCGCGTCCGAAGAAAGCTACAAAAAGAGAAGAAAACCGGACTTGTCTCCTTCCACCTGGGGGTACTAGGGTCCCGCAGAACTGGTCACCTGCCGGGGCCTGCTGTGAACAGGGCCCGGCCTGCCCTTGTGGGGGAGGCAGGTCCGCAGGGCCCGGGCCACCGCCCTCCCCCGTGGCTCCTTGCCGCAGCCCCGTCCTCGGTCTCGCGCTGCCTGGAGACACGAAACCCTTCCTGGGGGCGGCCCCTGGGGGGCAGTGCAGAACGGGGTCTGTAACTTGCCTCCCCTCCCCTTGCCCCCCCCGCAGCTCAGTCCGCCCTTCAAGCCCCAGGTCACCTCAGAGACGGACACCAGGTATTTTGATGAGGAGTTCACGGCCCAGATGATCACCATCACGCCCCCCGACCAAGGTGAGGGATGCCCCACCCCCCGCCAACCCCCAAGTCTGTTTTCTCCCTTCTCTTCAAACCGAAGAAGTTAGCGGCTGCCCCTGGCAGAGAGGCCCACAGGGTTCACCGGACAGGTCCCTCTGGAGGGTGGCGATGGGGGCGGGAGGGCACCGTCCCTGTTCCTGGCATCAAGAGGGTCCTTTTCCCCAGCGCATGGTGGCCGCGATCCCGGCCCTGGGGTCTGAGCGTGCCGCCCACCCGCCCACAGGCGACAGCGTGGAGGGCGAGGACAGCGAGCGGAGGCCCCACTTCCCACAGTTCTCCTACTCCGCCAGCGGCACGGCCTGAGGAGGCCAGCAGCGGACTCCCGACGCCGGCTTCAGGGGACGGGGAGGAAGCCTCGCGGACAATCCGATCCCTAGTTCGTGTTGTGTCCGAGGGGAGCCGCCTCGGAGCGCGGTGGGAAGGCCTTCGTGCTGCGGGAGGGGCGGCCCGCCTGGGAGGGAAGGGGTCCTGCGGGTCTTTCTAATTTATTTCGTCTAGCTCTCCAGACGTGGCCTTGGCCTTCAGAACAATTAGACTCACGTAGGAAATGGTCGAGGACTTCTGCAGCCACGTGCAATTGGGGGCCCGGGAGGGCTCTGTCCCCGGCCCCTCCATCCCTCCAGCCAGCGGTCCCTGGCTGCCACCTGTCTCGGCCTAGCCCCCGGGACCCCAGAAGCGCCCGGCGGTGACGCGCTGGCCCGGTTCCCTCGGCGTCCTGGCGGGGAGCTGCTCTTGAGTGGGGCCGGGGTGGGGGCAGGGGCAGGGGCAGGGGCAGGGGCAGGCAGGGCTCAGCCGGAGGCTGAGAACGAGGTTGCGATCTGTTGCTGTGTAATACGCTATCACATGCATTTGGGGTTTTTTCATCTTAGTGACAAGAGAGCCCCTCCCTCCCGCCCTCTTTTCCCTCTGGGGCACCTCAACGGTGTCCCCAGGTAGCACTCTTCTGTCGAGAAGCTTCACTGTCCCGCCACACGCCCCACGCCCTCTGGAGGGGCCTTCAGCGCGCCCTCTGTGCCTCCGGGCCGGACTCCGCGCTGCACGGGGGCGCTTTTTACATTCAACTTTACTATTTTTACTATTATGAGACTTTCCCTCCAAATTCTTCAATAAACACTGCTTTTCAACTTTGTGGCTTGTTCTGGTGGGTGGCGGGCGGCAGAGCGTGTGGGCCGGCCCACGTGTGCGTGGGGAGCACCCAGCCTCCTCCCCGCCGCCCCCGCCCCGGCTCCCCCTCCCTGCGGGACCTCCGGGGCAGGGAATCCACATCCCCAGCCGCTTCACCCCCTCACAGCACACCTGGGATCCCCGGGTCGAGGGGCGCGGGCGGCCCCCGGTGGCCGCCAGCTCCCAGCCGAGGAGCCGGCTGCCTGGCAAGGAACGGAACAGGGCAGGGCTGCCGGGCGCCTGGGGTCCTCGGCCTCATCTCCCGTGGATTCAAGCCTGCGGGTGTGGCGGGGCCGCCGGGACACGTGTAGGTCCTGGTGCGTGGGCCTGGCGAAGGGGGAGAGAGCACCTCCCTGTCCGGAGTCCACGGTGACCCCGGCGGGGCGGCCGTCCCCTTCTGCCGGGGGCACGTCTGGAGCAGCCCCCAGTAATGCCTCACCACCTCCGTCTGCGCAGGCCGCGGGGCACAACGCAACGGCTTGTCTGGGGACCCACACACACACCAGACATCACGTCCTAAGCGGTAAGAGACATGCAGCTGGTGTGCGTATGGACACGTGCGTCAGACCAGAGCCCGGGGCGCTGCTGGTGGGGATGTACGAGGACGGGGCTGCTGAGAACAGCACGGCGGCTCAAGAGATCGGGCCCGGCAACCCCGCCTCCGGGTCCGTCCCCGAAAGGACCGAACACAGGTACTTTCACCCGTGTTCACTGCATCATGTGCAGTAGCCAGACCGTCACGGAACCCGAGTGTCCGTC
This sequence comes from Panthera onca, assembly GCF_046562875.1. Classification (NCBI taxonomy): domain Eukaryota; kingdom Metazoa; phylum Chordata; class Mammalia; order Carnivora; family Felidae; genus Panthera; species Panthera onca. The sequence goes on along the minus strand of NC_138344.1, from coordinate 145,439,184 downwards.
TGTGGACACGGGGAAGCGAAGCGTGGTCTGTCCGTGCACAGGAGTATTACTCAGCCTTAAGGGCATCTTGGCTCCTGCCACAGCACGGACGGGCCTCGAGGACGTGTCGCCGAGCACAACAGCCCAGTCCCCGAAAGGACCCACACAGTGTGGCCACTCACACGAGGTCCCCAGAGGAGTCAGATTCACAGAGACAAAGTAGAAGGGGGTGCCCGGGGCTGCGGGCGGGGGGAGATTTACAGGACAGGTGGTGGTGAGGGCCCACAACAACGCGAGCGTATTTCCTACCACTGAACTGCACACTTAATGCTTAAGATGGTTAAATTTTACATAGATCTTAACACAAGGAGAAAACTCTCCGTCGTAGAAACCAGAAAATACAGGGACGCCCTTCTGTTCTCCTCAAACCCTGAGCCAGCGGTGCAGTGACCGCATGACCGCAGGTGACGGCCGTGGTGGGGAGCGCAGGAAGCGCCTGGAATCAGTACAGCGTGGTCATCAGGCGGGCCCGCCCTCCCCACGGGCGCTGTGGGTGCCTCTGGTCCCAGGAGGGGCTTCAAGGTCACGGGCACGGACATAGCATCCTGGGTGGGTGGGGCCGAGGGATGAACGGACATCCTGAACTTGCGGGGGCAGGGGGGAGAGTGGGGGACACGCGGGGACGGACACCTAGGACGGAGGGCAGGAGGCACGATGCCCTCTCGTGTCCCGTGTCCCCACAGCTGCTCTTGCCACTGCTGGGTGGCTGGCGAGGGACGGGATGGAAACCAGTGCCCCGTACCTCGATGGCCCACGTCCTGGCCACCGTGTGGAACGAGCTAAGTCGGCCGCAGGCCTGGCTGGCAGCGGCTGGCGACCTGGGGTCTGCCTCCACAGCCTGCCCTGCAGACTTGGGCGGGGCGGGGGGCGGGGGGGGCCTCCAGGAGCTGCCAGCAGGGATGCGTGCTCAGACACGGCATCTCTCTTGCTCCTTTCGCTTCCCGGTCTTTACGCTCAGAGGGAGTGTCAGCAGGCGGCAGGCCGGCGTCTTGCTGCCCGGTCGCGTGCTGGACAACCTGACCACGTCTGGCCTTGACTGAGGCCTTCCCAGTGCTCACACACAGACCGCTGTCAGCGGGCTGGGCTTACAAACCCTCTTGCCCTTTTCCTGTGTTCCCTCCTCCGTCTTTCTCCACCTTATTTTGGATTAAAGGACTCGTGTTAACATCCATTTTATCTCCGTCAGTGGCTTGTTTTTCCAGTTTTCTTTAACGTTCCCTTTCCGCCGCGGATCCAGCCCACGATACCAAGTGGCACGTCGTGCCACGGCCCGGCTGCTCAAGGACCGACGTGCACATGGGCCGCGCACACCGACAACTTGCCGGTCCGCCTTCAGTGCTGCCAGAGCACCCCTGGCATGGGGACAGGGCGGTGTCTCCCAGCCCTGTGCGGCCGTCCCGTGCCACGTCCACAAACCTGCTGTGACTTCTGCTTTCGGCAGTCGAGGGCTTGGACATTCTAAACACAGAAACACCTTGGACTGCGAGAAGCTCATTCGGTGTCTAACACAAGACGAGCAAACATTTCTGATAAATTAAAAAAAAAAAAAATTTAATGTTTATTTACTTTTGAGACAGAGAGCACAAGCAGGGGAGGGGCAGAGAGAGAGAGAGGGGGAGACGCAGAACCCCAACCAGGCTCCAGGCTCCGAGCTGTCAGCACAGAGCCCGACGCGGGGCCCAAACTCACGAGCCGTGAGATCATGACCTGAGCCAAAGTCGGACACTCAACCACCTGAGCCACGCAGGCGTCCCTGTGATAAATTTTAACTTGACACACGAGCGGCGTCCTGCGATATGAGCCGTACGTGCCGCCCGATGTCACATGATCACAACTAGCCAATAGTTCTCTCTCTCTCTCGCTCACTCGCTGTGGGACTGTGGGTGATCATCTCCCATGCTCAGACGCTCGGTCTCAGGCCGCGGTGTTTGGAAGAAATCAGTGATTTTTCAGGACGTTGGAAGGTGCCCACAACTGGCACTTGTGTATTTTTGTGACTTCGAAGCGCCTCTGGACCGGCCTTTGCTTTTCCATCCAAGAGGGAGCTCGGGAATGCTTTGCTTCATTCTAGGTCATCGGACAGGTTCCTTGTTGAAGTTGCGCGAAAGGAAAGATTCCATGGAGCCAACAGAGAGCAGTGATTCCGTCAGTGATAAAAGTCATCCTACACAGCAACCCTCCTCTCTTGTGCCCCTCACACCAGCCAGGAGGGTTTTCAAAGGGCAGGTTAATTTAGCTTTGTAATCTGCGTTTTCTTATGTCGTATTACAGCACCGTAACCATTTTTATATGAATATATTTGGGTTGTACGACGAGTCATCTGAGTTTCCGGTATTTCTTTTGGGGAAATTCGCTTTGCGATGCAAGTGCTTTGGATAACAAGCATGTTTCCAGAACGAATTATGCTCGCCAACCAAGGCTTTATGGTCTTCCTAGTGGTAGCACACACACTTGTCACCACTCTGGAGCGCCGTCAATGGCACCATGTGGGCCCACGGCGTCGTGCACCCACCACCCCCCACCCATCTTCACAACTGAAACTCCGTCCCCATGAAACACGGACACCCCTTCCCCCCCGACGGCCCCTGGGGCCCCCATCCCACTGTGTGTACGGACGGCACGAGAGGGGTCGTAAGCGATCTGCCCTCTCAGGGCCGGCTGACGTCACTGAGCACCGTGTCCTCACGGTCCGTCCACGCCGCGGCAGGGGCAGGACACCCCCCCCCCCCCTTCCAAGGACCCTGTCACGCGGAGGGGCTGCAGTGTCCATCCGCCCAACGGTCGGGGAGCACGCGGGTGGCCTCCCTCTGGATCCCGTGGGCCGTGCCGTGGGGAGCAGGGGGACGTGCCGGCGCCTGCAGGTTCCTTCCTTCACTTCTTTTGCTGTCACCCAGCAGTGGGGCTGCTCACCACACGGCGGCTGACTCTGACTTTCCGAGGGGCCGCGGGCCGTTTCCGCAACGGCCACGCCACCTTACGCTCCCGTACGGTGCACGGGGACCCATTGTCTCCACATCCTCGCCAACACTTGCTTTTTGTCTTGATAACGGCCGTCCCGACAGGCGTGAGGTGGTTTTGATCTGCATTCCCCAAATGACCAGCGCGATGTCCTGCTTACTGGGGTCACGGCCTGCAGCCCCAGCAGGAAGCTGGACGCGAGGAGGTCCCAGGTGGAGCGAGGATGGCCGCGTCTGCTGCTCAGGGCGCAGCCTGCCGGTTAGCCAGAGCCCCAGGCCCCTGAGCCGGAAGGCCTTGGAAGAGTATGGGTTCGGGAAGGCCCCGGGCGCCCGCAACCCCCCTCCAGGCGGCCTCCCTGTCTCCGCTTCAGCGGCTTCTATGATGCCCCGACACAGCGAACCACACCCCGGGCCCGGCTCCAGCCCGCCACCCCGCCGTCCCCTGCCCACCCTCCCCACCCCCGTCCACCCCCTCGACTCCGTCTAGGATGCGGAGTCTGACGGCAGGGGAGCCTCGCGTGTGGGGACCAGGGCGGAGGCTCCAGGTGACGGAGACCCACGGCCTGCCGGTCCAGCCGCCCCGCCGCTCCTATCGGCTGCCCCCGACGTGAGGACTGCCCGGCCGTCACTCCCAGACAGCAGGGACTGTCAGGTCACCGGGAGCCGCGACCACGCGGGCACCCAGATGGGGACACGTGAGGGACAGTCTGGGACACCAACGCTGAGCCACTCTGGCACCGTGGCCACGAACTGTAGAGTCTGTCCTCTCTCACCACTGCTGGCTGCAAGGGCTGGAAACCGCAGACCCTGGACGCCCGTTTCCCACGTACAAGATGGGGGAGCAGGCACAGAGGTCTCCAGAAGGCCACACCCCAGAACTGTTCAGCGAGGCCTCTGGTCCAAATACAAAGGGGTTTATTCGCTTCCGCTCTCAGTACAAAATATAAAATAGACACCCCCGCCCCCCAGGGTCCCTCGGCGTCGCCACCGGCGCGGCCGTCCAGGAAGGCTGTCGTCCGCTCCCGGCCCTCAGGCCTCGAACGTGGCACAGCTGCCACAGAGCACCGTCTCCTGAACGTCACCACAGCTGCAGCATCACGGGGAAGAGAGGAGAACCGTTTTGAGGGGCCGAGCTGAGTCCCCAGGCTGACCCCCCCGAGTCCCTCGACCTCATCTGGACACAGGGCCGTGAGCCGCCTACAGAAGTACTTAACACGAGGTCCCTCACCCCGCACGGCCGGCATCCCCGGAGGAAGACCACGTGAGGCCACAGGGGAACCCCGAAGTGCGCCCACAGCCACCGGGGGGGGGGGGGTCCAGAGGGGGCCTGGAACCGGCCTTCCTGAGCCTCAGGAAGAGGCAGTTCCGCCGACGCCCGACCTCGGACCTCCGGCCAACGGGGCGTGAGAACTGCTGACGGGCCCATCTGCGGCCCCCGCCCCACCCCAGAGATCTCCCAGTCTCCAGGCAGGGTTTACTGGACCACAGTGGCTCAACGAATCGCAGGGGAAAGTCATCAGGAGAGACGCCAAAAGGACAAGGAATTGGCAGCACGTTACAGAACGCCCAAGGAAACCCGTTTTCGACGGAGATGCAGGAAGTCGGAGCTGCCCAGCCGCTGGCAGGGAGGACGGTGAGCCCGTGGCCCACGGGAGAGCCAGGAGCCGTGGGCCCCAAGGTGGCCATGCGTGGCCCACCGGGCTGCATTTTAGTGAGAGCAGAGCCTTGGCACAGAACCCACCTTGGGGGGAGGGGACACCTGTGGGGGGGGGGGGGCACCTTCAGGGGAGCAGGGCACCTGCAGGGGAGGGGGGGCACCTGAAGGGGAGGGGCTACGAGGCCACGGCCTGGCTTCTAAACCTGGGGATGCAGCTTTGGCCTTGTGACCTGGAGCAAGTCACTTGTACAATGGGGCAGGAACCCACCCCGTTCGGGCTCAGAGATGGGCGTGTGGCCACCCCCATCACAGGTGACTTCTGTAGGTAAGGGGCGGGGTGGGGGTGGGGGGAAGAGCAGGAAGTAAAGGCCAGGATGATGCTGTCGGGCAGGAAGAAGGTTCCTGCACAGGGGGCTGCAGGGAGGAGGGCTCCCGGCAACTCTCTCTCTCCCTCTCCTGCCCTTCTGTGCTCAGCCCCCCCCGCAGGTGAGGAGGTAAGGGGGGGGGGGGGGGGGGGACACCGGAAGGGCCTGGCCCCCCTCGGTCTGCCCGTGAATACGAAGAGAAGAAACCGGCAAAAACAAAGCAAAGACATACCACGTGCACAATGTGCCCAAACTGGACGGCACAGAGCTCCCAGTCCCCCACCCTCACTCCGGGCCGCACCCCTGCCCCCGCTCTCCGGGGCTCGCCAGGGCTCGCCGGCGGGCCCACCAGAGCTGGGTGTCTGCTTCCCGTGGTTGGTTCTAAAGACTGTCGGGACTAAGCTGGTTGGAGGAAGATACGACCGGCTCCGGGTCTGCGCGGGGGCCTCGTCTGTCTTACAGGGCCCCGTTCACCCCCGCCCGGCCAGCCAACAGTGGCGCGGGGGTGGGACTGGGACCCAGCGCTGCCCAAGCCCGCACGGGATCCAGCGAGAGGAGGCAGACGCACGCTCAAGTAGCGCACGGAGCAAACGCTCCGCTGGGGCTCCGGCAGCCCGCAACCAGCCACGCGCAGACCCGCGAACGGACCTGCGCCCGCCCCCACCCGCCTCCACCGACGGCGAGCACCCTGCCGGGAAAAACCACGCCGACAGTCCCGACACCAGACCTCGAAAGATCAAATCATGAAGTGACTGAGACAGCAGACCCAGAGCAAAGGGCGGGACTGGCGGCCGACGTGACCTGGGTTTCCTCGGGAAAAGATCAGTCTTCAGAAAAAGGTGAAAGTGGTGAGGCATCCGTGGGCACTGCGGCATCCCGAGAAGCAAGGCCACGCGGGGCCCCTCCCGCTGCCCGCCCCCCCAGCTGGACCGGGACGCTCCGGCCCCTGGCACCTGCTCGGCCCCCCCGCGGTCGGTCACTTACTCCACAAGGGTGCACAGCGCGCAGGCCACAGCCCCGCAGCTGCAGCAGATTCGCACGCACCGCCCACACAGGGCGCGCTCACACTGGCCACACGCCGCCTTCCCGTCCACGGCTCGCACGCACGAGGAGCAGGCCCTGGTCGCTGCCCCGGACGGGTCTGTGAGGAAGAGACGCCGCCGTCAGCCCTGCAGCGGCTGCGGGGCCCCGCCTCCCCGACCCGTGGACAGAGGGCTGACCTGACTCCCTGCACCTGACCTGCCCCCTACCAGGGGTCCTCCTGACCACCTACAAGAAAGCACGGCCCACGGACCCTCGCTCACTCGGAAGACCCCAGGAGCCCAGGGGCACGTGAGAGGCCGGCTTCCGCGACCCCGTCCCCGTCCCCGTCCGTTCTGCCATCTCCAAGTCAGAGCGGGAAGGAGCAGTTCTCCCCCTGGTGGCTCGTATCAGAACTCTCGTGGCCTTCGTCTCGTGATACTAGCCCCGGTGTCCCAAAGCGTGGCCCGTGCACCACTGCTTAGCAAAGGCTGTGCTCCGGGCCTGGGGGCGGGGGGGCGGGACAAGGACTGTGGTATCTGCCCCGCAATGAGGGTGGTGGTCTGAGCTGCTCCCGCCCAGACGGAAAGCAGGCAGGACGCCAAGAGGGTTTCCACTCCTCTCCTGACCCCCCAGCCAGGGGCTGCTTCAAAACCCAGGGCTTGGATGTCAGGGGTTGGGGGAGGGCAGAGCCTCCTGATGTCAGGAGCCTTCTGGGCTCCCCAGCTCCCGCCTGCCCAGGAACGGAAGAGCTCCCCGGCAGACGGCATCAGGAATGAAGGACAACACACCTCCACATCCATCCTCCGCGCGGGGCCGGAAGTGCCAGCTGCTGGCCTCACTCACCAGCTTCGGAGGCCTGGGCTCGGCTCCTGGTCAGTCGGCCATCCGGTCCGATCAGCATCTGCCCACGGGGGGTCCCAAGGGCCTCTGTGGGGCCAGGCTTCGGGGACTCTGGCAGGTCAACGATGGCACAGCCTTCCTCCCACAAGTGGTCCATATAGGCCTGGGCCCCTCGAAAAAGGAGCTGCTTGGTTTTCTCTGGGGAAGACAAATCAGTCCCAGTGTCCACACCCCTGTGGCGTGGAAACCCTGGCCCGGCCACCCTGTCCTCCGAGCCGGCTGTGGCCAGGCCTCTTCTGTGTCCTGTCATCCGGTCGCCCCCGGCCCATGCTGCTCGCTGCTGGCCCTTCCTTACCCGAGCTCCGGGGCCACCTCCTCCAGGAAGGTCCTGGACCATGCAGCCCTACCCAGGCTCCCTCTCCTGATCTTCCACATGGCTCTCCTGACGTGTGGCCTCGCATCACCGCGGTTTCTCCCCTCCAGACCCCGCAAGCACCCCGCGAGCCGGCGGTATATGGCACAGAGGAAGCCCTGCCCCTCAGGTCACTAATTCACAGCCCTGGCCAGTGTGCCCCCCTCCACCTACCGTGGAGCCGCCGGCAGCTCTGACACAGGCGCCCCAGGACTTCCCAGACCTCCGTGGGCCCTGGAAACCCCGCCCCTGGAGCCAAAGTAGGTGGTCAGCTCCGCAGCAGTGGCTTTGCCTCAGGCCGCACATCGGTCATCCAGGGGCTTGCACGAGAGCAGACGCCCACCTCCAGCCCCCAAAACGCCTTATCTGAGGTTTTCTGCCTTGTCCCAACAGAGCCAGGGTGGAGATGCTGGAAGCTGTTGGCTCTACGTGGTACTGATGGGAGGACAATTGCCGGGTAACTCAGATGACCCCTGCCACACCCAGCTCCTCCTCCTACAGCCCCTGCCTCGCCTTATCCTGGGGAAAGGGGGAGTGTCAGGAGGTGACCGGTTTTCCAAGGCTTGTGGCTCATTCAAGGTAGAGGTCAGGGCGACAGTCTCGGCTGGAATTTGCTGCACATGAATTCAAACTGGGCGCCTGGTCCTTAATTATGGAAGGCCCCGGGGGGTCGAGGGAGAGAGTAAGCCAGACTGACTTGGCCTCAGAAAGCAGTTTCGTTCGCCACCCGAGTGTGCACAAAGGAAAGGGCAGAACGACTGCTGACAGCAGGGTGGTGGCTGGGGTGGTGGTAGGAGGACAGGAACCACGTCTCCCAGGTGGGCTCTCCCCCACATCCCTCAGGCACAGCGGCTCCGCTTGGTTGCAAACCCTCACTGCTCTAAGGGTATAATCTCTGGGCCCCCACCACTAGGTGAGGTGAGCTCCACTCTGGAGCGGCCTCAGGGTATTAACCGCCCCAAACTGAAGAGCCATCGTGTCAATGCACCAAGAACCATGCACGAGGAAGCCAGATAAGAAGGCCTACAGCTCGCCGCCCTCACACCTCACCGGGACCTGGATTCCAGCACGCTCCTGCTTCCTGGCCTTTGCACGTGTGTCCCTCTGCCTGGAATTCCTTTCCCCTTCCTCTCCGCCTACCTAGCTCCCACCCACCCCGCACGAGCCCTCGGACACCCCTGCAGCTGGTCCTGCAGCGACCGGTGCCCGCCCAAATCACCCCCGGAGAGTCCTCCCCACACTGGGCCGGGAAGCTCCGCGGGGTCTCCCGCGCGGCCGAGGACAGGGGCGGCGCGCTCCACAGACAGCTCTCGGGTTAGGATGCGCACTCACGCCTGCTTACCCCACCCGGGTCAGGGCACCTCCCCACCTCCCGCTGGGCCCGAGAGACGCGGGGGTTAATCCGGCCGGGGTTAGTTACTGGCCCAACCCGGGGTCTCCCGGGAGGACAGAGCCCCGAGGCAGCACCGCCCGCAGGCCGCCCGTTAGGGGAGGCACGCCTCCTGCGGCCTGGGGTCGGCGCAGGTGAGCGTGCGACCCTTCATGCCCCGCTCAGCGCTCCCAAAGCCCGGCTGGACTGCTGGTCCCGCAGTCTCGCAGCTCCCGGGGGGCGCGGCCTGCAGAGACCACCTCCCAGGCTCCCGCGTGCGGGAAGCCCACCCGGCACTCACCGAAGATCTCCCGCGAGTACCGCTCGGCGCATACGCCGCGGCTCAGCTCCCTCTGGCCAACGCGGACCTTCAGCTGCAGCGGGGCCGCGTCCGCGAAAGTACAGCCCCGCTTGGGCATGGCCGCGGGCCCGGGGCTGCGCAGCTCAGCCGCGCGCCTAGCCGCGACCCGTGTCGTCACAGCCGCGCGCCAACGCAGCGCGGCGCGGGATAGGATAGAGGCATGGGCGGGGCGGGGCTCGAAAGCGGGACGGCGCGGGATAGGCTCGGGGCGAGGGCGGGGGCGGGACCCGGCTGCGCGCGAAATGCCGGGGGTGAGGGCGGGGGCGGGGCTCGAGCCCGCCGCAGGATAGGTCGGGGGCGAGGTCGGGGGCGGGGCTCGAGCGTGGCGCGGGATAGGCCGGGGGAGAGGGCGGGGGCGGGGCTAGAGTGGACACAGCGCGTGATAGGTCGAGCGTAGGTTGTGGTCGGTACTGGGGCAGGGGCGGGTCTTGTGTGAGGCGCGCCGCAGGATAGGCGGAGGGTGCTCTGGGGTCCGGCCTCGGCGTGGCCGCGCGGAAGGGGTGGCGTGTCTCGGGTGTCTTCTGGGTGGTCGTCCCAACACAACTGTTGAGAGTGGTTATATTTCCTTGTTGAAGTCATCAAAGTTGGAGGACGATTCACGTCGTCCTAACTTTTAAGTGGGAGCAATGCCTAGTCCTCACGGAAGTGGCCAGTGGCGTACGGACTCCCTGGACGCAAGGAAATCGCCGCCCGCCGCGTTCCCGGAGCAGCTGACGTCACTTCCGGCCGTTGGCACGCGAGCGCGGAAGAGGGGTAGTGTGAGCCGCTGGGACTGTGGTGCTTGAAACGCGGGAACTCCGGGGCGCTGGCTTTAATCTTGCGGGCGTTGGACCGTTTTCTAGAGTCTTTGTGTTCGGGTTTAAAGCTGCTTCGGGTCCTCTGAAGACACAGGAGCTGTCTAGCGTGGCTAAAGGCGTGTCGCGGAGGCCCAGGAGGCCGCGTGTGCACCTGCCGGCGGCACCCCCTGACGGGGTGACGCGCTGCCACCGGCAAGGCTGCGGGTCCGCGAGGCGGGGTGGCCTCCGCCCTGGGTGGGCTACCGCGTCCTGGCTCCCGTCGCGGGGCCGGCACTGCCACCGCTGCCTCCAGCACCTGGAGGTCCAGCAGCCCCCACTCCTGAGTCCGTGAGGACCTGTGGTCACTGCGGGGGCGAGACGCGCGCACCCCTGTTCGCTACTTCCGCGACCTGGCTGCAGCCTGTGCGACCTCACAGACGAGTGGATGAAGAAGATGAGAAGGACACCTGCAGTACCGCGCATGGCCCGGAGGGTACTGCGCACAGGGAAAGACACATACCCTATGATCTCACTAATACGAGGAGCCTAAAGTCCTCAAACTACCAGAAACAGAGCGATGGTGGTTGCCATGCTTGGGGGTGGGGGGCGGAAGCTGTGGGTCAGAGGTGGGTCTGCCCTGCAGCGTGGTGACGAGCCAACGGTACTGTGATGTCCATCTTCAGTGTTCTCACCGGAGCAACGGCAACGGCCACGTGGGGTGAAGAATGTGTCATGTGTCAGTTATATCTCAATGCTGGGGAAAAATTACTTCCCTGAAGACCTCGTCTCCAACACAGTCACCTTTCGAGGGACCGGGAATCGGACATAGGAATTTTGGGGCGATGCAGCCCAGCTTATAACACATGCCACGCTCTGCACTAGGCTCTTGGAGTGCCGTTGAGTACAACCAGCCGGGTCCCTCCCCGGTGGGGCAGATGTCACGACAGGGGAAGCATGGGGGGCCGTGGAGGCAAAGGTAAGCACACCTGCCCTGCCCAGGTCAGAATGCCCCAGGAAACCCAGCTGGCCAGGAGCAGGGCTCATGTGAAGCCTTTGCTGAATGGCATAAGCTTAAAGTTGGATGTTGGAGAACGAGAAGCCGGAAGCACTGTGAGCATGTCCCGAAGGAAAGGGACGGAGCAGCAAGAAACCGAGAGCCGTTTCATCCCCAGCACGGAAGGCCGCCGGGACTGCTCGTTCTCTCCAGAGGACATCATACGGGCGCCAGGCCTGGGATAAGAACATTTTCTCTGGCGCCAGATGTACTCAGGACCCAGTGTGGAACACACTGCAGGTGCCGGACCTGTCAAGATGCCAAGTACTATGTTGGACGTGCCTGCTGTTACCAGACAATTGGCAAAAATAAAAGAGGCTTGAGCCAGAGGACCGATGCTTCGGCTCCTGGAGAGTCTTAGCTCCCTGCTTTCCAATTCTCTCACCACCCCACCTTTAGGACTTTAGTTGACGTTCTGGAAATGGATGTTCCAGAATTGCGTTGAGGAAGGAACACGCTTTCTGTTTTCCCATGAGGAGGGCAGCATACCTGCCAGAGAGGACAGGCGGGCAGGAATTGTACTCATTCAAGTGTCTAATCAGGGCTGCCTCAGGGCCTCAAGATTGTGAGTTGTCATCTCAGCTGTCCGAAGCTGGGTAGTGTGGTTGTATTACTCTCAGTAACTTAGGTTGGAGGCTAATTTATTTACTTAGGGCGAAGTTGCATGGAACACCCAGATGATAGATGCCCAGTTCCACCCGTCACAACAAACCCGAGTGCCCGGGGGACCTGGAGAGACCACGGCCCCGCTTTCTGTCCCCGTGGGTAGTGTTGCAGTCCTAGAACCTGACACGTGCAGACTCGTTCTGCAGATGCCGGTGCATGGGTGCGTTTGTGTCGGGCTCCTCAGCACGCTGCCTTTGAGACCGTCTTTGTTACTGTTGTATCCCGTGTGTGGACGGGCCAGTCTGTTTACCCGTCCACGGCCACCTGGGCTGATGCCAGGTCTGGGCTGTGACAAAGGTGGCTTCTCTGGATATCCTTCTGTAAGGCTTTTTCTGAACATTCTTCATTTATTGTGGTCAGCAGGCATGGAATGGCTGGGTGGCAGGTTAGAGAGTCGGCAGCTTTTCAAAGTGCTTGGAAGAGCACATCAGTCACGATCAGTTACCGATTTGTCTTTTACTCCCGTATCGAGCTGAGGCCACTGTGAGCCCCCTCCTCCACTCTGGGGCTGTGTCATTGGTGCAAAGTAGAGCACCTTATAATTACTCAGGCCCTCAAAACACCTGATGCTGGAAAAAGGGGGCTGTGAGTACCAACCCATCCCTCAGAGCCTCCTGCCCCTGGGCCGTGAGAGTGAGGAAGTCAGTGCCAGGAAAGGACCACTGCCCCTGGAAGTTGGTCTTTTCAGCCTGTAAAACTCCACAGACACCCGAGGACGTTGCCTGAGGCTGCCTCTTTGAGATTTTGGCCAGAGATGGAAGAAAACCAACAACGGTTTGTGTCCAAGCGAAGGATTTAGCAGCCACTACAAGACGGAGATTTGAAAACATTTTTGCAGCTATTATAAATTGCTGGTTAACCTTCCGAAGCCAGGCTTGGAGCTTTTCGTGTAGAATGAAATGATTTCTCTTCTGAAAAATGTCTACTCCGCTTGACTGACAAGGGCATGCATTTCTCTGTTGCGGCAAAATGCTGCCGGACGGTCACCTCACATGGAGAAGCTTGCTCCCAGGGGGCAGGGAGGAGTGCGGGGTCCAGCGTGGCTGAGAGGGTGGCTCCACTTCCCCGAAGAACCCACCCCTGCCTCCGGGCTCTTCTTTGGTCCTTCTTGCTGCATCATGGAAGGAGATGATTCTCAGGAAACTCAAAGAGCAGTTTCTGCTGTGTTCCTCACCTCTGCCTTCAAGCGGCTGTGCTGCTTGGGGACTGGAGGCCCAGGGAAGCTGGTCGGAACCCGTTTTCCTGGCTTTCTTTCAGATCACTGGACACTGCTCTGGACACCGTGTGGAGCGGTCTGCGAGCGTGCCTGAAACCGCAGGAGTCTCAGAACGGGCGCACTGAAGATGCCGCCACACGGTTAGCATCTCTGAGGGGCGAGCCAGCCACACTGCAGCCCGCGGCCCCTTCCTGGACCAGTGTGGTCCCTGGGAAGCAAGCACCATGGGCACTTGGCCCATTTCGGTGAGCCCAGATGACAGTGCCAGTGTGGCAGAGCCAGGATTTGACCCTGACCGATGATGGGTCTCCCCACTGAATTCCTTCTCTCCAAAGTGATATTGAAAGGGCGGTTATTTTCCTGAATTTACCCCCAATTCTGGAGAGTTGTTTGAGGACGCTACTCAGCCTCCAACGGAGACCACAGTGAGCTGGTTCCCGCTCTGGCCCGTGAGGAAGTGACTTACTCGGGGCGCCTGGGCAACGCAGTCAGTTAAGCGTCTGACTCGTGATTTCGGCTCAGGTCACGATCTCACGGTCTGTGGAATCGAGCCCCATGTCGGGCTCTGTGCTGACAGTGCGGAACCTGCCTGGGATTCTCTCTCTTTCTCTGCCCCTCCCCTGGTCACTCGCGCTGTCTCAAAACAAATCAACTTAAAAAGCGACTTATTCCACTGACGTTTCGAGGGATGGGGGCAGGTGGTTGCAAGTGACATGAAGAGGGGCCTGCTGGTAGCCTCCCTCCGCCCGGGCAGGGAGGGCTCCCAGACCAAGGGGATGCTCCTTTAACTGCCCCCGTTAGCGAAACATCGAATGGCTGCAGGCTCTCCTACACGGGCTCCCTCCAGTTTGCCGTCTAAGCAAGCAAACAGCTTGGCTTCATGATATCGGAGACCTGCGCCCCGCCCCCCCCAGACTGTCGTCACAGCAAAGCATTAGCAGCACCTTTTAGAGTTTAAAAGTCAAAACGAAGAGACAGAACAAGACATGTACCGACCACTACCATTCAGTGGCTACTAGATTTGTTTATTGCTGAGCTCCAACCGGCCATACAGCCATGTGACAATTAACGTGCCATAAAAGTTCTCTGTTTTGAGTACTTGGGCTCATTTTAAATAGCAGGATTTAAAAAAAAAAACAAAAAAACAACAACTGTCCACAGCCCTGGCTGTCAGATGTTTGAGTCACTGTAGACATCAGTGGTTGAGCTGAAGGCTTGGAGAGAAATATAAAAGTACAGAAAATGGTTTCCCTAACTCTTAGTTTACGGCGCTGATTTTGTGGCTGATGATGCCGGATGGGACGCTGCGGCCTGCCGGGGTCAGCTCTGCTTGTCTAAAACAGCTGGATCATGGAATCTCTTGATTTGCCGACACCAACCCATTTCACTGAAAGGGAAAAGGGTCGCTCAGCCCCAGGGTTTTGGGGCAGGGAGAGGGCGGGGTGGTGGCCGGGGCTCGGGCACCCACCTGCCACTCCGACGTGATTCTCCACGAACCGGATGTAGTTCTGGGCCTGCGGGGGGAGGTCCTCCCACTTCCTGGCACCCGTGGTGTCCGCCTTCCACCCAGGCAGTGTTTCATATTCGACCTCGACCTTCTGCAGTATCTCCTGGTTAGCTGGGGAAACAAAGGGTAGGGGCTGACCCATGTCCCGAAGATGCTGGTGTCTCAGGCTGCCCATTCAGGGGTCTGCTTGCCGTGGGGCTGAGCAGCGAGGAAGGCAGGCAGCCCTGTTTGTTCTCAGAGTTGCAGGGTGGTTTTAGGACACTGGCTGTAACCCTTCCAGACCAGGGGGGACACATCCACCCAGACGTGGGTTTGCTAAGTGCTCTGATAGAACGTACACTGGTGACTCAGCTAAGGAACTTCACGGACCCCACTCGGAAATTCTAGGGGTCCTGAGGCATGAAGGGTTCCTGAAAAACTCTTGGGTCCCGTTCCCGGGGCGAGGGCCCCGCTCTAGCTGTGTGGTTCCTGGCACGTGGCTCACAGTAGATGCCGACCACCCCTTATTGACGGAAGGTGCTGGAACAAGCCGTCTACTGCAAGGGTCCTCCTTCACATGCTCCCCTGGGCCCTGGATCCCTGGACTCACACCACACTCCTGCTGTGCCCTCTCAAAGGTCGGAGACCAGTAGGGCCAGGGCACACAGGCCGAGAGGACACCCGCAGCCCCCGCAGCCAAGCGGCACTGGTGGGTGGCGGGTCTGCGCGCGCGCACAGGCGAGGGAGGGCCACTCCCCCCACCCCCAGCTGAAGGCGGGAAGTCGCTGGCAGGGGCGCGGCCAGGTGCGTAAGTGACAGATCCAAGAAAACATGAGCCTTTGTACTTTTTAAAAGATTTTTAAAAGAACGGATGCACGGAAGCAGAAACCCATCAGGTGTTAAACGGTCTGACTGAAAACCGTGTTTTCCTGGGTAGAATAGTCCGCTTCGTGTTTGCACAGAGTCGGCCACACGGGCTGCTCGGGAGCTTCCGGTGCTCCCGGGAGCTGGGCCTCGGCAGCCAGTGCCTCAGTGTCCCCGGGGGCTGGGGCCAGCGGGGTTGGCTCCCACCTGTCAACCCTCTCCTGGGGCCAGGCCTCCCCAGGGGTGAGAACCTGTGACTGGCAGCTGCCCGCCCAGGACTGGCCGGCTCCGGAGACAGGCGCTCGCTCTGCACGTTTGACGTGCAGACCCTCCCCTGCTCCAGCCTCTTCCCACCTCGGGTCTTTCCGGTACCTGGGAAATAGGGGATCCTCTTCCCGTTCAGCTTGTACGACACACCGACTTTGACCTCGTCCAGGGCATCCAGGATGTCCAGCTTTGTTAAGGCCAGCCTGTCCAAAAGCCAACAGACCGAGGCACGCTGGAGAAGCTGTTCCGTTCGTCCGTGCCCCTTGCTTCTCTACAAAGATGAGGGGGTCCCAGGAAAACGCGGTGCAGACAGGCTAGGGAGTGGGGCTTGTGCCCCTCCTCGCTCTGCTCACCTCGAGGGCCCCCCCACCGGGACCCCGTCCTGGCGGCTCTTGCCCTATTTGCCCTCCGTCATGGCTCCGCCTAAGTGCTCCTCTGCAGGCAGCTGCCCCATGACCCCAGGGACTGGCAGCCTCCCCGGGTGCCAGCTCTTTCCGGCACGGGCCCTGGGCCCCGGGCCCCGGGCTCCATCCTGTTTCCTCCGTGTTTCCCTCCTCCCTCCCTCACGGACCGGGCCGAGAAGGCTCGCAGTGGGTCTCCCCGTGCTTGTGAGTCCGTGGTGGCCTCTGTGCCCGGCGCGGACACCCCGTCTTCCACGCTTCTGTGTCTCAGCCCTCGGCGCGCAGAGCGCAGCCGCTTTGGCACTAGGTCCTACTTGGGGACGGTGGCCCCCTCCCACGGCCCGACCCAAACCTACAGACCTAGCGGAGGCGCTGACTCGGGTCCAGCCAGGCCCAGGCCGGCCCCTACTGTGCCCGTGAGGACGGCCGCGTGCGCCCCTGTGCGCCGGCGTAACCTGCTGCGCACGTGCTCAGCCGGCTCTGACGTGCTCGGGGAGGGGGGCCTCCCAGGGGGACCTCCCTGTCACCCCCACTGCGGCCTCACCGTGGGGAAGGGGAGACCCTGTGGCAACAAACAGGCGGGAAGGGCTGCTCACGCGGTAAAGCCGTTGACCATGTGCGCGTATCGCAGAATCATCAGGTCCAACCAGCCACAGCGCCTCTTCCTGCCCGTGGTCACCCCCCACTCGTGGCCACGGCTCTGTAGCAGGTCCCCGATTTCCTGCGTGAGAACAGAGCGGGTCCATGGCGCTACTAAAGGGAGCCCGCACTTGGCTGCCTCTGTGCTCAACACCTCTCTCTGCTGCCGCCTCCTCCCCTCTTCTCCCCTCCTCTTCTTCCTTCTCCCTCCTCCTCTCCCTCTTCTCCCTCCTCTCCCTCTTCTCTCCCTCTTTCTCTCTCTCCTCCCTCTCCCTCCTTCTCTTTCCCTCCTCCTTCCCCTCCTTCCTCTCCCTCCTCTCTCCCTTCTCTCTCCCCTCCTCTCTCCCTCCTCCTCTCCCATCTCTCTCCCTCCTCTTCTTCCTCTCTCCTCCTCTCTCCCTCCTCCTCCCCCTCTTCTCCCTCCTTCTCTCCTCTCCCTCTCCTCTCCCTCTTCCTCTCTCCCTCCTCCCTCTCCCTCCTTCTCTTTCCCTCCTCCTTCCCCTCCTTCCTCTCCCTCCTCTCCCTCTCCTTTCTCCCTCCTCTCCCTCTCCTTTCTCCCTCCTCTCCCTCTCCTCTCCCTCTTCCTCTCTCTCTCTTCCCTCTCCCTCCTTCTCTTTCCCTTCTCCTCCCTCCTCCCCCCTCCTTCCTCTCCCTCCTCTCTCCCCTCCTCTCCCTCCTCCTCTCCCATCTCTCTCCCTCCTCTTCTTCCTCCCCTTTCTCCCTCCTCCTCTCTCCCTCCTCCCCTCCCTCTTCCCTCAGGGGAATGCTTGAAATTACACCCCCTGACAAACCCTTCCTCACACCTGGCTTCTCCCGTTGTTCCCACGTTCTCACATCCCCGGCAGGTGTGTCTGCAGCTAAGGCTCCCCGATCGGGCCTTGCCGACCAGTGGGGTTGTGTTCTCAATGCCTCCTGAACACACGGGTGGGGAGCATGGCAGCCTCTTGTCCCCCCCGATGGCCCGCGAGGACAGAGGGGGAGCTGGCCCTATAGCTTTGCGCCAGGGGCAAGGTTTATTTCTGGGCAAGATCCCCATCCCTGTCCCTGCTCCCCCTGCCCCGTGAGAGCCCTGGCTGCTCCTGGACGTGGCACCCTTCCCTCCCCACGCCGGTCTTCACACGCACCTGCTCGGGACAAGAGCCTGTGCCCTCGCTGCCAAGGGCACAGGGCCATGCTGAGAAAAGGCCAGTGTTTTCCTGACGGTCCCTGAGCTGCACCACACGGGGCGCCCTGAGGGGGCTGAGGCCCCCCGCGCGCTTGCAGTGTGTCCCGGGGACACGAGCTTCCGCGGTGCGAGGCCGCTATAGCGTGCAACCTTCTGTGCGCTCGTCTCTGCCTGCCTCTGCCCTTGCCCTGCACATCCCTGCCCGCCCCGCCGCGGAGCGCCCCGCACCGCCTCTGTGTCCCCCTGCTGAGGCCCCGCGGGGGCTGGGGACTCACGTTGATCTGCTCGGTGGGGAAGGCGCCGATGCCCACGCGTGTGGTGTAGGCCTTCACCACGCCGTAGACCTCGCCTATGTTCTGTGGCGGGATGCCCAGGCCCGTGCACACGCCGCCCACGGTGCAGTTGGATGATGTCACAAAAGGGTAGGTCCCTGCAAGACAGAACCGGACGGGGGGTGGCCACCGCCCCTGCAGATCACCCCGGCCCGGGGCTGCCTCTTGGCAGAGGACAGCGGGCGGTTCGGCCTCCCCTAAGTCCCCTTGGCGGGGTCTCCAGGGCCAGTGGTCTCAGGGACCAACCTGGGGGAGCTGCCTGCAAGGGCACTGTGAGTCAGGCCGCTGTGGCTCAAGTAGGAGTCTGGGGGTGAACAGAGGAAGAAGGCTGCTCCCAGCTTGGATGGTGGGGGGCCTCCCCTGCTGTACCAGGCGGCCTCGGCTCGGGTGCGGCCACGGGGTCGGGACAGGATGTACAAGGGCCCACACGGCCGGAAGCACCGGCTGTACCCAGCCTTGCGGGGAGCCCTGGGCCCAGCTCCGGACACTCTCCCTTCCTTCTAGATCATCTCTCCCTCTTCCCCCCTCCCAGCTGAAGCAGGAAGACTGGGGCGGGGGGTGCAGCGTGATCATCCTCAAGGGGAGCCCCGCCCCGTCCCGTCAGTGGCCAGCCTGGTCCCCAGCAGGCACGAAAGGAGGTCCGCTGGGAGCAGCTGGGCTGGGGACCTACCGAAATCAATGTCAAGGAGGGCTGCGTTGGCACCTTCCACGAGGATCTTTTTGGGGGTGCCGTGGAGTGCCTCGTACATAAAGTAGACGCCGTCTCGGACCATGGGTCGGATCCGCTCAGCAAAGCCCTGTGGGGGGAGGCAGAGGGAGGCTGCGGGGGACCAGGCCACGTCCGTCCAGCTCCAGCCCCGTCTGACAGCCCGATCCTTCCAGTACATTCCTTTCCCGCGAGGGTCCCGACCTGCTAACCTGTCCCCAGACCTGGAACAGCCCCTGGCCCCACCTGAGTCTTATCTGCGACTCTCACGAGCCTCTTCCTGCTGTCATGGGCTGAACTGTGTCCCCCCAGTTAATCTGTCCGAGTCCTGGCCCCCGGCCCCTCGGAATGTGACTGCGTTTGGAAACAGGCCTCTAAAGAGGAGATTACGTTGAGGTCACTGTGGTGGGCCCTAATCCAACGTGACTGGCATCCTCATCGGTTTGTCCCTGTCCTCATTCACAGCCTCCAGCAAGGACTGGAAGGAGCCAAGATCCCAGCCTTGGAAACTTCTGGAAGGGCTCTGTGCTCTCCTCATCCTGTCCCTGACCCCATGCTGCCCCTCTGTGAGTCAGCAAGGCCCCCTATACCTCATGCCCCAAATAGGACGGGGACAGCCTCTTTCTCCAGTGCATCCTGGGAAACTTGCCCTGTGGGAAAGCGAGGGGCCCAAGCATCCCCCGGCCTCCTGAGGGGACCCTCCTGACCTGGCTGGCCCGAGGTCCCTAAGAAGGCCAGCCGCCCCATAAGAATGCCCTGTGACGGCGTGCCCTGCGAGCGTTCCGTGAACGTCAGACAGGGCGTCGCGCCTCTGGCAGGCTGCCCGCCGTGCCAGGGGTCCCTGCTCTACCTTGAGCCTTTTGAGTTGACCTTCAACATCCACTTCCAGGGTGGGGAACATGGACCGGTGCTGGTGAGCCAGGTTCTTGAATCTGCAGGGGTGACAGTGACTGCGACCCCTCGCCCCGCCTGGGTGTCCGCGCCCCTCCTCACTAGCCACGGTCCCCCCCTTGGGCTGCGGACGGCTGGGTACCTGGCGGAAAATTCATCAAAGTCCGACAGGAGGTCACAGATGCGGAGGCCCGTGCGGGCCGCTTTGGAGGAGTAGGCAGGTCCGATCCCCTTCCTGGTGGTGCCGATACTGGAAGATGGGGCGGCCGTGAACACAGGGAGCCCGGCCCCACAGGCTGCTGGGGGCCCCGGAGAAGCCCGGACGCTCAGGGCCCCGGGCCGGCACCCCTAGACCCCGGTTTGCACCCCTACAAAAAGGGTAGAGCTGGCAGGGGCGCTTCCCAGCAGTAGCACCTGGAGTCTGGGGCCGCCTCTCCAGGATGGGGGTGTGGGGAGGGGCTGGGGCCCTGGGAGGTGGTCCTGGGCCAGCCCTAACCCTCCCCTCGTCCCAGGCCTTGGCTCTAAGACATCCTGTCTGCGTTCGGCCCCGGCTTCCCTCTTGCGGGGCACTGAGGCTGCTGCCCTGCGTGTCTGCCCCCGGCTCGGCCGACGGGACGCTCAGCACTGCCACCTGCTGTACCTGCGTGTGAGCGCGCGCGGTAGGCGTGCGCGTACCTGCGTGCACACGTGCGGCAAGTGAGCATGCCACGTGACGAGGCAGGACGGCCACTGCCTCACCCCGTCCTGACTTTGAGAGCCAGCCGCTGGCACACTCTCGTGAGGATCTTTGGAGGCCAGGGAGACAGCCGTTGGTGCTGGTGGGGCGAGGGTTTGGGTGCCGCGGTGAAGTGGTGGCCCGTGTGTGTGTGTGTGTGTGTGTGTGTGTGTGTGTGTGTGTGGCGGGGCCGGGGCACCAGCGGTCCCGGTGGCTTCCAGTGGACCTCGGCCCCCTCTCCGCACACCCCAGGGCCCCCAGACTCGAAAGCCCCCCGGAGACACTCACTTCTTCCCCTCCTGCGCCTGTCGCTGTACTTCCTGCAGCCCGTCCACCGCCTGGTGAAAGTCAAACACTGCCCGGCCAGGCCAGGGTCCCCAGGGGGAGACAGACACAGGGTTAAGGGCCTCGCCTGCGCAAGCCCAGCCGCCCGGGACAGGTGGTCCAGTTTGAAAGGGGACATACTAGGATCTGGCCGCCGCCCAGACTCACGCGTCACCGTGAGTCCCTCGGGCCTCAGCTTCCCCATCTGTCAATGGGAACAGTGACCCCCACCCACTGCCCACCTTCAAGTTTTCGAGAAGGCCCCGTGGAGCTACGGGGCCCAGCGTCCCGGGGAGGAGGGCCGCGGCCGCGTCATCGCTCACGTGGCAGGTGGGTGGAGCTTACCCAGGTGGGCGCGGTCAGAGATGATGAGCCTTTTCTCCCAGTCCTTCAGACCTGCGGCCACCGGGCAGGCGGTCAGCCCTCAGGGGCAGCTGGCCCAGCTCCCTCCCAGGGCGAGTCCACAGAGGTCACCAAGGGTGTGCCCTCCCCTCCTGGCCTCTCTCCCCGCCGAGGGCCCCGGAATCTCCCGCCCCACCCGGGACGCCCCCCACATCTCCCTGCGGGGCCTCCGTCCTGTCACTTCTTGCTGCTCACGGCCCAGGGTCAGGTTCCCGTTGACTCTTCTGGCTCCTGCCCTGAACTCGAGCCCTGAGGCCGAGGCACGCTTCCTCCTCGGACCCCATCAGGGTCTCAGGGCTGCGGCCTCTAGACAACCGTCACGGGGCGCAGTTGCCCAGACACCTGGCCGGTGGCCTGGCTCTAGCCCCTCTCTGCCTCCTGCCTCCGGAAACCACATCCTTGCCTGCAGGCGTGGCGGGCCCAGCGGTCCCCAGTCCTGGCTGGGGGGCTCCAGCAAACTCCAGGTCCCAGGGCCCTTCCCTGACTTCCTGGATGTGACGCTCCAGGGCCACCTGTCCCCCGTGTCGTGAAAGCACCTTACAAACACTGGGGCCCACAGCCAATTTGGGGCCTTAGGCCGCCCTGCTCTGTGCGTCCTGGAGCGAAGTCCGGCTTTCTGCAGGTGCAAGGCCAGCAGGAGGCGGGTGGGGGCCCGGCCGAGTCGGGGAGCCCCCCACCCCAGAGCCGGGCCAGGGTGAGCGCGTGGGGACGCGGACCCACCTTTCTTCTCATTCTTTTCTGCTTCTTCAAACAAGCCGGGTAAGTGGACGACCACCCCATTGCCTGCAACACACGACAGGAGACTGGATTGAATGGCAGACCCTGGCGAATTCGGTGAGAGCGTCATCAAGCGTGCGCGCTCACGGCAAGTGGGGTGAGAGCGTCATCAAGTGTGCGCGCTCACGCTCCCAGCGGCCGTGTTCGCGAAGCCGGGCCCCGGACGCGGTGAGCGGGAAGCAGACTGGGCTCTGGCCGCGCTGGGAGCCTGCGCAGCCGTACGAAGGGAGGACGTTCGGACCTGCTACGCACGCGGACCGCGGGGACACGACGCCGAGTGCAACAGCCCAGTCCCCAAAGGACCCACACAGTGTGGCCACTCACACGAGGTCCCCAGAGGAGTCAGATTCGCAGAGACAGAAAGTAAAAGGGGGTGCCAGGGGCTGGGGGTGAATGTTTAATGGGGACAGAGCCTCAGGCTGGGAAGATGGAAAGTTCTGGAAACGGACCATGGCGGTGGGTGCGCTACAGTGTACACGTGCTTCGTGCGCTGAGCCCTGTGCCTGAAGGTGGCCAAGAGGGGAAGCTTACGTTCTACGTGCTTATCACGGTAGAGACGACAGGGCCCGAGCAAGACAAAAGCCAGCACGGAGCGTTTACAGGGCCGGACAGCGTTTAGTGGTCGCTGCGGCGGGGGCAGGGCTCCAGCCAGGGGCGTGAGGGAGCCTCTTGGAGTGATGACAGCGTCCTAGGGCTGAGTTGTGGTGGCGGCTGCGCGACTGTGGCGAATTTCACAGCACGTAGATTACACTTCAGTAAAGCTGCCAGGGTTGATTTGAGCAGCGGAAAAGCGGGAGAAATGCAGCCCCAACCGTGCCCGGACCCGACCGGGGCCTCCGGGGAGCCGAGCCTTCCCTAGCCATACGACGCTGGAGTGGGATCCACATACATGCTTTACACGGGCAGGGACCGAGGCCCAGAGTAGGAAGGTGGCTGGCCCCAGGTCACATGGCGCGTTGGTGTGGGGTCCGACGTGAAACGCAAGCCCTTTCCTCTTAGACCAGAGGCAGTGGGGCTGGGGCACCTGCTGCCTTCCCATGAGGAACCCCTCCTGGCCCGGTCCCCGCCAGGGCTGGCGGTGGCACGGGCTCGGCCAAGGGAGACGGGACACAGGTCCAGATGGGAGTGGCTCCGAGACTATGCGGTCCGTGCCCGGTACAAAAGGTCACCTAAATGCCACGGCATCCTGAGATGACCGCGTGGCAGGGGCCCAGGCAATGTCGCAAGCTGAGGGGCAGCTGTGTGAGCTCTGGCACGTTCTGCCCCTGCCGAAGCACGCCGGTGGCTGGGCTGAGCCCTGCCGTGCTGCCCGGTGACCACCCAGCCTGGGCTCCGGCTGCTGGCCCCCGCCCGCCCCAGCTCCTCTGCGGCAGGCAGAGCTCCTCCGATGAAGCAGTGCCTCCTTGGCCTTGCTTCCCGCCAAGTGGGGCCCGGGGCCTGGCTGCAGCAGGGCCTCAGCCTGCGGGTTGTCCCCGGGCTGTCCTCGGCCCCTGCAGGGCACCCGAGTCGGCAGTCCTGCAGCCCTCTCCTCTGCCCAGCCTCGCCTGACCACACACAGCCCCTCAGCCCACACGTTCCTTCTTTTCCCCGACACTGTGCCCTCACTGGGCTCACACGCAGCTGCAGACTTCACTTCCCATCCGGGGAGGGGCGGATACGTCACCAGTGAGGTCCTGCTAAGTCGTGGAAGGAGCCGGAGGAAAAGTCCTGGACACCGTGGGAGGGCGTCCCGGGGGCCTGGCCGGGGCAGGGGTCTCAGGCTAAGAGCTGAGGGCAGGACAGGCAGTCCAGCCCAGTGGCCGGGAGGGTGGGGAGAGAAAGAGAGGCAGACAGAGACAAAGAGACACAGAGCAGGAGACCCCACAGTCCTGGAAGGGCCGCGAAGGCCCCGGCCCTGAGGGCGAGCCGTGCTGTGGGCAGCGGGTGGTGAGGAGGCTGGGCCTCCACGAACGCGCACACACGCTTGCCTGCACACGTGCACGTCCCCATCCACACGGCACACTTGCTCTCACACTCACACACGTGCAGGCGTGCAGACGCTCACGTTCACGCCCACAGTCGCAAACGTGCTGGTCCCTGCGGCCCGGACGGGCCTCCCGCCGCCCCCTCTCCGTCTGGCCCAGCCCCACGTGGCACCCCGGGCCCATCTTGCCGGCACTCTCGGGACCCCAGGCTGGCGGCTGGGCACGGCGGACACTCACCGATGAAGGACACGGCCTTGGTGTTGATGATGCCGCTGGGCAGCAGGTGGAAGTCGTACTCCCTGCCGTCCACCACCACCGTGTGGCCCGCGTTGTTTCCGCCCTGGGAACAGAGACCCGGCTGAATGTGCGGGAGCCTCAGGGCTTGGCCCTTCCCTGGGAGGGCCTGCCAGCTGGCTTGGCAGAGGTCGCCCAGAGGTGCTTATAACTCCGCCCCACCTGTGACCCTCTCTGGGGGTCCCTCCTCTGATGCGGGAATGAGGGGCCAACCCTCCCAGGAAGCGCAAACCCAGACAGGCCCCCACAGCTCGAGCTCTGCGGTGGCGGACCCTGGTGCCCACCTCCGGGGCTGGGTGAGGCACAGGTGCAGTCATTGGTCAGCGGGGCCACTGCTCCCACCCCCTTAGCAGGGGCCCCTCCCTTCCCGCCCTTTCGGCCTGTGCCTCCCATCGAACAATGAAAAGGAAAAAACAATTCCGAGGCCAGCCCCGTTCTGGGGACACCCAGGTGACGGTGGGCTCGGACTGGCTGGGGTGGGTGGCCAAACCAGGGGAGGCCAAGCCTCAGGAGGGAGGCCCAGCCTCCTGTTCCCACCAGCAGAGGGCACTGTGGGCACCCCGGCGGCCCCTGGGGCGGGAAGCCTGCTGGCCGGTGCCCCGCCTCACCCGCCTTCCTGCCCTAATCTCCGCAGAAACACAGGCTTATCCATCGGGCCTCTCCCTGCCGGCCCGCTGTGCTCCAGCCTTGCGAAGAGGGGGGGGCGGGGGCCATGGTCTTGCCCGCCCCAGGCGGGTCTGGATGCCAGCAGCCCCCTCCCCCCACCTGCCTACCAAGAGTACCTGCTCCTTCCAGTCCCTCCACACACAGCCCAGGGTGGGGAGTGGGGGGCATGGCCGGGAGCCTGGGGGCAGCGAGGGGCAGACACTGGAGACCCCCCAGGCCAGAAGCTTTCCCTCCTGCGCCTCCCATCATGCATCAGTGCCCTAGCGCATCTCCCGGACTCCCACGCGCCCTCCACCCCCACTCACCCCTGTGAGCTGTACCGACTGTCCCACACGGCCCTGCGAGAAAGCAGTTCCACGTGGGGCCCCCCCGACTCCCCAGCACCCCGCTTATTTAGTGCATGTGGACGGTCTTTCTGGGTCTGCTGCTGCCCGGACACGGTGTGGAGGACCCTCTCTAACAGACCCCTGGGGTCACCACGACCCAGGACCGGGCCGTGTCCCCAGGTGCTCTGAGGCCGGCAGGGGCCGAGCTGCCCTGGGACTTGAAGGCCGGTGGCTGTGGGAACGGACCGCAGGCTCCCGGCAAATGATGGTGGAAAGGGATGGGCTGCCCTGTGGGGAGCAGACAGGAAGGGTGAAGGGGCGGTGGGGGCCTGGGAGCCCAGGGGGGTGTCCCACGCGCAAGGGCAGGAGGACAACACCAGGCCGCAGGGGGCTCAGGACAGACACGGTGCTGGGAGGTGACCCGGGTGGGCTGCTCCAGAGGAGACAGGGAAGGGGCATGAAGACAGCAGATGCTGGCGGGCCGGTGGGGGGGGAGGGGCGCGGGGGCGGAGGGCTCGGCCCCAGAGGCACACGCCGTCCTTGCTCTGCCCCGGCCTCGGCACCGACCCCTCACACAGGCCCCTGCACACGTCTACGCGCACTGGACGTTCATGCCCCGTCACAACTGCCGCCACAGGAGGGGCGCCCGGGGGTGTGGTCTCCACTGGCAGATGGGGCCACTGAGGTCCCCAGAGAAGTGACCGCAGCAGGATCCAGGCTGGGCTGGACGCAGGCCCCACTGCCTCTCTGCAGATGCCTGCCCCCCCGTGGCCGCTTCCTGCCTGCCCCAGCTGGGCCCAGACACCCCCCCTCCCTCCCCACTCTCCCCGTGCCCAGCACCAGGGTCAGCTGGCCCCAGGACACACACACACACACACACACACACACACACACACAGAAGCTCCTCACGCACACCCCCACCTTTGTTTGCGGTAAACACGGGTACCTAGGAACAGGCACAGGCCGTCGTGGGCCAGTGGGCGTCAGGTGACTGCTGCCAGCTGCAGGGCCCAGGCGTCAGGCCATAGTCCTCTCCCGGGGGCAGAAGCTAGCCCCAGGAGGCCGCGCCCGGGGCCTGTTTCTGAGAGCTCCAGGGGGACTGTCCCAG
This sequence comes from Panthera onca, assembly GCF_046562875.1. Lineage (NCBI taxonomy): Eukaryota > Metazoa > Chordata > Mammalia > Carnivora > Felidae > Panthera > Panthera onca. The sequence goes on along the minus strand of NC_138344.1, from coordinate 145,413,122 downwards.
AGCCGCCCCGGTCTGTCCTCCCCCAGGTCACACGCAGGCCGCTGGTGAGGTCGGGGCAGGAACACCCCACCCGCCCTCCTCAGGTGGTGGCCCAGGCGCCGTCTGTAGTCCGCAGGCCCCAGGACGGGTGGGCCAGGGGGCCGTCGGGCTGAGGGTGCAGCCCCACACACTATGGCCGGGTTTGGAAAACCGCTTGGAGGGAGGAGCTTGTCTAGGGTCCAGCGAGACTGGTGAGGACACGTGGCCGGCCTGGCCGCCTCCGTGGGGACTGCCTCTTGGGCGGCCCCTCTCGGCCTCCCTGTCCCAGGGGGCAGGTTCTGCCCTGGGGGGGTGAGCGAGGACCACTCCGAACCTCAGGGTGGCCGGGGTGGGGGGTGGGATTCCCAGACCTCGACTCCACTGCCTGAAGCTGGCCTCACCCTTCCTTGTGCCCCTGGGGGGCTGGCCAGTCAGGTGGGAGCTGGGCACAGAGGCAGGGCTCGGGGCGGCCTTAGGGGGCTCTGCCTGCCTCCGGGTCCTCCCTCTGTGCTCGAGCCTCAGGTCGGGCAGAGCTCCAGTCCCACTGCCCCCGCCCAGCCTGTCTGGTCACTCCTGGACACCCCTGCCAGCTGCCTCCCTGGAGGAAGAGATCTAAGAAAGGGGGGCTTTCTCACTCCTGGACACAGGAGCAGAACCAAGGCCACGGCTGGCCCGCTAGGGAGTCTGGCCAGATCTGACCTTCCCATCTCTGCAGGAGCCCAGCAAAGGCGGGGCCCAGGCCCCGCAGGGAGCCTCTCCACGGGGCCGCCTGGGCTTAGAGTGCGAGTGGCGGCCGTGGGCCGTACAGCGCAGACCCCTCTCCTGCCCCATCTAGAGAGCAGGCCCCACCCCGTGTGCCCTCCGCCACCCTCCTTGGCATCTCAAGGCTGTGCAGCCCTGAGAGCCCGCGCCGGGTCCCCACCAGGCCCCCGAACCTGGGGGACAGAGAGCCCGTGGGAGCCATTTTCCTGGCGCCCTCGGCCCCTCCCTCCAGGAGGCCCCCGCTGACCCCCTGAGCACCCCTGGGGGCCATTTCCGGCCTGACGGACTTGCCTCTGCAGCTCCCCTGGGCGGGCAGCCGTGCCCTTTGAAGAGCAGGCCCCGGTGCCCAAGTCTGGTCTGGCGCCCGCGGGCCTTGGGAACGCTGAGGGGCGGGCTCTGCCGGATCAGAGGGACCATCTGCTGTTCAGGGATGTCACCTCCTCGGAGGCAACGGGGGGGGGGGGGGGCTGGGAGCGTAGAGGGGGGCAGTGTGAAGGGGAGAGGATGCTCCTGGGACGTCACCCCCACCCCCGGCGCTGTGGCTGCTCCTTCTCCCACACCACCCCTGCCCGGCTGCCGGTGCCTCTCCGCACCCCTCCTGGCCGCGACAGTCCACACCCACAGGGCTCCGCGTGGCCGCCCTATGGAGGGGGACTTGTCACCCACACATGTACCGCTGCCGTCCAGCATCCGTCCCCATCCCTGCCCCCTTTCGCCAGCCCTTGGCCCCAGCACCCCGCTGACCTCTGACCTGCCAGGGCCCGACCCCTACGACCTGCTCAGCCACCACTCCTCCCGTTCTCTCTGAACCCCCAGCTACCCGGGTCCCCACGCTGCTCTGGACGGCTCATTTGGCCACAGTGAGCCCTCAGCCCCGGTTCCTGGGGAGGCACCAGCCTGGCCATCTGCCCTGCGATGCAGCCCCCTCCTCCCGGCCCCCGCCATCATCAGCATTGAGGGCCCCAGGCCTCTTCTCCCTGCCGACGTCCCTCATTGTGTTTCTCACACAGCCTCGCCCCCATCCCTGCAGCCAGAGCCTGCCTCCCAGTCCGGCTCACTCTGGACGGGCACCGCCCCTGTCGGTCCCCAGCCCTGGTCCAAGTGCCCGACAAGTGGACAAAGGGAGGGAGTGAGCAGGGAGGTGAGCAGGGGCGGGTGGGGGTGGGGGCAGCTCCTCAGAGGCTGCGGGGCCCCTCCCGGCCTGCCCCCAGAGTGCTTGGGGTCCGCTTGGGTGTGGGTCTGGGTCCTGGGCTGCAGAGCCAGGTTTTATCAGGCTCCTGCATGACACACGGCAAGGGGCCGGCCCTCAGGGGGAGACGCTGGCGGCCGCAGCCCCGCCCGTGGGGGAGAAACCCGGTTCACCCTCCTGTGCGCAGCTTCACCCCGTCTCTGTCTGCCTGCCGCAGGCAAGCTCCTTCACTCGTTCACTCATTCAACCCAAACAAAGAGTTGCCCTCTGCTCAGTGAGGCTCCGGGTGGGGCCTGGGAGGAGGGAGGTCCTGGGCTCGAGGTGGGTAGGCAGGCCTCACCTGCCGGGGCCAGAGGGGGCTGTGTAACCTGGGGGGGTGGCCCTCCAGAGCCGCCGCTGGGTGGTCAGTGCCGTCAGAGGATGCAGACTTGCAGGGGAGGCCCGCTTCTGGAAGCAACCCTGGGCGCTCCCGGCCCCCGTCCCTGTGGAGGGCCCTGGCCCGCCTGGGGTTCGAGGTGAGGTGTCTCCTGATACCCCCCCGGGGAGAGGGGTCCCCGAGCACCAACAAGCCGCAGGGCGTGGCCCCTCAACCACTGAGGCCACCGTGTGCAACACCAGACCTTCCACCACCGCTCGAGGCCCCCGGCCCTTCCCAGGAAGTGACTGGCTGGACCAGTGGAAACCGAGAGACCCAGCACAGCACCCTCGCTCGTACTGAGCACGTCACACACGGAGCCCCGTTTACACCGAAGCTGGAAGGAGGGAATTTTAAATCCTGACCTTGGCGGTCCTGGGCAGGGGGCCCCACAGCCTTCTGACCAAAGTAACTTGGGAGGTGGAGGGAGGGTTGAGCGGGAGCCCCTGGCTCTGTGGGCCTGGGGCCGAGTCCAGGCTGGGGGTGGGATCAAGCAGCAGGATGGACGCTGAAAGAGGGACCCCGGAGGAGGTCTCGAGGAGGTGTGGGGGCTCGTAGGAGGGGCCAGCAGAGCTCACAGGGGGAACACGTGAACTTGCTACAGAGAGCAGAGGCCCCCGGGGCTGTTGTCACTCGGTCCAGAGGGAGCCCGCCCCGCCAAGAGCAAAGGGAGGCCCCGGGGGACCCAAAGCAGCACCCCCAGCCCAGAACGCTGGGCGCGGACCAGGCACTGCGGGGGCCAGGGCGTGAAGGCTGGGAGGGCACAGAGGCGGGCGCGAGGCGTCTGTTCAGCGTTCAAGTGGCACGGAAAACAGCAGCGGGAGGACGCCAAGCCTGAGACCCCGGACAGTAAGGCAGGTCGTGGGGGAGTCCTGGGGCGCCGACCACGGGCCCCACACGACGGGTGGGAGAGAAACAGGACAGCGGTGGGGGTGCAGGCGGCCTCAGACCACGAGGGCCGCAGAGGGCTTCCCGGCCGAGCAGAGGCAGGGTGGCGCCAGTCAGCAGCCCCCCCGCAAGACGGCCCCGGGCCCAAGTGACAGGCCAGGTGACCCTTCTGGTCACTGGGGCTGGCCGGCTTCAGCCCTTCCAGGCAGCCACCCAGACGGGACTCCTGGCCCGGCCCGCTCTGCCCGCTGCACGTGCCCGCCGCCCGCTTCCCCGGGCCCCTTGCTCCCACGTGCTGCCTGGCTCCCGGGGTCACGGCTCCGTGTGGCTCTGTGCACCCGGTGGCCGTGACTTTGGGCTTCATGCGTTCGCACCCTGAGTGAGAGGCAGCCTTCCCCAGGGCAGAGGCTGGTGCGTCAGCATGCAGCCGGACGCCAGGGCCGTCTCCACGGGTGTGTGGCACACGCGGGGGCCCACGCGTGCTGCTTATTCCCGTTCCTCAACTTCTCCAGGCCTCACTTTCCCAGCTTGTCAGGAGGCTGGAGGGGGGTGGGGTGGGGGCGCTGGGGCTCCTACAGGCAGAGACGCGGGTGATCTCTGTGTGAGAAGTCAGATGGGGGCCAGCCTGCTCTGCCCGTGGCTGGTCCCGTCCGGGACTCTTACTAGTGATGGATGGGAGAGGGCAGGGCCTGGCCTGCTGACCCAGGTGGCAGAGCAGGGAGGCCCCACTCCAGAACCATTTCCAGGACGAGGAGAGCCCACAAAGGCCCCCAGTCTCCTCAGGAGGGAGACGGGCCACAGACAGACGCGTGAGGCTCACTGGGGCCGGCAGGTTACACGGAGGGCCGTGGCGCCATGTGCCCAGGAGCAGGGGGACAGGAATGGGTTCGCTGGCCAGGCTCAGGGCACGGAGGGTGGGGGCCTCTCACGATCCCAGGAAGCACCTTCCGGGAACCCACTGCCCGGAGGGCACAGGAGTGGGCACAGAGAGCGGCTGGCGTGTGCCGAGAGCCAAGCGTCGGGCTCACCCTTTCCCCGGGGGCATGCCCCAGCCTGAGCCCTCCCGGCAGGGGTCAGGGGATAAGGCTACGGACCAGGCAGAGGAGCTCAGGGGTGTCCCCTCCCCACATGGAGCAGCATTTCTGGGCATGGCTCCAAACCGCAGCAGAGCCAAAGCACGAAGCGTAAAGCCCACCCGTCTGTGCCCTGAGCTCTAAGTTATCCGGCCAGCAGCGTGGCTCTCGCTCTGGTACAGGGGCAGTGGCTCCGAGGGAGCGGCCCGGAGGGAGCCCATAGCTGGCAGTGGCCACCCGGGGCCCTTGGGGACAGAGCCCGTGTCTGGCTCCCCGGTGGCGCCGCCAGCCCCTGGGTCACCCTGGCCAGCCGTCCGTGGCCCCTCCCTTTCCCCCTGAGTCTGGCCGGGACCCTCCTTGCCCCTGGTCCCTCTTCCTCCGGGTCCTGGCCCCCTGTCCCGCCCTTGCCTCTGCCTCCTCTTGGCTGATGCCCCAGGGCCACCCCGCTGGCCGGCCCTGTGCCAGACCCAGACAGGATGAGAAGGGAGGGTGTCTCAAACCAGACAGAAGCTGGGGGCGCCACCCCACCCCACCCCATGAGGATCGTGTGTCCCCAACTCAGCACTTATATTTATAGCTCTGCCCTGGCCCCGGCCTTAAGGGGTGGGGCTGGGCGGGGGAGGCGGTCCCTGGGGGAGGGGGCGGGGGGGGGGGGGAGTGTGTGCGTGTGCGAGGGTCGGGGTGTCCAGGAAGGGAAGGTATCTAGGAGGCGTGGCCAGGTCAGGGCGCGGGAGGAGAGGGTCCCCGGGCGTGGGGGGGGGGGCCCGCACCTGGCAGCGGCTGATGATGTCGGCGTCCGTGGCCAGCAGGTCCACCACCTTGCCTTTGCCCTCGTCCCCCCACTGCGCGCCCAGCACCACGGTCACCCGGGAGCCGGTGGCCGCAGCCTCCTGCTGCAGCCGCCCCCGCTTGACGCCGCCCGAGCCGGGGGGCCGGTCATTGGAGGAGGCTCGGGTTCCCGACATGCTGGTGCGGTCCTCGGCTGCGCTGGGCCACGGGAGGGCCCGGCCGCCGCACCATTAAAAGGAGCCGGCCCGGGGCAGGGGGCGGGCCGGGGGCGGGCCTGGCCGGGGCGGCGGCGCCTCTCGGTGACCTCCAGGCCGCCGGGTCCCGCCCCCCGCCCGCCCAGCCACCACCGGGGAGCCGAGTTGGGCCGCGGACGCTTACTCATGGAGGTGGGGGCACAACGACCGCGAGAGCGCTGCGCGGTCCGGGTTTCTCCCTCGGGAAGGCGGATGGGGACGTCTGCGCTCCCGGCTCCGAGCGGGGCCTGGGGAGCCCTCCACCGGCTCCCCACCAGCCTCCGACCTCAGGGCTTTAGCGACTCTGGGGGGCCCTCTCCAGGGTGGGGGTGCGGCTTGTAAAAGGGGAGCCGTGTCCTCACACCGCACCTGGGGGGGGGGGGCTGCATCTTGGGGGCTTGCAGCGCACCTGCCCTGAGGTGAACCTGGGTCCCTGGACCCAAGCGCGCACTCTGGTGGCCAAAGAGAGAGCGCGCGGCTGTCCCCTCCCCCAGCACACCCACGCATGCTCTCAGGGGCTTGGCGTCCAGCACGGGGCAGACAGGCCCCACTCGGGCTGTGCTGCCTCTGGTCCGCAGGGCCCGAGAGTCCAGGGACACAGGACCCGCGATGGTAGGGTCACCTGGCCAGCCGAGAAACAGCCAGGGATGCTGGCCAACCCCCACACGGCCAGGGTCTCCGAGAGGCTCCACTCGAGACACCTTTCCTGGCCCAGCCTGTGCAGGGACTGGGTTTCCAGACGGGATTTGCATCCCATTGCTGGGCTCCCGTGCTCCCAGCTGGGTGCCCTACGTGGCCTCCCGGGAATGCGCCACATCCTGAGTGGACTTGGGTTTGGGCATGGCTCACCCCAGTGGGAGATGGGGCCAGGGATGCACCCCGGGAGGGGGGGCAGGAGCACGCTGTTAGCCTCTCACCCTGTTCCCTCTGGGGGCGGCGGGGGGGGGGGGGGGCAGTCTCAGTACAGAGGCCCCCAGAGCCCAGCAACTAACCAGTGGCCAGGGCTCAGGGAGCGCCGGGCTCCGTGGATTCTGGCGGGGGGACCAGAGCTCCCATGGAGGAAGAGAGAGAGCAGACTCTGGCTGCCACACAGTCACTCACAGAGAGTCCCAGCTCACGACTGCACTGCCAACCTGCCCCTCGTTTGTCCCCTCCTCGGCCCACCCCCTGCTGGGGTCCTGGCTGGGATCCCTCCGCGGCCCAGACCCTCTTCTCTCACACGGGGACACCGGCGGTTCCTCCTCCCGGAGTTGCTGTGGGGCAAACACCAGGGTGCAGGTACAAGTGGGGTGTGAGGGGCAGGCCTCCCGTCCTTGGCCCCCCTGGGCGACAGCCCCCCTCTGCCCCGGCTGGCAGCGCAGGGGCAGGCGGGCTGCCTTCTGGAAGGCCAGGCAGAGCAGGCTGAGGGTGGGGCCCAAGGCCTCGGGCAGCCTGGAGGGGCTGTGGCAGGGGGCTTGGGTGTTTCTGGGAGTGGGGGCTGGGAGGGGAACTGGCTGTGTAGACACGGAAAAGTCGGAAAGGCATGGTTGTAACAGAAGGGACGGAGAAGGCGGGAAGGGTTGTTTGCATTTGCAGAAGGAGCCCAGCCTTCCCAACGGCCACAGGAGCCACGGAGGGGAGGGGGATGTGCTTGTCTCATCAGATGGGGTTGTTTCTCTCTGCTGAAGAGGGGTGCTAGCTTGGAGCCCTTCCTGGGGGAGACTGGGGCTCAGTGGGGACAGCGTGGGGGCTCACACGGGGTCTGCAGGGCCGAACCCTGTCCGGCAGGGGCACCGACTCCCCCAAGCCCGGTCTATAAATAGCCAGAGGGCCTGGTGGGAGGGGGCGGGGTTGGGCTTTTCTATAAACAGCCCTGTCCTGGCCCAACAGCTGGGGCCCTGCCGGTCACACGGCCCTGCCTGAATTAGAACACATCCCCTCTGCCGTGGCCTGTGCACAGTGGGCCTGTCACCAGGGTGGTGGAGGAACAAGTCAGCAAGCTCGGGGGCCTCACCGTGTGACCTCGGGCTCAGCCACATGGGGTTTCCACCATCCGGGGGCCACACGGCACCCTGGAACCACATCATACACAGTGGCCCAGGACGCAGACAGCACAGATGCCTGCAGGACGCTTGTACCCTTGAGCGCAAGACTGCACGGCAGGGGTGAAGACAGTATGCGGCAGGGGCGAAGAGGGCGGGCCGCAGTTTCCTAAGACGTCGGACACGTAGCCCCAGCCTAACGAGCGCACGCGTAGGCGCAAACACAGGCGTGCGGATACGCGCAAACGCTTCGCGCCGGAACGCGGGGTCGTGCACACGAAGGGGGAGCAGGGCGAGGCCCCCCCAGACGGCGGGGTGTTACTCAGACAGAAAAAGGGGTGTTGTCCCAACACACGCTACGACACGGAGAAGTCTCGAGAGCACGCCATGTGGAGCGTAGCAGTCACAGAAGGCCACGTATTGGGATTCCGTTCATACGAATGGTCCACAGAAAGCAAATCCACGAGACAGAAAGCAGATTTGGGGGCTGGGAGAGGGGGGATGCGGAGTGAGCGCTAAGAGAACTTTTGGGGGATGGTGGAATATTCTAGAATAGGATCTTGGTGCTTGAACGTCTCGTGCATCTGCTGAAAAGTCACTGAATTACACACCCACAGCGGGTGAGCCATGTGTACATGAATTCTGCCCCCAAGAGCCCTGCTCGCCTCACCCGCCCTCAGTGGTGTTTACCATCTGCTCGGGCCACTCTGGGTGCCCTGTGGACGCCGGCCCGCCCACCCCCCCCCCTCCCCCCAGCGCATCACAGCTGCTGGAGGGCAGACCCCTCCGGGCACCGTCCAGCCCCTGCACGTTCGCCCGCAGCTTCTTGAAACCACGTGGCCCTCGATGGGCTGGCTCTGCTCTTTATTGTTTATTGGTCTGAGGCTCTCCAGATGCCAGCCTGGGTGGCAGGGCACACCTGGGACGGGTGTGGGGGCGCGGGCAGGCTGGCCCTCCCGGGGTGGGCCCTGGTCTCCTCTCGGCCGGCGGGGGCGTGCCTGACCCCGCTGGAGGGCGTGCTCGACCCCGCCGGAGGCAGCAGCGGCTGCAGGCTGGGTCACTCTGTCGACAGGGTGGCGAGGGCTTGGCGGGGGCGGCGAGAACAGATGCCCTCCCGCCCCCAGGGCTGGGTGTGCCCGGTGCGGATCCTGTCTGCCGAGTAGGGGCACCATGGCGTATCTGTGGCAATGCTGGCCAGCCTGCCCCTACCCGAGGCCCCAGGGTCCTCCCACCCACCTGTACCCAACTCAGCTACCGCAGGACAGCAGGAATGCATGAACAACCCTATTTCAGTGAAGAAACACTCTCTGCTCCGGCCTGGCGAAGCAGGTTGGGGGGCAGAGCGGGGAGCGGGGGACTGAGGCTCGGTAAGGAGGCAGCGGGCGGGGGCGGGGGCTCCCACGGCTCTGCAGGGAGAGGTCCGCCAGGGCCTGTCTCCAGAAGCATCTGGGCACCAGGTGGCCAGAGGGCAGGGCGCAAGCTTCAAGGTGCCCTGGGGACACAGCCACTGCCCCTCACCCCTGCGGGCGGGTGCTGGGGAGCATGCGGGCGCCGGCGTGGGCATCGGCATTCGGCAAGCAGACCACGAGGGAGCTGGGGCGTGCGGGGGGCTGGGCTCTGGTGCCTGCTGGGGTCTCGGCCAGAACAGCCCCAGGAAGCTCCGGGAGGCCCACGGCCCCGGAGGGTAAGGCACAGAGTTTTGGTTTCCCAGGGGCCCAGTCCCAGCCTGGCCCCGGAGGAGCCCCGCTCAACCGCACGTCTGGCGGCCCACGGCTGTGTGGAGGCCGGCAGCGGGCACGCTCACTTGGCTTTGGGCTTACGGCCGAGGCCTGTGGGGGGCGAGAGGAAAGCATCATTAGGAGCAGACCTGCCGGGGACAGCGCCGAGGCACCTGCGTCGGGGTCCCCAGGCTCCTGCTGTCCCATCACCACTGCCCGGTGGGCCTACTGTCTCTGGGTCCGCTCTGACCCTGGGCCCTCGCCCCTGCACAGCAGGACTCTTCCGGGTGCAAGATGCTGGGATGCCCCCCAGCCAGCTGGCTCCTGCCCACCCGTCCAGGCCGGATCTGGGCCCGTAGCACACGGTCGGCCCTCACCGATCCCCGGCACCGCTGTCTCTCCCGGCGCTTCCCCAGGGGTGTCCCTCCTGCTCCCTTACGCTGTCCCCACCTGGACAGTTCCTGCCACCTGCATGCCCCCCCAACTGGCCCTGCAAGGTCCCCGGCCCACTAAAGCCCTCTGGTCCAGGGGCCCTCTCGTGGCACCCTGCCCGACTCCCCTCCCCCCACCCCGGCCACACCAGAGCCAGGCCCGTCCCAGGCCCCCGAGCGTCTGCAGCAGACTTGGGTTTGGGGAGCATGCTGGAGAAAGACGGGGCAGAAAGGTCGGAAGTCATTCAAAGTGGAGCGCCTGGGCGGCTCAGGAGTCCGACTGTTGATTTGGGCTCAGGTCATGATCTGTTATGACAGCTCAGAGCCTGCTTGGGATCCTCTCTCCCTCTCTCCCTCTGCTCCTCTCCCATGCACGCACGTGAGCGCTTTCTCTCTCTCTGGCTCAATAATAAACATTAAAAAAATAATCTCAAGAAAGGGGCGCCCGGGCGGCTCAGCCGGTTAAGGGCCCGACTTCAGCTCAGGTCACGCTCTGACAGCTCGTGGGTTCGAGCCCCACACCGGGCTCTGTGCCGACAGCTCGGAGCCGGGCGCCTGCTTCGGATTCTGGGTCTCCCTCTCTCTCTGCCCCTCCCCCAGTCGCTCACGCTCTCTCTCTCTCTCTCAAAAATAAACATTAAAAAGTTAAAAAAAAAATCTTAAGAAAAAAGTCATTCAGAGCATGGTTTCTATCCCAGCCCCACTGTGGGGTGCCAGGACACAGGGCCAGGGGCGGGGGGCGCCCAGGGCACCGCACAGCAGGGGTCTCTCAAAATCACCACCTTAACCAGATAATTGATGTGAAGGTCACTGACCACAGGGCAAATGGCCCCGAGCTCTCCTGGGGTGCTGGGGGTCGGCGTGGGGACCCACGTCCCGTGTGCAGAATTCCTGCCCAAACACCATCGGGAACCAGGTGGGCTGGGGGCAAGGGGAAACACCTGGAGTGAAGGTGTCTTCCACAACCACAATCCCAGAGCCACACAAGACAGACCGAGGCTGGATGCCTGGTCCTGGGTAGGACCTCATTTCCAAAAAGTCCAAATAACTGTGAACAGTGTGACAGGCCTGCCTGGGGACACCTGCCTGGGGCTGCACAGGACAGACCCTGACTCGTCCTGGGGGGGGTGGGGGGGTGGGGAGAAGAGCCTTGCTCTCAGGAGACCCCTGAGGTCAGGTTCAGGGGCCAAGCGTTTGAAAGTCTAGAACTTTCAAATTGTTTCATAAAGTTGAGAGCAATGCTCAAAGTTGGCAGCAAATGCTGATAACTTTGCTATTTTTTGCAAGATTTTGCCATTTCGGGGTGAAGGGTGGGCGGTGTTCATTATGATCTTGCAAACTTCCTGTCGGGTTGACGTTTTTGCAAATAAAATCTCGAGGAGATGAGGAGGCTGGGATTCCTGCCTCCTGTCCCTGCCCCCCCCCCCTCCCCGGGGACGGGGGGACCTGTGGAGGGCTGTGTGGCAGCAGAGGGAGCACCCTGGCCTTTCACTGGGCAGTGGGCACATGTGGCCGCAGGCCCCCAACCCACGGACCACACGGCCCACTTGTCCCCTACACCTGGGGCCGGCAGCGGGGGCGGACCCGGCTCGTAAAGGACACGCCAGCCCAGCTCAGAAAGTAACCCTGGGAGGAGACAGGCGGAAGGCTGTCCCCGACAGTGAGGATAAACCGTAAAGATGGGAGCCCCTGACTTCACTCCTGCCCTTGCTTCCTCTGGGCGCCAGCTGAGGCCTAAGCCCCGGAGCTGGGAGCCGAGCCGGCCCCAGCAAGGCTACAGGTGTGGGGAGAACCAGACGGCCCCCCCCATCGTGGCACACAAGACCGGCACCCACTGACACAGTCCAGAGCGCAGCGGGGACCCCAGGCCTGTCCGTCTGCGTCTGTGAGCCTGCTGGGCCACATCAGAGACACGGACGGTCCTGCCCGTACCCGGGGGTCCTGGTGCTGTCGACCCAGGAGGTGCCTATCGACCCATTCATGGCTTCCAGGACCTGGCCAGGGAGGGGAGGCCCGCCCGCTCCCTGGAGAGGGCCCGTCACTCACTGCCCCCCAGGAGGACGTGTGGCCGGACCAGGGCCGGAGGAGGGCTGGGGTGTGCCCTGTGGAGGGTCTCACCCGGAGGCTGGGAGTCAGTAAACCCCATGGTCAGCTAGGCTGGTCGGGACAGGGACCCAGCGGCCCTGCTCCCCAGAGGGCACCCGACTTGGTCTCGTCCACCCCGCCCTCTTGAGGCCCCTCTGCTGGGCGCACAGCTCTGAGGTCGCACCCGGCCGCAGCGGGGACACCAGCTAAGCGAGGCATGGCTCCCGCCCTTCCCGAGAGGGGGGGCGAGGCGGAGGGCTGGCAGGTCCCACCACCAGCGGCAGAGGAGGCAGGGGGGCTTGCTGTCAGGCCCGGGGGGGGGGGGGCGGGGGGGCTGCAGGGAGCGGGTTAGCGTCCAGGAGCGGCAGGGCCCAGGCCCCGCCTCTGCTCACCGTTAGTGCAGGCACCAGGCGGGGTACGTACCTCACTGAATCACACAGAGTCTTTTTGTTTTATTATCGTCAGAGTCAGGGGCAACCTCTGCTTCCAAATAAGAGAAACGCACTCAACGGCTTATTCCTGACCCACCCTGAGCTGGGAGCTGGACGCCGAGCCAAACACGGCCGGGCCTCAGGCGGCCCCTGGCTGACGGCCCCACCTGCCACTCCCTGCCTGAGGTCGCGAGAAGTGGTTGCCAGTGGGCCAGGGGCACGGCCACTTGGCAGCGGCCCCACAGTCGCCCTTCCCGCCCGCGGAAGGTGGGGCCGTGGCCTCCTTCCCCCAGGCCGTGGGGACGCTCTGGGGAGGGGGGGGGGGGAAGAGGGCCACTCGCCCGCTGCAGAGAGAGACTCAGGGCTCTGGCGTGGGACAGATGAGCTCTGACCCCGTGCCAGTGCCCCCAGGCCCTGTGTGACCTGCCCTCCCAGGTGCCCTGCTTCCGGGGCACAAAGGATGATGGGAGGGGAGCCCCAAGTTACCTTCCTGGTTCCTCGAGGGGCGCTTCTTCCTTCGCTTGCCCGTCCCCTTCGAGGCTCGCTCCCGGGTCCTGGGGAGGGTGCCAGACCCTGAGGAATCCATCGCTGCGTCCTCCGAGAAGGATCTGTCCAAGGACGTGTCCAGTGCAGAATCCGGGGCTGTGTCCTCCTGGTCCCCGTCCCCGTCCCCAGCCACGCCGGGGCCTGTGGCACCGTGGCCACGCGTGCCTGTAGCCTCCGGCCTGCGGACGGTGCTGTTGGCCTCGGCCAGGCAGGCGTCCCGAGGGCCTGCGGGGTCTTCAGCATCTTGGCTCGACCCCGTGGCCCCAGGGGGCTTGTCACCAGAGAGCCTGAGAGGCTTTAGGGCCTGAGCCCCTCCCAGCACCACCGGCCAGGCCCCCGCAGAGGGCTGGGGGGCCTGGGGGTCCTCTGCGGCCAGGAAATCGCTGGCGTCGGTGTACCAGGAAGAACGCCTCTCCAGGGGCCCGGGCCCCTCCTCCTCCGATGGGTCAGCAGTGGGCTGCGGGCCGGGGGCCGTGGCATCCACGCGGTCCCTGCCGTGGGGCTCAGAGGTGGGGTGGCTGGTGTCTCCTGCAGGGTCTCTGGTGGCCACTGTGGACACAGGACAGGGCAGCTGAGGGTGGGGCCCAACTCCCAGGCCAGCCCGACGGCGCCCCCACTTAGGGTGTGCTGGAGCGGGGGGCCTCCCTCCGTATCTGCTTCTACCGGAACGTCCGCGTTCCGCAGCACCCGCTGCCCCAGGAGGCGTCCCTGGCGGCCTCCAGGTGGGGGTTCCCGGAGAACAGCCCTCGGCATCCACTGTCTGCCCCGGGGTGTGGACCTACTTCACCCCTGTCCCTCAGCCCCTGTGGCAGCCACGCAGAATGGAGTGCAGCACCCCGCCCCGCCCCGCCCCCCTCAGCACCCCTGAGCCCCAGGGACGGATGTCAAAGGCCCGCTGGCCCATCTCTCCCGCCCGCCTGGGGGCTGTCACACCCGCGGGGAGCTCTCTGTCGTGGCAGAGACACCCCAGCACCAGAAGGGTGAGCCGCTCCTCTGGCCCCACCTCCCACGGCAAGGGAGATGAGGGCTTCCTGCAGGAGGGGAGGCTCCGGGCAGCGAGGAGGGCGGGAAATGGCGATGAGGAGGTGGGAGAGGGTCTCACCAGGCGCCTTGTCCCTCAGGGGGTCTCCGGCAGCCGCCTTGCTGCCCCCCTCCGCGTCCCCTCGGCCACGGGCCGTCTTGCGCAGCTGGAAACCCTTCCTGATGTCGGCCAGCAGGGCATCGATGACACACACGTCCTCCTGCTTCCCGACTCCCCTCCTGACTGAGAAGCCCCACGGACCCTCAGAGACGCGGCTTGTGGGGCCCCCCGAGCCCGCCCAGGGGACCTGGAGCCTGGAGGCGTGGGAGGTGCCGCCGGGTCTCCAGGGCAGGGAGGAGCGTGGGCCAGATGCAGGCGCGGCCCCGCGGGGGCTCCCCAGGCCCCCGGCCGGCGCCTGGCCTCACCGGGCTTCCCATCCTCGCCCCGCGGCCTGCACGCCTCCTCCTCGGCCAGCTGCTGCTTCCTCCTCTCCGCCTTGGCCGCCTGCTCCTTCCGGTCCTTGTTGTCCTGCGCGGGACCGACACGGAGCCCCGTGACCCCAGCCCTCGGCAGCCGTCCCGCCTGAGGTCCGCAAGGGGCTGCGGGCCCACCTTCAGGGCGCGGAGGAAGAGGTTCCGGAAGGTCTTCATGGTGCTGAACGTGTCTTCCAGGGAGAGCTGCTGAGCGTCCTCACACAGGTAGCTGGCCAGCTGCAGCTTCTTCTGCTCGATGGCCTGGAACACCTCGTCCAGCGCCCGGGAGGCCTCGATGCTGGCCTGGGGGCGTGGGCGCACGGTCACGGCCCTGGGAGGACACCTTGCGGGGGGGGGCACCTGCCGTCACAGGGACACAGCCCGGGAGGGTGATGGCCGCCGGCACGGGCCCCCACGGGCAGTGGTTTCTCAGTGGGACCAGACAACTGGGTACCGCGGCCCCCGGGGAAAGGAGCTGCCTCGGGACCAGGGACAGCAGCGCCGCCCTGCCGCGGGGCCCCTCGCCCTGGCCCCGTCCTCCCCCACACTCACCCGGCCCTGCCCGTTCCACCCTCCCGGACTGACTGGCCCACTGGCTGGAGGGGCCCGCCCCTGGACACCACCGGGCCACTGCTCCCCGAGCCCAGCCCCGCTCGCCTGGAGGCGCTGGGCGTACTGCTCCTGCACCTCAGGGATGCAGGAGGACACCTTCCTCTCCATTTCCAGAAGCTTCTTCAGGTTGGTGCTGGACTCCGAGCGGATGAGCTCAAGGTTGATCCTGAAAAGTACCCGAGAGTGCGCTGGGGTCAGGTGACAGCTGAGGTCCAGTCTCATGGAGTCGGTGGGGGCCTCACCCTGCACGCCCGCGGGGTCACTGGGGGCCCTCACCGCGTACGCCCACAGGCTTCTGGAAGCACGTCAGGGCTCTGGGAAGGGCCAAGCGGTGCTGGGGGGATGTGTCAGGACAGCGACCCCAAAGCCTCGGCCCATCCTCCTAGTCTGACCCTCCGAGAAAGGTTCTGCAGCTCTGGGACCTGACGACCTCCCATAGCAGCGTGTGCCTGGTGTTGGAAGGCCCGGGCCACGCTCCCCAGGGCTGCCCCTCTGGGCCGAGTGACCCACGTGGATGCAGCCCCACTTCCCCGGGCCTCGGTTTTTGCCATCTGTGCAATGGGCCTTGCTCACGGGCTGCTGTGAGGGTCAACCTTATGAAGGGTGGTGTCGCACTAGCCCCTGGTATGCCCACGACCAGGTCACTCCCTCCCTTTCGTGGCCTCAGCTTCCTCCCGTAAATCATCTGGGGACAGGCCATCAGGCCATGATGGACCCGAGGTCCTATCCCAGGCCGAAAGCGAGGGTCCCACGGGCATCTGGGGGCCCGGCCTGGTCCGGCCGCCTTACTGGTCAGGACCAGGGGTGGGGGTCCCGGCGTGGGCGAGGCGGGTGGGGGGCACGTACCCCGCTGCCTGGGAGGGCCGCTCCAGGTCCCTCGGAAGCTGCAGGAGGTCTGGGTGGTTTTTCTCCACCTCCTGCAACAGAACGTGTCCGGTGAGCGCCGCCGTGGCCCCGCCCGGGCCCCGGGGATGCCCGGGCCCCAGGGGCCGCCCCGCGGGCACACCTCCAGCACGTGGTGCAGCAGCGTCACGCGGCTCTGCTGGGACTTGGTCTCCGTGAGCTTCAGCAGCGTGCTGATCTTGAAGCCGTCGGCGTCCCCCGTGTGGCTGCCCTACGGGGGTGGGGAGTGAGCGTCCTGCCTCCTGGGGCTGGGGGTGCGGCCGGGGGCGCGGCGCACTTACATAGTTGAGGAAGTTTCCTATCTTCAGGATCAGCTGGCAGAAGACGGGCAGCTGGTGGCTGGTGAGCAGGCCTGCGGGAGGGCGCCAGGGCAGAGGGAGGGGCGGGTGCTGCGAGGCGTCTGAGGCTGCGGCGTGGGGGCAGCACCCCTCGGTCCCCTCCCCCACGCTCCCTCCCGGGCTGCATGCAGTCCCAGCGCGGATGGCCTCCGGGGCTCGGGGAGCAGGTCTGCCAGCGTTGACACTCACTGAAGCCTCACGACCCTGGGGCAGATGACCCCTGCCCCCTTCTGTGGATGAGGCCCCCTTCTGTGGATGAGGTTCTAGAGGAACCTTCTAGAAGGTTGTAGCTGTGACCTCCCTGGTTCTCGGCTAACTGTCCCTTGGGGCGTCGGGGAGGGTGGCCCTTCTGGCCCCGTGGCCAAGAAGGGAGTGGGGGGCCACCGCGCGTGTCTCTGCCCTGTGGCTGTGGTGTATTCCCGCTGATCCCTCATCTGGAGAACGCGGCGAGTCTCTGCACACGTGTGTGCCTCTGCACGTGTGCGTGCGTGTATACATAAACACATACGTGTGTACCCGCAAACGCACGCGTGCCTGTGTCTGTGCGCACGACTGCGTGCGTCTCTGGCGGGCGACCGCTCCCTCTCCTGGTGCCGAGCGCCCCGCCCCCACTCACTGTCGCAGGCGGCCAGCACCAGCTGGGCCTTGGGCTGCACCACGTCCAGCACGACGGCCGTGCCCTCACACAGCAACATGCACTCCACCCGCAGCTGGTAGCTGGGGACAGAGCGGGAGATCAGGGACGGGGCCCCCCACCTGCGGGTGGGCAGCGGCCGGGGGCTGAGGCACAGAGCTCGGGGAGGGGTCCCACGGCCTGGCGCTCCAACACGCGCTCCTGGGCCTCAGCAGGACTGGGGCAGGGCCCAGGGATGGCACTTTGGACCAGCTCTGCTGCACCGGAGGGCGGCCGCCTCCCTGCGGGGCACCCCTGGCTCTCAGAGCGGGCGGCTGCACGAGTGACCCGTGTGGCGCTCCTCACGGAGTCCTGAGGGAACGGCCTGCACAGCCCCTCTCCCCTCCCCTCTACCCCTCCCCCACTCGCTCACCAGGGAATGCCCAGCAGGAGGAGGTAGAACTGGTCGGCGTTGGCCAGCTTGGTCCGATCCTCCGAGAATGCGCGCAGGTTTTCAACCTGCAGACAGGAGACCACTCCTGGGGTTCCGGATCCCGGCCCTCCCAGGAAGCCCCCTGCCCTGCCTGCACCTGTGTGGACCGGCTCACCGGGGCCCGCTCACGCCGGCGCCCCCCCCATCCGGCACACTCCGCGAGCCGGGAGCCCTCCCCCCCCCCCCCCCCCCCCCCGCCCCATGCTGCCCCCCCCCCGCCCCCGGCAGGACTAGCAAGTCTCTTTCCCTGACTCACCTCGTGCTTCTCAGGGAGGAGCTTGAGGAGTTGCTTGAGGACCTCCACGTCAAATTTCGTGGTGTCCCCAGCCCGGATCATCGCAGTGACGTCCTCGTTGGAGCTGCAGGTGAGAGGGGGTGGTTGGGATGGGAGGAGAGGGGCCTCATGTGGGTTCCTGGGGACCCTGCCAGTCGGGGACTGCCCTCGGCCTGTGACATCTCCGCTGGTCACACCCGGGGCACAGAGAAGGCAAACCACCTGCCTCAGCTGAACAGTAAGGAGGCCTGGGGCCGACTACCACACTCCTTGTCTGCCAGAGCACCCTCCGCCTCCCCCTTCCAGGGGGCTGCTCGCGACACGGGCCGTCTGGCTCAGGCACCCCAGGGAGCTCCGTAGCCAGAGCCACCAGAGGGGTTCCCCGCGGATGTCTGGGTCTCGAGGACGGAACGTGCAGTTCCCAGAGCGGCCTGCAGAGGGCGCCGCAGAGCCCAGCGGGAGGTGCGGGCGAGGGGGCGGGGCAGGGGCGAGGCCGTGACGCCCGTGCCGCTCACCATCGAAACTGCTTCAGGAAGATGTTGAGGTTCAGGCTCTTCTTGGAGTCCAGGAAAGTGATCTGGAAAACACCCCCGCCCTGGTGTTGGTGCCCGGGGAGCAGCAGAGGCCCCTGGCTGAGCCCCAGCCCGGCCCCACCTCCTTGGGCTCCTTCCTGGCCGGGGCTGCCACTTGCTCCTTGGGCTTGGCCTCGGGGAAGCAGAAGAGCCGCTCGATGCTGGAGAAGTCCGGCTCCACGACCTCGGCCCCCAGGCTGCTCAGCGAGGCCCACATGGAACTGTGCTCTGTGGACGAGGGGCCCCCGGTCGGGTTCGCGCCCACCCACCCAGCGGCTTGACGGATGGAGGGGGAGGGGCGGGGAGGGGAGGCCCCCCCACCCCGCCGCCCCGTTGCTGTCACACCGTATGCATGCGGACGCATACGTGCCCGTGACCCGGCTGGCAGGAGGCCCCGGCCTTGACCTTCTCTGGGCATTGGCACCCAGGGGCCTGGGCGCTGTGGGGCTGTGGCATCGGAGCCACCCATCGGCTTGCGAGGGTGCGCGTGGGAAGAGAGGCCCTCCACAGGTGACCTGTGACCCGTTCCCGCCCCGCCCTGCCCAGACCTCCCAGGAGCTGAGTCCAGAGCAGAGATCAAATGGCCCTGGCCCACACTTGGGGGGGGGGGGGGGCGGGGGAGACACAGGGGCCCAGGTGTGAGCACATATACTACCAGTCGGTATCGCAGGCCAGCAGGGCCCGGCACCCCCGCTCGGGCAGGAAGCCACTCACGGAGCCTGGGGGGCCCTCACCTCGCGCCGCATCAGAGCCGGGCGGGGGCTCACCTTGGGCCACATTGGACGGCAGCTTCTGCCAGTTGAGTTTCTTCATGCGCACAGTGGGAGCGTGCACGCACCGGTGGCTTGGGACCCAGGCGGAGGAGCCCAGGCTGGGGCCCACGTGGGCCACGATGACCTCCTCCACGCCACCCGCCGCAGAGGGGCCAGAGGTACCCGGCAGGGGTGGGGGTGGAGGGGGGCCCCCGTCCAGGCCAGGCGGCGGGGGTGGGGGCGGGCACCCCGTGCCCGGGAGCGGTGGAGGTGGAGGAGGTAAGGCCCCGCCAGAGACAGGCAGGGGGGGTGGTGGAGGGGGTGGGGGGGGTGGGGCCCCCAGGCCTGGCAGTGGGGGAGGGGGGGGGGGAGGAGGAGGGGGCCCGGCGGTGGAGCCAGGGAGTGGGGGTGCGGGTGGGGGCGCTGGGGCTCCCAGGCCTGGCAGTGGGGGAGGGGGGGGAGGAGGAGGTGGGGGGGGCGGGGGAGGGGGCCCCGTGGTGGGACCAGGGAGTGGAGGTGCAGGTGGGGGGGCTGGGGCCTTCAGCTGTGGAGCAACCAGGTCCTCGACAGCGTGCAGGCTGCTGAGGTCCGCCTCGGGCCTCGGGCCTCCCACCCCCGCCTTGGGGGCGCCGCTGTTTTGGGGCACGCTGCCCCTCCGACCCTGGCCTAGGTCAGCCTGGACACTCTTGTGGGCCTTGGTCAGGGTGCTGGGGCGTGGCCGCCCCTTGACGGACAGAAGCCGCTCCATCATCTCCTCCAGGGTGCATTCCTGGACTGGGGAGGGGGTGCCGGGGTCAGGGCCGAGGGCCAGAGGAGGTGGGTAGGGGGAGGTGGGACAGGCGTGGCCACTGCCCTCAGGCAGGGGGCGGCTACCCTCCGGCAGTGGTCTGAGACCCTGCTGGCCGTGCATCGGGCGAGGGGTCAGGGCGGGAGGTGGGTGAGGGCTGTGGGCACCGTGCCCGCTGGGCCCCACCTGCTCACCGTCACTGGCCAGGAGCACGGCCCGGTTCACCAGGTTCTCCAGAGCCTCCCAGAGCAGCTGGCTGGAGGGCAGGGTGGGCTCCAGGTACAGCAGGCCCTGCAGCACGGACAGCAGCTGGGCAGACGCCGGGGAGCAGCTCACCTGGGGGGCAGGGGGGGGCGGAGGCTGGGTCAGCGGGAGCACCTCAGCTTGCCGGGAACGTCCACCCCCTCAGCACTCTACGGCTTGCAGGGCCCGGGTGATGAGCTAGGTTCACGGTTCCCTGACCGTCGCACCGGTGACATTCGGGGTGAGGCCGCTCTCCGTGCGGGGGCTTCCTTGTGCATTGTGGGATGCTGGTCCCGGCCCCCGTGAAGCCGATAGTGCCCTCTGCCCCAGTGTGGCAAACCTCATGTCTCTGGATGTTTCTGGATGCCCCCTGGGGACGCTCGCGCCTGGATGAGAGCCACGGGTTCTTTGAAGGACAGAAGGTCCCAGACAGGGAGGGCCTGAGCTGGACCAGAGATCAGCCTCCTGGCCTCTTGCTGGTCCTGGGGCCCCTCGGGCCATTTGGCGGTAGCCAGCCAGCTGGGGCCCAGGACAGTCCAGCTCCCTCTGGGCAGCCCAGGCCTTTGTGATGCTGTCCTCCTGGGTCCTGGGGCCCTGGCTCTGTGCCTATGACAGCCCGGACCTACCGCCAGGCGCCAGGCTCTCCCCTCTCCAGCCCCCTGACCCCTCACTGCTCCCTCGCATCTCCACATCTGGCCCACGGCTCCGCTGGGGGTGGGGCCTACCAGGGCCGGGAAGGCAGCCGTGTCCGAGCCCCGGCGCCCAGGCCACAGTCCCGGGGGTCGTCACCTTGTGGAACACAGAAGTGAAGACTTCCTGATGGTTGTTCATGTCGACGCCGCCGCAGATACGCAGAAGCTCCTCCGCATCCTCGGCCTTAGCCTCCTCGAAGGCCTCCAACTGGATCAGCAGGTCGGCGTCCTCCAGATCCCTGGGGCGAGGGGGCCGGATGGGCTGAGGCCGCTGCCCCCCACCCCCCAGCCTCCCCCGACCCTGGACAGACGCACGGACGACCCTCAGCGTGGCCCACGCTTCGCATGTGGCCAAACCTCAGCCTGGGGCCAGCTCAGCAGCAGAGCCACAGGCCCAGGCTCCTCCCCCTGGCTCCCCACTCCCCAGCTGGCATCCCCGGGGCTGGGGTCCCACCCAGGAGAGTGGTCCTGAGAAGGCCCAGGATGGGGGTTCTCTGCTACGTGGATTCCCCGGCACCCAAATAAGTTTGAATTTCAGATAAACGACCAGTGACCTTTGGCATAAGTATATCCTATACGACATCTGGGATATACTTACACGGAAGGAGCCCTCCTATTCAGCTAGGGGTCCTGTACTGCATGAGGCAACCCTAGCCTCCAGGGGCAGCTCCAAGGCCCCAGGCAGGGAGACCCCGCAGCGTGGCACACTGCGTTGTCAACCGGCCTGGGTCCAGCGGCAGAAGCCCTCTCCAGCCCCTCTGGAGGTGCTGTGTGGGGCCCAGGGGAAGGCGAGCCTGGCTTTGGGGGACGGTGCAGGGGACTCACCGCAGACGTGTCAGAGTGTCCAGCAGCTGCAGCCCTGGGAAGGGACAGGAGGAGTCAGCAGGCCTCAGAGGCTGCTGCCACCGGCCCCCCCCACCCCGACCCCGGTCGCTTGCACCTCTGATGCCTCTCCTCTGGTCTCCCCCTGGGCTTATTCCCACCCCCCGGAAGGTGGTGCCATTCCTAAGGCACCAGGAACACTCTGGAGGGACACGTGGTCGCACCCACTAAGGGGTCATCCCACAACTGGTAGGACCGGAGCTGGGGATGGGCGTCAACACCGAGAGGCCCCGAGTCCCCCGAGGGGGGCAGGTGGGGGCCGGCTTCCCAGAGCCTTCCTCTGGGGTCCTGGGGCGGGCTGCGGGCGGTTACCGGTGAACTCCCCGCGCAGCTGGGTGCGGGTGCGGAGGTCCTCGGGGCCCAGGATGATGGCATTGATCACACTGAGCAGGGTGACGACATAGGGCACGTTGTCGCTGTCTGAGAGCTCATTCATGATGACGCTGAAGCGGTACTGTTGGCTGCACACGGTCTGCAGGGCGGGCAGGGGTCAGCACGTGTCCCGGGCCCACCGAGGCCCCAGGGTCCCCCGAGGCTCACCTTGTAGTGGTCCAGGGCGTCCAGGGTCAGCATGTGGCCTTCGGGCGAGTAGATGCACAAGGCAGCCAGCAGCTCAAACACCTGCTTCTTGACCATCACGTTGGATGTGTCCAGAGCTGCCGAGGGGCGGGAGATTGTGGGGGAGTCTCAGCGGGGGCCCAGGACCCCAGGCCCGGCTCCCCCTCTCCCCTCCTGGCGGCTGGTCCCCACCTGGGCCTGAGCTGAACTCACACTTCCGCAGGTGGACACCAGAGGGCGCCCTGCACCGGCACACTGGCCACCTCCCGGGCTGGCCTCCCCAGGTGCCCAGACCCGCCTCCGGGACCAGAGAGGCAGACCCCGCAGGCACGGGCTCACAGGCGGGGGTCCACTTGGACTGGGCCTCAGTTCTGAGAGGGGTCCATGTTGGATCTGCCGAGGGCCACGCTGGCACATGGCCCTGGGCCGAGCCCATGCTTCCATCAAACTCAGTACCGACTGTGCTTGACAGCCTGGGATGCCCCCTCGTCCTCGTGGCCCCCTGCCTCCCACCTTATCCCCCGAGCTGGCACAGGGGGCACAGCCAAGCCCAGGCTGGGTAGGGCAGGAACGAGGTGGCCTGTGGCTTGTTCACCCACACGGGCACTCGCCCACCCCACGGGCCGACTCACCCGTCACTGGCCCTCCT
Organism: Panthera onca; assembly: GCF_046562875.1. Lineage (NCBI taxonomy): Eukaryota > Metazoa > Chordata > Mammalia > Carnivora > Felidae > Panthera > Panthera onca. Next base: position 145,390,661 of record NC_138344.1, on the reverse strand, counting down.
GGAGCCCCAAGCATCGTGGGGCCCGGGTGCTGCCACGGAGCAGCACAGCCTGGCAGGCAAGGGACACACAGTGATCCCTGCTCACTAAGGGCCACCTGAGGTTGCTCTCAAGGGTGGAAGACTAACCCTGGGCGCAGCCTTGGGAGACTTCCTGGAGGAGGGGAGCGGGAGTCAGAACTTAAGGAGTCAGGGGCGCCTGGGTGGCTCAGTCGGTGAAGCGTCCGACTTCAGCTCGGGTCATGATCTCGCGGTTCGTGGGTTCGAGCCCCACGTCCGGCTCTGTGCTGACAGCTCAGAGCCCGGAGCCTTCTTCAGATTCTGTGTCTCCCTCTGTCTCTGCCCCTCCCCCACCCATGATCGCTTGCTCTCGTGCTCTCTCTCTCTCTCCCCGTCAAAAATCAATAAACATTAAAAAAAAATAAAAAAAAGAACTTAAGGAATCAGCAGGCACACAAAGGCAGAGAGCAGCCTGAGCTGGAGGTGAAGCCCCACGTGGTGGGAGACGGCACAGAATGGGCAGGGGCAGGGGCGTGGGGGAAGGTGGAGGAAGAGGCCATCGGCAAGGGCCGGGGTTCCGGCTGGGCTCAAAGGGCTCGGAGCCAGGTGGAAGGCAAGCGGGACTCCAGCCGCCAGGGCCCGGACCTGGGTGGCGGGTGGTGGGAGTGGTGTAGGCAGAGCCCGGGGGGGAGAGGGTGGGGCCCCAACAAGCGCAGGGTTGGGCGGAAAGGCCGGGCAGGGTCACAGAACAGACCGGGCAGCCAGGTGCGGCCGGTGGTGGAGGACCAGGGCTCCAAGGTCACCTGGACGTCCCGGACCTGGGGCCGATGCGAACCCGGTTCCTCCTCCGGGAAGCCCTCCCTGCCTGCCCAGCCGAGCTCTCTCCTGCGACCCCAGCCCTCCTGCCGCCCTCCAGGGCCTGGGGCCTCACGCAGAGTTACCAAGGGGCTGGCCGTCTGTGCCGGCCTGGCCTCCCGGCAGCCCGCGGCTCACCCAGGGAGAGCTGGCGCACGTAGGCCTGGTTGCTGAGGATGTACTCGATGCCCCGCTGCGAGTTCAGGACGGCGCGCACGCAGCTGATGCAGGTGAGCTGCAGGAGGGCGTCGGCGATGCGGGCCACCCCGCGGCCGGACAGGCGCGCCAGGGCCTCGAGCAGCAGGTCCAGGCCGCTCTGCTCCAGGAACTGCACCATCCAGCCGCCGTCGCTGCTCTCCAGACGCTTGCGCAGCCCCGAGTAGTTGACCACGGACGGCATCTGCAGCAGCCGGATGCACAGCTCGGGGTCGGCGCTCTCCAGGTTGGCCTCCGTGGGGTCCGAGTCCTGCGCCCCCAGCTTCTCTTTCAGCGCCGCCCACTTGCGCTGCGCGCCCTCCCTCACCGACATCTTGCCGAACTGCAGGGCCGGAGGGAGGGGGGCGTGAGTCCTGAGCCCAGCTCCGCCCCCCGGGTGCCCCACCGCGGGAGAGGCCAGGGCGGGTGCGGGCGGGGGTCCCCTGCCTCAGTATCCCCACCCGCCCGCCGGGTTTGCCCTGCGGGGGCGGGGGGGGGGGATGCTGCGGGCAGACCCTCGTCCCGTCTGAGCTGCCACCACCCCCGGGCTTCCTCCGTGCCAGGCGCTCCTGGCCACAGCGGCTGGGCTGACAGCAGCGCCAGCCCCCCCCCCCCCCCGCCCCGCCCACCCTGTCGAGGCGGCTACACCGGCAGGAATACCACTGACCCAGCGGTGATGATGCAACAAAAGTGGCGTCTCCGGGGCTCCCTTATCTTGTCCCGGGGCACTTCCCCTGCCCAGTGGACAGGGTCAGATAGGGACAGCGGGGCAATTCCAGGCCTCAGGCGTGTGCCGGGGAAGGGGCTGACTGGAGGGTCATGCCCGGTGCTCCCCCAATCGCGGGCCCTCCCTGCGGGGAAGCAGCCTGCCAGGCCCTGGCTTCCGCGGCCCTGCGTTTGCCAACCAATGTGGACGGAGCACCGGATGTCCCCTCACACACACCTTTCCCCTAAAGAGGACGGGCTGTGCCTCCGCCCTCGCCACCCCCGGCAAGCCCCCCTCCTCCGGCCCCTCGGTGGTGACGCCGTCCCGGACCGCGGCCTCTGGGGACCGGCCTCAAAAGTCAGGGGCAGCCCAGGCTCTCCGCGACCATGTATGGCTCAGGTTTTATATTTAGAGCCTGAGAAGGACAGCACGGGGCTGCCGAGAGGGAGCCCGAGGACCAGAGCGCGGCAGTACCGTCACGCCTCGCGCCCGGGGATGCCACAGCCCTCCAGCCCCCCACCGCGCCCACCTGACGGGACAGGAACGGGGGAGGCACCCAGAGAAGCGCGGTCACATGCCCACCGCCCCCCCGTTGGAAAGGGCAGGGCTGAGTGAGACTGGACTCCGGTCCGAGGGGGGCTGGGAGAGGCTGGCCGTCCAGCCGGGCCTCGATCTCAGGGCTGCGGGACCCGGTAAGTCGGGGGGAGACCCCACGGACCATCTGAGGTCATATGTAGGAGATGCAGGCCGAGAGGGGTCGAGAGCCCAGGGGCCTGTCCCAGGCCTGGCTCCAGGCCCTCTGTGCTCACTGTGGTGCAGCTGGAGGCCTCCCGCCCCCTCTGCCTTGGTGACTCTTGGGTATTGTCCCTTGTGCTTCCCGAGCGCCCCCCCCTCCCCCCACTGGCATGGCTGGCCTGGCCTTTCAGCAGCCCCTCCTGTTTGCAGTGGGTCCAGACCCCCACCGAGCCCCTTATCCTCCTGCCTGGCTGACTGCCAGACAGGCCCCTGGGGTCCCCCAGCGGGGGGGCCGGGGGGGTGAGGAACGGCTCTGGGCCCACCGGCCACTCGAGCCGTCTGAGCCTCCTTTCCTCGCCTGAATTTCTGCATCAGCCTACTGGGGGCATCCTGAGAGGGAGTGGGTGCGGTGTCCTTGCAGGGGGGCGGCCGGGTGGCGGTCACCGTCCCCCAGGAGCCCTTACAGCCCTCCCTGTGACCGCACAGCCCACCTGCTCCCTCAGGCCCGGCCCTCTTACCCGCTCCCTCACCGTCCACTCACCCAGATGCGCAAGACCTTCCGGCTGCCTCTGCCCACCCATTCCAGGCCCTGCCGCGGGCCGCCCCTCACACTCTCCTGGCTTCTCATCCCTGCTGACCGCTGCCGGCTGTGGCTCTGGTCCCTCCTGGGCGGCCTCCTGGTGGCAGGGGAGGGGGCCGCTCCCACCACCACGAAGAGCACAGCAGAGGGGCCTTCGCACACGCTGCCACGCACCTCGGGTGCTGCTGCCTAAAGACGCAGCCGGGACTGACCCTGCCTTCCCCGCCCCCACCCCCGCCCCACTGGCCCAAGTCCCTGTTTCCCTGGCACAGGCTGAGTGGCTGGAACATGACCTCTCCCAGGCCAGGCCTCCAGCATCCTAAGTATCTTCCCTGGCCAAGAGCCCCAGGGGTCCCTAGATGCAGAAAACAGCCTCTCAGAGCCAGCCTGCGTGGCCCAGAGCGCCCCACCGGGCTCCTGGCGGCCACGGGCTCTCCACCCCAAGGGACCCCACCTGTGGGGGCTCCCTTGGCCTGTGGGGGGGGGGGGTGGGTGGGACCACAGCAGCAGGTGACCGGCCCATCCACCTGCCTGTCCACGAAGGATCCTGAGCTGTGTGCCCCGGAGCTGAGTTTCACAAGCTGGCCATGCCCCACGAGGCACCGGGCTGTGGCCCAGTATGGAGAGGGCGTCCAACTAGGAGAGTGAGCTCAGCTGTGGGTAGGGATGACTTTTCTCCCTCTGTGATGCCACCAGGCTGCCTGGCCTCATCCAGGGCCCACCTGCTTAGGTCCTGGGTGGAGGATGACTCCCTAGAAATGTTTCAACTGCCCTTCAGGACCAGCTCCTGAATACACGGATGGACGGCGGCCAGACACCAGGACAGAACCCCGACCCACAAACTGCAGCCACAGCCCAGGAGGAAGCCCGCTGTCTCCACAGCAGACCTGCCGGAAGTCGGACCTCGATCTCTGACGCACAACCACCCTGGGACAGTGTCCCACATGGCCGGGGCTGGATGACGGCTTCCACAGTTTTTGTTGCCACGCCCACCTGAGGACCAACCAGAAAGCCGAGCGCACTCCCCAAGCGATCACGCGGGCTGTCCCACTTCCCCAGGCCCCCAGCCCCTCCCCCGGGTGCCCCTGAGCCCCCCTTTTTCCTACAACGAAGCTTTCTATACATAGAAAACACTTTCACATATTAACATATACATGCTACAGAGCCCATGTATGTACTACACGTATACATCATATACACATAGATATACGTACTACATAGTGATAATTAACGCATGTATTCTATACTATGTACATAGGCTGCACATGTACGTTAATGCACATAATATTACACATGCACAGTAAGCATATATCGTGTAACGTGTATGTACTACGTGAATACCTCATATGTGTGCACATGATATTACACATACATGGCAACAATTATATATAAGAAGTATAGATGTGGGGCGCCTGGCTGGCTCAGTCAGAGGAGCCTCTGACTCTTGATTTCAGTTAGGGTGGTGAGTTCGAGCTCCACATTGTGTGTAGAAATTACTTAAATAAATAATTTTCATAATAATAAATAATTATACAATAAAAATTTTAAATAAAATAATTTTTAAAAACGAATGCTTAAAAAATATGCACCGCACGCATACATTATACACGTACGTCCACACTAACAGCGAACATATATACATGGAACTAAAATACGAAGTGCTCCCACCCTCCCGCCTGCCTCGAGTCTGACAAATGCGAGCGGTGACCAACTCGCTGCCTGAAGCGGCTCAGAATAAACAGCTCTTTCCCATCCGGATGGCGGTTGAGCATTTCCGCCCCGAGCCCCAGAGGGATTCGGGAGGACAGCGAGGGGACCTGCGTGGGAGGCAGCATGCTGGGAGCCAGAAGCCAGGCTCCTGGGCTTGCTCGCTGGCTGTGTGCCGCGGGGAAGTCCCTCTGCCCCTCTGTTCTCCATCTGTACAGTGACGCTTGCTGCGGGGCTGCCAGGGGAGAAGCTGGACCTGGTGGGCAGGGCGAGCGCCCGGGAGCGCTGTGGCTGTTGTAACGCCGTCCCCGGGCGTCCGGCCCTGCCCGACTCTTGGGCTGAGCGGCGGGCCCCCAGCCAGGCCCGGCGCCGAGACAGGGCGGGGTCGCAGGGACCTTCCCAGACTCGGGCCCTCCGGGCGGGGCGTAGCCAGCCTGCCGGGGGCGGGGCCACACGCTCAGGAATGCGCTCTCGGGGCCCCCACTCGCGCGGGGGCGGGGCCAGCGCAGGAATTTGCATTCGCAGAATTTTTGCAGCCAGCACCGCCCGCCGTAGAGCACGAGGGTCTCCAGGGCCCGAGCCCCCGGAGGGGGCTGAGGCCTTACCCTGGACCTAGGGCAGCTGGGAGGTGCCCCCCCCCCAGCCCTGCACCAGAGGGACTCCGCAGAGGAAGGCGCTGGGGCTCCCGCAGGAGTGTGATGTCGCCCGAGATTCTCCAGCGTTCGAGTTTTTCTACCAATAACGTGGGGTTCCCACTGGGGCGGGGCCACGCCTCCCCCTGCAGACTCTGACTCCCGAAGGCAGGGTCTCCCTCCGAGCTCTCCTGGGTCAGCCCACGGCTCACGCGCGTTCACGGCCCGCGCTGCTGACTCGAGGACCTGGAGGAGACTGGACGCCGGTCCTCCTGGCCCCTCCTCGCACACCCATCTGCCTTTCTGCCCGCACCTACATCCCGGCGCCCACAGGCCCGGGCAGCTGTGCTGACTCACGGCAAGCCACCGCCCCTGCCTGTCTGTCAAGCTGTGTGCGTGGGGGCGGGGGCAGGGTCAGAGCTGCCCCCACCCCCCCCCCCACCCGACCTCAGAGACCAGCCCCTGTTATGCAAATAGGGAAACCGAGCCTGAGCGGGAGAGCCTCCTGAGGCGGGCACCGGGCACCAAGCCATGTCCTGGGCACGGCTGCCGGGAGGCCCCTGCATGGGCCCAGGGGCGGGAGGGGGCTTCCAGCAGCGTGCGGCGGCGGGGAAGCCCGCACTAAGTGCCGGAGTTCGGCGCCCTGGAGGAGGGGGTTTGGCCTTCTGCTCCTTGATCCCTGCGAGGGCTGGAGGAGGGGCTGGGGGCCCTGGGCGGGCCGTGAGGGCCAGGGAAGGCACAGGCTGGGGACTTGGGCACCTGTGAGAGGGGCGGCCCTGCCAACATCCCCACCAGGGCTGGGGTGCTTCTGGGCCCAGAGCCAGTGAGGGCGGGGGCGGGGTGCAAACAGCGAGCTTGCCTTCCTTGGGGAAGGCGGGTAAAACGGCAGGAGCGGGGTTCCGGAACTGGAGGCAGGGGCTGCCACACTTTATTTTTAGCTCCGAATTTTTCCACTGCCTGGTAACCCTTGGATTGTATTTCCAGCGGCAATTCCCCCGGAGCCCAGGGGCAGCCGGGGCCCTGCAGGGTTGGGGAAGCCCCTGAGGCTGATCCCATTCTCCTCCCTCCAAGACCTTAGTTCCTTCTAAGCCTCGGGCACATACGACCTTACCCACCAGGCTGCAAGCCCCCAAGGGGCTTGGGTGGGTCACCTGCCCTCGGGCTCATCCCCGGTGAGGGTCCAGTGCACGGTGGGCCTTGGGGAAGGAGGAACAGCAGAGTGCCGACCCATCACCTGCCCACCCGCAGGCAGAGTGCAGAGGACCTTGGCCAAGGGGCAGAGTCCTCCCACTGCCCGTGCCCCCCCATCCCCCCCCCCCATGGTCTCATGCTCCAACCCCCTGCTGCCTGCAGTCCCAGCACGGGGTGCAAGATCCATGCCTCCCAAGCCCTCACCTTGAATGCCCCGCTGTGTGTGAGGAGGCCGGCCGGGCCGCCGGAGCATCCAGCAATAAGACAGAAGGGGCGGCTTGCAGGCGGGTGGGCGCCAAGACCTTCACAGCAGTGTTGAATTAAAAACAGAGACAGGAAGTAGGACACCAAGCCGTACTGTGTAGGATTTCAACCATAAAACATATCACACAAGACACACGCCTGAATGCTAACAGAAGTTGCATCTGGGGTGAATGTGGTCTTTGTCATAATTAGAAAGACAGAAAAGGCCCCAAATCTCAGAGGGAACAGGGCTCAGCTCAGGTCACCAGGGAGGCCAGGCACTGTGCCACCAGGATCTGGGGCAGGTGGGAGTGAGGTCAGACACAGAGCCCAGGCCGGGCCTGTTTGCATCCTCCGTGGGTCCCACCCTCCTGGGTTAGGAAAGAAGCCACAGAAAAGGCTGCCCTGGTGTGGGGGATGGACTTGGCAAACAGGAAACGCCTGTGCGGGGGCGGGAGGGGGGGGTACTGCTGATGCTGCCCCTGCCCCACCCCTGCCCCTCCCCTATCCCTCCCCTGCCCCTGTTCCCTGGGAGGAGGTTCTGGGACTGGGCTGGGGTGGTCTGGGTGTCCCCCTGACCCCAGCGGATGGCTTGCTGGGTGGGGAAGGACAGGAAGGGGTGGAGGCACCCACGCCAGGAAGCCGAGCTTTCGCTTCCACCTGTGCTGGGAGCTGGCAGGGACTGGGTCTGCCCTCACCTCCTGCTGTCACCAGGCCTCCACTCCCCCAGCTGCTTGAAGGGCAGGCCCAGTGGGAGTCCCTGGAGGGGGCTGGTCCCCTCTGACACTCCCAAGGGTCTGGTCCAGCGCCTGGTGGCCGGAGGCGTGAGGGGCGGGTGCCGCCCGCCTGCCTCAGCACAGGAGGGCAGCATGGGTGGCTGAGGAGGACAGCGGCGGCCACCGCTGCCTTCTGTGGCTGAGCCAGTTCCAACAGTGATCGCTGGAGGACAGTGACAAGTACAGACCTGTGTTGCCTGTGAGGAACCGGAGGCCCCCACGTGGCAGGGTGGCCTTTGACTCTGGGGCTGCTGGACCGCCCGCAGGCCCCGCGCCTGGCCACAGCCTCCGCCCGCAGGGGCTCTGCTGGGCCACAGGAAGACCTCAGGCCACCAGAATCCCTCCTCCCTGGGTTCTGTCCCCCAAGACCAGATGCAGCTCAGAGATGCCTCCTTCGGGAGACCCCATGTCCCTCCTCTGTCTCCCCGCCGTCCTCAGGAAAGGCCTCTCCCAGGCTGGGAGGACACTCGGTGCCCAGGGAGAAGGGCTGGCCAGAGACTTCAGGCTTCGGGCCTTGCCGAGGCCTCGGGGTGTTGGGGTGTGGCTCAAGACTGCCCACTGCCTGCCCCGGCAGTCCCTGCCCCTGGCCGGTCCCCAGTCCCAGCTGGAGGCTTCCTGCCCAGGAGCAGGGAGGACACAGCAGCGGGTGGAGGGGGGGGGGAGGGGCCGCCCGGCACTACCAGGGCCCTGAGGGCAGAGGACGGCTCAGACTCTGGCTGGGATCAGGCTCCGCCGCTGGCTGGCTGTGTCCCTTGGACCAGCCACAGGACCTCCCAGAGCTCTGGCCGCAGTCCTCGAATGGGGATGCGCGGGTCAATGCCAACCCCTGGGCCTGCTGACAGATCAACAGGCACCATCCGTAAGTCCCGGGAATGCGCCGGAAAGCACCGTGCCCAGCTGCCCACCCATCCACTGCGCCCCCCGCCTGCTCCTCCTCAGCCAGGCTACCAGCGGCCGACACGAGCTGAGATGCAGCCCCCCACTCGGCAGCCCCGGGCCGCCTGGCTCAGGCAGCCAGTGCCAGCAGCCTGGCCCGCGCCGGTGAGCGAGACCCAGTGTCCACCACAAGACGCCCCCCCCCCCCCCCCCCAGGTATTTCTTGCCAGTTGCGCAGGGCCAGGCCCATCGTGGGCTTGGTTTCCTCATCTGTAAAAGGGCCGGGATTTTCTCCGGGGATGCTGGTTTGGCTGAGCCAGCACTGTCTGCCTGGCCTGCGAGGCCCCTCCTGGGCGGGACCCCCCACCTCCTCTTACAGGTGATCTCCCGGGTCCCACCTCTGGGCGTCCCTCCTATCACTCTGCCACCTCCGGGGGGCGGCCCCCCACTCCCCCGCCCCCACCTCCACGGCAGCCGGCTGGCACCAGGCAGGGGCAGTGGGGGCCTCCAGCAGGGCGGGGTCCCGCCCCGGCACTCCCGTCAGTGCGGGTGGGAGGGGGGACAGGCCGCGCCCCCTCCCCGCCGCCGGCCGGGCCAAGAGCGGACAGTTGACCTCCCTGCGGCTGTTCGAGGACGGCGGTGTCAGGCTGTACTTGGAGCGGAACCGGGCACCCGGGCACAGGGACCCGGATGGCGGCAGAAGCAGGCCGCACACTGAGGTCACACCCAGGGCCAGGCACAGTGGAGAGACTGATGCCCTCTGACACAGCTGGCCAGGGCCCCTGCTGGTGTCCACACCCACGTCCACCAGTGCTCCGCAAGGCCAAGATCGAGCTCAGAGACAGAAAGCCCTGCCCCACGGGCTGTGTGTGTGCGTGTGTGTGCACGTAGGGGTGGGCACTGGCTGGCCCGGGCATGGTGGGGACTGGGGCAGTGCAGGGAAGCCACCACCCGGGGCTGCATGTGTGTCTGGAACTGGCCTCCTCCTCCCTGACCCAGCACGCCCTGGGCTAGCCACAAGGCTAGGCTTGGAGGTTCGGCCTCAGTGGCACCATCTGCTAAATGGGAGGCACGGCCTGCCTCCACCTCCCCAAGTGTATCTCCTGGCTGGTCTCTCACCCACGGAGGGCCCCACATGATGGCCCTCAGCAGCACTGCACACGACTCCTTGCTCACGTCGGCCCCTGCCTTCCCTGTGGGGTCGGCCCAGGCCAGCCTCATGCGAGCAGGTGGCCCTGGGTCCACCTTCCCACCTTCCAGCGTCTCCTTTCCCACGTGGGCCCAGCTCACAGGCAGGGGCGTGGTGGAGGGTGCCCCAGCAGCACACGGCGGGGAGGGTGGCCTGGCCGGGCAGAGAGCGCACGCTGTCCTCAGGTAGCTCGGTGGCCTAGTCCTCCCAGTGCTGTCACCACCCCCCTCCTGCCCCACAGCAGCTGCCTGCCCACGTGCGCTGCTAGGGAGTCACCCAGGTGGGTGCCCCGGGGCCTGCCCCGTCCCTTGTTGGGAGGCCAGAGGGTGCTGCTGGGCCAGCACGAGGCTCTCCTATTCCCAGAGTGGTGGTGACGCGGGACGGGGGATAGCCTTGGCCTCCAGGTGCTCACCGGGGCCAGCCAGTCCTCACCCTGACCCCAGGAAAGCACTTTCCGTACGCCTGCTCTGGCCCACTGGAGCAGTGAGGTGAGCCCAGAAGCCCGGGGCACACAGTAGGGGCTTTATAAATGCATCTTGCCAGAGTGACACCACAGATTCTACAAGCCAACAACCCTGTGCCTCAGTTTCCTCTTCCGTGAAACAGATGATAATCACAGTACCCGTGCCTCACTGGTTAGGCGTGAGACTTGGAGGCCGTGGGGTGGGTCCATTCACTCCTTCGTGCATTCACCCGTTCTGCACACAGACTCCACTCAGGACCCTGGGACTGCTGCAGTGCACAGGCCAGACTCGGGACTCGCTCTCAGGAGGTTCTGGCAGTGCACCCGGCAGAGGGGAGGCCCCGAGCAGCCGCACAGCTTCCTCAGTCACACCTGGGGAAGGTGCTGTCCAGCGGACAAGCAGCGGTGGCCCCTGCTGGGGGGACGGGCCCACCCTGCCCCCTGTCTTGCTGCCTGGCCCAGGAGGAGGAGGAGGCTGGCGGTCCCGGAGCGAGAGCCTCCCTCGGTCTGGAGCTTTCTCTGCGCACTGGGTAGGTGGGCAGCTGGTGAAGAGACTCCACGCCAGCTCAGGACTCAGGCTGTCTGGTGTTGAGAGGTGGGCCCGGCAAGACCCTCCTTGCTAGGGGTGAGGCTGCTGGGGGGGGGGGGTGGGGCCTCATGGTCAGATCCTCTCTCACACGTCCAGGGACCAGGCGCTTGCCCCAGCACAGGCACTCCTTCCTTTATAATGGGTTGAAGCCACTTTCTCATCTTGGACACACAGGGTCCCCCAGGCCTGGCTCCTGCCTGGCCTCAACCTTCCGTGCCGGGCCCAGGTCCCCTGGACCCACTTCTGTCCACTGCCTTTCCCAAGCCACTGTGTCCACTGGGCCTTGAGCCAAGCAACTGCTAGACCCCTGCTGGGGTGCAGGGGGGAGGGGGCCAGGCAGCTGAGTCAGGCCTCACCCCTCCAACTGTGGGGGCACTCTGCCTCCTGGTTCCTCCTCTGGGTGCCTCAGAGAGTGCCCACACCCCAGGCCGGAGCCAGGCCGGCGGCGGCGTGCCCTGCACCCGCAGGCAGTGCCCGCCCGAGGTTATCCAGCTACCATCCACCCCTCCCCCGCCCTTCCGAACCTGCTAACTTTTCCAACCTGGAATCAACTGCGCTTTGAGGAAAGGCGAACGGAGTCTATTTAAGGTGAGGAGCTCGCGGTCCCGGAAGGTGAGGTGTTCGCAATTAGCTCCGACAGCCGTCAGCACCTCCACAAAGTGGGGGGCCCTCACCTGATGGTTAACTCTTTGCTGTAAATGGCTGGGTCCCAGGAGGGCAGCCCCACCTGATCACTCGATCCTCTGGGTCCTCTGCTCTGCAGGGCCCCTCTGCCTGTCTGCTGGCCCCGATGACCTGTCCATCGTCCCTGAGCCACTGCGTGGGGCCGGGACGGGGGACAGGGGACAGGGGACAGCTTGGGGCTGCTACCCCAACTTGGCTTTTTAAATTGAGAGTCGATGCTCTCCTGGTGAGGGATGGGGACAGTGTGAGGCCCCAGAGCCGGAACCAAGAGCCGATACTGGACACGCTGGGACGGCGGCACCCTCTCCCCCAGCGCTCCCTGCCCTGGACAGCACGGTGAAGGGGGTTAGGGCATTTGCTCTGGGTCCAGGGAAGAGGTCCACACCTGAGCCACCGTCCCCACCGTCAGGGTACAGATGGAGAAACTGAGGCCCAGAGAAGGCAAGCGTCCTGCCCAGGTCCCACTGCCAGGTCCCACTGCCAGAGGGAGCAGGCTGGTGGGAAAGGAGTTTCCCCAGTACAGCTCCCCTGTGGGTGTGCCTGACCCCGGGCAGGGTCGTGGCCATCTTCGCCAGCCAGTCGGGGTCTCCGTGTGTCACAGTGGGGCACTAACGCTGCGGTCACAGCTCCGGCCCCCATGCAGCCTGGGGCCCTGGGTTACAGAACCTCAGGAGGCTAGGCAGTCAGACCCCAGCCTGAACGCCACGGGAGCGGCTGCAGGCTGATGGCGCCTCAGGTCCCTCCCCAGGAAGGGGGTCCAGGGCCGGGACTGGAGGAACAGTGGGGGAACACAGAACCGGCCTCCCACCGGGAGGAACCCAGCGCAGTGATGGGGGCTCTCGCTCCCCCAAGGCCTGCCTGCGGGGTGCCAAGGCCCCGGGTGCGCCCAGCTGCTCCGCTGCAGCTACAGACACAGCAGCACTCGCGGGACCCCCGGCCCGTGCGCACCTCGTGGGGCCACCGGACTGCCGACCCGAAGTTGAAGTTTATTTTCCCAACTGTGGCTGATTCATGGTCAGGATGTGGCAGCCGCGGGAAGGGGAAATTCTGCTGGCACCGGGCGGGGCGCTGGCCCGGCTGACCCCCGGCCACCACCGCGGCCAGTGCGTTCCAGCTGCGTCTCCGCGCGGGGGGTCGGCAGTCAGGGGTGGGATGAGCCCCGGGGTCAGCGGGGGGGGGGGGGGGGGGACTCCTGGGGCCCCGCCCGGGGGCAGGGAGCCGGGAGGCCGCCGCCTTGTGCCGCCACCCGGGGCGCACGCCGCGCTGCCCCAGCCCCCCTCCCCAACCCCAAGAGCCCCCTCGCTCGGACTCAGTTTCCCTGCGGCTCCTGGGGCGGGGGGCCCAGAGGCGCGGACTTACCGGGCTGGGGTGCAGCGGCGCTCACTCGGGTCGGGCCAGGGGCCGCGCCAGGCCGCCCACCGCGGGCTCCGCACGGCTCGCGCCGGGTTGGGCTGGGCTCGGGCTCCCGCTCCGCGGGGCGCGCGGAAGAGGAGGTGCCGCCCCGCCCCGCCGGCATGCGGCCACGTGGGGACCGGGCGCGCCCGGGGGCGGAGTCGGGGAGGGGTCGCCGGGAGGCCCCGCCCACCCCGCCCGCGGCCCGCGCGCTTTCTGGGGATCTCCTCGCGCCTGGAAATTCCCCGAAGTCGCCCCTTCCCCGCCCTGCCGGCCTCGCTCCTGGCGGCCGGGGGTGGCGGTGGGTGCGGAACACGAGGAGCGGGTGGGGGTGGCCCTGGGAAACGCCTGGAAGCCGTTCCCCCCCACCTCAGACCTCGCTGCGGGGCGGGCCCCTTCCTCGGGCTGCACCGCGCCGCATCTTGTCACCCCCGGCCCCTCCTCCAGGTCCAGCCCCAGGGGCGGGTGAGCCGCCTCCTTGGTGTCGCTCAAGTGCCTCTGCCCTCTACATGGGACCCCTACTCTGGCAGCTGGATTCCAAGTCCCAGGGTTCCCCGTGGGAGACTGCTCTTTCCGGTGCTCTGCGATGGAGAATGCCCCCAGCATTCCGGGCCCCCAGCATTCCGGGCCGGCCCCTGCAGCCTCCTCCGGGCAGGCCTCCGGAAACAGCTCCCACATGGGGTCTGAGTGGTCTCCAGGCTGCCCCCACTCTGCCGGGCTCCCGGCATCCGGGACTGCTGTGCCCGTGCCCTCTGTCACCCCCTCTTCTTGCCCGGCCCAATCAATCCTGCCAGACTGCCGGACCTGGTCCCTGACCCCCACATTGGCCAGGGTGGCCTGTTCATAGCAGGCTCAGAAAGCCTGGCTGACTGGCTAGGGAGAGGCGGCCCCCAGCTCTGGAAGTCCCTTCCCACATCTAACCCTCAGTTGGAGGTCCCCGGGCTTGGAGTGCACCAGGCCTGAGGGCCCGGGGGGGCCACGGGTGCACGGGGGATGGGGGTGGGGGGTGGGGTGGGGGGAGGCAAGCAGGCAGGCCTCTGTGCTGCCCCCAGTCTGACAGGAGACACAGTCCCTGCCCTGGGGCCCTGCTCCAGCACTCCGTGAGTCAGGCTTGCACATGCCTCAGTTTCCCCACCCGTGCAGAAGAACGCCAGGAACCTCTAAAGCGTGTACCTCGGGAGCATCGCTCCACAGACTTGTCTGACAAGGCCGATCGATCGGTGGGGAGGCGGCCAGGTGGGCGGGGCCAGGTGGACGCAGGTGCTGGGTGGGGGGGGGGGGCCAGGCCTGTTGGTGTCCCAGCCCTGATCCAGCTCCTGCCCTGGGGGCAGCCCTTCGTCCTCTCGGTGCTCATGGTGCTGCCCCTCTGCCCCTCTGTCAGGTCGGGATAAGGCCCGGAGCTCCCGGCCTGTCAATGGCCACTCCCAGGGCGAGTGCGGCCCCTCCCCGGCCCCGCAGCCGCAGGTTCTTCGAGCGTCCGCCCCAGGGCAGCCGGCCAGTACTGCAGGAGGGCCCCTGCGCACCCATGAGAGCCGCCAGGAGAGGCGCTTGCCGACTCTTGGACGTGCTCCAACCTGGAGACTCGGAGCCGGACGGCCACTCCTGGGCGGGGACTCAACAGTTCCTGGAATGCACCCAGTCCCGGCCTGGGCAAGTGTCCCTCAGCCTGGAAGGGGGGCCAGCCCTCCCCCACCCGACCCCCTCCCCTCTCCTTGACCCGCGGAGCTTCGGGGCCCCCTCCGGGAAGCCTTCCTGCCCTCCCTGGAGCTGGGTTCCAGGCCTCTCCACACTCTCCTGACTCCAGAAGCTGGTGCCCCTGGAGGCGGGTAGGAGACGTGGGCCTGGCTGACTCTGCTGTCCTGAGCTGGCGCCTGGCTGCTGCCGGCTGTGTTAGTGGGTGTGTTTGCTGACCTCATGGATGCGAGAATGCGGTGGAGACAGGTGGGAGGATCTTCTAGCCCAAGGACTGGGCTGGGAGGGGGCGCGTGGGGGAGGTCCAGCTGGGAGCCCCGTGCTGAGCAGGGTCTCTGTGCCCGCCCCACACCTTCTCTCACCCCTCCCACGGGCCTTGCGGAGTGGGCAGGATCCTGAGTGGCACCCAGAGACTGGAGCAGAGGCCTGGCATGGGCGGGGGTCCGGATCCAGCTTGCCAGACCCTCTGTGGCCCCCTCGGCTGTGAGGCCCCCTGCCCGGATGGAGGAAAGGGAGGCTGCCGGGGGGCTGGCACCCCCAGGGCTGGCTCCCTTGTGTCCCTGCCTGGGGCGGGTGGGACCCAGGACGGGGTCCCCGGGCCAGGCCCTGGTGGTGGTGAGGCACCCGGGGGGAGGCAGTTCTGTGCTGCACCCCGAGGGCCGAGTTCACCGCAGGAACAGGTAACGGGTGACGGTGACGCGGGAGGAGGAAGGCGGGGAGCGTGTGAGCACGTGTCCAGTGCAGTGCGTGGCTGAGGTCAGAGGTGCGGCAGGCTGTGGGTGCGGACACTGGTCTCGGAGTGACTTTCTCTCCAGCCTGGAGCTCTGCCCCGCCAGGCCTCAGTTTGTGGGCTCATCTTGCTCCACACCCCCAGGCCCCCCTCGACCCAGGCCCCATTCCGACACGGTTTCCCGTCCCTGAGGGGGAGACCTCAGAAACCTTCTGCAAACACTCCCCAGCACACTCAGCCCGTCTGATGAGGGATGTTCTTTCTGGAAGCCGGGTCCGTCCGGCAGGTCCCATCCCGGGGCCTGGGTCTGTTTTCAGAGCTGGGGGTGTGCCCGTGCCCATGCCCTCATGCCTGAGCACCAGAAACCCGCTGCAGCTCGGACACACGGCCAGCCGCGGCCAGCACACCAGCCGGAGACGGCGTGCCTCCCGGCACCGGCACTGGGGGACCACGTCCTCCGGCACCGACCCGCACAGAGCTGGCCACCGCTTCTCATCAGGAAGCAGAAGATGGGGATTTGGTTCTGCCCGCGTGAGCCCTGCCGGCGTGGGAAGGCTGGCGTGGGCACTTCTCAGAGAGCAGCCTCCCTGCCTGACGTGGGGGGCGGAGGTGAAGGCCAGGACACCCTGAGTGTGGTGGGTGGGCACTCGCGGGCCCAGAGGGGGGCTCTAAGGCCACCAGATGAAACCAAGGTTTCGTTTCCCCTGACAGGCACCCAGAATGCTTTTTATTGCTCTCATTTTGAAACATCTTTCCTTCTGTTTCCCTACTGGGGTGCCCTGACATGACTTCTGATGCTGATACAGAATGAAGTCAGTGAGGGGGTGCCAACCCCCCCCCCCCAACCTGTCTGTGCACGGCTGCAGGCAGCAGGGGCCTGCCCTGCTCTAGGAGCTGCCCCCGGGCCCCAGAACCAGCAGCTGCTTTCACGAGCACAGTGGCCCGGTCGGTCAGTAGAGGCTTGGGTCCGGGAGCGACCTCCACCCCCTTCGTCTGAACACCCACACACACTCACAGGAGCCCGCCATCACTTGTGGACTCTGTATTTGCCAGCTCGCCTTCTGTTCAACTCGCGTTCGTGACCCTAAAATCGCAGGCATTCGGGAACGTGCCCGGGGTGGCAAAAACGGAGTCCCCCGATGATCAGGCCCCCCGCTGAGGTCGGAGGAGGGGGGTGTCCTGCCTCCCGATTTCATTCTGCGCCACAAACAAGCTTCCTTCTCCTGCCTGTTCAGGACTGTTTTCCACATTTTTGTCCCTTTGGTGGAGATTTCCCTGTTGAAATGGCTATCCTGTGCCGGGACATGCCTCCCGAAGGACACGCCTGGGTCAGGAAACTTCCTTCAGGTGCTGGTTACAAAGCCGCTGGCCCTGAGCTCAGGGAGAGTGAGTCTGTAGTGTGCAGTTGGCCGTGAACACCACAGGTCTGAACTGCGTGGGTCCACTTAGACGGAGATCATTTCTCAATAAATACAGTCTGGTGCTGTAAACGTATCTTCCTTATGATTTTCTTGGTAACGCTCTTTTCTCTAGCTCACTTCATTGTAAGAGTACAGCATAGGATACATATAACATACAAATACGTATCAAACGACGGCTTACGTTACCAGTAAGGCTTCTGGTCAACCGTGGGCTATGAGTAAAGTCTTGGGGGAGTTAAAAGTCATACGTGGATGTTCGACGGTGCGGCGGTCAGTGCTCTTAGCCTCGCTGTGGTTCAAGGATGAAGTCTACACTAAAGAAAGCATTTCTAAACAGAAACACGCACAGAACCAGGTCATGTGTTGATCAGCCGGGGAAACGTTGGCCGGAGGCTAGCAGCCTCTAACCCTGTGTCCCCTGGACGCCAATTCGCCGTTCGTGGTGACCCTAGACCACAACCGCCAGGCCCCCGGGGCTGCCGAGACCGTGAGGACCCCACCGCCAAGTGCAGGGCACAGGGGCACCTGCTCCTTCACTGTCCTCCGCACCCCAGGCCAGGGGCACTGCCTGCACAGAGGCTGGGGTGTTGGCAGGGGTGGCCAGTCTCCAGGTCTGCAGTCCCTCTGTCTGCGGCCTGCTTCCCTCAGGCACCTGTCTGAGCTGGGGGGTGGCCAGTGGTCCCTGACTCCCTGGGGGGTGCTCGGGGCCATGGCTGGAGATGCGGCCTGCAGAGCAGAGAGGGGCTCTGGGACTCCTGCAGACCCCGGGTGAGACAGGCTGCCCCTCCCCTCCCCGGCCTCCTCTGGTGACCACAGCTGCCCAGGGAAGGTCTAGACGGACAAGTGGGGTTCTGCACAGATAACTCAGTGTGATGGGGGCAGAGAGCAGCTGAGCTCTGACTGGTTTATATACTGGGGGCTGCGTCACCTGTGCCCAAAGAAAGGATCCTGCAGTTAACCAGGTGGAAGCCGCTGGGACCAGCGGCCTTGCTTCTGGGAACTGGGGGGAGGGAGTCCCTGGGGGACTTCGAGGGTGAGGGGGCCCCCGGGCCCCACGGCGCCCCAAACTCAGTGCCTGCACAGGTCTTTTCTGCCTCACCCTGCCCTTGGCCTTGAAGCTGCAGATTCAACGGTGGGTCTTCTCTACCCTCTAGAGAGGGAAGCAGTTGGGGGGCAGGGGGAGAAGGGGATCGGGGCTTAGGGCAGCGAAGCGGTGGGGGGTGGGGAACAGGGGCATTTAGGCTGGTGAGTCGGATTCTCCCCGGTGTTCTTGAAGAGATGGAACCCAGTCTGGAATGCTTGCCGGTGGTTTTGGCTCCTGGACCGTGTTTCTTAGAGACACGGTGCCCAGCCTGGGCATCGCAGGTCCATGAAGACTTCATTTTGGGGAAGGAGCCTGTTACCCAAGAATTTATGAATGGGATCCCTGCGGGTGGCCGTGACCCTTCCGGCCAGGGGCCTGCCTCACTCCGACCCACCCCTGGACCTCCAGCCCTGCCCCGGGGTCCCCAACACCGCAGCCCCCTGTGGTCCCAGCACACCCCACCTTCAGGCCTGGCCCCCAGTCTGCCCAGCCATCCCTGAACTGGGTGCTGAGTGTCGTCAGCTTCAGTGCACCTGAGCTGTCCCATGGCCGGACTAGACTGGAGAGTCAGTCGCAGGTGGGGGAGGGGCCCCTGGTGCCCCAGCTGGCCTGCTCCCTGCCCGACACCCCCCTCCCCCCCCCCGCCAGGTCTCTGCTCCCACACCCGCCGGCCCACCTTCCCGAGCGCCATTCAGGGCCCGGCTTGTGGGCTTGTCTCCCGAACAGCAGCCGGAGGCTTAAGGGTTAAAAATAACCAAAAAGCTATGACCCCAAGGTGGTTCTTCTGCCCACACTGGCCGCGAAGGCTCTCTCCCACACCTCTGCACGGGCGCTGCAGGGGTGATGCCTCCCTCCACGGCGACTCTCTGCCTCTGGGCACCAGGCACCTGTTGTCCCTTGTCTCCACCGAACTTTGACCTCTCTCCGCACAGGCCTGTGTGTCGTTTGTCTGCCTGATTAGCCTGTTTCCAGACCAGGTGTGGCAGGGGGTGCCGGGGTGGGGGTCGGAGTGGTTCCCCCCACCTTCCCCGCTCTGCCACAGAACGAACCCTGGACTGTCCCCGCCACGTGGGCAGCTCAGGACCCGCCAGGCTCTCCCCGGCTCCCGGGCAAAGCCCTTTGGGGCCGCCCCAGGCACCGTTTCCTCTACCCGTCGACTCCGGTTACTTGGGTCATATTTTTTAGACTAACCAGAAGTCAGGTGCTAATTTGTCAATTTGACGAGCGGTGACTGGGCTCGGCCCCTGGTCGCTCGGCCCCTGGTCTCTCGGCCCCGCGGGTGCAGCCCCGCCCTTTGCCAAGTTGGGGGCGGCTCACAGGGTGAGAGCGCCCTTCCGGACGTGTCCCCAGCCGGGCTCAGCCAACACAGCGTCTCGTCCCTGAAGGCGACGGACAAGTGTGGCGCCAGGCTTTCTGCTGATGGCTGTCCTGAGGATGACTTCTCTTATTCCCATTTTTAACCGTGTCCCACGTACTCACTGAGCACAGACGCATTCGCAAGATCCAGATTCAAAGCCTGCGGGAGGGGGACAGTGGGAGGCCCCTCCCTGCTTTAGCTTCTCAGGAGCCCTTGACACACTCCCGCCCCCCACCCCCACCCCCCGGGAGCCAAAGCTGTTTCTCTGCACATTCCAGTCAGTGAATTGCCCCATCGCTGGGTGTCCCGCCCCCCCACCCCCCACCCCTGTGTTTGCTTTTCCGGCACAGGGCCTGGCTGGGGAGGCGCCTAGTGGTGTTTGCTGAGTGACTGTGTCAGCCTGTAGCTCCGTTTCCTCTTGGGAGGGGGCACATGGGTGGGCTGCAGCCTGAGCGAGCCCAGAGAGCAGCCCCTCTGGCCGAGACCCCACCTCACTGCGCGCGGTCTCTCCTCCACTGGCTCCCACTGCTCCAGACCCGACCCCCAGATGACAGGCTGTGTGTGTGTAAACTTCCCCCAGAAGAGGGCTCCGGGGCTCCATCAGGTGTGCCCTGGCCAGGGGACCCCGCGGACCCCAGCCAACAGAGCCTAGACTCTTCTCCCCGCTCCCCCCGCCTCCCCGTGCTGGCAGAAGCGGCCAAGTCCTTCTCCCAAAGCTGCTGACTCAGGCCTGAATCATGGCCTGCTTCCCGACACCCGGGAGTGGCTGCTGGTGGGGGCAGTGGCGAGGTGGGGGCTGGGCAGGCTGGGCAAGGGGGGCGGGGGTAGGTGCCGTCTGACTACCACCCGCGTGGCCTTGAGCGGTCAGGGAGCGAGCGGCATGGGCTGCATTCCAGAAGTGGGCCTGGGTGGGCCTGACCTGCCTGGGGAGGGCCCCCCTGGAGGCTGGTTACACCCTGTGGACAGTGGGCAGTGTGGCCCGGTGGTCCAGCCCAGGAGCACCGTAGCCATTGGCCCCGGGGGCCCAGTTGCTTGTTCTGTGCGTATATGCTGCCAGGCACCCCGGCTGCTTGGATCTGGGGCCCCTTGGAGGGAGGGTGGAAACACCGGTCCCACCCAGCTCTTCTGGGGGGTTCAACGGTGTGAGTTGCGTGAAACCCTCTGAGCAGCGCCCTCCTCTCTCTGTGATAAGGAGAGCGATGTTGTGGAGGTGGGCGTAGGGGACCAGGCCCAGGGGTGACCCGGTGGGGACCAGCCGGCCACTGTGGACCAGGGGCTGGGGGGGTGAGAAGTCTGGGGAGGCTCTCTGGACAAGCCTCGGAGCAGGGCAGGGAGAGCAGGGGAAGGGGTAGAAAGGGCGGGGCAGCGATGGGGGAGAGAGACGCTGACCTATCAGGAAGGATCCTGGGTGCAGGGAGGGAGGCAGGGGGGCAGGGCCAGGCTGGCTGTGATGTGTGGGCCAAGCTGGCTGGAGCTGGTGGGGTAAGACATGAGTGCACGTGTGTGTGCGTGTGTGTGTGTCAGAGGTCAGCTTCTGGTTTCTGCCGCAGGGCAGAAACCTGGTCTGTCGGGAAGACCTGGGAGACAGGGGTGCTGAGCAGTCGAAGGCAGCCAGGCCCCCCCAGTATTTGCTGAGGATGCGCTCAGCTTAGGCTTCCGGAGGCAGGTGGCCATTTACAAAGATTGGGGACACTCGGCAGCTTGTCTTGACCAGCGTGTGCTGACTTCCTCTGGGGCTGCGGTCCTGCTCAGCCATGACCCCACGGTGTCTCCAGGCCCCGGCCTTGTGCTTCGCCTCATCATGTGGATGTGGGGCAGTGCCCGTGGCTCCGGAACGTGCCGTGGGGAGCTCCGTGGGGACAGAGCGTGGGAGGGAGCCTCAGGCCCTGGCCCGGAAGGCCACCCAGTGTGGCACATGCCCACGGTGGGCGCCCAGCACGTGACCCGGGGCACCCGCCAGGCTCAGCCAGTCCAAGTCATGCAGCCAGGCCCGGCAGGTGTCACCACCTGTCAAAGACGGGTACCCAGGGCCCAAGGGGCTAGGAGCTCACTCAGGGCTGCACGGAGGGCAGGCAGCTCACATCGGGGAGTCTCCCCACCAGAACAAGTCTCCACAGGCTCCACCTGGAGAAAAACAGCTGTTCAGTACTCGGGCCCCTCCCACCCCGCCCCTCCCACCAGCACACTGGCCCTTCCCGCCCACGACCCCACCCCTCCTCCCACCGACCTGGTCAGGGGGCGAGGGGGCTGTTGTTCCCAACTTAGGGAGCCTGACATTCAGAGTGGGAGCAGCTCACAGGCAGGCAGGAGCACCCCGAGGGTGGGAGAGCCTGCAGGGCTGTCTGGGGACCCCCTGCGGGAGCCCCAGGGGACCCAGGGACCTACTGACTGGGAGCACTGGGGTCCCCGGCTGAAAGGTGGCCCTCAGGTCAGCCAGCAGGAGGCCCCTTCTGGCCTGGCCACCTGCACAAGCCCCACAGGTGGAGGGAGCCACGTGCTGTGGCCTGAGGTCTAGGGTCCTGGACCTCCCCCAGTCTGTGGCCCTGGGCAGAGGGACTGAAGTTCCTTGAGCTCAGTTTCTGCAACCCCCACCCCCCTCCCCACAGGGCGCTGGGGGTCGGGGTGGGATGAGAGGGGTGTCGGGGTGTGTGAACAAGGCTCTCTCTGGCAGGGGCACGGAAGAGGGGCTCTAACCACAGCCTTCAGATCTCAGCGCCCTGGCAGGTCAGACGGCTGTGCGTGCCTGTGTGCGTCTGCGCCCGTGCCCCTGTCCTGGGGGGCGGCTCTGTGGCCTGGCCGGGCGGCGGAGAGAGAGAAAGACACGGTGGGGAGGAACTGGAGGGGGTCCCGCAAACTGTCCTTGGGAGGCTTCCAGAAGGAGGGCTTGCAGGTGCGGGGGAGAGCTGTTCTGAGTTGAGGGGTCCGGGATTCCCCAGGGGCGATCCCTGGGTGGATCCGCCCTGCTGGGCTCTGGCTCAGACTCATTCCCCCCCCCCCCCCCCCCCCCCCCCGCCCCGGGGAAGGGCTGGTCTGTCCGGTTCCTGCAGCATTCCACACTGACCTCTGGACTTGCTTCTGGAAATTTCTCTGCTTCTTCTCCCTCGGGGCTCCCTCCTAGCCCTTCCCCCCTCCTGTACTCAGCCCTCTCCCAGGCGGGTGGAAGTCAGTGTTCCTGAGAACCAGGGCTCAGCGCCCCCCACCCCCCCACACCCCCGGGCAGTGCCCCTCCCCTGCCCTACTCCCCACATCTCTCCACACCCTGGGACACCTGAGGAACCCAGAACACAGGGTCGTCCCCGCTGCCGCCCAGGGGTGTGACATCAGGTGGGCAGGAAGCCAGAGGCCTCGCTGGGGTCCCCCCAGCCCGGGAGCGCAGATCCCAGGCCCTGGCCCTGGATCCGCAACTCTCCCCGCCCCCACCACCCCGGGCCTGGGGAGGGGAGGTCCGGCAGAGACCTCCCAGCCCCTCGTCCAAGTTCTGCAGGGGGAGTGGTGGGGGGGGGGGGCGGCGGGGGAGGGCAGGCTGCTGTGTGGGGCTGAGGAAGCAGCTGCGGACTGAGTCACGCTCCGGAAAACGAGGGAGGCCGTTTCCATCACCATCTGTCTCCTTGGGAAGAGGAGGAGGAGGAGAGGGCGGGGGAGGGGGCACGCCGTCCCTGGGCCTGACGAGGGTGGGGGTGGGGGTCTTTCCCAAAGCAGCTCTCACCTCAGCCCCCACGGGGCCCTCCAATTCGGTGGGGGGGGCTCTCTAATCCGAGGGGGTGTTGTCTGGTGCTCCGCACAGCAAGCCGGCCTCACAGGGGCTCTGACCAAGGGGCAACTTGGGGGCTCCCCCGCCCCCAGCTTAGGAACCTCAGAACCTGCACATCTGTCCTGAGGTTAGCAGGCGGTGGCGGGGGGGGGGGGGGTGAGGGTGGGGGGGGGTGGGGGGGGTGGGGGGGGGAGTCAAGTACCAACCATTCGCCCCGAGTGCAGTGGTGACCCAGACGTCCCCTGTCCCCTGCGGCTGTGGGAACCTTGGCTCAGCAAATCCCTGAGAACCCCCCTCACGCCTCGCCCCTTCCCCCTCCGGCAGCTGTGGGAGGGGCTGGGCCAAGTGTCGCTGAAGACCCGCCCCCAGGAGGACTCTTGCCGGCTCTGAGGGGGCTCCAGCCCCTCCCCTTGCCCCTGTGTCACCCTGCCGGCCCTTGGGAGGGGGTGTCCTCTCTGGGCAAGCCCCTAGGCTGTTGCCTTCTCACTCCTCTGGAATGATATTTCCCCGTCATGTCACATGCAGATGGGCAACTGAGGCCCGAGAGAAAGGGGATCCCAGACCCCTAGTCTCCCCAAGACCCCTCCCCCTCAGCTGCAAACCAGGGAGCAGGCTGGATCTGAGAGTTCCAGGGTATGGGATAGGAGGCATAGGTGGGGGCAGGAAGCAGTGAGGGCGGACTGCAGCCTGCCCTCCCCCTGCCCACATGCCCCCCTTGAGCAATGTGGGGGGCCCATTGCCCGGCTCCCTAGATGTGTTATCTGCCTCTCTGGGTTCAGGCTGCTAGAGGATATTCAGGGTGATGGTGCAGTGCACCTGACACGGGTCAGAGCCAGCAGGAAGGTCCCCGCTGGCAGGATGGCGCCCTGGCCCCTGAACGCTGGTGGAGGTAGGTGCCCATGGGGCTCGGCCTGACCCTGCGACCTGGCCCCGTGTGGTTCTTGTTCAGGGCACAGAAGTAGTCAGGAGCATTTTAGGTGCAAGAGCCAGAAACCCGACCTGGTGGAGGAAAGGAGACCGAGAGGGATTGCCCCACCGAAGTCCCAGGAAGTAGGAGAAGGCCCCTTTCCCTCTCCTGCTCCCTGCTGGTCTCAGCTCTGCCCCATCAGCCTTGTCTCCACCCCTCCCCCATGCTGGCGCCTGTAGCACTCCTGGCCTGGGGCCCTTGGAGGAAGGGGATGTTGGTAATGAGGCACCCCACCCCGGAGAGAGTTCTGGGGACTCCCACCCTCCTGCAGCCTCTGTGGCAGGGGACAGGGTGGGGCCAGGACTGTGGGCTGCTTCCCACAAGGCCTTGGTTCAACAAGGGGGCAGCTCTCCAAAAGAGGGGGGCTGGTTTGAAAGACGTCCACAGGTGCCCTGGGCCCGCCTGGTGGGAGCCCCTTCCCTACAGACAGAGGTGGACCTCTCTGGAAAGATGTGGTTCCCAGGGCTCAGGACCCCCAGGTGGGAGGGGTGTATCTGAGGTTCACCAGCACTGAAGAGGCCTCTGGAGGGCTGCCTGGAGAGGCTGGCGAGCTTGGCCGTGGCCATGGGAATGGTCAGCTGTCTGGGAGCGACCCCTTGGTGCTGGGAAAGGTGCTGGGTCACCTTTCATGTGAAATCGGGGGTGGGGGGGTGGGCAGGCTTTGAAGCCTGTAGGCAAGTCCCCTCCTTCCTACGTCAAGGACACATGGGGCATGCCCCGGCACACTGGGCTTCCTGCAGCCTGGGGCACAGCAGAGCATTTCCATGTTACAGATTCAGAGCCTGAGAAGAGTGAGCCCAGAGGTGGTAAGGGGTGTCAGAGCCGAGGTTCTTCCCATCAGCAGGCACTTCCTTTGCTTCTACCCTGGCTCTGTCGTGGGATACTTGAGGCTGCTTAGTGTTAAAACCATTACAGTATCCAATGTCCATCTGTCCATCCACCCACTCATCCATCCACCCATCCACCCATCCATCCACCCATCTACCCATCCGTCCGTCCATCCATCTACCCATCCGTCCATCCATCCACCCATCCACCCGTCTACCCGTCCATCCATCCGTCCATCCATCCACCCGTGTACCCATCCGTCCATCCATCCATCCATCCACCCATCCATCCACCCATCCATCCATCCATTCACCCATCTACCCATCCGTCCGTCCATCCATCCATCCGTCCATCCGTCCGTCCATCCATCCGTCCATCCATCCATCCACCCATCCATCCACCCATCCATCCACCCATCCACCCGTCTACCCATCCGTCCATCCATCCATCCATCCATCCATCCATCCATCCATCCACCCATCCACCCCTCTACCCATCCATCCGTCCATCCATCCACCCATCCGTCCATCCATCCACCCATCCATCCACCCATCCATCCACCCATCCATCCACCCATCCACCCGTCTACCCATCCGTCCATCCATCCACCCATCCATCCACCCATCCACCCGTCTACCCATCCATCCGTCCATCCATCCACCCATCCGTCCATCCATCCGTCCATCCATCCACCCATCCATCCACCCATCTGTCCATCCATCCACCCGTCTACCCATCCGTCCATCCATCTGTCCATCCATCCATCCATCCATCCATCCATCCATCCACTCATCTACCCATCTGTCCGTCCATCCATCCATCCATCCATCCATCCG
The DNA here is from genome assembly GCF_046562875.1 of Panthera onca. Lineage (NCBI taxonomy): Eukaryota > Metazoa > Chordata > Mammalia > Carnivora > Felidae > Panthera > Panthera onca. Next base: position 145,365,185 of record NC_138344.1, on the reverse strand, counting down.
TCCATCCATCCGTCCATCCATCCACCCATCCATCCATCCATCCACCCGTCTACCCATCCGTCCATCCATCCATCCACCCATCCATCCATCCACTCGTCTACCCATCTGTCCGTCCATCCATCCATCCATCCATCCGTCCATCCATCCACCCATCCATCCACCTATCCTTCCATCCATCCACCCGTCTACCCATCCGTCCATCCATCCGTCCATCCATCCATCCATCCATCCACCCATCCATCCATCCATCCACCCATCTACCCATCCGTCCATCCATCCACCCATCCACCCGTCTACCCATCCATCCATCCGTCCATCCATCCACCCGTCTACCCATCCGTCCATCCATCCATCCATCCACCCATCCATCCACCCATCCATCCATCCATTCACCCATCTACCCATCCGTCCGTCCATCCATCCATCCGTCCATCCGTCCATCCATCCGTCCATCCATCCATCCATCCATCCATCCATCCACCCATCCACCCGTCTACCCATCCATCCGTCCATCCATCCACCCATCCGTCCATCCATCCACCCATCCATCCACCCATCCATCCACCCATCCATCCACCCATCCACCCGTCTACCCATCCGTCCATCCATCCACCCATCCATCCACCCATCCACCCGTCTACCCATCCATCCGTCCATCCATCCACCCATCCGTCCATCCATCCACCCATCCATCCACCCATCCATCCACCCATCCATCCACCCATCCACCCGTCTACCCATCCGTCCATCCATCCACCCATCCATCCACCCATCCACCCGTCTACCCATCCATCCGTCCATCCATCCACCCATCCGTCCATCCATCCACCCATCCATCCACCCATCCAACCACCAATCCATCCATCCATCCACCCGTCTACCCATCCATCCATCCATCCACCCATCTATCCACCCATCCACCCGTCTACCCATCCATCTGTCCGTCCATCCATCCATCCATCCATCCATCCATCCATCCATCTGTCCATCCATCCACCCATCCATCCACCCATCCATCCATCCATCCATCCACCTGTCTACCCATCCGTCCATCCATCCATCCATCCATCCATCCATCCATCTATCCATCCGATGTTTATTGGAAGCCTGCCATATGCTGAGCACAAGTTTGGCACTTGTTAAACCAGGTAAACAAAGGCACAGCAACACCGTTGAGTATGGTTGCCACACTTAGTAAATAAAAATACAGGACATCCCGTTAAATTTGAATTTCAGATAAATACTGTTTTAGTATAAGTATATAACCATGTCCTATGCAATGTTGGGTATCAGTACGTCCCAGATATGGCATGGGACATACTTATGCTGAAACTTATCTGCTGTTTGCCTGATATTCAGATTTAACTGGACTCTTCTGTGTTATCTGCTAACCCCGCCCTGGTCAGCTGGTAAAACAATGGAAGGACAGACACGTTGACATTCCACGTGCAGGATCTAATTTAATCCTTTCCATGAACTTGGCGATATTATCTCCATGTTAAAATCGTAAATACGGAGGCTCAGAGAGGTTAAGAAAGTTGCTCAAGTTTACCCAGCTAGTGAGGGCTAAACCAGAGGCACAGAATGGCTTATTTTGAAAAATGCTTGTCATTAAAGTAACAAATAATGTAAAAACTTGCAAAAAGAGTCTGTAAAAGTTGTTTTAAACTTGACCACTGAGAAATAGCCGTCGTTAAATTGCTAAACCTTATTCCAGACCTCTTCCTCTGCAAATGCCACGTGGAGAGGAGGAGGCCGGGAATCCCTCACAAGCAGAATGGGGAAATCCTGCCATGCTTTACTCTAAAATCAAACATCAAATTTCTCTCTTTTGGATGCAAACAGAAGGAATTGTTGAATTTCAGAGAAGTATTTTATCACAACAAAGGACGCCGGGCTGGCTAAAAGAACGGGCCTCCTGTGTCTGCAGCCACGGCTGCCACGGCGGAGGCCGAACGAGCCTTGTGGACACGGGGCCGGGGCAGCCTCTCCGGCTTCCTCCTCTCTCTGTGTCACTCTTCTCTCTCCTCACTGTGGCTTCGGTGGCTCCGCCCGGGACACTTTCACTGAAGTGGCCATGACACAGACAAGCGCATCCGAAGCCACAGTCTGGACCACCCTCTGGCCAACATGCAGGTGGTAGGCCTGGCCCCAGCCGCTGCCCCGAAGCTCCCCTGGGAGCTGCTCGCACTCGCGCCCCTACTCAAGGTACCTGGTGCTGTTTGCCCCATGTGTCTCCTTGGCCTTAGTCTCCCTCGTCTGCGTGTCCGCTTTTCTATGGGGTGGTCTATCTTTTTCTTGTTGATTTGCAGGAGCTCTTTATATATTTATACATCCTGGACACAAGCCTTTGCTGCTCATTCATATTGCAACCGCCCCACCCGCCACCTTTTCTGTCGCAGTTGTGACGCCCGAAGTTTTACCTGTGTTTTAAACTCAGCGAGGGATTTCAGGGGGCCTGGGTGGCTCAGTCGGTTAAGCGTCAGACTTTGGCTCAGGTCATGATCTCGAGGTTCACAAGTTTGAGCCCCACATCTGGCTCTGTGCCGACAGCTCAGAGCCTGGAGCCTGCTTCGGATTCTGTGTCTCCTGCTCTGTGCCCCTCCCCTGGTTTCTCTCTCTCTCTCTCTCTCTCTCTCTCTCTCAAAAATAATAAATAAACGTTAAAAAAATAGTAAATAAACTCGGTGAGGGATTCCAAACGTTGTTTTGCACTCTTTTGTTCACACATAATCACCCTTTTATGGGTTCTTCACGTTTTTCTGTATTTTCCTGTCTACACCTGGGGTCATTTTCCTTTAGCCCAAATGCACGGTTCCTCCAGCCTTGCTCTTCGTGCAGGGTGTGGGAGACTTGTCCGGGTCTGATGCACTCTCTCCCGGGAAGGGTGTTTTCCGTGGCCCTCTCCCGGGATGTCTTCGGCTTCCGCGACTTCTCTTGGGTGTCAGTCACCTTTCCTGCTACTTCGCATGCCCGTCATGACTGGGGAACTGTGGAGGCTTGGGGCTGTGTCGTGTTCCCTCTCGCATCATTCATTTTCTTGTTTTACAGCAACTCAAACCGTAAACGCTGTCCCTTCTGCGTGGGGTCTCTGTGCCGTTAGCTGAGCTGCTAGGATTGTGTCCCCTGCCAGCGTGGCTCACAGACCAGCCAGGGGTTTGAGCAGAACTTATCAGGGGGTATTCGGGGCTCCCCTTCTGGGGTCTCCTCTCGCCTTCCAGCCGCTGCGACCACCTCCAGGTCCGCCCTCTGGTGCTTCAAGCGGCAAGACTGTGGGTTCCGCTGGGGTTTTGGCCTGCCCTCCGACATAAGGCACCAGCGTGGGATGCGAGTCCCTCCTCCTGAGCGTCCGCGTCCTACAGCCTGGGTCTGGGTGCCACCGCGCCCGTGCTGTTGGACAGGTGTCTCGGTGTCAGCGATTGTGGACGGTTGTGCACGGAGCTGGTCCAATCAGAGATGCCCGGCCTTTGCTGGGAGCTGCCCTCGGGCAGTTAGGATGGAGGAGGGCTGGAGCCCACAGCCCGATCTGGACAGAGCAGGGCAGATGGGGCGTCATTTGGTGAGACCCGGTCTTGCTCTGGCTAGCCTTGGTTTAGGGGCTGGTCTCATCAGAGATTTAACGGGGAGCCTGGCCGGGCACAGCACCAAGATTTCATAAGTGTTTTGGGGTGTGTGGGACCAAGGGTGTGTCGTGTCTGAGGACCTTGCCCCATGGCTGTGGGAAGTTTTGCTGGGCTCTCTTTTGGTCACCGAGCCTCCCTGCCTGGGCAGAGGTCAGTCCTCGGCCCAGCGCCCAGAACCGGCGATCATCAGCCCTCCGAGGGCTCTCCTGTCTCGGGGACTTCAGCTCATTAGGCCACCATGGCCCCACAGCTCTCTGAGCCTTAGCACAGAGGCTCTAGTGTGTGTGACCCCTCTCGGTCCCCAGAAGGAGTGAGACCTTCCTGGGGGGGGGGGGACCACCCTTCCTGCCCCTGCAGGCCCAGCACCCCCAGCCTCCCGGGGAATAAAGATCAATGAGAGGCAGGACCAGAAAGTCTGTTGAAATCACTGCTTCTCACATGGCATTTAAAACAAACAAACAGAAAAAGCCCAAACTATTAAAACTGGGGGTGCATTTTGCCCCAGCGATACCAATCTTGGGACTTGTCTCAAGGCGATAACTTAGACGGACGGGGTGCGTTCAGGGTGGTCCGGCCGTAGACCAAGATGGTGACTTGGAACCAGAGCCGAGAGGGAGTGGCCAGGGTACCGACGGCAGAAAGGTTCACAACGTTGAAAGAAAAACCCTACAAGCGGTGAATTCCCAACGGTAGGTAATTTGTTGAAAAAAATTTTGGGGGGCGCCTGGGTGGCTCGGTCGGTTAAGCGTCCGACTTCGGCTCAGGTCATGATCTCGCGGTCCGTGAGTTCGAGCCCCGCGTCGGGCTCTGTGCTGACAGCTCAGAGCCTGGAGCCTGTTTCGGATTCTGTGTCTCCCTCTCTCTCTGACCCTCCCCAATTCATGCTCTGTCTCTCTCTGTCTCAAAAATAAACATTAAAAAAAATGTTTCAGGGGCGCCTGGGTGGCTCAGTCAGTTAAGCATCTGACTTCGGCTCAGGTCATGATCTCGCGGTCCATGAGTTCGAGCCCCGCGTCGGGCTCTGTGCTGACAGCTCAGAGCCTGGAGCCTGTTTCGGATTCTGTGTCTCCCTCTCTCTGACCCTCCCCCGTTCATGCTCTGTCTCTGTCTCAAAAATAAATAAACGTTAAAAAAAACATTTTTTTTAAAATAAATAAATAAATAAATAAATAAATAAATAAATAAAAATAAAAGTTGTCTCTTGGGGCGCCTGGGTGGCTCAGTCGGTTAAGCGGCCGACTTCGGCTCAGGTCATGATCTCGCCATCTGTGAGTTCGAGCCCCGCGTCGGGCTCTGTGCTGACAGCTCAGAGCCTGCAGCCTGTTTCAGATTCTGTGTCTCCCTCTCTCTCTGACCCTCCCCCGTTCATGCTCTGTCTCTCTCTCTCTCAAAAATAAATTAAAAAAGTTAAAAAAAAAGTTAAAAAAAATTAAAAAAAATTTTTGGTTTACACGTAGTTTGAAGTCACAGTCACTAAAATTATTGTGGCAGATCTGGTGGAATATCGTGTTCTGTTGCTGACGGAAGTCAGCAAATTCCCAGGCGGCCTCTGTGCACCACACTTTGGGGATTCGTATCTTTCGGTCGTCTGTCTTTTCTGACTTTTTAAAGTAATGACGACTTTTCTGGGGTGTGTGTGTTTGAGGGACGATTTGCATGCAGTAAAACGCACAGGCATTTGACAAGCAGACGGTGGGACCTGCACCCGGAACAAGGTGGGGAGACCCCCCCCCCTTCAGAAGGCTCCCCCGTGCCTCTTTCTGGTCCATGATGTGTTGTGGATGACAGATTAGTCACAGGAAGGTGAGTCGAGGCCAGAAGAGAGTCTGAGCGCTGAGAGGTGGTCACGTGGTCCTATCACGGAGCCCCTGTGGCCCGGTGGGGGGCAAATCTGTGCCCTGTTCCTGGTGCCCTGCAGGTGCCGTGGTCTCGCGACCGCCGGAGGCTGCCATCCCTCCAGTCACCCGGGGGTCACCTGGCCAAAGGCACGGAAGGCCTTGTGACTGGGATGTCACCTGCCCTGGGAGGGGATGCTGCATTCCAGGGACACAGGTCTTTCTATCTCAGCTGCTGGCGCATATCAGCCCTTCTCAGGACCCACCTGGGGCCTCGGTGGCTGTGGGGTGACACCTCCCAGCAGCCTCATGGGCAGGGGCAGGCCCTCGGGGGCCAGGGCCCCTGGAACTGAGCACCACAGGCTGGGGGCTTAGACGACATTGGTTTCTCGTTCTGGAGGCTGAAGTTCAAGGGCAGGGTGCAGGCAGGGTCAGGTTCCCGGAGGAGGCCCTCCCTGCCCGCAGAGGCCACTTTCTTGCTGTGTCCTCCCACGGCCAGCGGGCTCTGGGGTTTCTGTTCTCGTGAGGGTGCCACCCCATCCGATCAGGACCTTATGACCTCATTTAACCTTGACATCCCCCCCCCCCCCCGCCCCACCCAGGCCTGTCCCCAAATCCAGTCACACTGGAATATGGGCTTGAACACGTGAGTTGGAGGGACACAGTTCGGCCCACAGCAGACAGCTATCGCAGCAGGGCCCGCAGAAGGGACCCGGAGCTCCTGGTCCTGGAGGGCAGTTTCCCGCGTGGACCCCCACGCCCCCTGGTCTCTTCGCAGGTGTCCCCGGGGCCAACCCTCAGTCTCCAGAACGTCAGGGGGTCCTTTCTCCCACAGCTGCGCCTGCGGGGTCTGGGGGCAAGGTCTGGGGGCAGGGCCATCCATGGGCTTGGGGGTGGGGCCATCCCGGGGTGTAGGGGCGGGGCCGGCTCTGGGCGTGGGGGCGGGGCACGCGGGGACAGCCGGTGTCCGCTGGAAGGTGGGACAAGTGCGCAGGACGACCTAGAAGCACGCACTCGTGTCTGGCAGGGGGATTGCTTCTCTGGTCAAGATAAGAATTAAAACACCTTCCGTTAAGTACTGTGGCTCTCATTTATTTATTATGGAGGCTAGTGAATAACTCGACCTTCTTGAGGGGGGACGGTATTTGCCCCTCGACGCCCCGGAGTCCCTCCCAGCTTCACAGGGCCCCGCGGAGCAGCTGGTGAAGGTTTGCTATGTGTGTGTGGCAGGGGGGTGGTCCCGGCCTCCCCAGGCCCCCAGGCCCTGCTGAGAGGCGAGGGAACGGCCTCGTCCACTACCGGCGGGCTTCCTAGGGGCCCTTCTAACCAGCCACGGGTGCCCACCCTGCGGAGGCTAAGACGTCTCAGCAGAAGAGCAGAGCTCCCGGGGTGGGAGGCGTCTTCCCCGCCAGGGCCCCTCCATGGCCTGTCTCCTCTGTCTTGTCCCGGTTCCTGGCTAATGCGAGCTCTTGCCCCGTCCCCCCGGGTGGACCACAGAAGGAGGACAAGGATGGACCCCAGGGGGAAACCCGGGCACTGAGGTTGTCTGGAACCGGGCGGCTGCGCGGCGGTGGGGAGGGCCAGGAGGAGGTGGGGGTCCGGCCCTCCAGGGTGAGGGCTGTTGAGAACAAGGTGATGGCTGCTGGGGAGCCCACCTCCGCCCTCGGCCTCGGCGCCCGGGCGGGCGATTGGTGGTTAGGGAGCCCTCGCCGGGCGGGGGGCTTGCTGAGGGCACTTGCAGGGGGAATGTGCCTCCCACATCAGCTCCCCCACCACCCCACCCGCGGGGGCCCTACAACTCTCCTCGGTTCCGACACCGTCCTCCTGGGGACTGGCCTCAGCCCCCTGGGTCCCACAAGACTGCCCCTCCCCCAACTCCTGATGCCGGTGGCCGTCCTGGTTGTCACCTGTGCCTCTGAGCAGCTGGCTATAGATCGGAGGTTCCAGTACTCCCTCCGTGGGCCCACCTGGTTGGCTAGGGCAGCTCACAGAACTCAGGGAACACTTTACTTAGTCAGTCAGCCGGTCATCGTCAAGGCTAGAACTCAGAACAGCCCAAGAGCTGCAGAGCCGGGCAGGGCGAGGGGAGGGGAGGGGTGGAGCTCCCTCGAGCCCTTGAGCACACCGCTGTCCCCAGTCTCCAAGAGTTCAACCGCCCGAAGCTCTCTGACCCCAACCCCATCCTTCTTTGGCTTTTTACGGAGGCTTGATCAAGTCATTGGCCATTGGTGATCCATTCAACCCCCAGGCCCTCTCCCCTCCCAGAGGCCAGGTGGTTCCTGCTCTCAGATCACAGGCTTGGATCCCTGGCCACCAGAGCCATCCTCGGGGCTTTCCAGCGTCTCCCATTATGATACAAAAGACACCTTATTGGCTCTTCTCACTTAGAAAACCCCAGGGGGTTAGGGAGCCAGAAGCACGATGCAGAGCAAACATACATTTGGTCTCACGGGAGGCGTCCCCCGTCCCCCTCGGGCTCTGGGGATACGCGACTAGGCCGGGCAGCTCAGGACACAGAACCAGAGCCAGAATGCGCATTCTCGGGCCACAGTGGCCAGAGGCGCCGGTGCGCGTCCCCTGCTCAGCGTGCGGGGCACCGTCACGGGGACAGATGTACCGAGAATGTGATGTACATAGGCATGAAGACCTCAAATCAAATACAGCCAACGGGTTAGATCCACGCGAGTAGACAAAGGAGCCCTTTGTCAGTAAGAAACAAGAAAAATTCATGAGAAAAGGCAGCAGTAGGTTTGGCAACCACGATCGTAGACGACAAATGGGGACCCGGGCAGCTGAACCTGGGGCAAGTCGTGAGGGCGGGGCCGGCACGGGCAGGGCGACAGGAACCACTGCAGGTAAGACTGGCCGTGTAGACCGGCAGCGGGAATAAGGTGAGGTGGAGGCCCCCCCTACCCCCTGGGGCACAGGGAGGGTGTGGTCACCCGTCCACCTGCCCAGGGAGGGCACCACGTCAGCGGGGAGGCGAGGGTCAGCAGTCAGGCCACCCTGAGCTCTCAGAGGGACAGATCCACACGGGGACGTGCAGGGTCAACACAGTGGCAGGAAAGGCCAGCTAGACAGCAGGGGGCGGGCAGAGGGACACGGACCTGGGGCAGGTGTGGGAGGAGCAGCACCAGAAACGGATTTCACAGGAGCCTGAGCCGCGGAGTGACTCATGGTCAGAACCTGCACAGACGCTCGAAGGAAAACAGAGGACGAGGAGGAGAGGGTTAGTGTCCCTGCAGGAGACGGGGGCCCATGGGCAGAGAGGCCCACAAAACCCATGCGGTACCCTGTGCGCCCCTCCGCGTGGGCCCCGCCACGCGGGCCCCTCCGTGTGCTCCCATCTGAGTGCTCCCCTCTGTGTGCTCCCCCCGTGTGCTCCCCTCCGCGTGGGCCCCGCCACGTGGGCCCCTCTGAGTGCTCCCCTCCATGTCCTCCCATCTGAGTGCTCCCCTCCGTGTGCTCCCTTCCGTGTGCTCCCCCCATGTGCTCCCCTCCGCGTGGGCCCCTCCACGCGGGCCCCTTCGTGTGCTCCCATCTGAGTGCTCCCCTCCGTGTGCTCCCTTCCGTGTGCTCCCCCCGTGTGCTCCCCTCCGCGTGGGCCCCGCCACGTGGGCCCCTCCTTGTGCTCCCATCTGAGTGCTCCCCTCCATGTCCTCCCATCTGAGTGCTCCCCTCCGTGTGCTCCCCTCCGTGTGCTCCCTTCCGTGTGCTCCCCCCATGTGCTCCCCTCCGCGTGGCCCCCTCCACGTGGGCCCCTCTGTGTGCTCCCCTCTGAGTGCTCCCCTCCGTGTGGGTCTCCACGCGGGCCTCTCTGTGACTCTCCGCGGGCCTTTCCATGTGAGCTGCTGGAGCTTCCTCACCACATGACGGCTGCCCCCCCCTTCCCCGCCCCCACAAGTGCTCCGAGAAACCAAGGGGGCGGCCGCCATCCCACGGATGACCTAGTCCCAGAAACCAGCACGGGCGACGTCCTTCACGCGCGCCGTGTGCAGCTTTGGCCCTGATTTGAAGCAGGTGGGAGCCCACAGGGGCAGGAATTCTGGGCGCCGAGGACGCACAGGCCCTCTGGGCGGTTGGCGGCCACACGAATACACGACGCAGCACTTCAAAACGAGCTTGAAGACCGCAGGAATCATACGATATGTGAAAAATACCGCAAATCAGAATTAGAAATAAACTGAACATTAGTTTGGAAATGAAGATTAGAGCAGAGGGGCCACAAAAGTGGAGGCACACAAAAGCATTTGGAGAAGCACAGAAGGAAGTAAAAACGCATGAAAAGGGTTGGAGAGAAAGCGGAAAATCGAGGAAAGGGGCAAAGCGGGCGCGCTGGGGTGTCTCCAGGCGCGGCTGCGCCACGGCCAACAAGCGCCCAGACGCGCCTCGACGGGTGGGGGCAGGAGGGCGCGCGGGGCATCTGCTCAGGCGCAGCGGGGCGGCTGCACGGAGGGCGGAGCTGCGGCGTCGCTGGGGGTGTGGGCTGGGACGGCTAACAGGGGTGAGGGGTCCCTTCGGGGCGAGGAAACGTCCTGAGAGTAGAGCAGGTTCGTGGTTTGGCTGCACGACTTTGTAAAGACGCTGAAAACCGTTGAATGGCACGCGTGAGGTGGGTGAAGGGCGTGACGTGTAAGTCACGTGTCGATCGCGTGCAAGGGAAGGAGAGAAAGCGGAGGAACCAACAGCCTATAGTCGGACGTCCCGGGAAAACCCCACAGCACCGGAGCAGAGCAGACGCGGAACACTAAAACCCACGTCAACCTACCTGGTCCGCAAAGTCTGGGACTCACGTGCTGAAAGGACACGTCACGTACACTCAGGGAAACTGAGCCAGAATGACTAACGCTGGGACGCGTTTTTGTAGGATTATCAGGCCCTGGGGCTCTTAGGTCTTAGACTGTCTAAGGGAAACCCCGGAAAACGCCCACCCAGGTGTTCGGGACCACGGGATGTGTGGGCGGATGGCACGGACCACACAGGGGCCAGGGGACGCCACAAGAGCTCTGCAGGCGCTGAGGACACATCCTCCGGCACCTGCGAACCCAGGGCCGCACGACACGCAGGACACAACGACGCAGCCCACCAGAGCGCAGCAGAATGCAGCAGGACCGTCTCCCCCCACCCCACCCCAGAAGCAGGCAGGGCGGGGGGAGGGGGAGGGGCCCACTGCAGATTCGGTCGCCGACAGGAGTCACCACCCCAGACTCAGGACGTGCCAAGCTCAGCCCCACAGGCAGTGACCACGGCCAGGCCACACGGCTCTCAGCTGGACGAGTCAGGGCTGGCTCCGGGTGGCCCTGGGCACAGGTCCTCCCTCCAGCGGGCCGCGCGGTCATTCTCTGAAGGGGCACGGGACCACCTTCCCTGGAGCTGGGACTCCGGAGCTCTGCAGGGGGCCAGAAGACAGAACAGGGGTCCTCGACACCCAGCCACCTTCAGGACCTTCGTGGCCAAGCCTGGGTCCCAGCAGGGGCCCCGCCTGCCTTTGTGGGGGTGGGGGTCCACCCAGCTGTGGGATCCTTCACATCGTGCCAGAGCTCCAGGGCATCATGTCCCCAGTCCTGTCACATCCAGTGCCTCTGCCCCAGGGTGGGGGCCAGCGAGAGGAGGGGGCTGGCCGGAGGCGGGGGGCTGAGCTAGGACCCAGGATGGCGGCTCCCAGTGACCCCACCAATTCCGCAGGTGCAGGGAGCCCTCCCTCTAGCAGGTGCAGGGAACCACCTGCCGCTGGCCCCGGCTAGTTGGGTGAGAGGAGCGCCATCTGGTGGCCAGAGGCGGCATCACCCTCCTTTGTTTTCGGGGACCAGTGGCCCTGAATCAGGCCTGGGATTGGGGGGGGGGGGCGGGGGTGGGATGCGGGGAGTCCCCAAAGACTTCCTGGGCGAGCAGGGGCTGGCAGTTTTGGGGGGAGTGAGGTCCAGCGCCCCGACTTGCGCAGGCGCCCGCCACACCCCGCCGCCTCCGTGATCCCGGAGAGTGAATCAATGTGCTATTTGTAACTACAGAAACAAAACTTCTTTTGTCCCCAGTGTCCTTGGGTGAACAAAGGTGCTTAGAGCTAAGTCTTTGAGACGTAGCAGAAGTTTGGCTCTGGATACTAACTTTCTCACAGCGAGGAATACTCACTGTGGAAATAGGGATTAAAACAATCCCCATTAAAAAAAAAAAGAGGGGGGGACACCTGGGTGGCTCAGTCGGTTAAGCGTCTGACTTCGGCTCGGGTCTGATCTCGCGGTTCGTGAGTTCGAGCCCCACGTCGTCAGACTCTGTGCCGACAGCTTGGAGCCTGGGGCCTGCTTCGGATTCTGTGTCTCCCTCTCTCTCTGCCCCTGCCCTGCTCGTGCTCTGTCTCTCTGTGTCTCAACAATAAGTAAACGTTAAAAAAAATTAAAAAAAAAAAAAGAACTGTCTCTCTCAAGGTGACGATGGTGGGGATTCCATCACGATATTGTGGTTTTGTTGGAAGTATCTGGAAGACCGAGCCGCCGCTTGCTTTCAGACCGCCCATGTGAACCTCTGGCACGTGCTGTGACCTCAGAAACCCTGCGCGGAAGGCGCGTGCACAGGCCTCTGCTGTGTGATTGTTCTCGTGGGGAGTTGGGGACGGGGCACAGTCAGGTTTGCCCCTGGGGGTGGGGACGGGGACTTAGGGGAGCGGCAGGAGGAACGTTCCGGAGTGGCTTCTGTTAGAAGGCACTCGTGGTGCACTCGGCTGACGGGCCCGCAGCCCTGAGCCCCCTCCGTCTCTGCCGGCGCCCCCACCCGGGACATTTCGCTGGAGTGGAATCGCGTGGGGGGGGGCCCTTCCCGCCTGGCTTCTTCCCCTGCGCGTGGGGTTTCAGGGTCATCACGCCGCGGGCGTCAGCGTGCACCCCCTTCTGCCGCTGAGTACGGTGGGCCGTGTCTACAGCTTTCCTCGAAAGAAATAGAGAACCGTAAACAACTTCCGAACTCTAGTTAGTTAACCGTCTGTCTGCTGGAGAGCTTTCAGAGACTGGGCGGAGGTGTGCCTCTGAGGGACAGACAGCTGACGGGGTGGGGCCCATCTGGACAACGCGGGGTGGCCGACTCGGGAGGGTGGGCACCGGGGTCTGCTTTGCTGTGGGAGGACGTGTTTGAAGCGTCCTGTGGAAGCAGCCCTGGGCTGTGGGCACCGGCCGGCTGTCCCTCCATGTCCCTGACCTTGAGGAGGCGACGGTGGGCAGTAGAGTCCAGCTGGGGCTGCGGACGCCTGGCGTTCCCTCCCCGCATGCACAGCGTGTTCTGCTCCTCTGTGGTTTAGAAGTCACGTGTTCCCAAGGAGAACCCAGGCTGCGCAGTGACAAGTGTCACTCACAGGCAGTGGGGGGGAGGGGGGACCGGGGCCTGGCTCTGGATGGGGTGTTCTTCCGCGTCCGGCCTCTTAAAGGAACACGTAGTCTCACGCCCTGTCACCCGGGTCAGAGTCGCGGCGATCCACGGTCTCCTGGGCCACGTCGGGGTTTTTGGCATCGGCGCCCTCGTCCCCAAACTGACCAAGGGTCTGTGATGTGACGTTTCGTGTTGCATTTCCTCTTCAGCTCAGAAGACTGTGTGAGCCGCGTGGGGCCCTGGCCGTGGCAGCTGACGGGACCGAAGTGCCGCCCGTGTGGGGCGTCTGTGAACGCTTTGTCACGTTCAGCCTCCAGGACACAGAGGACCTCGCCCTGCGCTCGAGGCAGCAGGGCCGTGCGGGGCCGGTGGGGTGCGGTCCGCGGGGCGTCCGCTTAGAGAGACCTTACCTGCTGTTGACTCTGTGTTCCTGCACGGGGCCAGGGAGCACGGCCTGTACCGGTCCCCCCTCCTTTCAGAAATTCATTTATTCATTTTGAAACAGAGAGAGAGAGAGAGAGAGAGAGCAGAAGAGGGGCAGAAGGAGAGGGAGAGAGAGAGAGAACCCCAAGCAGGCTCCGGACTGTCTGCGCAGAGCCTGACGCGGGGCTTGAACTCACGAACTGTGACATCATGAGCTGAACCGAAATCAGGAGTCCGACGCTTAACTGACTGAGCCCCCAGGAGCCCCTCCATTTCCCCTCTTAGGAACCTACTGAGGTTTCCCGGGGGTCCTCACACACGCTCTCTGTTGAACGCCGGGCCCTGTGTACCTATTAATTCACGGTGGGTACCTGTTCCATTAATATTCCCTTTTCCCTCACTCCTCCTTTCCATCTGGCAATCGCTGTGCAAGGTGGGCTGGCCTCCCGCGGTGACTGTCACTTGGGCAAATTCTCCCGGGTTCCCGGCAGCTCTCCTCCATGTGTTTTGGGGCAAAAGGTTAATAGCTGTGACGTGGGCCCCACGGACTGTCAGCGGGGCTCTGCGGGGGCTCCGCTGTGGTCCTTGCCAAAGCTGCTACCTGATTTCCAAATTTAATTTCCCGCGAGGCCGTGTGGGGCCCTGCTCCTGCAGTGCTCTAGCAAACAAAATCGGTGTCCCCGACTCCTACCGCCAGCAGAAAGGCAGGACCGGGCAGTGGTGCAGCAGGGTGGTGCCCCAGCCCGCCTGCGGTCCTCTCGCCCCAGGGACCCGGGGGCTCACGGGGCCACCTGTTTGTTCCCACAGCTGTTCTCCTTCCACTCTGGGTTCAGAACGGTCACCCGCAAGGCGTCGGGTCTGTGACCTTCCGTTTCTTTGCATTGTTATTCCTGCCCGATGCTCAGTGGTCACACGGCCGGGCGTCCAGCTGGCCGAGGAAGACCACAGGCTAAAATGGAAGCAAGTGAAACGTAGGTAAACGGAGGGGGGGAGACGGTTCCAGGCAGGGAACAGCAACACAGGAAGCCCTGAGGCCAGAGACGGACTTGCTCTGAGGAGCTGCGGGAGAGCTGGAGGGGTAAGTAAGGGGCCAGGCTGGGCAGGGCAGGGTGGTGTCTCTCCGGAGAGCAGGAAGGCAGAGGTGGGTGTTAAGCAGGGTGGTGCCAGGGTCAAGTTGGCATTTAAGAAGGTCCCTCCTGCTGCCTGTGTTGCGGGAGGGGGCAGGTGTGCAACATGGGGATCAGGGGAGAGGAGACGGTGGGTGGGGCAGGGAGGCGGCCCTGAGAGTCGGGTGGGATGGGCGGCTTGGGCCGGGGGAGCACAGCGCGGTGCCCACGCAGAAGAGCGGTCTCCCTCAAGCCCCAGCCGCCACCCGAGCGGGTAACACTACAAGGGGCTGGTTTTGCACCCCTCCCCCCTGGCTCTGGAAGGGGTGTCTGCCTGCCTCCTCCTCCAAGGCACTGACGGCCCAAGCTAACTGGGGGCATGCAGAGGAGGGGCGCGGCGCTGGGCCTGTGCCCTGTATCTACCATGGAAGGGCCCAGACCCACGTGCAAGGTGGGGGTGGGGGGCGGCAGGGCCCAGGACCTGCCGGTGGTGAGAACCCGCAGAGGATTGATGGAAGCGGGCCCCCAGGTGCGGGGACCCCACAGACGCGGCTGCGCCGGGGAGGTAGGGCCGGGGCGGCGGGCTGCCCGGGTGGGGCTACCTCGGTGGCATGCGGGCAGGGGCGCTGGGTTCCGTCTCCGTCCCTGCAGGGGCGTCCGTAGACAGCTGGAGGCGGGGGTCCGTGAGCAGGGCCGGGGAGGAAAGCCCGGGCAGGGGCGGCTGTCTCAGGTCCCGGGGTCACCACTGGGCCCTCCTCCGCCCCGGGAGCGACCCCCGGGTCTCCGATGGTGTCCTCACCGGTGGCCACGCGAGGGCGCCCGAGCTCCACCCACCGTCCCGGCCTCGGGGACCCCCTTCCCCGGCCGCATCCAATCGGGAAACCCGGGACCTTGGGCGGGGGGCGCTCTGACCTGCTGGGGTGGGCCGCTCCCGGGTCCGGGGGTCGGGGGGCTGCGGGCCTGGCTCCACCGGCCTCTGGGGAGGAGCACAGAGAGCAGGGGACGCGCTGCTCCTCCGCGCAGGCCCGGGGGGCTTCCTGGGGGAGGCAGCATCTCGGGGAGCAGGCTGCGCGGAGCTGGGGCGGGGCTGGGATGTGGCTCCCGCGGTCAGCGCTCACCCCACCCGCGGAGGGCCGGCGACCGTGGGCCAGGCCCGAGGCCGCGCCCTTCCCCCGGGAGCCCCGCGGGAGGGGGCGGGTCCCACTCTGCTCCCGGGGCTGAAGCTGAGGGACGCGTGCGTAATGGATGCCGCGCAAACAGAGGTATTAACGCGGGGTGGGGGAGAGACGCATCCCTTGTTAATATTTATGAAGCCCTCAGCCCCGTCATTCAAGAGCCTCATAAATATTAATTCGCAATGAAACATTTATATGAAGGCGGTTGGTTCTCCTCCCCCTCAAGGAACCTGTTTGAAGTCGGGGCTGTGTTGGTGTGGGCAGCGGGGTCTCCGGGGAGGGCCTGGGGGCTGGAAGCAGCGACCTGGGCTTGCTGCAGAGGGGCCTCCCGGTGACAGCGGGGCCCAGCCAGCACCCGCCGCCAGGCCCAGCCGCACAGAGCGGCCCGGTGGACTGCTCCGGGCCCTGGCAAGACCCCCAGGGTCAGGGCGCTGGAATCAGGCTGCAAAATCGATGTCTTGAGCTGGTGTTGCCCCCTGAAATCTATCAGTCATGTACACGCCAGTAAGATTTACTTGGCACAGGAGTGCCCAGAGTGGGCTGAGGTCAGGCGCTTTTTTGGGGGGGGGGGGTCCCCCTTCAGGCCCAGGCTGGCGATGACCTCCCACTGGCGGTGGCAGACTCCAGGGGACAGTGGCAGGGGTCTCCAGGCTGCCCTCCCATCGTCCTCCACTCTGGGGTGTCTTTTTTGTTCTTGGTTTCGGGGGGCCAGTCCAGGGGGGCGGTAACTGGCGGTCCTCAGGGCCGGGCTCCAGCAGGCTGTCCACGTGACCCCCTTCTCCGTGTCCCCTCTCGGCCCCGGGTTGGACCCCGTTCAAGGCGGGGGAGGGGCTCGGTGGGCGTTCGCGTCCAGCCCCACGGGTAGGGCTCTCACGCGGGGCTCCCTGGGGCGGGCCTGGACTCCTTACCGTGGAGGGGTCCCGCGGTGCCCTCTGAGCCCGGGGGGGGGTGGGGGCCCTGCTGGATCTGCCCCTCCGGACGGCTGGGCCATGGGGCACAGGTGCCCTGGCCCTGAGGTGGTGATGCCACACGACCCCTCGCAGACCCTCCACGTGTCCGACCCCTCGGCTCCGCCGGGCCGGTGGGCAGCGGTGGGAGCTCAGGTTGCCACGGGTATTTTCTGAGCTGCTAGCTCGGACTGTCTTCCGTGGGCCGTTGGAAGGGACTCTTCCCCACACGCGGCCGTCCCCGCGGCTCCTCTCACACGCTTTCCGTTTCTGCCTCCAGCCCGTCTGGAGCCGGCTTTTTATAGGGTGTAACGTAGGAATCCGGGCACAGCTCCCGGGTGACGAGCCCTCTTCCCCCTGCACCGCGGCCCCTCTGCCCTTGTGAGGCCGCGAGGCCGCAGGCCTGTCCAGGGCCAGCTTGCTCGTCACCGGCTCGTCATCGACTCACCCGTGCTGGTCCTGGCCTTCCCGTCCGTCCTCACGCGGGGGCCGCGGCCCTCGCCTCTTTGCTCTTTCTGCGCCTGGCGCCCCTGCTCCTGGGCCTGGATCTTCCTCGGTGACTTCAGGGGGCGGGTTCCGAGTGTCTTTAAAAAGCTTGCGGGAACCGCGATCTTCGTGATGTGGATCTGGAAACCGACCTGGGGACAGCCGTCTGTGGTGAGTCACGCACGTCTGGCGGCGGCGCTGGGGTTCCAGGCGCTCTGTGTCATCGGATGCCTAGCCGCTCCGTGGTCCCGGTGGCTGCTGGGAGCGGTGTCTGATTTTCTGGGCGGTTTCTGCCGGCGGAGTCTTGGTACCGATTCCGGTAGGTTTATCTCGTAACTCTTACTAGTTCTAGGAGTTGTTTGATCTGGTTACGTCTGCCACGAGGACCCACGAGGACCACGAGGACGGCCTCGTCAGCCACAGGCAGTGGCCGTCTTATTTCCTCCTTCCCAACCCTGACCCCTGTCACTTCATCGTGCTTTTGGCTTGCACGTTTCTGGGACTTTGAGGGTTCCGTTAACCAGTGCGACAAGGGACATCCTGACTTACAGGTGATCCTGGAGAGATCGAGTCTTGGATTTCTGTCTTACGTCTGATATTTTGAGAGAGTTTTTGGAGAAAAAAAATATTTTATTTTAGAGAGAGAGAGAGAGAGAGAGAGAGTATGAGTGGGGCAGAGATGGAGAGAGAATCCTAGGCAGGCTCCACACTCAGTGCGGACCCTGACGTGGGGCTCAGTCCCACGACCCTGGCATCATGACCTGAGCCAACCCCAAGAGTCGGAGCCACCCAGGCGCCCCAGAAATAGATTTTATCCAGCGGAGGAGGTTCTCTGAGAGTTTTTAGAAATTGTAAAGGGAGCGGAACTTTATGCAGTCCCTCCCGGTGTCTGTCGAGACCATTCCCAGGGGGGCTTTGCTCCTCTAGTCCCTTCGGGAGGCCCGGGAGGCCCCAGCGGACTGTCCAGGGCGAGCGTTTCTCTGGACCGTGTTGTCCGTACCCACATTTTGTCACCGCTACTTTACATGCCTCTAGGGAAGACAGAACGCTGCGTGTGAAACTATGCCCGCGCCTTGTCGTGCAGAAGTTGTGGTTCACGTTCACACGGGGGCTCCCTAGACCCCTTTCATCACAGCATTTGGTCACGGCGCACTCTCTGCATGTGTACAGAAGAAAATAAAAGCCGAGTAGGTGAGTTCGCTGGTCCTGAAGTGCCCTCGCTCTCAGAAAGGGCGGCCCCGAGTCGCTCTCTGACTCGGGCCCTTCCGTGTCCTTGCTTCCTGCACGCGTTCGTCCCCTGCGCGGGCCCGTCCCGCCCCGGAAGGAAGCCGCCTCGTCCTGCCCCCCAGCGGGGGTACTGAGCCCAGTTCCTCACTGATCTCCTGCGGGTGGTGCACACCTCACTGGGTGAAGGGGCAGGTCCCCAACAGCAGTGCCACCACCTCACACGCCAGCCACCTGTGAGGGACGCGGAGCCGCTGCGCTTCTGACCAACTGGCTACCCAGCCGGGGTGCCCGTGCGCTCCTCCCGCCCCACACCCGGTTCTGTGATCCGGGGGACAGACTCACCGAGCCCCGAGGTGTTATCAGGAGGGACGCGGGCCGGGGGCAGTCTCCTCCTCCGTGAGGAGACACACGGGCCAGCCCTGAGCGTCTGTGGCCTGTCCCTGTGGACTCCAGGAAGGGGCCCCCCCAGCACGCTCCTGGGTCCACCTCGGGCAGGTGCACCCAAGCCCGGCGCCCAGCTTTCCTTGGGGTCTCGTTACGTGGGCCTGATTGACTGGATCACTGGCTGTGCTACTGAAGTGTCCCCAAGCCTCCCCTCTGTAGGCCGCCCTCTGCCCCCCGTGGTCTCTCTGGTGGCCGGCCCCTCGCGTGAGCGCAGGTGGGGTCGGAGGTCTCCTGAATTCCAAAGACACCCCTGTCCGCAGGGACTCCCGGGGTTTTAGAAGCCCCTCCAGGAGCCTGACCACCGGTAGACGAACCCTTTGCTGCCCTGAAGCGGGAGCGGCGGGCGCAGCTGGGGCGTGGAGGAGGGCGGAGGCGTGCTCTTGGGTTCAGGTGACCTCCCTTTATTCCGGGACCAGCGCTGTTCAAAGCTGAATGACAGAACCAGTGTCTTTCCCTTGACTGTGGGCGAGCTGATGGGAGGAGCTGGGCACCGAGGGCGGGGCCGGGGCACAGGGAGGGGTGTGTGGAACGGGGAGCCGTCCTGGAAGATTGCAGGATGCTCGCAGGGGCGCCCCAGAGCCCCCCGGGGGAGGGAGGGGGAGCCCGTGCTCCGTGGGCACCGTCCGTGGGCCAGGCAGCTCACAGGCCTGCGGGGCCCGAGGGATGCCAAGCAGGCCCCCAGGCCCGTGCGTCCCGCGGAAGCAGGTGGGTGGTACAGGTGTGTCGGAGGCAAGGCCAGTTCGCTCCTCGGCGAGTCACGGAGAGAAAGCACGCCAGGTGAGTGGTGGCACAAGGGAAACTTTATTTGCAGCAAATGGGATCCGGGAGAAGAGCTCACAAAACCGTGACTCCCCGAACCAGGGTGGGCGGATTCTTTTCATTCAGGGTTAGGACGAGCATCCAGAAAGGGAGCCTCGTCCTCGTCTGGAGAGGCGGCCCAAAGTCGTATCCTGAAGGAAACAGGCCTGCAGGTGCATTCCTGTGCCCCTCCCGGGGGGGGGGGGGGTTCACTTTGTAATGAGGGTCACTCGGTGAGTCACTTCGTGGGCGTCTGCGCAGGCGTGAGGGGGTTGAGCTCCCCCGGGTCTGGCGGCCGCAGAGCTTCAGGCAGTAGTTACTGCCTGAGGGACTGTTTCTGTTTCGTCGGGGATGTGACGCCCTTCCGGTCCTTTGCCTGAGTTAAGAAATAAGCTGGGAAGAAGAGCTTAAGGAAAAACGTGAGGCCAAGGTCGGCGGGTACAGGCAGGTGGGCAGTAAAACTCAGGTCTTGGGGTCCAGCTGGTGACAGGGGGGTGGGGTCAGCCCCACTAGGCTGTGGCCCCCAGGCTGGTCACCCCGGGGGAAGCAGCAAGGAGCGGGGAGACGGCTGCACCCCCTTGTCTTTTCTGCGGGGGAATTTCTAAAGGGAGGTTTGCACCTGTGCCTGCCGTGTTGATCTGGGCCCTGAGACGAGGCAGGCGGGGTGACTGCTCAGCCCGGTGTGGCCTGAATGTGTCCCCAGATCCACATGTGGAGGCCGTACCCCTGGTGTGATGGGCTTTGGAGGTGGGCCCGTGGGGGTGGTGGGGTTACATGCGTCAGGAGGGTGGGGCCCCTGTGTGGGGTCAGTGCCCTTGTGCGAGGAGACGGGGCACTTGTCACCTGCACCTTGATCTCAGACCCGCACCTTCGGAACCGTGATGTCTGTGTTCAGGCGCCTTGCCTGTGGTGCTGTGGAGGCTGGAGTGGATTGGGGACAAGGCCCTCCTTCTGGTCCCGGGTGCCCTCTCCATCCTCCTCTCCCCAAGATGCCCCAAACACCTAGGGTGTGTCCACCATGGGGACAGGCCACGCACGCCCACACCGCTGCTGGTGTTTCTGCTGTTCCCCTGCCTGGAGGGGGGAGGTCACCGGCAGGCCACGGCCCTCGCCCCCCCACCTCCCTCCTCAACAGGAATGCACAGAGCGGGCTCTGAGCTGAGGCCTGGAGGCTCCCACTGGCCGCTTAGTGGCTCTCTGCCTGGAGTCTGACCTGCAAAGCAGGAGAGTGCTAGAACCCTTGGCGGTGTGTGGGTGCAGGGTGCAGGGGTGAGGGTCTGTGAGGGCAGGGGGAGGTTGGAGCTGGGCGAGGGTCTGTGGGGGCAGGGGTGAGGAGGGAGCTGGCCTGGCCATGGGTCCCGGAACCCTCCTGAGGACGACAGCTCCAAGTTCACGGTGGAGGGAAATGCCGCAGGAGCAGTCCAGCCTCCCGCAGCTGGGACCACTTGGTGTCTGGGGCTGCCTGGGTGTCTCCCCTGTAGAGTAGGTGGTGTGGGGTCGGGGTGGGGGGCAAGGGTGTATAGGGCGCAAGGTAGGGGGTGTAGGGGTAGAGCGTGGAAGGTGAGGGTGAAGGGTAGCGGGGTGAGGAGTGGAGGGTGGAGGGGCGCAGGGGTGGGGGGTGGAGATCGGAGGGTGGAGGGGCGCAGGGGTGAAAGGTGGAGGGGTGGCGCTCTAATGGGCCTTGTGGGGGTCTTGGCTCGTGGGCAAGCCCTCTGCCACACCCCTCCTTTCTGTGCTGATCTGAGACCCAGGGGAGGGTCATTCTGGGTCAAGGTCAGGGGTCATAATGGGGCTGGCTCAGGTCATTGCTGGCCCCCATCCCGGAGGAGGGTGGTCCCACAGGGCACGTTGCTGGGTGAGGAGGCAGAGCTCCCTGGACCCCTGCCCCCCCAACGCCCTGCCCGGAAGAGCCACCGCCCATCCCAGTGTGGCCCAGGCCACGGGTGGGACCGCCCGCTCGGTGGGCTTGGGGTGGCTGCCTGGCCGCTGCTGACCCTGAGCCCGGGCCCCTCCACTTCCAGGGCTTTGCAGAGAATGGGGGGCGGGCCCAGTCTGGTTAGTTACTCGGTGATTTAAATGAACCGCAACAGGCTTTTTATTGATCGGCCTGGAAGAGTCACGAGCCCGGTCTGTCCCGAAGGCCGGCAAGTTAGCTTCCAGCTCGGGAATGCAGGTCCGCGGGAGGGGGCGCAGCACTGGCTCGGAGGTGTGGGCGCCTGGCAGTTTCCGCTTTCCTGCCCGGCCACCACTGCTGCGGTCTGGAATGTGTACACGATACTGACGTAGCCGTGGGATCGGAGGCGGTAGGTAGGTCGGGCGGCCCTGGCTGTCCGGGGGGGTGGGGACGCAGGCTCAGAGGGGGTGCTCCCTGGCCCCACAACAAGGGGTGAGCATCATCACGGCCTCGGTTCTGTCACCGGGTGCGCTTGGGCCACAGGCACCATCCTGGGGGTGCACCCCCTGCTTTCCTGCCAGCAGGGGCTGGGCGGCTGAGCCACCCCCAGGACCAGGCAGGGAGCCCTACAGAGGCGTCGGGAGACGGGCTGGGAGGATGCTGAGGGCTGAATTGTGTCCCCGCGGGTGTCTCTGTTGAAGCCTAACCCCCGGTGTGGCTGTATTTGGAGATGGGAAGTAATTATGGTTAATGAGTTCAGAAGGGTGCTGGCCTTGGTCCTTGCATGGGAGGGTCCCAGCCGGCTGCTCAGAAAACAGGGCAGGCCCCAGTCCTGGCTGCGTTTGGCTGGACTGTGTGGGGGAGGGACCCAGGAGCGGAGAGGAAGGGAGGGTCCCTGTCGCCCCACGGGGCCAAGCCATTCCCCGCAGCGTGGATCCGTGTGGACTCGGCCGCGGTCTGCCTGGGCAGTCTCCGAGCTGGCCCCGCTCATCCCCCTCCGTCTGTGGAGACCTGAGGAGACCTCCGGCCAGGGGCGGCCTGGGGCCGGGGTCCAGTCTGGGCTGGCGGACCCTGGGCCTGCAGCCACCTCGCTCTTGCAGAACTCAAAGGGACGGGCAGGTGGAGGTTGGCCATTAGAGGCGTTTCATCAGGGCCAGTGTCCCGGGCGCCTCTAACCTCCCGCCGGGAGGGAAGGCGGATTGGACTGAGTTTGTCAGGAACCCGGCGGAGGGTTTGAGTGCCCGGTGAGTGAGTGAGTGAGTGAGTGAGTGACAGCCGGTGTGCGGCTGGCCACTGAGGGGGTGACGGCTAGGACAGGGGCTCAGGTGAGGGCCGAGTCGCCTGCCCCAGCAAGGATCCATGAGTAGGAACTGAAGGCGACAGACACCCAGGGCCCCTTAACCATATCCTCGGCTCACTTTTCAACTGGGATGCGTGTCTGTTTTTCTTCTTAAGTCGCTGTTTATAGGAGTTCTTTATATATTCCGGATTCTAATAATTCGTTAGTCAGGTCCCCGGCGAAGAATGTGCTCCAAGCCTGTGCTGGCTTCCTCTGTGGTCTGCTCTTGACATTCAGAGGTTTTACCGTGAAGCCGCGCAAGCCTATCAACACGTTCCTTTATCGTGTGTTTATTTTGTGAGGCTGGGGGTCTGCTGCTCCCCCAACGGCATATTCTGTCTGTTTTCTTCTAAAGGCTTCACATCTTTGCTGTTCACTCTCTGCCTTTCATCCATCTGGAATTTAATGTATTCGAAACCGAGCTGAGACCTTCCTGCGTGGAAAGCAAACGTTCCGGTGTTATTTAAAAAAAAATTTTTTGGGGGCGCCTGGGCGGCTCAGTCGGTTAAGCGTCCGGCTTCAGCTCAGGTCACGATCTCGCGGTCCGTGAGTTCGAGCCCCGCATCGGGCTCAGAGCCTGGAGCCTGTTTCGGATTCTGTGTCTCCCTCTCTCTCTGCCCCTCCCCCATTCATGCTCTGTCTCTCTCTGTCTCAAAAATAAACGTTAAAAAAAATTAAAAAAATTTTTTTTGATGTTTATTTTTGAGAGAGAGAGAGAGTGTGTGAGTGGGGGAGGAGGAGAGAAAGAGGGAGACACAGAATCCAAAGCAGGTTCCAGGCTCCGAGCCGTCAGCACAGAGCCAGACTCGGGGCCTGAACTCATGAGCCGTGAGATCATGACCTGAGTTGAAGTCAGATGCTTAACCGACTGAGCCACCCAGGCGCTCCCCCCACCCCGTGTCATTTGTTAAACAAACTAACCTGTATCCCCACGCAACACAGTGGTGTCGCTGCTTAAATTTAAACTAACTAACATCGAATAAAATGCAAAACTCGGTTTCTCAGTCCTGTTGGACTGGCCATATTTCAAGTGCTCAATGGTCACTTGTGACTGGCAAACAATTACAAAAATGAGCAAGGACAGGAAAGCCGGGAGAAACAAGCCGTTTAATTGCGCGGGTACAGGTGGCGGCTGGGCTCCATTAGAGGCCATGCCTCCTTGTCAAGTGCCCCCGGGGGCCGCGGCGACGCGGACCAACCACATTTCCGAATGCCTAGTCGTGGGTGCCGCAGGCCGCGTTCTCTGATCCCACCGGGGTCAGCGTAGAAATCAACAAGTCACAAAACCCATAGTTTTGAAACGAAAAGCCCTTCTAAGTGATCTGTCCCCAGAGGAGAGATTAGGGGGACAGGCACGGCTTCCACGTGCACGGTGACCGCTCGGGAACCCTGGGAGGCAGCACTGGAGCCGCCACCGGGCAGAAACCAGTTTGGGGTTTATGGTTTCTCCTTGGGTCTTCGCTCCCGAGTCCCGCGCGGCCCCGCCGGGGAAGGACCCTTGGAAGCTGGTGCCTGGTGCCCTCAGACTTCGTCCCACACAGCCCTGCGTCCTCTCACCGCGGCAAATCCCAGCCGTGAGCACGGCTACGTCCTGAGTCCTGTGGGTCCTCCTGGTAAGCCGCCGAAACTAGGGGTGGGCCCGGGGACCCCGCCACAGTCTTGCAGACGCCACCCCCGTTCTAGTCCCCTTCCGGAGCCTCCGTGAGAGCACGGTAGAACCTTCCTGACTCCTTCATGGTGGGAAAACTTGTTTCCTCCGCTCTGCGTTCTGGGGACACGGATAACGGTTTTCTCTCCAGCTGTGTCTGAACTCCTGGTGAATCTATTCATCGATTTAAAGATTGTTGATTTTAATGGCTTTATTTGTAATCGTTTAATGATACATACACGCACTTGTTAAATTATTGATTTATATCAGTATTATAATTCCGATTTTATAAATATTGCATATGGATATCAGTATAAACTCATGAATTCTGGTTTTATCTCCTTTAACTCAACACTTTTGCCATGGGCGGGGGTGGGGCCTCCTTGGAGTTATCTGCTGTGTTCTTTTGACCTGTCTCCATTGTTCTTTGACCACTTCTGTATTTCCAGGATTATTTTGTTTTTTCTCTTCCCGGCCATTTCTCCAAGAAGCCCTGGACCCTTGTATTGACTTTAAAAAAATAAAAAATTTAATGTTTATTTATTTTTGAGAGCGAGAGAGACAGAGCGTGAGCGGGGGAGGGGCAGAGAGAGAGGGAGGCACAGCATCCAAAGCAGGCTCTGGGCTCCCAGCTGTCAGCACAGAGCCCGATGTGGGGCTCGAACCCACGAACCTTGAGATCATGACCTGAGCTGGAGTTGGACGCTTAATCGACTGAGCCCCCCAGGCACACCTTTGACTCAGCAGCATGAAGCACATTCACACTGTTGTGCAGTGTCACCACCGTCCATCTCCAGAACCTTCTCCTCTTCTTCAAACCTAAGTTCTGTCCCCACCAAACACACACGTCCCCCTCCCCGGCCCCTGACGCGTCCATCTCCTCTCTGGCTCTGTGGAGGTGACTCCGCTATGTCCCACGTGAGAGTGGAATCACACAGTTGTTGTCCCCTGTGATGGGCTTATGTCACTGAGCATCACGTCCTCAAGCTTCCTCCACATTGTAGCCAATGTCAGAATGTCCTTTCTTTTTGAATCTGTGGGTTTTGATGGTGTTTTAAGTCACGTTCTTTGGCGATTTGTATTCTAATTCTCTCATTTGAGGGTCATGTGTGAGGTTGAACATCATTCCATGTGTTTAGGGCCATTTTTACCTCTTTTGGGGAATTGCCTGTTCATGTCTTTTCTCCATTTTTCTAGTGGGTTCTTCCATCTTCGATATTTAAGAATTTTTAGTGTTAGGAATATTAACCTTTTGTCTATGCTATGAATTGTAAATATTCTTTTCTTTACCAATTTTCCAGTCATCTTTTGACTTTACAGTGTTTTTTCAATGTAAAATTTTAAGTTTATAAAATTTATCAGTCTTTTTTTGTCTCTGAATATTGAGTCATAGTTAGGAATCCTTTCCCTGCACCCAAGTTACAAGGATTCACCCCTATTTACTTCTGGCACTGGTGTGGTTTGAGTTTTACATGTAGATCCCTGAGCCATGTGGACCTCGGGCGGGTGTGTGGTGTGAGGGAAGGACCTCATTGTCTTTCCTAAATGGCTGCCCTGTTGCTTCAACCTTTTGTAAAAGAGTCCGTCTTTTATTTATTTTTTATTTTTTATTAAAAAAATTTTTTAACGTTTATTTATTATTGAGAGACAGAGAGCCATAGAACATGAGCAGGGGGGCAGAGAGAGGGGGAAACACAGAATCTGAAGCAGGCTCTGGGCTCCGAGCCATCAGCACAGAGCCCATCGCGGGGCTCAAACTCACAAACTGTGAGATCACGACCTGAGCCGAAGTCGGTCGCTCAACCAACTGAACCACCCAGGTGCCCCTTTTATGTATTTTTTAAAGTTAATTTATTTGTTTTTTAATTTACATCCCAGTTAGTTAGCATATGATGCAACAATGATTTCAGGAGTAGACTCCGGTGATTCATCCCCTACATATAACACCCAGTGCCCATCCCAACAAGTGTCCTCCTCAATGCCCCTTGTCCATTTAGCCCATGCCCCCCTCACAACCCCTCCAGCAACCCTCAGTTTGTTCTTTGTATTTAAGAGTCTCTGATGTTTTGTCCCCCTCCCTGTTTTTATATTATTTTTGCTTCCCTTCCCTTATGTTCATCTGTTTTGTATCTTAAGTTCCACATATGAGTGAAGTCATGATTTTTGTCTTTCTCTGACTCATTTCACTTAGCATAATACCTTCCAGTTCCATCCACGTAGCTGCAAATGGCAGGATTTCATTCTTTTTGATTGCTGACCAATACTCCATCATATTTTTATACCACATCTTCTTTATCCATTCATCCATCGATGGACATTTGGGCTCTTTCCATCCTTTGGCTATTGTTCATATGGCTGCTATAAACATGGGGGTGCATGTGTCCCTTCAAAACAGCACACTTGTATTCCGTGGATAAATGCCTGGTAGTGCAATTGCTGGGTCGTAGGGTAGTTCTATTTTTAGTTTTTTGAGGAACCTCCGTACTGTTTTCCAGAGTGGCTGCACCAGCTTGCATTCCCACCAGCAATGTCTGTATGAGGGATCCAATAACATTGTCAGCACTTGGTGTTATCAAGTTTTTTTTATTTTAGCCATTTTGATAGGTGTGCAGTCTCAGCAACTTGTGGTTGTGATTTGCAATTTCCTAACTACTAATTGTATTGAACAACTTCCTGCATTCCTGTCTGCTGTCCGCGTGTCTTTTTCTGTGAAATGTCTGTGTCTTTTGCCCATTTTTAAATTGGACTAGAATTATTTTTTTACCTTTTAGTTTTGACAGTTTAAAAACAATTTTTTTTAATGTTTATTTATGGGAGAGAGAGAGAGAGAGAGACAGAGCATGAGCGGGGGGAGGGGCAGAGAGAGGGGAAGACACAGAATCCGAAGCAGGTTCCTGGCTCTGAGCTGTTAGCACAGAGCCGGACATGGGGCTGGAACCCAGGAATTGTGAGATTGTGACCTGAGCTGAAGTCAGACACTTAACCGACTGAGCCCCCCAGGTGCCCCTAGTTTTGACGGTTCTTTACAAATTCCAGATACAAGCCTTTAGTCAAATATGTGGTTGCCAGTACTTTCTTCCTGTCTGTATTTGTCTTATCATTCTCTCAACAGGATTTTTTAGAGAAAAAGGTTTAAATTTTGATGATGTCCAGTTTATCAATTTTTTGGCAACGTCTTCTTAAAACTAAGGACGCACTTACTCTGACCCAACAATTGCTTTGGCTTTTATGTCAGAGAAATGAAAACTTAAGTTTGTGCAACAGCCTGTACATGAGAGCTCACAGCCGCCATGTTTGTAATACCCCCAAATTAGAAACCCCCCAAATGGTCTTCAGCAGGTGAATGGTTGAACAGACTGGTTCAGCCAAACCAGGGAGTACTGCTCAGTAATAAGAAGGAACAAGCTATTGATAACACATAATAACTGGGAATTAGGCCAAGTGAAAATCTCAAAAGGTAGGCAACTATACGAGTCCATTTATAAAATATTCTTGGAATAATGCAGTAAGAGGGGTGGAGAGCAGATTAGTGGTTGTCAGGGGTTAGGGTTTGGAGGTGGAAGGGTTGGGGGGCTATAGAGTGATTGTGGTGGCAGATGGGCATGTGCATGGAACATGTGAGGAAGAGCACAGAACTGCCACACACACACACAGACTCCATCTTTGTCCCTGTGAATTGACCTGTCATCTTTATGATATATTAAATTTTCATATATGCATGTGTTTCTTTCTGGACGTTCTATTCCATTCCGCAAGCGGCTTTGTCGTATGTTTGAAGATCTGGTGTGGAGAGTCTTGCCACATAGCTTTCTTTTCTTTTCCAGAGTTTTCCTGGCACTATTTGTATATATTTTTTTCCATAACA
Organism: Panthera onca; assembly: GCF_046562875.1. Lineage (NCBI taxonomy): Eukaryota > Metazoa > Chordata > Mammalia > Carnivora > Felidae > Panthera > Panthera onca. The sequence continues at coordinate 145,337,022 of NC_138344.1, read as the reverse complement.
ACTTCAGTATTAACTCTTCTAGCTCCATAATAAACCTTGTTTGTATTTTATTGGGATTCCAATAAATTTATCAATTAACTGAAAGGGAACTGATATCTTTGTGATGAGCCGCTTTATCTAAGAACAGAGTTGTCTTTCCTTGAGCTTCAGTCCTTCCGGAACATTTTAAAGTTTTCTTCACATAGGTTTTCACACATTTTTGTTGTTGTTGTTGTTGTTGTTGTTGTTGTTGTTGTTGTTGTTGAGTTTATCTCTAACTACTTAATCTTCTTTGTTGTTATTGTAATTGGGGTTTTCTGTACCATTATGTCCTCTAACTGGTCAGTGTTTTATGTATAAGTAGGCTATTGGTTTCTCCTGCTACCTTACTGGAACATTTTATGGTATGAGTTAGTTTTATCATTGGTTCTTAACAGTGTTCAAGAAATACTAGTATATCATTTGTAAATTGACAGAGTTTTAGTTCTTTTCTAATACTTATGCTTCGATTTTATTTTTCTTATCTAATTGCATTGGCTAATACTTATGGTACAATGTTGAATAACAGCAGAGATAGTAGATATACCTGCCTTCTTCTTAATCTGAGAGGAAATTCCTTACTATTTCTACATTTAGTGAGATACAGGCTTTAGGACAAGGTACGTATATAGGTGTCTTCACATGGAGTCTTCCCTGTACACGTGCACCACGGTGCACATATTTATTAATAGTGAATCAACTTTGCATCCCTGGAATAAATTCCACTTGGTCATGCTACATTATTTTCTTTATGTGGTATTGCGCACTGTTTGCTAATACTTCCCTTAGTACTTTTGCATTTATATTTATAAATGATATTGTTCTGTAGTTTTCTTTTTGTTTATACTGCTTTTATAAGATTGAGGTTTCAATGTTATATTTTCACGTTCTCCTTCTTTTTCAGCGATCTGGATCAATTTATGAGATACTGGACCTATTTGGTCTTTGAAAATTTGGTAGCACTTCCCTGTGAAATCATCTGGGCCTGGTGCTTTCCTCGTGGGGAAGTTCCTTGACAATTTCTCCATTTTTTCTCTGGAAATTATTCTGTTTATGTTTCCTGTCTCCACTTAGGTCAGTTTTGGTAATAGGTATTTCTGTGGGCATTTATCTCTTTTATCATGTGTGTTGGTTTCCTAGGACTTCTGTGACAAAGTGCTACAAACTGGAGGGCGTAAAACAACAAAGATTTATTGTCTCACCGTCTGGAGGCCAGGAGTCTGAAACAAGATATCAGGTGGGCCACCTCCCTCTGAAACCTGTAGGAGCCCTTCCTGGCCTCTTCCTAGCTTCTGGTGTTGGTGACAATCTTTGGCATTTCTTGGCTCATGGATGCATCCCTCCCCTCTCTGTCTGTATTCACACGGCATCTTCCTTCTCTGTTGCCCCAGAGTCCCCTCTTCTCACCAAACACCAGTTATATTGGGTTAGGGGCTCACTCTCACCAAGGAGTTAAGGTGAGTTGAGGTGACTTCACCTTAACCAATTGTACTGACGATAACTCCATTTCCAAATAAGGTCATGTCCTGAGGAGCTGGGGGTAGGACTTCAATATATCTTTTTTTTGGACAGGGGACACAATTCAACCCATAACAACAATGTTTTCAAATTTATTTGCAGAGAAGTGTGCAAACTAGTCCCATGGCTTTTAAGAATTTCTTCTTCTCCATTGGTTGCTTCTTCTTGTCATTTCTTATTTTGTGTGTTTGAGTTTTCTCCTTTTTTTTTATGATAAGGTTAGTTAGCGGGTTGCCTATTTTGTTAATTAAAGAAATTACGCTTTTGATTTATTAATTAGGTTGAGTGCTTTTCTGTTCCTCTATCTCATTAATTTCTACTTTTATCTTTCCATTTAATTCCTTGAGCTTTCTTTTGGTTTATTCTGCGGTTCCTTTCCTACTTGCGTGAGCTGGGAATTTTATTCCTTTTTTCATTCTTTCATGTTTATTGATAAAAGTGTTCATAGTTGTGAATTTTCCTTTGATCACTGCTTTAAGTATATCCCACAGAGCCAATGTTACATATCTTCACTATCATTATTTTTTTAAAGTAAGTTGTCTCCGTGTGTTTTCCATTTTCACCCAAGAATGGTTTCACAGATTAAAAAAAAATTTTTCTTTCCAAGTGGAAAGGCCTTTTTGTTTTTCATTTTGTCAACAATTTCTGGTTTTATTGGATGGTGATCAGAGACAATTGATTGTAATGTTTCTACCTTATGGAACTTACTGATTTTTGGATCAATTTGTACAAGATCAGTTTTTTGTGAATGTTCCACAAATGCTTGAGAAGGTGCATCTGGGGGCGCCTGGGGGCGCCTGGGGGGCTCAGTCAGTTAAGTTCCAACTTCAACTCAGTACATGATCTCACAGCTCATGAGTTCAGGCCCCGCGTCCAGCTCTGTGCTGACAGCTTGGAGCCTGGAGCCTGCTTCGGATTCTGTGTCTCCCTCTCTCTCTGCTCCTCTCCCGCTCACGCCCTGTCTCTCTCTCTCTCAAAAATGAATAAACGTTGAAAACAAAAAAGAGAAGGTGCTTCTGGAATCCTCCAGGCTTAAAGCTGTGTGTGTGCAAATATCAGCTATGTCCTTAAGCTCCACCTACCGGCCATGTGTGTGGCTCTTCTCTACCCTCCTTTGGTGGCCCTGCGGCGTGTCGCTCAAAGGAAGAACCTGCTGGGCTGTGAGGACAGCAGTTGGCCGATGGACCAGCTGCAGCACCTGTGGGACCCGCACACGTTTGCACCGAGGGCACGTCGCTCCTGGGTGTCCCTGACGATGACAGTGCTGGGGTGGGGGGCACCAGCACCTGGCCAGCTTTGCCCCACACGGGACCCCGGATGTGTGGGTTTCAACACCCCCCCCCCCGGGGCTGGTGGAGTCTGTCTGACACGCATCTCCCAGTCTGAGGCTCTTCCTGTCCAATCCTGTGTCCTTCCCTTCGTCCTTGACAGTGGCCCCCAGTAAGCCTCCTGTGGTCCTGACTCCAACTCCTGCTGCTTTTGGGGGACCCGTGCTGGTGCGGTCCTTTTCCCCTCGTTCCCTCGGTCTGTCCAGCCCTGGGGGTGGGGGGCACCGTCTCCGTGATCAGCACACTTCCAGACTCCTTGTAAGGTGCGAGTTTTTGCCTCATAAGGTGGTCCCTGTGTTATTTGATCTGTAACTTTTGTTTTTGTTGGGAATCGTGTCTTCTCGCATGAAAAAGCCCTTAATTATGTGCGTGTTGTAATGTTTGCTATGCGATGCGTGTTCTTTGCTCTTTTGTTTTGGCTGTTTTTCTTAAAGTATTTGTAGTTTTACAATCATGATTCCCTCTGTTCTTACACTTTTTATTTTTATTTTTTTCAAAGAAAAAAATGTTATTTTAGAGAGACAGAGGGCTGGCAGGGGGAGGGGCAGAGGGAGAGAGAAAGAATCTCAGGCAGTTTCCACGCTCAACTTGGAGTCCAACACGGGGCTCGATCCCACAGCCCTGGGATCACGACCTGAGCTGAAATCAAGAGCCGGAGGCTCATCAGACTGAGTCACCCAGGCGCCCCCCAGCGTCTCACAGTTTTTAATGCCCAGTTTTTTTTTGTTGTGGAGGAAGGGGTTTTGTGTGGGCTGAGTGTGTTGATTTTCACATTCTGATTTTTGTGGTGACTTAGACCTAATTTCCTTCTGTTCACTTTGTGGATTTGGGTGCTTTTACGGGACTTGTGGTTCATGTGTGTAGCGAGGTCTGGTTTCTCCAGCGGATCCCGTGGGGATGTGTTTTCTGGCGGTGGGAGCGGGAGGGGTTGTGCGTCCTCCAGATCTGTGGTTCCTTTTTTCCTAACAGGACCTGCAATTCCCCCTTTCACTCCTTTTTGCCTTTGCCCCCAATCCCTCTAGAAAAGCGCCTCTGCCTTGTCCTCGGTCCTTCTCCTCTGGACGCTCTGCCTTTGCAAGATTCCACGGAAAGTTGCACATGCTCCTAAGCGTGTGTGTGGTTAGTGCCCTGATCCCTGAGGACGAGGCCGAGGCCGCAGGCAGCTGTCCTGCCCAGCAGCTCCCCCCTCCCCCGCCTGTTTCTCGGAATTAGTGATGATTCCTGGGCTCCTCTGAGTGTGAGGCACCACCTGCTGGGATGTTCATCCTTTTTCTGTTCTTTCCTCTCTTACCCTTGCTTTGAAGTCGGCTTTCCCCGTCTTCTGATTATGCAGACGGATCTGCTTCCGTGTGGCTTTATTTGTCCCTCTTGTTCAGCACGGGTTCTGGCGGCCGCTCGGGTGACTCGGGCGATGGGTGACGCAGGCCCAGGCAGGATCCCCCCTCCCTGGGCGCCCAGAGGGCTCCTTAGGGCCGATTCCACGTGTGTTTCTTCACTATGAGTGATTTTAAGCTCCTTCTCACATGCGTCGGAATCAGCCCATCGTGTTTTCTGTGATTGTTCATCTTGCCTGTGAGTTTTCCTCTGCTACCTGCGGGCCTCCTTCTCTTCCCGATTCTCAGAACGCCCTTACATCTTAGAAAAATCCGGACACGCCAGACTTTCCCCAAGTTCGAGGTCGTCTACTGAATTCGCTGATGGGGGCGTGTGGCCAGCTCTGACTGCAGGGCCAGTGAACAGAACGGGGCCTTCCCGCAGGAGGCGGGACTCGACCGGAGCTCTCCTCGCAGGGGAGGGCGCTGCCACAGGCGGAGGCCCCAGGAGGGGGCGCAGAGGGCAAGGTGTGAACGTGTGGGGCGGGGCTCCCCTCGCTGGGCTGGTGCGCAGTCCTGACCAAAGCAGGGTGGTGACAAATGTAAATGCATGTGCAGCTTTGCAGAGTGTGGGGCCATTTGCATAAATATTGTTTGCAGAAAGCAATTAGCGGTTCATTTACATGCAGCCACGTAGCAATTTGCACGTTTTTTCAGGAACAATTTCTTTGCCTGTGTGCACAAATTTGCTGCCTTGCAACCGGCCTTCGCATAGTAGGGCGTGATAATTTGTTGGTTTTGGTTCTTCTCTTGCTTTCCTGAGACAATAACATGTTTCTTCTAAAAAGGAAGTGCCAGATGAAAGGCAGAAGTTCCCCGAACTTGCTTTCCCTGCCCTCAGCCCTGTACCCACCCCCTCCCCGGGGCCAGATGCCCCCACAGCTGGAGATGGGAGATGGGTTCCACACCCCTTCTGTGGCTGCGGGTACCAAGAGCGAGTGGGGACATCTGGTCCCCGGGACAGGGAGCCGGCCGTCCCTGGGTGTGGGGCACTCTGGGCGCAGAAGGGGCACAGAACCCCTGCAGTGCCGGCCCACTGGGCTGCTCTCCACCTGCCTCTCCTCCCTGGCCTGGTCTTAGTTCAAAGACACAGGGCCTGTCCTGGCTTCTGGTGGCCCTGGGGGCAGGAACAGCCCTCCCCCGCCGGAAGGAAAGAGTGCCGGCCAGGCCCGGCCTGCTCTCCTACTGAGCAAAGACACAAGGAAGTTAAGTCTCAGCCAAAAGTGTCGCCTGCCCCTCGTAACTTGACACTGGACACTGTGAAAGAGCCAGGGAAGACTTTGTTCAAGACTGTTGCAGCAGGGGAGAGAGGGCTGGACTCTGCCGAGACAGAGACCGGCGGGGGAGGGGATGAGTGGAGCACTGCCGGGAGGAAGAAGGGCCTGACTGGCACCTAAGGTGGGGGATTCTTGAGACGCGGGTTTAGTCTCTGTGAAATTGGACTCAGCTGGCCAAGGATGAGGCTTGGGTTCGGAGGAGGCCGACTCAAGTTCGGTCAAGGAGGGGGGTCCTTGTCACTCCCAAGGGTCATGGCAAACAGACACAGCGGGTGCCCTCCCGAGGCAGCACCGCTGCAAAGCTGGTGTCACGGCCAGGTGTCACCCAGTTTCCGGGACGATCCCCACCAGGAGAGAGAGTGAATCAGAACCGAAGGAGCCGGCGTCCTCAAGAGGAGTGAGGCAGCCAGCGTTCCAGAGAAACAAGGAGAGGTCTAGAAATCTACTGTCTTCGCAGATGGGCTCATGGAGGACGGGCATGCCATGGCGGGGGGTGGGGGTGGGGCGGTGAGCTGGGAGTGGCACGCAGGGAGGAGTGGGGAGGCGCAGGTGCCCCGGAGCTGTGAGGACAGACCCCGAAGTCCCTGTACCCATCTACTCGGATTCCAGGGGGAGGTACGGGAGGGCTTTATGGACGTTTCCGGGGCTAAACACAGACGCCGGCCCCACCGGATGCCATGCAGATAAATACAGACCAGCAGAACCCAGACTGGCCCCCCGACCCATCAGAGCGCAACGTGGATCATCCCTGAAAGGGCGGGCCTACGCCGGCCGACTCCATCTTGTTCTGTGTCCTTCACCTTGACCACGCCTCCTCCTCTTGAGTAACCCCCCCCTCACCTGCCTAACAGGACTCGGACCCTTCCCCAGGACCCTTCCCCAGCCAATCGGCTGAGGCCATAGCCATTACCTCACCAACTGCCCCTAGGCCCCAATAAAACCTTTGTGCTTTTGAAACTCGCTCTCTCTCCCTGGTATCTCACCGCTTCGTCGGTGCAGGTAGGGGATTGAGCTCGAGCTAGCTCGAATAAAGGCTCTTTGCTTTTGCATCGGACTCGGCTCCCTAGTGGTCTTTGGGGATCACGAATTCTAGGCATAACAATCCCCGCTACAGAGAAGATCCCGAGGGCTTCCGATGTGGGCTGGGTGGGGAGGGCACACCCAGATTATTGAAAAGGAACAGGGACCAGATGGACACCTGTCTTCCCAGTGTTGGGGGGCGGGGACACATCAGGACAGCAGAATCTTCCCAGTTCAGAGGTGAAATCCTCAGACAACCTGTGATTTATGTGTGAACGGAAAGTGAAGACACTTAGCTCCCACGGTCCCTGGAAGACGCTCCCTGGGAGGAAGAGAGGGGAGCCGGGAGCTGGCGGTGACGGTGACGATGTCATCCCTGGGACCTGTGACGTGCCGTCTGCGGGCTCTCTCCGTGGACCCTCTGGTGGCAGGGCTGTGGCAGGGCTGTGCCTCCAGTCGTGCAGGTGCGGAAGTGTAAGCCCCAGCATCGCTCGTGAAAGATGGTTCACACCCTGGAACCGATGCCCTGGTGGGAGGAATGTGGGGGGCTTGAGGGACATTCCAGGACCGGAAGGAAGGAGGGTATGTGATCGTCTCGTTGGAAGGACGTCCTGACTGAGGCTTGACACCATCAGGAAAACACAAGCTGAAGTCTGTGTTTGGTGAGCCTGTCGGGAACCAAGAGAAGATTGGAGACGGGATGTAAGTATTTCAAAGCCAGTTAAGCCAACGATAGAATAAGATGAACCTTTTCTCTAAAATAATGTGGGAAAGGGGACAGGAAACAGATAAAATAGAAAATACAGAGTAAGATTTCCTTTTACCAGTAATGATGATACGTGCCGATGGGTTAGGCTTTCAGATTCAAGGGAAATAAATGTCAAATTCTAAACAAAATATTGTGAAAACGTTAAAGGAAGCTAGGGTATTACAAACTAAAAGGCTGAAGAAAATCTGTGAAAAATACCACCACAGAGTCAGCAGTCCTCATTACATTTACGTCGTACAAAATAAAGTTCAAGGCAAAATATTTAAAAGGGATGAAAAGCACGGGGGGGTTTCAATTTGGCAAACAGAACAGCTCCTAAAGAAGGCACACGGGTCATGGAGTGAAACAGGATGAAAACATACGCGAAGCCAAGAGAAACTTATAAATTCGTAGTCGTGATAGGAGATGCCCCCCAGAAATCAAAGAAGCGAATGGGTTATAAAAGTGTTACCAAGAGGAAAATGGACAGGCTGAGGTCATTTTTTAAAACTGAAAGTTGATGCGTTAAGATTCTTAACGGGCAGAGCCAGCAAAAGAACAACACGGGCTCAGAGAGTAAAGTGTTAGCAGAAAGGCAGCTGGAGCCACAGAAGCAGACCTAGAGGTTCACGTCGGCTGTGCCCTTCCCGGCATGGTCGAGGGCGAGGGAACACCCCTGCAGCCCCATTTTGGGCTCGAATGTTCCAGTCACGTGGGCAGGTGGATACTACTGGGACACGCAGGCATCAGCCCCTTTTAGCCCGAGCTCATGATCACGCCGGTGATCTCACTCCCCATCGGAGTCCGTGCTCTACAAGATGCCTTCTGAAGACGCCTTCTCCCGTGGGATTGCTGACTGGGAGCCAGCGCCCTTTGCGGACGGATGCCTGGTGTTCTCGTCCTGCTGACAGTCCCCTGTCTGGGAATATTCGTACATTGACACTCTGGTTTACTATGTCAGCCATCTGAGTCTGGTTATGGTGTGGTTACTGGCCCCACTCATGGTGAACCCACAAATATGTGTTTCTGAGCTGGCAGTGCTGAAGTCCACACCCGAAAATAGCAAACTCAAAAGGCCACGAATATCATTCTGTGAGAGCTCTTCAGAACCAAAGTGTGGCCGCCCAAATTTTTTACTCATTCTTCATCTGCAGTCTCATCCACTTGCCTATTCACACACCCACCCATCCATCCACCCCTACTGCTCTTTCAATACTTTTGTTCATCCTTCAATCTTCCTGCCATTCTCCTATCCACTTTCATCCCCCAAGCATCCATCCTTCCATCCATCCAATCATCCAACCAATTATCAATCCATCCATCCATCCATCCTTCCATCTACCCATCCATCTGTCCATCCATCCATCCACCTATCCACCTACCTATCTACCATCCATCCATCCATCCATCCATTCACTCATCAACCCATCCATTCATCCATCCATCCAACCAATCAATTATCCATCCATCCATCCATCCATCTACCCGTCCATCTGTCCATCCATCCATCCACCTATCCACCTACCTATCTACCATCCATCCATCCATCCATCCATCCATCCATCCATCCACTCATCGACCCATTCACCCATCTATCCATCCAGTCATCCAACCAATCAATTATCCATCCATCCATCCATCCATCCATTCACTCATCAACCCATCCACCCATCCATCCATCCAGTCATCCAACCAATCAATTATCCATCCATCCATCCATCCATCCATCCATCCATCCATCCAATCATCCATCCATTCACTCATCAATCCATCCACCCATCCATCCATCCAGTCATCCAACCAATAAATTATCCATCCATCCATCCATCCATCCATCCATCCATCCACTCATCAACCCATCCATTCATCCATCCATCCAACCAATTATCCATCCATCCATCCACCCATCCATCTACCTGTCCATCTGTCCATCCATCCATCCACCTATCCACCTACCTATCTACCATCCATCCATCCATCCTTCCATCCATCCACTCATCAACCCATCCACCCATCCATCCATCCAGTCATCCAACCAATCAATTATCCATCCATCCATCCATCCATCCATCCATCCATCCATCCATCCATCCACTGACCAATCTGCCCACCCTCTGACCCATTTGTCAGACCACCTACTGATGCATCAGTTCATTTCATCCATGTAAAACTGGATGGCTCCTTATGCCCCCGCCCCCGCCCCCCTCCATCCACCATCTCAGCAGCCCTTCCAGAGTGATACACTTGTTTCCCTCCCTATGCTGAGAGGTGTCTGTCAGGCAGTACTCAGCTGCTACACAGTGAGTGGGATGATGAATAAGCACTGTGTCCTCAGCAACCTTTCAGGAGGAAAGACATCTTCTTTCCTATATGACCCTTTCTTCTGTGCATCCTCAATACCAGCAGAGAAAATGGCACGAAGCAGACGCGTGATGGTCTGGGCTTGTTTTCGGAGTCTCTGTTGCCTCTGCCATCAGTACCTGCGGTTCCCATGGCCTTCGTGTAGCTGGAAGTCCTGGGGGTCCTGGAGGGCAGGACCCGTGCCTGGCTCAGGGCCTGTAATGGAGCAGCCGTGTGGGGATGGCCCACGGGAGGGAGACGGAGGAGCCCCTGTACCTCCCATCACCTCAGAACAGCTCTGCAGCAGCCCCCGGTGGACGCCTGGCCCAGTGTGGGGGTTGTTATCGTCCCAGTTTGCAGATGAGGAAGCCAAGGCCCAGCGAGGTGAGTGCTCCCGGCAGTCGGCCACCGGCCAGGATGAGGCTGGGCTCTCGGACTTTTGTGCACGCCACACAGCGTCCTGGCCCTGTCCTCGCGGTGCCTGGGCAGCTGCCGCGGGAGTCCAGCTGCTGATGTAAACTCCGTGCCGACCGTCTCTAACTTCCAGAGCCTTCTTTCAAATCACAGCAGTATTGGGTAGCTGTGGGCCAAAGTCGTGGAAACAAACTGGACACGGGCAGCCGCTGTCTCTGCTGTCCCCCAGGGGCAGCAAGTGGCTCTTCTCTCTCTGTCTGGGCTCTTGCATACGCATTGAGACACATAGCCATACTTTTTGTGTACAAAAAGGGATAATACTACACACGTTACTTTGCACTTTGCTGAAACACTGCACTAAACTGAAACGGTTTAACTCGGTGACAATCTTTCAAGCCAGTACCCACAGCCCTGCCTCCTGTTTGATGCTGTGTGATCTCCCATCTCATAAGGAGCTACTAGAATTTCTTCAACCTCTCCCTGATTTATAGTAATTTTTTTGAAAGTTTTGTTTGTTTATTTATTTATTTTGAGAGAGAGAGGGAGAGCACGAGCGGGAGAGACGCAGAGAGAGAGTCCCAAGCAGGCTCTGTGTGGTCAGTGCAGAGCCCGACGTGGGGCGTGATCTCAGGAACCTGAGCCGACACTAAGAGTTGGACGCTTCACCCACGGAGCCGCCCAGGCACTCCTCTCCCTGGTTTATAAACGTGCTGGTTATTCCCATTTTTTGCATGCACAGATCTTCGTAATAAGCACTCGTGTACGTATGTCCTCACGAAGGAAGATTTTCTGCTGAACCACAGCTTCTGAGAAGTGTCAGAGTGGGGTCAGGGGACGTGTCCAGGGGCTCACGGTTTGCCCTCCGGAGGGACAGCGAGGTCCCCGGCCCAGCCACCACGGCGCCTCCCGGCCAGGAGCACACATGACCAACCTTGTGAAGCTTCTGCGTTTCATTTCCGTTTCGATTTGCTTCTGCTACAGAGACAGAGCATCTTTGATATTCATGCCTGCGTTTCCACTTTCGTGAATCATCCCTCTCCCTTTACGTGTCAATTTGCCAGAGCTCATTTGTACTTTTGGGGGATTAAAGCGTGCCCGTTTACGTGGGCTGCAAATATTTTCGTCCTATCTACTGTTTGTCTTGTGACTCTGACACTCACATATTTTATTTGCCGTTGAGGATTTACGATTGTATATGGTCTGGTCTTTCTGTCTTTTCCTTTATTGTTACTGGGCTCCCTGTCTTGCTTAGAGGGGTCACCCTTACCTAAAGTTATGCAAATAGACTCTTAAATTTTTTTTCTATTAATTTTTTTTTTTGTTTGTTTCGCTTCCTGGCCTTTTAAAACATGATGAGTTTCCGGGGCGCCTGTGTGGCTCAGTCGGTTAAGCGTCGGACTTCAGCTCAGGTCACGATCTCACGGTCCATGAGTTCGAGCCCCGCGTCGGGCTCTGGGCTGATGGCTCAGAGCCTGGAGCCTGCTTCCGATTCTGTGTCTCCCTCTCTCTCTGCCCCTCCCCCATTCATGCTCTGTCTCTCTCTGTCTCAAAAATAAATAAAACGTTAAAAAAAATTAAAATATAAAACATGATGAGTTTATTTTTGTATTGGTTTGAGGTATGGGCTAAAGGTGTTTTCTGTCCGATGGTGGGTCTGCTGCACCCCAGCCTTGTGAAGGGAGCCCTCCCTCCCTCAGGACAGAGAGGCCACTTGTCCCAGACCAGTTCCCATGTGCACTTGAACTGGGTTTTGGTCCATTGTGCTGCTTTCTCCTGTTCACCACGTCTTTGCTAGTCAGCATGGCTTCATGGTGAAGCTTAACATTTTGCAAAAATTTCCAGCAATCATTGTGTATCCACTTTTATGACTAGACCTTAAAATAGTTACATCTGCTCATTAAAAACAGGACGTGGCCGGTTTCCTTTGGAAAAGAGTGGCGCTTCGGTGGCAGTTAGACACGTCACCCAGGCACGTCACCCGACCTTGGGTTTCTCACCATGCGCTGTCTTGCTCTATGTGCCCCGGCGACTCTGTGTCCCTTCCATCTGGAGCGCTGGCTGCCCGTCACGTGCGATCCTCTCCGGTTCACGGGTCTTGCGGCCAGAGTGAGTGGGTTGCGCCTCCTGCGGGGGTTTGTTGCCGGGGATGCTGGGCAGACCCATGCGGAGCCCTGGCAGGACCCAGGTGCCCACTCCCTCCCCTGCTGCTGGCCGCCAGCTGCAACCCCCTTGGCGATTCCGGGAGATAACTACCTCCTCTCAGGCTTTGACTCCTCCCAGGGGAGGCAGCCAACTTGGGGATACAAAGATCCAGGCCCCAGTTTGGGACGATCTGGAAGGGTCGTTGCCGTGGGATCAGTTCTCTGCTGCTGCTGTGTCATCAGGTGACTAAGTCTTGCTGTTCTTGGTCACTTCACAGGTGCTGTTCCAAGAGGACCCTCCCCCTGCCCTCCGTCCTCCTGCCCGCGGACCTCAAAGCCCAGCGTCTGTTTCCCAGAATTTGACCTGGGGTGGGGGGAGTCCTGGGACGCAGACCGAAACTGGGATTCTGGCCGTGGGCCACCGGTGGGCTGGTTGCCAGCGTCTCCATCTTGGTGGCTGGTGGAGAGGTGACAGCCCCACCGCATCAGGTGGGCACCAGGGGAAGGGAATGCGCTGGTTGGTGCCCCAACTCGGGAGCTGGACAGGTGGGGGGCACAGGAAGTACGGAGGCTGGGACCAGATGCTGGTGCGGGGCAGGCGCTCTCGGAGAAGGACGTGCACGCAGAACATGTGTGTGACGGGCGTGACAGCCAGAGGGCCTTCTCGGCAGCCTAGGAGAGGAGGGCAGAGACAGCGGGGTCCAGGCCCAGGCCTTGATTCTGAGGGCAGCAGAGCTCCCGAGGAGACGGGTCTCGACCTTGGCAAGCCCCCCCCCCCCCCCCCCCCCGCCCCCGCCCCAGCATCCTGTTCGGTAGCAGCTGTGTCTCAGAAGGGAAGTACTGGTTCCTCTAGTGGCCCCGGGCATTGCCCTCTCCTCAGGCCCCTAACCGAGGTCCAGCCCCCGTCCCAGGGTGGCCGCTTCTGTGACCCGTCAGCACGTGGCCGTGAAGGCCAGAGGCTCGCAGGGTCAGTGGAGGTCGCCACCCCTCTGCCCGTCTTGGTTTCCTCCTTTCCTTTCCCTGCCACTGAGCACAGCGCCCGCAGCCCTCCCTGCAGGGACCCGGCCCAAACCGCTTCCCCGGGGGCCAGACCTGCGCCAGCTCAGAGACCGCAGCCCCAGGTCCTCGCGACCCCACGGAAGTGCCCCCCACCCGTTAAAGGCAGGCGCCTCCCTGGGGGATCGATCAGCGTCCCGGGGCTGCCGAAGCAAAGTCCCCCACAGCGGGCGCAAAGAGCAGGCGTAAACAGCAGGCGTTTACTGGCTCCCACTTCTGGAGGCAGGAAGTCGGAGGCCAGGGTGTGGGCAGGGCTGCTCCAGGCCGCACCGAGGTGACCTCTGCCTCTGTCTTCCCAAGGCGGCTCCCTGCGCGCGGGCCTGTCTGCAGTTCCTACCTTTGACGAGACACCGGTCGTGGTAGCGAGGGCCCACCCTGGTGACCTCATTTTGATTGATCACCGTAAAGGCCATCCCTATTTCCACACAAAGTCACGTTTTGAGGGCCCAGGGGCTTAGGACTGCACTACGTCTTTGGTTCAGCCCTTAGCGTCTTGCTTGGAGGTGATGTGGCATCCCTGCCTTGCGGGGGCACACAGCCTCTGGGAGGGGGTCTGCCGCACTCCCCCCGCGGGCAGTGGGACCGCTGTGCAGAGCGAGCGTGCCCTGGGGACCCGCGGCTCGCAGAGAAGATGCACCGGTGTGGGATGGGGTATGTGCGGGCGAGGGGTCCTGGTGGCAGAGAGCCACAGAGATAGGTGATCTGTCTGGTGTCCCCGGGGACGGACGGCCTCCGGGGAAGTGACAGCGGATGAGCCCGAGGCAGCCCCTCCCCCACACGACGTCACGTTCCGCTGCAGGAAAGGTCCCTTTTCCAGACCTGAGCCAGGTTACAGAGCAGAACCCACTGGCTGGAGCAGGATGGGGCCGGCCACACTGAGACCCACGTTTGGGTGCCGACTCCCCGTCCTTTCCTGACAGTATCTCAGCCGTTTGCTCAGGCACCTTCGAGGGGAAAGGACATGGCCACACATTTCGAGGACGGTTTGGCACAGGCTTTGGGTTGAGACTAATGCCCACGGGGCACAGTGTCATCTTGGCCTGCTTGCTCTGGCAGACGCCCAGGTGGTAGAGAGACTTCTGGGCTGTGAGTCACCTGTGGTCATTTACTAGGTTCTCGAGAGTATAAATGGTTGGAAATGTACACACATAGTTGGAAGAAACTGCACTTTGTTTCCTGGAGGGAAAGGCCAGCCAAGCGTCTGGAAGTTACCCCCGCACCTACCGAGAGAGTAAACCGAAAGCAATCTCAAATCCTGGAGGGAGGGGCAGAGCCGAGAGCCACTTTGAAGACCAAGAGGGGGCAGGGGGTGGTCCCACATCCCCACCTGAGTCACCAGCGTCACCAGCCTGGTGCCTGCATGAACTGGGCACATTCTACAGGGGGACAGGGGGATGCCCACAAGCACAGCCAAGCAGAAGTCTGAATGCAGCCTCCTTTCCAGATGTGCTGTCTTTGCAGAGCAGAATAACATACCCCCCCCCCCCGCCGCCCCCATACACGACATTGGGCGGTCGATCTGGCACATGTTCATTTCCACCCCCACCAGAAACGGTTTGCATTCGTGTGGGAGGAACAACAGTGTTCACTCAGTCCCGCCCCAGGGCTGTGTTAACTCTCCTGTCCTGTCATGATGTACTTGAAAGGACACAGCCATCTGGGCATGCCTCACACCGTCACACCGGCCACCCTATCAGTGACAATATTCTAATCTGAGTGGACGGGACGAGAAGTGGCAAGTATGTTGGAGGCCTCGTTAAGATGCGAGAGCTCTACAGGACTCAGGATCCCACCACACCGGCATCTTTCAGGTCGCTAGCATGCTGGGACATTGTCTATGAAGAAAAGCACAAATTACCGCATTCTGCACCTGCCATCACCAAGAAGGAAGAGAGCTCTTTGGGCTCTGAAGCCCCCTTCTTCCACCTCTCAGTATCTGAGTGACATGGAGGGCTGCCAGAGTCCCAGATCGGGTCCCAGAGCAGGACAAGACCCTGTAGAAATGCAAAGCTATGGTACAAACAGCCCTTGGGACATACAAATGGGCAGATCTCATGCCTGCGGTATTAGAAGTGTTTATAGTGGGGAAGATGCTGTGTGGAGTTGAAGATAAAGCCAGTGGGATCATCACAGTGTAGACACTAGGGTTCTGGAGCAAGACCCTGCCGGCTACAGAGGAGAATTGAATGTCACCTACGTAACAGCTCCCGGCTGGCCAGCGCGCCCTGTACGGGCATGCGCCTAACCGCGGGTCTGACCCAGTAAAGCACAAGCTCATGGCCGCCAGTGAGAACAGAGAAGTGGGTCAGGAACAGTCACAGCAGAAAGTGACAGGTGAGCCGCGGGAGCAGGATTCTGCTGGCCTTTACCTGAGAAAAGTCACAAGAGAAAGGCTTGTGGGAGCAGAGCCCCACCTCTGATTCTGGCCCCTAAGGGGAGGCGGCGAGAAACGTTCCCAAAGAGTAGAGCTTGAGAGAAGCTGTTCCCAAACCAGGGGAACTTCCTACATGCCGCTGGTAGACCTGGGCTGCCCGAGGACTGTAGTGAACGCCGTGGTGTGTCACTAGCCCCCCCTTCAGGACAGAGGCACTTACTCCTCGGCCCCCAGAGATGTTGACTGCCATCTGCCCACAACCACAACTCCCTCTAGAAATTGCTCTCTGCCAAAGACAGCCGCTTCACCCAACAGAATTCATCCTCCCCAAGGCCGCTTCCCTTCACCGGAAAATGTGAGAGAATAGACACGGTCTCCTTGCCTCAGCTTGGGACATTTCCCAGGGACCGTCTGACTCTCAGAACTTCCCGTGGTGGTGGCTGAGGCCTCTGGTACAGCTGCTCCCTGCCCCCCTGGTCTGTGACCTGCTTCATCACGTGTGTTGCTGCATGTAAATTTCAGAGTCGCAGAGTCAGTTTCCCAGAGAACCTGACCTAAGATACCAGAGAAAGGGTGTTGAATTTTTTTAATGTTTATTTATTTTTGAGAGAGAGAGGCAGAGAGAGAGCGAGACACAATCCAAAGCAGGTTCCAGGCTCCGAGCTGTCAGCACAGAGCCCAACACGGGGCTCGAAGCCACAACACATGAGATCATGACCTGAGCCGAAGTCGGACACTTAACCAATTGAGCCACCCAGGCACCCGGGGGTTGAATTTTGTATGTTCATCTTATGTCTAGTCATTGTATAAAATTGCAAATTCTATGGAGAGTATCTTTAAATTTTTTTTTAAGTTTGTTCATTTATTTTGAGAGAGAGAGAGTGCATAGGAAGGGTCGGGGGGGGGAGAGAGAGAGAGAGAGAGAGAGAGAGAGAATCTCAAGCAGGCTCCACACTGTCAGTACAGAGCCTGATGTAGGGTTTGAACTCACAACTGTGAGATCATTACCTGAGTTGAAATCAAGAGTCGGATGCTCTGACTGCACCATCCAGGCACCCCTTAGATATACTGCATATTTTAATTTCTTGACTTGTTTCATTAGGTAGAATTGCCAAGCAAATTGTCAGTAATGGTTGTAACAGTGAGAATTCTCATCCTTTTTCCTTATTAAAGTAGCTGCAGATTTTTGATACTATTTTAAGGTAGTCTTTATCATATTTAGGCAATTTTCTTCTTGTCTTACACAGTTTTGTTTTTTTTTTTTTTTTAAATAATGAATAGCCATTCCATTGTATGAAATGCCTTTTAGGTATCTCTTGACAAAAAAAAAAAAAAAAAAAATCAAAACAAAAAACAAAAAACAAAAGAAAACAAAACAAAAACCCTGGATTTTTCTCCTTTATTTGTTGATGTGATAAACTGTGGATAGTTTTCATAAAGTCAAGCTATTCTTGCGTTTGTGATAAATGTAACTGGTTCGTGTTTAAAATTTTCTTGCCATGTTGAGTTGTATTCAATATGCCAATATTTTAAAATTTCTTGCTACTTTCTTTGGCTCACTCTTCTAATGAGGGTTTAGCATTAATGTAATGCCAACTTTTAAGAAGTGAATTTTTAAAAAAATGAGTTTTCTGTATTTTTTTATAGCTTCAAATTATTTCAATAACAAGAGAATTCCTTGACTTTTGAAAGTTAAATAGAACTCATCTCTAAAAATGCCAGGGTCTTGTACCTTTTAAAATGTAGAAACTTAATAATCTTTACAATTTAGCCTAGAGTTTTCCCATGGGCCATTTCCTTCTTCACTGTCATGGTCTCATTTGTTTTGGCCAAACCCTCAAGTGTAACAGATATGTTCAAATCCGTCAACCCGCCAGATAACGGATGGATGGGATTTCTACTCTTGCCCCAGGTGCGTGTGGGTGTGTGGGAGCTGAATTTCCTAAGTGGGTTCCCTTTGCTTGGATTGGGGTGCTCCATCATAGCAGAAACCCTGAGTGAATTCTCCAGGAAAAGGGTTGCTGTCACAGCCCATGGCTGGTCTTCAATGTATGCTGTAAAGTGACCGTAAATAGGGACGCCTGGGTGGCTCAGTCGGTTAAGTGTCTGGCTCTTGGTTTCATAATCTCATGGTCCACGGGCTCGAGACCCGTATCGGGCTCTATGCTGACAGCACAGAGCCTGATTGGGATTCTCTCTCTCCCTCTCTCTCTGCCCTTCCCCCCTCACAAAATAAATAAATGAGCTTAAAAAAATTAAAGTGAATGCAAACGGAACGTGCAATTCACAGAAGACGTGTTACAAATGGTGGCAAGCATAAGAAAGGATGTTCAACCTCATGACGATAAGGAGAATCCAAGTTTATGTACAATCAATGAGATATTGTTTTCCACATAACACTGACAGAATTTTAAAACAACTGGTATTTCTCAGTTTTGGAGAAGGCCTCTAGGACACGGACATGAGAGCAAATTCGCACAACATTTTCAGAGTTTGGCAATTTCTGTCGACACTTAACACGTGCATACCCTGTGATGCAGCCATTCCTCTTCCAGGAGTTTCCTTTATAAGAAATACCTGCACAAGTACACGAGCCTATATACGTAAGAACGTTCACTCAGCAGCATTTGAAATGGCAGATATTGGAGAATTAAACACCCATTCAAAGAGGAATAGTTAAGCAAATTGTGGAATCATCATTATTATAGAGGGCTATGCAGTTATTAAGAAGAATAAAATAGATCTTTATGTGCAAGCAGGGAATAATGTCCATGACGTATTGTGGAATAAAAGGGTCGGCCTGCAGAACGGCATGTATACCATGAAGCATGTGTGTAAATTGTGTGTGTTTGTGTGCGTTTAGCTGCCTAGCAAAATCTCTAGAAATGTGGGTACTCCTGGTAGTGTGGCAGGGATGAGGACACTTTATCTTCTTACTTAATTTATATCTATATTGCTTGACTTAAAAAAAAGGCACATATTACTTTGGCAATAAAAGAGACTTTTTTTAGAGCTTGCAACAAAAATGCTGATGTAATTTAAACCATTTGGCAATTTCTTTTAGAAAGAGCAAGACTAGAGCTTCCTCACTCTGGGAATTGGACTAAACGTGACTTAGTCTTTAAGGGAAGCAGACAAGGCATTAATTCTATTAATTAATGCATCAGCAGATTCCGTCTCAGCAAAGGCTGTGTTAATGAGGTGCTCGGGGCATTCGTTATTTATCCTACAAATATCAACTCAGGGCCCTACTTGTGTCAGGTGGTATAACAGATGTGCCCTCTGAGGGTGAGGTGCTGGAGAAACGCAAATATAGCTCACAGACTGCTCCCTCCTCCCTACACCCAGGCCTCACCATCCCCCACCTCTCCGCAGATGACCTCTGTCACTCCCGGGCCCTGGAGCAAAATAAATAAATAAATAAATAAATAAATAAATAAATAAATAAAAAATAAATAAATAAAAAAAATAAAAAATAAAAAAATAAAATCATTCCGGCCTGGACTGCAACCTGACTCCCACCCAGCACTGTGGGCATCTCCGACACATCCCTCCTGGACCTCTCAGCCTTCTTTCCTTAAGGCTCACGGGGGACTGGGGACACAGGCAGCCCATGTGAGGCCCACCCAGGTAGCTCCTGGTGCCAGTAATGGCACAGTCCAGTCTCCCGTACGCGGACCTAGCAACACGCCCCGTCCCCCTTGCGTTACCGCTCCGCGCCCGCATCCCTGCGCCAGCGTCCTCGCGCCCGCACGCGCCCCGCGCGGTCCCCTGGGCCCGCGGGCCGCCCGGAGCTGTCCGTGGTGCTGACCGCAGGCGCCGCCCGCGCCCGGCCGCTGCGCACGCGTCCCGGGCGGGGCGCGCGGGACCCGCCGGCGCCGCCACTGCGCAGTCTCCCGCGCGGCCCCGGCCCGGCCCGCGCCCCGCGCCCCGCGCCCCGCGCCCCGCGCCGCCTGCCCGGCCCCGCGGCCTCCGCCGGCCGCTTCCTGGGCGCGCCCGGGCCAGCCATGGCGCTCAACAATTTCCTCTTCGCGCAGTGCGTCTGCTACTTCCTGGCCTTCCTCTTCAGCTTCGTGGTGGTGGTGCCGCTGTCCGAGAACGGCCACGACTTCCGCGGCCGCTGCCTGCTGTTCACCGAGGGCATGTGGCTGAGCGCCAACCTGACGGTGCAGGAGCGCGAGCGCTTCACGGTGCAGGAGTGGGGCCCGCCGGCCGCCTGCCGCTTCAGCCTGCTCGCCAGCCTCCTCTCGCTGCTGCTCGCCGCCGCGCACGCCTGGCGCACGCTCTTCTTCCTGTGCAAGGGACACGAGGGGTAAGTGGGGGCCTGGCGGACGCAGCCCTCAGCCCCCGCACGGCGTCCCTGCCGTGCCCGCAGCGCCCCCCAGGCCCTCCCCCCTCGAGGAGGAGCCACGGCCCCTCCCTCTTCCCCGGGAGCTCGCGGGCCCTAAAATGTCAGCCCTCGGAGCTCCCCGCCTCCGTGCCAACTGCCCTTTGTCTGCGCAGAACCCGGGACCCCGAGGGTCACTCGCACTCCCTACAAGGCCAGTGCTTCCCTCCCCGAGTGTGCGTCACCTCTCGCTTTGGGCATTTACCTCCCTTGCTCCTGGGGCGCAAATATTGCCTTGTCATCTGGGAGCAGCCCTGGGCCCTCCCTGGCTTGCTGGCTCAGCTGGGCCCACACCCGTCAGTGCTTTGCGACAGCCCCTAGCAGGTCTGGGCCTGGGTGCTCCTCTGGTGGAGGGGAGGGACCAGGCCAGGCTGGTGATTGATCAGGCAGACGGGGCATTCCTCCCCTCACCCCCATCCTCCTGGGAAGGATGGTGGTGGGGCAAAGGCCAGAGGGAACCCTCTCTGGGTCTACAGCCAGTGCTCGGACCTTGGCTGGGGTTGTAAGATGGGAGCCTCAGGTCCCTGAGGCCTCCCTCCCTCCTGGCCTCCGCATCCCCCTTCACCTTTCCCTGCCCTGGCACAATTATGTGAGAGAGTGGGATGTGGTTCACCTGGGGTCCTCAGCCAGTAGCGTTCCGTGCACCTCCAGCCTGTGGGACCCTCTGTGGACCCACCACGCCCCTTGCCGTGGACTGCTGTGCTGTGCTCCCAGGAGGCCATCCTGCCCCTTGCCTGCCCTCACATCCACAGGGGAGATCCGGGCCTTCTCCCAAACTCTGCCCCCCCCCACTGGCCTCCACACATCACTCTTTGGCAGTTTGGGGGCCTATTCTCTTCTTTCGGGGATGTGAGAGAGAAGCTGTTGCTCTGAGAGGCCGAGCGGGTAGAAGGCTCAAGCAGGGACTCTGGAGAGCCCTCAGAGGGGCCAGGGAGGAATGACAGGGTGGCAGGGTAAAGAGGACCTGAGCAGCCGAGGCAGAGCCCAGCGTGGGGGCTGACACACTCGGAGGAGGGTGAGGTCCAGCAACACACACACATGTGGGTCTCCGGGGCTGGTGCAGCAAAGATCACAGACACTGAGGCCGTAAACAATTTATTCCCCCACGGGTCTGGAGGCCGAGGGTCGGAGATCAAGGAGCTGGCAGGGTAGGCTCCCTCTGGAGGGAGAATCCTTTCCAGGCCAGCTTCTGGTGCCTGCCCACAACCCTTGACATTCCTTGGCTGGGGCTTTGCCGCTCCTGTCGCTGTCTCTGTCTTCACATGGCCTCTTTTCTCTCTCTGTTTTTTCCCCTCTTCTTATAAAGACACCAGTCATTAGATTTAAGGTGCACCTCATCCTGAGGTCTTTAGCTGAATGACACGTGCAAAGACCCCGTCTCCAGTTAAGGTCACAGGCATCTGTCCTGAGGCGAAGACTTGGACATACGTTGTCAGGGCACAGCTCAGCGCATCACTGTTTCTGGATTCAGGGTCTGCGGGAAGCCGCATGTCAGCCTGGGCAGGCCTCTGGGGGCGGTGGAGGGGGGGGGCGCTGTGGGGCTGGAACTCTGCCCCGGTGAGCCCAGGCCAGTCCAGGGGGCCATCCTGCCCTGCCACAGGCCTCTTACTTCCCTCAGCCCACTCGACGGCTGGTGTCCCCAGGAGGGATTTCAGGTGTCACGTGCGTGCATGTTGCCGACCTTGGGTGTTACCGTAGTCAGCGTCCCTGTGCAGATGGGGGCAGGGGAAGCCTCTCTGCATATGAGACAGGGTCTGAGGAGGAGAAGACGGCCAGCAGGGTAGGGGAGCCGAGGTCCCTGCCGTCCGGGAGGCTGGGGGCAGTGGGCACAGGCCCATCGTCCCACCTCGTCCCTGTAAGACAAGCACCCTCAGGAGGCCCCCCTGGTACAGCTGTGAGTTGACAAAGGACAGAAGCTGCTGTTACTGCTGTCCCTAGATTTGCTGCCCCGTCTGAGTGACCGAGATTTCTTTCCCACAGGCTCTGGGGCTCTCAGCCCTCCCTGCCCTGCTCCCAGTCTCTGGGGGTCCCTGGGGCTCTGGAGCCCCACATTGCTGTGAGCCCCAGAGGCCGGGCCCTGCCTGCTTGCAGGCCCTCACCGGCTAGACCCTGAACACGTTTAGGCCATTTGTCTTATAGGGACGAGGTGCCCTCAGCAGCCAGCCCGCTGTGACATCTGTCCAAGGGTCAAGCCTTCATCCTGGTCTGGTGGTAGGACGAGGCCAGAGCTCCCCCTGATGGATACCCAGGAGTGGCTCCGTCTGAGGCCCCCCCCCCCCCCCCCCCCCCCCGGGCTGGATGAACCCAAGGCAGGTTCTGTGTGCTCAGGGCTGACCTTGGGAGTCACAGATTAGCGTTTGTTGAATGAAGACGGAAAGGAGGCCTGCGTGTGAGGTCTGCTCCCTCACAGCCACTCCCCCAGCCCTGGGGTCTTCAGATCCATAGTCTGGCCGAGGGGTCAGCCCTGCAGGCCTGCCGGGCCGAGTCCTGGGCCCCCAGAAAGGTTGGGCCTGCCTCATGGGCAGGCAAGATGGGGGCCTGGAGAAGCCGGTCCCGGCTCAGGTGTCGGTCCAGCCGTGTAGAGCAGGCGAGCGGGTGCTGGGACAGTAGGGGACTCGGGACAGACAGGAGGCCGGGAAGGGCGGTTAGAGTGAGCTCGTGGGGTGGTGAGGGCCCTCAGGGTGTCCAGCTCATCAAGGACATCACTGCTGCTGTCAGCCTTGGGGTCTGCTTCGGGGTTGTGTGCACACTAATTCTCTTGAGTCCACGTTCAGAGACCAGCCAGGACCCTGCCGAGACCCAGGGCAGAGCCCTGCCCTTTGGGCTGTGTGAAAGGGCTCGGGGCCGGGTCCCTGGCGCCTGAGCTAGACCCTGTCCATGGTGCCAGCTCCCCCCTCACGTACGGTATGTCCCTGGACAGAGTGGGGCCCTGGACAGCTTGTGCCCAGGAGAATAAGGGGCTAAGGGTGGGGACAGCTTGCAGGAAGCGTCATCCTGGTTGTGGCTGAAGGAATGGGCCTGTGAAACAGAGACCTCTGGGGCTTCCTCTGGTGCTTGCTGGCTGGGGACACTGGGCGAGGCCGGGGTGGGTCACAGGCCTGGGGGGGGGCCCAGGGCAGTGGAGGGTACAGGTGGCCTCGGTTTGTGATCCACGGCTGGGGAGTGCTGGGTCAGAACAACCCATCTGCCTGCCCACACTTGTCCCCCAGCCTGCAGTCGCTCCCAGGGCTTTCCGGATAACTGTCACCATGGAGACAGCACATCCGGCCTGGCACCCTGAGAGGCAGTGGTGGTCGTGGGAGAAAGATGGACTTAACCCCGTGTGTGCCGAGCTTCCTGTTTAGGGCCGCAGGCTGATGGGTCCTTGGGGAGCAGGGCGGGGCCGGGGGGGGCACTGTGGACTCTGAGGGCCGAGTCGAATGAGGCTCTGGACACACCCAGTTCTTCAGAACTCTGCAGCCCAGACAGGTTCCATGGAAGGAGCCAGAGATGGACTTGGGGAGTAGGAGGAGGCTGTTGGGATGACCGCAGCCCCACACCCTCCCCTGTCTGATGGCTCGGGGACTCCGTGTTCCTGTCATGGGAGGAGAGCCCCCAATTGTGCCTGTTTAACATGGATGTGGCTGGAAGTTTCTGGCTACGGAAGGTTATGTTGTTCCCGCCCCCCAGGGAGTGGGAGCTGTGTCTCAGGCTGAGCAGGCTTCCCTGGGGGTGGTTTTGGCCACACAGGGAGCATGGAGCCGGGTGTGCCTCTCTAGAATTTGGTGCCGGACATGGGGGATGCCGCCCCCCCCCCCCCATGAGGGGGAGCAGGACTTGAGGTTGGGGACTGCCCAGCAAACACATCCTCTGCACCCTGGTCATACCCCCCTCTTCCAGGAAGTCCTGCTGAGGGCAGCAGCTGGCTCATCCAGGATGCCGGGCACCTGCAGGGCAGGGTGCCTGGCGTGATGGCGGAAGGCTGCTGGCAGGTGACGGGCACCTAGGGAGCCGGCCTTTGTGCCCAAGGCGGGCGGCGTCTTTGCTCCGCCTGTGGACGCTCGGTCCTGGCCCCCCGGGACCCCTTCGTTCTCCTGGGCTGGAGCGGAGTGGCCATCCAAAGCCGGGGTGTAGGCTCTGGGGAGCCTCTGCTTTCCTTGGAGCATTCGCTCCCGGGAAGAAGGGCCCCCTGTGGACTCTCTGAGCCCTGCTTAGCCCCACGTGGTCCACAGGGGGCACAGCTGGCCCCCAGCCATCGGCTCCTTGCATCTGGTGGCTGATGCTGCTCCCATGCTTCCGTCCCCGCGGCCACAGGCCGAGCCCCACGCGCAGGGCTGCAGGTGCGCCAGCCCAGGGCTCTGGCGGCGGGTGGAGGCTTGTCCCGGGGAGGGAGGGGGTGCTCATGCTCAGGAGGAAGCCCCCTGCCCACGCAGGCTCCCTCAGTTTCCAAAGTGACCCAGTGGGGGGCTCTTGCTGCCCAATTTACAGAGGGAGAAATTGAGGCGCAGAAAGTGACTTGCTGAAGGTCACCCCGCTGGCAAAGAGGTGGCTGGAGCTGACACGCTGCTGTCCCCAGTGACAGCCTCGGAGGTGGGGTTGGCCCCAACGTACCCCTCTTTGTAACTCCGGGCCTCTTATTCAGAGCGCCCAGGGCCAGGTGGATTTTGCCGTCTGGAGCTGTCTGTCGGGGTCCCAGCTGGGAACAGATGCTCAGGCTCACGCACGTGAGGGTAACCTGAGGAGGGCGGTCGGCAGAGACGAGGATGTGGGTCAGGCCTGGGCCCTGTGACGGCCCTGTCACCTCCTCTGGCTGCAGGCACCGGAAGAGACGTGGTGACCTTCACTGGAGGGACGGCCACCCAGGGGGCATCCCCCCTCCCCACGTCCCCCCCAGCAGAGGCCTGGGGATGAACACTCACTGCCTCTCCTTCCACCCCTGCCCGGTCCCCACTGGCTGGGCTCAACCAGGAGCCGGGGAGAGGGGTCATTGCCGTGGTCTACTTGGGTCAGCCCCCTGGGCAGAGGATGGAGAGGCAATGATCTGCAGAGTCGGGGAACTCAGCAGCCCTCGGGCCGTCTGCAGTGGGCAGGGGGCACGGCGCCCACCCACCCATGACGAAACGCCCGGCTGGCTCAGGCCGCGCCGGGAGTCGAACGCAGGGAGGTTTGCGCCGCAAACACGCGTGACCTGGACACTGAGCTGTCCGGTCATGGCCCTGACGATGGCCCCGGTCAGCTGGGAGTGGTGCTGACGTGCCGCGCATCCGTGTGAACGTGGGCGCAGACCCGCTGGCTATGATTCTGGGACTGCAGCCTCGGGCCTCCGGCCTCCTGTTCACGCCCCCAGCCCTGGCCCTGCTGGACGTGCTGCTGGCCGCGGTTGATCGCCCGCCCAAGGCTGGGGTGCCTCCCGGGGCCAGGACCGGGGCATGGTTATTTCTTTGTCCTCAGGGCCCAGCACAGGGTGAGGGGGTGCTCAGTCAGCGCGTGGCGGGTGCAGGCGGGGACAAATGCAAAATGGACGGTGCGTGCATCCCCCTTCGTCCCGGGGGAAGCCACCGCATCCGACAGCAGCTTTCACGATTTCCTGGCTGGGGCCCCGGCTGAGACCTCTAGGATGTGTTCTCTGTGAAGCCAGTTTGGGTCGATCTCGCCCCTCACACTCCATGTGTCGATGGACAGATGTCCACGCGGTAGGTGTGGCCGGGGCTGGCGTCCCCCCTGAGGGCGTCCCTGTCCCCCCACCCTACAGGTCCCCAGGCTCAGCCAGACCCGGGACTCTGAGTCTCCAGGGGGCGATTTGGAGATGGCGGGTAGTGGGGCAGGGGCGTCTGGCGGGGTGGGCTGCCGTGCCCCAGCCACACGCCCCCCTCGGCCGGAGAGCAAACGCTGGTGTCCTGTGTAGGCACCTTGGTGGGGCCGTGTCGTGTGGACCCCGAGTGAGCTCTGTCCTCCTGGCCCTGCCTCCTGCGTCCCCCACCCCCTCCCCGGGCACAGCTGGGCCTTAGGATGCAGTGGGGAGATGAGGGCGGGGTCACACCACAAGCCCCTGACGCAGGTGCAGGCCAGCGGCGTCGATGACCACGTGGGCACGTGGCCTCAGGGCAGCCGCGTCAGGAACAGCCTGGGAAGGGCGTCCTGCTTTGTCAGCATGTGCTGGTCCTGACGCTCTGGGACCAAACGTCCTAGGGTTCAGTCTTGGCTCTGCCTCCTCCGGAAGGCGGTGCTGACACGTGTCCCCACGCTGGGTCTCCGGGAGGTTGGGCTGGGCAGCCTGGGGTCAGCATGGGACTTCGGGGTGAGGGACAGTGAGGGACGGGAAAGTGGCCCTGGCGGCCCCACAGGGCCCCGTCACCCTATCGGGCCCACACGCCAGCTGTCTCCTGGCACTGCTGGGGTGTCATGGGGACCCTGGTGGTGGCGCGCGGTGACCGTCCCCTCCTGTCCTTTGCTGAAGCTCCTTCCTCTACGCCTTCCTGAACCTTCTGGTCAGCGCCTCTGTGGTCTTTCTCGTCTTCATCGCCAGCACCATTGTGAGCGTGGGCTTCACCATGTGGTGTGATGCCATCACCGAGAAGGGCACCGTGTCCCACAGGTGCGCCTGGGCCCCGCCCCACCCCCACTGCCCCCAGCCGACGTCTTGGTGCATGAATCCCATTCTGAACTCGGGGTTTTGTCCTTCCTGCCTGTGCCCCCACCTGTGCATACCTGGCCAGGGACTTCCTGGGACCCGCCCCCTTGGCCTCAATACCCCCTTCAGTGAAAGTAGGGCACCTCCCACACCCTGGAGGTGGATCCAGGCCGAATGTGTGTGGGGGGAGGGGGTACGTAGGCCCAGCGCACTCGACCCTGGAGGGCCGGATATGGCTACACAGCACAGGCCCTGGAGATCCCGCCCTGTGCTGCCTTCGCGGGCAGAGGCCTGGGCTGAGTGCTGGGCCGGATTTGGTCGTGGAGGGTTTGGAAGACAGCGATAGGGATGGGGAGGAGCGGGAGCAGAAGCTTCTGGTTGGAGGGGGCCAGGGATGAAGCCTTTGGGGCTAGGACAGTTGCCTCACCGTTTGGGGGTGCTGCATGCCGCTCCCCATGCCCCGTGTCCTGGCGTCACCTGCCACCCTGCGCCTTGGTGTTTCAGCTGCGAAGAGCTCCAGGACATCAACTTGGAGCTTAACGTGGACAACTCTGCCTTCTACGACCAGTTTGCCATCGCCCAGGTAGGTGGGGCTGCCGGGTAGGCGGGCCTGTCCCGGTAGGCGGGGTTGTTCAGGTAGGAGGGGCTTCTGGGTAGGCGGGGGCTATTCTGGTAGGCGGGGCTCCCGGGTAAGCGGGCTGTTCTGGTAGGCAGGGCTGTTCAGGCAGGCGGGGCCGTTCTGGTAGGTGGGGCTACCGGGTAAGCGGGGCTGTTCATGTAGGTGGGGCTGCTGGGTAGGCGGGCCTGTCCCGGTAGGCGGGGTTGTTCAGGTAGGAGGGGCTTCTGGGTAGGCGGGGGCTATTCTGGTAGGCGAGGCTGCCGGGTAGGCGGGCTGTTCTGGTAGGCAGGGCTGTTCAGGCAGGCGGGGCTGTTCTGGTAGGAGGGGCTGCCGGGTAGGCGGGGATGTTCAGGTAGGAGGGGCTCCTGGGTAGGCGGGCTGTTCTGGTAGGAGGGGCTGCTGGGTAGGCGGGGTTGTTGAGGTAGGTAGGGCTACCGGGTAGGCGGGGCTGTTCATGTAGGTGGGGCTGCTGGGTAGGCGGCCTGTTCTGGTAGGCAGGGCTGTTCAGGCAGGCGGGGCTGTTCTGGTAGGAGGAGCTGCCGGGTAGGCGGGGATGTTCAGGTAGGAGATACTGGTTGCCAGGTAGGCAGGGCTGCTTTGGTAGGCGGGGCTGTTCTGGTAGGAGGGGCTGCTGGGTAGGCCGGGTTGTTCAGGTAGTGGGGGCTGCCAAGTTGGCGGGGCTGTTCTGGTGGGAGAGGGTGCCGGGTAGGCAGGGATGTTCAGGTAGGAGGGGCTGCTAGGTAGGCGGGCTGTTCTGGTAGGCAGGGCTGTTCAGGCAGGCGGGGCTGTTCTGGTAGGTGGGGCTGCCGGGTAGGCGGGGCTGTTCTGGTAGGCGGGGTTTTTCAGGTAGGAGAGACTCGTTGCCAGGTAGGCGGGGCTGTTTTGGTAGGCGGGGCTGTTCTGGTAGGAGGGGCTGCCGGGTAGGCGGGGATGTTCAGGTAGGAGGGGCTGCTAGGTAGGCGGGGCTGTTCTGGTGGGAGGGGGTGCCGGGTAGGCGGGGCTGTTCTGCTAGGCAGGGAAGCATGCATCGTGGGGAGGATTCCATTCACTGCTGAATACACCGGATACACAGACTGTCTCCAAACGCTCTCGCTCTCATCCAGGGGAGGTCGAGGATGGGGCCAAGCAACGGAGATACAGCTGAGTGAGTGGTATAGTCGGGAAGGCTTCCTGGAGGTGGGGTTGGAAGAGCTGGATCTCAGAGACTGAGTGAGGGTTCTCGCAGGTGGATGTGGAGAGGGGTGAGGCATTGGGCTCCTAGGAGGAGGGGCCAGCGTGAGCTAACTGCGGAAGTGAGGTTCAGGGGGTGAGGGAGTGGCTGTGTGCCAGGAAAGGAAACCAGGCATCAGATCCCTGGTCTGCAGTCCGGGGCAGGGCGCTTGGAGCGGGGACCCTCCGATAGATGCTGGGGGGCTTGTGGTTACTGCCTGGCCAGGGGAAGCAGATGCCATGTCTGAGGAACGGTGTGGGGGGGGCAGAGACCCTCCCCCTGCCTGGCCTCCAGGAGACCCGGTGCCTCTCTGGGGACCCATTGGCTGGGATACAGGTGTGTTGGGGCTTGTCAGGGGTCAGTGAGGGCCTGTGTCTGAGTCCACATTTGTGTCTAGGCAGACGACGCTGCTGCGGGGTGCGCAGGTGGGGTTGGCTTCTTCCAGCCCTGGGCAGGGCTTGCTGGCATCCAGGTCCATGTTTGGACCCCAGACTGGCCTCTCAGGGCTCACATGGGCCCGTGGCTGATCTGAGGACTCTTCCTTTGGAGAGGAGTCCGCTGGGGGGCGGCACATCTGGTGGGTCCAAGGTTCTTTGCTGACATGAGCTGAAAGCACCAGAGACTCCTTCACGAAGATGGAATGGAAAATGCTTCGGGGCTACTTGCGCCAATTAGATTAGGAAGGCGCGAGCTGAGTCTGGTGACAACCTGACATGAGGATCTGTTGCCTGTGGCTCAGGCCTGGTTCCGTTAAATTGTTTCTCCTTCAGCTGTTTGGGAGAAGCCGATAAAGGTCAATTCACCCCAGCAGCTGGAGGTGGCTCTGTCATGGGCGGGCTCTCCTTGGGGCCGGGTGGGCTGGGCTGCCTGGGGGCGAGGGTGGGCAGAACCCCAAAAGCATCGTGCAGCTCGGGGTTCAGAGGGCAGGCCGCCAGATGCCAGGGAGGGATGGGCGTGTGGGGGAGGAGGCGAGGCGGACCCCGGGGCAGGGGGGTTGCGGGCCGGCCGGCCTCCTGACCCTGCCTCTGCCCTCTGTGTAGTTCGGCCTCTGGGCCTCGTGGCTGGCCTGGCTGGCCGTCACCATCCTGGCTTTCCTGAAAGTCTACCACAACTACCGCCAGGAGGACCTGTTGGACAGCCTGGTCCACGAGAAGGAGCTGCTGCTGGCCAGGCCGACCCCCCGCACCTCCTTCCAGGAGGAGAAGAGCGCGGTCATCTAGGTGCGGGCGGGGGAGCCCGGCCCCCAGATGCCCCCCCCAACCCCCGCCTCACCCCGGGGCTCACAGCCCCACCTGGGGGAGCAGCGGGGGGCCCTGCCTGGCCCCACCTGCCCCTCGCCTTGCATGTCCCCCCTCGGCACCGTGCAAAGTGAGCGAGCCCGCTCACCGAGCCCCCCACCCCCACCCTGAGCGTGGCGGCTGCCCCGGGTGGGCGCCGGCCCTCAGGGCCACGCAGGGGCCTCCTCCGGGCTCCGTGCTTGCACGGCCGGCCTTTCCGGGGGGCGCTGGCCGGGCAGGCCTGCTGAGCGGGGGTCCAGACTCTAGGGCACCTCTGCCGTAGGGCTCGCCTGCACGCCACGGCTGGGTGCCGTCTCCGTCACCTTGCCGGCTTGCCCGGGTGTGATTCTGTGTGCGATTCTGTCGGGCAGCCTGCATCCCCAGAGTGACCCCAGCCCACGAGGACCACGTGTCGCTCTTGTCCCTTGCTCCTGAGCAGTGCGTGGGCCAAGACTTCTGTGGCCTGGGAGCTGGGGGGTGGGTGCAGGAGGGAGCTCTCCGGCAGTGTGTTCCCCACCTTCTGGCCCTGCACCCCCCGCCCCTGCCGCAGGGCCCGGTTCCCTGTGCTCCTGCTTCGTGGTGCTCAGGTGGCCAGGCCCGGTCTCAGCGTCAAAAGCATAGGGCAGTGGTGTTGCCCTGAGTCAGGTGGTGGCTGTGTGGGTGTCCTGGAAAGTGGCCGTGGTGTCAGGGCCGGGGGCCCGCGCCCGGTGCCCCTCGTCCTCTGCCATGGGACTTGCCGGGGGAGCCCCGGGTGGCCCTGCCTGGAGGCTCCTCGGGCCCCAACGTGTGTGTCACAGGGTGGGGAGGTGGGGGAGGCGGGGGGGGGGGGGGGCTGAGGGGCACAGCGCCCCCTAGGGAGGATGGGGTGGGGCAGGTGCCACTGTAGGCGTCTGGGTGAGCGTGTGAGTGCATGTGAGCGTGTGGATGTGTCTGTGTGATATTAGTGCGTGTGTGACACGAGCGTGTGCACACGCATGGAAGTGCACGGGAAGGTGTGAGTGTGTGAGCGTGTAGCTCTACGTGAGCTCACATTCACAAGTGTGAGTGAGTGCGCAGGAATGTGAGCACGTGCATGTGCACACACGAGTGTGTGAGCATGGATGGGAATGTGTGTGCACAACCGTGAGCGTGAGTGCGTGCGTGCCGCAA
The DNA here is from genome assembly GCF_046562875.1 of Panthera onca. Classification (NCBI taxonomy): domain Eukaryota; kingdom Metazoa; phylum Chordata; class Mammalia; order Carnivora; family Felidae; genus Panthera; species Panthera onca. The sequence continues at coordinate 145,306,163 of NC_138344.1, read as the reverse complement.
GGTGTGAGCAGACGTCAGGGCTGGTGAGGACACAGCGGCTCCTCTGGCCTTCGTCCACCGGGACGCCCCCTGTGCCCCCGGCCCCCCCCCTCCCCCCCCCCCCCGGTGGAGGGGCTGCCTTCCCGTCTGATGGACGGAGCCTGGAGCACTGAGGCCGCCAGAGGGCATGACCCCGTCCACACGGGGGCAGGTGGAGGAGCCGGGGGGACCCGTGACCCCAGAGCTCAGTGATGAGCCACCTGCGCTGCTGGGCTGGGGACCCCCCTCCTCGCGGGGCTCCCCGGCTTCCACATCTGCACGCAGTGCTCCTCTGCAGGAGTGGGGCACCCCGTTCTCGCCTCCCGGGCTGACCCTCCTGCTGCTCCCCACCCTCCAGGGAAGGAGACGCCTGGCTCCCCGCATCCATGCCTCGCGCTGCCAGGGGCTGGTTTGGTCTCCCACACGGGGGCACGGATCTCCCGAGGCCACGGACGCGGGCCCGGGGCGAGGTGCCGAGTGGGGCAGGCAGCCTGGGCCAGGGAAGGGAGGCCTCCCGTCACCTCCTGGCATCTCAGAGGCACTCGGCCCGGCCGAGAATGTCAGACAGAGCAGCTGGGTTGCCGGGGGAGCTGTTTTGGGAGAACTGAGGCCCCCAAGCCCATCTGGTCTCAGCTCCGCCCTCATGCACGAGCTGAGGGGACCCTCTCCAGCCCCTGAGCGCTCCGCTCTGCTCCCAGCAACAGCCAGGCCCCGGGGCAGAGGAGCAGGGGCGGGACGTGGCCTCCTGGAGCCCCAGGGTCCACGGCAGGTTTGGGCCCGCCCTTGGCAGCTGCCGCTCCTGGAGCGCCCGGCCCGGTCTGGGGCCTCCCCTCGGTCAGGCTAGGGGAGACGCGCGCCCACTTACCTGCAGGTGTCACTGGTAGAGTGGGGTTGTCGCTGGCACAGACCCGTGTCAGGCCAGCGGGGGGCTTCCAGGGAGGGGACAGCTGGGTCCCCCAGGGCTGGGCAGGAAGGGCCCCCCCGATCGCTTCTGCTTCTCCCAGCTGCGCGTGGATAACAGACATCTTTGTCTTAACTCCACTCCTGACGAAAACCGAAAGTAATGATTCTTAAGCCTGGTGTGTCTGTTGTTCAACGTCCAAATAAACACAAAGTCCTGAGCCTTGTTGTGGACAATGGAGCCTCTGCGCCCCCGGCCCCAACCTCCATCCACCTTCAGCGTCCTGGCTTCCGGTGTTTCGTCCGCTCCTACGATGTAAAAACTGCCTTGTGTTTGTTCCTGTCGCTTCAGAACCTTGCCGGGATGAGGGCCTGGCCTCTCCGGTTTCGGACCTTCGCGTCCGCGCGGGCTCCGGGGCTTCCCGGGGCGCACGGCTGGACGCGGGATTTCGGACCTCTCAGGGTGTGCACAGCCTGAGCAGTGGTCTCCCCAAAGCAGGTGCTCACGGCCTGTGGGCCCTCCGGACCCGGGATGTCTTTGCCGTCACGGGCTCTTGGCCGAGAGCAGTGGCTGTGAGGAGGGGGCTGCCTCACGCCTCATGGCGGGACTGCCCCAGGGCGGGACCAGGGCTCGAGGGGCTGACCCTGAGGCTTGTGGCCGCCCCACGGGCTTGGACATGTGACCTGCCTCTCTGAGCCTCAGTTTCCCCATCTGGAATATGGGTAGTAATCTGCCCGTCCTCTTCGGGGGGTGGGGTGAGGCGAGGTGGGGTCCTGGGGGGAGGGCTGGGCTGCTGCGGGAGGTGGTAACCACCCTGGTCGTGCTAGAACCGGCTGTGACCCCGGATGGTCCCTGAGGGCTGGGGTCCTCCCCCCACCATGGCCCCTGTCGGCTCCTGCTTCTGGAGACCGGCCCCTCCTCTCCACCCGGGCCCCCTGAATCCCGAACCCTGTAACCACCGCCCCAGGCCCTGAGGCCCGGCAGAAAAGGCTTCCCCACTGCCCCCACCTCTGCTTTAGCCAATGAAGCCAATTCCATAGCAAATGGTCCCCGTTTCGCTCCTTTGGGTAAAAACCCCCAGACTAATAAAAGAGGTGGCAGTGCGTTTTAATAGAAAACCAGTGTGTCCCCACTTTGGTAATGGGGACAGGCACTTCGAGCGTCACCCCGGGAAGGAGCGGCACGGCACTGGCCGTCCCGTGGACGCTTGTCTGCGGGTTGCTGCGGGAGATGGCGTCTTCCTGGCAGTCCCTCCTGGTGTCTGACCACGGGCCTCCCCGCTTTTCCCAGGCCCCCCTCCAGGCGGGGGTCCGGACCACTCGGGTCCCCATGGCCTTGCAGCACCAGCGATGGCACGGTGTCTGCACAGGGTCACGGGACTCAGAGGCACTGTGGCTGGCGTGTGGCACCACCTGGGGTCCGGGCGCACGCGCCGTGCTCGGGAGGCGGTGGGGGTCCGGGCAGAGCGGTCTGCCTCTCGGCCGCTCCGGGTGGACGGCGGAGGTCGCGGGCGGCACATGTTTCCCCCGGGGCACGAGAGGGTCCCTGAGGCCTCGGGGTCAGACCTGGGCCCAGAGGCTGGGGCCCCACCACCAGCACCAAGGGGAGAGGCCAGGCCCCGCCCTGCACGCGCGCGGCCGCAGTGGGGAGGGCCCCACGCCAACAGCCAGACCCGTGTGCCTCCGCGGGGTTTTGAGGTCCAGGCCCCACAAGCCCCAAGCAGCAAGGTCCAGTTTTACCTCCGAGGGGTCTCGCGGGCACAGGGCCGGTGTCCCTGTCTTCAAGGGGCCCCACGCGTCCGCCTCCGGGCCTGGCCCAAGGATACGGAGAGTTCCCACTGGGGTGAGGGCTCTCTGGGGCCCGAAGCAGGCAGAGGAATCGGTTTTCTGGTAGAACCTCACGGTGGACCCCAACACATACAAGCGGGGCCCTGACTGGATGGGTGGGCTGCCTGCTGCTCCAGAGCCAGGGCTCCGGGCCCGCACCCCCCGGGAGCCCCCAGACCCCAGCGGGGGCTCCCGCCCTGCACGACGGGGGCCGTGGGGGGTGGGGGCGAGCATCTGGCCGCGGTCACAGCTGCAGCAGGCGGTGCCAGCAGGTGACGGCCGTGTGCCTCAGGCGCAGGGCAAGCACGAGGAGCCGGGCCCGGAGGTCCTCGAGGGCCAGTGTCACCCGCTCGGCCCGGCCGCAGTACAGACCCAGCACGAGCACCAGCAGGAGACACACGGACAGCCGCAGGAGCAGGGAGCCGCCGCGGGACCTGGGCCGGCCGAGCGCTGGGGGCGGAGGGGGCCCCGGGTGAGCCTGGGGCTCCCTGCTCCTCCAGGGCTGGCGGGGAGGCTGCAGGGAGGGTGGTGGGTCCCCGGGTGCCCCCCGTGGTCCCCATGCGGTGTGGAGCATCCCCCCCCCCCCCCCCCCCCGCCGTCCATCTCCCACCCCTGCCCGGGGCCTCTGTTGGTCCTGCCTCTGGCACCCTCCCTTGGGACAGGAGTAAGGGGGCAGGACCCCAGAGGGGTGCTGTTGCCAACCGTGTGTGTCAGGGGCTGAGGGGGGGGGACCTGCTGGAGGCACCGGGGGTGTGGCGAGCGTGGCCTGGGCACGGGGTGTGGGGGTGTGGGGAGGGCTCAGACTCACCCTTGGTGGCCGTAGTGGACTCCCTGCTGGCGATGTCTGCGGAGGAGAATGGAGACGGGTTGGGTGGGCAGGCCCCGGCTTGGGGGCGCACACGACCTCAGCCTGCCCCGCGCCCTCAGGGCCTCGTGTGCCACGCCCACCCCCCAAAGGAGCCCGAGAAGGGCCGGGTCGGACACAGCCACCCCGTTTCACGAGGGGAAAGTGCAGGGCCCTCCAGGGTCTGTCCCAGCCTCGCTGCCCCAGGTTCAAGCTGCCGGGGCTCGGGGACCCCGAGAGGCTGGGTGCTGTTCTCATGGCCTGTGCAATGTGGGGTGTGGTGACCCCACGGGTGGCTGGGGGGGGGGGAGCCTGTAGAGGACCCTCACTCCCATCCTGCGCAGTCTCCTGGGGGGGCCCCGACCACCCCCGGACCGCCTGGGCCCCGGTGCCCCATCCATAGAGAGCTGTTGGAAGGCTCCTGGGGGTGAGCGCGGAGGCCAGGGGGCTGGGGGCGAAGAGCAGGCAGGAGGAGCCTTGCAAGAGGCCCCCGGCATCGGGAGAGGAATGGGGCCGGGCCGGGATGCTCGTGACGGGCCATCCAGGGAGACCCTAACACGTGTCGGGCAGAGAGTTTCATCCACAGCTCGGCAGGTCTCAGGAAGTGAGGTCTTGCCTGGGGGGCTGTGGTGCACAGAATGTAAGACGCCCCCGTGATTCCTAGCTCCCTACTGTCCCCGTTTTTGTGTCGTCCCCTCCCCGGTTGGGGCCCGTGACTTGCTTCTACCCAAGAGAATAAAGCGAAGGGGAAAGGATTCTGCAGCTGAGATGCAGGCCCCGGTCAGCTGACTTGGAGTCCCTTCCAAAGGGAGATTATCTTGGGTGGGCCCGACCTAATCAGGAGCGGAGGGAGGGCCTGGTGCTGCTCTCAGAGGTGCAGCTGCTGAGTTGTAGAGCTGCAAGGAATCGACTTCTGCAAACGGCAAGTGAGCTTGGGACGGACGCAGGCCTCAGATGAGAGGCAGTCCCGAGCCACACCTGGACGGCAGCCCGGAGAGCCAGGCCTGAGCAGAGCACAGGCTACACCGGGTCCACGCCCCTGACCCGTGGGGTCACTGCGATAATCACTGTGGCTTGCTCGAAGCCTCTAAGTCTGTGGCCACCCGGTGCAGCCAGCGGACACAGGGGCCGGTCCCGAGGGAAGGGCCGAAGCAGGCGTGAGGTGGGCCGGGGGCGGGGAGGGCGGCGGTGGTGAGGGGCTCTGGGGCTGGGGCTGGGGCTGGGAGGCGGACGGCGGTGGGAGCAGCTGAGGGGCGCCGCAGGGAGGAGCGGGTGGGCCGCTGGGGACGCCCGCCCGCCGGCCTTCCCTCCAGAGGACGGTAGCGATTTGGGCAGCCGTGGATTTACTGTTTTCCTGCCACTTGCTGTTCTGTTGACTGTTACTCTGTGTGCAGACTGACCCGTGGGCCCGGGTTTCGTTGGGGTCATCGGGGTCCCTTCAGAGGGCCTTCTGCGGGTCCCAGGACACGTGTCCCCCCGCCCCACCTGTCCCCGGGCCTGCTGGCCGCGTTCTGCCCTTACAGTGGACGGCCACCTCCGGGGGCTCCCGGAACCGCACGTGCCTGGCGGTCTTCTGTGGCTCGGCCCCGCGGCTGCGGTGCTCCGGCCGGCTCTGCCTCAGGATGGAGGGGGGACACCTCTTGTAGCCCTCCTGGGGGGGGGGGACGCAGAGGGGAGCCGTGAGCCCCCGGGGCGCGGGAGACGAGGTGCCCCCTGTGGACCGCCCCACCTCCAGCCCCAGCCCCAGCCCCCCGGGTGACCGGTGGGGCCTGGAACAAAGCCATCGGGGCCGGCCCAAAGGACGGAGGCTTTAGTGGTGCCACGGCTGTGGTCCGTGGCCGCACAGGCCCGTGTCTCCTGGTCACCAGTCCCGATGGTGTCTGTAACAACTTTTACGGGTCGGTCGTGATGAGGACGACGGTAACTGAATATCCACCGAGACGGCCTGTCTTCACGGCCGAGCCGCCCACACAAAACCTCACGGAGTCCCAGCACGCTCATGCCCGCCGCTGTCCCCCTGCCCCGAGCCAGGCCTGTTCGAGGTCAGTACCTGGCGTGGGTCACACAGCGGGCCTCTGTCACTCCCCCGTGGACGGGGTGACGGATCTGAGCATGAGACCGGGGCTGGGGACGGACGGAGCCTGGACACAGGGGCCCGCCCAGGGGCCACCCTCCCACCCACAATGAGTTTGGAAAGTAGAGTTACCGGACTGCTCTGAGCCTCAGTGTTTCCATCTGTAAACTGGCCACAACAGGCTGTTCTGAGCCCAGGCAGGCCCCTTGCTCAGTGGCTCCCGGCTGAAGGGCCCTGGCGGCACAGAGCCTGCTGCCGGCCTTCTGGGGGGCACACGAGACCCACCTAGTCCTGGGGTTTGGCCCAGCTCGTGGCTGTCCCCTCTCGTCGGTTGGGACGCCTGTGCCTGCGGCCTGCCCGGCCTGGCGGTGAGCACCGACATTAGGTCAGGACCCGGGTCTGAAGTTGGTTCCCACTTTGCCCTGGCCTGGGCTTCCGCACCTGCACCCTCACAGGACACCCTGGCCCTCCTCTCTCCACCCCCTCCTCCCCTACTCGTACACCCTCCTCCCTGGGCTGCGAGGGGACCTTGCCAGGGAAGCATCCAGACTTGCTGCTGCCTCGCTCCAGAGCCCTCCGTGGCTCCTGCTTCCTCTGCCTCATCCGCTGTCTCTCCCTGTGCAGACCTCCCGGCCCGCCCTCCCTGCCCTTGCAGACTGCACGCCGCCCTCCGCCCTGGCCGTGCACCTCTGCCGTGTCCCACCCTGCGAGGCTCCAGCCCTCTCTGCCAGACCACACCTTTGGAGAACTCCCCACCCCGGTGATTCCTCCCCTGGGGCCGGGGACAGCTCAGGGCAAGGGCAGGGACCGAGCCTCCCGCCCCTGCTCCCCCTTCCCACCCCAGCAGAAGCCCAGATGGCTGAGCCTGGGATGGGGGCTTGTCCGGGACCCTGCCTTACCCTCCCTGCCCCTGGCTGCGTCGAGCTCGGAGCGGCCTCTTCATTCTTTCTGGTCTGATGTCGCGTCTCTGGCCGGGAGTCGGGGCTCAAGGTCTGCCCTGCAGTCCTCATTTATCGGAGCATGGTCCTAAGACAAGCGAAGACGTTGCTTATTGTACAAGCGACCCTGGTAGGAGTAGAATTCCGGAGGGGATTCTCCTGTCAGCCCCGCCCACGAGGAGACGCGGCTGCACCCTCCCCGGTGGCCACAGGGTCCCTCATCGTCAGCTTTCACAGCTGCCTAACGTCCCACAGGCTGCCATCCGTAATTTACAGCCAGCCTCTGATACTGGGTGGGCAGGAAGTTTGCATTTTATTCTTGTCCTCACACTGTTCTGAGGCCTCGGGTAAAGTTGCAATAAAGCTCTTGCTTCCCCCTTTCGTGGGGGAGACTCTGGGGGTGAGCGAAAGGCCGGCACTGTTGGGGTTCCGTGGGGCTGGGGGCGCTGCTCCGGAGGGTCCCGTCCTCCTTGAGGGGTTCGGGCTGGTGGGGCGGCCCCTCGGTTCTGCACAGACTCTGTCTCCGTCTCCCTCCCTCTCTGTCCCTCCCTCTCTGTCCCAGGTTTAACTCGCTTACTTATCAGGTGTCAGGTGGGAGCCTCCCCGCTCCCACCTGTGAGCCTGTGATCGCTAAGCGCCTGTCGTCCCTACCTGTGGCCCTTCTCGCGTGGGTTTTCTTTTGCAGACTTTGAAGGGCTCTTGACTTTTGAGACCTTCCCCAGCCCTTCTCCGGGCACAGACCCCGCCAGGCACCCGTGCAGGTGAAGCCAGGCATCGAGCATTAGTCCTTTGAGGGCACTGGGAGCGGGGGGCTCGGGCGGGCCGACCCCTCATTGCACATATGGGGAAATGGACGGGGGGCTTCCCTGGCCACCCGGACACCGGGGGTGGGGGTCCCTGCCTCTGGGGCCGCCCCACCCCCACGAGGGCAGCGAGGACTTTCTGGGGGATGTGCCCTTTCCCTGCGGCTCTCGGGGGCGCTGGGCCTTCTCTGGCCAAGTGCCTTTGCCTGGGCCGCCGTCTGCCGCTGGGCGGTCCCCCTGCCCTCCGGCTGCCCGCTGCCCCTGCCCCGCTGGCCTCGCCCCACGGGCGGTCTTGTTCCGGCTCCGGCTCCCCCTTAAATGTCATTTCCTCCGAGAGGAAGCGGGGGCCTTTGCTGGAGTCCTGGGCTCTGTCCTTCTTTGGCCCGGTGACCTTGTTCAACAGTGTGACTGACCTGGGCCTCAGTTTCCCTACCCTGTAGCACAGGGGGAGGCGAAGACTGCTCTTGGTACCCCCTCCTGCCCCACCGCGGGCCTCCTCCGGCCGCCCGGCAGGCCCCCACCCTCGGGCCTCTGGCAGCGACAGTGTGTAACACGAGTGCTCTCCACTCTGAGGCCGCTCGTGACAGATGGGTGATAAAGGGTGGAAAATAGCTCAGGCCTGGGGCCTGCAGTGTGTCACCGCCGCTCCCCTCCCCCCGCCCCGTCAGGGCGGGCCTTCTCGGGCAACAGCCTCTGACCTTCTTGAGGCCACACTTGCTTCTCCCTGGGGGTGGGGAAACTGAGGCCTGCCAGGTCTCAGAGCCCCGTTGGGACGGGGCCTGCCGGTGGCTGGAGCCTTGTCTCTGGTGGGGGCCTGCCTGGCTGGGCACAGGTGGGCCGCAGGACGCTGATCTGCTGAGTCCCCGGATCTCCTGCTCCAGGCCAGGTGGGCCCCGGGGTGCTGAGCGGGGAGCCTCAGGCCCTCCCGCCCTCCCTTGCAGGAGCGCAGGTCTGGCCGAGGCTGTGCATCAAGTCCCCGCAGAGGGTGGGGGTTGGCCCACAGGGGCTGAGCCTCTGCACCCGGCCCCGGCTCGCCTCTCCCGCCGACCTCCGGGCGTGTGTGAGGCGGGCCGGGCCAGTTCCAGCCTGGCCCAACGCCTCCGACGGCACCGAGCCCCCCGGGCTGGGCCACCTGACCTGCCGTTGCTCTGTGACCACCCGGTAGGCTTGTCACTCCCTCCCCCCACAACCCGGGGCCGGGCCGTGCGCCCCACTCTGTGCCCCACTCCTCCCCACGCCCACTGACCACCCACTGCCTGCAGGTGTCTCCGTCCTCGCCGGGGGTCCCTCTGAGACCCCCCCGTGTAGTGCAGTCCTGCGTGGGGAAGGGGCCTTCCTCAGCTCTGACCTTGTGGCGGGCGGCCAGGTCAGCAGCCACGCCGGCTCCCTGTCACCCCTCCCACCCCGCGCCGTGCCTGTCCACCCGCTGGACCCTGGGGTTCAGGCCACGGAGGACCTGGCCGGGTCCCGTAGCCCTGGGCAAGCTGAGGGTCTCCTCGCGCCCCGGCCCATCTCCAGTGAGAGGCCTGGGCTCCCCCCGCTCACCTGGGGCTGGTGACAGACACCTCCTCCAGGGGCCCCCGGGGTTGGTGCAGGTGGGAGAACTGTGGCAGGACGTCACCGCACAGAGGCCGGAGCCACGAGCCCCCCCCCCCCCCCCCCCCGTGCGCACACCACATACACGCACGGCTCCCCACACGTGCGCGCCACACACCCACACCCCCGTGCGTGCCCACACCGCGTACACATGCCCACCTGGGCTCCTGCAGGCGCCGCACCTCCGGGTGGCTCGCCCGCCTGCCCGGCCCCCCACCCGCGGCTGATCGGAGCCCGGAGCCGAGCGGGAACCCGAGCTGTCGCGGCTCACGAGCCCGCTGAGAAGTTTCCATTACAGCAGTGGGCAGTGGCCTCTGGACGGTCTGGCCGCCGAAGAGGCCATCACAGCGGGGCTCGGTGGCCGTGGGTGCCGTGTGCCCTCCCCCTCCCCCGAGCGGCGTGGCCGAACGGCGGGGGCGGGGGGCTGAGCGCACAAGATGCGAGCCGCACCTTCTTCCGGCCGGAGAAGCGGACGGGAGGCCACAGACACCCTGAGGCCGGCCTCCCCGCGGGAGGGCGGGGGCTCCCGGGCCCGGCTGGCCGCCCCCAGCCCAGCACTCACAGCGTGGAACAGGCTGGCAGATCCCCAGATAACACACACTTCTGATGTGAGCAAGGGGAGAACCCCTGGGGACGCCCCCCGGGCCGGCCTCTCGCTCACTGGGCTCTCCTGCCTGGGGTCGGGGGCATGGGGAGCGGGAGCTGTCCTGACAGTCCCCAAGGACCCTCCCCCAAGTCTCTGCACATTAGGACGTGGGGCAACAGCAGCTCAGGGTGATGGCCGGGTGCCTGCCGGGTGCAGTGGGGTGCTCTGGAATGGCCGACCTTGGCCTGGAGAGCCCCAGGCACATGGGAGCAGGTGGACCCCAGCCCTGGCCACAGTGAGACCCAGGGGGTCACCCAGCCCGAGTTCCAGGCCCCCGTACAATGGTGGGCGTTTGCAAGCCATCCAGCATGTTGTAAAGGTGGAGATAACATGCCTGCACAGAGTAGGTGCCCAGTGAGCGGCATGTTCTGAACTGGAGGGGTGACCCACGTGCACAGTGGGCCAGGATGGGGACTTCCTCTGATCAGATCAGCTCAGAAAAGGACCGGTTCCCTGAGGGTCCCGAATGCTGGGGCTGGGGCTCGATGACCCGAGTAAGAGACCATTCCCTGCTCAGCTTGGCTGTGCCCACGTTGACCTATCCTCAGCAGCACCCTTGGGGGCCTTTGGGGCAGGCGTCTATGCCTGAGCCTGCTGCCCCTGCAAAATGACAAGATTTCTGGCCACGGGTGGCTTCTGAAAGGACCGTGCTTGGCTCATCACCAGGGGAGATTCATAGAGACCCGTGCCCCAACTTTGTGGTGGGAACTGGCCAAGTCCCCCGCTTGACCCACAGACGGCTGCGCCTCAAGCAGGAGTGTAGAGGGAGGGCTGGCCGGGGTCCTCGGGTCAGGCCAGGCCACGGAGGAGGGGGCTCAGAGCGCCAGGGAGTGAGAGCACCCACCACCCGCACTTTTCAGACAAGACTTGGGGTTCGGAGGGGGCTGGTCCACCTCCCCGCCTGCCCGCCTGCCCACCTGCCCATGGCAGGTTCTCTCCTGCTTCTCTGGCTGGGAATCTTCTCTAGCAGCTTCGTTCCCAAATGGGAAGTGAGCCTCTACTCACCCCCTGAGCTGGATCTCACCTGGCTCCCCCTGGGGCCGTGAAGCCAGGCTCTGTGGCGTCTCCAGTGACAGGATGTCAGTGTGGTCCCGGCCCAGGCCTGGCCGTAGCGCCCCCCCACCCCCCCCACCCGCCACCTTCCCCCAGAGAGACACGGTCCCTCCAGCCTCTTGCCGCTCTGGCCTGGTGCCGCTGCTGGTCCGCTGCGGGGCGGTCTGTGGCCGGCCTGCGTCAGGCCGCCTGAGCTATAATTACCTCTCCCCTTTGGCAGAAATAGCAGTGACCCTGCGGATAGGCCGCTGGCAGAAGAGGAGGGACTGGTGTCCCAGGCCCTGAACACAGGCCTACGGACAAGATATGGGGTCAGTGCCCCGGCCCTGCCCTGCTGGCCCACATGTGGGTTCCAGCCTGGCAGCCCTTGGGAACGTGGATTGGACTCGGAGGTGGAGTGGGGGTGGGGACGGCAGGAGGGTGGGGCGACGTGGGGGCTGCAGGAGGTTGGGGTGAACAGAGTCCGGCCCCTGCCTGACCCTGCCCCAGAGTGGGGCCCCGAGGCGGAGGGGGCCCACCCTGCTTCTCACCCCTGCGCCCCTGCATCCTGCTCTGGGGTCCCAGGAAGAGCAGGCAAAGCATGGATCCCATGCTGCCGTTTGGGGTGCACTGGCTGAGCCCCATATTGGCCCAGCAGGCGGGGCTGGTGTTCAGGTCAGAGGGGGGCAGCAGGGGTGAAGGCACCTGCGTTTCCCAGGGTCCTTCTGGGCTGGGGGCTCCTTGTGTCTGAGCGGCAGCCGTCCCACATTAGCAGATGAGGAAGTGCCACTCAGAGAGGGGAGGCAACTTGCCCAAAGCCACACAGCCCAGGGGTGGCAGCCGGGCGGGGTCTCAGTGCCGCCCCCCTCCCCCCCGCCGCCGCCCCAGCTTGCCCCAGCTGGCTCCTGATCTGCTGGCACATATGGCCGCCCGGAAGGGGTGAGGCCCGAGGAGAGACCACCCCCACCTCCCGTCTCTGTCGGGAACTCAGGCAAAGCTTCGTGCGGGGCCCGTGCCCTCCTTTGCCTGTCGTTTCCCAGGCAGGCGGGATGTCCCAGTACTTATGGTCCCAACAGCTGTGAGGCCCAGGAGAGAACAGGTGTCTTTATCAGTGGGCTTCTCCAGAGAAACAGAAGCGACAGCATGTGCGTGTGGAAAGAGATTCATTCTAGGGACGGGTTCCCCCCGTGCTCGTGCTGTCACTCTAGGGACGAGTCCCCCTGTGCTCGTGCTGTCACTCTCGGGGCTTGTCCCCCCGTGCTCGTGCTGTCACTCTCAGGGATGGGTCCCTCCTGCTTGTGCTGTCACTCTAGGGACAGGTTTCCCCATGCTCGTGCTGTCGCTCTAGGGACGGGTCCTCCCGTGCTCGTGCTGTCACTCTAGGGATGTGTCCCCCCCGTGCTGTGCTTTCACTCTTAGGGCTTGTCCCCCCGTGCTCGTGCTGTCACTCTCAGGGACGGGTTCCCCCCCTGCTCGTGCCGTCACTCTAGGGACGGGTCCCCCTGTGCTCGTGCTGCCACTCTCAGGGACGGGTCCCCCCGTGTGCGTGCTGTCACTCTAGGGACGGGTCCTCCCGTGCTCATGCTGGCCACAAACCCCACGACCAGACCCAGGAGAGCCAGCCGTGGGTCTCGCTCTGAGCCCAAAGGCGGGAGGAGACCCGTGTCCCAGCTGGAAGATGGAGAGAGGGGGCGGGTTCTCCCCCTCCGCCTTCGTCTTCAGGCCCCAACTGATCGGACGAGGCCCACCCACATCAGGGCGGCCTCCGCTTCCCTCAGTTCGCCGAGTCAGATGTCCGTCTCACCCAGAAATGCCGGGCATAACGTTCCACCAAATACCCGGGCCCCTGTGGCACAGCCACGCTGACGCGTAAGACGAGCCATCGCAGGGCTGGTTTCCACCTGGAGTTCCGGGGGGACTGCAGGGGCTCTGAAATGCAGCCACCGCAGCAACTCGGCATGGCCTGGGAGCGTCGCGGTGGCCTCTGTCTTTGGTCAAGCGCCCGGGCGCCTGCCTGTGGCCCAGCACTGACTCCGACTACTGGGCCATCCTGGGACCAAGTCCTGCTGGATGAGGGACCCTGCTGCGGGCAGGTGGGAGCCGAGGCCCGTGTGTGGTCCCCCACCTTGGCCCAGCCTCAGGGCCAGGTCCAGCGTGGGCAGGCCACCCAGCCGGGCTTGTGGGAGACTGGCCTGAAGACTGCCCCACTCACCCCTGCACAGCCCACAGGGTCCTTGGTCACGGGGCTGCGTCCCCTGCGGGGAGTAAGTGAATACATTTCTGTTGCTTCCTGCCGCTCGACTATCCTGTTTGGGCACTTTGTTATGGCAACTGCAGCGAACGACCGGACGCCTCAGCGCGGGCGCCGAAGCCCCGGGGCTGGAGGAGTGACCCCGGGCACCCAGGACGGAGGCACAGAGACGAGTATGAGAAGTTGGGCGCTCAGAGGAGTGTGGGGCCTGGGGGGCCTGGGGCTGGGCCGGGCAGTGGGGAGAAGGCAGAGGGCTCCCAGCGCCACCGCAGGGCCAGGAGGGGAGTGGGAAGAGCCCCCTGAACTTGCCGGAGCTCTTCCGTGGATTGGAGAGAGCAGAGCCAGAGTGGGAGGGCTCAGGGGCAAAGAACGGAGGGGCGGCGGGGGCAGGGGCAGTACAGGCTTCACACTGGAGGGGCTGGCGTGCACTCTGGGTAAGAACCAGGCTGGGGTCCCCGGGCACAGGCTGCCCCTCGCGGGAGGCAGTGGGGTGGGGCGGGGCGGGGCGGTTCTGTTCAAGGGAGGAACAGCTGACCGTGAGGTAGTGAGTCCCCCATTACTGGAGGAAAGCAAAGGGTGATTTGTGCCTCTGGGGACTCTCCAGGACTCCGCACGACTCCACTACGACACTTGGGGTGGGGACAGCACCGAGGGAGGGAGGGGGGCAGCGGTGAGCCTGTGGCCTGTGTGCCCGCCAGGGCGCTCTTGACGCACAGCTGCCGGCGAAAGACTTCTCTTCCAGTGCAGATGTTGGTGGGGTCACAGGCCCCCGTGCAAGGTCAGCGCCCCTTCCTCTGGAGCCCACGGCTTGTCATTCTCGGACGGAAACGGACGCTCGGGAGGTTAGGGCCATGCGTGCCCACCCTACCACCCAGCCGGAGCCCTTGTTCGGAGGACGGGCTGCCTGGGTGGTGCTCCCACCCCAGCCTGGCGGGGCCCTGGGTCACCGTGCGGCTGGTCCGCTCCAGTCGGAACCGCGGGACTTGGGGCCCCAGGCATCTGTCTCCACAGCTGTGATAACGGGAGGCTCTGGGCCCCGTTGTGCGCTAACAAAAGCGGTCCCTTTTCCCATCTCCTAAATTATTCATGACCTCCAAGAGGCTGTAAAAGTCCTCAGCTCTCTCCAGGAGCCATAATTACAATGATAAATTTTATTTATAAAGCCGGTCCCTCCCGCGAGCCAGCTGCCTGGGGGGCGGTACATAAGCCATAACCGAGATAGGGGCTGTGGAAATCTGCCTGTCACAGCTGGCTTTCCGGCAAGGTCTCGGGGCTGGCTGCAGAGGCGGGGGCACCGAGCGGAGGTGGGGGGGCCTCGCCACTGGACCAGCCTGCCGAGGGGCTGTGTTCGGGCTTCTGTGGGGGCACCGCATGGCCCCAGGGCGCGGGTTTCCGGCGCAGAGCCATCCGGTGTGGGCCCGGCTCCTGCCCTGGGAGTGCCGCTGGCCGGCTTCTGGTCCTCGGTCTTGGGACCCTGAGAACCCACTGCAGGCACGTGGCCCTGGCTGGCCCCGGGGCTGAGTATTCACACCCGTGACACGTGCCCCGATGTCTTCACACGTGATCTGCCTTCCGCGTCACTCGTGTGTGGGCGCCTTGGCTGCGCGTCCTCGCTGAGCCCTCCCGTAGCTGAGCCCCCGTCGACCTTCGCCGAGCCCGGCGGGTAGGAGCCAGGGTTGGCCTCCCTGGCTGACGAGGACTTGGGCTTTGCGGGGAGACTGCCCCGCAAGGGAGCCTGAGGAGGCAGCTCAGGGTGAAGGTTTGTAGTGGGCCCGCTGGCACCTCCCTCGCAGCCAATGCTGCATCGCTGCCTGGACGTCTGGTGCGGAACGTTCGAAAGAGCTGGCCCTGGGGCCAGACGGCCGGGGCGCCCCCGTCCCCCTTCTCCTGGCTGCGTGACCTGGGGCCAGTCACTGCCCGTCGGAGAGCCGCTGAGCCCTCCCCTGCGGGGGCTGCTGCGGCACCAGGCGGGGCTGGCCGGGTGGGCGCAGCGGCTGAGGTGCCCACCACCTGCCCGGCCCGGGTGCGCTCGTCCCTGGGCGCTGCCCTCCCCGGTGACGCCGCGTGCAGGCGGGAGCCTCCCCAGGCCGGTGGGCGGGGAGAGCCCGTCTGTCGGATAAAGGGCCCGGGTGGGCCTCGATCTCGGGGGCACCGGACATTGCCTTGGTCAGTGAGGCTTAGGGGGGCCGGGACAAGTGCATCCGGGCACAAGCCCTCCTGATGGCAGGCCCAGGGATGTGCGTTCCGCCGTGAGGTTAGAGCCCCAGCTCCTGGCGCGCGCCTGGGCCCCATGCTGCCGCTGGCGTTGCCCGCTCACGGGTTCCCTGGCGTGTGCAGGGAAAGCCATTTTGGTGGAATGAACCCCAAAGAAACCAGCGGGAGCTTCCAAAACCGCCCATCCTGGCCGGGAGCCGTTCCAGACCCCAGGGTGGTTACGGACAGGCAAGGTCCCCGAAGACTCAGGGGATGCAGGGCTGGCGGTCCCCACCCTGTCCCCGCTCGGTTCACCCTGCGGCCCCTGCAAAAGCCAAACGGACCTGGAGGTCTCCTGGGAAGGCGTCTGTGGGCCAGGACGACAGCTGCGGGGCCGGCCGTCCCGCACGCGGGCCGGGTGGCTTGGCCGAGGTACCCGAGGTGGATGCCGTCCGTGGCCAGGGGGGGTCTCCGGCAGGCTCCACGGGAGCACCTGGGCAGCACACGCCTCCCGGGTGGGGAACTTCCCTGTTTGTAAAGTCGCCCTGGTGGCCGTGGCACCCAGGAGACACCACACTGGGAGTTACAGGCAGGCCTGCGAGAGCCGGAGGGCGCCCATAGGTCACACAGATGGGTGGCCCAGACCCGTTAGCCTCCGTCACCTCGACAACACTCCCTCAACTCATACTGGGGGCATCGTGGTGGCGGGTCCTTGATGATTAGCTGATGACGGAGGAAAACATGGGCCTAGGTCCCGGAGGGGTCCCCGATGGGCACAGGGAGCATCGTAGGGGGCACGGCTGCAAGCAGTGACCTGGTGTCCCGCTCTGCACGGGGAGAGACGGCAGGGGGCTGCTGGACCCTGGAAGTGGCCGGGATGGTTGGTCAGGGGCCTGGGAGGGGCCGCGGGAGCCTGGGGACAAGGGGTCTGGAGCAGGTGGGGGCTGGGTCTGTGGGGCAGGCACACAGCGTGGGGCTCTGGAGAGAACTGAGCAGACAGGCCCGTTGGGGTCTGATGCAGGTCACAGGAGACAGGGAGAGGGCTCCCCTTCGGGGCTGCGCCTGCCTCCCCGCCTCCGTGTGGCCCCCCAGGCCCCGGACCCACCCCCGGGGGGTCTGAGCAGAGGGCCGCTTCCTGGGCTCCTGAGCTTTGCCCCAGCGCCGGGGCCAGACCTGGCTCGGAGTCTGGGGGGGGGGCGCCGCTGAGGGGGGCAGGCATGGGCTGAGCTCTCGGGGAGGGGCCCCCCTCCGGCAGCCAGGCTGGAACCTATCGACGCCGTGGCCTGGGGATTGTGTGCAGAGTGGCCAGAGCGGAATCCGGAAGCCCGGAAGGAGGCTGGAGTCCTGCTTTCTCCTTGTGGCCCCATTTCCATTTCCTATTAGCGACAGAGTTGATTGGATGTGCCACAGGCTCCGTCATTTGCATTTCAATGACAACTTCCCGGCTTCGGGTTTCTCTGCCTCTACCTGATGAAACCAGCCGCAAAGTTTCAGTGAAGAAGTAATTTAAAAGTAGCCCTTGAGAAATCACCGTCAGGGGCTGGGGGACCTGGTGCCGGGGGAGAGCGCCTTGGGGACACAGTACCAGGGAGGGCCGGGGGGGACGGGCCCGCTCAGGGTCGGACCAAGGGGCAGCGGTAGCAGCTGACAGAGAAAGGCACAGGCTTGCACCCAGGTATTTCAAGTCTGGCCCGAAGTGTGAGGTCTTCAGGGGGTCGGGGCCGGTGCTGGGGTTACACTTGCGGGGTCTCTCCCTACGCCCGCCACTCCCGGGAAGCCCTCAGCCAGGAGACCCTCAGCAGACGCCTGAATCCCGGCCTCCCCATCCTGGCGAGGACAGTGAGCATCCCCGCTCCCTCGGCAGAAGCCCCCACCGTGGCCGCTCCCTGGGTCTCCGCATCCCTCGCCTCACGCTAAGGCGAGGACTGCCGTGTCCCCGCCTCTGAATGCAGCCACACACAGGCTGGGCATCCCGGTGACCTCAGGTTCCTCGGGTGGCCTGGTGTCCACGCACCCACGGGCCATGTGGGCATCGCTTCAAGGAGATCCGAGCCTTGCAGACCGAACTGGGCCAGGGTGCGTGTTCACACCACAGAGCCGTCGGGTCCGTGGGAACAGCCACGGGGGGCCCGAAAATGGCCATTTAGTGGAAGTGCCCGGGCCGCCCCCAGGGAGTGCTGCTGGCCGTGGTGCTGGCCGGTGCACCGGGCGCCCGGGGGTTCCCACCTCACGGTGCACCCCGCAGCCATGTTCAAGCCCGCACCCGTGGGTGTCCCCTGGGTTCCACCCCCCTCCCGCTCTCCTGCCCTGGTGCTCTTTCAGCCTGGCTCCTGCCGGCTCCCACCCTCCTTCGTGCACGGTCACCTTACCGGGGGAGGACAGGTGTGCACTGGGTTCTGCCCGAGCGTGGGTGGGTGCGGGCTGGGTGTGCGCGCACAGCCAGGCGGAGCAGAAGAGGCGTGCTTGAGCCCAGTCAGGGCACACGGCTCCCGTCCTCAGTCGACGAGGAAGTTTGTTTCCGGGACCCCTGGGTGGTGGCCATGTGCCGTTGTCCAGGTTGTGAGATGAGGAGCCAACTTAGATTTACTGCCGGAGGGGCGGAGACGCCATGGAGGCGAGGCACAGCCCTGCCCGTCTTCCAGAGTACGGAGGACCCAAGAGAGGGTTGGGAAGTCAAAGGTCCAGTATGCGAGGACTCTCACAGAAGGGGCCGTGCTCAGCAGGACCCGTGCGCGTCCCTTCTGCACACCAGCCCTCGCCCCTGCCCCCGGCTTCTCTCCATTCACACAGGTCTGGGGTGCCCAGCATGAGCTCAGGGACCACGTAGGCCTGAGCAGAGGCGGGCCTCCCCTGCTTCGTGCTGGGTCCCGTGGTCAGCACGCCCGGCTCCCCCGATGGCCCTGCACGTGAGGGGACCTGTAGTTACCCTCTGTGATCCTGCAGCCGCCCAGCACCAGCCCCGTGCGCTCGGACGAAGGGGACGGGAAGCAGCCTGGTCAGCTGGGCCGTCCCCCCTGGCCCTATGGCACCCAGCAGGTGGTCATTCCCGTGACTGCCGGCTCCCTCCCGGGATCACGCCCACACACGCGTGCCCACGCCCGCACACGCGTGCACGTGCCTGCACACGCCCGCGTATGCGTGCATACCCCCCCCACGTGTGCACACTTCCACACACACGCGTGCACGCCGCACGCTGGGGTGCGGCAGGAACAGAGACCTCCGGGCGGGAGGCGCCTCAGTCCCCGGGCGGGAAGGACGTCAGGGGGCCGCCGGTATTCCCCCCACCCCCCACCGCCACGGGCTGCTCGGGCGCAGGAGGCAGGGGGCCCCGTCTGAGTCCCGAGCTCTGCTTCTGGGCCCTGCTGCGGCCCTGCTCTGTGTCCGGGCCGAGGCAGCCTGCGGGGCTGAGGGAGGCTGATTAAGTGCCAGCCTTTATAGTGGATGGAACGGTGGCATCTTCTATAAAATCAGCCCGCAAGGAGGGCTGGCCGTAAACGCTCCGAGCCCGGCACACTCTGGGGGCGGGGGCGGGGGAGGGGGGACACGAGGCAAAGAAACGGGGTGGGGGGAGTTTATTGCTCTCCGTACGATCAAATAATGGAGTCATTAAGATAAGATACCTTTTCAGAGCATTAACATTAGTGGTGAATTGATTCCGTGGTAAAACAGGCTTATTTTCCTTTTTGGGGCTTATATAGAGCTTTTGTGCAGCCTTTTCTGTATAACGGTTTAAGGAGCCGCACTGTTTCCAGATGCGAGAGGAGGCAGGCACGCAGGTCGGGGGAGGCCGAGACCCGCAGGCACTTTCCCGCAGGAGGCGTCGGTGGGGTCGCACGGCCTGCCCTCTGCTGCCCGCTGTCCACCCAGCACCTTCGTGCCTCTGCTCTGCAGGCCCAGGCATGGTCCCCAGAGTGGAGGTGGGGGCCGGAGACAATAGTCAGGGGACCTCCCCACCAGACTGGGCCCACAGGAGGCAGGGGCCGTGGCGGTGATCCGGGGCCACGGGGTCGTGTTTCTAACTCCGGGCAGAGGCCCCCACTGGGGGTGGCTGGCGTGGGGGTTGGGGTGGGAGGTCGGACAGCCGTGCAAAGGCCCCGGGGGCAGGGAAGAGAGGGTGTAGTCAAGAGGCCTGGGGAGGGGGGCTCCTGTTGTAGGGACGGAAGGGCCACCTCACAGCTTCCAGGACCCGGCACACCCTACTTCACACGCGGGGGATCCCAGACTGAGGACACAGGAGGTGTCCTGTGGCCGCGTGCACCTGCGCGATTTGTGTGGGATCCTGCGGGAAGGTTGTGAGTCCGGAGGTCCGGGCAGACCTGACGAGCCTGCGTTTCTCGAGCATCTGTGGTGACTGATGTTGGTGCTGCCGCGACCCCTGTGCTGGGTCATCGGGCGGGTGGTGGTGGGGGGCAGGGTCCTGTCCTCGCCCGGGGTGACGAAGCGGGGCGAGCCCTGACCCGGCTGGCCTGCCCTTCTGTAGATGGGACGGCAAGTCCAGGTGGACGAAGGCCCGGGGACACCCCGAGGCGGGGACTCCCCCCCAGTGCCTGTTAGGGGAGGGGCCTGCGGGGCGTCCAGAGCCCCTGTCAGCGCTCTGGCTTCTCGGGGCCCCTCTGGGGAGCCATCTGCACGCTGCTGGCTGAGTTACGTTCGCTTTCTGCAGCTGAGGGAGAGCTCTCGTTCCAGCCCCCGATTCAAGGGATCGAGGCTTGTGATCTCGGCAGAGTCCCGGGGAGGGTGGAGGGGTGATGGATTTCCCGGATCGGATCGTATCTGCCAGCCGCTGCCTCACCCGGGGGGGTGTTGCCTCCCTGACACCCCACGACCCGCCCTCCAGAGGGGCTTGGAAAAGTGCCAGTATTTGGATGGCAGGCAACGTGGGGAGATGGGCAGAGAGGGCTCCTCCCTGCCCTGGGCCTGGGTGCCCCCCGCTGCTCCCCACCGCCCCCTCCCCCGGCCGACCTCCTCCCTTGAGGCTTAGCCCCCCCGCCCCAGCACCCGCCCCCAGCCCAGCACCAGCACCTGCCCCACCCCAGCCCAGCACCTGCCCCCCTCCCCAGCACCTGCCCCCCGCCCCAGCATCTGTCCCCCTGCCCCAGAACCTGTCCTCCTGGCCCCAGCACTTGCCCTCGGCCTAGCACCTGCCACAGCCCAGCACCTGCCCCCCGGCCCCAGCACCTGCCCCCCGGCCCAGCACCTGCCTCCCGGCCCAGCACCTGCCCCCCGCCCCAGCATCTGTCCCCCTGCCCCAGAACCTGTTCTCCTGGCCCCAGCACCTGCCCTCGGCCTAGCACCTGCCACAGCCCAGCACCTGCCCCACCCCAGCACCTGCCCCCCTCCCCAGCACCTGCCCCACCCCACCCCAGCACCTGCTCCCTGGCCCAGCACCTGCCCCCAGCCCAGCACCTGCCCCACCCCGCCCCAGCACCTGCCCCCCTCCCCAGCATCTGTCCCGCTGCCCCAGAACCTGTCCCCTCGGCCCAGCACCTGCCCCACCCCACCCCAGCACCTGCCCCCCTCCCCAGCATCTGTCCCGCTGCCCCAGAACCTATCCCCCTGGCCCCAGCACCTGCCCTCGGCCTAGCACCTGCCCCACCCCAGCACCTGCCCCCCGGCCCAGCACCTGCCCCACCCCACCCCAGCACCTGCTCCCCGGCCCAGCACCTGCCCCCAGCCCAGCACCTGCCCCCCTCCCCAGCACCTGCCCCCCCACCCCAGCACCTGCCCCACCCCGCCCCAGCACCTGCCCCCCTCCCCAGCATCTGTCCCCCTGCCCCAGAACCTATCCCCCTGGCCCCAGCACCTGCCCTCGGCCTAGCACCTGCCCCACCCCAGCACCTGCCCCTCTCCCCAGCACCTGCCCCACCCCGCCCCAGCACCTGCCCCCCTCCCCAGCATCTGTCCCGCTGCCCCAGAACCTGTCCCCTTGGCCCAGCACCTGCCCCACCCAACCCCAGCACCTGCCCCCCTCCCCAGCATCTGTCCCGCTGCCCCAGAACCTATCCCCCTGGCCCCAGCACCTGCCCTCGGCCTAGAACCTGCCCCACCCCAGCACCTGCCCCCCGGCCCAGCACCTGCCCCACCCCACCCCAGCACCTGCCCCCCTCCCCAGCATCTGTCCCCCTGCCCCAGAACCTGTCCCCCTGGCCCCAGCACCTGCCCTCCAGGCCCAGCACCTGCCCCCCCACCCCACCCCCCGCACAGCCCCAGCACCTGCCCAGAGCTGCCTCCATGGGGGCAGGGATTCTGAGCTTCCTTCTTGACAAGTCTTGCTTGGTGGGGGGCTCCAGGTGGGCGAGGCCCCTCTGCCTGTCCGTATCCCCAGCCCACCAGCCCTGGCTCTGAGGGGGACCTGGGCATCTGGGGGCCGCTGGAAGCTTTTAGGAGCAAATGCCTCTGTGTGGGAGCCCGTCTGCTCGCCGCTGGAGAGGAAGAAACAGGGGCCCGCGGGGCAAAGTAATTCACTCCATGCCTCCCTGGGAAGATCACGGGCCTCAAGCCCGGAGCCCCATGTTCTGAGGGACCCCCCCATCCCGGACGCAGGCTTTCCAGTGGGCACGGGGGAAGCAAGGAAGGGGCACACGGGATCACCCCAGGTCGGCCTCTGGCTTGGGAAGCGGCCTGAACTGCGGGACGCCCGGCTCCGGCTGGTCCTTGGATAGCAGACTGGCCTCTCTGGGCCCTGGGGAGATGGGCAAGGCCCCAGAGACAGCGGTGTTACACAGACTTCCCTTCCGTCACGGTCCAGGGGTTCACGTTATGGCGGTTCCCGGGTGATCCAGAGGGACACAACGTGGGTTCTCTACTGGGAGTTTCTGGAGCCTCGGGGCCACGGGGCAGTGCCCACCTGCTGGCCGTCCCTGTACATCTGCGTGCACAGCCTCCCCTCCATCTGCCCCCCTCCTCAGGGGGCACTCATGGATGGGGGCAAGAAGGCTCCTTGGGAAGGCCCCCTGCAGGCCCCGCTGAGGGAGGAGGGGCCCTTCAGACGCTGAGATGAGGATCTGCTGACGGTCCAGAGGCCCCAACAAGGCGGTCCTCCCCGCACAGGGGGCACGGCCTGGCCTGGCCCTGTGTGCAGGCCCCCGGGCCTTCTTCTGCGGTCCGGGCCAGGGTGGGGTCTTCCCACAGCCTCCATACCGCCCGGGTTGGGGACCCTGCAAGCCTTGTGCGGGCCAGAGTGGACCCACAGCGGGGGCAGGGCTGCGGAGGGAGGGAGCCGCAGAGGGCAGCGGGGACACCGCTCCCTTGGCCCCCGGCCGGTCCCCTCAGGCTGCCGATGGCTGCCACGGGGGTGGACTGCTGCCGGCTGTGTCCCCCAGCGAGGGCCCTCCATCACCCTGGGCCCTCTGGCACCTGGTGGGAAGGTCAGGAAGCAGCGGGGACGAGAGCCCGGCCCCAGCCACAAGGGGCCCTGTGGGGGTGGGTGGCCCCAGGCCTGTGTTCAGGGGAGCAGGCTGCCGGGTCTGTGCTGAGAGTCAGCACACGAGGAAACCGAGGACTGAGATGGGGTGAGCAGGCAAGGTCCCGCGGGGCGCTGGGTCCCGCTCTGAGCTCCCCGCCGGCTCGCCTGTGGGGGGCCTGAGGGCTCACGGCTGTGTCCGGGTGTGCAACGGGTGCGAAGGCTCTTCGGGCGGCGCCTGCAGGAGCCGGCGCCCGGCGGCCTCAGACACCCCGTCCTGCTGTGCTGCTCAGGCTGTGTCACCGCCTTTCCAGGTGGCCTGGGGCAGCAGGGAGTGACGGGGGAGCGGGGCCGCCTGGTGACAGCTCTCCAGCCTGTCAGGGAGGCCTCCCCTCACTGCCCGAGAGACTCGTGTGGAAAACACTGGGTGTTAATAAATAACTTTTGAGTCACAAAACACCTTCTTTATCACTTTGATGGGCGACTGAAGCTGCGAGGCTGAGGGGGCAGCCGGAGGCATGAAATGCCTCATAAACATCCTCGCTGACGCTGCCGTGCCGGGTGCGGGGTGCTGCGGTTTAAGACCCAGTGTTGATTAGAATTTTTTATAAGTTTTTTTTATACGAGTGATAACAGCTCTTTGGAGACAATAACTCGGCACAGGAAGGGTTTTAAAGATCTTCAGGAATGGGAATTTGATTAGCAATCAGGACGGGCCCCTCTCGGCCTGGGCCAGCTCTAATTTCTTGCATTTATTTGCTTTTTATTGCCTTTCCCCTCAGGGGATGGAGTTCTTTCTGATGAGCAAAACCCCTTTTCAAGACCAAGGGTGCCGCTCCAGCAAAACGCTCAGACCTGGATCCGCCGCCCCAGCCGGGACGGGCGGGCCGGATACCCCTGGACACCGACCTCTGCTCGGGGCGTCCGGCCAGGTGAGGCCCCAGCCGGTCGTCCCGGGTCACCCAGGAGAGGCTGGAGGAGGCCCCTGACGCGGGCAGACGGGCCACCAGGTGGCGTTGGAGGACCGGCCAGGAGGCAGCCGTGTCCTAGGCTGCTGGAGGGACGCAGGGACTGGCAGCGCAGGGCTGCTGCCACAGGGGCCCTTCAGTGTCACGAAGGCCCAGCAGCCTCGAGTCCCAGGGGGAGCCCATGAGGGCAGCGCACTTCCCGAAGGCAGGCCCCAGTGGTTTCACGGGCAACGGCAGGCAGTGTTCTCGGGGTCTCGGGAACCCCCGGGGAATCACAGCCCTCCTCAGGGCACCCCATCCTCGGCTGGCCCTCCTGCCCATGTGTGACCAGAGTCACCTGGCTGGGCCTGGAGGGAACGGGGTGCAGGCAGGGGCTCTATGGGGGGCCCACGGGCAAGGGGAGTGGGTCCCAGGCTCCAGGGGCCCGGCCGTCGGTCCTGGTGTCCAGTGGGGGCCGCACGCGGTGTGTCCCCACGGGGCCCGGCCTCAGGGTTGCACCGCCCCCATCTTTCTTTGCCATGCTGGGAGCCAGATGCATCCTGGGTAAGGGCCCGGCGCCCTTCTCATGGTCTCGCCCCGGAGGGGCAGAGTGGGTGCTGCGTCATAGGGTCACGGACCACCCTCCCAAGAGTGCCCGGCAGCAGATGGGAAGCATGGGGCGCTCCTGCTGGGACAGGTGCCTCGAGGCCGCCCTGGGAAAAAGCTCCAGGCTGGGGAGTCAGGAGGACCCCCAATCTCTTCCCCACTCCGGGGCAGCCTGGACCCGGCAGGGGGCCTTCTCCATCTGGGCAACGGGGAGGGGCCCTTCCTGGAGGAGTGACCTCCGGTGGTGGCCACAGCCTTGGTGTCCACCAGAATCCTCCCGTGTGGTCAGTGAGCTCTTGCCGGCCCTTCCATCAGCCAGTGTCCCGGGAGCTCAGAAGGACCCACACTCCAGACACAGGATACAGGGAGGTGGGCGGCTTTTGCCTTCCTCGGGGTCTGCAAACCCTTGGGGCCGAGAGGGGGAAGGGATGACCCGTGGTGGTCAGATGGCAGGTTCCACCAGGCTCCACTGTCCTCAGGTGGGGGACAGCAGCACAGAGGGGTCCGCCAGTACTCCTGTCACCAGCTGTGATACCTAAGCATGTCAGACCCCCGCTCTGAGCCTGTGCCACAGACTTTTGACTGAGCCTCACACCGAGCCCTGATCCCAGCATACACTGAGCCCTGGTCCCAGCCCATACTGACCCCTGATCCCAGCCCACACTGAGCCCTGGTCCCAGCCCACACTGAGCCCTGGTCCTAGGCTCACACGAGCCCACATCCCAGCCCACACCCAGCTTACACAGAGTCCTGACTTCAGATCACAGAGTGTAGACTCTGGCCTCAGGCAGGGGTCTGAGAGTCTGTTGAATGAATGAGTGAGCGTCAGAGCAGCGGGGCAGACATGGAGGGCCACACTCCTTCTGCTTTGGGGGGGGAATGGTCTTGGAAAATGTCCCAAGGAGACATTTGATTCTCTCGCTTCCCAGTCTTGGCTACTGTCTTGGGACCAATGCCCTGCGGCTTGAGCGCGGGCAGAGGAGGCGCCCTGCTCAGCGCCTGATCCCCTCGGCACTTCCTTGCCTTAAGTAAAGGCTTCCTGCCATCAGCCAGACAACCCAGAGGGAGGAGGGTGCCACACCATCGGGACAGACCCGCGTGAAGAGCTCTTTGTGGGCAGGCTGCGAGCTGGTGGCCTCTCCGATGTGTGTGTGTGTGTGTGGGGAGGTGCTCGGCAGGGAAGAGCGTGGAGGGACGGCCTCCTCGGTCTCCCAAGGCCCCCCTGCCGTGCACACAAGGCACCCGGCTTCCTTCACGCGCGCCTCCGCTCTCAGCCCTGTCTTAATTCGTTTTCTGTCCACTCCACCCGCGGTCCTGGGCGTGAGTGTGGGGGAGTTCTGAAAAATTACCTGCCACCAGCGCTTATTTAAATCCTGGGGTGATTTATGAGCGTGGACAGTTTTAAGGCCACCGCCGAGCAGGTAGTTAGCCAGACTGCTGAACTGACAGTTTCCAAAGTGAGCGCAAAGGCGCGCGGCGGCTCTCCGGCACCCCCACGCCAGGCCCGCGCCTCCCTCCGGAGAGAATTACCGTGTCTTTTCCTTGCAGAGAAAGCCAAGGCTGTCCGATCTGACCGCGGGTGCTCCGGCCTCCCGGAGGTGCCCTGGGGTGGAGGCGCGGGAGGGCGGGCCCCAGGGGGCGTGGCTTGTCCCCAGCTCAGGCGCAGGTGCCCCGGGAGGGCTGGGGGCAGGGTGGCAGCAGAGGGAGGGAAGACAGGCCTGGGCCCAACCACCTTGAGGCCGGGCTGCGGGGCCCCCGTGTGTGGTGGGGACACGGGCCCTGCTGGCGCCCCCGTGTGGCAGGTACAGGAAACCTGCTGGGGCCCCTGCCCCTGCAGGATCTGCTTGGTCCAGCCCTCAGGGGAGCCTGGTGCAGGCTGGCCGCCAGCTCGCTGGGAGTCCCTGAACGAGTCCCCCTCCCTCTCTTGGCCTCGGCTCCTCTGGACGTGAGCAGATGACCCCCGCTGGCCCGTGGCTCCCCACCTGGGCCCCACACGGGAGCCACAAGATGGCGCTTCTGTCAGTGGCTTCCGCGGCTTCCGCGTGTAGAAGCAGCAGGTGGACCCGTGCGTGCCCGTGCGCATGGGTGTGTGCACGCGGGCGTGTGTGGGCGTGTGCACAGCAGGGCCGGCCTTCCCTCTGTGAGCGTGGGGCCCGCGGGTACTCGAGGCCAAGAGCAGGTCACGTTGTGCCCCCCGGTCCCGAGTGGGTGCCAGCGGAGAGCCGCCGTCCTGTTGATGTGGACTTGACCAGGCGGGACACCTGCGAGGGACGCCTGGGGGACGGTCTCACCCCGTCTGAGTCACGGGAGCCCGTGGGGCAGGGAGGGTGGGGCGCGGCCGGGACGGGCTGTCCTGGGGGGGCCTCCTCTTTCCGGTCTGTCCAGGGCAGGCCGTTTTGGTGGCAGCTGGGGGCGCCTCTGGCTCTGAGGGCCTGTGATTCAAAGGTTCTCGAGGGAGGCCGGCGCAGGGGCTCCAGCTGCCCGTGGAGGCAGGGGCCACGGCCATCACCAGGGAAGGCGTCACTGGATGGTGGGGACGTGCTCTGGGGCCTCCCCTGAGTACTCAGGGTGAGGAAGACAGCACTGCAGGCAGGAGGCCCTGTCTCCTCTGGGGCGACACAGACGCTGAGCGTGGGGAGGAGTGGGGGGCCTGGGAAGGGCCGGCGCCTCTCGCTGGACGCGGTTACCCACAGGCCTCGCGGTCAGGGAGTGGGGGCCTCCGTGGGGCCTGGGGTCCCAGGGCTAGTGGGGCACAAGTGCCCGGGCCCCGCACAGAAATGAGGCTGTGAGTCACAAGTGCAGACCGGTGGCTGGTGAATATTTAACGAGGCCTCACAAAAGTGCATGCATAATTAACCAGGCAGGCGGAGGAGCGGCATAATTTGTCTTCTTAAAGGGGGTCTGGTAATTTGTTAAGCTGTTTTGAAATCTGTAGTCGAGCTGCGGGAGCCGCTCTGATTTCTAAATTAATTTGTGTGATTTAGAAAGTGGGCGCTCCACACCCGCCTCCCCATTCCGGAGGGCCCCGGCGTCGGGGGGCCTCTGCTGGCGCCCGTGCGAAGTTTCCTCTGTTCTCCTGGATGGATCGATGGAGGCTTCCTCCCTCCACGGGCCCCCCCACCGACGCCCTCCGCCCCGTGCGCCCTGGCGGTTCCGAGTGTTGGGGGCCCCGCTCCCAGCTGAGTCAGTTGTTGTGATCTGAGCTTTGTGGGCTCAGTTTCATCTGCGTCCTGGGAGGCGGGTTCTAAGACCGGCCGGGTACCCTTTGGGCTGGCGGGGGGGAGGGGGGGGCGGGGAGGGCTGCCTGGGGGGCCCCGGGGTGCTCGGCTGCCGCGGGCACGTCCTTGCGGACTCTGAGGTCAGTCGGTCAACTGGTTTCAGGACCAGACGGTGAGGGTCCTCAGGGTGAGTCGGGGTAAGCACGGAGGGGCCCTGGTCCTTCCCAGCCCCGGATTCCCGGACCACAGCGCATCCCGGAGGGGTGCCACCCAGCTGGCCCCCAGCCCGTCTTTGGAGGCCGTCCCGCGTCCCATCAGGCGGTGGCTATGGGACGGTGGGGACCAGCTTGGCCTGGGTGTCCCGTGAGCTCTGCCCGTCGCTCACCTCGTGGGCTTGAAGGGAGGCCCTGGGTGGGCAGTGGAGCTCTGCGGAAGGCCAGGGGTTGGGTAGAGGTGGCCAGCGGTCAGCAGCCCTGTGGCCGGGGAAGGCCGGTCCCCATCCAGACAATCTCTTCCTGTGAGGGCTGCTCCCCTCGGGCTTCGGGACGGACCAGGTGGGAAGGTGGTGACAGGCACTCTTGTCCCCCCTTCTAGCCCTGGGTCTGCAAAGCTCCTCCCCCTTGCTGCCCCCCCCCCCCCCCCGGGCCAGCTGCTGCCTCCCGTGCTGCCGTGGGGCCTCCTGGCTGCCGTGGGCTCCCGCTGGATCCCTTCCAACCCGAGCTCTGAGCTTTGAAGCCGCCTGGTGGTTCCTGGAGAGACGTGGCTTCTGCTGGGGGAGCTCAGGGGAAAGCTGTCCCCAGGCCTGAGCTGGGGCCAGACCCCTGGCTGAGGCAGGCCCAGGCGGCCAGCAGGGTGGGGTGAATTTAAGGCCCGGCTGTGAGTTTGGGGAGAACAGTAGGTGCCCAATATGTGCTGGCTCCCCCAGCAAAGAGCAGAGGTGATTGTGGGTGGCAGCTTCGATGTCAACCTCCCTTGGGCTCTGAGGGGCACCCACTTTTCCGAAGAGCTCACCTGGTCCTTGCTGGGCCGATGGGGACGCTGAGGCTGAGAGAGGCTTAGCCTGCAGGGCTCCATTCCCTCTGATCCCTCTGATTTGGGGCTGAAGAGTCCCACCTGGCGACTCCCTCCTGTGCTCCGCAAAGCGGGGGGCTCTCCCCCTACCCGGAGGGGGCGTCTCCGGAGAGGCCGCCACACCCCCAGCCTCCTCTTTGTTTCACCCGGTGAGGGCCATCAGCAGCTCTCTCCACGGCTGGGTGAGTCCTGAAATTCTCTTTCCATTAAAAATAAATGCCCCATTTTATCTGCCTGAAATGGCTCTGCTCTCTGATTGTCTTTTCCTTGCCGCTGTATATGGAGAACTATAAAATCATAATACAACTATTAATCCCCTGTATCTGCTTGTACCTAATTTTTATTAAAAATATCCTGTGCTCCAGCTGCCTTGTAAATGACAACGAGGTTGAAAGTCTCCAGCTGGATTAGCCGGGAAGGAGAGCATATTGGAGAGCAGACGGTCGGGGCCGTCGGGCGGGGCTCGAACACCGCCAGGTGAGGCCTGGGGCTGGGGCGGGCAGGAATCGGGTTCTTCTGCCCGGCCGGGCCCGGCCGTGGGCCCCGGACGGCCTGGCAGGCCTGGTGCAGGGGGCTCGGGGTTCCCGCGGGTCTCGGGCCGGCCCACCGGCCCACGGATGCCCGTGCTGGGGCTGGTGGCCCGCCTGTGGCGTCCATCTCTGCAGATGTTTCCCCTTTGAGGAGAGAGCAGGGCAGTGGGGACCCAGCGCACGCGGGCTTGCGGGTCAAGGCTCAGGGCAGCACACGCGGGCGCCCCCACGTGGTTTGGGCGTCTGTGGTGGGGGGGGGCTTGTAGGGGCGCTGTGGGCGGGGCCAGGGGGGAGCAGACTTCCCGGGTGGGCGGGCCTGATGCTCGGTCCCCACGGGCGGCGCAGAGCGGGTGTCTCCAAGCCATCTCTGAGCCGCAGCGGGCCTGTGGTGTGAGGGACAGGAGACGTCCCGGTGTCTGGGCTGCCGGAGCCGTGCAGGGATGCTGCGGGGGCCTCCTCTGGCCCTGGCCTGGAGTCCGTGGCGTGGCCTGCAGGGGCGACATGGCGGGGGCCGTGGGGGCCGCGGGGGCTGAGTTGGGGGGTCTGCGTGAGCGTCCGGCGCAGCGCCCTGGCCCCCCGAGTCGCAGCTGCCAGCCCCCCACTGAGGGCCTTTCGGAAGGTGGCCTCACGTTCCCCGTGGCTGTTGGCCGGGGACACGGGTTCCTTGTCATGTGGGCTTCTCCCCAGGACTGCCTGTGATGTGACGGCTGTGACAGCTGGCTCTTCCCGGGGGGGGGGGGGGGGGGAGGGGGGGGGTGGCGAGAGACGAGAGAGAGATAGAGAGAGACAGAGAGAGTCAGAGGGACAGAGACTGAGAGAGAGACAGAGACAGACAGAGGCAGAGAGAGGCAGAGAGAAAGACCGAGACAGAGACAGAGACAGAGACAGACAGACAGAGGCAGAGAGAGGCAGAGAGAAAGACTGAGAGAGAGTCAGAGGGACAGAGACTGAGAGAGAGACAGAGACAGACAGAGAGAGACAGAGACAGAGAAAGAGACGCAGGCAGAGACACATGCAGAGAGACAGGGAGATAGAGACACAGCTGGGGGGGGTGTCTCTGGCTCCCCCAAGCCCACGAATGTGCTCCCCTCGCCCACCCAGAAGCCTCCTTTCCCTCCCTGAATGGGGCCAGTCTCCGTGGGTCCTGGTGGGTCTGGGCAGGTGAACAGAACACGGGGGAAGTGACGCTGTGGGACATCTCGGCCCCAAGGTCACCTTCCGCCTCGGAGTCCGGCTTCCACGCCGTGAGGACACCTGGGCCGCACGGGAAGCCACTCAGCGTCCCGGCCACGTGAGTTAGGAAGACTCGTGACATCTCCAGCCTCGGGTGCCACCAGCGCAGCCACATGGGTGTCCCTCTGTGCTGTGTCAGGGCCACCTCACCCGCGGCCAGGGGCCTCCCTGCCTACCCGGTGCCATCAGACCCGCCGAGTCCAGAGTCGTTGAGAGATTAGCCCCGCTGTCCCCTGCCCGCCCCTGGCCTGCTGTTTGGGTCCCATCCCGCTGGGGCCCATTGCTGCCATTGGGGGAGGGCAGGGGAGCAGAGGCATTGGGCCTTCTGTCTAAACAGCCGCTTCCCAGAGACCCCCCACCAGGCAGGGTCCCTGCAAAGACCCTGGGCCCCACACCCCATGCTGGTCCCCGGCGGACGGTGAGCGGAGAGATGTCTGCTCTCTGAGACACACGGGGACGTAAAAACTGTTTCCCCGTGGACACGGAGTCTTTGAATGACATTTCACTTTTATGAACAGTTTTATTACAAGTAGATTTTCTGCCACCAGTTCCATCAGCCGACCCCTCGAAGGCTCCGTGTGGCTGCAGCCTGGCCCTGGCTGTCAGTGGGGGGCCCGCTAACTGGAAAAGACGTAAAGGGTCTGCAAGTTGGGTGGCGTGGGGGGGGGGGGCTGGGGCCTCCTCTGGAGCCCCGGGACCCCCGGGAAAAGACAGGGCTCAAGGCGCCTGTGAGGCCATCCCTCTCCCCCCGCCCTTCTCGGTCGGTCTCTCATCGGTGGCCGGATCTGGGGACCCCGTTAACATGCAGTGTGACCCCGACGCAGGGACGTGTGGAGATTCCTGGGGTCGACGAAGACGCAGGCAGGGACGGCCCAGATATCGGGAAGAGCCTGGACGCCCTGGCCCCTGCGGGCTCCTGTCCAGGAGCCGCGGTGGTGCCCGGCGGGGGGGGGGGGGGGGGCGGGGGAAGACGCCTCCGGGGACAGCGGGACACAGGCCTGTGGTGAGGGCCAGCGGCGGGCCACGGGGCGTGCCCTGCCACCAAATACTTGCACTGGGACAAATTAGTGACGGGAATCAGAGGGTGCAATTCTCTGTTCCTTCTGAAACTCAGGGCAGAGCTGCCGTGAAAGCCTCGGCCTCTGCTCAACAGAGAACTTTCTTCTGGCTTCACTTCTCAGGAGGAAGAGCCCCTACCTTTCCCCGCGACCTTCTCTGACACGGGGCCTCTGCTTGTGTTAGTCGGGAGAGGCTGACAAGCGGACCCCGAGCCCCAGGGACTCGGAAAGCTGAGCCCTCACCCTCGCACAGCCCGAGAGGGTCCCGGGCCGGCTGCCCTCCCAGCAGGGCTCAGGGGGGACTTCTGCGCAGCACATGTTCTCACGTTTGTCGAAACAGGACAAGAGAGAGACTGACGACTCAATGTGCCTCCCAGAAGTGACACATCACTTTTGCCCGACGTCACCGGCCCAGCCACGTCAGACAGCCAGCCCCGCCCCCGACCTCCGTGTGCCCAGGAAGACGTGGGGTCCAGGTACCTGGAGCGGTGCAGTTACAAATGAGTCCACTTAAAACTTCTCCAGTGGCCTTATTATTTTCTTAAGTGTTTATTTTTGAGAGAGAGAGAGACAGAATCTGAAGCAGGCTCCAGACTCTGAGCGATCAGTACAGAGCCCAGTGTGGGGCTTGAACCCACCCACGGACCGTGAGATCATGACCTGAGCTGAAGCCGGACACTTAACTGACAGAGCCACCCAGATACCCCGTTTTTTGTTTGTTTGTTTCTTTTTGGGTTTTTTTTTTTTTTTTTTTTAGTAACAATTATTCTTGGACACACTGCTTAGGGATTAAATAAAACCCAACTTACAACGGTTTCATGAAATGGGCTTTATGTCTCTTGTGGCACGAGAAGCATGGAGCAGAGCAGGCGGCCTCCAAACCCAGCTCACAGATACCTTCCGTCTTTCTGTTCAGCGGTCCCCGATGCAGCTTTTGTCCTGCTTACAGCCTCATGGTCACAAGAGGGCTGCTGCACCTCCAGCATCGCACCTGTGCTCCCAGCAGGGGGAAGAGCAGGGCAGAGCACAGAGGGGAGTGAAAAAGGGAAGGAAGCCTGACAACCAAGTCTCCCCGCCTCCCTGCACTTTCTGAGGAGCCCAGCCGGGCACTTTGCTCCCGTGGAATTGGCCACACGGCTCCGCGGGGCCCTCTCCGGCTACCCCGGGGGACCGTGGCGTGGAGAAAGGCGTGTGGCTGCCTTGAACCCCCTGTGGGGGTAATGGTGTCCGTGCCGGGGGTCACAAGGACATCCTGCATCGTCACCGCTACTTTGAAGGCGAGCACACTCTTCCTCTTTCTTTGAATTCCCTCCTTTCAACACGAGAGAGCCCCCACCCCCTGTGACATCGAGGCGCTGCTCCCGCCCGCCAGCCCCTCTGTAATTAACACCGAGCCCGAGATCTGGGGAGGCTGGCTGATTAGTTTTTTTATTAAAATAATGACGCCTTCCAGGCAATCAGGGAGAATTGCGTGAAACTCAGCACTTTCCTGCTTATTTATGGCAACATCGAGCAGTGGACAGTCTCATTACCGTCTGTAAATACCCAGGGTCGCGTCCTTGATGGTGAAATATCGCCTTCCTGGACGGCGGGGCGTGGCTACGAGACTCTCTGGGGCTATAAACCCCCTGGAAGTAATTACCATGAGCTTTAAATGGGCTTTCGAGGATCTCGTGTGGTGTTGCTGGAGGCTTTTAGGGGCCCGCAGACCCTGGGGGCCGTGCGGGCCATGGCGGGAGCAGACCCGAGACAGGGCGCTGGGTCCGTGGACGGGTAACAGGCCCCGTGGGGCTCTGGGGAGCAGGCAACAGGTGGAGACCCTCGCTGACTCTGGCACAGCCTGAGACCACATAGGGCCATCTGTGAACTGGGCCCCTTCCGGCTGGACCCCCCTCCCCCGCTGGCCGTGGAGGAGGCCCCAGGGGCGGCAGCGGGTTCCTGAAGGGCACACGGTACACCTGCTTGGTGATGGAGCATAGTGGGCGCAGCCGGGCCGATGGCACGGTGGCCGGGACAACGCCCTCCACCCCGGGCAGCTGGGCCACCTCGGCAAACGGTGTCCCACCGTCAGGCGCCCACAGCCCACAGGGGCCCCGGCAGTGGCCTGCACCGAATTCCCATCGGCCCCACCTGTCCGGCTCCGGGGACGCCCCTGGTCACCGGAGACCATCCGTGGGGTCCGCTTTTGCGCCGCGTGGAGCTGGGGGCACTCCTCCGTGCGTCCTTTCCTCCGCGCCCACAAAGGCCCCTGAGCCTGCCACGTCTCTCTTAGCAGCTGGGGGACAAGGAGGGATGTCCTGACAAGTCCCAGGCCGCCAGACCCCCGGACACACAGCCCCGTGGGGAGGTCAGCCTCCTAATGGGGCCCATCTCCCACCCTCTGGCAGGCACCACGGGCCGCACGGGGAAGTCCGCACGTGGCCCGGGTCACCGTGGAACAATCCGGACTTCTGTGGGCCAGCCTGTGGCACGTGCCTGAGACAAGCGCAGGGAGGAAGCCCTGCCCCCATCTGCCTGCACGCGGGGCGGCAGGTGCCGGGCTGTCTCCCGCCCGAGGACCGGGGGCTTCGACGCCCACGTCCACCTGCGGGTGACCAGCTGCGCCCCCGGTGAGTGCGCTCCCGGGGCAAAGACCGGGGGGTCGTGCCTCTGTCCCCAAATCCCTCCAGCAAGGGGGTGGAACTTCGAGCTTCGGCCGTGCGGCCTGGGGGCCGTGCGTGCGAGCCCCTCCCGCCGGCACAGCGTCCGGGTGGCAGCCACAGAGCCCCGACCTGACTCCCGGAAGCCTTGTGGTCAACGGTCTCCCCGTGTCCTGGCACTTCCCCCGGCACCTGTGAGTGTGGACGTCCTCCTTCACTTCCTCTGTGGCCGGTCGGTGGCCGTGGCTCATCGTCTAGCGCCTGTGCTCCGCTTAACGTGCGTTAACCGAGCAGTAACGCGGATTCCTGCCAGAGAGTTGGGGGTGCAGCAGCTGGGGTGAGGACAGGTGACCCCCACGACATGACAGCCCCCTCCCCCACCCCTGCAAGGAGGAGGTATCCCCGTGGCTGGCTGGTGGGTCCCACCGGAAGACCTTGCTGATTGTCACGTGTTGCCCCTTCCGTGGCTCCCTCCCGGGGCCCCGAGGTCCAAGCCTCTGTGCTTCAGAAATCACCTTGCACGGGGGTCCCGCCCAGTCTGCCACCCCAGCCAGGCTGCTTCCCGCCTCCCCCGCCTTCCTCCCACACTAAGCCTTCGGCTGCTCGCCGGGAGCTGGGAGACGGTGTCCTGTGCAGGCAGGACAGCGGGGGACAGCGGTGCTTCCAACAACTACTAAGGGACCCAGACGCGCCCGGGACTGTCCCCGGCCAGCGGGGGTGGATGGTCACGCTCCCTCCGCCTACGACGCCTGTTTTCCGGAGGAGGGACGCTGTTCTGTGTGGGTGTCGTGGACAGAACAGGGTACAGCACAGCCTCCTGCTCGTCCGTCCGTCTCCTTTTTTCCTGGAGCCGAGGGCAGCCCGCTCCTACGGCCCCGGGCGGTGGGGGTTCTCCCGAGGGATGCCAGTGGCTGGCGACAGACCCGAGCGAGCGGCCGCCCTGCAGCGTGGCCTGATTGGACGTGCTTGTTCCCAGCAGGAAGTGCAGGCGGGGCCGGGCCTCAAGGGTCA
The DNA here is from genome assembly GCF_046562875.1 of Panthera onca. Taxonomy (NCBI): domain Eukaryota; kingdom Metazoa; phylum Chordata; class Mammalia; order Carnivora; family Felidae; genus Panthera; species Panthera onca. Next base: position 145,271,326 of record NC_138344.1, on the reverse strand, counting down.
CCAAGTACCCAGGACGCCAACGGGCTCTGGCCTCCGCCCGCCCCGGGCATCCTGGTCCCTGGGGCCTCCCGCACACGGCCCTCTGCCTCCATCACGTTCCCAGGAGTTGGGGGGGAGGGTCTCAGGACCTGCGCCGTGCTCACCTTCCAGAGTCCTCGCCAGCACCGAGGGCGGCCCCGCTGGGGGGGCCCCCAGCGCCCGGCTCAGACTCCCTCCCCCTCACGGAAGGGGCCCTTCCCACTGCCAGGAAGCTGTAGACAATGCGATGGAGCTCTGGGGGATTCCAGAAGCCTGCTCACCGTGCCCTGGCAACTTTGTCACTCTGTCTCCCAGGGGGCCGGGAACTCCTTGCCGCGGAGGGCTGAGGGGCAGGGAGCCCCAAGGTCGAGGAGGGCAGCCAGCAGCCCTCGGTGGGAGGGGACCTGGGGAGGTCTGGGCAGGAAGCCAGCCGTGGGGGACATGGGGTTTTACCTGGGAACCTGGGCCAGGATCGAATGGATACCTGTTTTCCAGGCCCAAGCGGTCAGGGTGGCCATGTCGGTGAGTTTTGCCCAGTAGGACGGGACAGTAGGCTGGGTGTCCCAGAAGCTGACCCTGGGATGGGGTGAGGGGACAAGCCAGCCCTGGGGACAATCCCAGCAGTGCCCAGGGTGCGGTGGGGGCAAGGCAGGGAAGGCTTGTCCCGGGTCAGCTGACTGCTGGGGGCCTGGTTCCCGGGCCGAGGGCTGTCCTGCTCGAGGCCAGGTGTTTGCCCGGACTTCACAGCTGCAGGGCTGCTCTGAGAGGTCACACCGCGTCCCCGGGTGCCCCTTGCAGAGTCTGGGCCAATCCTGGTGACCAGGAAATGTCTCTGGGCTGATCCGTGGCCTGCACAGTGGGAAGTGGGGGTCTGTGGTGGCACTCCCGCGTGCCCCAGTGCACGGCACCCCCTGGGACCAGAGGACAAAGGTGTCACCCCGGGGCCTGGGCCCACACTGGAGGTTCTGCCCCGCCCGACTCTCGCCCGCGCTGACGGACGAGAGATGTCAGGTTCCCGACTCTGCTTCGGGTCTTTGTTTCAGATGCCTCCGTTATGTTTGAACTTACGTTTGTGCGCTATCCGGAACTTTCTGGCGTGAACGTTCGCGGAGCCTGTGTCTCCAGCCTTGCCCTCCCGATCCTGTCGCAGAATGTCGGGGCCACCGGAGGGGAAATTACAGCCTGCTCAGGCTGCCACTGAGGCCTTGTCCCCAACTGTTCTCTATATACCCGGTGTTGGTGACAGCCCCCAGGGAGGGCTCCTGTTCCAGCTGGGAATCACGGGCCCCCGGGTCTTGCTGTGGCATTGAGGTGTGCGCCAGCCCCGCCTGCAGCAGTTTCGCGATGAGTCAGAATAAATTAGCATGCTAACGAAGGAGAACATGCACAGGAACCATCTGGAACAAGGCACGTTGTCATCAGAAGAGCCAAGTTGGTTCCAAAGCCATACTTACTGTTTCAGACTCATCCGTCTCCCCCTCCCACAACCTGAGGGATGGGGGTTAGTGCCATCCCAGCCTTGGTGGCGTGCCTTCAGTCCAAGGGAGGGCACAAACCCAGATCACCTCTGAGACCGCCCCGTCTCATTGTCGAGGGGAGAGTCACTCAGCAGGGGTGCGGCTTGTGGGGGGCCCGCCTTCCCCTTGGGCTGCCTGAGAGGAATGACATAGCCATCGAGGTGGGGGCGAGGGTGGGGACCTCAGTCCCCAGACCTAAGTGTTCGTGGACACACGCACACACACAACACGTATGCACACACTTTTACATACATGCATATGCACACTCTCGCACGTGCACACACACTCTGTCTCTCTCTCTCTCTCCTTTGAGTCAAGCCTGGTGTGGTGTGCTTAAACACAGAGCGACCCCGAGCCAGATGGAGCAGCTGCCGTGGTGCTGGGGGTGCTGCAAAAATACTCAGGAATCTGCATCTTTAAATATCCAGCCTCCTGCCCCCGGCGTCCGCAGGCAGGAGAATCCCGTTTTGGATCCTGGCTGCACACTGCCTTTGTGATCTCGGTCATGTGTCTCAGTTTCTCCCAGCTTCAGTGTCCCCGTTTGATCGGGGCTGACAGCAGTACACGTGCCTCCAGAGCTGGGACAGGGCTCAACACCGTGATGTAAGGAAGCCGGAGGCGGCCAGGACCTGGCAGAGGCCAAGTGTTGTCTTACGGACTTTTTCTGAAGCAGGTACGAGGGCCATTTTGTTACCTCCTGCACCGGAGTCATCCTTGTTCAGGGAGGAGGCCCAAAGAGCTGCCAAAGGAGAAGACTGGAGAGAGAGACAGGGATGGGAGGGATGGGAGACGTTCGGCTCAGCTGGACGAGGCTTGGCGGGAAGGAAGCAGGAGCTCTGACCACAGGGAAAGGCCCTACACACGGGGGCTCGGTGGATCCTGGGGTTAGATGTGTGAGGCATTTGACCATCTGAGCTTCAAACTCCTTCCTCTTCCCCAGACCTTAGTGGACTTGGCTGCCACACAGGGGCTCTGGGAGGAGGGTTTGAAGAAACAAGGAAAAGGGTTGCATTTCTGCATCTGGGTTTGCCTCGACTCGGGGAGGAGAACAGTATCGGGAGCAGTGGAAGGACTGGGGTCAGCGGCCTTGGGCGTAACCCCCTGGGGATTTGCAGAAGGGTGAGAGGCACCCACCTGACTTTTAATGGATCACGGAGCTTGTGCAGGGCCCGAGGCTAACAAAATTGCAAACAGTGGTGGGGCTCGGCTGATGTCTGGCTTCATTATCGTCAGCATTCTTGTTATAGTCTCACCACACTGCAATGGCAGGTGTGGATATTTATTCTTGACTGCTTTAATACAGGCATTTATGTTGGCGAAAAATATTTGAGTTGCAGAGCATGCTAATTCCCTCTTAGGCAAATCTGTGGAAGACTCGGCCATTTGGGTCAAGTTCCTACAGGTATGCAGCTACCAGCCCTCGAAAGAACTAAACAAAACATGATTTATGTAACTTGGGCCTTGGGGTTAACATTTTCAGGACTTCACATTCACATTTTAGCTATTAATTTACTGTGGTATTTCTTACAGTTTTTGCTTTATAGGTTTTGATGGTGAGTTATTTGCCGCTTAAAGGTTAATCACTGTTATGCCTTCATTGGGTCTTGAATAGTTCCTCAAACCAAATTATTGTCTGTCCTTTTCAGCCTTCCCTGATCTTCATTTTACTGACCCTTTCTCTTGTGGTTTTCACAACACGTCTTTGCTATCCTTTCCTTTTGAACATTCAAGTATTTTATTTTAGGTGTACCTTGGGCAAAGAGTGCCTATTTGGATTGTTTTATTTAGAGTATTGTCAAAACAGACATGTTTGTTGAGACATCTGTTATTTATGCTCTGTTTTCCTTGTTCTTTCCCCATCTTTGGCTTTGTGAGCTGTTTACTATTTTATTTTCTCTAGTGTTTTGGAAGACCTCATTCTTATTTGTATTCTCTTGGTGATAAATTCTAAGCTTAAGATGTATTTTAAAAAGAGCTTTATTGAGATATGATTGACATACAATTAGCTGCCCATATTTAAAGTGTACAATTTGATAAGTTTTGACATATATATGTTTATGAAACCACCATTACAATCACGAAGATGAACAAAAGTATCTTCATGTCCTTTGTTAAATCCTGTTCTTTCTACCTCTTTCCTCACTCCTCCCTCCCCAGGAAAACACTGATCTGCTTTCTGTCACTGCAGATTAGTTTGAATATTCAGAATTTCCTACAAATAGAATCATAAAGTATGTACTCTTTGTGTCTGGTTTCTTTCATTCATAATCGTTTTGAGATCCCTCCCTGTTGTAACATCTACCAACAGTTCATGCCTCCTTATTGCTGACTAGCATTCCATTCCAAGTTATCTCTTCCCCTGTTGGTGGACATTTTAGTTACTTCCAGGTTTGGACTGTGACAAATATGCTGATAGGGACATAAACGTACAGGCACTTGTATGGACATAAGGCTTCCTTTTCTCTAGGGTAAGTATTTGGGAGAGGACGGCTGGGTCATACGGTAGTTATGCTTACCTGTTTAAAAGGCTGGGAACTGTTCTCCAATGTGTTTGTACTAGTTCACATTCTCCCCAGTGGCATGTGGGAATTCCAGCTCATCTACATCCCCACCAGCACTAGCTAAGGATGAGGACTTTGAATAAGTCTGCAGTGGTGCCTCCTTGCAGCTGTAGTTTGCATTTTCATAATGAAAAGTGATGCTGAGAATCTTCTCATATGCTTTCATTCTCTGTCACTCTAATTATCATCTTCGGTTAAGTGTCCATTCAAATCTGTTGATCTTCCCCAGAGTCCCGTTTGGGTTGGGACAGATGAAAACAAATAGCAAGATGAAAGGTTAGAACCTAATTGTATCAATATTTGCACTAAATGAAAATGGTCTACACACCTGAATTAAAAGACAAAGATGTTCAGAAAAAAGCAAGGCACAAGTGTATGCTTCCTATAAGAAACAAAAACTAAATATAAAGACACAAGTTAGAATAGATAGGGAAAAGACCTAGCATGCTAACACTAGTTGAAAGAAAACCACGTGGCTATATTAATACTAGATTTCTGAACAATGATTATTGTTAGGTATAAAGAAGGCCATTTCATAGTGATAAAGGTATGAATTAATGAGGAAGATATAACAATCCTAAATGTTCATGAACCTAATGACAAAGCTTAAAAATACACGAAACCAATATTGGTAGAACTGTAAGGAGAAATGGACAAATCCATAATTTTATTCCTCTTTTGATAATTGATAGAAAAAAAAAGAAAAAGACCCATCAAAGGCAGACTTGTAAACTATCAACCAACTTGACCTAGTTGATATTTCTAAGATACTCTGCACAACGAGTAGAAGGTACATTTTCATCAAGTGCACACAATATTCACTAAGACCGTCCGCAGTAAGTCAATGTCTTAGTAAATTAAAAGTATTCAAATGGTACAAAGTGTTTTATCCGACTATAGCGGATTTAAGTCAGAGATCAGCGGCAAAAGGAAATCTGGAAAATGCACAAATACTTAACTAAATATAACACGCTTATGAATAACCTATGGGTCAAAGAAGGAATTCAAAGAGAAATTGTGAAGTATTTTAATCTAGCTAAAATGAAAACACAACATATCAGAATTTGTTGCACACTACTAAGGCAGTATGCAGAGGGCAATTGATAGCACCAAATATCAGGACTGAGAAAGGTGACATCACTTACAAATACTAAAATGATAAAAATGGTAAGGGATCTTTCTCTGCATTCATCCATTCAAGAATACATATTTCTTTATAGCATACATAAAATGGTAAAAAAAAAACAAAACCCAAAAACATGGAACAGAGTACTGACCATTTAGGCCACGACACAAATTGCAATGAATTTCAAAGAACTGGGATTATACAGATCACTTTCCGTCACCATAATGTAATCAAGTCAGAAGTTAGTAACGAGGTAAATTTAAAATCCCTCAAAGAAATTAATAACCATACTTCTAAATATATCATGAGTTAAATAAAATATTATAACACATTTATTTGAAAATCTTTTGATCTGAACAATAATGAAGATATTACATGGCAAACTTGTGGGAAGCCATGAAAATAGTATTTTGAAAGAAATTTATAGCCTTGAATGCTTATATTAGAAAAATATAAAGGCTGAAAATGAGTTAAGCCCTTAGATAAGACAAAGAATAAAAATAGTGGTAAAGAAGTAGAAAAGGAAAAAAAGGTCGAAGGGAGATAAAAATAAAGATATGACTATGAATGGACTAGGACACAAACAAACAGTAGAAAGTTTCAAATAAACCAAATGTTTACTAAAATATAAATAAGACAGGGCGCCTGGGTGGCTCAGTCGGTTAAGCGTCTGACTTCGGCTCAGGTCATGGTCTCACGGTCTGTGAGTTCAAGCCCCACATCGGGCTCTGTGCTGACAGCTCGGAGCCTGGAGCCTGCTTCGGCTTCTGTGTCTCCCTCTCTCTGCCCCTCCCCTGCTCATGCTCTGTCTCTCTCTGTCTCAAAAATAAATAAAACATTAAAAAATTTTTTTTAATATAAATAAAACAGACAAATATCTGGCCAGATTCCTTGGGGAAAAAAAAGAGCTAAAATGCAAAAAAAAAAAAAAAAAAAAAAAAAAAAAAAAAAAAAAAAAATTAAGAATAAAAAAGATAAAATAACATATACAGAAGATATGGTCATAGAATATTATAAATATTGCTTTTGCCAATATATTTGAAAACTTAGATGAAATGGCTGAATTTCTAGAAGAACGTAAGTTACCACAACCGACTCAGGAATAAAGAAAATCTGAACAATTTTACAACAATTAAAAAATCAAATCAGGGCTAAAACCTATCTCTTAAAAAAACACTGTAGCCTGCTGGTTTTCCAGGAAAGTTCTATTGCAATGTACAAGGACAGATTATTCTGGTCTTTCACAAACTCAAAGACTAGAAAGTTGGTCACAAAACTTATTCATGAGGCAATAATAACCTTGATATCACAAGCAAACAAAGGTACGACAAAAAAGGAAAAGAACAAAAACACAAAAATTCCTAAGCAAATACAACCAGGCTTTATCCCGAGGATATAAGGTCATGTAACATTAGAATGTCTATAAATCGAATTCACTCACCCTAACTTAGTAAAGGAGAAAGTACATACAATCATTTCAGTAGGCACAGAAAATAAAATGATGAATGTTTACATCTCTTTAGGGGGAAAATACTCTATTAGAAAACTAGAAATAAGAGGGAGCTAACTTAATTTGATAAAGGGTATTGTTCACTTACAGCAAACGTAATTCTTAGCCGTGAAGCACCAGAGGCATTGCCTTCAAAAGAATCAACAAAATATATTTACTATCGCTGCTTCTATCAGCCTGGTACTGGAGGCCCTAGTCTATAAGGCAAGAAAGAATTTCTTTGGAAAGTAAGACATTATCATGATGTGTATATAGCACAATTCAAAAGGCTCTACAGATACATTAATAATGAAGGTTGAATGAAGTGTCCCATCCAAGATCAACGAGCAAACGTTAATTGTATTTCTGTACACTGGCAATGAAAAGATTAAAAGTATACAATTAAAAAACTCCACCAAATAGACGTAGGAATAAGTTGAATAAAAAAGAGCAAGTTTTAGAAAAGTTTATCTTCTGGAAGATGTTTAAAAAAGAAGTTAAGTGGGGAAGTGTACCGTGTTTGTGAATTGAATTGCATGAGACATACGAATGTCTGTTCCTCGTAGAGTTCTAATTCTTTTTTTTTAAATTAGAGAGAAAGAGAGAGTGAGAGAGCGAGAATGTGTGTGAGCAGGGGAGGGGCAAAGGGAGAGGGAGAGAATCTCAAGCAGGCTCCGCGCCCAGCGCTGAGCCCAATGGGGGGGCTCGATCTTATGATCCTGGGATCATGATGTGAGCTGAAGTCGAGAGTTGGACGCTTAACTGACTGAGCCACCAGGTGCCCTCTCAACAGACCTCTCATTCCAAAAACCTTATGAAAATAGAGAAGGTTAGGAGTGGGCGTGACATTCGTGGAGAAGAATTTTCAGAGATTTTATTAGACATTAGACGTTGACTTATACAATTATAAACTTTCTCCCCAAAGACTCCATAAAGTAAAAAGACAGGTCAGAATTTGGGAAAAGACGGAAGCAGCCCACAAACAACACAGGATTAATAACATGTGTTATTAACACATAAAAAAACTCAATAAGAAAACAAACCAAGAGGAAAATGGACAACAGACTAGTTAAGGGAGGAGGCAGCAGGAGTAGTCAGTCAACATCAAAAGAATAAATCTAGAAGATACAACTGCAGACTGACGTGTACATAAAATGCAGTGAGGGGAGTGACAGTGTCAGTCCATGGGCAGCTACTAGTAACTTCCATAACCTTTTATGATCTCTGAAATTGCTCGGAAAATCACCCGTGAACCAGGGGTGAAGATAACGATGAAGGCGATGATCCGAAGGGGGGGCCTACGACCGGGGCCCAGATGCCCAGCCACTTGGCAGAGGAGGCGTAGCCCTGGGCCCCGGCCAAGTCGCCCACCACCTTCCCGTCCCTAGACTTCGTGGAGGGGACGGATGCCGTCAAGCCCGGGCAGCGCCCGTTCGGGAAGGTTGTGTCGAACGGGGACCAGACCGCGTGGTTGGGCGCAGAGGTCTCGCCGCGGGTGTCTGATCGTGGAGGTCCCCACGGGAGCCGAGCTCGGGGCGCCCCAAGTACAGGCACCTCGAGCCCCCTCCTGGAGCTTCTCATGGGTTGGGGGGGACACTAGCGTGGGAGCCGGGGACGAAGGGCTGGGAATGGTGCAAGACGCTCGAGCAGCTGCGGTCCGGATGCCGGAGGCTGCTCTGGGTCCACTCTTCCCCAGAAGTTTAGGTTTCTGCAAAGCTTTATTTCCTGGCTTTTTCAAACGTGGTGAGCTGGCTGGGTACCAGGAAGGTGGACCGATGAGGAGTGTCAGGTTATGTCAGGGCAGGGGGGCGGCCGGCAGGTAGGGGGAGCTTCCTGTCCCCCCCCCCCCCCCGCTCACGTCAGGCCTGGTCAGCTACCCCACTTGCCTCTTTGGAGGTGTGGGTGCGCCCTGGAGACTCTGCCCGTTCTTTACCTGTCTCGTGCGGGTCTCGGCTTATTAACAACCGTGTTGTGCCCAGACCCGCCCTGGTGGCTCCCGTTAGGCTCACAGGACGCCCTTCAGCTACAAGGACCAGGAAAGTTTGAACAACTTTCAAAACGCAAGGCCTGGGAATTACACAGCACCGGTGTGGCCACAAAACGAGGTTAGGGGTGGGGGTTGGAGGGAGAGGGAGAGAGAGCCTTTGAAGCGGAGGCCCCCACAATAAGTGATTAAGTCAGGCGCCGTGATTTGCCAAGGCTCCACATTAAGGAGTGCTTGCCGGCTACCAGAGAGGGTTGCCCACCTGGCAGGACCCTCATCCCAAGTCACCGCAGCTCGGGTGGGGTTACGCACGACGTGACCATCCTCCTAGAGCGCTGCCCAACCTGGGACTGTGAGACCCGCGTTGCCCATCTGGTCGGGTTGGTGCCACACTTGAGAAAACGGTTTGATATCCTGTGGAGTTAAAGATAAGCGTGCTTATGACTCACCCGTTTCAGTCCTAGTTAATAGAGCTTAGAGACATTTTGGCGTATGTGTGCCAGAAGCTATATCCAAGAACGTTAAGAGCAGTACTGTGCATGAGAGCAAAAATCTGGAAATAACTCATATTCCCATAAGCAAAAGAGTGGATACATAAATTGTGATATAGCAATACAGTGGAATATTATATAGCAATAAGAAACGAAATATAGTCAGGTTCGGCATCGTCTTAGAAACAATGCCCGGTAAAAACAGGAAGGTTCTGGAAAATATTCATGCCATGATATTATTTTTATAGACCTCCAAACCAAAATAAAGCAATGTGCCTTTAAGGATGCATGTGTGATAAAATTCTACAGCAAAGCGAGGGGAATGGTAAACACAAATTCGGATGACAGTTACTTATCCAGGGGCCTGGCGTTGGGGTCGACGGGGTGATGGGGTAAGGATGGGGTATGCAGGTAGATTTAACGGTCTTGGTCATTTTATTCCTTTTTCCCAGCTTTATTGGGCTGATAAAATTGTATATATTTAAAGTATACAATGTGATGATTTGATATATATATACACACACGCTGTGAAATGATTATCGCAATGAACACGATCTATCAACTCACATAATTACCTTTGTGTGTGTGCGAACGTGCGTGCGTGTGGTGAGAACATTTAACTTCTACTCTTAGCAAGCATACTCAAGCATGAAATACATAGTCACCGTGCTGTCCACCGGATCCCCAGAACTTATTCATCTTCCAACTGGAAATTTGTACCCTTTGCCCAACACCTGCCTATTTCCACCATTCTACATTGTTTCTGTGAACGTGGCTTTTTTTTTTTTTTTTTTTTTTTTTTACCATTCCGTATATGAGTGAGATCACACAGTATTTCTCTTTCTTTTTCTGGCTTATTTCACTTAGCTTAATGTCCCCTAGGGTTACCCATGTCGTCACAGGGGCAAGATTTCACTGTCTTTTTAACGGCTGAAAGATATTCCACTGCATAGAATGTTTTCTTCATCCATTCATCTGTTGATAGACATTTAGGTTGTTTCCAAATCTTGGCTGCGGTAAATAACGTGGCCATCAACATGGTGGTGCAGTGCAGATACCTCTTGGGAATGCTGATGTCATTTCCTTTGGCTACACACTCAGAAGGGATTGTTGGGTCATAGAGTAGCTCCATTTTGAATTTTTGGAGGAGCCTTCATACTGTTTCCCAGAGTGACTGTGCCAACTTAGAGTCTCCACATCCTCGCCAACGCTTGTTACCTCTTGTCTTTCTGGACCATCCGTCCTAGTGGTTGCGAAATGGTATCTCACCGTAGTTTTGATCTGCAAGCATTTCTTTGATGATTAGCCCCATTGAGCACCTTTTCGTGTGGGCCATTTCTGTGTCTTTGGAAACTTGTCTGTTTAGGTCCTTTGCCCATTGAAAAATTGGATTCTGTTTTCTTCTATTGAGTTGTATGATTTTCTTGTATATTTTAGGTACTAACTCCCTGTCGGCTAAGTGGTCTGCAAATACCTCTCCAATTGTGTAGGTTGTGTAAGTTCCACACATCTGTGAACTGTCTACCTTCCCTCCTGTGATTGATTTCTAGTTTCGTACCGTCATGGTCGGCGACGATACATGATACGATTTCAATCTTCGTAAGTTTGCTAAGACTTGTTTAGTGACCTCACACATGATCTATCTTGGAGAATGTTATGTGGACCCCGGAGAAGAATGTGCATTCTGCTGCTGGTGGACGGAGTGCCCTGTATGTGCCTGTTGGGTCCGTTTGGTCTGAAGTGTAGTTCAAGCCCAGCGTCTGTGTTTTGTCTGGATGAGCTCTCTATTACTGAACGCGGGCTACTGATGTTTTCTACCACCATTACACGGCTGTTTATTTCTCCCTTCGGATCTGTTATTTGCTTGATGCGCCTAGGCACTCCGATGTCAGGCGCATATGCATTTACAGTCATTACAAACTTTTGGTGAACTGAACTCGTAATCGCCATATAGTGACTTTCTTTGTCTCTTGTTCCAGGTTGTGACTTCAAGTCTGTTTTGTCTAAGGATAACCTGCTGTCGTTCGGTTTTCACGCGTATGGAGTATCTTCCCCCCGTCGCTTCACCTTGAGCCTATGTGTGTCCTTGAAGCTGAATTGAATCTCTTCAGGAAGGTATATAGTTGGGTTTTTGAAAACAAATGAATTCAGCCGCTCTGCATCTTTTGATTGGAGAATTTAATTCATTTACATCAAAAACAATTATTCAGGTAAGCACTTGTTATTACCATCTTGCCAATTTTTTTTTTCCTGGGTGGGTTGTAGGTCCTTTCTTCCTTACTGTTTTCCTTCATGATTTGATAATTTTCTGCAGTGCCGACTGTTGATTCCTTTCTCTACCTTTTGTGCATCTACCATTGATTTCTGCTTTGTGGTTACCGTGAGGCTGACATGAAGTGTCTTATAGTTATAACAGTCCGTTTTAAGCTGACAACGATTTAACTGCAATCACTAAAAAAAAAAATCTGTATTTATACTCCTCACCACATTTTATATAGTAGACTCCATGCTCGGCGTGGAGCCCAACACGGGGATTGAACTTACAACCCTGAGATCAGGACCTGAGCTGAGATCAGGTGTCAGATACCTAACTGACTGAGCCACCCAGGTGCCCCCATATTTTATATTTTTGATGTCACAATTTACATTTTTAATGTTGTTATCCATTAACAAATTGTGCGAGCTATGTTTCTTTTAATACATTTTGCTTCACCGTTTTTACTAGAGTTAACTGATTTTTTAAAAATATTTATTTATTCCTGAGACGGGGGGGGGGGAGGGATAGCGTGGGTGGGGTAGGGGCAGAGAGAGAGAGGAAGAGAGAGAGAGAATCCCAAGCAGGCTCCTCACTGACTGTGTGGAGCCCAACGCGGGGCTCAAACCCACAAATCATGACATCATGACCTGAGCCGAAATCAAGAGTCGGACACTTAACAGACCGAGCCAACCCCGGTGCCCCTGGAGCTACCTGATTTAAACACTACCATTACACTTTATTCTGAATTTGACTATGTATATACTTACCTTTACCGGTGAGCTTTACACTTTCGTAGTTTTTCACATTCCTAGTTTACTAGTTGGTGTCCTTTTGTTTTATCTTGAAGAACTCCCTCCGGCATTTCCTGTAAGGTAGGTCTGGTGGTGAGGAACTTCCTCAGCTTTTGTTTGCCTGGAAATTTTTTACCTTTCCACTTCTGAAGGACAGCTTGCCTGAAAAAGTACTCCTGGATGGCAGTTTTTTCTTTCAGCATTTCGAATATCTCACCCCACTCTGCACGGTTGCTGCTGAGAAATCTGCTGATCGCCTAATGGGGGTATGTAACGAGTTTCTTTCCTCTTGCTGCTCTGAAATTCTTTGCCTTTGATTTTTTGACAGTTATTTTCTTTCCTTTTAATTTATTTTTGAGAGAGAGAGCATGTATGGGGGAAGGAGGAGAGAGAGAGAGAGAGAGAGAGAGAGAGAGTGAGAGAGAATCCCAAGCAGGCTCTGTGCTGTCAGCGCAGAGCCTGATGCAGGGCTCAGACTCATGAACTGTGAGATCATGACTTGAGCTGAAGTTGGAGCTCAACCAACTGAGCTACCCAGGCGCCCCTTGATAGTTTTTTCCTTCACGTGTCTCGGCAGAGTCCGCCTCAGGTTGAATCTGTTTGGAGAACTATGGGCTTCATGCACTTGGGTGTCCCTATCTCTCCCCAGATTTGGAAATTTTCCAGTTGTTATTTCTTGAAATAAGCTTTGTACCCCTTCCCCCTCCCCCTGGGACTCCCATAATAAGTCTTTTGGTCATCTGATGATGTCCTATCCTTCTCATACGTTTTCTCCACTCTTCATTCTTTCTTCTTCTCTGGATGATTTCATATGACCTATGCTTGTGTTCACAGATTCTTTCTTCTGCTTAGATCTAGTCTTCTGTTGATGCTCTTGATTGCATTTTTCATTTCATTCATTCTTTTCCTCAGCTCCAGAATTTCTGTTTGGTTCTTTGTGAGGTTTTTTTGGGGGGGTGGGGTGGGGCTCTAAATACTCTATTTTTTAAAGTTTCTATTTAGATTCCAGTTAATTAACATACAGTGTCATATTAGTTTCAGGTGTACCATCCAATGATTCAACACTTCCATTCATCATGACAAGTGCTCATCATGACAAGTGCACTCCTTAAACCCCATCACCTGTTTCCCCCTTCCCCCTGCCCATCTCCCCTCTTGTTAACCATCACATTTTTGTTTGTGTCATTTTTTATAATTTCTATTTCTCTGTTCTCATTTTGTTCATGTATTATTTTCTTGATTTCTTTGAGTTGTCAATTTGTGTTTTCTTGTAGCTCACTGAGATTCCTTAAAACAGGTGTTTTGAATTTTTCATTTGGTAACTCATAGATCTTCATTTTGGGGAGGTCAGTTGCTGAAAATATATTGTGCTCCTTTCATGATGTCATAATGTTTTCTTGATTTTTTTTCAGGTTCCTTGAAGCTGTGTGTTGCTGTGTTCACATTTGGAGAGGCAGTCACCTCCAACTGGCTTTGGGAAAGAGATGTCTTCACCAGTCAGCCTGGCTAGGGATTCTGAGGCTTAATCAGACCTTTCTTATGAATGCACCCACTCTACACTTCTTGTTTCCTCTTGAGAAGAAGTTTGGAGATTGTATGTTTTCTAGTGATCCTGCAGAGTCAGGTGCTGAGAGCCTTCTGTTTGTTTGCCTAGGGTGGTGCCCTGGAACGTTCAAGTTTGTGTGCCTTTTCCAAATCCCACAGAATTGGGCTGGTTTTCTGTACATGCTCTTTAGCTGTCTGCAAAGGCTCACACTTGCTGTCCATGGGAGGATGGGCAGGGAGCCAGCCGCAGAAGAGGAGGGTAGGTGAGGTGCATGAGCCACTGGGGGTGCCCGTGGGCCACTGAGGGGTTCTGCAAGCAAGATGTACCCACTGGCTTGTGGGCAGTCTTCCTGATGGAGTCCCTGAAGTGTGAGTATGATCTGATGAGTTCTGAGTCCTGGTTGCTGTGTTCCCAGCCTTCCTCAACTCCTCAGCTTTGCAGATCACTTCACCATTCTGGGTGGATGAAGAAAGTAGTGGGCTTTTTGGGTAGCATCTCATACAACCGGGAAACCTGGGCACTCATTCACATGCTCTTACTTTACCACATGGGAGAAATCATTGGCTGGGGGGAGGTCTCTCTTGGCATTGAGCCATACTGGCTACAGAGGGGTGATGTAGGTAAGGTCACTTTTTCAATGTGTCGATTGTATTTTTTTCTCTAGTAGTGTGCTGGAACTTCTCCACTTGACTCATGGACTCCCACAAAGGTACTCTCATCCATGATTAATTGTCAAAATGGATATTCCCTGTGGGGAATAGTGGTAAGAACTCAATTCTGCCACCTTACTGGTGGTACACAATAATGAGTTTATTTCTTAAGCCTTGTCACATGATACACGCATCAGCTTTGGTTCTTTGGTGTTGGCTCCGTTGTCAAATTCTGTGCATCAGCAGCTCCGGGAACACATCTTAACCATCCATCCAGGAGGGGAAAGAACTCCCACATTCATTTCTTAAGTTGGCTTTTATTTCACGATGGCTTATTATTATAATATCACATAATAAACAGCAAATTTGAAGGAGTTTCATGAAGTGAGTAGTCATGTGCTATTGTTAGGACTTACTGGATTTGAAAATAAAGTTTTTTCTTCATTTTCAGCCTCTCAAGACAGCAAAAGACTCTCAAAGTAATGAGGGGCTACAAGGTAAAGATCAAATTGAGCACAGCAAGATGTTTCAGGGTAAAAATGAAGATAAGCATGTGACTATAAGATGCTTACTTGAGAATTTAGAAATATTTTAGGGCAATTTCTGTAGACCAGCGTTTCTTGACCTTGGTTCTATTGACTTTTGGGGATGGATAATTCCCTTTTGTAGGGAGCTCTTCTGTGCAGTATTGGATGTTTAGCATCATATGAGCTCTCTACTCACTATGTGACAGCTCCTCACCGCTTGTGAAAAGCAAAAATGTCTCCAGACATTGCCACATGTTCTTCAGGCAATAGCAAAATCACCTCCAGTTGGGAGCCACTCTTGTAGACTCTTTCCTATAAATCAGGTTTTGTAGAGTCTTAAGGGTGATGTCCCATACACCCTGATTCTCAACCCAAGGTAGAGAAGAGCCTGTCTTAAGAGATTATAAGTTGATATATAGGAAAACCACACAATTTGTAAACAAATTATATCAGCCTAGGCTGCAAGGGAAAGAGTTCAAAACCAAAAGCCTTTGAGCCCTCAGCTTCCTAAGGTGGAAAGCAGGCTGAGGAAAGGACTCAGCTGAAAATGTGGGCCATTTGTTATGGAAAACAAGGAAATCGTTCTAGGAATACAGCTTAGAGTTCAAAGAGTAGAGCCAGAACCACAGAGAGTCACTTTCAGGGAACAGAACTTGTCTGAATCAAAGTACAGTGCACCTGGCTGGATTTTAGGGTTGTGAGGCCCCTTTTTGGTTAGGACTGAAGCAACAGTTATCCCATGCCCTCGTTTCATGTTGGGTGTGAGGGGGCAGATCACTTGTATCATACAGGTCTTCATAAAGAAGAACCATATTTGAGGTGTTGTACTTGAGGGGTCTCATGCACACACAGACCCAACTGAGTAGGACCCTGGACCTTGAGCTGATGCTGTAATGGGATGAGACTTTGGGGTCTTGGTTGAGGGGGGGAGCATATCTTGTGTGGGGGAGGGATGAGACTTGTGGCCAGAGGGCAGACTGCACCAGGCCGCATTTCCCAAAGACAGCTGCCACGATATCTCCCTTCCCACAATTCCCTTTTGCGGTGTGGACTTGCCACTACGACTTTGGGGTGGAACGTATTTCTAAACAGCTTTGAAACTGGGTGGCCCTGAGGCTTCTTTGTCAGAAAGCATGTGTTAGAAGTGATGCCATGGCAGTTCTGGGCATAGCCCTCAACGGACCGGATGGCTTCCTCTTCCCACTCCTTGGAAACCACTGCCATGTAGGAAATGTGGGACCACTACACTGGGACCACCTTTCTGTGAGAAGCCCAAACCACGTCAAGGGGCTGTGTGCGGCCTGGTCTGAGGCCGCAGCTGTGCTTCCGGTTTGACTGTTGCCATTTTGGATGGCCAGCCCAGATGAACCTCACCCTCTACTGCAACTGATGGGAGACGCAGGCAAGAACTGCTCAAGGAAGCCCAGTTGAATGACAAGTCCGTGGAAGGACAAGAGTTAAGAATAAAATAGCACAATGATGAGACCATGGGTATCAGGTGCCTGGCACGTAGGAGGTGCTCAATGTGGCTGTGGTCACAACTACAAGGGACAGTTGCCTTGGTTTGCCCAGCACTAATCCCCCCTGTACTTGTAACAGAGCTCCAGCTCCAGGGATGGACCCAGGCTTGGCCAGTAAGGATATTCTGTTTCCTTGGCCATAACGATTGGATTGTGATTAGAGATGTGGCTCGAGGCCAGAGAGACGATTCTGGAACATTGACAGAAGCTATTGAGAAAGAGAGGGTTGCTGTGTGGTCGGAACATGGGTTCAGCTGCAGGGACAGAGGCCCAAAATCACCATGGCTGAAATACCCCAATAATAGCTTCATCTGACTTGGTTTGGTGGCTCTGCCATCTGGAGCATGCAAGAGTCCTGGGTCTTGCTATCATTCCTAGGGTGTTCTCATCCGCGGGTCCAAGATGGCTTTTCGTTGAATCCACCTTCCAAACAAGACGAGTGGTGGGATGCACACCTCTTCCTTGCAGGGTGTGGCCTGGGAGGCTTCCCACTTTGTTTCTGTGCACGTCTGACCGGCCAGAGCCTTTCCTTGTGCACCCAGTGCAACTATCAGCATTCTGGGGGAGGGGATTCAGAGAGCACATTCTAACAGTGGATGGGATATAGGAGCCCTCAAGTGATAGTGCTGTACCCCGAACTGGTAACAACCAAGGACCATGACCCCTCCTGTCTGAAGGGTGAGGGGAGGAGGCAAGACAGGGAAAGGCAGGTGGAGAGGGCTGCTGTGACAGGAAGTGTGAACTCTGGACAAGTAACACAGCCAGGTTGAGGCAGTGCCGACACGTGGGAGATGGAGGAATAAATAATGTGACCACAGTTTCCTGCCGGAGCCTCTCACTGACCAGACCTTTCTAGAATACAGAGGGCAAGGCGAATCTGTGGCTGTTGCTCATGTAGAGCAGACAGCAGGGTGGAGAGCTATAACAAATAGGTCTGGAGGAGCTCACAGAAGATTCCAGCAAGCCTAGGTAGACAGTCAATAGGTAATTAGGTTTATGGGTTTTGCTCAAAATTCTATTCCAATGGGAGAAGGGGAAATGGACATTGAAAGGTGAGAAGTATATACATTCCCTTCCCCTTGGGGCTGCCAAGCTGGGAAGACTTGAGTCTGACAATGGCAGAAACCATTTGCTACCATGAATAGAAACCCTGGGGGGAGGAGGTGGCCAATGCAGAGGAGAGTAGAAGGCAAAGGTGGAGGCCAATTGATGGCAGATCAGAGTACCTTGATCGAGCTGTGTCTGAAGTCACTACCGCTGGACTTTTCAGTCAGGCGAGCCTGTACATTCTGTTCATTTCTCTTAATCTCATAGTAGCGTTTCTGTTTGTTTGGCTGCATTCAGACACTCTAGAGCTTGTTCTGGGTTCTCTCCGACATTTATCTGGGATTGAAGCCAGACCACAGACTCCAGGCAGGAAAAGGCAAAACCAGGTGCCTCTGTAGTCGAGCCCTGTGCAAACAACCCAGCCATAGCTTCCCCTTCCTGCGGGCGATGTTTCTTTTACACCCAAGCAGACTGACAGCAATGACATCCGAGGACTCCTTTCTCATCCAGGGCCCTCAGGCAGAGCCTTTCTTTAATTTCCACTGAGAAGTTTAAGGGAATAAATGTTCCTAAGGCTGAGTGGGAGCCATCAGGCTTGTTTTGTTCTCTTTAGCATGTTACAACTTCTATCAATGACCTCACAGGGTTGGAATGGTCTACACCAGCTCTGCCAGGCTCTCTTGATGACAGTAGATGACTTCACAGGTGAAGAAGGCAGCATTGTCCTATGGCGAATGAAGCCCTTTGGCTTCCTAAGGTGTGACCACCCAAGGAGCCCCAACACATTCCTTCCTTCCATGCTTTCAATTATTTGGGCACATATATAGGTGAAATGTCCCAAGATGTAGTCAGTGCCTGTGCTTGGACCTTTATCCAAGGTATCTGAACATAGGTGGCACCCCAAACCAATTAAGTGAGGGTCTCTGACACAGAGCCTGGACATCAGTATTTTTCTTGAGTTCCAATATGTAGGCAAGTTTGAGAGCCACTACTCCAAGCTCTGGTCACTTCCCATCAGGTGGGGCTGCCCTCCCAGCCTTCCACCTCCACATCATTTGCCGGGGATCCTACTAACTCAGAACAGCTTCCTCTGAGGCCCCTACAGGCTTAGCTGGGACACAGACGAGTCCTATCACCTCGTTGACATGCATCTCCATGCTCCTGGCTGTGGTCCCCAATCCTGAGGATGGCTCTGATTCAAGGTGGCACCACTGGGACACCAGTATACCCCCTTGATCTGGATGAAACTGAAGGGGAAGATTTGAATCCAATTTTATACCAGAAGCTAATTCCAAATGGGAGGCTATAGTTGGGAATAAAATAAACTCAATAACAAGGCAAGGTCAGAGCACACCCAGTAACCCATGCCAAACTTTGGAAAGGTGGCCTCAAATCTTCTGAGGCCAATGCACAAGCCGTGGACCCAGGCCCAGGTGGGTCTCAATCTGTTAATTTTAAGGATTGCTGAGCCACACTGACCACTTCTGATCCCATAGGGATTAAAAGTATACTATGGATGACTCTATGCCCACAGATTTGATGACTTAGATGGAATGGACAAATTTCTTGAAGGACACAACCTACCCAAACCCACACAAGGAGGCATAGATAATATCAATAGGTTTATGTCTATTAAAGAAGTTGAATCCA
Source organism: Panthera onca (assembly GCF_046562875.1). NCBI lineage: Eukaryota > Metazoa > Chordata > Mammalia > Carnivora > Felidae > Panthera > Panthera onca. The sequence continues at coordinate 145,252,152 of NC_138344.1, read as the reverse complement.
TGATTAATAGCCTTCCGGGGAAAAAAGCCCCAGGCCCAGGTAGCTTGACTGGTGAAATCTACCAAACGTTTAAGGAAGAAATGGTACGGATTTTCTACAATGGCTTCCAGCAAATAGAAGCAGGGGGAACACATCCTAATTTATCCTATGAGGCAAATATTATCCTAATGCCCAGGCCAGATAAAGAGAGAGCAAGGATAGAAAACTACAAACTGATAACTCATGAACATAGATGCAAATATCCTCCACAAAATATTAGCCAATGAGATCCAGCAATATATAACATATACAAATGGAACAAAATGGCAGAAACTGACTCACACAAATATAACCAACTTATCTGTCATGGGGGCACAAATGAAGTACGGAGGAAAAAAGAAAGACTTTTCAACAAAGGGTGCTGGAACTACTGGACATTCACCTACAAACACAGAAACAACCTAGACAGAGATCTTACATCCTCCCCCCAAATTAGCTCAAAATGGGTCATAGACCTAAATGTAAAAAATTTTTTAGCATTTATCTATTTTGAGAAATAGAGACAGAGTGTGAGTGGGAGAGGCACAGAGAGAGAGGGAGATATAGAATCCGAAGCAGGCTCCAGGCTCTGAGCTGTCAGCCCAGAACCTGACGCAGGGCTGGAACTCATGAACCGCGAGATCATGATCTGAGCTGAGGTCAAATGCTCAACTGACTGAGACACCCAGGCGCCCCTAAAATGTAAAATTCAAAAACTTCTAGAATATGACATAGGAGATTCTAAGGGACCTTGGATCTGGCAATGACGTTTAGATAAAACACCAGAAGTATGATCCATGAAGGAAAATAGAAGTTGGATTTCATTAAAATTTAAAACTTATGCTCTGAGAAAGACACTGTTAAGAGAACGAACAGACAAGCTGAGGACAGAGAAAAGAAATCTTTGCAAAACACATATCTGATAAAGGACTCTGTGGAAATAAAGGAAGACAAACTAAATGAAAAGAGGCAAAGACGATTTGTTCAAAGTTTGTTATAGCAAGAGACATCATCATTCGTGTCTGACAGACACTCGAAGGCAGACAGAGGAGAAGGAAACGTTTCTTGTGGGAAAACGCAGGTCAGGCATGCAGCTCTGGCTGACCCTGACCGAGCTGGGGACGCAGGGGTCTAGAAGTGGGCGTCCCATGGGGTTGCTCAGGGAAGCCTATTTGGCTCTCTCTGATTGGTCCCAAGTTAGAAGTGGGACAAAAAGTAAGGAAGTGTCAGTTATAAATAAAGTCTCAGCTTTGGACCTTTTGGGGTTGATGGCTACAGGGGTTAGTTTGGTTTCCTGGATTGTTGCTGGTGATGGTCTGACTTCCTATAGGTCTGCCTTAGAGCAGGCCGGCTGCCATAGACCATGGCAGCTGCAGCTTGCGGGCCACAGTCCTGTTTTTATATATAGTCTGTCCCTTTGTATGTTCAGTCTCTCAATTCTGTCCCAAATATATACAGAAATCTTGCTCAGCAACCAGAACACAAAGATCCCGATTACAAATGAGCGGAAGGGCTAAACAGGCAGCTCACCAAAGAAGATGTGCAGATGGCGGGAAGGACGCAGGCCCATCTCGTATTACAGAATTGCAAATCAAAACAAAGAGATACTGCTACTCAGTCATTATCATGGCTAAAATAAAAAAGGAACCTGGCAGCACTGAGTGCTGGCTAGGACACGGAGCAGTGAGAACCCTTATTCATGGCTGCTGGGAATGCAAAATGGCACAACCGCTCCGGAAAACAGTTCTGTGCTTTCTTACGAGCTAAACATAACGTTACGATACCAGCCAGCAACGGCAGCCTCAGCGTACAACCCCCTCAAACCACGCAAACCTGCACCTGCATGGTTAGGGCAGTTTTCATATCATCACCCCACACTGGAGGCAGTCAAGATTTCCTTCAGTCAGTGAGTGGATAAATTCCATACCGTGGAATATTATTCAGCAACGAGGAGAAATGAGCTATCGAGTCATGAAAATACGAGAAGCCTTACATGCATATCAACAAGTGAAAGAAGCCAGTCTGGAAGGGTTGCACACTGCCTGATTCCAACCGTATGACATTCTGGAAAAGGAAACACTATGGTCACTAAGTGGGTCAGTGGATGCCAGGTGCTTGGGGGAAGGGGGGGACTAACATTTGGAGTACAGGCAAGATCTGTGCGATCCTGTAACCATGGGCATAGGACATCATGCACTGGTCAAAACCCATAGAACTTTACAGCTCAGAGCGACCCTTCATGCACGCTAGTTAAAAGCCAACAAGTTAGGTTTAAGGCTGAAGGGCTCCCAGGAAGGGCTGCACTCTGTGATGACAGGATTTAACTGTGGCGCACACATGTGGGACAGCCCCAGCGGAGGAGAGCGGGCGGGAAGGCGCTGGCCTAAGTAACTTGGGAAATGGGTGGGATCTGCAACAGTCACAGCAGGAGCAATTGTCCCCAAGTACTGGACCCTGGGTGGTAAAGCTGCTGTCCCCGGGAGTCCAGGGGCACAGTCCCATGTCGCAGTATGTGTAGACAGACCGGGTCAGTAAGTAACTCGGGGGCAAATGGGAGTCAGACTTCTCACATCGCAGGGAGAATTTACACAGGAGCAGAGTGAGGATGACCCAGGGGGCGTAGATCGCAGGTGGAAATGTCAGCATGGCCTCGTGTTTAGCATGCTTTAGATACAAATGATCACTACGGAATTATTTACAGAGACGTATCCATATGTGGATTAGCACACACGCACGTCTCTGTCGGCAGAGAGGCCGAGAAGCGATGCCACCCCAGCAGCAGTGAGCACACCCAGGGTCTGGCTCTTGGCTTCTAAGCACTCTTCTCCAGCAAATGGAACGAGTGCTCCTTGGAGAAATGGCGGACCCCGGGGCTGGGGCGGGAAATGCACGGGACGAACCTATAGTAAGGAAGGGTGAGGAGGAGCTTCAACCAACGAGCTCTTTGCCGAAGGGGGCATGCTATGTGATGCAGGGCCCAGGGGCCAAATCTGGAACAATCCTAGCAAAACAAATAGTAACGGATTATAATCCAAACACTGACATAAATATCCTCGGGTATAAACAGATTCAAATGACTGAGTAAGCAAATGGGGGAGGAGAGAGAAATCTCCATGCAGAAGAATTCCACATAATTTATGCAGATGCTCTGCATCAAAGAGGTTCCTCAATCAAGGGACGGCCCGTCTCTTAGGTGTGGGCTGCACAGAGTGACTTCCTTCCAGGGACAGTGTGGATGGGGCGGAAAGAGTCACTTTCCAGTGGAGAACCCCGACAGACACACCCCAGCCTGGTGACCGAGGCCCGCAGTGACACGTCATGTCGACCGTGTGCTCCCTCGAAGTGATGTGACCACCTCTGCGACAACTTCCCAGACCCACAGCACCAGCACCATGAGCAAGACATCAACTTCCAGCAGAATTTGGAAATACCTGACCAGTATTCCTCAAGATTGTCCGGGTCATCGGGTCAAGGGGAGTCTGAGACCAACACCTCCCACTGCCGGGATGTTTTTACATACGCAGGGCAACTCCGGCACCAAACGTGTGGGGTTTTCCACACCAATCCCACAACGCTCTGCAGACACCCAAGGGTGTCCTACGATTTAGTCTTGACGCTAATAACCTGGACAGGGTCAAGGGTTGGGTCCCACGTGATCGCCCCCGCTCCACACCCTGGGCACAAGTGCGGGCCTGTGCCAGACCGACCAGGTACAAATCAGGGAATCCCGCGACCGCGTGCTCGGGTTCCGTCATTTGCTAGAACAGTTCACAGGATCCGGGGAAGCAAGTTCCCGTGGTTACTGGTTTACTCGAAGGGCTATCGTGAAGGGCACGAGCAAACGGCCAGATAACTAGGCACCGAGGGCAAGACGCGGGAGGCCCCGAGAGAGCCAGCTCTGCCCTGTGGAGTTTGGGGCATGCCACGTTCTCGGCACGTGGACGCGGCCGCCAACCAGGAAACTCTCTGAACCCGTTACTTAGGGTGGAGGCCCCATCATGTGGGCACGATCCATAGGTTGAATCACTGGCCATCGGGGACTGACCCCATCCCCACAATCCCCACACTGTCGCCTCCCCGGGGTCAGGGGCTGGAGGTCGCACTTGGTTCCTCAGGCCGCCAGCCCCCATCCTGGGGGTTTCTAGTGACTCCGGGGCCACCTCATTAGCATGAAGTCAGGTATGACGGAAAGGGGTTTGCTTATTGCCAGTGCTGGCGAGCTAGAACATCTCGTGGCCCGGGGTGACCGTCAGTGCAGAGGGGCCCGGGGAGGCAGGCCGACTGAGGGTGACGAGGGGGACGTGGGATCCGGGGGCACAGGAAGGCAGGGGAACTAGGGGACCTGGGTAGGGTATGGCTTCCAGTCAGCACTAACGAATCAGGGGTGATTCGCTCATGGAGGCAGCGGGGCCGCACGGACAGAAGGTTCCGGTGACGGGGAGACCGTGTGGGTCACGCGGGGGCCGTGCTCTGACTGCTCAGGTTTTCTGTCGAACTGCTCTACAAACTCCAGGCTGCCGGAAAGGACACGAAGTCCCTCTGCGGCCCTCGGGAAGGCCCGTTGCGTGAAATGTGGACTTTGTAAGTGAATTGCGTTTAAAGTTCAGTGCTGGGGAAACGCCCCTTTCCTCTGAGTTCAAGGAAGCGCGTCCTCAAGGTAAGAGGAAGTTACCAACAGGCCCCCACGTCCCTTCCAGAGAGTCCACACCCTGAAGGTCCCCCCTCCTCAGGCCGCAGCGGGGACGGACCGCGGGAGGCGCACATGGAAACCGCCCAGCCACGGGCTCCTGATGTGTAGGAAAGGGCATGACGCGTCACGGACGTGAATGTCACAATTGAAGGAATGCTTAAGTTACAAGTGTCACCACCCGGGTCGGTGGCCCCCCCCAGGTCCCGCCAGGAACTGTAAAAGGAGCCGCTGTTTTCTTAAACCAACTGCCTCCAGTTTGGAAGTCACGTTTCGACTCCCACCCGTCCATCACCCCAACTTCGTTAACCGGGTTCCGTGTTTCCACGTGATTGGCTTGGCCGCCGTCCTGGGCGTGGCCTCCGCGGCTGCCCAGGCCGGCTCGGGCCCACCGCGTCCCAGCTCAGCCCGGCCTCTGCTCGGCGACAGGTCTCGCCCCCCGTGGCTGTTGGGAGCCTCGCGCGCTGGCCGGCCATGCGGCTTTGTCCGACCTGGAGCGTCCCCCCGTCTCCTCTTCAGGTTGTCTTGTTCGGAAGCGGCGTCAAACCGACACCAAAGAGGTCAAAGCAAACGTAGCACAGGGAGCGGCGCCTGGGTGGCCCCCTCGGCTGAGCGTCTGACTCCTGATCTCGGCTCAGGTCACGATCTCACGGTTTGTGAGTTGGAGCCCCGTGTTGGGCTCCGAGCTGCTCGGAGCTTACTTGGGATTCTCTCTCCCCCTCTCTTTCTGCCTCTTCCCTGCGCGTGCCACTCTCTCTCTCTCTAAATAAATAAACTCAAAAATATAAATAGCACAGGGGACAGCCGCATACCCTTCATCAGATGCGCCTATTACTTTATTGCATTTGCACTACCATTTGTTCGCTGTCACAAGCACCCCTAAGACTTCTGAACACCTTGAGGATAACTGACACAGAGGGTGACCCTTTTTAAAATGTTTTTTAAATGTTTACTTATTTTTGAGACAGAGAGAGACAGAGTGTGAGTGGGGGACGGGCAGAGAGAGAGGGAGGCACAGAATCTGAGGCAGGGCTCCAGGCTCCGAGCCATCAGCACAGAGCCCGATGCAGGGCTCGAACTCATGGACTGTGAGATCATGACCTGAGCCGAAGTCAGACGCTCAACGGACTGAGCCACGCAGGTGCCCCAAGGGTGACCCTTTTTTAGATGATTCCGCGTGATTCCTGAGAACGGGGGATTTATTGGTCTACGCGACCTCAGCGTGGTCACCGCTTCATAACTTTCTGGGACGTGTTTACCTAACACACCATCATATTCCACACTCTGGCTGCTGTCCTGGACCGCACCTCTTCCCGCCGGCACGAGAGCGCTTTGGAGAGCGAGGGGCGTCCCAATGGCCATGCGGGGGCCGCCTCCGGGTTCTCGCGTGCCCGCCCCCTGCGCCCCTGCGCCCCTGCAGACAGACCGACTGGCACAGACTCCTTGGGCCACACGTTGTAGACCCGTCTTCAGATAGTAAGTGACGGTCCTGCCGTCACCACCCGACCCTTGACGTCCCCTACTGGTGGTGGATGTCTTGCTATCGTGTCAGCCTCCCGCCCGGGACGTGAGCTCTTTGTGAACCTCTGGTTCCATTTTAAGGTCAGAAACACAGACTTTGTGGCACCCTAGACTGGTTTTTCCTGTCTTCCTCGGAAACATCGGTTATGCACGTGGTGGGTCCCCTCCATCCGAACTCTGCACCTCTTCTCCTAGTTATTTTTATGTTGTGCTTGTTTTTATCTTATTTTCTGTGATTTCCTCAGGCCTGACGTGGAGCTCAAACCCACGAACCGTGAGATCGTGACCTGAGCCGAGGCCAAGAGTCAGATGCTCCACTGATGGGGTCACCCATGTGTGGGTCATATTTTAAACTTTTAAATGCTCTCATTTTGGGTCTGAGTCACTGTTGGGTGTGAGCCCGTCAGAGACCGGGGGCTGTGGGAACCGGGCACGGGAAGGGACAGAGACCCATGGGTTTGGCCCCAGGTGATGGCAGAGTCCCTGGGGGGCTGCTCTGAGGGGCAGCACGGGGCATCCTCGGTCCCTCGACCAGTGTGTGTCTGCCCCCTGTCATCTGTCATCGTCCTGGCCATGGCTGGACATTGCCATCATCCTGGACCAGAGCCCAGGGGCCCACGTGGGTCCCCAGGATGAAGCAGAGCCTGGGGGGGGGGGTGGGCATGGCTGGGAGGCCAGCGCAGGGGGACAAGAAGGTGCAGTTCTCCACGTGGGAGGAGAGCCCTGTCTGGAGGCGCCCACCCCACCCACGGCTTCTCACGCCTGCTTCTGCTCCTCTCCCACCCCTGGGTCCCAGGTTTTGAGGGGGATTTGGTCCTCCTGGCTCCCCGGCACTTAAGACGAGCAGACCATCCTGGATTACCTGGATGGGTCCCAAATCCAATGACAGGTGTCCTTGCAGCGTATGGGGGAGAGACAAACCGAGGGGCCCATGTGAAGGTGGAGGCAGTGTCTGGGAGGATCCAGGAGCTGGAAGGGGCAGAATGAACCGTCCCCTGGAACCTCTGGAGGGAGCCGTGTCCTGCCGACACCTTGATGTCAGACCCCTGGCCTCCAGAACCGGGGGACACATCTCTGTTGTCCGAAGCCCTCGGTCCGTGGCCACTTGTGACGCTGTCGGTGCAGAGCGACGCTACGTGCCCCAGGCCCTGCCCTCTGGGCTCTGAGGGTGACGGCGGGCCACGTAGGGTCACAGCCGGTGTGGCGTGAAGGTGGCTGTGTGCACAGCGGGGGTGGGGGTGGGGCGCAGAGCACGTGGCATCATGGGCTTCGGCCGCCACGAGGTGCCACGAGGCTCTGGAGCCTGTGTTTGTTTTCTGTGGACTCAGCCGCTGTAAGCCAGCAGCTGGGAGCCATCTGAGCGTCCGTGTCGTCGTTGTTGGGGCACAGCCCTCGTTTCCTCGCCTCCAGCCGGCTCTGCGGAGTGAGCCCCGGGAAGGGCCCCGAGGGTCCGCGAGGAGGCGGGGCCTCGACTGGGCACCTCTGAACCTCTGGGCCCCCCGGCCTCCTTTGAGCCCCACGTCCCGTGGGTGCAGAGGCACGAGGGTAACAGGAGGGTCACGTGCCGGGGCCACAGGCGGGACCCGCTGAGGGCCACGGGAGACGGTGTCTGGCTCTCCCCGGGGCCCGGATCACAGGACAGGGGTCGGGAGGCCCTTCTCACAGGTAACGATACCCCCCTACGCGAGCGGCCCTCCGGATCACATCTCTGTTACCCCCTCCCCGCAGCGGCGGCCCGTCTGTGGCAGCGGGGAGACCGGTAACCGGGGCTCAGAGCCACCAGTGACTTGTTTGCTGTCCCTGGGCTGCGAGTGGACAAGCCACGGCTGGCACAGGGTCTCCGTCCACGACAGTCCCAGGGAGAGGAGCAAGTGTCGGTGTTTTCCTGGTCTCACTCCCCGAGGAGGGCTGAGAATCAGAGCTGGCCTCACCAGGAAGTGATCTGGGGGAGCTGTGACCAGACTAGCAACGTGGGGCCACCAGGCTGATGCAGGGCCCTGACCCGGAGACAGCCGGCCAGCCCCGTGGTCCCGGCTGCCCCCTGCAGACCCCAGCGGAACTTTTGAGCCGGTGGGCCCTGGGACCACTGGGCTGAGCCTCCCAGGCCCAGCCGATCAGAGGGCCCGGCAGATGATGGGGGATGACCACCGGAGCCCCTGGGGACAGGCGCAGGGCCCGGCCACGTCTCTTTCGAGCCCCTCCACCAGGCCCACGCAAACGAGGGACTGTGATGCCTTCAGTTTCTGGCCCAGCAGCCCTGGGAGGGTGGAGCGGGGATGAGAGAGGAGAGGGGGCCGGTGTGGGGAGGAGGCCGCGGGGTGAGAAGTGCGTCCCACGGGAGCACAGAGGCTGGGCTCCAGACCCGTCACCGCTGCCTCGTCCAGTGGGGTTTCCTGCACACGGGGGCTTGCGGGGGTCCCGGGTGCCGCGCCGGCCGGAGCCTGCGGGATGCTGGGTGTGTTGCCGCAGTGGGCGCCCTGCTGAGGCCGGCCTGTGTCTGCTCCCACGCGCCCTGGCCCTCGAGGAGCCAAGGACAGGGGACAGAGGGCTCCTGGAGTCTAGGGAAGTCCGGGAAAGGAATGGTAGGACCTCTCTGTGTTTCAAGGCTCATCCCCCTGGCCCTGTGTCCCTGGGGAGGCCCCTCGGGGCAAACGGGGCTCGGGGCTGGGCTGGGGGCTCCGTGCAGAGTCTCCGGGCTGTTACAGCTCACCCAGAGGGCACATCTGTCCTCTCTCCGCCCACAGCAGCAGCCCGCGCTGGGGAGCCAAACAGCCCGTGAGGGGCCCACCTGGACCTGTGGGCAGCGGTGGCTGGGAGGGGCCCGGGCTCAGGGCCCAGAGCCACGCAGGGCCTGCGACAGGGAGTGAAAGGTGATTCTTCTGGTCTCGCGGGGCCTCGGGTAGGCTGGGGGGACCCCGGACTGCCTGTCCTTTGGGCACATGGTGGCTTCAGGATGCTGCGCATTCATTTCCGGGGCCACGTGTGACCACAGGACCTTTGTTCTAATTCGCTGTGGTTCAGGGAGAATGTCCAGCTGGCAGTCCAGCAGGTGGTTATGTGTCTCTGTGCAAGTCGAGCCCGGTCCAGGCTGCTGTGCCTGAAGCCATGAGCAGGACTGAGGAGGGGGGAGGAGGGAGGAGGAGGAGGGGGGAAGAAGGGGGAGGGGGAAGGAGGGGGGAAGACGGGGGAAAAGGAGGGGGGAAGAGGGGGGAGGGGGGAAGAGGGGGGAGGGGGGAAGAGGGGGGAGGGGGGAAGAGGGGGGAGGAGGAGGGGAGGGGAGGAGGGGAGGGGAGGAGGGGAGGGGAGACGAGGGAGGGAGGAGGAGGGAGGGCAGAATTCACACCTGGGTCTCAGAGTCTGTTCTGCCCATTTAAGTATCTCTGCTCCCAGTGATTGGCTCAGGGACCCCCTGCCCCTGCTGCGACCCCTGGCCCTCCAAGGCCAGACGTCACCTCTGAAGCACACTCATGGAGGGAGCAGGGGTGGGGGGCAGGGGCTGTGAGCACAGGCCCCGAGTCCTCAGAAAGGCAGGGTCTTGGCCACTGGAGGGGAAAGAGAACCAGGTCCTGAACCCGACCCTGGGACCAGGACAGCTGCAGGCCAGATGCTTCAAAGGGACAGGGCTCCACAGCCAGGGAAGGAAGGAGAAGGCCTAGCTGGGGGCTGGGACCCCTCTCGCCTGGGCCACAGGCCTCAACTGCCCCAAGGAGACGAAGCACGGTGGCCCAGCCCTCCTCTGGAGCTGACCCGGGGGACGCCCCATTTTGTCTGGGCCCCGGGATGGCCCTGGGGTGGGATGACACTCAGCCCCGCTCCCCAGCCCTGGCCCTGGCCTGCTGATGCGTTCCTGTTTCTGCCGCCTTCCTGTGAGCTTTTCCTTGAAAGCCAGAGCCTGGGGGCCGCGGGGCAACGGATTTCGAGTTCAATTGCAGGGAACCCACTACGGTTTCCAGCTGCAGATACAAGAGACGCTGCCAGACCAGCCGGAAACACCCAGCCAGCAACGCTCCAGGCTCCTTATGTATCTAGCTTATCTATTTAGACCGAGAGAGAGAGAGAGAGAGAGAGAGCGAGCTAGGATGGGCATGAGCAGGGGAGGGGCAGAGAGCGAGAGCCAGAGAGCGACAGCGAGACAATCCCAAGCAGGCTCTGCACTGTCAGCACAGAGCCCAATGTGGGGCTCGAACTCACAAACCGTGAGAGCACGACTGGAGCCGAAATCGAGCTCAGCCCCCTGAGCCCCGCCCCCCCAGACCCCCAGGGGCCCCTCAGGCTCATTATAGGAAAATGTGGAAAACAAAAGACAAGGAGGAAACCCCTAAGGCCAGAAGGGACTACCTTCTCAAGGGCAACAGAAACGCCACTGGCTTCTCCCCAGAGACTCGGGAGCCCAGAAGACAATTCTGTTATCTTAGAAAAACCGAGAAAAAACAACTCAAAATATGGAATTCTTTCCAGGAGAACACGCTTCGAGAATGCAGGTGATAAAACACATTTTCAGACAAATTTGGCATCAGGCTTCCTTCCCTAGGGAAGTGAGAGGGTCCTCGGGAAAGACACGGAGCCCGAAGGAGAGGACTCAGGACCCAGCGCTGGGACGGAGGTGCCCCCGGGCGCCGCCGCGGCTCAGCAGTTTGGAAAGGGGGGGGGGGTTCGCGTGACGAATTATCGGATATGGGGGGGTCGCCCACCTCCCTGACACGGTGGACCCCTGGTGCTGGTGGGGTTTAGTTACCATCATCTGGTTAGCCTGTGTCTTCCCGAGACGCGTAAAGTCCTTCCCACTTGCCCTCCAGGGACACGGGCAGCGGGACACCGTCAGTGCGGGCAACCAGGTGCCTGTCGTGGTCGAGAGTGGGGAGCGTCTGGAGCTGGGGGGGTTTCCGGCAGCCCCCTCCCGGGTGGCGAGCCGGGGGACAGCGTCGGGCACCCTCGCCCCTCTGCCTTCAGGCCTGGCGGCTGGCCACGGTTCCCGCCATCCCTCCAGGGAGGTGGCATGGCTCCCCGCTTTCTGTCCTCAGGCGGGAGGGCTCCAGGATTTCCATTCGGCCCTTGGGAGTGAGGGAGTCGCTGTAATGGCCCCCCATCTGCGGGTCCCAGAAGCCATGGGGTTTGCATTCTGCCCATTGCAAAGTACGTCCATTCCGATGCCAACGTTCTGGAACCGGGGAGGTAACCAGAGCGTGGGGTGGGGGGGCAGCTCGGCGTCTGACGGAGTCTCACAAGTGAAGAAACCACCGATGACCTGACCTCCACGGGTCCCCCTTTGGCCGGGGCGCTGGGGTCGTGTTTGGGTTCCCAGGGTTCCCATCAGTTCGAGGCCGGTGTCTACCGATCCTCAAAGACCTCAGTGTCCCCTCCCCCCGGCCCGTCCACAGTTGCTCCGCAAACGGCTGCAGGAAAGGCTTGGGGGGCGCTCACGGGGGGTTCCTGCCGGTGCGCTCGGGCCTGGGGGCTGCGGACGGATGAGGTTGGAGCCTCGCCAGACGCCGGACGAGTCGCTTCCAAGGGAAAGCCGTCTCAGAGAGACACGGGGGCGCAAGACTGCCCGTTCCCTCGGGGTCCAGCCCCGCGTCCTCGGGATCCCGGCCCCTCCCCCAGCGAATGGCGAGCCCGGATTCGACTGGCGTCACAGGTCAGCAGCCGGCACATACACATTTTGTGGTTTGCTTTCTTGAAATAAGCTGCTTCTCTCAGGACAGGTTTAGATTTACCGAAAAATCGTGAAGGCAGCCCACGCGGGAGTTCACGTCTTACAGGAGGGCGGCGCGTGGCCAGAGCGCGTGAAGGGGTAGCGATCGTGGTTGTTACGTCAGGCCCACGGCGTGTGCAGACCCCTGTGCCCCCTCGCGCCTGTGGTCCGTTCCTGGGTCACATCCGGGACACCGCGTCTCGTTTCATCACGTCTCCTTAGGCCCGTCTAGGCGGGCAGTTCCGTGGGTCGTCCTTGTGTCCCGTGACCTCGAGGCGTTGAGACGCCTGCTTCGGAGTTTGGGGGAAGATCCCCGCGAGGGGCTCGTCTCGTGTTTCGTCACGACTGGACTCGCACGTGTGATTTTAGGAGGAAGCCACAGACGGGACTCCTTTCCCGTCACCTCACGTCCGGGTGCGCGCGTCCCCGCGGCTGTGGACCTTGGCGCCCGCGCCCCGGCCGAGGGGTGCTGTCAGGTCGGGGTCGCTTCTGGAAAGTGGCTCCTTTCCGCCTCCCACGCCCAGGAGAGGGCACCGGGTTCTGCTGCTGAGAGACGTGTCCCTTCTTCCCGACCGTGTGCGGACTCCCGTGTGCGCAGCGACGTGGACGCGTGAGTTGTTTTTCCACTCGGGGCTGACGTTCAGCGTATCTCGTTGCCCAACTTGTTGTAGCTTCGCCATTGGCTCCTGCGCAGCCTCGACAGGCCCACAGCGCGCGTGTCGTGTGTCTGTGCGTCTGTCTGTCCCCCTGCGTGTCTGAGCGTGTCTGTGTGTCTGAATGGGCGTGTCTGTGTCTGCCTGTGTGTCCATCTCTGTGTCTGTGTGTGTCTGTCTGTGTGTCTGTGTGTCTATATGTCCATCTGTCTGTGTGTCTGTATGTCCGTATGTCCATCTGTGTGTGTGTGTCTGTCTGTGTGTGTGTCTGTCTGTGTGTCTGTGCCTGTGTATCCGTCTGTGTGTCTGTCTGTATGTCTGTGTGTCCGTCTGTGTCCGTGTGTCCGTCTGTGTGTCTGTCTGTCTGTGTGTCTATCTGTCTGTCTGTGTCTGTCTGTCCGTCTGTGTATCTATCTGTCTGTCTGTCTCTGTGTGTCCATCTATGTGTCTGTCTGTCTGTATGTCTGTGTCTGTGTGTCCGTCTGTGTGCCTGTGTGTCTGTGTCTGTAGGTCCATCTGTGTGTCTCTGTGCCTGTCTGTGTGTCTGTCTGTTTGTGTGTCTGAGTGTGTCTGTATGTGTGTGTCTGTGTCTGTGTGTCTGTATGCCCGTCTGTCCGTCTGTGTGTCCATCTGTGTGCGTGTGTGTCCGTCTGTATGTCCATGTGTCTGTGTGTGTGTCTATCTGTCTGTCTGTGTCTGTGTGTTCGTCTGTGAGTCTGTGTGTCCGTCTGTCCATCTGTGTGTCTGTCTGTCCGTCTGTGTGCCTGTATGTCCGTGCCTGTGTGTCCGTCTGTGCATCTGTCTGCCTGTCCGTGTCTGTGTGTCCGTCTGTGTGCCTGTGTCTCCGTCTGTCCGTCTGTGTGTCCGTCTGTGTGCCTGCCTGTCTGTGTCTGTGTGTCCGTCTGTCTGTCTGTCTGTGTGTCCATCTGTGTGCGTGTGTGTCCGTCTGTGTGTCCATGTGTCTGTGTGTGTGTCTATCTGTCTGTGTCTGTGTGTCCGTCTGTCCATCTGTGTGTCTGTCTGTCCGTCTGTGTGTCTGTCTGTATGTCTGTGTGTCCGTCTGTGTGTCTGTGTGTCTGTCTGTCTGTGCCTGTGTGTCTGTTTGTCCGTCTGTATGTCTGTCTGCCTGTCTGTGCCTGTGTGTCCGTCTATGTGTCTGTCTGTCTGTCTGTGTCTGTGTGTCTGTGTGTCCGTCTGTGTGTCTGTCTGTCTGTGTGTCTGTCTGTATGTCTGTGTGTCCATCTGTGTGTCCGTCTGTCCGTCTGTATGTCTGTCTGCCTGTCTGTGCCTGTGTGTCCATCTATGTGTCTGTCTGCCTGTCCGTGTCTGTGTGTCCATCTGTGTGCCCGTGTGTCCGTCTGTGTGCCTGTGTCTCCGTCTGTCCGTCTGTGTGTCCGTCTGTGTGCCTGCCTGTCTGTGTCTGTCTGCCTGCCTGTCCGTGTCTGTGTGTCCATCTGTGTGCCCGTGTGTCCGTCTGTGTGTCCTTCTGTCTGTCTGTGCAGGGGGCGCCTCCTCCCTTCCTGGCCCCGCATGATGCCGTCTTGATGTTCACCAGCGCCTGCCGGCAGCTGCAGGGGCAGATTCTCCCTAGACCGCTGTTCAGACCAGGACCAGGAGCGGGACCGGGAGCGGGACCGAGTTGAATCGGGTGCTGTCCTCTCCTCTTGCCGGGGCACACACGGTCACAGGCGCGGAGGCCTGGCTGACGGCCATGTCACGCCCCCGCCGTCTGCACAGTTTCCCATGGGCAGGAAGCGGGGTGTGGGCTGCTCTCCAGCGCGAAGCACCACATATGGAGTCTGTGATCCCGCCTCGGGGGCCGCATCCTCAGGGCCCGCTCCGGGGCCAACCCTGCCAGCCAGGCGCTGTGGGGAGCCAGAAATCACACGGCCGAGGACGGAAGGAGGTCTGACATGAGGAAGCGCTGGCTGAAGGGGCTCCCGCTGCATGGCATGACCCTGAAGGATGCAGGACGCACGGGGTCAGGAGCAGCGGGTCCCCAAATGGGAGCAGATCTAGGAGAGGTCCAGCCTCGCCCACCCCCCGGCTGCTACTCGGAGAGGGAAGGCTCTGTGGTGGCTTGCGCTGGGCTTTCTGGAAGCTGCCGGCGTGCTGGTGCCTGGGAGGCGCCCCCTAGGGCGCGGGCCCGCGGGTGGGCGGCCTGCCGGAGCATCGCATGATGTGCGCGACAGGGAACAGGGTCACGTCGTGATGCCCTCGTTGGCCCCGGGCTTCAGGAGGCGAGGTCGTCTCAGGGTCCCGAGGAAGCTTTCTGGGGAGGGGCGGGCGAAGCTGGGGTCTTGCCTGGGGCGTCAGGAGAAGCTTCGGGCGCTCTGTGTGGTTGCATGGGTGGAGGGGAGGGTCAGAGAAGGGGACTCGGGGACCCGGCGACTGTCTTCATGAAGCCAACAGCCCTGACCCCTACCGTCCCCCTCGGCCTTCACCTCCTGCTCCCCAAACTCTCCCCCTTGGACACTTAGCCCAAAAGATCCGCTTGGGACTCGACAGAACCGGTTCCATCCTGTTTCCCAGCCTCAGAAACGCAGGACCCCTGGCCACACCTTCTCAGCTCTCTGTAGCTGCGGTGCCGGCTGAGGAGGGGTTTTCTCTGCCCTTCCCTCCCTGGCCGGGGTCACGTCCCCTGCTCTCTTGCTCCCGGAGTCTGTCCCTCTGAGGCTCTGTGCTCCAGACAGTGTGGAGGCTGGGCCCGGGCTAAGTGTGAGCCCCGCTCCGGGCCTCGCCTGGCCGAGCCCGGTTCTGGGACACCCTGTGCCGGGCAGCACGCACACCCACACCGGCCGGGGCTGCCCTTCCAGCCCAGCCTCCGGGCAGCAGGGCCCGGGAGCAGGCGGAGGGCTCACTCCAGCCAGAGAGTCTCCACGTGGTGGCTTCTCAGGCTTAGGCTTCCAGCTCTGCCACGGCGCGGAGAGGCCGGAGCCTGAGGGGTCTGGAGGCCCCGAAGTGCTCGTCCTTGCTGTGCAGAGGGGGAAACTGAGGTCCCCTGGGGGGAGGACCTGGGACCGGCAGCCCCTTGTGTCTGCAGAAGCCAAACAGAGCAAAACGCAAACGAGCCGGTTTATGCTGGGGGCTCGGAGTGGCGCCTGGGGTGTGGAATGCGCTGCAGAGATGCTTTAATAATGGCCCCGGCGATCCCTCTGAGCTTGGGCTCCCTGACACCAGGTTTAGAAATCCAGGTACTGTTTGGGGTTGTCTGGGTGACTGACAGCTCTCAGCTTGTGTTCAAATGCTGGTTAGTATTTTGCCCCTCCCCCGCCGAGAGAGTCAGTAGGCCTATCGTGAGTGAGCCACCCCGGGGCCAGCAGACACGAGGGACGGTCCGGGTGAAGGGACAGAAAGTCCAGGCCAACTTAGCTGGGGGCCACTTGGGAGGCCAGCGCTGTTGGGGCCTGGGAACCAGCTGCAATTGCGTTAGGGGCCAGCTGTCCTGTGTGAGCCTTTCCATGTGACATAACCTCTCTGAGTCTTAGTTTTCGACTCTGAAGTGGTGAACAATTCTTGTTCTTTCCCGGTAAGTTGGACCAGGAATCAAGCTGTGCTCCATGGAGACCACAGGCCTGGTGCTGTCCTGTGACCCCCCTCCAACACGGGGTCCCCATCCAGCAGAGCCCAGCTCAGAGGGGAGCGGGGCGGAAAGATATTACGGAAGTCAAACAATTCATCTCAAGAGCCAAGTGAGAGGGTCCTCCTGGACGCTGACGGAATGAGCTGTTTCCTACCCCCAGCGGGGTCCTCGCGGGAAGGATTGGCGTCCATCCCAGACTATCAAGAAGCCAGGTCGTCTCTGTGTGTCTGAGCTGCAGGCGGAGAGTAGCTGAACCCGCACGTGACGACTCGGGGCTCCCCGGGTCCATTAAGTAACGACAGCGGATTTCAAAACCGCGTAGAACAGGATGTCACAAGGCTCCGACCCCGGCTGGGATTCGTTCCAGAGACGCCAGGTGGGCGGTAAAGCACAGCTCCTGGGGGTTTTCTTTTCTTTTTTAAAAAATACTTATTTTGGGGGGGGGGGGGAGAGAGAGAATCCCAAGCAGGCTCCGCCCTGTCAGCTCAGAGGCCGTGGATCTCCCCAACCACAAGATCGGGACTTGAGCCAAGGTCAAGAGAACCTGGGGTTCGGACCAGGGCTCAGGGCCTGACTTCTACCCAGGAGGGAAGAGCTGGCCTCCCTGCGGGGGAACTAAGAGCCCTGTCCCCACAGGGGTGGGGGGGGTGGGGTGAGGATAGGATAGGGGTGAGGGGGTGAGGGTGGGAGTGGGGCGGGGGAGGAGCCCCCTCGGGCAGCAGCCACACCGGAGAGAAGTGGGGGGAGCCTACAGGCCCTGATAGAGACCTGGGCGAGCAGCTCAGGCCGTGGGGCTGGGACCTGGCAGGAGGTGAGCTGGGCGGGAGGTGCAGGGGCTCTGATTGTGGGAAGAAGACCCCCTCACAAGCCAGGGTTGGATGGACACCGGGAGGCGGGGGCTCCAAGTGACCCCGGGGCCGCCCCAAGACAGAGCAGGGAAGTCGTGGGGCCGCTGGGGGTTCTCTGGGGAGGGGCTGCCCCCCTTCCCCAGCGGCCTGCAGATTGGAGGGCCCGCCCCACATGGTTCCACACCCCCCACCGTGAGCCCCCTTTTGAAACCAACCACCCAATAAAGACGGAGCCCCCATCCTGCGCGCACTTTTGTCTGCGTGGACGCGTGGACGGTGGCGGGGCGCGTGCGGGAGACCAGCCCCCGGGGAGGAGGGCGGGGCGCGGTGGCCGCTGTTTCTTCTGCACCTGCCTGGGGACTCTGGAGGCGGGGACAGCTAGTTTTCCACGGGGTCCGCGCTGGGGTGCTCGGCTGTCCTCCCCGCACCGCCACGCCCCCGGTGCCCCTGACACGCGCCCTCTGCACCCCCCCCCCCCCTCGCTCGGTGCCGCCCCACTGCCCACGAAACTCTGGTTCCAGGACCCACCATCTCTGGGGTCCCACCCCACTCGAGCTGTGCCTCCGTTTCTTTGCGGGGCCTCGCCCTTCCCGCCGTGAAGGTCCCCAGCGTCCGTCTTCGGCCTTTCTCCTGGCCTCCAGGACCACCGACTCTGCCCTGTGACCCCTCCTCCCCGCCCTCCCCCCGCCGAGCGCACTCACGACGCTGACACGGTTGTGCAGATGCCATCGTCTAGCTCCAGAGCGCCAGCAGCACCGGGTGAGGGGGCCCCGCGCCCCCTCTCTTCCAGCCTCTTTTCCGTGCACGTGTCTCACAGAAGCGGAACCATGCGGGAGGCGCACTTCCTTCACCCAGACGCAGGCGTTCGAGGCCCATCCGCATATTGTAACCTGTGTCCGAATGTCCTTCCTTCTCGCGGCCGAGTGATAGTCCGGCGCGTGGCTGGTCCACGTCCGCAGGCCGCTTCCTCTGTGGATGGACGTGCCAGCCGGAGGGAGCTTCTTAAGACACAGCTGGGGATGAGTCTCTCCTGCTTGAGCCTTCCGGGGTCTTAATGCACAAGACCCCGCGTGCTGCAGCCACAGGGACCCCCGAGCCCCTGGCTATTGTCCTCGTGGGCTCCGTACCCGCGGCCGTCTTCCCCTTCCCGACTCACCCGGCTTCTGCCTCCGCTCACCGCTCGGTGGCGTCCTCTGTCCTTCGCCCTGTCCAGTGGTCCTCATCCTCTGAGGTCCCGTCTGGGCACGCTTCCCGGGGCCCCGGGCCACGCTGCCCCCGCCACATGAGCCACAGGCAGTGGCCTCCTGGCGGGTGTTCCTCGGCCTCTACGGCCTCCAGCCCACGCAGGGCAGAGGCCCCGTCCGCTTGGCCTTGGCGCATCCCGCACCCCGTGCCCGGGCATGTGGCACAGTGCCACTGCCCGCTGTGGCCTGGAGGACGGCGCGCGTGAGCCCGAGAGAGACGTCAGTCAGCAGCGCTCTGTCCTGGCCGCGCTGGGGCTGCTTGGCATCGGGTCCGGGCCGGCATCTCGTATAAACTCCTAAGTTTTCATCCAGTTGGCCCGTGCCCGTAATTGGGCTGGATCCACACCGGAGAATGTGACATATTTTTATTTAAAAAAAAAAATCAATAAATCATCTGCAAGGCTGTTGCCAGCAATTACACGGCTGAATTAACCCCTTGTCCGCCAAGAGGGTGATATTTTCGTCACTCGGTCTTAAGCGGTGCCTGGAGCGCGTGGTGAGGTGGCCCCCGTGGGCGGGCGTTGCTGGGCCTCTGGGTGCCCCACAGAAGCGCCCACTGGCACTGTCCCTCTGAGCGCTGGGGTGGCAGGGTGCAGGCTGGGGGGCCACCAGAGGCTGGGTGGTCCCAGGACCCATCTGAAATTCCCAGATCGGCGCTCCTGGGGCCGTAGAGACGGCGCGCAGCCAAACCCAGGTGACCTTGCTGCCACCCTGGGGGTTTCCCTGGGGAGCCTGACCCCTGCCCCAGCGCACTGCCGAGGGGACCCTCAGAGGGGGTAGTTGGCCTCAGATAGCTGGGCTCCTGTGCTCTCACTGCCTTCCCCCAAACATTTGCTTACCCCATACTCCTGTCCGGCAGAACTGCATGCCTCCTCCAGAAGGCCTTCCAGAACATTCTGTCCCCCAGGTCCTTCTGGCCTGAGCCCCTTTTGCTTTGGTGAGCATGCTCCAGTGGGGGACCTCTGCTCCTGTGTGTGTGCTCTCAGCAGCAGCGAGGATTTGGAGGGTTTCCTTTGACTGCCCCCCGCCCCCACCAGCCTGGCGGGCTGTCAGGGCGCGCCCATGCCCGCTGAGGACAGACGCACTCACTGAACACGTGCCTTGGAGGACAGACGTACCGAGAAGCAGACTGTCCCCCAGCCACACATTTTTGGCTTTGAAACACAGTAGATGTTTTGGCAACGTCTGCCTTCTTAATTATGTCTCTCTCAGGCTGATATTTCAATCCGTTCGCTTTCCCCAAGCATATGCCAGCTTCCAGAATGTCTCCATCTCGGGAGAGTGCTCCAGCCCTCGTCACCGCAGGCCTGGAGGAGGCGGGAGCCGCTCCAGCCAGGCTCCCTGTCCCTGCCCTCTGTCCCTGTGGCCCCCTGATTGACCTGACGTTCAGGGTTTCCCCACCCCACGTGCCACCTCCCTGCCCCCCCCCCCCCCAACAGTGCTGTCCTTGGGGGCACCGGACCCCAGACCCCCTCCAGCCCTGGGCTTGGACTTCCTTTCATCTTTCTCCCTCAACATCCCCAGCTCCCCAGAGAGCCCCAGAAAGCCCCCGAAACACAGTTCTGTATCTCCTGCCCGCAGGCCACCTGCTGCTGGGGCTGGGGTGGTGGGTGATTGATCCTGAGCACCGCCCGGGGCTCTCGGGGGACACTGGTGGGTTGGGCCATCCTGGACCTTGCACACAGTGGACTGTCCCGTGCTCTGGGCGATCGATCAGGGTCCGAAGGCCGCCTGTCGCCCTGGCGAGCCCACCGCGGAAGCAGACTGTCCCCCCCAGGGACCTTAGGAAGTAGGGCATTTCCCAAGTTAGAAGTGACTCTGCTCATTTAAATGGAGTGTCTGTTAAGTGCAAATACCAGGCACAGGACCACAGGGCGAGTGGGGCCCATCCCGTAACTGCCCTCATCGATGCGTGCGTGTTCTTACACGGACATGTGTATAAAAATGCCTGGGGAGACTGGAAGGTGTTCGCCAACCCACAGCAAGAATCCCGCTGGGGAGGGCACGGGGCTGGGAGACTCACACGGAAATAGCCTGGAATGGCGCTTGTGTAATTTTAAAATAAATACCGTCGAAACAAACATTCCCTGCGTTTAACGGCGGCACCTTGGACGATAGAAGTCCTTCCGTGGATCCTTACCGTCCCCTTTGCTCTCTGCGACTTGCACGTCAGGGTGGGGTCCACGCGGGAGGACAGCCCCAGCCCAGCCGCAGGAATGCGTGCCCACCGTGCGCCCGGCCGTGCGCCGTGCGGTGGGGGGGTCCCGAGTCCCGGCGGAGTGTGAGGGATCTGGGGGATGGGGCCGTGAACGTGCGGAGCTGGCGGGGTCTGGCGGCCTCGACGGGCGGGCACCGGAGTGCCAGCTGCCTGTGCCGGCTGGGCCAGCGCTTTCTCACCACGCGGCGGGATCGGCAGTACAAGCACGAGCCGAAGTCTTGGCTGGGCTTGAGGCTGGGGGCGCCAGGCACCAGCTCAGAGCCAGGAGCCCGCTGGCAAGCCCCACAGGACATATTGCGCACCAGACACGTGGACGGCCGCCTTCCCGGCTGGGTCTCTGCTCGCCAGGGGGAAACGGTGGTGGAATGTGCTGGCAGCCTTGCCCTCTGGGCCCCTGACGCCCGGGTCCCGGCTGCGGAGCAGCCTCGGGGGACCCCTGAAATGTCCTCTTCGGCGGCGGAGCCAGCCCACGCTTTGTGGGGACCCTCTGCCTTCTCTCCCCCGCTGCCTCCCACCATTTGTCCGTAACTATTCAGAAGAATCGGCCCCTACGCTTGAGCCCCTGAATCAAATAGCTTGTGCAATTTGTCACATTATGCAGAGGGAGCGGGCAGAAAGGAAAGGGAAGTCATTTGATTGTATTATGTGCAAATTAGCTTGAAACTGAGGCTGCTGCCTGTTAGAGCAATTTCTCTCCATTTGTTTCGGGAGAAAATTGCCCACCATCCACATCTGGCCCCGGGCCGGCTGCCCACCAGGCTGAGAGGGGCGGGGGCGCGCGGCTGGCCCGGCTGCCGGGAGACCGGGGGCCTTTACACGCTGCCCACGGAGGAGCCCGGGCAGGCGGGTGGACACCCCCTGGCTTGCTGCCATGGAGGCGTGTCACCGTGGTTCCCTGAAGCAGGGGCCCGGCCAGCCCCAGATGCAGCGAGCACTCACGGGGCGGAGGGCAGACCTGGACACCGGGGCGTCCAGATGCTGGAGGTGACAGGTGATGCCACAGGAGCAGGGGCTCCGGGAGACGCCTGCAGGAGGCCTCAAGAGGCTGTGCATTTAGAAAAGGTCAGAAGTGGGGCAAGACCTGCTGCTCAGGGCCCTTCCCAGGGGGACAGCGGTTGATTCCCAGCAGGCCTGCAGGGAGCACGGGGTGTGTTGGGGGAGATGAGTAAGGAGTGCTTTGCCCCAGGCCACCGCCCTCCGCAAAGCCCTCCAGAGGCCAGACGCAGGGCTAGGCGCTGGGTGTGGCGGCTCCCAGCACCGGCCACTGGGAGGTGAGCCGTGGTCCCTGGTTACAGGTGGAAACCGCGGCTCGGAGGGGACCAGGCTAAGGCCACGTGCCACTGAGTGGCAGCACTAAATTCACACTTGGTTCCCGATGACCCCCAAGGCCACCACTCAAGCGCACAGAACAAAGGCTACCCCGGCTGGGCCGTTGGGGGCACCGTTGGGCCATCGGGGGCGCTAATCTCAAGGCCGGAATGCCCAGGTGGGGTCAGAGTACGGCTCCTGGACTTGGCCCTGTCCCAGGGGATGGGCAGCCCCTCCATGCGGTTGTCACATCCTCTTTTGGGGTGGCCTTGTTTGTTATGGAATAAAAGCAGAGACCCGAGGGTCCAGTGTGACCGAGCACGTGACCCACATCCCCGTTAAGCTGCAGCACGCCTCGGTCTCCCAAAGGCGGGCTGCCCCAGAAGTGGCGCCCCCCACCCCCCACAGGCAGCCACCGCCCTGATTCTTCTGCGGGGTCTTGCTTGTCCTACAACTTGAAGTACATGGAATCCTACGGCCTGCATCCTTCCGTTTCTGGCTTCTTTCACTCACCGTGATGTTTTGAGGTCTACTCACGGAGGTTATTCGTTTTCCTGGTTGGCTAATATTCCATTCGCAACCACACCAAGATGCTGTTTCCTGTAGGTGCACGAACGTTCGGGCAGTGTCCAGTTGTGACTAGTATGATTGAAGCCGCTGTTGGCATCCTTGTGCAAGTATTTTGGGGGACGTATGTTTTCCTTTCTTTTGGGTAAATACCTGAGAACTGTGAGTCCGATGGCCGGGTCACAGGGTCCGCATAGATTTAACGACGTGAGAAACGGCCAAGGTGTTTCTGCAGCGGCAGGAGCGCCTAGACCCCGTGGAAGCCTCCCCACACCCACCCGCACACCCACTGGGCGAAAATGCCATCTCCTTGAGGTTTTGCTTTGCATCTCCCTGATGACTAAGGATGTTGAGCATCTTTTCACACTCGTATTGGCCATTCGTCTGGATTCTCTTGGGAAGCATCTGCTCAGGTCTTTTGCAGCTTTAATTGGGTTGTTTGCCTTTTTATTGTTGCCTCGTAAGAATCCTTTATGCGTTCTGGATATAAGATCTATGGATGTATATACGTGTGTATAGATGGGTATACATTTCTTCTTTCTGGTCTGTGGATTGCCTCTTTTTTTTGCTTTCCCACGTCTTGAAGATCTGAAGTCTTACATTTTGATGAAATTCCATTTACCATTTTTTTCCCCCGGCCAGTCTCTTTGGTGTGCTCTCCAAGGAAAATCTGCCAGCCCTGAGGTCGCAAAGGTTTGTTCCCACGTGTCCACCTGGGTGTTCCCCAGTCCGTCTTTCATACTGAGATCTATGATCCATCTTGAACTAATTTTTGTAGACGGTGTGAGGAAGGGGTTGGTGTTTATTTTTTTTCACACATTCACGCAGAAGAAATTTTCCTTTGTCAAAGATCGACGGGCTTCGTATTTGTGGGTCTGGTTGTGGAGCCTCTCCTGTTCCCAGCCACGTCCACCCGTCCTCCACGGCCTCGCCACCCTGATGTCTGTGGCTTTGCAGCACGTCCTGGGTCAGGTGGTGCTGGGTCAGACTCCAGCTCTGCCCGTCTTTTCCAAGATGGCTCTTCCTTTCCCGGACCCGTGGCACTTTGAGATGGATTTTAGAACCCACCTCCCAGTTCCCACGCAGAGGTCTGCTGGGGCTCTGAGGGCACCGTGCCGAGTCCGTGGACCCCTCCGAGACGACCGGCATCTTAGCCACACCAGCCCTGTGCCCACAACCTTCCAGCCCTCCACACGTGTCTTCCTCCACAGCCTGTCTGGGAGCGAGCTGGGCACGGTCTCTGCTTTTGCTCTCAGGGTTTGGTTCCATGTTGACAAAGACCCTCACTCGGAAAGTTGAGCCAGACCAGCGCTCATCTGTTGCTATGGTTACGAGGAGGGGAAATAATTTCCTGTGAGGTATCTTCTGATCGCTTCTGTCGGTTGCAGCAGAAGATTAGGAGACTGTGGTGACGCTCCACCCGTCTGCCAGGGACTGCGTGGCGTTCGCCTTGACCTCCTGTGTGGGGCTGCGGTCTGCCTGCCCAGCTGCGGAGATAGGATGGAACTCATTAACAACCATCAGGGTCACTTTGCTGGTTTCACTGCAGTCGTAGAATTGCCTTTACCCTATTCTCCCCTAAATGCCGGATTACATCACAGGGAAGCTTGGGGGTGCCGAGCGTGGGGAGTGAAGCCATCCCCAGACCCAGGAGCTGCACTGTGAGCTCTCTCCCTCCTGCCCACCGGCAGCCGGGAGCCCGCCACCCGGGGACACACTCTTGGGGGCAAGTCCCACCTCCCCGCTGACTCGGTCAGAGCTTCAGGGAGAAGGAAGCATGAGGTCAGCGTGACATCTGGGGCTTCTGGTCTGAGAGCCAAGCGGCAAGGGGACTTCCTCAGCTGTTGGGGTGCACTGGTCACAGAATCGTTCTGGTCCCAGCCCCTTATACCACCCGGGCCCTGGACAGAAGAATGTCCTGCCTCCTTCTCGGGTGGGCACAGCCCCAAGAGCGGATGGGGCCCGGGAGGGGCCTGTGGAGCCGAGGTCATCTGGAGGAACCCACTCACCCCCGACATGGTGGGCCTCTGCACCGTCCTCTCCTTGACCCAAGGACCCGGGGGACCCCAGACCCTGCTGTCCTTATTCTTCCAGCGTGGGCAAGGCCTCCTTCCTTCACCCGCTGGTGCACGGAGGAGGTATGGAGGGGCCAGGACAATCTGAGGTTTGAGGTCCGAGCCCTGGAGAGGCGGGCGCCCCCAGGGAAGGGACGTGGTGTGGTGGAAAAGCACAGAGTCTGTCTCTGGGGTGTGGACTGAGGGGCCCCGGCCACGCAGGGAGATGTCAAGTAAGCAGCTGGGACTCTCCTCTTGCTTTTAGATGAGGTGTCACCGTCCCACCATTGACATCAAAGGCCTTACACAGCCAGTGTGACCTTGACCGTGGTGGTACCTGTGTGAGGGGTGGCTCTGAGCCCGGGGCTGGAGGAAATGGGTCTGGATTTGGAATGACTGCCCCACCGGGAGCTTCTGGGAGGAGGGGATGCCTCCAAGAGCAAAGAGAGACTCCAGACTGTGGGAGGGGTTGGGGGAGCAGGGGCGGGAGGGGTGGGAGGGGGTGCGGGAGGGGTACGGGAAGGGGTGCGGGAGGGGGTGCAGGAGCGGGTGCGGGGAGCGTGTATGGGAGGGGTGCGGGAGGGGTACGGGAAGGGGTGCGGGAGGGGGTGCGGGAGCAGGTGCGGGGAGCATGTATGGGAGGGGTGCGGGAGGGGGTATGGGAAGGGGTGCGGGAGGGGGACCCAAGTCCTATCAAATCCTGCTGCTGGGCTGACAGATGAGAACAGAGAACTGACCGTGGGCAGGAAGCCTTCAACTGGAGACACTGTCCAGGGAGAGGGCAGAGGAAGGGGGCACAGGGAGTGCTGCGGGGGGGGAGGGGTGGGGGTGGCCAGTCTGCTCAGAAACTCGCGTCCTGCCTCCTTGTGTCCCCCATGGAGGCCTGATCTTGCAGGTGTAACTGCAGGGGTGGGGGGTGGGCCGTGGCCCTCAGGCCCCCCTCTCCTGCCCTGCCCTGTGTCAGGGTCTGTGGCAGGAGCCGGAGCCTCGTCCGAAGGCAAGAGGGGGCCGCGTCGGGGCACTCATGGGCCTCCCTGGCCGCAGGCTGGCCGTGCTGAGGGCTGGGGGCCAGGGGCAGGCCGGGGTCCTGAGTGCTCTCGGGGAGCCTCCTTCCCTTTGCCGGCGGGGGCGGGGGCGGCTATTGCGTTTTGATACAGAAATTGGAGAAATTACAGCGACCACAGCGCGTCCGCCGCACAGAAATGCTTCCTCTTCTGTCTCTCCTTTTCAGCGGGAGTGGGTGGCGAGCGCTGCCTGGGCCCGTGCAGCCCACTGGTTGGGGGGGGGGGGGTCTGAGATCGATTTGCGGCTTGAGGGAGGGGGCACGTGGCCCAGGGGCGGTAGACGGGCTCCGCGGGGCTGGCAGGCTGGGCGCCCGTCCCGACACCTTCCCGACGGAGCAGCAGGGACGGGTGGCAGAGCCGGGGGGAGGGCTGCTCGCCTGGCGGCCTCACAGCAGCGCCGGGGTTCGGCATTCGTATCGTTCATCCCCATTTTCTAGGCGGGGAGGCGGACTTTGAGCGGCCGACCGGAGCGTGGCCCCGGCGGTTTGTCTATGTTCCTCGGCCTCTCTCACCAGGGCCCCTGGGACGGCGTTGAGGGCCCACCTGATGCCCCATTGCAAGGCCCTTAACTTAATCGTCCCCGCTCAGCTCTTCCACCACGAAGCGTCCCGCATTCACAGACTCCAGGGATCAGGATGTGGCCGTCTTTGAGCTGGCCACACCAGAGTAGGGGACAAACGTCCCCGTTCGCTTGGGACTTTCCTGGCTTTGGCAAAGCCTCATATTCCGGGAAACCCCCGGGTGCCGGGCAAATGGGACAGCTGGTCACCCTGCTGGGATGGGGGGATGGGAGTCCTACCTTAGGGGCTCATGGAAGGAGGGCGTAGCAGCCCCCAGGACCCAGAGTGACTCGGGGCAGCCAGCCAGCCAAGAAGCCCCAAGGGAGCGGGTGAGTGAGTGAGCAAGTGAACGAATGCTTCTCTGGCCGTCACCGGGCCCCGGATGGCCTTCCTGTCTGTGGGTCCTCTGCCTCCCGAACATGCCTCATGTTGTGTGCGGGGCTCTCGCTGACTGACAGCGGCTGCTGGGACGCAGAGCCCAGGCTGGCTTGGCGATGCGAGGTCACTCCTCTGTGTAGCCCTGCTTCAGTCCTCAGGACACAGGAAGGAAAGCACGCGGTGTCCCCGGCTGTGCCGAGGGGCGGCTTGCTCAGAAGCCTCGGCTTGAAGGGTCAGCACTTCAGACCCCCTCCGGTGGCCCCAAAGAGGGACGGGACTGCACGGGGGTCTGGGCCCAGCACCACGGTGCCGTTGGGAGCGTGGAAGTGGACAGAGCTTCTCCAGAAGCAGCCACGTGGCCTGGAGACACGCAGGGCAGGGGCGTTGCTATGGTGAGCGTGTGCGCCCAGGCTTGGGAAGTGCGTGGGCGGGCAGCACTGAGAGTGGTTCCGGGGGGCACGTGGCCTGCCTTGGTCCTGTTTTCCCACTGGCTGCTGAGTGCTTCGCCCTGCCACCCTCGGGGTCTCCCTCTCTCTTGCTGAAAAGCAAAAGACGTGAGCCAGAGGCTTGTGAGCTGAGGTCCAGCCTAAACCCTGATGCCGCCAAACTCACCAGAATTATGGTTAAAGTAGTAAAGCGAGCTGCCAGACGTGAGCACTTCTTGAGTGTTAAAAATTACCGGGTGACCCCTTCCCGTAGGCACCCGAAGAACTGGGAGCAGGATGTCAAAGCGATGTTTGCACACCCACGTTCAGAGCGGCATTCTTCACGAAGGCCAGGCCGTGGAGGCCGCCAAGTGTCCGTCAGTGGATGAGTGGATAAGCAAACGCGATAGATAATGCGATGGAGTCTTATTTAGCCTCAGAAAGGAAGGACAGTTCATGACGTGCTATAACACGAACGACCCTTGAGAACATTATGCTGAGTGAAATAAGCCGTCCTCCAAGAAATGACCGGTGCTTTGATTCCACTTATATGAAATCCCATTTCCGTGAGAGGAGTCAAATTCAGAGACAGAAAGTAGGATGGGGGTGGGGGGCGCCAGGGGCTAGGGAGGCGGGTAGGGGTGAGGGTTCACGGAACAGAGTTTCAGTTTGGGGAGATAAAAACGGTTCGGGAAATGGGTGGTGGTGACAGTTGCACAATGATGTAAATGTACTTAATGCCCCCTAAATGCACCCTTAAAATGGGCCAGAAGGGTAGATTGTATGTCATGTATATTTTCTCACGATAAAAAAAAAATGTCAAAAAATAGATGGTGTCTCTACTGCAGCATCCTGACTTACGCTCCTGCCTTAAACACCCCGAAAACTAGACACAAAATATAAACAATTGTTTTCAGACATCAGACAGTGGGCAGCATGGAACTGGGATCCCTAACTCACGGAGTGAGCCCTCCCGTGCTCTGAAGATGGTTTCCAGATGCAGGGCAGGGAGGAGGGACCTGCACAGGACCTGGTGTGCTCCCTGAGTCATACCTGGGAAGCTGAGATGTCTCAAGTTTGCAGAGAAGAAACCCAGAGAAGAGTGAGATAGGCAGAGAAAGAGCTCCAGAATTCTGCACAGGGGCTCCCATGGGTCTTGGCCTGACTACGGTTGTCCCGTGCATGGAGTGTGAACTCTAAGAGCAACTTTGCAGAAGGGACAATGATCAGAATGCCGCAAGGTGAACAATTTTCAGAGCTCCCACAGGCCTGGACCATCTGTGTTTCCACCAGCTGGTGTGGAAAGAACTCATTCAGTAGGGACACCACAAAAGCCTTGCCTTTGTAGTGGGCTGAACTGATCCTGGGGAAAGGGCTACCCGAGACCTGTCTCCAAAGCATCCAAACAAGCCTCCAAAGGACCAAAGGACGAAGCTTATCTAAGTTATCCAAGACCAAACTGCTTGCCAGAATGAAGCCCATACTCGTTAAAGGAAGGGAATGGAATCTAGCTCTCCATGAGCAAAATCCAAGGTGATGTCCAGCATCCGATCAAAAATCACTAGACAGGCAAAGGCATAGGGAGATGTGACCCATGAACAGGAGAAAAATCAGTTCATAGAGGCAGACCCAGAAATGACAGAAATGGGGGAAAAGGATATAAAAACACCAGTTATAAATATGTTCCATATGCTCAAGGATTTAAAGAAAAACACGACCAGAGTGAGGAAAGAAATAAGACACAAGAATTCCAAATGTAAATTACAAGAGAGGTGGAAAGTAGAGTATCTGGAGTGAGCATCTCACGGGACAGGATTGGACACGGCAGAAAAACCAGTGGGTTCACGTTAGCGCTTAGAGCAGGAGTTGGCAACCTGCGGCCTGCTGGCCTGCTTCTGGGAATGAGCTCTGCTTGCAGCCACCTCGTAGGCTGTGCATGGTCTGTGGCTGCCTTCGCACCCCCACACCCCAGCTGAGTGGTGGCAACCAGGATGCCACGGCCCACAAAGGCCTGGCCCTTCCCAGAGAAACTTTGCTGACTTTCAAGTATTTACGGCTTCCAGTATTTGGGATCTCTTCACACTGTGAATTGTAGAGCAAACCCTCTTTTTCAAAGGTGACGCGCCTATTAATTTTCAGCCAGTTGGGTCGGAAGTGTTCAGAATCGGCAGAACACGAGTTCCCGGGGATGGGAGCCGTAACCGTGGGGTGCTGTTCGGACACAGAGGAAGGGCTGTTGACAAGAGCCGGCGGCCAGAGCCTGTGCTGCCCTGGGCACCAGGGTCTCTGTCCTGCCAGCTCCTAGGGGCTCTCTCTGTTACCCCGAGGACGCGAACCCTGCCGAGGGGCGCGTCTGCCTCGTTCTCCACCCCAGGCCACGCAAGGCTCCCGAGCGGATGAGGGAGCCGGGCTGGATACACAGGAATCGGCGGTGAGTCAAGCCAAACTCAGCTTCTCTTCTAGGAGCAGCGAGTCCCCTCCTCCTCCTCCCTGCACCTCTCTTTTTCAGTTTTTAGCTGACATCTATAATTTGGAAAGCCATAAAAATGAATACAGATGAAATATTAGAGGATGGCAGTGTGAGAAAAGCGTGAACAAAGAGGCCCTCACCGCTTCAAATAGGTCTTAAAACTGCTTTCATCCGCACGCTCGCCTCAGCCCTGCGAAATTGATTCATTGACCAAATTGGCCATTTAAAATTCAAAAGCCTGTGTTCTCTGAGCGCAGCGCCCTCCTCTCCAGATTTATGGGGCCGCAGGGAGGCACCCGGGGTGTCTCTGGTTTCTTTTTTAAGGATGATCTACAGTGAGGCGACAGGCCCCTTCTTCCTGGAGAGCCCACGCTCGCCTACCCGGGCCTAAAGTGGCGGGTGCCCAGCGCCGGCTCCCGGGCCCGAGGGCACCTTTGTGGGTGCTGGCCCGGGGCCCTGTCCGGGGGGCTGGCCTCCCCCCACCCTCCCGTCCTGGGCTGAGGCTCCCCGCCCCCGATCGGGGATGAGGACTGGCAGAGTGCACAGGACGGTTCTCTCAGCGGGAAGTGAACCCACCGTTATTCAGCTGAAGGCTCCACGGCTCCGCCTTGTGGAAGGACTCGGAGGCCATTGAACTTGCTCCCCTGGGCCCCGCACACGTCACCCCTCTGCCAGCCACCTTCCTCCACCTCTCTCCCAACCCCGGGCTGGGTAGGGACATTTGCTGATTGTCACATCCTTGACACATCACATCCTGCCTGTGGTTCACCCGAACCTGGGACCAGATCTGGTCGCCTGTGGGCCCCATGTCCAGCACAGCCTGGACAGGTTTCGGGGCATTTGGCAAAGAAATGTGGGTGCCGGCAGGGGAAAGTCCAAGCGTGCTTGAGGGGGTACAGGTGGGCCTTGCGAGCCCCAAGCCCCCCACCTCCCATGAGCAGAAGGTCAGCCCCGACCCAGGCGGACCCCCGGCTGAGGCCTCAGCCCCTGGGAGGCTGGATCGTTTCTCCCTGCCCCCACTGAGGGGAGGTGGGACCCCCCACAAAGCCTCAACTCTCTATTTTAATTACTCTATCCTATTTTGTAACTTTAATTATATAATAAGTGGCACACTAAAAAACCATCGTTAAATTTTAAGCCTTTGTAATAACACCATTTTATTACATTTTGATGACTTTATAACTATGATACTTTATTATTCGTTCCATGTTATTTTATGACGGCACAGTGAGATTTTTATATCCAATTATGGTACTGGCTGATCGTTAAACACGTCTAACACGTAAGTGTGTGGCACCCTGGGTCCCCAGGAGCGCCCACGTTAAAAGAGGTAGGAGGCCTTCCTCACTTATGGGTCGTGCCGGGTCCATCGGCGCGGAGAGGCCGATTCTGCCGTGGGGCCGGATAGGAACACGTAAGGGCGGTGGGGCGTCACGACTCGGCCAGACAAACCACACCCGGAAGGCCATGGAGAGCAGGATGTGTCCACATCCTGGGGCTCCCGGGTCACTCCCCACTGGCCCTCTCCCTATCGTGGTGACAGGCCTACAGGCCTCCTCCAGGAAGGCCTCGAGGCCCTGCCAGAAGGCTTCTCTGGCCTCGGGATGTCCTCCATGACGTGCCAAGGAGGCTCTCTTTTCCTCAGCTGGGGGACCCCTGCAGGACCTGGGGAGTTCTGGTCCACCCGCCTCCTTCTATAGAGGCAGAAACTCAGACCCGGGAGGGGGTAGCGTGTCGAGGCCGCCTGAAGTCTTCCGTGGCTGCCCCAGGAGGAGGACCCAGGCCTGCGTGCTGAGGACTGAGCACGCACGGGGCTTCCCCGGGAGAAGACAGGGCAGGGAGACTTGGAGGGGGCAGTGCCGGGCAGGAGAGGAGGAAGGAGGGGCAGACAGGGGGTCCACGCTCTCGTGGAGTCTCCCCGGCTCCCTCTTCACCAGACAGAAGCTCCCGTGTGGTGGTGGGGAGCCCGGGGAGGACCCCGTGAATGGGGGCCATCCACCCGGGTCGGCGTACCCCTCTCCGGCTGAGCGCTCGCTGGGGGCAGAGGGAAGGCCCTGGACCCTTCGGAGAAGGAATTCTAAATATACCCGTGGTCGGGGGTCCACTCCGTTTGGCCTGCGAAGCTCTGCCTGTGGCCGCCTCTACCACCTGCCCCATCCGTCTTGGCCCCTCTCCTGGCACCTGTTCTGGCCCCTGGGGTCCCCCACTCCTGCCCACCCCTGGGGCGGTCTCTTGGACACCCGCGAGGGGGGAGCATAGGCTTGGGGAGTGCCCTGGTCCCCTCCCAACCCCCACATCTCCCTCCTGCGCCCGTCTTCTCTGATTCCCTGTTGGGCCTGGGGCTGCGGGAAGTGCGGTGGGAACCCCGCTCCCGGGGCGCCTGCTGTGCAGCCCGGCACAGCTCTGCCTTCCGTGCTCAGGGCTCCAATCCTCCAGCCTTCCCGTGGCAGACAGGGCAGAGGCTCCAGGGCACCTGCCCAGGCCTGGGGCACCTGCGGCGACAGCGGGAAGTGGCTCGTCTCCGTGTCTCCGGGGAGCCGAGGTGCGGCCGTCTGTCTGTCCGTCTGTCTAGGTGCAGGCAGGCCCCCAGGGCTGTCGGGGAGCCATCTCTCACGGCACGGGGCTCGCTGTCCAGCCCCGGGATTCAGTGGCTTCGTTCAGCCCGTGGCGGGATTTGACCGTCTCCGGAGGAACCTCCGTTACCAGAGCTGGGAACCGTCAGCCCCTCGTCCTGCGGCTGCAGCGAGGGGGGAGCCCGGAGCCACAGCCCCCCTGGGCTTGTAACTGCGACAAGGTGAGGTCAGCCCCTGGCTGGGGACCCCACGGCATCCGGCCCATTTGCCTAAAAGTGAGCAAATGAAATAGAAAAAATCAGAGGCCTTGGCACGAAGTGTCCCGGGAGATTCTGGCTCCATCTTTTAGGGTTTTTTTTTTTCCACCTGGTGGGTCCCCGGTGCCTGGAAGGGCACTGTCTCCGTGATGCCTTAACAAGGAGAAGACGCACAGGCAGGGCAGCCGTGGCCGGGGTTGGTCCGGGGTCCCCATGCCATGCCTGTGCCTCCCTGTGTCCTCTGGCGCACCCTGCCTGCCCAGGGAGCGGGGCTCTGGGGCTTGATGTGACCCAGGCCCGTCACGTGCTTCCTGAGTGGGCGGCCGAAGCCGGTGTGGCCCTTCCCAAGCGTCCGCAGAGGGTAAGACGGCTTTCTCGCAGCCCCTCTGAGCTGCAGCTTTCTTGTCTGCAGAATAGGGCTCTGCTGTTTCTTTTAAACTACAGGCGAGACAGTTTTTGGTATATTTACAGGGTTGTGCGACCAGACCTCCGCCACAATCTAATTTTAGAACATTTTCGTCACCCCCGAGAGAAACCCCTTCTCTCTTTGCTGTCACTCCCCTCACACCCCTGTCCTCGCAGCCACTAACCCACGTTCCGTCTCTACAGACCTGCCTGTTCCCCACACTTCACCTTCAAGGAGCCACTTAGTCTGTGGTCTTTCGTGACCGGCTTCTTCCACGGACCGTAACGTCTTCAATCTGCGTCCCAGCGTGTCGACCCCACATTCCTTTCACCGGGAAAACGACCCCAGCACAAGGAGGCATCCCCGTCTGTTTACGCATCGTCTGCGTCGTTCCCACCCGTGGGCCGTTGGGAACGGCCTGCCGTGGACGTGGCTTCAGCCCTCCCGGGTCTCCACCGGGGGCACAGGTGCCACATGAACCCTGTGTTCTGGCCTGAATGCTGGCCTCTGACCCAGGGTCGAAGCCGTTCTCCGGGGGAGGGAGGAAGAACCCCTCCTGTCCTGACACAAAACCCCTGTCTGCACCCGCACCACACCACCCTCCCCCCGAGGCAGCAGAGAGGAGCCGCCTGGGCTGGATTCACGCGCCCCCTCGCCTCGTCCCTCTCACGGTGGAAGAGGCCTGCTGGCTTTGAGGCCGGTTAGGGCCCCGGCACCAGAGGCTGGCACTCTGGACGTGCACTGGGAGGGGTCTGGCCTGAACGGAGGCTGAAGGCCCCCTGAGAGTGTCCTGGCGGGGCCAGCCTCGGCCGGTCCAGGGGACCCGGGGGTGGGCACGGGGTGTCCCCCGCGGAGCTGAGGCTGTGACTGGGGGAAGCAGGCGGCCTGGCGACCTCTGGCTGCGAGAGCCTTCCCGGACATTTCCCGGTCAACAGGGCTGCAAGAGGGGGCCGGGCGGGAGACACCGCGGTCTCCCGTGCATGGGGGGGGGGGGGGTGCAAAGCCTCCAGTGTGCCCCCTGAGCAGGGAACGGGATGCTGGTCAAGTCTGTGCAAGTGAAGAACCTGCTAACACCCCGCCTCACCCACGGCCCGGAGAGCGCCGGCGGCCGAGACCTGTGGCCACGTGCGGATGCCAGCTCCTGGGAGTGGCCCGGGGCCCGTCTGCCGAGGTCAGGGGTCTGGCCGTCTTCTGGAAGACACCGAGGGTGGCCCGGTCAGTGCTGCATTTCAGGAAAGCCGTTCTGGCAGCCCCACCTCTCCCCTGGGCTGGGACCCCAGGGTCGGGGGAGGGGCAGAGACTGGTTCCGAGGCCACGAGGCTCAGAGGGACGAGCATCCCCGGCCTCCGTTTCTTTCTTGGGGGCCGTCCTCGTCCCCAGTCTCTTCCCTCTTCTGGACTGTCTTCCCCCAACTGAGGATTCTCAGGGACCCCAAGGTCCTGCCCTGGCGTGCACACCCCTGGGGGCATCTGACCTACCCAGGGGGCCTTTGTAGAAGGCGAGGAACCAGAAACACCCCCTGCGGCCTGAAAGAAGCAAACAGGGCTGTTGTGAGCTGCCCACAGAAGCCACGTGGCAGATCCGTAGCCGCCTCCGGGAGCCCACAGCGGTCCTCAGCCCGCAGCCCACAGAAAAGCGGAGACCGGACTCCTCTGGCCTCCACCACGACCTTGACAGCCTCCGGGGCTGCAGGAAGGAGCGCGGCCCTGACACAGGGACCGCAGCCCTGCGAGCTGAGCAGAGGACGTGTACCCACACGAGGTCCCCAGCGCGGGAAGCGGGAGATGATCCACTTGTGTTGTGTAAGGTGCAGACGACCCGTACATCCGTCCCCAGCGGAGGGAGCCACACCCGGGTGTCCAGAAGGACAGGGCAGCAGACGGGGCAGGGAGGGCAGCCGAGTTACACTGCTCGGGGACCAGGCCCCACCCAGCTTGGAAGGGCAGCCTTGCTGGGAGCCCAGCCGGCCCCCGCCCTGACTTGGCCAACCCCCCGCTCCCCCCGCCAGACGAGCCTGCCAGGGACGGGGAGGCCGCCCGCTGTCCGGCCCACCTGCCTGGGGGCTGCGGGGAGAACGGGGTCCCCAGCAGGGGGCGGGGGTGTGCCCCTCAGCAGACGGGGTCCTGGTGGCCCAGGAGACCCCCACAATGAACTCAGGTTAGTCCCGGCCGTCACCCGGACCTCCTGTCCAGCTTCCCTGATGTTCTCTGGATGCGACAGCAAGAGCACCCACAACAGAGGCACCAAGGACGGGAGGTACCACATCGAACTGAGGAAACGATACACAGAATGAAAAGGCAGCCTACGGAATGAGAGAAGATGTTCGCACATCCCGTCTCTGACAAGGGCTTGGTGCCCCAAAGACATAAATATACAGCTCGACGGCAACGACGAAGCGAAAACAATCCGACTAAAACGGGCAAAAGCCTCCCTGTTTTCAAGAAGACATTGGAATGGCCAGTAAGTCCATGAAAAGGTGCTCAACCTCACTCATCATCAGGAAAATGCAAACCAAAACCACAATGAGATCTTTCTCACCTTATATCTGTTAGAATGGCTGTTACCAGAAAGGGATAAATGCTGGCCGGGTTGTGGAGAAGTAGCGACCCTTGGGCACTCTTCATTGGTGGAATGCAAACTGTTGCAGCTGCTGTGGAAAACAGTATGAAGAGTCTTCAAACAATTAACAGGACAGCTGCCTTATGATCTCGCAGTCTCCCTTCTGGGTGTACATCCATAGGAAATGAAGTCACTGTCTCAAAGAGATATCTGACCTTCACTAGCCAAAACATTAACATACAAAACGATGGATAAAGAAGATGTGAGATTACACACACACACACACACACACACACACACACACACTCATGCAGGAATATCATTCAGCCACGAAAAAGGAAATCTTGCTATTTGAGGCAACGTGGATGGATCTCAAGGGCATTATGTTAAGTTAAACAAGTGAGATGGAAAAAGACAAATATTGTATGTTCTCACTTCTCTGTAGAATCTTAAAAAACCGAACTCCTAGAAGCAGAGAGTAGGCAGTGGGGGGTGGGGGAGATGGGGAGAGGTGGCTACAAAGGATACAACTTCCCGTTATGGGGCGCCTGGATGGCTCAGTCAGTGAAGCATCCGACTCTCGGTTTCAGCTCAGGTGGTGATCTCTCAGTTTCGTGAGTTCAAGCCCCGAGTTGGACTCTGCACAGACGGTGTGGAGCCTGCTTGGGATCCTCTCTCTCTCTCTCTCTCTCTCTCTCTCTCTGCCCCACCCCGACTTGCGCTGTCTCTGTCTCTCTCAAAATAAAGAAATAAACTTAAAAAAAAAAAACAAACTTCCCCAGTTCTAAGATGGTTAGTGTCCAGGGATCTCACGTACAGCACGGTGTTTGGCGTTAACAATACTGTGTTGTATGTTCGACGCTGCTGTGGACGTAGCACCACCATGACAACAACGAAACGGTAATTACGTGAGGCGAAGGGTGTGTTAACCGACCTCACTGTGGCGAGGAGTTCTCAGAATAAAAGCACCGATCCCGCCCAGCGCCCAGGTTAAACCCGCACAGTGGTGCGTGTTGCTGACTAGCTCAACAACCCCGGGGAGGACGAAGCAAACCCCTCCTCCGGGCCCCCCGGCGGAGCTCAGGCTCTTTCCCAAAGGAAGCTGTTCTACGTCACAGTGGACCTGACCCTATTCGTGTGACTACTTGCCTTGTGGGTCTCCTAGTTCTCCGTTTTCAGGTGCTTTTTCCCGCCTCTATGAGCCAGGCCACGAGCGGAAACAGCCCTTAACACACGAGGTTGGCGATTCTATGGAAGCAAAGCCCAAGGCCGTGCTAGGGGCTGAGCCCTCGTCACGTTCGCACGGTGACGCTCTGACCCTCAGGACAGCTCAGACCCCAACTGTATTGGGAGACGGGGTCTTTCAAGGGGCGATTATGTTAAATATGGGCATTAAGGTGGATCCTAATCCAACACGACTGGTGTCCTTATAAGAGGAAGAAATCTGGACACAGACCTCGTGAAGACAGGGGGAGCAGGTGCCGTCCACACGCCCAGGACAGGGGCCTCGGGAGGACCCAGCCGTGCCCACGCCTGGACCTCGGGCTCCCAGCCTCCAGGACTCACAAGTAGATGTGGTTCGGGGCCCTGGGCCGGTCCCGTGTGGGGCAGAGGGGCGGCCGGGTGCGGCCGGGGACGTGGGGGCTGAGGCCACACGCAGGTGTTCCCTGAGCCCGTGTCCCTGGATTCCTTTCCCACCAACAGTGCATGAGTGGCCGGCCTATTTAGAATTTCTTTGAAGTGCCTCCTGCGTTGTAAGGACTCCTCGCTCCTGCCTGTGCCGCACGCGGCCTCCCAGACTTCCTGGCGGCGTTTCTATTTTACTTTCTTTTCCATCGGAGTCTTTAAGACATCTTGAATTTGTTTTCGATTAAGACGCGGGGCGGCCTCCCTTTTATGTGCTGCTGGGTGCAGCTGGCTGTCCCGGCCCCACGCGTGACGAGGCGCTTCCTCTTGTGCCGGAACGAGGGCCCTGGTCTCGCGTTACCGTCCGGCCTCTTGTGAGGCTGGTGCCGTGGAGTGGTGCCTCTTCTCCTACAGCAGTGCTGGCCGGCTGTGCCACTGGGGCTCTTGTCTACTCCTGAGTCAGCTGGCTTGCGCTGCCTTTGCCCCCTAGACGGGGGGCTGAAAGTCTGGGATCAGGTGCCCGCACGGCTGGCTTTTGGTGAGGAAGCCCCGCTCCCGGCTGGCGGGCGTCCACCTTCCGCTGGGTCCTCAGATGGCGGACAGGGAGAGCCTTTCTTACAAGGGCACTGACGCCATCACGGGGCCTCGTCTAAAATCCCCTCCGAAAGGCCTGACCTCCGAACACCATTACAGGAGGGGTCAGGGCCTCAACATGCGGATGGGGGAGGGGGGAACCCAACATTCAGCGCGTGACGCTTATCATATAAACTTCAAAATACTTTTACCTAAGACAGCAACAAAGCCCTCAGGCCTGCTGGGGATCTAATAAAACTGTATTACGTTGGAACATCAGTCTCCGGAGAATGACACCGTTTACCTCCAGAGTTCTTACCCGGACAGCGGAATGTCTGTTCTGCGTCCTTAAATGAGATGCTACGCTCTCCTCACACGGGTGGGGGGGAACCACTCCAGGTCTTTCAGGCAGAGGGCGTGTAATGCTGGGGACTGGGGGAGGGGAGACACCGCGGGGAGGGCAGGGCGGTGGAGGGAGTGCCAGATGGGCACGGCCACCCCAGGGCTGGACCGCAGGGACCGGAGAGGGGTGGCAGCTCTTCCCTTCTGCCCTTACCCCTGCGCTGCTCCTGGCTTCCCCGCTATGGAGAAGAGGCTGTTTTCCCTCTCCATTTCTAGATGCTTATTGTCTGAAAAGAGAGGACATCTGATCTCACGTGATTACGTGAGATCCTCTGGTTCTCACATTTTCCCGTTAATTCTCCTTTTCGAAATACAGCATCTGCAGGGACGCCTGGCTGGCTCAGTTGGTTGAGCGTCCGACTCTTGGTATCGGCTCAGGTCATGATCTCCCGGTCTGTGAGTTCAAGTCCTGAGTCGGGCTCTGCACTGACAGCGGGAAGCTTGCTTCGGATTCTCCCTCTCTCTCTGCCCCCACTGGCGCTCACTTTCTGAAATAAAATAAAAAAAAATTAAAGATGTAATTTCAGATCACATAAGTCGCCCATGTAACGTGTTCAAGGCAATGTGTTGGTGTATCCGCAAGGCTGCGTGGCAGCCTTACGTCCTAATTCCGGAGATTTCCGTCTCCCACGACTACTTGGCACGCTCGATTATAAATGCCATCCCACAATATGTAACTGTTCTTACTGGCTTCTCTCGCTTAAAATGATCTTTTCAAGGTTCATCCTCGCACACATCCTCCTAGCATTAATCGGCACATCATTCCTTGTTCATTGCCAGGTAATATTCCTTCGTACGGACATAACGCGCGCCATTTATCCAGTCGTCAGTGGCTGCCACTTGTGGCTCTTGTGAGCAATGTTGCCGGGAACACTCATTTGTAAGGATCGCGTACGTGAGTTTCATTTCTCCCGGGTGTATACACTTAAACGCAGAACTACTGTATCCTATGGCAAATCTGTCTGCCGTTTCTAGAAACTTCCAGAGTGGCTTGCAAAACAGCTGCATCACGTTATAGTCCTGCTAGCAAATTATGAGAGTTCCAGTTTCTCCAACCCTCACCCGCACTCGCTATTATGTCTTTTTATTCTAGCCGGCTGCTGAGCGTGGCTCCTGCCGTGGCTTTGCCGTGCCGTTCCCTGGGGAGTGATGATGGTGAGTAACGCCTCTCATGCTTATTGGCCATTCGTATGTCTTCTCTGAAGACACGTCTGTTCAATCCTTCGCCTATTTTAAAATCGGGCCATTGGCATTTCATTATTGAGTTGTAAGGATTTTATGTAAAAAGGATACAAGTCTCTTATCAGATCAATGATCTGCAAATGTGTTCTCCAAGTGTGTGGGCTGTGCGTCCACTTTCTTGGTGGTATAATCTGTGGCCGGAAGTTTAAAACGTTGGCAAAATGCAGTTTGCTTCTTTTTCCTGTGTCACTTGTGTTTTTGGTGTCACAGCCTAGAAATCACTGCCTGACACAAGGTCGTGAACATTTACCCTTTAGTTTCCTTCTAAGAATTTTATATCTATAGTTTATCTCTTACGTGTTGGTCTATGACCCATTGTGAGTTTCCATTCTGTCAGAGTGTGAGTTAGGGGTCTGGTTTGGTTCTTTCGCAAGTGGACAGATGGCCGTTCCAACACCATGTGTTGAAAAGACCACTCTACTTACTTGTGCTGGAAATACAGTGATTGAAATTTGTTGAAACCTTGTTGACTATGAAAGTGAAGATGACCTTCTGGATCCTCAGTCCTACTCCCTTGGTCACACAGCTGCTCCCACACCAGGGCCACGCTGTTTTTATTCCTTTGCCTGTTTTAAAATCATAAAGTAGGAGTCTTCCAACCTTATTCTTCTCTGAAACTCTTCTGCTTCTGATAGTCTGGGTCCCTTGCATTTGCATATCAAATTTAGGATTTTGAGTCTGTCGATTTCTGTAAAGAAGCCAGGTGGGATTTTTGATAGGAATTATGTTGAATCTGTAGATCAGTTTGGGGAATATTACCATCTTACCAATATTAATTATTTGGATCCATGAAAGTGGAATATATTTTTATTTGTTTTGTCTTCAATTTCTTTCAACAATGTAGTTTTCAGTGAGCTAATCTTACACTTCTTTTGTTAAATTTGTACCTAAATATTTTATTTTTTATGCTATTGTCAACGGAACGGTTAATTTTATTTTTGGATTTTTTTTTTTTTTTGCTAGTGTGTAGATATACAATTGATTTTTGTGTAATTAATCTTATATTCTGAAAACCTACCGAACTGGTTCGTTAGCTATAGTAGTATTTTGTGGATTCCTCATGACTTTTGATACACGTAATACTGTCGTCTGCAAATAAAGATCGTTTTGATTCTTTTATAATCCGAATGCCTTTTATTTCATTTTCTGCCCAGTTGTCCTAGGTAGAACCTTCCGGTACAATGTTGGTAGAAGAGGCAACAGGCACAGATCCTGGTCTCCTTTCTGTTCGAAGGAGGAAAGGTTTTCAGTCCTCTGCCGCTAAGTGTGAAGTGAGCTTCAGGGGTTTGTGGATACTTTTCATCAGGTTGAGGAAGTTCCCCTGTTCCTAGTTTTTTGAGTGTTTTTATCACAAACGAGTGTTAGATTTGGTCAAACACTTTTTCTGTATCTATTGAGATGATCGTGTGGTTTTTGCCCTTGATTCTCGTAATGTTAATTGATTTTTGTACGGTAAGTTGACCTTGTGTTCGCGGGATAAATCCCTCTTGGTCGCGGTGTGTAATCCTTGTTATATGTTGCCGGATTCAGTTTGCTATTATTTTGTTGAGGATTTTCTCGTTGGTATTGACAAGAGAATTCACTGGGGATATTGGTCTGTAAATTATTTTCTTGTGATGTCTTTCTGAGGTTTTTGTTGAAGGGCAATATTGGTTTCATAAAATAAGTTGGAAGTGTTCTCCCCTCTTCTGTTTTTTGGAAGACTTTGTGAAGGATTCATATTCCATTTGGTGGAATTCACCAGTGAACCTACTGAACCTGGGCTTTTCCTTTGTGAGAAGTTTTTGATTTCTAATCCAATCTCTTATTACGAGTCTATTAAGGTTTCTCCTTTATCTTGCATTAGTTTGGGTAGTTTTTCTCTTCCTAGGTTTTTCTTGTTTCATCTGAGTTATCTAGTTTGTTGGAACACAGCTGTTTATCGTATTTCTTTATAATCCCTTTTATTTCTGTAAGACCAGTAATGATGCCCACCTTTTCGTTCCTGATTTTAATAGTTGGAGTCTTGTCTCCTTTCCTCTTGGTCGGCATATCTAAAGATTTGTCTCTTTGGTTTTTTCAAAGAACCAAACTGTGTTCAATAGAACAAAACTTTTGGTTTTGTTGACTTCCTCTATTGTTTTGTAGTCTCTATTTCATTTGTTTCTGCCCTAGTCTTTATTATTTCCTTCCTTTTGCTTGCTTTGGGCTCAGTTTACTCTTCTTTTCAAGTTTCTTAAGGTAAAAGGGTAGGTTATTGATTTGAGATCTTATTTTTTAAATTACTATTATTTTTACTTTAGAGAGAGCACGAGTCGGGGAGAAGGGTAGAGGGAGAGTGAGAATCTCAAGCAGACTCCACACTTAGTGCAGAGCCCGATGCAGGCTCGATCCCGTGACCCTGGGATCATGGCCTGCCTGAGCTGAAATCAAGAGTCAGATGCTCAACTGACAGAGCCACCCAGGCGCCCTGAGATCTTATTTTTGAATATAGATGTTTACAGCTGTAAAGTCCCCTCTGAGCATCCTTATTTACTTTAGTTGCACCTCATAAGTTTTGATATCTTATGTTTTCATTTTTACTCATCTAAGTGTATTTTCTAATATCCCTTGAGGTTTCTTCTTTGACTCACTGGATATTTAAGAGTATATTGGTTAATTTCCACATATTTGTGAATTTCCAAATTTCCTT
This sequence comes from Panthera onca, assembly GCF_046562875.1. NCBI lineage: Eukaryota > Metazoa > Chordata > Mammalia > Carnivora > Felidae > Panthera > Panthera onca. The sequence goes on along the minus strand of NC_138344.1, from coordinate 145,210,553 downwards.
TTATTATTGATTCCTAGCTTCATTGTGGTAGGAGAAAATCTTTTGTATCATTTAAATCCTTTTAAATGTATTTATGTGTGGCTTATAGTCTAACATAGGATCTATCCCAAAGTATGTTGTATGTATACTTGAGAAGATGTATTCTGTTGTTGTGCGGGGTCCTCTACACATGTCTCTTAGGTCTGGTTACTTTATAGTGTTGTTCAAGTCCTCTATTTCCTTATTGATATTCTGCCTGCTTGTTCTTTCCATTACTGAAAGTGACTTCTTCAGTTATTAGAGTTTCATTGACTCTTTCTCCCTCCAATTCTGTCAGCTTCACTTTATGTATTTTTAGAGTCTGTTGCTAGTTGCACATATGTTTAAAAAGAAGTATGTTCATATTTCTCCCATGAATTGGCCCTTTTATTGCTGTGAAATGGTCCTCCTCGTGCCTAGTAACATTTTTTGTGTTTTTAAGTTGATTTTTGTCGGATCATAGTGCAGTCACTCTGGCACTTTTATCTAGTTTCATCCTTTCTTTCGACCTGTTTGTATCTTGGAATCGAAAATGTGTTTCTTGTAGACCCACATGGTTGGATTATGGGTTTTTTTATCCCCCCAGGCGATCGGACAATCTCTGCCTTTTGATTGGAGTGTTTGACCCATTCACATTTAGAGTTATTGTTGATATAATTAGATTTACACCTGCCATTTTGCTCTTTGTTTCCTATGTCTTAATGTCATTTTCACTCCTCTATTCTTGTGTTACTGCTGTACTTTGTATAAAGTAGATGCTTTTGGGGCGCCTGGGTGGCTCAGTCGGTTAATCGTCTGACTTCAGCTCAGGTCATGATCTCGCAGTCCGTGAGTTAGAGCCCCGCGTTAGGCTCTGTGCTGACAGCTCAGAGCCTGGAGCCTGCTTCGGATTCTGTGTCTCCCTCTGTCTCTGCCCCTCCCCTGCTCATGCTCTGTCTCTCTCTGTCTCAAAAATAAATAAAAACATTAAAAAAAAATTTAAAGTAGATGCTTTCTAGTGCAACATGAAGAATCACGCATTTCTTTAACAATTTATGTAACAATAAGGGCGCCTGGGTGGCTTGGTCAGTTAAGCGTCCGACTTCGGCTCAGGTCATGATCTCACGGTCCGTGAGTTCGAGCCCCGCGTCAGGCTCTGTGCTGACCGCTCAGAGCCTGGAGCCTGTTTCAGATTCTGTGTCTCCCTCTCTCTCTGCCCCTCCCCTGTTCATGCTCTGTCTCTCTCTGTCTCAAAAATAAATAAACGTTAAAAAAATTTTTTTTTAATTTAAAAAAACAATTTATGTAACAATAAAATTACCTATTTGAGTTATTTTTCGTGGTCTCTCTAGGGCTTACGGTGTATATTTTTTTTAACTTATCAGAATCTAGTTCAGACTTATGCTGACTTAGTTCCAGCAAAATACAGAAACTTTGCTCTTGTTCTGCTCGGGTCACTCCCTCTTTCTGTGCTATTATTATATATCTTGCACCCACATATGTTACAAACTGAACAATACGTCGTTAAAATTATTAGTTTATTTTACCGTGTCTTCTAAAGAGGCTGAGACGAGAATGGAGAGCAAGTATATATTTGTGGAGCTTCTTAGTTTAACCTTATTTCCCTTTTTTTTTTATTGTCTTCATTTCTTCCTGCAGACTCGAATTCACATCTCACATCACCTCTGACAATGTGGCTTTGCCCCACCACTCTCATTCTGTTATTATCAACCGTATCACACAGCCATCCATGATACAGGCCCCCAAGTACAACATATTGTTTCATGAATTTGCTTTTAAAGTAAGTCAGGAAAGAAGAAGAAATATGCAATTATAGTCTTTTATAATTACCTACATAATTACCTCTACTGACATTTTTATTTGTATGGATTTGAATTACTATCTTGTGCCACTTTCTTTCAGGCTGAAGAGCTTTTTTTAGTATTTCTTGTGAGGCAGATTTGCTAGCAACTAATTATCTCGGTTTTTATTTAGGAAAACCTCTATTTCACCCTCATATTTTAAAAATAGCATTGCTGGATATAAGACTTTTGGTTGGCAGACTTTTCCTTTCAACATGAACTACTTCATCCCATTGCTGTCTGGTCGCCAATGTTTCTAAGCCAGCTGTTAATTTCATCGGGGTTCTTTTGTACGTGAGGAGTTGATGATTTTCTCCTGCAGTTTTTAAGATTTTGCCTTTGTCTTCCCTTTTTGGTTTTCATGTGCTTTGGCACCCTCTGTGCATCTCCTACTTGGAATATTGAGTTCCTTGGATGAGGAGTTTGTATTTTTCATCAGATTTGGGAAACTTTCAGCCATTATTTTTTCTAGTATTTTCCCTAGTCCTGTCTGGTGCTCCCATACAACATGTGCTTAGTGGTATTCCACATTTCAGTGAGGCTCTGCTCACGTCTCTTCATTTTATTCCTCTCTATTCTTCACGTGGCATACTCTCTACTGATCTCGCATTAAGTTTGCGGATTCTTTCTTCTGCCAGCTGCACTATGCTGTTAACGTCTCTGGTGAATATTTCACTTTACTTATTGTACTTTTCCACTCCAGAATTTCCAGTGATGTCCCAGCCACCATAAGCACACCTGACGGCTAGAGCTTGGTTTCTAAGACCATTCTCCAGCAAAAGGAACCAGAGATTCTTGGCGGGACAGCTGATTCCAGGGCCGGCTCAGCGATCACACAAGAGGAGCCTGGAACATCTTGTGGTGCCAGAAAGTAAAGAAGGAGTTAAACCCCCCGCAAGGATGGAATTATGTCAAAGGGACACAGGAGCCAACTTGAAAGGGCTCCTGACGGCCAAAGCTGGAACAATTTGAGCGTTAAAATAAACTAGTAGGGCTGCCTGGGTGGCTCAGTCGGTTGAGTGTCTGACTCTTAATTTTGGCTCCGGTCGTGATCCCAGGGTTATGGGATTGAGTCCTGTGTTGGGCTCTGAGCTGAGTGGGGAGCCTGCTTAAGATTCTCTCTCTCCCCTTCTGCCCCTACCCTGCTTGCTCTCTCTCTAAAATAAAATTAGAAAAACAAAACAAAGAAAAAGAAAGTAGTCGAAGATTATAGCCCAAGGCATAAAAACACCTGAGTCCGTGATGGTCTAAGTAAGTGGGGGGAAGGGGCAAACGTCCCAGGTGGAAGAACTCCAGGGAACTACGTAAGCACTCCACCCTCCCCGCCCCTCCAGTGGGCTGCTCGTGGGGACTTTCCTCCAAGAGGTAAAGGAGGACAAGCGGGCAAAAGAGTCAAAATTCCGAGGGGAGCCTCGGAGGGGCCTGACAGCATGGCGTCAGCTGGATCGTCGCGGTCAGGACCACAGCGGGAAGTCAAGGGGGTCACGTGTGCCCTTCTTATCACGGAATGAAAGTGGCTCTTGGCCCAGATCCCTTCGTCGATCGATCGTTAGGAAAACATCAAGCACGTTCAGATTTCAGCCGAGAGCTGTTCTATAAACGTATCTCTGATTTTCCCCACGTTTGGGCTCCAAGTCCTTTATCTGCCACGATTTCCGCCTCCTAGTTTTTGCTCTTTGCTCATGTTTTTTGTGCTTCAGCTTCCAGGCCGTTGCTTTGGGTCTAAGCAGTGCCCATAACGTCCTTCAGTCTCTGTACAGAAATTATTCACTCTTTTGGACTCCAGCAGCAAACAGGTCACTGCACGCGGATCTCCTCATGCTCGTCATTGTCTCCGTCTTAGTCGACTCGTCCTCTGTCGCCCGGCAGCCCCGAACGTTCCCGTGGTTCTGGCTGGCCTTCTCTGTCTCGGGGTCGCCCCTCCCCTGCCCGCGCTTGGGCCATTTCCTTTCTCGGCCCTGGGAGCTCAGATGCGACGGCTGGATTGCCCACAAACAGCAGCTCTGCCAGAGAGGGGACCCCGTGGGCAGCGGTGTCGAGACGGGCACGGCACCTCTTGTCGTCCAGTCTCTTCCTGTTGTCCTGTGCCACCGGGAGCCAGCATCCACTTCGGGGGAGGCGGGTAGACAGACGTGAGCGAGACGGAGTGGAGGGGACAACGCCCTGCTTCCAGAATCCCCCTCCCACCGTTAACCTGGGGAGTCGCACCGCACTCTCTCACACCCCCGAAGTCTCTGTCCTTGAGATCAAAAGATCGCGGGGGCCGAGGCCAAGGCCACCCGTTGCGGGCTTTGACAAGGAAGAGGCACCTGTGATTCCATCAAGGACAACATGTTCTAGGCAGCAGTCAGTTAATGTTTTGCGAATCACAAATTCTGTAACAAAGTGCCATGAAGGGATAGCTTTTCTGTCGCGCAGCAGTGACCTGTCAGGGACCACTGGAGCAGAGTAATGAGACGCGCAGGGACGCTTGGAGCCACCTCCTGCGACACGGTCCGAACGCCTCTACGGCAGGGCCTCAGTGTCCCGGAGGGGCAGGCACAGGCTCGGGGAATGACCATCAATCACAATATTGCCCTGTTTTTTCACAGAATTGATTCATTTGCTGTCTCCTTCCTTTCTTCCTTTATCAACTCCCCCTTAGCCTGTGACCGGTACGTGGGTCAGACGTCCTCCTGTGGCCTTGGCCGCAAACCTCATGCCGCCACGCCCGAGTCTCTTTAATGAACTGCGGACCCGTGAGTGCATCTGACCACCTCTCCCCTGGCACAGCCGGGCACCGCACAGTAACGTGGGAATTCGACTCACCTCCTCGGCCCTGGACCACACCTCTTCCTCGTGGGAGGTGGGTGAGTGGCACTGAGCAGAGAAAAGGGACAGAATGTGGGAGGCTCCGGAGGCCCGGTCACAACCCCGCCCCGCCCCAGATGCTGTGCTTCCCTCGCCCATCTTGTACTGTTGTCTGGGAAACCTGAGCCCATTTAGGGAGGGGGAGGGGGAGGGGGATGCAGCGTCCTAGAGAAAGCAGAAACAGCTGCTCCCAGGGGGAGAGCCCTGAGCTGCTGGGCTGAGGCAGGAGCGCAGGTGGACAAGCCAGAAGGACCCCTGGGTGCCTGGACTCTGAGCTCATCTGCAACAGGGCTGCTTACTCGGGAGAACAGATTTCCACCAACCTTTTGCTCTGAACAGAAATAAATCCTCTTCTTCCCTGGAACAGTGAGTAGCATGATCTCCATATGGGAGGGTCTTGGGCAATAATTACTCCTCCTAGAGTCTGTTTGGTGAGCCATCTGGGCAGGGGACAAGGCAGGGCAACCGGAGTCACAGGGTTTTGGTGGTGCTGGCCAGCGGGCAGGAGGGGTGGGTGTGCACGGCCATCCTGACCGGTCACCCACCGGGAGTGAGGCAGGAGGGAATCACTACGACCGAGTAGGTGTTGTTCCAGGAAATCACCTCGTTGGCAGATCTTAGGGGAGAAGTTATGTCCCCTCAGAGGATGAGACTGAATTTGACTCTATCTCCCTTCATAGTGGACGCAGAGATGTAAGGGTTACCTTAGCTGTTAAAGGGCAACTCCTACAAGCCACAGCAGACCTCTGGCTTCCCCGGAAACCCCAGGTGCGATCTCTGCGGAGTCGGGCCAAGGGCATGACTGCTCTCACGGCAATGGCCATCTGGCCAAAAGAGACGGGTAAGAACTGGAAAGGAGACACAGACTCGTTTATGGAGACAACATAACCTTCCACATAGAGCAATTGCCCAATATAAAAACCCACAGCACCGCTACCCGATGGCCGACGCTAATTGGAAAATGCAATAGAAAAAACCCATACCTCTCACGGTAGCGATAGAACTCTAAGTACTTAGCAGTAAATAAAGCTGTGCGGCATCTCAAACGGGAAAATATTAAAATTTTATTGGAGGATACAGATGAAGGTTTAACTATTGCAGACATAGACCATGAGCAGGAAGACTCGGTTTTAAGTGTTCATTTTCCCTGTAAAAACACCTATAAACTAAATACAGTTTCATTTAAAATCCTAACAGTGTCCTTTGGGGCACCTGATCGAGCGGATGGCTGCTTCCCATGGATATTGAAGGACCAAGAGTAGTCCAGACAGGGCTGAAGCCAGAGCAGAAAGGAGAGAGACTCCTTCCGTCCAAAAGCAAGCGTCCGTGTGGAGCTATGATAGATTTGAGAGTCCTACGTGCGACAGGTAGGACTTTGCAGCATTTAGGAGAAATGGCTTTATGGCATCGAGAGTACAGAACAAGAGTACAGTCTCTTCTTAAGCGAGACATGAAATTGTAAACCATAAAACTGAAGTCTGATACGTTTGGCTATCTCATAATTAGTAGCTTCTGTACAACAGAAGACACCATAAACAAAGGGAAAAGTTAAACAACAAGCCACAGATCAAGAGGAAGTATTTTCTATAAACATAACATATAAATGATCACTGTCCAGCATATATAAAGAGCTTATGGTAGTCAACAAGACAATGCAAAGAAAGGACCAACCAAAAAACAGGCCATGAAAAAGGCACCCTTTCCCTAGGAATCAGGAAAATGCAAGTCTAAGCAACGATTTTATAATCCTCGCGTTAACAGAGACTAAGGAGGGAGCGGTAGCAGTGCTGACCCAGAGCAGGTAAGCTCTCAGGCAACCCGAGGGGGGGGATTCTGGCCCCACCGTTCGAAAAGCAACCTGTCTGCTGGTGAAGCTGGACCCGGCGGGCCCCTCCACCCCGGGATCCCCTCCCTCCTGGACTCTGGAAACACTGTCGCGTTTTGCAGGAGAAGTGGGAGCCGTGGCGGGGACCAGGTGGGGACAGGCTCTCTGTGAGGCCCGCTCACACAGCAGTTAAAACAGGGCCGGCAAGCGCGCACAGACCTGGGCCAGCAGGGGGGCGGCGGCGCGGGCCCGCGGAGGGCGATGGGTTTGTGTGAAACTGTGAAGTCCCTGCCGAAACGATACGGAGGAGAGAGGGAAGGAGGGGATGTGACGGAGGCTGACACCTGCTAGTCTGGGCGCGGGCACGCAGCATCCTGCGTGATTTGTTCTGAACGTGCCGGCTACCCCATAAAGAACGTTCAGGGGACAAAGAACACAGATCCCGAAGGGAAAAAAAGGTAAGGAGAAAGGGGAGAAGACAAAAGGCCTTGTGGCAGCTCGGACGTGAGCCACCCGCCGGGCGGAGGTGACAGAGAAAGGGACCATCACAGGGACGCGTGTGGACCTGGCGGCCGGCTACAGCCTCAAGGACGCTCATTCAGTCAGCAAATAATAATTGAACCCTTGCGAAAGCCAGGCCCCGGGGACTGGGAGGGGTCCCTCCCGCCCCTGGCCGGGGGGGCGGCCAACAAACAGACGGCAAGTCCGGGGCTGGGCTGCCGAGGGGCCATGGCAGGCTGGTGTGTGCGGCGTCCCAGGGCACCTAGGAGTGGCTGCGCCCCATCTGGGCCCGGGGTCCAGCACGGCCCGCGTTCAGGGGCTGGCGGAGAGGCACGAGCATGAACACTGGGGGCAGCAGCCGAGGCGTGCGGGGGAAGGGGCGCCCCGTGGCCTGGGGATGGCGAGGTGGCCAGGGTGTGGGGTCGGAGGCTGGGTCCTCCCAGCTGAGACGGGGCCCGGGGATCTCGGTGCCTGCGGGCAGACAGCCGATCTCGGCCTCACGGGGTCGGCAGGGCGACCCTGTGGTTCGCAGGCAGGAGGGTGGGGTGGAGGGGCGGAGGAGGAAAAGGGCAGAAAGCTCAGCCTGTTTCGGGAAGGAGGCTGCAAGGCGGAGGGAGGAAGGGGTCTGTGGGGCCTCAGCACCTCCCCTCCAGGAGGAAGGGAGGGAGGGAAGGTGGGGAGGAGGGGGGACGATGAACAGAGCAGAAAACTCTCCCCGCAGGGGTGTGTCCGAGCGGGGTCAGGGAAGCAGAGGTGCCCCAGGCCCGCAGGCGTGTAGACTGGGAGCCAGTCCGGAGTCTCCCTGGAGGGCAGGAAGGCGTCTGCCCGTGGCATCCGTTCTGGAAGGTCTAGGAGCCAGTACACTTCCAGGCTTGGCAGCTGCTGGCAGAATTCAACTCAGTTCCAGGCATTTTTGGCCTTGCTGGCAGCCAGGTGAAGACGGCTCTCAGCTTCCAGAAGCTTCCCACAGCCCTCGGCCCATGGCTGCCTTGCTCTGTCCTCACAGCCAACAAGGGCCGGTGGAGTCCTGACACGCAGGCTCTCCTGCCCCTTCCTGTGCCGAATCTGACACCAGCCGGGAAAGGCTGTCCACTCTAAGGGCTCGTGTGGTTCGACTGTGCCGACCAGACAGTGCCAGATGATCCCCCAAGAGGCCCAGCTCAGTCCCTCCTGCAGGGTCCCCGTCACCTTGCGGGCTGGCCTATTCACACGCTCCGTGGACGGGGTGTTTGCACCTTCCTGTGGGTGCGAGTGCGCGTCAGGACAGAGAGGCAAGTGTGCCTCAGCGGCCGCAGGCGACGAACGCACATCTGAGCAGATGTCGTGAACAAGCTCCTTGAGGATAAGGTCCCGAACCCGGGGACGGGGTGGGAAGGCCTCCCGGCAGGCACCGCTGCTCCTTCCATGCCGAAAGCCAGCGGCGGGGGGGCCGGGTCTCGGACGCCCGCGGGGCGAGCTTGGCTGCAGCGCACCGGGCGGGCCGGGGGAGCACCGGGCGGGCCGGGGGAGCAGTCAGGCCTCGGGGTGGACAATGCGTTAGTTTCCCCACTTGTCACGGCAGGAAGTTAAAGGCACAGCCGCTCCGTGGGGACAGGATGTGCGGTGACGCTGCACGTTTTCACTGCCCTGGTAAAGACGGGGTCACCGTCTGCTGTTTGCGCACCTGCTGGGGTCGCTGGCTGCCCGTGGATCCAGGCGGCCCAAGAGCTCAGGGCTGCGGCGGGTGCTGGTTCCGGGCCGGTGTCACAGAGCTGGGCCCAGTCCCCCGGATCCGCCCCCAGAGGCCTGTCACTCCCTGGCCAGGCGGCTCCCGGTCCCCTCCTGCCTGCAGCGACTTCTTCCCTGGGGTCCCAGCAGGCGCCTAAGATCACCGGGACTGGTTTTCCACATCGGGCCCAACAAAGCCTGTGGTGCTGTCGACGGTCTGGGGACTGCCGTGACCCGTCTCAGGACACAGGACACTGGTGCCTCCTCCCGACATTGGGTGTGGCTTCCAGACCTCCCCTCGGGCCAGGCTCCCCATCCCTGCGTGCTGGCCGGCCGGCCGGACGCCGGGGCTGGAGGGAACTTGCTGGAGGCGGACGGCTCTTACCGTGCACGTGCTCACCCCCCTGAAGTCCCACTGTGCTGGTTACACTGCATCTCAGGGGCCCGGAGCGTGTGCAGTGTGGCCTCCAAAGTCCAGGCTGCTGCTCTTCCAGAAACATCCCGCATGCGCCGTATCAGGGCTTGTTAAAGAAAACCTGCCAGCACACGGTGTCTGTAATTTTCAGCCCCCATTGATGGTGTTGACCCCAGGGTCCCCGAGGGCAAGGGGCAGGAAGGACTGTGTCCCCCTGGCCTGCCTGCCTGTCCTCACCACCGGCCCAGACTCCAGTTTCAATCCACTTCCAACTCGATCCAATTCAGTTCGGTTCCGACGTGACTTCCGTCCCTTTCCAATCTGCTTTCAGCTCAGTGTAACTCAATTTCTGTTTAATCCACTTCCTGCGCCGGGCCGGGAGCCAGGAACGGGGACACGGGGAGGGTCTCGCCCAGAGGGCGGCCCAGGGGTGGCAGGGAGAGGGTGGAGGCCACGTGACCCTATGCCCACCGGAGGGGCACCGACCGTGAGGCACCGCAGAGCACAGGTGCCTGTGGGCAAAGGCGTGTCTAAGCCGCCAGGGACACGACTGGGCACGTGCAACCACATCCTTCGCTGTCATCCTCCGCAGAGACCCCGACGTGTTTTCGTGCATTGCGAGCTTCTAGGAAGGGGCAGAGGTAGAGGTTTCTAGAAGCAGTGCACCAGCTCCAGACGAGCACTATCGCAGAGAGCAGATCCCTGACTGCGCTGAGGACCGCCGGGGTCTCTTCCCACGCCGGCCGCCGGTGGAGGTGGAGGGAGGGAGGAGGCCGGGCTCTGATGGTGCGGCTCTGGGGCCTTCGCTGAGCTGGACCTCCACGTGAGCGCCTTGCTTGGCGGCCGATCTGCTTCCCGCTCTCAGGACAAACCAAGATGGAACTCCTGAGCCCGACGGTGCGCCAGGGACGGAGCGCTCATACGGACAGAAATCGGCGTCTGGGGCCGGGCGTCCCGGAGCGCCGGGTGCCGGCCGGAGGCGCCGTCCCGCCAACCTGCATGTCTCCAGGACGCGGCGGCCAGTCCTTCCCGGGGCGGCTCGAAGCACGACGGGCGGAGAAACAATTCCTCACCTTCCCTCGCCCGGCAGATGACTGATTTCCAGACGGCTCTGCAGAACGGCCCCAAAGTTGAAGCCCAGACTCTGAGCGGGAGCAAGTTGCACGGGAAGTCTGAGGACACAGACCCAATTCATCATTATTTACGAACCAACACGGAGGGGTTTATTACTCTGATTACTCACTAATCATTCCCCATAAATGCGGGAACCGGCAAAACCCCACAGAATCAATAAAGTGGTAAGTTCCCCGTCTAAATCACGGCACCTAGTATTCTTGAGTAAACCTTTTGGTAATTTACAAAGGCTGTTGAATTTTATAGTAAGTGTTTTTCAAACCAAGCTGGATTCTAAACAATAATGACTTTTTAATGTGGCTCTGTGATTACATTGTCATAGTGACATACGGGGGTCTTTGACTGCATCCGAAATGAGCCTGGTGTGAATTACTTGCAGGCACAGACCAGCGCGGCCCCAGGTAAAGCAATCTTCATAAATTACCCTCCAATCCGGGCGGCCTGGCAGGCGAGGCCTGATGCCAATGTTGGCAACTTAAATTTCAACAGACAATTTGTAAACACGGTCCTCCCTTTGTTCCGGAGCAGTGGCCTTGGCCCTGCGGTTCTGAATGCCGGAGGCCCCTCCTGGGTCAGCCCGCCAGGCGCTGGCTGTGACCTTGCGTTCACCGCTCTGGGGCCCGAGGCGCCCGTGGCTGCTTGCGTGGAACAGCGGGAAAGGCAGCCAACGCCGTGTCGAGCGCTCGAGGCCCACGTGGCTAGTGGCCTCCCTCCGGGGCATCGCGGACGACCACCCACCGTGGGGAGGACTCTGCTGCTCAGCGCTGCTGGACGGCACGGAGGGAGGCTGGAGCCCTCTGCGGTTTAGTGACTCCAGCCCCTGCCGGGAAGGGCTCAGAGGCCCCGCTGCCCCCAACTGGAGGACCGCCCACCGTGTTTCCGAGCTGCCCAGTCACCGGCTCGGGTGCTGCGGTGGGCCAGGGCCTGTGCTTGACACGGAGCGGGACCCAGACACGGACGGGGCACAGTGAGAACAGGCTTCTCTCCAAGAGCGTGGGACGTGGGCAGGGGCCGAGGCAGGCCACGTGATGGCCACACTTTGGGGATGCAGGTGCTCCTGAATCCAAAGGCCCCGGGCAGGGTGGCGGGGCCTGAGAGACCAGGGTGAGGGGCCGGGGTGCCGCACGAAGGGGCTGGAGCTGAGTCCCTCCCTGGCCCCTGAGTCTCTCAGCCCTCCGGCCGGGGAGGCCCCCACACCACCCACACAGCCCGGGCTCTGGCTCAGTGCCGGGGTGGGACTCCCGTGGTGCTGCCCTCTCCCTGGGAAGCCTCGGGTCGGGGTCTGCTACCACCCGGGCCGTCCTCTCCGTCTTCCTGGAACCCCCTCCGGGACGGACGCCGGCTCATCTGTGGATACAGAGCCCAGCTGTGTCCGGGGAGATTTTGCCAAACACTTGTGCGGCTTCTAGAGCCATCGGAGATGACCGTTCCGGGAGCTTCTGAAGCAGCAGATTCTTCAAGAGAACAGAAGGACACCCTCCCCCAACTGTTGTGCCCCCCTATCGTGACAGGGAGCGCCCCCATCACACGTGTGTCCCCGGGCTCCTAGGCACTGCACCAGATCAGAGGGGTGAAGGGGCAGAGGCTCCTGACAGCAGTGAGATATTTGTACGTTAAAAGGCCCAGGTTTTAAAAAGTTGGTCGTACCCACTGGGTTATGTCTTATAATTTTATGTAAAGCACAGTTTCACAGCTAGCCGTGCTGATTCTGAAACTGCACCTGGCGGGATGTCCCGGGACTCGGCGGCTCTGGCCTCCCGGGGTCCTTGAGGCCCTGCTCCTTCGGGGGGCTCCATGGCCGTCTGCCTCCCAGAGTGGAGGCCTGCACCCTGAATCAGTGGCTGTTCCCAAGAGAAGCGGGACGTGGCTGTGGTGCTCTGGATGGGGACCCTGAGGGGTGAGCTGGAGGGGCCGGTCTGAGGGCCCAGGTGGGACCCAGGGTACCGGCCGTGGGCACCGGGACCTCCTCTGCAGCCTCAAATGCCCAGGAAGACGGCCGGGTCTAGCTGTGATCCCGTTGGCTAGGGACCCAAGGTCCCCAGGACAGCTGCCCGTCAGTGAGCCTTCCTGGGGTTGGCTCCCGCACCTGCCACAAGACGATGGGGGCTCTGCCAGCAGCAGACACAGCCCCCGAGAGGGCATTATCATCACCCCCGATTTATGGGCAGGCCGGCGGGCCGAGTGACGGAGGGACCGCCACCCGGGCCCGGCACTGTGAGGGGCAGGGGCTGGCTAGGAGCTCACCGCTTCTTGGGCCAAAGCTTACTGTCCTCCCGTACAGCTGGGGGGCGGGGGCGGAGCACCCAGGGGCCAGGAACACCCGAGAAGCTTGCGGTGGTCCCGCACCACCCACGGGCCGGCTCTGCTGCGAGCACGAGGCAGCCCCGCCTTTAGCCCCACAGGCCCCACACCGTGTCCCCGCCTGGGCCGGCACCGGCCCCTGGGGGCACCCGGTGAGCCAGGCCCTCGGCTTCACAGACTTGCTGGGAAAATCCAACGGGTTAACGGGTCGCGGACGGCTGGGCCCAGGGTCGGGACGGCTAGTAAGTTCGTCCTCAGTATTTCACAGAAGCTCTCGTTTGCAGTCACGGGCCGCTTTCCAGAGGAAAAAGACGCTTCAGAGAAGCAGCAGAACCCTGTTAACGTCTCTGCTTTAAGAAAAATAAGGAAGAAGTCAGGAGCCGCATCGCCTTCCGTCAAGACACCTGCGGGACCCGATTTAATTTCTGCTGCCGTGGACGACGGAGCCGGGAATTCTCACGGGAGGACTTTCGAAGGAGGAGGTGCTAAGTACATCACGTCCAAAATTAACACGGTCTTCCAATCTAGGCACCAATTCAAAACCCGATTTAACAACCTGCTCTTACCGAAGTCAATTGGCGAGCATTCCATTATAAACACAGATGAAATCCCCCCCCCATCTACCAGATAAATAATTTTCTCCCCACACCTAAGCGGCATGCATTAACTTAACGGGTAACGATCTAAATTATGTATTAAACTCAATTACTTTTTATTACCGCTTTCCAATTAGGGTGCCCTGATTGACTCGCCCGCACGGTGCCTTCTCGTGGGATGGACCCTGTCTCCCAGCCCCGGTTCCGGCCGTGCTCGCGCCGCTCAGCCCCGGCTAATTGAGCGTCTGCCCTCCATCCAGCCGGTGGCCGAGGCGCGGCCCCTGATGCTGAATTACCAGCTAAATTACCCTTCTGCCGGAGTCCCTCTCGGCAAACTCTTCTAACACGGGACTCTCTCCCGGCCTCCCTCACGGAGCGCCCCCCCCACCCCCAGGGGACGATGCACCCCCAGGGTGGGCTCCGGGGACCGGTGGGCCCTTCCACGGTCAGGCACCGTGAGGCTACCGTGACAAACACCCCGACTTCCCAGAGATAACGGACGGCCGCGTCCGTCGTGGGCTGGCCGCCGGGTCCTCCGGCAACCAGCCTCCCTCGTCACGACCTCCCCTCGTTAGCGAAAATAATCCTTTGAAGAACCCAGACTCCTCTGACAATGGTCACCTGTGTTCTTATCCTCGCCTCTACTGTCTGGGTCCTGGGGCAGGGAGCCCGAGCTCAGGTGCGGGCAGGTTCAGAAACAGGCGCAGGCCTCCCGGATTGTAGGCTGAGTCCTCTGCTGCGTTCTCCCGGGGGGAAGGTGTGGGGAGCTCTTGGGGGGCTCTCATAAGGGCCCGAAGCCCTCACAAGGGGCAGCGCAACTGGGGTGAGCCACCTCGGAGCGGACCCTCCCTTCGCCGGTCCCCCCCACCAAGGGCAAAGTGGCAGGCTGGAGGGGGGCCCAGACCCCCTCTCCCCCAGGGAGGGGAGGGAGGCTTCCCGGATGGAGACGGAGGGCTGGGAACCACAACACTACTGGCCTCCGGGGCCTCGACCGTCCACCCGGCCTCTCCGAGCAGCCCTGAGGGGGCCCGTGTGGCTGGATGGGGGCTGCCCGCGGGCACGCCGTGGGGTGGGGTGGGGGTGACCGGGCCTCGCCTCACCAGTCAGGGGGCAGAGAAGAGCCCCCGGGCAGGCCCCTCAGAGAACCCTCTGGAAAGCTAGCAGCCAACAAGTGGGCATCCGTGTGCCATCCATCCGCTACCCCAGCGTGAGCCCCCGCCAGCCCAGCCCCTGAGGGCGGGCGGACGAGAGACAGGCTGAAGACGCGGAGCCAGGGAAGAGGTGTCAACCACCAGGTCTGACCCTCGACCCTGCAGGGACGCCGTGCCCACATTCCAAGTGGCCGAACGTCCTGGCCCCGGGTGAGGGTGGCGTCCAGAGAGCATGGGGTGCCAGCCGGCTCTGTGGTCACCTGGGGGGCTATCGAAGAAACGCCTGCTGTCTGCGCTCATGGCCCAGCAGCATCCTGGAGCCGGCAGTGAGCGGGACGGCGGCCCCGGCTGGCCCGCACCTAAGACCCCCCAGAACCCCACAGGGTCGGAGGGCCCTCTCGCCTTCCAGCACAGGGAAAATCCAGTGAGACTCAGAGGGCCCTCTGGGGCAGAGCCGGGATGGGACCTCTTGTGTATGACAGGCTCACACCCGACCCTCGACGTCTGCAGCCGCTGTCAGGGGCCCGGGAGAGGTCCGTGCAGTCCTGGGTGGGTCACACTGGGACCAGAGGGACGTCCAGGGTCACGTCCAGAGGTGTAGCTGGGCACTAGAGGACCGTGAAATCCAAACCTGGCAGAGATGGGAGGGTGTGTGAGTGAGCACGGCTGTGTGTGCTCACGTCTGCGTGTACGTGTGAGCGTGTGCGTGCTGGGAGCCTCCCCAGCAGGGTCCTCAGGCTCGTCGCAACCCCCAGTCTGGGACACCTGCTCGCCTGGCACAGGTCGGTGGGAAGGATCGCGGATTGTAGCACCAGCCGGAGGCCTCTGGGCCCCGTCTCCCCCTTCACCCCTGAGTGGACTCAGTCAGGTGACGTGACCTCTCCAAGCCTGGCCACCTCCTCTGCCCCTCCACTGCTGTCCCACCACAGGGTCCCCCTGGCAGTCCCTCCGGCCACACCTGCTCCAGGCTGGCACAGGGTGGCCAGGAGACCCGGCCCCTGGACCCTCCTGAAGGTCTGTCCCTGTGCTGGGTCCCTAGGGGCCCCAGGCAAGAAGGAGGCCCGGCTGCAGCCTCCGGGGACCCAGGAGGCGTGACCTAGGAGCGCAGGCCGGGCAGGGAGGGCGCCGAGGCTGGACAGTCCTGGAGGACTGTCTGGAGGAGGAGGCTTCCTGCCACAGCCCTCGCCCTGGCCCGCGTCCCTTTCTGGTGGTTCCGCTCTGGGGCAGTCTCAGTGCCGGTGACGGACAAGAAAGTGCCGTCCCCGCGAGCCCGCGGCCCCCGCCCCGTCTCACGTGGCCCTGGAGTTGGCTTTTTGTTTGTTTGATGAATTCTTCCGATGTTCAAGAAAGAAATTAATTTTACTTATTCCTCCAAGCGGTCATTAGAAAAGCTTTTAATGAACACAGTAAAACCCAACTAATTATCACAATGGCATTTTACTCTAAATAAAATTGACAGGAACCACGAATGTGACGCGTATAATTCTCCTCAGTTTATTAAAACCCATTTATCACACTTTATCCTAGAGGAAACTCATCATATTGGTCTGCGATAATTTAACTAATATTTCCTTGCTGCATCTAATATTTAAGGGGAGTTTACTGATATTAAAGTCATAATGCATTATATGGAGATGACCTTGCATTCTAATTACTGTTCTTGGTGAGGAGTGGGGCAGAGCAATCCTGGCAGCCCTCTAGGCGGGAGCCAGCGAGCAGCTAACGGCGGGGCTCTCCTTACACGAGATCCCTTCCCGGTCTCCGTGGGTCAATCCGGCTGTCCACAGTGGCACGGGAGGGACCCACTTCCCCCTGGACTTGGCTGGGGCCTGGGGTGGAGACCCCCGAGGGCGACCCCTGAGTGACCACACCGAGCCCAAGTTCGCATCCCTGGTGTCCCCCAGAACCGCGGCAGACGCACCTGAGTGTGGAAAACGGGGCTTCTTTCTGGTAACTTCTGACCCGGAAACCACCTTCTTCCTAAACCCAGGCTTGAAAGGTCAGCGTTGCGACACCCGTCCGGCTCTGAGATCACGTCTGTATACCTTGAGGAGTCTCCAGACTCGGGCGGCGGGACCTCTGCTTCGTGTCCGGTGCGCATGGCTCCAGGCTGAGTCCCGCCATCGGCCCCTCCCCGGCACGCATACCTGCATCCGCGGGGAGACCGCCAAGCCCGCTGCGCCCCCCTCGCCCCCGCTGCGCCCCCCTTTGCCCACGCTGCGCCCCCCTCGCCCGCGCTGCTCCCCCACTCGCCCGCGCTGCGCCCCACTCACCCCCGCTGCGACCCCCTCGCCCACGCTGCGCCCCCCTCGCCCCCGCTGCGCCCCACTCGCCCCCGCTGCGCCCCCCTTTGCCCACGCTGCGCCCCCCTCTGCCCACGCTGTGCCCCCCTCGCCCACGCTGCGCCCCCCCTCGCCCACGCTGCGCCCCACTCGCCCACGCTGTGACCCACTCACCCCCGCTGCGACTCACTTGCCCACGCTGCGCCCCACTCGCCCCCACTGCGCCCCCCTTTGCCCACGCTGCGCCCCACTCGCCCCCGCTGCGCCCCCCTTTGCCCACGCTGCGCCCCCCTCGCCCACGCTGCGCCCCCCCTCGCCCACGCTGCGCCCCACTCGCCCACGCTGTGACCCACTCACCCCCGCTGCGACTCACTTGCCCACGCTGCGCCCCACTCGCCCCCACTGCGCCCCCCTTGCCCACGCTGCGCCCCACTCGCCCCCGCTGCGCCCCCCTTTGCCCACGCTGCGCCCCCCCTTGCCCACGCTGCGCCCCCCCTCGCCCACGCTGCGCCCCACTCGCCCACGCTGTGACCCACTCACCCCCGCTGCGACTCACTTGCCCACGCTGCGCCCCACTCGCCCCCACTGCGCCCCCCTTTGCCCACGCTGCGCCCCCCTTGCCCACGCTGCACCCCACTCACCCACGCTGCGCCCCACTCGCCCCCGCTGCGCCCCCCTTGCCCACGCTGCACCCCACTCACCCACGCTGTGACCCACTCGCTCACACACGCTGGTGGGGTCAGGCAGCCGGTGCTGCTGTGGTGGGCGATTCCGGGTGAAAACAACCACAGACGGGCTGATCCCAAGCGCGCTGTTCCCACGCGCCCGTGCAGGCGCAGTGAGGGGTCTGCCCATCGGGCACCCTGGCTGACCCTGTCCCCCCATCCTGTGACGCTGCCCTCTCAGCACGGGGTTCCTGGGGTCCCACCTGCCATCGCT
The DNA here is from genome assembly GCF_046562875.1 of Panthera onca. Lineage (NCBI taxonomy): Eukaryota > Metazoa > Chordata > Mammalia > Carnivora > Felidae > Panthera > Panthera onca. The sequence goes on along the minus strand of NC_138344.1, from coordinate 145,192,993 downwards.
GCTTCAGGCTCCCCCTTGGAGGGACCGCATTCCGCCGCTCGGGCACAGCTGATTCCAGGCTGCGGTGACGCAGGGGAAGCTGTGCCCGTCCCGTGAGCCGGCCGGGGCACCAGTGATGGATCCGCCATCTGTCCCCCGGCACGACTTCTGTGCTTCCAGCTCTGGTCACGTGGCCCGATCAAGCCGCCATCAAGACCCCTGGCCGCCGCCCCCCACGCTCCTCCTGCCACCCGCCCCTCCGGCTTTCACTGCCACGCGGCCCACAGCACGCAGACCGTCCTCGTCCCCAGCCGCCCTCTCCTCCTGTCTCCGTGGAGGGGCTCTGGTCACCTCAGGGAGCCCCAGGTCGGGAGGAATGGGGACACGCCCTCCCCCTCCCCCCACCTCCCTCCCACCCCTCCTCTGCCCGAGGAGGCTGCCTCCAGGACTCTCAGTGAGGAAGCCACAGAAGCCACCCTCCTTCCCTCCCCTCCCCAAAGGTGGAACTCACCCCTGGCACTCCCCTCCTGCACCCACCCCGTCCCCAACTCCACCTGCTTTCTCCAGGGCCAGGCTTGCCCTTAAACTTGAGCTTGCTTGCTGAGTCTCAGGGACTCCTTCTGTCCCCTGTCACTTATCCCCCACGCACACCGGCCTCCCCTGGTTTCTCCCCCTACCTGGGTGTCCACCTGCCCCTCTGTCCGTGCTCCCCGTTCACCCGGCGGCTCCTCCCGCTCCTCAAACCCAGGGGCCCGCCCGCGGCGTCACCCCCTCCTCCTCCCCGAGACTCGTCCCCACCTCCAGCTCTGACAGCCTTTCTCCTGAGCCCCAGACCCGGAGAGCAAGCTGCCTCCTCCGGTCTCTCCCTCTTGCCACAGTCCTTCCGTAAATCACCGGAGTCGCCCGGTCCTGCGTCCCTGGGGAGCAGGGCACAGAGCGGGGGGGCCCGGGGCCCCCCGCCCCCCCCCTCCCCCGCCGTGTGGAGGCGCTAGCCTGGTGTCTGTACGTCGGGGCGCACACGTATGCACGTACAAACGACAGCGTGCAGTTGTGTCCGGTGGTTTTACCGTGAAACCGGTGGACTTGTGCATATTTCACGGCTTGTCTGCAACTCCCTTTGCGCGCGAGCTCCGCGTCTCGGGGAGCGCTGTGGCTGGCGCGCGCAGCCGGCCTCGTGTTTGGATGGAGGCCTCGCTCCGTCCTGGGGCCCTGGGGCCGCTGCTCCCGCGTCCTCCGCGTCCTCCGCTCTTCTCTGCTGGGGAAGAGTCAGCCGCTTCTGCGCGCTTCCCTCTCGAGTTGCTTCTTCCGGATTCTTCTATGCACGTGGCGTTCCTCCCCGGGGCAGATCTGGGGGGCGGGGGACACAGGGCTGTTTTTCACGGACGTTCCCAAGGCGTGTCCTGAAAAGGCTGGAAAGAGGACCCCTCCCGACGCACGGAGCCTGCCTGTTTTTCCCACGCCCTCGCCATCGCTGGAGAGAGAAGCTTCGCCTTCCTTTCAGGTCGCCGGTGCCCCGTCGCTGCCACCCCTGACACCCGGTGAAACCAGCCGTGGTTTATCTTTGCGTGTGAGTCCTCGTGTCCTTTTCCTCCACCCACAGAGGTTATCTGCTTACGACTCAGAAATCTACACGTAATTGTCCCCCCGGCCGCCTGTTCCGGACGCATCCGTGGGCCGCCGCATCGGCCCGGCGCACAGACCACACGGCCTGTGTCTGGGCCGGTCCGCGCCCCGGCCGCCAGTCTCCGCGGTTCTTTCCCACGCGTGGGCTGGCTCCGCCCAAGCGTTTTCTTTTCCAGGCGAGTCAGGCGGCGCATCACAGGCCGTAAGGGTGATTGCGGTTTACTGGGGGCGCCGACGGGGCGCAGACTCCCTTTCCTCCTGGCAGGTGCGGTCCCTCTTCCCGCGGACTCGGATTTCTTTCTGCGGCTGCCCGTTGTCCTCACACAGGCTTGTGCGCCTTTCTGCTACTTTTCTCCCAAGACGGCCGGCAGTTTTCCTAGCGGTTGTGCCCGGGGGCACCCTCCTCGGTGTCGATTCCTCGGGTGGTGGAAAGCTACGGGTTTTATAGACACTTGCCTTGTCTCTATCTTACTGAAGTCTCTTGCTAGTTTGCTGCTGCGTTTCCGCTTTATAGTCGATCCAGTTGCTAGCAAATCAGGTCTCCCGTCCTCAGACCCAAAGGCCTGGACGTGGGCCTACAGTGTGGCCTAGCAGCCTGAGGGCTGGCATCCTCATCGGCCGCAGGCTTTAACGGGAGCCCGCGATGCTCCCCCAGGCGTGAGACCGCTGTCGCCGTCACACGGGACTTCTCACGCGGCAGGGCCCGCGTCTACTCCGCTGTCGTGAATTATAACGAGCTCCGTTGGTAGATTCCAAACCCGGCGTGTCCCTCCTGAGCGCGGCGGCATATTCGGTGGTGGGGATAAGGCACGGTGGACCGACCCTCCCCACGTGTGAATCCCCGGCCGTTTCCACTCTCCACGCTGCGGTCCCCCCAACGGCCCTGTGTGCGTGGCGGGGGCTGGTGTGCGAGGCCCCCCGCCGCAGGGAGGGTTGCTGGCTCGCCTATCTGTGCGAGAGTTTTTCACAGTGCCTGGCACGTCGTTAAGTGCTAAAGAAGTGTTAACCACTCTCATCATCGTCGCCATTAAGTATTGACAGATTGCTGTCCGAAGTGTCTGTGCCAATTTGCACGCCCGCCAGCCACGGACAAAGCTCCCGTTTCCACAAATTCATGGCAGCGCTCCGTGGTATCAGACTTATTAATTTTTTACACTCTAATGGGTGAAAAATGGCGTCTCGTTGTTTTAATTTGTGTTCCTCGCCGTTCGCTGTGAAGCTGGGCCGACTCGTGCATATTTATTGCACGTTGTTTTCTCCGCGTATTTATAGTTTCCTATCATTTGCTCGTTTTTGTATTGGGTCGCTTGCCTTTTCCTTATTGATTTTCAGGAATTATTTATGTATCCGAGTAGTGATACTTTATTGGTTTTGTGGGTCGCAAATACATCCTCCCAGACTGAAGCTTGTATTTCTCGCTTTATGGATGGTGCCTTTTGCTGAACAGAATTTTAAATTTTAATGTGTCTGACGCACCGAACTTTCCCGTAACGTTTTGTGATGTTGTCCTAGAATCTCGTGTTCTCTTTGGCACTTTGGTGTTTTCACGTGCAAGTCCTTATCCTCCCGCACTTTATTTTTTGTTTTCTTTATGACGTGAAGCATCTCTGCTCTGCCGTGCCAGCACCCGGTGCCGGCTGGTGCCCCCTGCCCCACTGGGGGTGGCGATGCTCCCCCAGCTACGCTCCGTGTGCCCACTTGTAATGGACGTGCCCGTAGCTCTTTCTGGAATTCAGTGACGTCGCTTGTCCATCCCTGCCTGAACCACATCATACCTGTAAGAACGGTAGCTTTATAAAATAAGTCTGGTTGTCTCATTGGTGATTCTCTCTGACCTTTGTCTTCAGATATGCCTAGGCTGTGTTTGGCCTATAGTTTTTATGTATTAATTTTGTAAATCAGCTTGAAAGCCCATTTTGGATACGGACTAGAGATACACGGAACGTTTGGAACAATTTGAAGAAAATGTCTATTATTACTGACTCTACCCATTCATGAATATGGTATATCTCTCCATTTATTTACATCTTCTCTCATGCCTTCCAACAAAGCTTAACCAACAAAATTACTGTTAGAAACGTCTTGCGCATTATTTATGACACATAACCCTTGAAAACTTGCCTGTTTAAAAAAAAACTGTTAACGGAATCTTATTATCTTATTTTCTCTAATTTTTTCCAGTGAGTTTTTATGCAGAATTTATATTTTACGGCTCATTGAACGCTCTAATTTGTATAGCTATCTATAGATTATTCTGAATTTTCTCTTTGAAACATGGTCTGCAAATAGTGATAGTTTAGCTTTTCTCCTTTCTAGACTCTAAAACATATTTTTTTCTCTTGCCACATGTGCTTCTGGTCCCCCTCCAGCACATGAGGCACAAAGGTGGAGCTGGGCTACAGGGTGGCACTGAATGTTCTTATTACAGATCTTCTTTGTACTCAACTCTGAGAGCTTTCACATATGCTGGATCGAAGTCCTTTACAGACAGGCAATTTGAAAATCTAGTCTCCCAATCTGTTGCTTATCTTTTAATTGCCTAACAAAGTATTTTGAAGAGCAGCAGTTTTGGTTTTGATGAAGGGCTTCTGTCAGTTTGTTCTTTTACGGATTGTGCTTTTTGTCTTTTTTAAATGTTTATTTTATTTATCTTGAGAGGCGAGAGGGGCAGAGAGAGGGAGAGAGAATCCCAAGCAGGTTTGGGATTACAGAGCCCACCACAGGGCTCAATCCCATGAACCTCGAGATCCTGACCTGAGCCGAAATCAAGAGTCTGATGTTTAACTGACTGAGCCACCCAGGCACCCCTCATGGATTGTGTTTTTTGATGTCTTATCTAAAAAAACCTTCTAGGGGCATCTGGGGGGCTCAGTCGGTTAAGCTCCAGACTTCGGCTTAGGTCATGACCCCATGGTTTGTGGGTTCGAGCCCCACCTCAGGGTCTGTGCTGACAGCTGGAGCCTAGAGCCTGCTTCGGATTCTGGGTCTCTCTCTCTCTCTCCCTCTCTCTCTCCCTCTCTCTCTCTCAAAAATAAACATTAAAAAATGTTTTTTTAATTAAAAATAAAAAATTAAAAACACCTTCTAGCTAATCCAAGGTCAAATCCAAAGATTTCCTGTTCTCTTTTCTTCTAGAATTCTTATAGTTTAAGGCCTATGATCCATTTTGAATTAATTTTTGTATATGCTGTGACAAATGCATCGAAGTTCTTACTTTTTTTTAATCTAGCACCATTTGTTGAAAAGACCATCTTTTCTCCATTTAATTGTCTTTGTGCTTTTGTCAAAAATCAATCCACTAGGGGCACCTGGGTGGCTCAGTCGGTTGAGCGTCTGACCTAGGCTCAGGTCATGATCTCACGGTCTGTGAGTTCGAGCCCCGTGTCGGGCTCTGTGCTGACAGCTTGGAGCCTGGAGCCTGCTTCAGGTTCTGTGCCTCCCTCTCTCTGACCCTGCCCCGTTCATGCTCGTCTCTCTCTGTCTCAAAAATAAATAAACATTAAAAAAAATTTTTTTTAATCAGTTAACTATTTGTATGCGGGCCTTTTCCTAGACTCTGCATTGTGCTCAATGTTTATGCCAATACCCTGCTATTTTGATTGATTAGCTTTAAGATCAGAGTAAGTCTTCCAACTTTTTTCTTTTTTTTTAAAGTTGTTTAGACTACTCCAGAACCTTTCCACTTACATATGAATTTTTAGAATCATAAATTTTAGAGTCTGTCAGTTTTTACAGGAAAAACCTACTAGAATTTTGATTGAGATTCCATTGGTCTATAAATCAACGTGGGGAGAATGAACATCTTAACAACTTTGAGTTTTCCTATCCATGAACATGATATATGTCCTCATTCAGTGAGGTGTTCAGTCTCAGTGCTTGTAGATTTCAGTGTGCAGGTCTCCTATATCTTCTGTCAGATTTATGCCCAAGTATGCTTGTTAATAGTACTTTACATGTCATTGTTATTAAAATTTCAAGTTCTGACTGTTGTGAGTATATAAATATACGACTGATTTCTGTATATTGATCTTGAGCCGTGCCATTTTGCTAACACGCTTATTAGTTTTAGTAGCTTAAAAAAAATTTTTTTTTTAACATTTATTTATTTTTGAGAGACAGAGCATGAGCAGAGAGAGAGGGAGACCCAGAATCCGAAGCAGGCTCCAGGCTCTGAGCGGCCAGCACACAGCCTGACGTGGGGCTCGAAACCATGAACCGCGAGCTCCTGACCTGAGCTCAAGTCGGTGCTTAACCGCCTGAGCCCCCCAGGTGCCCCTATACTATTCTTTAGATAGATAGATAGATAGATACATAGATAGATAGATAATAGATAGGTTTGATTTGTTAAAATTTTGGTAAGATATTTTGCATCTCTGTTAATTAGGGATTTTGCGCTCTGTTGTCATTTCTTGTGATGTCTTTGATTCAACATCAGAATAAGACTGGCTTCCCCAAATGGTCATGGAAGTGTCCCCCTGTCTATTATCTGGAAGCGTTTGTATAGACTTGGTATTATTTCTTCCATAAATGCCGGTGGGCTTCATCATTGAAACCATTTGGTCCTCTAATTTTCCTTGTTGTGAGGGTTTTAATTACAAATTTAGTTTCTCTAACAGATGTAAGACTAGTTGGCTTATCCGTTTTTTCTTAGGTGAACTTTGGTAGTTTATACCTTTGAAGGAACTTTCCACTTCGTCTATGTTGTCAAATTTATTGGTAAGAAGCTGTTCAGAATATCGTATTTTTTTCCTCACAATATCTGTAGAGTAATAGGTGGTGTCCACCCTCTCATTCCTGGTATTTTTCTTGATCACTTAGGGAAAAGGTACATTGTTTTTATTCATCTTTTCAAAGAATCTGCTCTTTTTTCATTGGTTTTTCTTTATAGTCTTCCTCCTTTCATTTCATTGATTTATGCTCTTTATTATTTTCTTTCTTATGCTCACTTCAGGATTTTTTTTCAATTTTTTTTAACGTTTATTTATTTTTGAGACAGAGAGAGACAGAGCATGAACGGGGGAGGGGCAGAGAGAGAGGGAGACACAGAATCGGAAACAGGCTCCAGGCTCCGAGCCGTCAGCCCAGAGCCCGACGCGGGGCTCGAACTCACGGACCGCGAGATCGTGACCTGAGCTGAAGTCGGACGCTCCACCGACTGAGCCACCAGGCGCCCCAACTTTAGGATCTACTTTGCTCCTCTTTTCCACTTTTTTAACCTGGAAGTTTGGATTATTGATTTGAAACCTCTTTTTTTGCCGTAATGTAGGTTCTTAGTACTAAGTTTGAGTGTGAGCTGCCCTCACTGACTCCCTGGTTACCCCTCCCTCCACTGATGCTCAGTAAGGAAGGAGGCAGGTTTGGACCGGTTGTCCCCGCTGGGCACTGTGCTAGTCACACATTTCATCTTGACCACAATTTTGCGGGACAAGTACAGTTAGCTCAGCAGCTTACAAGTGTGGAAGCCAAGGCCAGCAGGCACCTGCTCCACTCTGTCCCCTCCCCCGGCGCTCAGAGCCCTGGGGGCTGGATCTGAAGATGCCTCTTTTGACACGGGCCTGATTAGCGAGACAGGATGATGACATTTAAAAGTCAAGACGGAAGTCCCTTTCCAGGTGATGTGCTGCTCAAGCCTGGCTGGAAGCCACTGCTGCTGAGATGGGGCATCGCCTACCCCCCCGCCCCGGCCCTGGGCTGGGGACGCCGACACGACCGTGTCTCTGCATCTAGCAGAGCGTGAGCGGCTGGCCTGCTGAGGCAGAGAGGTCAAGTCCCTTCACAGCCTGGGTCCCACAGGCCCCGGGCTGCTGCGTCCTCCTGTGCTTCCTGCCCCCCTGGCAGGGAGTCTCAGGACGTGTCCCAGGCGCCTGGACAGGCCAGGGTTAAGGAAGTGCTGAACACATCTAATTTACATGCAAAAGTCTCCCGTCCTTTCCTCCTGACAACTCAAGGCTCATGCTACCGATCAATATTTTATGAAGACATTTCCTGTGACGCGGGGGGAGGCAGGTGCACGTGGCCTGGCCGCCCGCAAGAGGTGCGGGGGAGGAAGCCGGGACTGCAGGGCCGGCCCTGGGGTCTGTGTGTGGCTGAGTCCTCTGAATTGACTCCCGTGCACCCTGAGGGAGGCCCAGGCCCCTCTGCCTCTAGGGTAGCTCTCCCTCCTCCCTCCCCGATCTGAGCTGTCCGAGAACAGGGGCCTTCCTCCACGCATGAATGACTGAACGAAGGCTTTCTCAGCACCAATAGGTGTTGGGGTTCCAGGCCATGCCGATGGCTCTCCCTATGAAAACCCCCCATGCTATGGAGCCTAGTGAAATGCCCAGTGGTTCAGGGGCCACCAGAGGCCTAGCCCACGGAGCAGGAGCCACCCGACCTGCCGTCCTTTGCCTGTCCCCTCTGAAAAATGCCCGAGTCACCCTCCACCCCTCGCTCTTCCAGCCCGGCCCCTGTCCCCCAACGTGCTGGGGTCAGACTGAGAGCACCCGACACAGCCGTGTACCGAGCTGGGGTGCGGCTGCAGGGGAAGTGGGGGCCGGGGAGCAGACAGAGGGCCCCTCGGTGAAGGTGCATTTCGGCTGGGACAGAAAGTGGGTCAGGGTCTTAGGGGGGGAGGACAGCTTGTGGGGAGACCCAGAGAGCCGGGAACATGGAGGGTTCTGGGCAAATCAGGAAGGAACAGAGAACACGGAGCAAAGGGGAGGGGTGGCGGGGGGGCGGGACGGATAGGGCGGCTGGGGAGCCCTGAGTTAGAGAGTGAGTTCCCTGTAGGCGGGTGACTTCCCGAGCCTCTCAGCCTGAGCCCAAGCCCCTGCTCTGCTGCTGGGTCCAGACCCCCGTGGAGAGTGGTCCAGGCCTGCCTCCCGGGAACCCACATGCAGGAGGGGAGCCAGTGGATGATTCTTAGGGTCCAGAGGAGGGAGGTCTCAACTCTAGCTGAGCTCTGAGCCCTGAGGACTCTTGTTGGGGACTGTGAGGCTGGGGTCTGTCCTGGAACTGCGGTAAGAACACCCCGGGTTTCCATCTGGGCTTTCTTTGCAATGTGCTTTGTGAGGGGCTGGGCCGGGCCTCAGTTTCCCCAGCTCCTGAGAGCGGGCTGTGATTCTGGGGTAGGCAGGGTGGACCCTTAGGAGCACCCCACGCCCCCCTCACTCTAAAGGACGCTGAGTTAGTGCGGGGCCTGGTGGGGGGGGTCCAGTTGGGGGCAAATAAGTGAGTAATTGTATTAGACCCTCCCTGGGTCTCCATCAATGTGCAGAGCTCAGCAGAAGGGGCTCCCCCGGGGCCTGCCTCGTGATCCCTCACACTGCCGGCTGTGAAATTCCCGAATAACAACGACCCAAATTCACTTATCCGTGCAGATGGACCCACGGGCCCTAGCTGTCAGGGCCCTCCACCCGGCTCTTTCCTGGACCCACTGCCATTGTGCCGTCATCCCCGGAGGGCCAGGAGGACGCTGGCCTCACCCACCCCCCTGCCGTTTACCACCCCCCCCAACCCCGGTCGTGTGTCCATTCGTGTACTCGTGCACCCACTTAGTCCCTAGCCATCCCAGGAATGACGGCTCCCAGACTCTGAGGCTGGTAACGCAGCGCCCGCGCACGAGTCTCTGAAGGTCTGAAGGTGCCCTGAGAGAGGCTGGCACGCCCCACGCCGTGTGACGGAGGAAGAAACAGGTTCCAAGAGAGTATTTGCCGCAAGTCCCACAGCCGTGAGGCAGGGTTCGCCTCCGTTCCCAGAACGGGCCCGGCTCCGGAATGTTCCTGACTGTTCGTCACAGGCGCCCCGTGTACTTGGGTGGGGGCTCCCAGGAACGCCGGCCGCGCTCAGGGCCAGGGGCTCCCTGGCAGGTGCTGGGGTTGCTGGAGAAGTGGGTGCAGGCCGGGGAGGGGGGTGTCGGCCCTGAGCCTGCTCGTGCCCAGGGAGGCCGCAGGAGCCGGGGGCCTGGCCACCCTCCAGGGCGGGGCAGACCGTGTGGCTCCCGGGTTCCTGCTCCGCCGGCCGTGGGTGGGGGGACCCAGGAGGCGGAGGGGAGCCACGGGGGGCGGGGGCCGGCCGCTGAAGACCAGCACCGCGGCCCCCGCTTTGCACTTTATAAATCGGCACTTGTCACGGAAGGAGCCGTCCTGCTGCCATCGCAGGCATGAGGAGATTCGCCTTGAGGACACCCCCTTTGTCAAGAGCGAAAGGCCCCACTCGGCGGCCGGGGATGGACGCTGGTGGCACTGAGGCGCCCGGGCTCGGCCGGGACCCGCGTCCACAAATGGCCTCGTGTTTTCATGTGAAATGGGTTGTCGATAACGCGCTCTGTGTTCTGTCATTAAAAACGCGAAGCAAGGGCCCCGGGCATCCATCGCGGGGCGGGTGCGAGTGGGAGCTTGCGTGCCAGCCGCGCACCCGGCAGACGCGGCCTCGGGCAAGCGTCTCGCTGCTGTCCTGCCGCCCGTCATCGCCCGCCCAGGCATCACACTCGCCGGCCCTAGCTCCCCGCTCACTCCCCTCCCTGCCCCAGAAATGCTGCCCGTCCTCCAGCCCAAGGAGGGGGCACCTTCCTCCAGGAAGCCTTCCTGACTGCTCTGTTCCCTGGGCTCCCTCCTGCCTTGCTCTGCTGCAGGGTCTCCCCTGAGCCCACGACCCAGGGGTCCACCCCCTGGCAGCGGTCCGGCTGCCTCTCCCTCTGTGCCAGCCCCCAGGTGAGTGTGGGACGCAGGGCCTCAGCCCGTACGGTGGGAGAGGCCCCGACGATGCAGCTGGAAGGCAGGACGGGGCATCAGGTGGGCACCTGGGGGGTTGGGACTCGGGCCCACCCGCACCTCGGACCCGTGGGTGTCGCGGGCAAACCCCTTCCCATCTCGACGCCTCGGACTCCCCAGCCGTCACTGAAGCCTTGTGCATTCAGGTGGGGGTGGGAGCAGGCGGCACAGGTCCCAGAAGTGCTGCCTGAAACCCCACGTCCGTGTGTGTGCGTCTGGGCCGCCCCAACCAAGCACCGCGGACGGGGGGCCGAGACAGCAGAAGCATGTGGGCGCACAGCCCTGGAGGCCAGAAGCTCAAGGTCGGGGGGTCGCGTTCCAGGCCGTGGGGAGCGTCCATCCCAGGCCTCTTGTTGGCTGCGGGGATTTTCCCGGAATCCCGGGGGCTCCCCGTCTTGTGGAAGCACCGCCCCTTCTCTGCCTCTGTTGCCGTGTGTCCGGGTCCAAATCCCCGCTTTTATAAGGACTCAGTCCCACGTGAGTTAGAGCCCACCCTCTTCCAGCAGGACCCCAGCCTCATTTAATTCATTGTATCTGCAGCAAACCCATCTCCAACTGAGGTCACATTCTGAGGTGCTGGGTATTAGGGTTCGGACGTTTGAATTTGGGGGGCACACGATGCAACCTATAATGTCTGGAGACATTGCCCTGGGTCGCCCGGCCCCTCAGCCGGCTCTGTCCACTGCACACTGGCCACAGGCCCTTGACACAGCCCGGTGGGCCCGGCAGAGGCCCGGCCTCCAGGTGGGGAAGGGCCATGTCCCGGGACCCGGTAGTAGATGGACAGACCATCTCAGCTCACCTCGAGAAGCCAGGTCAAGGCAGGGGACCCAGGCTGGGAGGCCCTCAGTGCTGGGGTTTTGCAGACGTAGAAGAGGGTCCATGTGTGGGGGAGAGAGGAGCCCTTACTTCAGGGTCTGACGGGCTCCCTGGGCTCAGGTGGCCCTGGGGAGACCCCCACCCCGAGCAGCAGGGGACCTGTCTTCCAGGTAACTTGGGGCCAGAGAGAATCCCCAGAGACCCTCGGGGACCCAGTGCCTCCCCGGTGGACCTCCCGTCTGATCTAGGGGGGCTCGGCTGAGGTCTTCGTCCCCCACTGTGGGGGCAGCCATGGCCTGGGGTCCCCGGACTCTGCACTCGGGTGACCCTGGGCACACAGGGAGCAGGCCCCACCTCTGGGCCGGCGCAGGTGGTGCAGGGCGGGGCCGACAGCTTCCCCTCCTTCCCCTCCTCCTTGCCTCCCTCTTCAAACCTCCGCACAGCAGCCTGGAGTAGGCTCCCCGGCCCCAGGGGTCACTGCTGTCCCTCCAGGGGCTCCTAGCCTCCCCATTACGTTTGCTCAGCTCCCCCTCCAGACGGCTTTCTGCTGCGTCCCAGCGCAGCGTTGTTGGGGTGGGGGGGGGGGGGGACCGGGGCTGGACGGGGCACTGGCGTTGGCCTCCTGGAGTCGACACTGAATAATTAAGAGCCTGGTAATGAAAGGCTCATTGGGTATTGATTGTATCCTGGGGCTGGCGTGTGGGGAGCACTCGCTTTGTCCCAGTCCCAGCAGAGCATCACCCACAGGCAGGGGGCCCGCAGCGGCCGGCCAGAGGCGCCCACAGGGGCATAGCTAGCAGCCGGACAGGGCCTTGGGGCCTCGTCGCTGCGGTGCCTGCCCCCGGGAGTGCCCAAGCTGATAGGGGAGGCCCAGGAGTGCGGGCAGTTAGGTGGTGGGGCTGTAAAGGCTGTGAGGATGGGGGGCCTGGGGGCCCCTCTGCCTGGCAGTCCTGGGAGACTTCCAGGGAAAGGTGCGGCTGGGCCTCCTGCAGAACGGAGGGGCGAGGGAGGCAGGCCAGAGACAGTCAGGGCCAAGACCCCTGGCAGGAAGCACACGTGACACAGGGTCGCTCCCGTGGCCCACGCCAGGCGTGGGGCCCGACTCCCTCCTTCATCCCCGTCACCTGTCTACAGGGCCTCCCTCCCTCCCTCCCGGGCAGGCCTGGGTGGGGGTCCTGGAGTGGGACAGAGGCCAGGTGAGAAGGACTCATTGGAGAAGCAGGGTGGCAGGGAGTACGGCCTGCACGCGGTCACTGCCCCCAGAGGTGCACCGCCTCGCCCCTACCTGCCTGCGGCGGCCCTGCCGTCTCGGTCACAATCACCTGCCCGCTGTGCCCACTGTACCTGTGGTGCCCACTGTGGGCTGCATCTTCACAGGGGAAGAGAGGTGCGATCTGTCCGTCCGTCTGTGAGGGGAGCTGCACAGCTCTGGCTCCCGCTGGGCCGCAGCCAGGAGCTGGGAGGCCCGGGCCGCCCCCACCGAGACCGCTCGGCGCGGGGCCGGGCCTGGGGGCCTCACCCACCCGCCTGCCTGTCCACCTGCTTCTCCAGGACCTGGAATCTGGCCAGTGGCCCGGAGCTCCCAGACCAGCACGGGCCCTCCGGACCATGCCTTCTCTGCCAGGGCAGTGACACTTCCACAGGGGTCCCCTGGCAGGACGGGTGAGAGGGGGTCACTGCGTTTCTACCGCGAGGAATGAGCTGTCCTTGTTGGGGATACAGATCTGGTCTCTGGCTCCTGCAGGCCTGTGTGCCTCCCACACTCACGGCTGCTTTCCCTCCGGCCATGTCAAAGGGGCCACATGTCTGGGGCGCCTGGGTGGCGCAGTCGGTTAAGCGTCCGACTTCAGCCAGGTCACGATCTCGCGGTCCGTGAGTTCGAGCCCCGCGTCAGGCTCTGGGCTGATGGCTCGGAGCCTGGAGCCTGCTTCCGATTCTGTGTCTCCCTCTCTCTCTGCCCCTCCCCCGTTCATGCTCTGTCTCTCTCTGTCCCAAAAATAAATAAACGTTGAAAAAAAAATTAAAAAAAAAAAAAAAAAAAAACAAAGGGGCCACATGTCCAGGGCTGGGCTGCAGGGGCCTCTGAGAAAATGCCAGTGAGCGGGGGCCGGGCGGGGGGGCCGAGCCAACGAGGGTGGGGGCCAGACGTCACCCACAGGCGGTGAGACAAGGACAGGACAGGTGGGCGGCAGGGAAGGATGTGTCCCTGTAACGTCGGCGGGGCCGTGGTGGCCGGAGCAGGGGCACCGGGGGAATGGCTGCCCCTGGCTCTCCTCTGGGGTGCCCCTGCGGCAACCTCCCCACCAGGCACCGCGGCCGTGGCCACCCTGGGCCCCTCCCCAGGGCCCCATCTCTCTCAGAGGCAGCCCATGACCAATCCTCTGCCTGGCGCCTTGTCAGCCTCTAAGGGGCCACAGGTCTCGGCTCGTGATCTGTCCCGACAGGCACCCTGGAAACAGGCTCCCTTCCCGGAGGTCCGGCTGCGGGGGAGGGGGGTTACTGCAGCCCTCGGGCGCCCCCTCGCCTCAGCCAGCCCACTGGCCTCAGCCAGCCCACTGGCAGCGAGCCCCTGATCTGGCTGGCGAGTGAAGCCAGGGCCCCCGGCCCCGTGGAGGGGCGGGAACAGTGTCCCTCAGGAGAGAGAAAAGCAGGATGCACAGACGGTGAGCCAACAACCACCGGGGTGGGAAAGACTATATAGTTCAGGCTTACCTGGTGCCCTGGGTCAGTCCCAGGCCGCGTCACAGACTCCGTGCGGTGACCCCGGTCTGCCACGGACTTCTGGAATCATCTCTTCCGCCCCAGGCATCCGGATGGGAATTATGTCAGTGCACCACTCGGAGAACCGCACCCAAGCGCTTGGAGGGGCCAGTGGGAGCCACAGACTGTGGAGGATTTCCCGGTCGTTGGGGGCCGGAACCTGAGACTGGCATCTGTCAGCAGGAAGGTCCAGGGGAGGGCGGGGGGGGGGGGGGGCTGCTTCCATGGAAACAGGAGGAGCCGACCACACCCCCTCTGGTGGCCAGGATTCAGCGTGGGAGGGGCTGTGCTGGGTGCTCCAGGGTGCCTGTCACTCGCCTTTGGGCTTTCTCGCCCCTTCTGGGTACGAAGATTTCTCCTCCCCGGGGTGGGGTGGGGTGGGGTGGGGTGGGGTGGGCCCCTTCCCCAGCCTCTGTCCTCAGGGTCTCCGAGCTCCCTCGTGACCACTTGTACTGACCCCGGGGCCCTGGCAGCACTGTGCCCAACGGCCCAAGCCGGTGCCATCGAGTCCAGGCTCCGGGGTGCCCGGAGCTCAGTGTGGGGCTGGGCTGGCGCAGGGCAGCTGCTGGGGGCGCGGGGACAGGCAGTCTGAGGAGGCGGGGGCACCGCTAATAAGGTTGATATTTGAAAGCCCCACTCGCTGGCTGGCTCCCTTCCTGCAGCCTCATCACCCTCCATCCCCTCAGCCCCCTCCCCCCCCCAGGTCATGAATATTCATCCAGCCTCTGCTGGCTCAGCACTTGGGCCACTTTGGTGAGGGGCTGTCCCCAGGGGCGCTTGTCCTAAGGGCTGGAGCTGCGAGGGGGCTCAGGCCTGGGAAGCGCCCCCACCAGGTTCCCCCCACCCCCGAATCCCAGGGGAGGTAGGTTCTTCTACCTCACTCTTTCCAGGTCACCCCCACATCGACAGAGAGCTCTGGGGAGACCACTGCCATTGGCCCGGCTCGGCCACGGGACCCTCCCCTCCCCCATGGGACATCTGGTAAGTTCTCACTTGCTCAGCAGGAACACAATGCAGACCCTGAAGGCACGCAACGTCTCTGGAGCCTGGAGACCACACTCACACCTGGCACAGAGAGGGTGAGCGGCTCACCCAGGTCCCACAGCGGAGCAGTGCAGCCTGGATGCGGAGGCCGTCTGCCTGGGGGCACGGGCTGGTGATGGTAAGCCAGCACCCCAGGCCTCCGGCCCTTCCCTGAGGCACATTTGCGGGAGCGGGGAGGTGCATTCCTGAGCCAGGCCCCTCGGGCTCAGAGCTCCCCTCTGCAGCCCTCAGTGGTGGCAGCCCTCGGTGGTGGCGGTGGTGGCGCTCCCAGTGGGAAGGCCCTGGAGCTTGTCCGAGGTGGCCCTTCCCTGGAGCTTGCCCGAGGTGGCCCTGGGCGGCAGAGCAGGGGGTGGTCGGGACTGCGGCCACCAGTCCAAATGCCCCTTCTGTTGAGCGTCCGAGGGGAGAAGCAAGGTGGCCAGACCCACCGGCTCAGACCCAGCCTCTGCCACTTGCTCCAAAGCTGGGGACCCCCAGTGCCCATGCAGAGGGGCCTGGACGCTGCCCTCCCCACGTGGGGAGCGGCGGTCACGGGGGGTGCACAGTGTGAGGGGTGGTGCAGGTGGGGGACGGCAGCCTGTCCTGCAGGAGCTCTGGCCCGTCAACCCACCGGGCACACAGACGGTCAGCTCCCCAGGCCTCAGTTTCCCCCCCCACCCAGAGATGAGGGGCACAGGGGAATTCTAAGAGCCTCCCGCCACTCCTGTGGCTTCCCCCCCGCAAAACCTGAGGGAGGACGGTGTGCTCGGATGGGGTCCAGGTGACCTCCCCGCCCCCACCCAGGCCTGGCAGTTTCGTCTCAGAAATCAAGTTATGGGGCACCGGGAGCTCTGATTCGGGATGAGAGGTGAGCCCTGCCCTCCCTGTGTACCCACCCGCCCCTCCACTTCCTGGGGTCACCTAACCCAGACCTCGCCGCAGAGGGGGTCACTCAGCATGGCCAGCCCTGGCAGCTGAGACACCCCGGCTCCCCGGGAGTTTGCTCCGGCAGAGACAGGCCCCACGGAGGCCGCTGGGCCCAGGCACCTCTGAGGCTGAGACCCGCGGCCCCTGCTCCCACCAAACCCCCTGCTGTCCTGCAGGCTGCTGGGGTCCGTCCCCAGCCGTGCCCACCCTGCCGCACACGCACACACGAGGACACGTGCCCTCTCTCACACGCGCACGCACGCACTAATGCTCACACGGACACGTGAGCCCTCTCACACGCACGCTCAGGACCGGGGATTCCAGCTGTCACATGCATCACAGGCACAGTCACAGCCCGTTGTCCCGGGTCCGCGGCCCCCGCACCTGCCACAGACCTGGCCCCACAGCCTTCAGCAGGGGAGAGGCCCAGCCTCAGAGACCAGAGACGCTCCCTGGGGCCCCTCACATCCCCCAAGTTCCCCACGAAGGCTCCTGGGTCTCCTGAGGTGCGTGCGGGGAAGTGACCCTCTGCCAGGTCCTGTCCGTGCGGTTCCAGAGGCCACGGGGCACCGGATCCAGGCGGCCGGGCCGCTCCTCTCCCTGTGCTGCCTGGGGCCTCACAGGGCACCTGCCTGGGGCGCTGCAGGGTGGAGGCCGGGCAGCCCGCACGCGCCCTGAGCGCACAGTAGGACCTCAGTCAACGCTGGCGGCGCGGGAGCCGCTGGTACTCGGCCAGGACTCTCCACCGAACGGAATGGTCCCAGGCGGGAGCGACAGCGCTGGGCCACACCGAGTGCCTCCTCTGGGGAAACCTCCTCACTCGGTGAGCCAGGCTTCGCCAGGGGCCCGGGGTGCTGCTGGCTCTCGAGGGAGGGCGCCGTCACCGAGGCCACGCGGAGGGGAAACGCGGACCCCTGAGTCCCGTCGGCAAAGGGAATTTACAGGAGGGGCCTGGACTGTGCCCACCGGGCAGGGAGGCCTGCCCTACAGGGCGGCCGGCGCTGGGGGCAGGGCCTTTGCAGCCAGAGCAGATGCATTCTCTGACCGTCTGTCTTCGTGTTGGTGCTCCCCAGAGGGACACCTGGCGTCAGGTTCTGTGAGTGTCTTTTCTTTGGACTGGGATCTCCTTCTCTGGGCCCCTAACGAGGGTCGTCAGGGCAGGGCTTTGCCAGAAGCCAGATGCCGGCGCTGTGGGCAGGTGGGCGGGGCCGGCCCTGGAACCAGAGGGACCACAGCACCGGTCGCCCTGCCCAGGGTGGCGAGCTCCCTCCTGCCGGGAGCGCCCGCCCGCCCGTCTGGGGCCTGCCTGTGCGATTTCAGTCTGCAGCCAGCGGCCGCTGTAAACACGACCTGGACAGCTGCCCGGAGCTGCTTGGGGGCCAAGGTGTGTCCGTCCAGGGCTGGGGACCTGGCCGGCTGTGCCTCAGGGCTGCAGCCTGTGGGTTGGAGGGGGCGAGGACGACTTTGGCAGACAGAGAGGCAGCAGGGAGGGGACACCAGCCTCAGAGACACCCTCCCCGGGAGTGCCCACCCTCAAGGACAAGAGGGGCAGAGGCAGGGCTGTCTGCATAGTGATCTCTGTCTCCGTGATCTTGGCCCCCCCCTGCCGCCCCCCGTGCAGCTCAGCCCGGCCTCCCCGCTGCTGGGTCAGGGGCTAGCTGGAACACCTCTGGGGACGTGTGCAGGGCTGACTCCCTGTGCCCAGAGGTTCTGTCCGTCTCCAGGTCTCTCTGGCCTCCTAGCCACTGTGGGGCCCCGGCAGGCCCTGGTCCCCTCCCCAGTGTCCACACATCCCCAGTGCCAGCATCTCATTGAGACCGGGCCACCAGACATTTGCTCTCGGCAGGAGGGGGATCTGTTTTTCTTGGCCCTGGCCCTGGCCCAGTGTGGCCCACACACCCCCTCAGGCTGGGGCCTGGCCTGAGCCCCTGCCCGGAGGGGAGCGCCTCGCTGGGGACCAGGGGCTGCAGGCTGGCCTGGTAGAGCCAGCACCAGTCTAGTCCAGCAACCAGCCCCTCGGGAAGGGCAGCACCTTCCCACGCGGCCGGAGGGCGGGTTCTGCTGTTTCGGGGCATTTCCACACCCGGGTCCCTCGCAGAAGACCTTGGAGGAGCTCGGGTGTTTCTCTGGAATTGTCCCCAGGGAAGCTACCTGAAGGTCTTTAGTGCCCCCTGCGGCACCCGCCCCTGCTCCCCTCTCGCCCGGGCAGGCGGCTGCTGGCACTCCCCCAGCAGGCAGGCGCTCCTGTCCCCTCCCCTGGTTCAGGCAGAGGCTGGCACGGGGACATCCACCTCCCTCCCCCATCCTGTGTGTACCTGGGCCCCTCTAAGCCCTGCACGTGGCCACGAAGTAGGTACAGTCGGCAAGTGCCCTGCTTTACAGAGGAGGAAGCCGAGGCCAAGGAGAGTCACACGCCGGAGAATGTCGGAGCTGGGGTCCTCCCGCGGTTGTTGGAAACCCCTCTGTCTGCACCCCGGCCCCGGGGTTGGCCCCCACCCCCCATCTGGCTTGGTTCCGGGGCTGTGTCTGAGAAGGGTCCAGGGAAGAACAGGGAAGGCTGCCTGGAGGAGGAGAGAATTGGGCTGGGGCGAAGGGAGGCTGAGGAGGGGTCCCGGGTGCACCGTCCCTTGCGGCCCGGACCAGGGGCGACACCGCGCTAGCCGGCTACCTGGGAGCGGCAAAGGTACAAACCCAGGCTGGGCCGTTGTGGGTAGGGCTGTACAAACCAGTGCGCAGGCTCTTTGGGCTTGGCCGCTGACCTCTGGCCGAGACAGGGAGGGTGGTTTGGGGGGCCTCCTGCTGCCCCCTGGACCGGGCCCTTCACTCACTAGCCTGCCTGCACCAGCTGTCCAGCTCCTTGAGCCGGCACGGCATTCCCTGTTCTGCAGCTGGGGAAACTGAGGCACGGGAGGCACAGCTGGGGAGGGAAGGCGGTATATGACTGGAGCCTGGGGACATGTCTTAGTGGTCATCACAGTGCTCTGGAGGTCAGGCTCCCCTCCCATTCAGAGCTGGGATCTGAGATGTGGAGGGACCAGCTGAGGGGTGTGGAGCCGGTCCCCGGTGGGGGTTTCTGCCTCCGATCTCAGGCTCCTCAGCAACCCCCCATGGCCTTCTGGGAGCTGGGGCTGTGTCCAGGGCTGCTCCCCAACACGCAGAAGGGCTGAGCAGAACCCCCCCCCCCCGGGGCCACCCCAGGAAAGAGAGGATCAGCGCTGCCCACGGGGAGGGGAGGGGCAGGTGGCTTTATGTCCCATCGTCCCTGCAGGTAGTGGTCACCCAGCTAACCACCGCAGGACCAGCCCTTGACCCCTGTGCTTGGGTGCAGAAGGGGCCGTTGGGCCCCACACGGGTGCACGGGCTGCCCGCTGCCCCAGCAGGCCACAGAGGCCACCTGCACTGTCCCCTAAGACGTAGGCCTGAACCCCACATCAGGGCTGCAGGGGTTCTGTCCTGGCCAGGGTCCGGCCTGCAGCTTCTGAGGTCCCCCTGCACCAGGAGACCGTGGCTCCAAGTGTGTCTGTGCTTTGAGCGTGTGGCTCTGGGGGAGGGGGCCTCGTGCGGCCCCTCCATGGGGTGGTCCCTGGGGCAGAATTTTGTCTGAGGACGTCACAGCCTGGCCGTGCCTGAGGGAGGCAAGCTGCTGGGTTGGCTGCTCTTGGGGGGGGCCCTCGGGCAGGGTGGGGGTCTCAGCCTGCACCCAGGAACGCTGGTCTGCGCACGTCTGCAGGACGGGGTGAGGGGCGGGCCGGGTGGAGGCTGGGGGACACCGGGCACAGATACCGGAGCTCCAGCAAGGAGGGCAGGGCGCCAGCTGGGGACCGGCCTGGGGGGCTGGGCTGAGGCCCACGGGGAGCAGAGCAGGCCAGGCGCAGCCCCTCCCTGTGGGCCGCCCCCCTCCCCGTGGCCATGATCCAGTTAGGAGGGAAGAGAGAGCCAGGCTTCTCATCAGGGAGGGACGCGCCCTGGCTGTGGGTGCCTCCAGACCTCCCCCTTCCACCCTGAGCGGCTGGTGGAGACCCCCCAGCACCCCCAGAACCACAGGCTCCTTCCCCCCACTTCCCCTCCTTTCTGGAGGCCGTTCCTGAGCTGAGCGCCTCCTGCAAACACTCGGGAAGGGAGGGAGGCCGTGGCATGTGGAGGCCAAGTGGGACCACTGGCCAGCTGCCTGTTCCCGACATGTGTGCCCAGCCCCATCTGGCCTGGCCCAGCCTCCTGGCTGAGCCCGCAGACCTACAGTCTCCGGCTGCCCGGCTGCCCCGCCCCCGCCTGCAGCCTGTGGCCTCAGATGCCCTCGGCCTCCCCTCGGCTCCCAGGACTCCCAGATGCTCTGGATCCTCGCAGAAGATTCTTGACTCGCCCATCGGCTCCCTGACCACCCCCCACCAGCCCTCCTCCGTCGCTGCCCCACCCCTGCGAGGGTCGTCCCCGACCCCCCAGACTCCTGCTCTGATCCCGGACAACCGGGGACCTAGGCTGTGCACCCCTCTCACACGTGGAGGCCGAGAGGAGCAGTCAGAGCCTGTCCTTGGGGGTCAGGGTCACAGCACAAGCCGTGCTCAGGGAGGAGGCACAATTGGCTGACAGGGCAGGGGGGTCAGGGGGGTGACCTGGGCAGTGGTGCCGCCTGACTCCCGCTAGAGAGAGTCTGGGGCTGGGGTCCAGGAACCGCTGGGAGAGGTGGGTGAGGGGCAGGGGGGCATTTGCGTGGGGTCCTGGGTCTGCAATCGAGGGCGGGGGGCGGGGACAAGGACAGGTAGAGCAGCCGACCTGACACATGGAGGCCCTGCCTTTGCCCGAAGCCTAAGAAGTTGGAGGGGGGAGAGGAGGAGGGGAGGAGGAGGAGGAGGGGCAGGGAGAGAGGAGGGAGTACAGGAGAGGGAGCAGAAAGGCTGAGGGAGAAGGAGGAGGAGGGGGAGGAGAAGGAGGGGGAAGGAGGGGGAGGCAGGGGAGGAGAAGGGAAGGAAAAGGATGGGGGAGGTGGGGGGGAGGAGAAGGGGAGGAGGGAGAAGGGGAGGAGGGGGAAGGGGAGGAGGAAGGGAGGGAAAGGAAAACGGGAGGAGGGGGGGCTTTGCTGCTTGGGCTTCATCTGGATGTGCCCTGTGGACGGCCCAGGCCCTGCCCTCCCTGGGGCGCTGCCTTCCTTCCGCAGATGGATCCAGTCACCATTTACAAGGATGTTAAAGCCTGGACGGCCCTGCCAGGCCACTGCCCTTGTGGGAGGACCAAGGTGGCGGACGGCCTCTTCCCAGGGCGGGAAGCCGGGCTCTGAGAAGGGAGGCCGTCTGCTCCGTCCCCCCCCAGTGGTGCCCGTGGCATCACGGGGGGAGGCAGCCGTCCTGCAGACGCCCTGGCTGAGGGCCCAGGGTCCTGGTGCAGTGTGTCCCCAGGGGACCGGGCGGGGACAGTCAGCAGGGAGGGGTGCAGGGTGCGGAGCCTGCCTTGTCTGGACCCGGCTGGGAGGGGCAGGGCGGCCGCGGGCCGAGCGGCTGGGCCCGTTCAGGGACGCTCCCTCCTGCGCTGCGTCCCAGCCGTCACGTTGGAACAGAACAGGTGGGGAGCAGGGCAGGCCCTGGGCTTGGGTCCTCGGGTCCTCTCTGAGAGGAGCGGGTGCTGAAGGCAGGCTGCTGGGTCAGGTGGGGGGCCCGTTTACATCAGGGGGCCGCAAGTCTGGACAGCAGGCCCATCTGCCTGCCCCCGGTGCCCTCAGGGGGTGGGGTGCGCGCCGCTCTCCTAGTGAGGGCACACGGTCACGTGACCTCTAGTCACTGGGCCGGCCGCACACCCCATGTCCAAGACGGGGGTGCCGTCAGCTCAGCTCCCCGGGGGCCCTGCAGCCTCGCCGCGCACTGCACAAGCTGGTTTCTCCTGGAAGAGCAGGTCTGCTCCTGTGCCTTTTAACAGAACCGGGAAGGCTGCCCCCCCCTCCCGTCTGCCCCCCGGCCGCCCCCGCTGCAGCCAGACTCCGCCAGCTCGTTCGCTCAGTAACATTTTAGGGAGTCCCTGGCACGGTCCTCGAGGAGGGTCTCGGGGGACGAGGCTTCCGGGCCCTCCTGGAAACGCCGCTGTGCCCGCATCAGACGTCCGCACGTCAGACCGCCTCCCGCCTCGACAACCCCGCGCACTCGCGCCCCGCCCTCACCAGCTATTAGCAATTAAGTGATCATATTGAGCGTCTTGACAGCGCTATCCTGTCATTGCCGAGAGAGCCAGCGATTCCGCCACTCTTTCCTGAGTCTAATTTCCTCCCGGAGAATTGTTCCACTTCAAAGGGCCCCGCGAAATGGCAATTAAATGGTTTTCCTGGCTGTGGAACCGCGGAGCGCCCCCGGCAGCCACGTTTGGGGCTCCCCTGTGCTAATCGATCTTTTAATTTGGGGGCCGTGGGGCCCAGAGGCACGGGGGTCGATCCCAGACGGGAGGCTCTTGTGGCCCGATGTGGGCGGGGCGGCCGTGGGCACCGAGGGCCTGTCGGGGCAGGACTGGGGAGGGCAGGGTGGGGAGGGGACCTGTACAGTGAGACCCACTCATGTACGCTCCGAACAAATGAGCTTTGTTGAGTGGAATAAAATGCCTCGAAATCAGGACGGTGGCCCGAGGCCTGAGGTATGTGGTCCCCCGAGGTGGCCCCATCTGGCGGGATTGGGGGGAGGCGGACGCGGCCGTACCTGGGTAGCAAGGGCGCTCAGGAGCCCCGGGCCAGGGGAGAGGCGGGCGGGAGCGGGAGCCCTGGCGGCTCCGGTGGCTTTGGTGGCTCCCGGGCACCCCGGCCTGGCCGGCTGTGCTGGTGGTGGTCAGTCGGTGTGACCTGCAAGGAGGCGGCCAGGAGGCCTGCAAAGTGGCCTCCGCAGGAGCTGCTGTGTGCGGGTGAACCCACCGGGAGGCAGGATGGCCTCCGGGACCAGTCGCAGCTCAGGCCTGAGGCTGCAGGCCCCCCGAGGGGGTCCCCCGGGCATTTTACAGATGGGGAAACAGAGTCATGGGAGAGGGGGCTCGGACGCACCAGAGCTCACCCGTGGGAGACTTGGGGCCTCCCCCTCCGACCGAGGCGCGGCCAGCCCACTCGCCCCCTCTTTCCAAGCCGGGGACCCTGGCGATGCTCGCTAATAGCCCCGGGACTCGGGGGCAGCCCTGCCTGCCAACAGCCCACTGTGGCCGTGCACCCCTCCCTCCCGGGGCCCCCGAGGCTGCCCCGGCGGCTTCAGCCGCTCTTGGCCGGCAGGTGTGTGTGGCGCTTGAATGCACTGGGTGCCCGTGAGCCCGGGGGTGGGGGGCACAGGTGGGGCCAGGGACGTGGAGAGCAGGAGGGCTGGCCCCGACCCCCCCAGCTGTGTTCTGATTCTGGGGCCCCCCTCCCGTGGGTGCTATATCACCGTGCCCCTGCTAACAGCAGCTACCTGCTGCTTCGTGCCGAACTTACTCCCCGGAGGGCGGTTCATCCGACACGGTCCATGCAGACACCTGTCGGGACCCCCACGGCGGGGGTAGCGTCCGAGATTCCAGGGGACTCTCCACCCCAGACTCCGCCTCAGCCTCTGCTTCCTGAACGCTTCCCGCCAGGCTGCCACTGGACGAGCAGGGTCCAGTGTGGGGGTGTCTGACTCTCCCTTAGGTGGCCTTACCAGTTTTAGCCAAGGCCCAGGGACCGACTGGTCCAGAGGCCCGATCCTCTCCGCTCCGACCGTGGCCTCACCATGCCACAGAAGAATTCCTACTCCTTGTTTCTACCACATACTTTCCTGACGTTGGGGCTGCCGTCCGCACTGCCATCCTCCTGGTGCCGTGGCTCAGGGCCCAGCGCCGAGACCAGGCATCGGGCTGCTCTGTAGAACCACCGGGCAGAGCCTCCCAGGGTTGAGCAGTGCACCACCTGCACACCACACCCAGTACTTCTGCCTGTGATCTGAGGTCACGGGCCTGGGCGTGGAGAGGTGCGGCCTGGCTTTCATGGCCCATGTCCTCTCTATCACTCGGAAATCTCTTTAGGAAGTTAAAAGCAGACTCTCAACTTGCTCCCTGCCGCAAGAGGAAGCCAGGGCTTCCTGCACGGAGGGGCTGAATGCGCTCACCTGCCCTCCCCTTGTTCTGGGCGCAGATCCGTAAGTCAGCGGCTACGGGTGCAAGTTCTGAGCTCTACAGCCAAGGCCATTAGAAGGAGGAGAGGAAGCCCAGCCCGGGAAGGAAGGAAGCATCTCAGACCTGAAGGCAGCTGAGAAATATGTAGGGACAGACGGTAAGTGGGGGGGCGGGGCAGGGGACAGGGAAACCCCCTTCAGTGTCTGGGAGGCTGTTGGCTCTTGGTCAGGGGGCTCTGAGCTCTGGCTTTTCTGGGGCGAGCCAGAAGACACGCCCTCAAGCTTCCCCTCCTGGGCCCCTCCCCAGCTTCCCATCTGAGCGTGATCAAGTCTGATCGTCTCTGAGCCTGGCCTGGGGATGGTATTGTAAAAGCCTCCCAGGGACTCCATTCCCGGATGCAGGTGTGGATGCGAGGAGGAGCTCCTGGGGTACACAGCAGAGGGGTTTCTACATTCACCCTCCCATCTCACCTCCATGGAAACCCAGAGAAGGCGTAAAGCTCATTTCCATTTCACAGAAGACGAGTCTGAGGGTCAGGGAGGTGATCAGCTGACTGGTAAGCAGAAATGAGATGTGGGCCTGGGTCTTTCCAGACCCGGCCCGCGAGCCTTCCTATCTGGCAGGCCCCTCTCAGAGACAGCACTGGGCCTGGAGGTGCCCTTCCCTCGGACCACACCTGGCACACAGGCTGGTGGCTGAGCCCCTGTCACAGGAGGCAAGGCACTGGGTGCAATTTCTCCTTCTGACGTGATCGATCCATATTTGCTCAAAATTTCATTTTGCGAACAACTTATTTTGTCTGATTAGAAAAACATTATATGTTGTCGAAGAAAATTTGGAAATTCTGGGTGAGAATCAAGGAGAAAATCCAAATCCCTTGTAACCCATCACTCAGACCAGATTTGATGCATTTGTTTTGAATTTGTTTGTATGACATTCTAACTCTGTAATTATTTCTGCACTGACTGGTTGCCTTTCTGGGAAATTCTGAGGAATTTGTCTCTTCATTTTTTATTTATGTTCATATGGATTCACACATTCTTAGTTTGTGAGGTTCCTACCCATTGCTACCACTCTTTATTTGTGTGCTCACATCGTCCCCAATTTGGCCTGTGGGAGCCTCAGGAAGCCCCAGTGTCCTTCGTGACAGGCCCCTCATTCTTACAGCACATTCTTACCTTCTGGCACCAAAGGTGTTTCAGGTTCATTTTCATGTTCCCTGGAAAGAGCCATATGAGAAGCCTTGGTTTCTTTTAGTGAAAAATGGTACGTAGAAGCCAAGATCGGGACCCTAAGTGTGCTTAGCACTCTGGGAGTCCTTGCTCCCGGGCTCTCTCTGCCAACAGGGCTGGTTAATGTGCTTTTCCACAGACCGTGCGTAGAAGGACGAACCTGTATCCAAATACCTCATTGGGGGTTCATAGCTGATAACTGCATTCCAGCGCAATGCTGCAGGGACCCATCTTTGTTTTGTAACTTGTCATAGCTGTAGCTTATACTCTAAAGGGAGAAACTTGGCTCACCTGATCCCCAGTGTATTTTTTTTTCTTGAGCCTAGAATATACAGGAAATGGTTTCTGAAATGAAATGAGGGGGAAAGCCCTACTAACTGGGGCTCAATATTTGTTTTCAAGGTGTATGAGATGGAGAGAGAGAGAGAGATGGAAGGAGAAGGAGGAGGAGGAGGGGGGAAGAGGAAGGGGGAGGAGGAGGAGGTGGGAAGAGGAGGAAGGAGGAGGGAGGAGGGAGGAAGTGGGAAGAGGAAGGAAGAGGAGGGAGGAGGAGGAGGGAAGAGGAAGGAGGAGGTAGAAAGAGGAGGAGGAGGGAGGGGGTGGGAAGAGGAGGAGGGAGGAGGAGGAGAGAAATGAAGAAAAGGAAGAAGAAGGCAGTGAGTCAGGAAAGAAGAGTAGTCACACCTAGTGCAATGCTCAGATCTCAAGGGCAAAATTTGAGGAGTTTTGTCAAACACGTATACCTATGTGTTCGTCCCCCTAATTAAGATATAAGACATTTCCATCACCCCAAAACATCTCTCGTGCCCCCTCCAGCAAGCCCCCGGCCCTCGGGCGACCACCGTTCTGACTCCTATCACCATGGGTTAGTGTTGTCTGTTCCTGACCCTGATTTGAACGGAAGGATACGGCCTGCACTTCTGTTCCTGGCTGCTTTGGTCAACATGATGATTCTGAGACAGCCACGTGGCTGCCCGCGTCACGGCTGACTCACTCCTGTTGCTGACGGCACGCATCACCGGGTGTTCCCCATCCCCCTGCTGATGGGCACCTGGGCCGCGTCCAGGGTTTTGGCCGTTATGAATAAGGCTGCCATCGGCACCCTTGTACAACCTCTCTGGGGACGTGTGTTTTCATTTTTCTTGCCTCTGGACACATACCTGGGAGCGGACCAGCTGAGTCACAGGGTAGGTCCACATCTCACTTCATAGGAAACTTCCAAGCTGTTTTCCCAAGTGCTTGCCATTTCCCCTCCCACCAGTGGTGCTCCTTCCTCGGCGACGCCTGGTCTTCCCGTGTTTCGTGAACCCGGGGCGATGGGAGGGGTAGCTCCTGTCACTGTGGCTCCCGCTCGAACCTCCTGATGACTGATGGCGTGGAGCACCTTTCCTTCCCACTGTAACTGGCCGTTTGTATTTTGTGTCTGCCGAAGCGTCTGTTATAGTATTTTGCCTACCTTGTTGTTCTTTGTCTTTTCGTGAGTGATTTTCAGGGTTTCTTTATTCTGGATACAAGTCCATTGGCCGATTCACGAATGGCGAGTTATTTTCCCCAGGCACGGCCCTTGTCTTTTTCAGTTCCTTAGTTTTGTCTTTTGAAGACCAGAAGTTTTTGTTTTTGCCAAAGTCAAATTTAACTGTATCTTTTTTCTTCCGGGGTTGTTGTTTGTTTTGTTTTCTGTCTGAGAAAGCTTTGCCTTTCCAAGGTCATGAAATCATTCGTATGTTTTTTTCCCAGAACCCCTACACCTGTAGCTCTTGGCTTTACCCGTGTAACCCATCTCGAATAATCCCCGAACGTGGTGTGACCTGGGGACCGAGGCTCTTGTCTCCCCATAAATTCATCCTGCTGGTTCAGTGCTATTTGTTGATAACCTCCTTTCCACATTGAACTGCTGGGGTATGTTATTCAAAAATCAATCGAGCGTGAAGATACGGGTGTGTTTCAGGACTTTGTATTTCGTTCCATTGAATGATTTGTCTACACTTGCGCAAATATACATCAACCGCCTCCTGGTCTCCGTTACTGCAGCTCTATAGTGAGTTTGAAACGTGGGGGCGCCGCTTCTCCAGCTTCACTGTTCTCTTTCAGAATTGCTCTCCCGTCCTTGGTTCTTTGCGCTTCCAAACGAACTTTTTAAGATTAACTTGGCAATTTCCACATAAACGTCTGTGGGCTATTGAGTGGGATGGCATTAAATCTGTCATCCAACGTGGGGAGAACTGACCTCACAATATCAAATCTCCAATCTGTGGTCATGTTACGTGTTCCCATTTATTCCGGTTTTCCTTAGGTTCTTTCAAGATTTTTTAAATTTTATTTGGGGGAGGAGGGGCAGAGGTTGGGGGGGTGGGTGGAGAGAGAGAATGCCAAGCAGGCTAGCAGACTTCACGCCCGTTCGGAGCCTGAAGCGGAGCTCGGCCTCACGACCCTGATCGTGAGCGGAGCTGAAATCACGGGTCCTGATGCTTAACCGACTGAGCCACCCGGGTGCCTCAAGATGTTTTTTTAATGAAAAAAGTGGGATTACGTTCAGTTCACAGTTGTAGAGGCCTTGTTTACCTTTCAGTAAGTTCGCAGCCTACTCGTGTTTATTTTTTTTCAACGTTTTTTTTGTTTTGTTTTTTGTTTTTTTTTTTTATTTGTGGGACAGAGAGAGACAGAGCATGAACGGGGGAGGGACAGAGAGAGAGGGAGACACAGAATCGGAAACAGGCTCCAGGCTCTGAGCCATCAGCCCAGAGCCTGACGTGGGGCTCGAACTCACAGACCACGAGATCGTGACCTGGCTGAAGTCGGACGCTTAACCGACTGCGCCACCCAGGCGCCCCAGCCTACTTGTGTTTAAATGCCATTGTAAGTGGAACTATTATTCTAGTGTCATTTTCCTATGATAAGTTGAAAATCTACGGTCATAAACTAATTTTGGTGGGTTGACCTCGAATTCTGCATTTGACAAAATTCACTGATCAGTTCTTCTAGTTAATGTTTCCCAGATTCATTACAATTTTCTGCATAAGAAACTATCTGTGTTTAAATAGCGTTGTACTTCTTTCCAAAGGCACGCATTTTCTTTCTCTTCCGTGCCTCAGTGCCCTGCGAGGACCTCTACTATATGATAAATCATAGCGTTTCTGGCTCCGGGCGGGGAAAGTGTCCCACATTGCACTATTAACAATGACATTGGTCATCTCCACATTTTTAGCAGGAGGTTTCTTAGCAGTTATCTCCAGGTTCTTTATGACGCTGAAGAAATGTTTCCTATTTGCACTCCGTCCAGAGTTTTTCATTTTATCCCGAACAGGTGTTGGATTTTGTCAAGTGTTTCTCCATTCCCGTGAGATGATGATACAGTGTTCCTCCCCTGGAGTGACCAAAGTGAGTTACATGGGATGGGCAGGGCTTTTAAATATAAACCAACCCTTCACCCCTGAAATAATCCCAGTTGATCACAGTGTCATGTCTTTTTTTTTTTTTTTACTTTACTATTCACTTGCTAATATAGAATTAATATAATTTGCTAATATATGATTGCTTACATTCATTTTGCTATTGTATAATTCGAGACATGCACCCGGGTTTCATAAGGAATATTGGTCTTTTTTTTTTTTTTTTGTAATGTCTTTGTCACATTTTGGTATCGGGATAACGTTGGCCTCATTAAATGAAATTGGAAGTGTTCCCTCCTCTTCTAATTTCTGAGACGCTTTGTGCAAAATCGGTGTTAATTTTTTAAAAATGTTTCGTAGAATTTGAGAAAACATATGAGCCCAGAGCCTTCTTTGTGGGAAGGTTTTTGGTGATGAACTCAAGAATTAAAATACATATAGAGCTATCAGATTTTATTTTATCTTATGTCAGTTTTGATACGTTTTCTGAGAAGTGTGTCTGTTTCACTATATTGTTAAGTTGTTCATGACATCTCGTTATCCACGGTCTCCTTGGTGATGTTCCCTTCTTAATTCCTCATTTTACTCATCTGCTTTTCTCTTTTTTCCTTGGATTACTCGAGTAGGGAGGAGTTTATTAACCTTCTCAAAGAACCACGTTTTTCTTTGTTGATCATCTCTACTTCTTTTAAATTTCTTTATGTTTGTATCTTTATTCTTTCCTTCTTTCTCTGGGCTTAAGATGCTCGTATTTTGCCAGCTTCTTAAGGTGGGGATTTATTGGCCAATGTTTTCTGCAAGGGAGGAGGATTTTTCCTGACCCCAAACAGGTGGCGTCCCACAATTCAACTCAGTTCTGCCGCTGTCTGCCTGGAGCTGGCACCAGATCCCACAGGTTAGGGGCTCGGCCCCATGGGGCCACCCAGGCTGTCACCTGCACAGCTGACGAGACAGGGGTTCCCCCGACCCCCGCCTTGGGTTCGGTACTTTGCTAGAACAGCTCCCAGAACTGAAGAGGGTGCTCCATTCACATCTACCTGTTGATTATAAAGAAGAAAGTGAGCAGCCAGAGGAAGAGGCAGACCCCGTGGACTTGGGGTGTGCCACCTCCTGGCACTGGGATGTGTTTGCCACTCGTAGCTTCTCTGACCTCGTTATCTGGGGATTTGTATGGAAGATCCGTTAAGTTGGCACAATGGATTAAATCATCAGCCGCTCCTCCCTGGAGGTCAGGGCCGGGGTCTTAAAAATCCCAAGCCCCGGGATGTCAGTTGAGCATCCAACACTTGATTTCGGCTCAGGTCTGATCCCAGGGTGTGGGATCAGCCCCAGGGGGGGCTCCACACTCACTCCCCTCGCCCCTGCCCTGGGTGCCTGCTAGGAACCTCTAACAGGGCCCCCAGCTTCCAGTCCTTAGTATACAAAAGACACGCTTAGCACTCCGGAAATCACAAGAGACTTAGGAGTTGTGGGCCAGGAATCAGGACAAAACCAAAATGTTTATTTCTTTTTATATCGCATGGCCAAATAGCAAATATTTTGGGCTTTGTGGACCATCTTGTCTGTTGCAACGACTCCGATCTGCCTTTGTAGCGTGAAAGCAGCAGGGATAATACATAAATGTATGAGCATGGCTGTGTTCCAATAAAGCTTTATTTGAAAAACGTGTGGTTGGCCCACAGGACGGAGTCTGCCAACTGCTGCCTGGCTTGATTTTAACCTCTTCCTCTCCTCTAACGTAAGAATTTAACACTTCCCATCTCCCTCCCTGCAGTGCTTTAGTTGGTGCCCACAAAACCCGGCAGTTTTGTGATTACTCTGTTTGAGGTACTTCCGGGTCCCTCTGGGGATTTCTTTTCCACCGATGCGTTATTTTTGAAGGGTGTTACTTCATTTCCATATAGTAGGGGGCTTCTCTCGATGTAATATCGTTATTATTGATTTCGAATTTGATTGCACTAAACTGTAGCCTCACAACCCGAGACCAAATCCGACGCCTGCAATCTTCTGACGACTTGTGAGCGCTATCCCGTATCCCTTCACACGGTTTGTCCTGACGAATGTTCCAGACGCTCTGGAGGACAGTGTCTTCCGCAGTCGGTGGAGGAACACCCACAGATCTTCAGGTCGGTCGAGGGGCTCGGTAGCCGCGTGCAAGTCCGCCACATGCTCGCGGAGCTGCTACTTGGGCCCCTGTCTCAGAGGGCGGGGTCAAAACCTGCCCCGGGGGTGTCCTTTTCTCCTGTTGGTTTCGCTGGTGTTTGCCCCGTGCGTTCCAAAGCCCTTGGCAGACGCAGGCACGTTGTTGGCCGTGATGTCTTCCTGATGAGCTGACCCTGTATCATAATGAAATGTCCCTGCCTCTTCTGCTGACAGTTACGGTCTCGAATTCCACTCTATCCAATATTCTGCAGGCCCCTCCACTCTCTTGGGGTTATTGCTCTTGGGTGTTACATCGCTTTCCGTCTTTTTTCCTTTTACTCCATCTGTGTTTTTACATCCAAAGTGGGTTTCTTGCCCGGGGCGTGTAGTTGGGTCTTCATTTTATCGTGTCTGACGATCGTTGCCGCTTAATCGGACGGCTTAGTCCGTTCACCGCGGATACCTTCGTTCACGTGCTGGGACTCAGTTTACCGTTTTGCTCGTTTTCCATTTGTCTCCTTTCTTTTACGTTCGGCGTTCCTCCTCCTTTGGAGTTCATTGAATTGTCTCTTATGTCCACTTACTTCCTTGTGTATGGTTTTTATTTTCGTGTTTGTGTTCGAGCTCAACCTCCTTGTATTCCATTTCATGTTTGGGACTTCAGTCCACATCCTTAATTTGCCAGTCTGCTGAGCGTTAATGTTGTACATGTGTATACGGTGGACAAAGCTGTGGCCGTCATTCCCACCCAATCCCCGCCCCCGACACTTGTGTGGTTGTGGTTACTGTCATATACCTCATGTCCGCATATGTTATTAACCTGACTACGCACCTTTTGCTTTAAAATGTACAGAAATGGAAATACAGGGAGAAGACCGTGTTTCGTATTTCCCCACAATTCTGCCTTTTTGTTCCTTCTAACTTCGCTCGCGACGTCCCTCTGCCGCTATTTCCCATCAGCCCTAGGAACTTCCATTAGCACTTCCTGTAGCTCACTAGGGACAAATCTTCTCTACTCGGTTATCCAAAAATATCTTCACTTTTTCTTCATTTTTGATGGATAAGTTCTTGTGGAATTCTGGATTTGGCTTTGCTTCCTTTCTTCCTTTCTTCCTTTCTTTCTTCCTTCCTTTCTCTCTTTCTCTCTTTCTTTCTTTCTCTCTTTCTTTCTTTCTTTCTTTCTTTCTTTCTTTCTTTCAGCACTTAAAGATGTCGATCCATTCTGTCGAGTCTCTACTGTGAAGGGAAGTCAGCCGTAATAAACACCACTGTTCCCTGCGTAATCTGTCATTTTTCTCCAGCTGGTTTCAAGATTCACTCTTCACTTTTGGTTTTTAGCACTTTGACTATCATTTCCCCGTGGTGTTTTTTTTTTTTTTTCTTCAAATTTTCTGAGGTTTTGATTCTATAAGCTGATATTTTTAATCGATTTGGGAAATTTTTGTCGTTAAATTTTTTTGCTCCATTCACTCTTTTCTGTACTCCTGGATCCCGGTCATGCTTGTATATCCGGGCTTTTGTGTGGCCTCGTGTGGCATTGAGGAGTTACTCATTTTTAAAGATTGCTTTCTTCTCCGTTCTTCAGACTGGATAGTTTTTACTGACCTGTCTTCAACCTCACGGTCCTCCTCTCTTACCTTTTCCCTTCCACTGTTACGTCATCCAGTGAATTTTTCATTTCAGCTACTGGAGTTTTCAGTTTTAGAATTTTCATTTGGTTCTTTCATGTATTTTCCACTCTCTTGCCGAGATTCCCCATCCGTCTCCTCACTGTGTCCGTATTTTAAAGTCCTTGACTATATTTTAAGTCCTTGACCATATTTATAATGGCCGCTTTTGTAAAATTCATTTCTGCTGTTTCCAACATTTGGGTCAGCTTCAGGCCGGGCTCTATTGGCTGCTTATTCTCCTCACGATCCTAGTAATTTTTATTTCATGTTGGACATTGTGCGTGGTATGTTGCAGAGCATCCAGATTCCGTTTTCTTCTGAAGCATGTTGACGTTTGTTCTTGAGAGCGATCAGTTTTGCTAGACAGAAATTGCAAATTCTGCTTCACTGGCAGTGGATATCAGCTGACATAATGTATCTGCTTGGTTATCTCAGCCTGTCAGCTCGAGCTTTGTGCTGGGCTCCTTGGCACTGGCTTTGAGCCTGTGCGGTGAGCTGTCAGCTGACGTGAGCAGTGCTTGTCTGCACATCTGGAGGCTTCTCGCTCTGTGGTTCTCCCCTCCAGGATTCTACCTTTATGTCTACCTTCTCTGGCTCCCCAAACTCTGTTCTCTAACCCCTCAAGCCAGAACACTTACAGTTTTCCATTTCAGTGTTAGCTGCCCCGAACCATGAGGATTAGGGATTTCGCTAAAGCCAAAGGTCCCCCAGCTCAGCTCTCTTCTCAAAAGCCAATCTTCTGCACTTTCTGTTTGCTTTTGGCTATCCTCTGGTGTCCTCAAATAATAGGTTTTTTATACTTTGTCTAAGTTTATATTTGTTATTTGTAAGAGGATTAGGCTGAGACAAGCTCCTTCTGGCGGTTTTCAATGCCTGTGTTATCCCACCTTGTAGGTAAAAATGGCAATGTATTTCTTTTTCATTTCTTTGATTATAATATGGTCGGACACCTTTTAAATAATTTTTTGTCATTTGTAATCATTCATTTATGAGTTGTCCTTTGCCAATTTAATTTGAAATGATAACGCCTTTGTGGGGGGGGTTTAAAAAATCTTTTTTGGGGGCACCTGGGTGGCTGAGTCGGTTAGGCGTCCAACTCTTGGTTTCAGCTCAGGTCATGATCTCATGGTTCGTGAGTTCAAGCCCCAGGTTGGGCTCTGTGCTGCCCATATGAAGCCTGCTTGAGATTCTCCATCTCTCCCTCTTTCTCTGCCCCTCCCCTACTCTCTCTCTC
Organism: Panthera onca; assembly: GCF_046562875.1. NCBI lineage: Eukaryota > Metazoa > Chordata > Mammalia > Carnivora > Felidae > Panthera > Panthera onca. The sequence goes on along the minus strand of NC_138344.1, from coordinate 145,159,369 downwards.
TCCAAATTAGTAAATAAAACTTAAAAAAAAATATTTCGTGTGTGTGTTATGTTTGTTGCAGATATTTTCAAAATTTGTTGTTTGATTTTTAGTCTTGCTTATGTTTTTAATACATAGAATTATTAAGTAGTTACATGGGCCATGCTTTTTTGCATTTAAAAGACTTTACAATTCACTAGGTGTTTTTATCAGGAATACATTTTCAAATGTCCTGAGTAATATTTCAACATTTATTTAGGTAATATTTGGAAGCCTATTAATGTATTATATGCTGGTAACTAATTGTATTATATTAACTCATTCTTCCTTGCCTATAATAAACCTTCAGAGATTGTTGGTTAAACATACAGCTGCATTTCATTGGTTAGTATTTCATTTTATTTTTAGGCTGAATTTTTACATTTGATAGCAGACCTTCCTGAAGGATATTCCCCAGAACACCACTCCCAAGGGATGCCTCCAGGTTGACAGTGTCCTTTGATTGACAAACAAGATTGGGACACGCTGCAGATAAAGTTTGCAACACACATGTGCATGTTACAGACTTTTAACCATTCCACATTCAAGCTTCTGTTGGCTTTGTTGAACCCGACTGTTTTCTTTAACCCTCATGAGATCATGGAATCTTCTCTTTTCATATTATACCTATTTAATATAGCTTGAAGAATACATGGTGGGTTATATAATATTTGTCAAAATTACTTAGTGAGTTTTCCAAGTTTATAAATGTCTAATACTAAGTACCTAATTTTGGAATTAATGGCCCTGTCATATTTCACAGTATCTCACCAATGAGAGTGCCTGAGTCCAGAGGTAATTCTATTTTCAACATTTTCCCTCCCCCCAGGGATAATGACTTATTCATATTGCTTAGCACTTTCAATGTCAACTTTGATCATTTATCTATTTCATTCAGATTTATTAGCATACAGCAGTGCAAGTAATTCCTTGTTAATTTTTAAAGGTGTCTGTATATTTGTTTTATTTCTTACATGATTTAAATTTGTTTAATTGTGCTTTCTCACCCCCCTCCCTTTGTAATAACTAGATTAGCCAGAGTTTGGTCTGTTGTGTTGGATTCTTCAAAGACTTAGCTCTTTAATTTGCTTATCTCGTAGGTCTTAATCTACTTATCAAGTCTTACTTGTCCCTTTTCTAATTTAATATTTTCTGCTATTATCTCCACTGTTTTAATCTTCCTTGGAACTGGTTTTAAAAAACTCGTTGACTTCAAAGTTTTGATCTTTTTTTTTTTTTTCTTGTTGGGTAATGAAAGCATTTAAAGATGTGACTTTATCTTTGAGAACAGCTTTATAGAAACCCATTAGTCATTAGCAATTTCATTATTTTTTTGATGGTCTAGTATTTAAATAATATTTTTTTCCTCAAATATTTTAAAATTATTTTTTAATTACCAATTGGTAAGAATTTTGTATTTAGAATTTGGTTAATAATTTCTAGTTTTTAATCCTTCAACATCAACTGATGTCTTTGGATAATCTTAACTTTTTTCCCATATTGAAGTTTTATTTATTTATTTGTCCAGGAAATGTCGTTTTTGGAAATCTTTCATTGATCCCTTGAAATATCTTTTTTTTAAATTTTTATTTATTTATTTTTGAGAGAGAGAGAGAGAGAGAGAGAGAGAGAGAGCAGGGGAGGGGTGGAGAGAGAGGTAGACACAGAATCCGAAGCAGGCTCCAGGCTCAGAGCTGTCAGCACAGAGCCCGACGCGGGGCTCAAACCCATAGACTGTGAGATCATGACCTGAACTGAAGTAGGACGTTTTACTGACTGAACCACCCAGGTGCCCCTTGAAATATCATTTTTAACTACCCAAGTTATTATGATCACATTGTCACAGTAGTAAATAGCAAACGTATTTGAACCTAAAACACCCCTGCCCTCTGCCCCAGTGCCAGTCATTGCTTGGTCACTTTACCTGATAGAGCAAATCCTCTGTTTTGTTCTTCTTCAAGATTGTTTTACCCTCATCAATTGGTGAAAAATCCCTTGGATCTTAACATAATTTGTGCTGCCTATAGATTATTTTGAGAGTTGACATTAAAATGTCAATATTTAATCTTCCGATCTACAAACACGAATATTTCCCATTTATTTGGGTCTTGGTTAATTCCTTGCAAAGATACGCTGTAGTTTTCAGTGTGGAAGTCCTATATATCTTTGGCTACAAACGTCACAAAGATGTCATCTCGAGGTTGGATTTTTCAACACTATTATAAATAGTATGGGTTTTAAATGTTTATCTCCCAAAATTGTGTTGCTGACATATAAAGATACAGTTGGTGATTTTGCTAAATTCACTTCTTAATTCTCAGAGTTTATGGTTAGATTGGCTTGGCTTTTCTGTATAGTGCCAGTAGTCATGACATCTGCACATAATGAGTTTGATTTCTTTCCTATATTTCCATTTATCTTTCTTGCCCAAATGCACTTACTACAGACTACAATATCATCTTGGGTAGAAATATCAATATTGGGGACCCATCCAGGTCCTGCTTGTGATACCCACTCTATGTCTGCAATGTATTCTCCTTATTAGTTTAAGGAATACTAGTCAGATCTCTTTCAAATCGCTGAGAATTTTTTCACGACTGTGTATCATGGGATTTTATTAAATCCGGTACTAATTGAGGTGAACTGGCCATGTCTCTTTTATATACACTGGCTTTTGAATTCTCTTTGAATTGGTTGCATCCCTAGAATAAACCCCGTATGGTTCCAATATATTATTAGCCTTCCGTATCATTGGATTCACTTTGCTAACACTACCCCATCTTCATGAAGGCAGTCAGTCTGTAATTTCCCTTTCTTCTTGTGTGGAGTTTCGATATCAAGGTTATACTGACCTTGTAAAATGACTTAGGATATGTTTTCTTTTCTACTCTTTAGGATGGTCTGTGTAAGATCACTGTGGTCTCTCCCTTACACGTTACACCGAGGTAACCATTTGAGATTTGGGTCTTCTTGGTGAGAAACATTTTAATAATGGCTACAATTTACTTAATGAATATCAGATTATTCAGATTAAGTCAAAAACCGTGTGTCAATTCTGAAAAGTTGTGTTTTAGATGGGGCATGTGCCCATTGAATCTAAATCATCAAATTGGCTAACAAAATTATTCATAGTATCTCCTCCTAATTTTGTTAATGCCTTTTTTTCTACTATTTATGTTTTTCTCCCTTTCCCTCACTTTGATCACTTTTACTAAAGATATATCCATTTTATTCATCTTTTAAATTTTTTAAATGTTTATTTATTTTTGACAGAGAGAGACAGAGTGTGAGCAGGGGAGGGGCAGAGAGAGAGGGAGACACAGAATCCGAAGCAGGCTCCAGGCTCTGAGCTGTCAGCACAGAGCCTGATATGGGGCTCAAACCCACGAACCTCAAGATCACGACCTAAGCTGAAGTTGGACGCTCAACACACTGAGCCACCCAGGTGCCCCTATGCGTCTTTTTAAAAAACCAAATTTGGCTCGGTGCGTTTCCTCTGATGTGTGTTTTTTCTCTATTTCATCAATTTCTTGTGTCTTTACCACTTTGTTTCTTCTGCTTTCGCTGGGCCTGGATTTTTTTCAGTTTCTGGAAATGGAAGCTTAGATAATTGGTTTCCAGCCCTTCTTCTTTTTAAATGTACATATATGAGGCTATAAATTTCCCTCTGAACACTGCTTTAACCTTATTCTATTTTGATGTGGTGCCTCTGTCGGCAAGCAATCACACTGTGTTCCCATTTCCTTTGTGACCCGTGATTTAGAGGTGCGTGGCTTAATTTCCAAGCAGCTGGGGATTTTTCAATTGTATTTATGTTTTTATTTCCAGCTCAGTTCCGTGGTGGCCAGAGAACACACTCCTCGATGATTTCGAGCCTTTGGAATGAGACTTGCTTTATGACCCAGCTCACGGTCATCATGACGAGCGCCCCGATGTCATTAAGAAGAAAAGTTCTGTTGTGGGGGCAGAGGTGTGTACCAGCCTGCAGTAAGCCAGGTCTGTCAATTGTATCATTCAGAACTTCCAGATCTTTTCCGATTTTTTTTTTTTTTTTTTTTTTTTTGGTCTGCTTAGTAAATCATCCATCAAGAGAGGTGTATAAATCCTCCCTCTAGGAGTATGGATTTGTCCTTGAATTTGGTCAGTTTCTGTTTCCTACATTTCATGTCACTGATGCTCATCTAGGGCTGAAATATCTTCCTCAAATATTGATCCTTCCGACGCAAGTCTGTACTAGCCTCCAGCACAGCATCGCAGCCTAACGTCTGCTCCAACCGTGGTGCATATCCACCGGCTTCCTTCTGGTTCCTGGTGGCACTTTCTACCTTCTCTCTCTCTCTCTCTCTCTCTTTCTCTTTTTCTTTCAACCTGTTTCACGCTCTTAGATTCAAGGAGTGTCTTTTTTTAAGTGGCTTGTAATTGGGTTTACATTTTTTGGTGACCTGTGTGACACTATGTGTCTTTTGCCCGAGATAGCCTGTTCTGTGTGACTCAATCTCGGTATTGTCGGTTTGTTCTTGGTCATCTGCTTTCCGATTTGCCTACCTGGCGTGACGCCTTCGCGTCCTCCCGTTTCCCATCTCTTGCCTCGCTAGTTACATACTCTTTTTCCGCTTTGGGTGGGAATCCTAGCAGTTCGGGCTTTCCCCCTTGACCCCTGTGTACCCATTCGGCATGAACTGCTCTGCTCGATCACTGGAGCATCTACTCCACTTACAGTGCAGCTTTTTCCTTCCCAGTTTCATTGCGTTTAAATCTCACATGTATTTTCTGTGCCAGAATCCGTTGTTGCTGCTGTTACACCGCACATGCCTGTTGGTCTTTACCCAAGTGCCTTCCTCCTCCACCCGCTGCTCTCATTCTGTCTGACGTTTCCACGTTTCTGCTGGGATCATTTTCTTCCCTCCTGAAAAACTCATTTAAATTTTTTTTTTAGCTCAAGCCTTGGGGTGATGAATTCTCTCAGTGTTTCCCTGCCTGCAATGTCTTCATTTTTGAAGTGTCTTCTTACCGTCGTGGAACTCTAGATGGGAAGCTTTTGTAAAAAATTCCAGTGCGGAAACCCTGTCAGCCCAGCGCCGTCCAGCTGCCTTCTTTCCGGCGAGGACTCAGCTCTCAATCTCATTCATGCTTTTCTCAAGATAATGCATTATTTCCCCCTGGTTGCCTTTAAAGTTTGCTCTTTAACTCGTGTTTTCAGTGCCTTCACGGAGATGTGTCAAGTCATGGCTTCCTTTGTATTTATCCTGCTTGGGGATCGCAGAGTTGAACATCAGTTCTGGAAAGCTCTCAACCACTATTTCTTCAAATGCTGCCCCTTCCCTTCCCTGGGCTTTCTCTTCCATGGCACACAGGACAGGCATCTTTCCCGCTTGCCCTGACTGTCCGCTTCACTTTGGACGGCTGTAAATTCACCGTTTATTCAGTTCTTGGACCCAGACTCCTGCTGTATCTGAAATGCTATTAAATCCCCCCACTGGCTTCTAATTCCAGGTATTATATTTTCCAGTCTTAGAACTTCCATGCAGGTCTTTGTATGTGTTCTGTTTCTTCGATAAAGTTCTTTTTCCTCTATTTTCTTGAACCTGTGGATCACAGGTGTTTTAAAGTCCCTGTCTGCAGTGTCCCAGCGTCCAGGCCACCTCTGCTTCTGCCCCTGTTGTATTTGTCATTCTTGGTTTTTAGTCACGCGTTTCTCGGCACACCTGGTTGTTTTCTGTCTGACTGGTGGTTGGTTGCTGGACATCACGTATAAAGGAAATCTGTAGAAGGTTCCCAGGGTGCCTTCCACCAGAAAACATCCCTCCTTTTTTGAAGAGTGTGGGGAACGATCACCCGGTGCAGAGACCTGAGCCGAGTCAGGGCTGAGGGTGCAGCCCCTTCAGAAAGTTCAAATGTGGGCCTGGTGGTCTCACGGGGATGGTGGTGCCCGGGGGGCTCCGTCCTTTAAGTGCAGATCGTCTGCAGGACATTGTGCTCTGCAATTCAGAGGTTTTAAACTCAGATTGGAGCTTTCCACACCAGCAGCTTCAGAACTCATGTCTTGCTGGCCACGTGCTCAGGCCCACGTCCCGAATCTTCCGGACCCGCCCCCGCACCGTGGCTCTGCCCGGGCGCAGAACCGCAAAGGCCCAGGGGAAACGTGCCGAGGACCCTTATCTTGCCTCTGGGGGTGATTCCCCCTCGGGGCTCCGGCCCCTCTCATCCTTGTTGCTTCTGCAATGGTACCTTTAAACAGGTTGGTTTGTGTTTCACGTAGCGTTTCCATTTGCTCTCAGCCTGAAGTGTTAGCCGATGGCTCAGAGGGAGCTGCACTGGGTATTTTGGAGGATTGTTGCTAAGAAGTGGGTTTGCTGAGCCACACTTATGAGCATTTAACACTTTATTAAGAATGACCAAATTGTCCCTGGGTCAGCCGGGAAGAGCTGGGCTCTGCCGCGGTAGCAAACGCCCCGTTATCTCAGGGGTCGCGGCAGCGAGGGCTCCTTTCTGGCTCACGCTGGCTCCCCGCTCTCCTCACTGTGGGAGCCGCGAGGGGGCAGGCCTCTCCCTGGTCACCATTGGCCACGGTGACAGTCATGGTGGCAGAGGAGAGGCCAGCACCGTGGGCAGCATGTGGCCGGAGCTTCCGCAGGGAGGTGACTAGAACGCGTCATGTCGGTCCCACGGGAAAACCAATGCCTGGATCACAGCCGACACCGCCCTCCAAAGACGGAGGTATTTTTCTTCCCTTTCTCGCCACGATTGTTATTTAAAATACTTTAGGAAGTCTTTTTGATGTTTATTTTATTTTTGAGAGAGAGAAAGAGAGACAGAGCCCGAGCTGGGGAGGGGCAGAGAGAGAGGGAGACACAGAATCGGAAGCAGGCTCCAGGCTCCGAGCCGTCAGCGCAGGGCCCGACGTGGGGCTTGAGCTCACGGAACACGAGATCACGACCTGAGCCGAAGTCAGACGCTCGACCGACTGAGCCACCCAGGCTCCCTGAAAATACTTTTAATCTCGCTAATCTGGCAGTTGAACGATAGCCCATTTCTGAACAGTGTCTATGTCCCTAATGAATGGACAGGGTCACTACTTGTGTGGCCCGTGTGTTCCGTCGACTCACAGACCAGTGGGTCGTGTGTGTGACTCTGGGGTAAATGTCACGTGGAGGACACGGGTGCCCTCCTTGTTCTGACACATCCAGGGCCCAACTGGGCACACGCTTCAGACGCTGGGCTGAAGCTTCCGTCACAACCGCCCTTGTGTAGACAGCACCCCCGTGTTCGCGGCGTAGACAGCACTGCCCTTAGTGTGTTCGGATGTTACCTGTTGCACACGCAAAAGCTCAGGGCCGTTACAGCTTCTTGGGTGTCATGTCCCTTGTAAACACACGTGGGTCTCTGTCTCTCCGAGTGACCGGTCCTCCCGAGTCTCAGACGTGGCTCTTGCGTTGTTTGCTGGATTTGGGCACAAACCCTGCGTGGATGTGTTTAAACCGTGCACCCCGGCGCGTTCGGGGCCTCCCGTGGGTCACCCGGGGCGGACGCCGTGTGTACATGCGGCCCGAGTCCTCCCCTGCCGTGGGCGGGTGGGTTCTGGCCCCTCCCCCCCCGCCGAGTCCCCGCCCCCCGGCTGTCCGTCTAATCCTTCAGCTCCTCTCCCTCCGCTCCCCTCACACGGCTCCTGGGCCGGTCGAGGCCCCCACACCTGGAGCGGGGACGCCTCTCGTGACCGCATAGCTGCTCCCTCCCTGCCAGGACCGCTCCCCAGAGGTCATCCCTGACCCGCTCATCCCCAGAAGCAGGGCCGCCCCCGGTGCTCCCCGGGCGGGACCTCTGACGTCGGGGGACAGCCCGTCGCTTCCCTACCTGCACGGAAGTCTCCCCACCGCCGCCACCCCATCCCTCAGCCCCTCCCGGAGGCTTCCCTCTCCACACCCTCCGTGGCTCCCCACCTCCCTCTCCTCCCGTCCGTGGCCGGGGCTGGTCCCACCACGACAGTGGCCCCCGACCTGCCTTTCCCGGGGCCCCGTCACGCTGTGCAGAACCCCAGACGCGGGAGGCGCCCCGTCCCCACCTCGGCCCACCCCCTCCGTGACGCTGAGCTGGCTCCTTCCCCGCCGACCCGGCTGGACCCGGTCTTCCCAGCGCCCACAGGTGGCGCGTGCGTGAGCCGTGGCCGTGGTCGCGCGTGTCACTCTTGGCTCCACCATCTCAGGACCCTGGACCTTGGGCAAACCCCTCCCCCCGCCCTTGCCATCAATAAACAGGGACTCGATCGGCACCCTCTCCATCCCGTTCTGGGAACACCCCGTGACCAAGCGCCGCGTAAGCCTCACGCCCGCGTAAGCCTCACGCACCGCGTAAGCCTCACGGCCGCCTGGGTCCCCCCCCCACCCAAGCCCGGCCTGCAGGGACGCGCCTCCGTTGCCTGGGAGACGGAGGGGGCCCCTGCCACAGGACGTGGGGCAGAAAGCCAGGGCCCGGGGTCTACACGATGACGGTCGGTCGGGAGCAGCCCGGGCGGGGGTCGCCGTGGAGGTCCCTGGGTCTCCGTGCTCCGCGCGCTCAGCGCCAGCTGCACGGGGGTCCCCGCGGGCCCTGCCAGCAATGAGGCCCTTGCCAGCAAGGCTGCCTCTGGGCGTTGGTGGGGGCCTCGGGCCAGGCCCGAGTCCCGGGACCCAGGGAGGGGAGTCCACAGTCGGTCACGGGCCAGGAGCTCCAATGCCGTTAGAGAGAAACCCAGTTCCCGTGGGCCCTAGACTTCTCGTGGGACCGCGTTCTTCAGACCAGACCCCGAGCCAAGGACGCACGGCAAACGATTTCTTAAGAAGCCAGTGCTCCCGGAGACGGGGAGGCGGGCCGTGGCCGGGGAGCACGGCCCAGCCCCGCCTGAGCCCGAGGGAGCCCCGGGGGTGAGCGGTACCGTCTCCGGGTTCACCTCCCAGGGCTCCCACGCCCCAGGGCCCCCAGGTTCAAGGACCGAACACCACTGGTGCCTCGTCCCCATCGGCCACGGAGGCGGTAAAGGTGGGGGAGGCTTGGTGGAGAGAGTGCGTCTAGGGTGGGCAGCACTGACTCTGAGCCCCGCCTGCGGACCCCACGGGCTGTGCCACCATCGCGTGTGAGCCCTGCACACCTGCAGCCTTGCTCCCAGCGCCCCGGCTCGGATTCCCTTCTGCTCTTTGCCTCCTGGCCGGTGCCCATGCATTTCACAAAGCACTGGGGTCGAGTGGCACCCTCGATTCACGAGTGCGTGTGGCAATGCTGGTTCCTGGTTCAGCTTGAACAGTGGTCGTAGGACCTTAGCTGACACAGAATCCCCGGCTCCTCCTTCTGTCCCTGAGGATGGCGGGGGCCTGGTTTCGCGCTCTCCCAGGGCTCAGCCCGCCGGTCCCGCCCTCTGCCTTGGGCGCCTGTGTCGTGGCTGAGGCCACACTGGCCGTGGCGTCCCGCGATTTCTTCCCCATTTTCTTTTCTTTTCTGCCATTTTTCTTTAACCCCCCGAACTCTGTTCTTTTCGGTCTTGTTTTCCTCGCTCCGTCCGAGCCCACCCGCGTCCGGCTGTGTCTCAGCGCCGTCTCCCCACTCTGGCCCCACCCGGCCGGCGTCTTGGGGCCCTTCTTGTTCTTACACCTGTTTCTCGAGCCTGTTTTCCGCTTCTTCTTGTCTGATCGTTTCTTATTTAAGCCCGTGCTGGCTTCTGCGGTTCCTGATTTTAAGCAACAAGATGAAGAGTTGGTTTGCCCTCTTCAGGGTCCCTCCCTGAGTGTCTGTGATGCACCCCCCCTTCTGTGTTTGCTTCCTTTTCAGGCAGTATTTTTTTTAAGTTTATTTATTTATTTTGAGAGAGAGAGAGCAGAGGAGGGGCAGAGAGAGAGAAGGAGAGAATCCCAATCCCAAGCAGGCTCCACACTGTCAGCACAGAGCCCAATGCGGGGCTTGAACTCACAAGAGGTCATGAGATCATGACCTGAGCTGAAACCAACAGTCAGATGCTTAACTGACTGAGCCCCCCGGGCGCCCCTCAGGCAGTATTTTTCATGGGTCCTTGTTTGTTTTTGTGTGAAGGGAGTCCTCCCTCAACTAGCCATGTGCAGAGTTGAGGGCAGTGGGTCTGGGACAAAGCACCCCTACCCCGGGCGGGGGCTCCATCAGTGCCCGTGACCTGATGGCCCTGGCGGGTCTGCCTCGAGCCCCAGGGGGCCTGCGGCTGCCGTATTTCCTGTTTTCCAGGAAGATAGAACTCTCACCTCCAGGGAGGAAAAGGGAGACAACTTTGTTAGAAGTTCACTTCAACATGACCAGACCGGTTCTGTTGGGTGGGTTTTCGTGGCCTGCCTCCTTCTATTTGCCGGAACGAAAACAATAACCAGGAAAATACGAACCCTTCTCTCCATCGTGCTTCCCATGACGTTTGCTGCAGACACGCATGGCCTGTTCTGGGGCTTCCGTGGCAACTGTCGTGGACTGAACACGAGTGCCACCCCCGATCCATAGGTCGGAGGCCCAGCCCCCGGGGTGGGGGGAGCGGGAGGTGGTTAGGGTGAGGGGTCCAGTGTGTGGGACCCCACGGTGGGCTCAGCATCCTTATAAGGAGCAGGCGGGACCAGAGCTCTGTCGGCCACGTGAGGACAGGGAGACGTGGCCACCGTGGACGAGCCAGGAAGTCCTCCCCAGACAGTGGGTCGGCTGGCAGCTTCCTCTTGGACGCCCAGCCTCCAGATCTGTTAGAAATGAGTGCTGACGGGGCGCCCGGGTGGCTCAGTCGGTTGAGCGTCTGACTTCGGCTCAGATCACCATCTGGCGGTTCGTGGGTTCGAGCCCCGCATCGGGCTCTGTGCTGACAGCTCGGGGCCTGGGGCCTGCTTCGGATTCTGTCTCCTTCTCTCTCTGCCCCTCTCCCGCTCAGGCTCTGTCTCTCTCTCTCAAAAGTAAATAAACATTAAACAATTTTTAGGAAGGAATGTTGCTGCCGAGCCCCCGTCTGTGCTACTCTGGTGTAGCGGCCCGTCCTGGCCAGCGCTCACGCTCAGCCCTTAGTCCGTTCAACACCGTCCTGGCGCACGGCCTGGGTGCGGTGGCCACAGAGCTCCGGGCTCCGGCCACACGGCACGGGTGGGACACGCCCGGTCCTGCCCGCCGGGAGTCCTCTGTCCTACCCTCAGCCTCCTCGCTTCCCAAGATGGAGACATCCACACCACGGCCCCTACCAACAGCACCACATCCGTGTCCTGGGGTAAATACCGGCCGGGGCCACCTCCGCCAGGGCGCCAGCTCGCTCCCGCAGGTACGTCCCGTACTCACTACTCTTCAAGAACATTTCCGGAACCTCACCACTGCTCCCCACCCCTGCCTCGGCCCCAGGCCCAGCCGCCTCCCCCGGCCAAATCAGTAGTGCCCTCACTGGGCTCCAGCCCCCCTCCTGTTCAATCAACTCTGCCCTCGGCAGCCAGAGCGACCCTCACAGTGGAGTCCGACCCTCATGCCTCCGCACTCGGGTGTAGAATAAAATCCACATTCCTCAGAGCTTCACCGGAGCCTGCGGATCGGGCCCTGCCCGTGCCTCCAAAAGCACCACAAAGCATCCACCACGCACCGTGTCAGCCCCATGGGTCTTCTTGTGTTCAAACATGCTGAGCTCCTACCGCCCCAGGGCCTTTGCACTTGCTGTTTCCCCCGCCGGTGTCCTTCTCTAGACTTTTGCAAGCTGCCCTCCCTCTCTTCAGTCTTTGTTCAACTATCACATTCTAAGAGAGAGCTTCCCAGATCTGGAGTGGCTCCCACCACCCCCCCATTCCTGCCCTGCTCTTTTGTTCATCACGCTCAATGTCTGAAAGTCTATTCCATTCTCTTCTCTTCTCTTCCTTTCCTGTCCCTCTTTTTTCTCTTTCACATTACTCTTCCCCATCTGAGCGGAGCCTGTGCACCCCCCGCCTGCCTCCCCTCCACCAGGACGTCACCCCCGGCAAGCACAGCCTGTCTGCACCGGCAGCTGAATCCCGCCGGGCCAGGGAAGGTGCCCGTCACTAGCCGGAGATCTCTTGGCATTGGCGAATGAAAGGCATGTTCAGGAGGAACCATAGCTCATCTGGGCTTTGCTAAGAACGACGGAGCCCACGGCCCAGCAGAACGGCCCCAGAGGCACGGCTGACAGGAGCACCCACTGGAGACGAGGGACAGAAAAAGGGAGACTCGTTTAGACAGCGTGATACCCTGGAAACTTCCGTGTGGTTCTCTGGACCTACTCACCGTTCTCCAACCTGCTCTGGACCCCCAGCGGCTGACCTGCATGGGCCACACGAGCGACCCCCATATCCTTGGCCGGTGTGAGGGGTGGCCCCCCCCCAGCTGGACAACTGGACAACACTGAGGCAGTTTGGGCTTGAAAAATCACAGACCCCGGGGGCCCTAACATACTTCCTAAGCCGCTGATTCCGAACAGTTGGTTAGCAGGCAGTTTCCGGCTAATTTGCAAATACTTCAGATGTTAATCCCATTTTTTCCACTAGGAATAAGCGAGCTTTTAAATTAGCTTTGTCTTGTGGGGTGGTGACTTTTATTCATCATCTTAGCTTTCGCACCACTTCCCGGAGTCAGTGGGGGGAACCTGGATGTAGAATTTGCCAGAAGATTTCAGAGGCCAGTGTTTCCAGGGACCCTCCAGTACACCTGCTTGGCCTTATTTTCCAGGGATGATGCCCCTTCCTCACCCGGCCAGGCATGGGAGGACAAGAGCAGTGTTGGGGGGCAGGGGGGGCCACTGGCGGGTCACAGGACTGGCCTCTGGCCCGGCCCCCGCATGGCTACGGAGCATGTGACACGTGGGAATGGCCCACCGGTGACCGGACCTCACCCGTGACCTGGCCCACCTACCTCGCAAGGCTGGGAGATGCTAACTGGGGACCCGTACGGGGCCTGCTGCCTGTGGGACTCTCCTTCCCCTTTGCCATCAGGAGCATAGACAGCCGAGTCCCAGGTCCCCTCCCTGCAGGAGCAAGGGCTGTGAGGTGGGCGACACTTCAGCACCTGGGGGCCTAAGGGCAGACCCCAGAGCTGGAGGTCGTGGGAGGGGTCCAGAAGGCCAACCAAGAGGCCCCAGCAGGGCTGTGCAGAGGGCGGGGGTGGGGGGAGATCTGAGGGGGAGGCCACAGAGGGGTCACTGTGAAGAGGTCTCTGGAGACCCTCCACACACACCCAGGAAGGGAAGTCTGGGTTTGGGAAGAGCCCTGGGCCCCAGACGTGCCGTCAGCCCAGCGGCCCGGAGGCTGAGGTCACACTGTGTGCTCAGGCTCAGGGCCGCTGGGGGCTGGGATCAGGAGCCCTGTCCCCCACCCCTCATCTGTACATGGACCGTCACCCCTAAGGCTTCCTGGGGACCACAGTGACACCAAAGCCATCACCACGCGTGGCTGGAGCCGAGCCCAGGCGGTAACTGGGGACAGAGGCGTGGCGAGGACGCACCTCCGGGCCCCGGAGCGGAGTTCCAGCTGGCGCGTTCCGTGGGTGCCCGAGAGGGCCAGCCGGAGGCCGGTCCTGACAGTGGGGTCTAGACGGGACGGCCTCTCCCAGAACGTCAGGTCTTCAGGCCCAGGCACCTCCGTGGCTGCTCTGGATGCCGGCGTGGGGCGCGGAGGGCGCCCCAGGCTCCACGGAGGTGGGTCCCGCGTGCCGGCCTTCCTACCGAGCGCCCCACCTCCAAGGTGGGGACCCAGCCGGGAGGGGCGAGGGTGCCCAGATGGGCGGGGCGGCCCCCGGGCTCTTCCCACAGCAGAACAATGTTTTTTTGAGAGACAGATGCTCCCAAGCCTCGGGCCCTGCAGGCCTGGGCGCCTGCCTCCTAACACTGCCCGGCAGGATGTGGGCTCCATTAACTCTGCGGCCGCGGTCACCCAGTGGGGTCAGCGAGGGCTGCAGAGTCAGGCTAGGCCAGCTGTGGGCTGTCACAGGTCCCACAGGTCAACCGAGGTGGCTGCGAGGTTGATGGGGGCGGGGCACCTAAGACCCCCAACCCCTCTCTGGAGCCACACCTCTCGGAGCCACGCCCCCTGGCCGCACCCTTCCCACACCAGCTCCTGCTGCCCACCCAGACTCGCCGCCCGGCTTCCGGTGTCCACATCACGCAGGCCAGGAGCCGGAGGGTCTGGTGAAGGCCACCTTGGCCGGGGGTCAAGGGCATCAGGGCAGAGGTGGGTCTTACTCAGAGATTCTGGCCCTGGCCCAGGCTGCGGTGTCCCCAGAGACCCCCACGGCCCAGGCTCTACCCCCTAGAGGCCCCCACAGCCCGGGCTGCACCCCCAGACCACCTGGTCCTTATCGAGGCACACAGTCTCCCCCCTTGTCGCAGCCTCCTTGCACACCCAGCATTGAACCTAGCCTCTCCTCAGGAACCCCCCAACACCCCCAGGGACTTTGCACGGCTGCTCCTGCTGCCTAGAGACTTCTCTGGCTGCAGGCCTTGCTGGAGCCACTTGCTGCTGGAGGCCCTCCCGCCCCCCTCCCCGCTCAGGTTCCTCCACCACACCCCAGGCCCCCAGCCCTTCCCGTCAGAGCACGTCTGCAAGAAACTTTGCCCGCTTTCCCCTTTAGACTGTGACCGCCTCCCCTTCTGCTGCGGCCCGGGCGCCCAAAGGAACAGGGGGGGACCGTGGGGCACGGACCGCCCTTCCCCAACGGGACCCTGCTGCCAGGTGTGGGCAGGAGGGGAGGGGAGCCTGGGCCCGGCTGGGGCACCACGGCGGGCAGGGGAGGGGAGGAGCAGGTGGCTGAGAAGTCATCACAGGCACGGGGATAGATAGGACCCTGCGTGAGACCGGGGTCCGGGACCCTGGCACCTATTCCATGGTCCTGTTGAATTTGGCTACAGAACCCAAATCCAGAGGCAGAATTATGAAGAATTTCAAGCTGCCATCTCCTGTCCAAGCGTGGGACCCCGCCGCACGCCCGTGAGGGTGGCCCTGCTCAGGCATGTCGGTGAGCGGGCCACACGTGGTCCCCCTTCGGGCCCTCGCCTGGCCCTGGCTGTGGCCCAGCCGCCTGCCTCCCGACAGGCCCCCGGCTACTTTTCGGTCATCTCTGGTTGCTCTTAAACCTTCTGGATGGTTCCAGGAAGTCGCTCTGTGGGCGGACGGATGCCACAGACAGGCCTGTGCCAGCTGACGGGCCCGCACCCCGTTCCCTCGGCTCCTGTAACAACAGCAAAACGCGCAAGAACAGCCTGCCGTTGACAAAGAGGTTCTTGTAAGAACGGCCAGTGCGTCATGTGCGCTAAAGCCCTCAAGCTGTTCCTGCCGCAGTGAGCGAGCACGGTGGCGCCTTTCCCTGGGAGGGGGGCCAGCCAGAGGCTCCCGTGAAGGCAGGGGGCTTGACAGGGGGGCAAAGCCGCCCTGAGCGTTGCCGCGGTGCCGGCCCCGAAGGTGACCCCACGCAGCCCCCGTGCCGTGCCCTCCACTGGGGCAGGCCTCCTGTGAGAGCTGGGCACGGCCTCATCAGGCAGGCGTCCTGGGCTCCTCTCCCGCTCACTCACTCGGACACAGCAGCCGCCTCTGGGGACCCAGACTCGTAGAGTGTTAGAAACACAGGCGCAGGATGTCCCGGAAGTTTCCAGAAACCACAGCCTTGACCCAACTGCAACGTGTTGAGTGCTCCTGGGTGCCAATGCGGTCCTCCTGCCCCCGGCGGCTGTGCCCCCGCCCCCTTTGGAGGAGGGGGTGGATGGGGGTCTGAAGGAGCCCAGGCCACAGGGCTGGCGAGGGGCAGCCGGGACGTGTGGAAGGGAGGGTCCCTTCAATCATCACCCCTCCCCCAGTGCAAGGCTGCAGCAGCGGAGTCAGGCTCTCCAAGTCCTGGAAACAGGACGCCCGAACCCCAGCTGGCCCACCTCAGAGGAGATCCCCAAGGGCTTCTGACCTCTGGCCTGAGCGTCCCTTTCAGGGCAAAGTGTCCGCTCATACAGAACTTTCCAGAAAAAGACCGCAAAGCCTGAGCGTCCCTTTCAGGGCGAGGTGTCCGCTCACACAGAACTTTGCAGAAAAAGACCGCAAAGCCTGAGCGTCCCTTTCAGGGCGAGGTGTCCGCTCACACAGAACTTTCCAGGAAAAGACTGCAAAGCTCCGTGGTGGCCACGACCGTCCACACGAGCTCCTGAGGGCCGCCAGAGTCCCCTCTTCCCACACTCTCCTGGAGGCGGGCTCATGGCCCAGGGCCCACATAGGCTTCTGGAACATGGCGCAGGGGCCCCGACAGACCCAGCCAGGGCCAAGGACACCAGGCCCCACCACAGCTCTGAGGACGCAGTGCCTGAGCGGCCCGGCATCGGGGGTGAGCCCTCGGATGGGGGTCTCGGTAGACTGCTGCCCTCGGGCTGGGTGTCAGGCCCGGTATGAGATGCAGGGGGCAGTCTGCTGGCCTCTGCTCGCATGTGGCTGCTGGTGGCCTGTCTGCCTGTGTCCCATGGAGCGGAGCCGGCCAGGAGCCTACCCCGGCCCGGCCCGGCCCGGGTGTGGGCGGCCTTGCAGGCAGGTGACCCCAGGTGAGCGCCAGCAGCCATGCCCAGCGGGGACTGCCTGGACGCGGCAAGCCTGCTTGTCGCTAATTTATTGCAAATTGTTTGGGAAAGCCGGTTTAATTAAAATCTAAATGAGCCTCCCAGGAGGGCCCGCTCCCCCGGCCCCAGCCGGCATTAATGAGGAGAGACGGGCGTTTCTGGACTGGCGTGGCTTTCATGTTTTTGTCATCCGAAGCCCCCGAGATAATACAATTTATTCATGGAATTCACACTCCAGTGGTGTGAATAAATGGCGGGCTGGGGTACATAGAGAATGTCGTGCAGTCCCAAAGCAGAACCGAGCAGTGATCCGGGGACGGCTCTTCCCGTCGTAAATTGGGGCGCCGGGGAGGCGCTGAGGGGGAGGCAGGGGCCCCCTGGGCGGCGGGTCGGGGCGCGGCCGCTTTCTGGAGGTGCCCAATAACACCCTGGGAAAGCAGTCTTCTGGCTTGTCTCGGGAGGACACCGATGGACCGAGAAGCAAGGTGTCCTTCAGCGGCCCAGGCCACGCCAGGGCCAGAAATAGCCCACGGGCAGGCGCCCTCCCAGGCCAGGCGGGGGGGCCTCGCCGTGTGCCCCCCTCCTCTGGAGCCTCGGTTTCCCCATCTGCCGTGGGAGGCGCCTGGACCAGCGATCCTGCAGGGCCCGTCTCCCTCCGAGCGTCTGTGTTCTGTGAAGCAGACTGGCAAGTACCCAGCACTGTAGGGCGGGATGTGCTGGCTTGGGGTCCCACCAGACCCACCGGTTCTTCCTCCACCCGGTGTCCACCCAGAGCTGACGTGACCCAGGGAGCGGCTGTGTGGGGCTCTGAAGGCATACACCCCCACGTGCCAGCCATTCGCGCATAGCGGGGGACAGGCAGGTGGCACGGCCTCCAGGGCGGAGGTCAAGGAGGCCTGCTCCAGAGACAGACAGCTGGGCACAGGTCCCCAGCCCTCGTCCGCGTCTCGGCCGTCAGCCTCGGCTGTCGGCTGGGGAGAGTCACGTGGCCCCCGTTCCGGCGACCCTGACGCGCTCCCGTGCAGACAGCGAGTCCGGGACGGGCCCCATAGCGGCCCCTTCCTCGTTGCCGGTGCCTGTCCCTTCCCCGGGCGGCGCCCGGTCTCACGGACCTCGCCTCGCCCACCCCCACTGCGAGCGGGTGGATGGGCGGACGGGTGCACGTGACACCCGGCAGGCTGGGGGGGTCTCAGCACACCCGAGGAGCTCGGCCACCCTGTTTTGTCCTGGGGCCCCGTGGGTTTAAAAGCTGCAGCTGCCGAAGGGAAGAAACCAGCCTTGTCTTAAGATCCCGTCGCCAGCTCCAGGCTCCCGTGGGCTCCTCAGACGGCGCTGGAACAAGACGTCGTCTCCAAGCGTGGCGGGGCGTGGCACCTCCGTCACCGCCTGGGGGGGCAGCCGGACCACGCGGCCCGCCCCAGCCCGCTCCCCTCCGCGGGCCCGCCCACCCGTCACCCGCGCCGAGGCTGCGGCCCAACACGCTGTGGCGCTTTGATCGGGGCCTCTCCTGTGTTGCGATAAATAATTGAAGCTAAACCGCGTGTGTCGAAGTGGGTGAGCCTCGTGCGGAGGGGAACGAATCCGCACGGCCTGAGCCGTCGTTCTCCGGAGACGCCGTAAAACGAGGCCGCAAGTGAGGACGGGGCCTGCCGCCCGCGCTGCCAGAGGAGGGGGGGCCCGGAGCAGACGCCGGCCACCTGGAAGGGCCCGGGGGCCACCTGGAAGGCGGGACGCTGCGGCTCCGCCCGTGGCTGCCTGGGACAGAGGAGACTTACCAAGCCCACCGCTGGCTTCGTCTCCCGCCGGGGCCAAGGGCCGGGCCTCGGGACCCACCAGCCCCGTGGGGCTTCGGGCTGGCTGCCTGGCACGCAGGCGTGGCCCGAGAGCCGTGGCACCGCTGTCCTGGGACGCGGCCGTGTTTGTCCAAGCGGGCGGCGCAGCGAGCGGCTTCTCCAAACGTGGTTCCAGCTGCCCGGCCAGGCCGGGGACGCGGAGAGGGCCCGGAGGCCCGGCCACAGACTGTGAGCCGTCCTCTCTGCCTGGGCCCGGGGACGACGCGGGCAGAGGGCCCCGCGCAGGCCAGCCGACCGGGAGCCCGGGGCCGGGGGAGCCGCGAGCCCGGTGGGCGGGAGCGCGTCGTTAGACCCTGATTTACGCTTACTGCCACGCGCCCAGGTGCTCCTCTGCGTTAAGTACACTCACCGGTTTTTTATGCAAGGTTGAACAACTTAACGGCCTGAGCGAGTCGGATGACAAGACTTTAATTGCTATTTATCTCCCCCCGTCCCTCAGGAGAGTACTGTGCAGGCATTCGGAGAAGTAGTTCATAAAACAGGAAAGAAAGCAATTCACAAAGTTCTGTGCACACTCACCTCCCGAGCATAACATGGAACCCCCCCGCCCCCACCGGGAGGGCTGTCACCATCTCCAGGGTCCCCAAGGCCTTGCAGGGAGCCCCCGGGGGGCAGGGAGAGGAATCCCCGAGGGCGAGGCCAGCTGACCAAGCAGGGGCGTAGCGCTGAGAATCCAACAGCCTGTCTCCGACCCCCCCAGACTCCTGGTTTCTCGTTCCCCCATCCTGCACCGAGGGTCCACAGAGCGACCAGCACGTGCCAGGCCCTGCTGCCCGCTGCCCCCGAGGACGCCGACGGCCCGTTGAGGAGTGGGTGCCGGATGGGGGAGGGAAGGGGGCCCCTGGAGCCCCGAGTGTCTCTCTTCCTGGGCGGGCGGGGGGATCCCAGGGCCGCATGATCAATACCGTCGATACTTGGCCGCGGTGAAGACGTGGGACGCCTGTCTGCGAGAGCGTTTTGTCTGGAAAAGGCATAAATTCCGGCGTGGGGGATGGGAAGGGAGGCAGAACAACAGCGATCGTCATTTGTTAGCCAAGGCCCCCACCTCGCCTTCGGGGCCGCGTGACAAACAGCTTCTTAAGAACTCTACATTCAGGAGGCCAGTGGAGATCAATCTCCTCTCCTCTCCGGCTCCCGGCGACTCCGAGGGCTGCCTCTGCGGCTCCGTCACTCGTCACTCGGACGCGCTCAAAGGACTCAGTGAGGTTAGACTTTCCCGTTTAGAAATCGCTCAGGACAGCAGGTTCCCCAGAAGAGCCTCCCAGCTGACACCTCTCATTAGCCGCCTCCAGGAGGGCCTCCGGGCCCAAGTGGAGGAGGACAGAGGAGGACGCTGTGGGGGGCGCTGCTTCAGAGAGGGTGGGGGGTGGGGCGCCGGCTGGAGTGCTGACCCCCCCGAGGCAAAGTCGGCCTGACCTTCGGGCCTGTGGCTGTGCTCTGGGCACAGACCTCGGGGACGGACGAGTTTGTACAAACGTGGAGACTGAGTCTGCAGAGGGCCTCCGGAGCTCAGGACCTCCCCGCCAGTGCCCTCCAGATCCTACCCCCCACCCCCCCCCGGGAGCCTTTGCTCTGCAGCCGGGCCTGGAGCTGGCCCCTCACGGTCCGTGGAGGACAGGAGTGCCAGCTGCCTAAAGACAGGAACCAGGCTCAGACCTCAGGGGCTCCCACAGACGTGCCTACATGTGCACACGCATACACGCACAGGTACACGTGTGCATGCACGTGCCGACCACACACACTCGCAGGCACAGATGTACACGCAACCTCGCACCCCCACGCGTGCCACGCACCCCCACGCGTGCCACGCACCCCCACGCGTGTGCACAAGCACGCACAGACAGCCTCACACATGCAGTGTGTGTGCACACAGCCCCGTACACACAAGCACCGGGAGCAGAATCAGGCAGGCGGGACTGGGGCCGGCGAAGGGTGACCCGGCCAGGCCAGCAGAGGCTGACAAAAGCAGGGAGGGACGAGCTCCTTGTGACATCATGTCTCAGGGCGGGCGGCTCCTCACGCGGCCTGGACCTGCCCCGGGAGGGGGGGCGGGGCACGCCTGGAGAGGGAGCTGCTTGGCCAAGGTCTGGGGTAGGACCCAGGGCGTGCAGGCGGGAGGCCAGGCTGGCAGGATGCACGCAGCTGGTTACCAGCCGCAGCTGGGCCAACGGCTGGGGGGGTGGGGGGGCGGCTTCTCTCAAAGGCCAGCCGCCTCCGCCCCCGGCCCGGCCTGGCCCCTTGAACAGGACGCGAATGAGAGGGGAGGGGAGAGGCCCCTGGCGGGGGATGGGCGAGCCGCAGATGAAAGGCCTTTGAGGATGGGGGAGGGTGTCGCGCTCGGCAAAGGAAATATTGAAATGAAATCATTTCCCAGGGTTGGGGGAACTTTCCGGCCTAATTAAATAGCCGAGACTCTCGCGGCCTGCTGTCAGAGAGACGCGCCCGGGGGAGGGAGGGAGCAGATGCCGCCCTTGGAAGAGGGGGATTAGCAGGCTGCCTTCCTTTGATGCCCCCCCACCCCCACCCCGGCTCCCAGGGGCGGAGGGAGCAGCCATCGCGCACTAATTAGGGCCGGAGCCTGCCACCGCCTGTCCTTAGGCACAAATCCATATTCACGTGCTGGGGCGGCGAGGCCCCTCTCACTCCTGGGCCACCAGCTCCACGGCCACCGGCCCCTCACGCCTGTCTACAGAGGAAGACATGGCTGGTGGCCCGAGGGGGCAAGAGGAGAGGTCAGCGCAGGCCCGGGAGGAGCGGCCCGAGGGCCTGGGAGCTGAGTGCTCGCCCCTCTGGCTCTGCCCGCCCTCCCCACCCCAGCCTGCGCCCGGCCCCAGGGTGCAGAGGGCAGGCTTGCGGTTCTTGGCTTCTTGCGGGCGGACAGCACCCTTGACTTAGACCTGGAAGTTAGGGCTGAGTTCCCCGCGAGTCAGGGAGGCGGAAGGAAGGGATTTGCAGACCCAGTGTGAGCATGGAGAGGGGCACGCCTGGTCACCGTGAGCGGTGGCTGCGGAGTGAGGCAGGGGTGCAGAGAGCAAAGAAGCCCCTCCTCCGGCCTCTGACGCCAGAGCCCTGACCCCAGACATCTCCCCTGGGAGAAGCCAGGGAGCCAGGACCCCACAAGCCGGCTCTGAGAGCAGAGGCCGCAGCAGGGCAGAGAAGAACCCTTCCTGCCCCATGGATGAGACGACGGCTGGGATGCGGGCACTGTGGCTGCACGCAGCCCCGCTGTCTCAGCCCCTCATCTCCCTGTGGCTCCGAGAGCCAGGGAGCCCCGGAACCCCAAACCTGCCGTTCCCAGACCTGCAATGCCAGAGGCGCCTCGAGGCCTGAGGCCCCAGCTGGTCCCCCGTAATCGGCACGCAGAGGCACAGGGGTGAGGCCATTGGCCCAAGGTGGCACCACTGGGCCCTGAGGCTTGCCCCCGACCCCCCACGCCGGGAGCCAGAGTCCCTGGGCCCCTGGCACGGCCTCCAGCATGACCGCCAACCCCTCGCTCTGAGAGAAGTGCGTGAATGAGCTCCTCCTCCCCTCCCCTAGGACCGTGAACCTGGCAACGGGTCGCCGTGTGCCCAGGCCGCGTCCTGGGGGTGGGGGGGTCACTGCAGGGCGGGGCACAGCCATCCTGCACCCAGCGGGCATTTCGTGTTCCCCACACGCGTGGCGAGGCTCCTGGGGACAGGTCCCGGGCGTCCGTCTGGGGTCATCTCACCCGTTCGAAGGGTCTCCTTCAGCATCTATGTTGGTGAAAAATTCGCGTTTTCTTTTATCTGAAAATGTCTTTCACTTTCATTCTCGAAGAACAGTTTTTCTGTTTATAGGATTTTTTTTTCCCTTTTAGTACATTAAAAATATCTCCCGCTGCCTCTGGCTCTGTTCATTTCTCACGAGAAGCGAGCATTTACCCAACTTATCGCTCCCCCGAGTGCCGTGTCGCTTCTGGGCAGCTGCTTCCAAAAGTTTCTCTTTGTCCTGCTCTCCGGCTGTAACGGGCTTTGACATCATTTCCCTGACTTGGACTGACCGGGGTTTCCTGAGCTCGTGAAATTTGTGAAATCGGTGTCTTCATTCAAATTCAGGCAATTTTCAACCACAATTTCCTTAAAAATAATTAAAATGTAGGGGCTCCTGGTGGCTCAGTCGGTTAAGTGTCTGACTTTGGCTGAGGTCATGATCTCACAGTTCATGGGTTCGAGCCCCGCGTCAGGCTCTGTGCTGACGGCTTGGAGCCTGGAGCCCGCTTCGGATTCTGTGTCTCCGTCTCCCCGCCCCTCCCCCCTTCACTCTGTATCTCTCTCTCTCAAAAACAAACATTAAATTTTTTTTAAATAATTAAAATGTAAACATTTCTGCTCTCTGTTCCCTCCTTTCTGAGTACACAAATATCACACGTGTCAGATTTATTCCATGGGTCTTGGAGACACTGTTTTTTTATTGGGTTCCCCCCGCCTTTTTTTCCCCTCTTCTTCAAATTAGACAATTTCTGTTGCTCTCTCTTGAAGTTTGCTCTTTCCTTCGCTGTTTCCATTCTGGTATTGAGCCCATCCCATGAACTTCCATTTTGGATTTATATTTTTCAGTTCTAGAATTTCCACTTAGCTCTTTCTATCAATTTCTATTTTCTACCACAATATCCAATCTTTTTATTTGTTATGAACATATTTTCTTTTATTTCATTGGGCACAGTCATTATAACAGCTTTGAAATCCTTCTCTGCTTAGTTCAACGTCTTAGTCACCTTGGGGTTAGTCTTTATGATTGTCTTTTTTTTTTTTTTTTTTTGAGAACAAGCCACATTTTCTCCTTTCCTCTTACCCAAAAATGTTGGATTGCATCCTGGGTTTTGTAGACATTCCACTGTTGGACCTCAAGACTGAAATGCATTGGTATTCATTATTTTAACAGGCAATTCATCTGGGGTGATTCAAACTAGAAGATGTCCCTCTAGGGTGGATCCCACATGGCCGTGGCTGGGCTGCTTGGGGTCCGCCCTGCCTGAGTGTGGTTCAAGAGCCGTCCGGAGACAACACGGGGGTTTATACACACGTCTTGGGACCCACCCCTTTCTGGGATTGTCTCTTACCTTTCTGTGGTTGAGGCTGCCTTAGACTCAGTTCTCTGGTTTTCAAGCCATGAATACTGCACACTTTTTGTTGGACTTTGGACGATGTTTGTGACCTGCGTGGTGTGAACTCGGGGCTGCCCTCAGGCCGGAAGCTGTTAAAATGGGAACGTTCCTCAGTTCTGGTCCTTTCTCCTAAAGGCTGACTCCTGCCTGTTGTTCTCCCGTGACTTCAGCTACTCGCTCTAGTATCTGTTTGGTCCAGTGTTTATATTTGTTGCCTCTGGGAGAGTCGGCCTGATAGGAACTTACCTGGCTGCTACCAGAGTCAGAGCTCTGAGGCTTAAGTCTAGGTTCCCCGATCGAGCCCAGCAGCCTTCCCCCAGGGCTAATCTAGTCCTCCTACTGAGATCCTGGCCCTTCTGGAATCTCTCTGAATGCCTTGCGTGTTGCTAAGACTGAATCGTGTCTCCCACAACATCTGGAGGTTGAAGCCCCCGTGTGGCTGGACCTGGGGAGAGAGTTTTCAGGAGCTTAAATGAGGGTGTAAGGGTGGGGCCCTGATCCTACAGGACGGTGACCTTACAGAAGAGGAGAGTGTTTCTCTCCCCACCTGCCACGTGAGGAGCCAGTGAGAAGGCGTCTGCAAGCGGGAGGAGCCCTCAGCTGAGCCCGACCACACCAGCACCCGGAGGTGGGGCTCCCGGCCCCCAGAGCTACGAGGAGCAGAGGTCCATCGTCTAAGCCACACGGTCTGCGGCGTTTCATTCCGGCAGCCCAAGCCGGTTAATGCCGGTGTCGGAAAGGTTTTCCCTCTCCGGCTGCTCAGAACTCACACGTGTCCGGAGAGATTTCTAGAGCTGTTCCGTGGACAGCCCCTCCTCTGTGGCCCTCTTCCCCACAACACCCCAGCCTCTCAGCCTCCCCAGCCCCTCAGCCTCCCCAGCCCCAGTCCGTACCTCCTCACCTCGGCGGACGGCTTCCCAGGGGAAAATGGGGCTCCCCTCCCGCCTCCCTCCCCAGGGGCCCTGCGCTGCCCGGTGCCCGATGTCTGTAAACGCTCGCTTTATGCCCTTTGGTTGGTTTGCGGCTGTTAATGGCAAAGTCCCTTCGGCTTCACTGAACCTCGAGCGTGACGCGCGCGCCCACGGAACACGGACACGATGTCAGATGGCTCGCGCAGGTAGCGCACAGACAGAGCCCACCGGTGGCCGGAACCCGCCCGGAAAAGGACACCCCGCCCCCCCCCCCCCCCCACGCTGCAGGCGCCCATGTCCCGGCTTCGAAGGCGGGCACTGTGTTCACTTCCAGCACCACTGACCAGTGTCCGTGGCTTTGACGTTCGTGGAATGGGGTCCTCGCGTCCGGCCTCTAACCCGCTCTGTTGCTGAACTTCCAACATGCTGCTGCATAGAGCGAGGTAGCCACTGGCATGAATGGTTTCCGGCCTTCCGCTGGACGGGTGCCCGGCCTGGGCGCGTGCTCACCCCACCGCGGGCTTTGTGGTTACTTCTGGACTTTAGCCATTGAAAACTGCTGGAAACATTCTCATACGTGTCTTTTGGTAGAAACACGCGTGCGCTTCTGTCGGATCCATACCCAAGGTCGTAGAATTTTCCCAAAGCTGCCCAGCACGTCACAGTCCTCCTCGCCAACGCTCAGCCCTTCCTCCCTTTCCTGGCGTCCGTCGGGGGAGGTGACATCACGTGGCGTCAGGACTGCCTCTCCCTGTGAACTAGGAAAATCGAGCAATTCCCTTTTCACGTCCTTAGAGGACATTCGGGCACCCCTCTTGCGAAATGCCAGTTTAAATAGTTGGCTTGGTTTTTTTTATTATTATTTTTTTAATGTTTATTTTTGAGACAGAGAGAGACAGAGCTTGAGTGGGGGAGGGACAGAGAGAGAGGGAGACACAGAATCCGAAGCAGTTCCAGGCTCTGAGCTGTCAGCACAGAGCCCGATGCGGGGCTCGAACCCACGAGCCGTGAGATCATGACCCGAGCTGAAATCGGACGCTTAACCGACTGAGCCACCCAGGCGCCCCAATAGTTGGCTTGTTTTTTCGTCCATTTGCTCACCCCTTTTTAAAATTGTTTGAGGGTTTTATGCGGTTGTAAATCTTTTGTCAAACATGTATCGCAAATATCCCCCTGACTGATGTCTCTTAATTGTAATGTGGCCCAATTGATCAGTTACCTCCTTTATAGGTAGCGCTGTTTCGGTCCTGTTCAAATTTTCTTTTTGAGTCTTAAATCACGTCCACGCTGAGAGGATTCTGAATTACGATTCCTCCTTGCGACGTACCTCCTGTTCTTTGTTCTAGCAGCAAAGTGACAGGCAGACCTTTTATTTCTTCATATAAATCATTGATAAGAACGTTCGACAGCCCAGGACTGATGTCAGAGTCCTGCGGGAGCCCGCTGGAGCCCTCCCTCCAGGGTGACACGGGGCCATTAGCTAACTCCCTTTGTCTCTAATTCCCTGTAACAGACAAAATGCACCTAACAGTTCATCTGGGATGTACTTACCATTTCATCCTCAAGGATAACACAGCACATTTGGCAAATGCCGTGGAAATCACAACAATAACGGGCCCTCATCCGCCGGGCTAAGGACCATGACAAGAAAAGAAAATGAGGTTAGTCTCACACGATCGCCTCTTGGAAAACCCATGCAGTCAGAGGGCAGATCTAAGGGGGGCTTCCCAGCGACCTGAAGCTGGCTGGATTCTCCCCTCTTCTCTGGGACTAAATGTGCTCTGAGGTCTGATATTTTAAGAAACTGGCAGGGCCCTTCCAACCACAGAGCGGTCCCCTGACTGCGGAGGCCGGTTGCCTAGTAACCACCTGTGATGATGTCATCACCTCCAGCAGAGCCCGGTACGAGACCCAGGCAGTGAGGGTCCCCGGGAGGGTCTGCCCCCCGTGGAAAGGAAGGAAAGGGTCACTGCGGATGCCAGCACAGGCCAGGGGGAGCTCCTGGGGGGGGGAGGCAGGGTGTGATCTAGGCTCAGGGCTGCATCAGCCCCAGCAGAGGCTCCGGGACACGGCCAGGAGGTAGGTGGGTAAGGGGTCATGTGGGTGGGGTGGGAGGAGGGGCCGCCGCCCTAAAGTCTGGAAGAACGGAAGGGGGCCCCCAGGAGAGAACCCCCCCCATCTGGCAAAGGAGAGATTCCCCCAAACAACAGAGCGGGCGACACCGAGCACCCCAGCTCGCTGGGACAGGCCCGAGGAGCCCTGTGGCCCCGGGCCTGTTGTTAGAGTCTCCATCGCTCCCGGGGGCCCAGGGCGGGCCCTGAAGACGTGGTCTCTGTACCATGAGCACCAAGCTTGGGGCTCCAAGTCCCACCGCCTCTGGGGTCCTGTGGCAGCTCCGAACAGGGCCTATCCCAGTCCTGATGGGCCCACAGAGAGAGAAACAGGTCACAGAGCTGCAGACGTGTCTGAGGGCCGGTCTCCGAGGCTGCAGACAGAAGGGCGCGGGCGGATGTGACCAGCAGCCCAGTCCACGGCGCCTCAGACAGACATCCGGGCCCCGGGCGGCGTGGCAGACCGCGGGAAGGGGTCAGACAGGAGACCCCTCGTGAGCAGGGCTGGACCCTGAAGCCCCATCCTGCGGGACTGGGAGCGGGGCGGCGGATCAGAGGGCCCCGGGCTCAAAATCATGCAAATAATCCAATTACTCCAGGCCATTTACTGATCCGGCAAATCGAAGGGGAATAATGGACAGAAGTAAAGCCACGTCCGCTTCCTAAGGGCCTCGCCTCCTGCTTCCCCACGCCCCTGGCTCCTTCCAGGCTCCCCCTGCACCTGTCCCCCGTCCTGCGAGGGGGACCCAGGCTCCCCCTGCTCCCCCATCCCCCGTCCTGTGAGGGGGACCCAGGCTCCCCCTGCTCCCCCGTCCCCCCTCTTGCGAGGGGGACCCAGGCTCCCCCTGCACCCGTCCCCCGTCCTGCGAGGGGGACCCAGGCTCCCCCTGCTCCCCCGTCCCCCGTCCTGCGAGGGGGACCCAGGCTCCCCCTGTTCCCCCGTCCCCCGTCCTGCGAGGGGGACCCAGGCTCCCCCTGCACCCGTCCCCCGTCCTGCGAGGGGGACCCAGGCTCCCCCTGCTCCCCCGTCCCCCGTCCTGCGAGGGGGACCCAGGCTCCCCCTGCACCCGTCCCCCGTCCTGCGAGGGGGACCCAGGCTCCCCCTGCTCCCCCGTCCCCCATCCTGCGAGGGGGACCCAGGCTCCCCCTGCACCCGTCCCCCGTCCTGCGAGGGGGACCCAGGCTCCCCCTGCTCCCCCGTCCCCCGTCCTGCGAGGGGGACCCAGGCTCCCCCTGCACCCGTCCCCCGTCCTGCGAGGGGGACCCAGGCTCCCCCTGCTCCCCCGTCCCCCGTCCTGCGAGGGGGACCCAGGCTCCCCCTGCTCCCCCGTCCCCCGTCCTGCGAGGGGGACCCAGGCTCCCCCTGCACCCGTCCCCCGTCCTGCGAGGGGGACCCAGTCTCCCCCTGCACCCGTCCCCCGTCCTGCGAGGGGGACCCAGGCTCCCCCTGCACCCCCGTCCCCCGTCCTGCGAGGGGGACCCAGGCTCCCCCTGCACCCGTCCCCCGTCCTGCGAGGGGGACCCAGGCTCCCCCTGCACCCCCGTCCCCCGTCCTGCGAGGGGGACCCAGGCTCCCCCTGCACCCGTCCCCCGTCCTGCGAGGGGGACCCAGGCTCCCCCTGCACCCCCGTCCCCCGTCCTGCGAGGGGGACCCAGGCTCCTCCTGCACCCCCGTCCCCCGTCCTGCGAGGGGGACCCAGGCTCCCCCTGCACCCCGTCCCCCGTCCTGCGAGGGGGACCCAGGCTCCCCCTGCACCCGTCCCCCGTCCTGCGAGGGGGACCCAGGCTCCCCCTGCAACCCCGTCCCCCGTCCTGCGAGGGGGACCTCCTATCACCCCTGCTGAGCTGTGCCCACTTGTGTCACCTTACCCTGAGGCCTGAGTCTGCAGCCTGGCCCCCCCACCCTTCCTGAGCCCTCTCGCAGACACGCTGACCCGGGCCCTCCATCCACACACCCTCCTCTCTGCCAGCCGGTGTCCTTCACGTTTAGGGGGTGCGGCAGGCTGGTTCGTGGCCCCAAACGTCCTGACCCCTGTCACCTGTCAACGTAGGGCCGTCCATGGCGAAGTGAACCCTGGCTCAGTGTGGTCACAGGGCAGGAGGGGTGAGGACAGACGTGGCCACTGGGTCTGCGGACGGACGGTGGGCCTCGGGCCAAGGATGCCTCCAGGAGCTGGAAAAGGTGTGGAAATGACTCCCCGGGGCCCTACCAGCGAGGCAGACCCTGCCCTCCAGACCGCAAGGCAGTCACGGGCTGTGGCTCCAGGGCAGAAAGTTTGCAACAACTCCTCACAGTGGCTGCAGGGACCTCGTACGGGACCAGCCGCCGTCCCTGCAGGACGTCTCCCCCCCACCCCCCACCCCCGCCAGCCCCCTGGCCCGCCGCCCTCCCCGGGGCTCCCTGCAGGGCCCGCCCGCGCCCCAACTCAGGACTCGGCTGGAGGACGGACAAGGAGAGGAGCGGCCGCGTCACGGCTCCCCGCTCAGGCCTTAACTGACAGCAGGAAAACACACATTTGCTGTGGTGACCTGTGCGGAGTTAGACGCTTGTGTTATTTTAATTAAGGCTTGTGACAGATGAATCTCAATAAAGCAGCTGTTCTGGACGATGCAGGTGTATAAATAAAGAAAACATTAGGAGGGGTGCCGGGCTCCCGGAGCTGCGGCAGACGTGTCGGCAACAAACCCTCAGAGGAAAGGGATCCATCCTGGCTGTCCGCAGGTGCGAGGGATCTAGGCCCAGGTGAGGACGGGAGCCCAGGGGAAGATGGGAGCCCAGGGGAGGACGGGGCCCAGGGGAGGATGGGGCCCAGGGGAGGATGGGAGCCCAGGGGAGGACAGGGGCCCAGGGGAGGATGGGAGCCCAGGGGAGGATGGGAGCCCAGGTGAGGATGGGGCCCAGGTGAGGATGGGGCCCAGGGGAGGATGGGAGCCCAGGTGAGGATGGGGTCCCAGGTGAGGACAGAGCCCAGGTGAGGATGAGGCCCAGGTGAGGACAGAGCCCAGGTGAGGATGAGGCCCAGGGGAGGATGGGAGCCCAGGTGAGGACGGGGCCCAGGGGAGGATGGGAGCCCAGGTGAGGATGGGGCCCAGGGGAGGATGGGAGCCCAGGTGAGGACGGGGTCCAGGGGAAGACAGGAGCCCAGGTGAGGATGGGGGCCCAGGTGAGGACAGAGCCCAGGGCAGGACGGGGGCCCAGGTGAGGACAGGGGCCCAGGGGAGGACAGGGCCCAGGGGAGGATGGGGCCCAGGGGAGGATGGGAGCCCAGGGGAGGACAGGGGCCCAGGGGAGGACAGAGCCCAGGTGAGGACGGGGCCCAGGTGAGGATGGGAGCCCAGGGGAGGATGGGAGCCCAGGTGAGGATGGGGCCCAGGGGAGGATGGGAGCACAGGGGAGGACAGGGGCCCAGGGGAGGATGGGGTCCCAGGGGAGGATGGGGGCCCTGGGGAAGATGGGAGCCCAGGGGAGGACAGGGGCCCAGGGGAGGACGGGGCCCAGGGGAGGACGGGGCCCAGGGGAGGATGGGGCCCAGGGGAGGATGGGAGCCCAGGGGAGGACAGGGGCCCAGGGGAGGACGGGGTCCCAGGGGAGGACAGGGGCCCAGGGGAGGATGGGGCCCAGGGGAGGATGGGGTCCCAGGGCAGGACAGGGGCCCAGGGGAGGATGGGGCCCAGGGGAGGATGGGGTCCCAGGGCAGGACAGGGGCCTAGGGGAGGATGGGAGCCCAGGGGAGGACGGGGCCCAGGGGAGGATGGGAGCCCAGGGGAGGACAGGGGCCCAGGGGAGGACGGAGCCCAGGGGAGGATGGGGCCCAGGGGAGGATGGGAGCCCAGGTGAGGATGGGGCCCAGGGGAGGATGGGAGCCCAGGTGAGGATGGGGCCCAGGGGAGGATGGGGCCCAGGTGAGGATGGGGCCCAGGTGAGGACGGGGCCCAGGTGAGGATGGGGCCCAGGTGAGGACGGGGCCCAGGTGAGGACGGGGCCCAGGGGAGGACGGGGGCCCAGGTGAGGACGGGGCCCAGGGGAGGATGGGAGCCCAGGGGAGGACAGGGGCCCAGGGGAGGACGGGGCCCAGGGGAGGACGAGGCCCAGGGGAGGATGAGGCCCAGGGGAGGATGGGGCCCAGGTGAGGACGGGGCCCAGGTGAGGATGGGGCCCAGGGCAGGACGGGGGCCCAGGTGAGGATGGGGCCCAGGGGAGGATGGGAGCCCAGGGGAGGACAGGGGCCCAGGGGAGGACGGGGCCCAGGTGAGGATGGGGCCCAGGGGAGGACGGGGCCCAGGGGAGGATGGGAGCCCAGGGCAGGACAGGGGCCCAGGGGAGGACGGGGCCCAGGGGAGGATGAGGCCCAGGGGAGGATGGGGCCCAGGTGAGGACGGGGCCCAGGGGAGGATGGGGCCCAGGGCAGGACGGGGGCCCAGGTGAGGATGGGGCCCAGGGGAGGATGGGAGCCCAGGGGAGGACAGGGGCCCAGGGGAGGACGGGGCCCAGGTGAGGACGGGGCCCAGGTAAGGACGGGGCCCAGGAGAGGATGGGAGCCCAGGGGAGGACGGGGCCCAGGGGAGGACGGGGGCCCAGGGGAGGACGGGCGCCCAGGTGAAGACGGGGCCCAGGGGAGGATCAGAGCCGTGTGCAGGTACGGGGGCCTGTGTGAGGATCGGGGCCGCGTGCACCATCAGGACCACGTCAGGGGTCGGGGCCGTGCCTGGAGGGGAGAGTGGGGGAGGGTGCAGGGCAGCCTGGCCTTGTCACCTGTGGCTCCGAGGCCTCAGCCCCAGCGAGAGCCCCGCTGTGGACGGGCGGGGGACGATCCGTGGGGAGGGGGGTCCCGCACGCCCAGCCCCTCTGCCCGCCCTCCCCGGGACTCCGGCCAGGCCGGCCCAGCAGAGCACCAAGCACCGAGGGGCCGTCGGATGCGCAGTAAGGGTTCCCCTGCGTCGTAAAGATGGGGTGAGAGGCCAGCAGGTGACGGGAAAGCTGAGCCCGACCCCCAGAGTCTGAGGCCGGACGGAGCACGTGCGGCTCTGAGCCCACCGTGTGCGAGGGTCGTCACCACTGTAGGCGACACGTCAGGCAGTACGACACCCACCCGACCGGGAGAGCAGCCCCTCCCCAAGGGTGTCCTTCCCTCCTCCCTGGGATTCTTCCCAGACGTCTGGGGTGGACAGGGCCTTGGGGAAGAAGCCCCCCCCCCCCCCCGCCAGGATGCGCTCGCCACCTGGGGGCACAGGGGTGGAGGTGACCTGACAGAGGTAAGGGAGGGGCTCTGCCCGGGCCCTGCCCCTCTGTGGGGGGGTGTCAGGTGGAGCGGGCCGACGGGGACGCAGGACGGCGCAGCCAGGCTGTGACCGAGGACATCCTGGCAGGTGGCCCCTCCAGAGACAGGCAAGAGCGGGCACCCAAGAGAGGCGGCTGGGTGGTGGGGGGGACCCAGGAGTCCAAGCCCTGAGCCTCCCTTTCTTCCCGCTCTCTCAGACGGGCGGACCCCGTCACCATCCCCTCCTTGCCAGTAGAGCCCACTTATATGGGGGGAACCTGTGCCCAGCTCACGACAGGACTTATGATTGGTCCGAGCCAATCAGAGGAATCTGTCCTCTTTGCTATGGACTGGCCCAGAGTAGCCAGTCTGCTTGGTTGGACCTTGCCTAGCAGGTGCCTTGAGACTTCCCCCCAGATGAAAGAACCATACAAGAAGTCTCCTGTGCCTCACCCTTGATCCCTTCCTGCTTTGCACTGTCCTGTGAGGATGTGATGGCCGGAGCTGCGGCAGCTAGCTTGTGGCCATGAGGCGACAAGCCACAAGACAGTCCTCGATGGCATCATTGCCTCCTTCTCCACGCTGGCGCCCCACCCACCTGTAGACTTCTTTCAGGAAGGTATCGGTTTCCTTTTGCTGCTGGAAAAAAATTACCACCCACTTGTTAACTTGAAACCACAGGAGTTTTTCTCTCGCATTCCTGGGAGCCAGGAATCGGAAACCGTTTCTCCAGGCTGAGAGCAAGGTGTCGACGGGGCTGCGCTCCTCCGGAGGCTCCCCTCTTCCCTCCCTGGTGGCCGCCTCACCCTGGTCTCTGTCTTCTGTCCTCATCAGATCCCCCCCTGCCTCCCTCCTGTAGGACAGAAGGGATCACATCTCCGGCCCGCCTGAGTAATCCAGGGCCATCTCCCCATTTCAAGATCCTTGATTAAATCGCACCTGCAAAGTCCCTTCTTCCCTGTAAGATCCCACCCACAGGTCCCAGGGGTGGGGACCTGGTCCTCTCTGGGACGTGTCTCCAGCGGCTGTGGTGATGGAGCGAGTTGCTCTGCTGGGCAGAATGGGGCGTATGACGAGCAAGGGAAAGAAAACACGGGAAATAACATCCTGTGAAGGAAGAGAGTGGGGCCCGAGGGTCCCTAAGACCCGCTCTTGGACTTGTGGGTGACCGACCAGCCGCGAGGCCATGGTGCCGGGAGGGCGGCCCTAGCACGGGTGCCCTACCTGGGGGCCGTGTCCTCTGTGGCCTCCCGCCCCCGCCCTCTGCCCTCGGTTTGCTGCCCTTCCCAGCGCAGGGAGGCTCAGGGAGGGGCTCGTGCAGATGGATGGACGGACGGACAGACAGCCGTCCATCCGCGCAGGGAAAGCCCTCCGGCCGCCCTCGGCCGCCTCCCCGCGCTTCCTCGCCAGCGTCCCCAACGCCACCGAGAGCAGCTTCGCGGGCCGTCGTTAATTGCCTCCCGCCCGTTAACTGTGAAAATAATGATTTGCAAAATTGGGCGGAAGTTATACTAAGCAGCTGGGTGGTCACATGCGACGCTGTCGCTGTTTCTCTGACAACTCGGCACCTCTCTTGTTGAGGAGCTCACGTCCCGTGTCATGGGACACTTACTACTTTTGTCACAAGCCATTTAACTTGGGGTCTTGCTTGAATTCCCCTCGACCTGCAAACCTCACTTGAGGGACTGGGGCCGGACACGCGGTCACGCGTCTGCGAAGATCGACCCCGGGCCCATTAGGGGACATTTCCGAGGGCCCGTCAGCCCATTCCTCACAACCCCCGACAGCAGATCGTTACCACCCGGGAGGTCGTCCTCCAGCCAACGCCAAGGATCCATCTATAACCTCGGCGGCTGATGGACGGCTGACCCTGCGGGTCTCCGCGGGAGCAGAAGGCGGGGTCCCCCCCCTCCCAGCCGGCTGCCCGCTGGCCACGTCGGTTCCCGCAGCATCTGCCCGGTCAGTGGGCAGTGCACCCAGACGCGACCACTCCCTGGGGGACTTGAAATGGAACATTACTCCCGGACGCCCCAGAGGCAAGAATCCAAAACTTGGGAGTCACAGTCCGTGCTCCCTCCCGAGGCTCCAGGAGATGGTCCCTCCTGTGTCTGCCAGCCCCTGGTGGCCGCAGGCGTCCTGGGCTGGCGGCCACCTCGCCGCAAGCTCTCTGTCGTTACGTGGCTGCCTCTGCTGTGTGTGTGTCTCCTATAAGGACATTTGTCGTTGCACTTAGTGCCTGCATGATCTCATCTGGGATCCTTACCTTAATTACATCCGCAGAGATCCTTTGTCCAAATAAGGTCACATTCTCAGGCTCTGAGTGGTGGGTTACATGGACACTGATGCTTGGGGCCACCATTCAAGTCACCGCAGGAGAGGTACAATATGCACTTGGTGAACGAGCAAATGAATGAATGAGAAGTGACCAGGGGACCACCTGCGGGCCTTGGATTTCTGTGGCCCCGTGATTCAAGAGAAGGGAAAATCTAGTCCCCCCGCCGCGGGAGGGGGAAACAGGCTCCCCGAAGGGAGGTGTCTTGCTCAAGGTCGCTCTGCAAGTTGAGGTGTGGGCGGGGTCAGGACAGGGGCCCTGTCCCTTCGCCGTGGCCGTGGGGTCCAGTCCAGCCCAGGTCTGCAGGCTGAAGGGGCCAGCCCCCGCTGCCCCCACCTCTCCGCACTATCTCGCTCCTCCCCCGGAGCCTGCAGACTGCGGCTTCCCCAGGGCGCCTACCCCATCCACATTCCTGCCCCCCAGGTGCTCAGTGTGGGGCCGCGTGCCCCCCGCGGCACCAGGCTGCAGGCTGCACGCTCCCCCCCCAGGCAGGCCCGGCCCCGAGGGGCGGCAGGGCGCGCTCCGGGTCACCGGGGAGCCTCCCCCACTGGGTGCCTGCCCTGCCCGGGGCCATGTGCCGGGGGCTGTGGTGGCCGGCAGGATGGGGCCATGCCCCTGCGGCGTGTCCATCCCGGCAGGGGAGGGCGGACCGGGCTGGCGAGGCGCTGCCGTCCCCGGGCAGGAGTCCCCACGGACCCTGGCACACGCGGGGCTCCGTCAGGGGCTGCCCGGGCCAGGGGCCACTCGCCCCTGCCCCTGCAGCCCCCCGTGTGCCCACCGCCAGCAGCCGTCGCTGGAAGGCCAGCCCAGACTGCCCCGACTTCGGCTGACGGTCACACATTTCGTGGTCACAGGGCCCCCCCCCATGACTGGGCCCTCACTCCGCCCACGCCGTGCAGCCCCACATCCCAGTGCTGTCTCGGTGGGAACCAGAGCCCCTTCCCTAGGCGTCCGTTCCCCTGGGAAACTGCTGTTGGATAGTCCCGGCTCAGAGCCAGGCGCAGGCAGGCCGGCGTCCAGAGCAACGGGGAGGGGGATTGGTCCCCATCAGCACGCTGTCACCACAGAAACCAAGAAGCTGCCTTTGTCCCCAGGCGGGTGGAATGAGCCAGTGACGGAGAGGCCCCGGGTGACCGGGGAGGGAAGGTGCAGGGGGCCCTGGACAGCCTAACAGCAGGACGGGACAGTGAGCAGAGCCCCCCCCCCCCCCCCAGGCTGCGCCGCTGCTCCCCCAGTCACCCAGAGCCGCAGGGTCACGGCCGGCCTGGCTCTGGGCTCCCTCTGGGAGAACGGGGCTCTGCTGATTAGGAATGAGATACTGGGGACAGACAGAGCTGGAGCGGGGCGGGCGCGCTGCTGGGGACATGTCTGCAGGCCTATTAGCTGCATAAGCACATGTCCCTTGCACTAACAGCGGTGTTTGTCACATTAGTTGAGGGGCGGGGCTCCCGGCGAGGGGCGGGGCTCCCGGTGGGGGGCAGGGTTCCCGGTGAGGGGCGGGGCGCCCGGTGAGGGGCGGGGCGCCGGGTGAGGGGTGCGGCGCCCAGACGTACAAGGCAGCCTGTCCCCCACAAGGAGACCAGCGCCCGCGTCTCCGGTTCCGGGGACCCGCTGCCCCTCGGAGCGTGGCCCTCCCGAGGTGGATGCAGCCTGCGGCCTGTTCCAGTCGCCTGCTGCTGGGACCCGACCCCGCGCCCGGCCGCTGAAGACCACACCCGCTCGCCGCCTCGCGGCGTCACGCTCAGGGATCGGGTCACAGCCGCGGGCAGCGCTGGGCAGGGAGGCCCAGGTCCCTCGCAGGGAAGAACCACCACTCGGCGCCCCCCACCCCTCCACCATCGGCTCCAACAGTGTCATCCAGCAGACAGGGGCCTTGGACACCACTCCGTCCCTGGGCCTCCCTGCCCTCCCGCCCCCCCGGGGCCGAGAGCCTCGCCCTGCCCTGCCGTCCGGGGAGTCCCCGTCTTCTCCAATCGTGGGGCCAAGGAAGGAGGAGGGGGGACCCGTGGAAAAGTGGGAGGCGGGGAAAGCAGAGGCCGTGGTGCGGCTGGTGAGGACCACCCTGCCAGGACTCGGGACGACCGTGTCACCGCGGGAGAGCCTCAGCAGGCCGCCCAGGAACACAGGCTCTTCCAGGAGGAAGCAGCCAAGCAGGGGAAGGCCTCCTCGGGTGACCCGGCTCCATTGGTCCTCGGGCGCGTGCTCACACGGGGGGTCACGCCCGCCTGTGTGTCCGTCACATCTCAGGTGATAACTGGGGCATCCCGCGTGGGCTGGCCTGGCTCGGCTCAAGGACCATTTGTCTGGAGATGTAAGACCACTTGGAGCTAACAACGATGTGCCTCCCGGAGTTGGTGCCTCCCGGGGCACCCCGCTCACGTCCAGGCTTTCTCTGGGAAGGTGCTTCGTGGGCAGGGAGCCCAGGACCCCCCCACACTTTGCCCAGAGGCCTCAGAGGTGGCGAGAGGCGTCCTGCCCCTGCACCCCCCCGCTTCCCCGCCGTGCCCACCCGGGGCACGAGGCAGAGCCGGAGCCTGGAAGACATGCCAGGAAGAAGTAATGGAGACGTGTGCGTGGGTGGGGAGGGGGCCTAGAGGCCACCCTGGGCGCAAAGCGAGGTCCCCGTGGGAAGCTGTTCTGGCCAAAAGGGGCTGGAGGGTCATGGTGTCCAACAGAAGAAGGGGAATCGGAAGGGGCCCCCAGAAGTCCTGAGGGTCGTGCTCGCAGGGTTACAGGATG
Organism: Panthera onca; assembly: GCF_046562875.1. Classification (NCBI taxonomy): domain Eukaryota; kingdom Metazoa; phylum Chordata; class Mammalia; order Carnivora; family Felidae; genus Panthera; species Panthera onca. The sequence goes on along the minus strand of NC_138344.1, from coordinate 145,122,494 downwards.
CTCTCCTCCCTCGGGGCCTGGACACCCCCTCACGGGCCCTGGACCAGCTTGTCCTGCTCTCTTACAGGGTCCACTCTGATCCGATGCCCTGGGGGCCACCGGCAGGGGCTGAGGACAGAAATGGCACTCGGGATGGTGAGTTTACACGTGAAAGGAGCTGAATGTCTGGACAAAGGCCTCCCACCGTTGCAGGTGGCCCCCCACCCCGTCACCACCCCGTCACCACGATGATCTGCAGAGCCAGCCCGGCCAGCTGGGCCTCCAGGGCACCGGCTGCTTTGGACTCGCCTCCCTGGCGGACCAGCTGGCCCTTGAGCACCTGCCGTCTGGTTTGCGGAGTGGTGGCCCTGAGTCCCCGTGGGGCGGTCGGCGGGGGATGTCCACCCTGTGTCCCCACCCACACCTGTTTCCAGCCTCCTTTCTTCTCCTTCTGTGTCATGTTATTCCTTGTCTTTCACTTTTTTTTACTCTGAGAGAGAGAGAGAGAGAGAGAGAGCACCCAAGCAAGTAGGGGTGCAGAGAGAGGGAGAGAGAGAATCCCAAGCAGCCTCGGCGCCCAGCGTGGAGCCCAGTGCGGGTCTCGATCCCACAACCACGAGTTCATGACCGGAGCCGACATCGAGCCCAATGCTTAACCAGCTGAGCCACCCGGGCGTCCCCTGGTCCTTTACGTTTTAAAATAAACTGAAGAATTTCCTTGACGTGTCTGTGGGGGCCGGGGACGGGGGCGGGGAGAGGGAGAGAGATCTACTGGGATTTCAAATAGGGATTGTTCTGAAACATTAGATCCATTTCTGGGAAATTTAAATCTTAAAAATACTGAGCCTTCCAACCCATAACCATCATCTTCACGGTCTTGAGGTTCTAACGAGCCCGTCAGTAATTGACGCTCTAACGAGCCCCCCGCGAGGGGGTCGACTTTTGAGCAGAGGCTCCACCGTCATCAGCTTCGTCCTGGACACTCAGGATCTCCGATGCTACTACAGATACTGTTTTTGTTCCAAATTCATCTTCTGTCTGTCGACTGCTGGACCGTAGAAACACCGCTGAATTCTCCATACTATTTTTTATCCGACGACGTTGCTAAACTGTCTTATCGATTCCAATAACTAAGCTAGAGGCTACGGTATATTTACTTTGTACTCAACCATTTAATCTGCAAATAAATGACAGTTTGTTTCCTACTCTTCAGATCTTGAGGCCTTTCCTGCTTTGCTCTTACAGGGCTTGGCAGACGCAGCTGGGCCCGCTCCCCGCCTTGTTCCTGATCGTGCTTCACCAGTAAGTGTTACTTTGTTGTATAAAACATCCTCAGGCATAGAAAGCAGTTCTCCTGGGGGCGCCTGGGTGGCTCAGTCGGTTGAGCATCCGACTTCGGCTCAGGTCATGATCTCACGGTTCGTGGGTTCGAGCCCCGCGTCGGGCTCTGTGCTGACGGTTGGGAGCCGGGAGCCTGCCTCAGGTTCTGTGTCTCCCTCTGTCTCTGCCCCTCCCCTGCTCATGCTCTGTCTCTCCAAAATGAATACATGTTAAAAAAATAAAAAATAAATTAACAGACACTTGCGTCTATGTTTATTAGCAAGATTTTCCTTTCTCGCCCTTTCCCTGTGGGTTTTGTCGTGAGGTCCAACAGAAGAGGTTGGGAGCAGCCCCTGCTCTCCCGCCTTCTGGAAGTGTTTATATGCAATCGTCATCAGCTTTTCCTCAAACGTCCAGTGACACTTACGAGTGAAGGCCGTCTGGGCCCAGAATTTTCTTCGCGGGAGGGTTTTAAATAATGAATTCGATTTCTTTAATGGTCATAGACGAGGACTTCCCAGGGTTTTTTTCTTCCTTCTGTGTTAGTTTTGTTAACTGTTCTCGAAAGGGTCCTAAATTTCACCAAGCATCATGTCATGAGACAAGTTATGTCAGTAATTAGTCTATAATATTCACTTGGGTTTTTCCCTTCCTCCGTCTCTACAACCTGTGGAGAGTCTCTGCGCGGTCTCCTCCCGACGTCGGGCGCTCACGCTCTCCCGCATTTTTCTTGGTCAGACTTAGCAGAGCTCCGAGGCTGCGTAAACCCTCTCAACACTTAGACTCGGGTGTTATTGATCCCTTTGCTGTGATTTTCCTCTTTCATTAACTTATGCTCTCACTTTTATCATTTCCCTCCTTCTATCTTCGTTCCTCGTTTTCTAATTTACTGAGCTGGATGCTCAGCTCACTGGTCCCGGCTTCCTCGCTGACCGACGGGCTCTGTTCTTACTTCCCGGTCTGGCCAGTGTCCCGGGCGTCTTTCTGGCTTCGCAGCAGTCACATCATGAGCACTGCATGGCTCCCTGGTCCCGGCTTCGCTTCACGGCTCGAGGACGCTCCAACCCACCCCGTGACGTCAGTGTCCGGGGGCTCGTCTCGCTCACGTGGACACAGTCAGGGTGACGGTGTTTCCCTGCGGGGACCCCTGCCGAGCCTGAGGCCTCGCCGGTTCCCCCACCGCGGTCCCAGTGGTCCTGGCGGCCACGTGACTTGGAAGAGGGACAGGCTGTGGAGAGGAAGGGAGGGAAGCCACCTTTCCCCCCTCTGGTCCCCTCTGTATGAGCAGAGACAAACCCCTTGGTGAAGGAGTCAGACAATCACTTGCAGAGACAGTGGGCAGGTGTGGCCTTGGCGCCACGGGTCTGCCGTACCTGTGCATGGCCCAGAAGGAGGACAGTCCCGGCAGGGGGAGGACAGTCCCGGCAGGGGGAGGACGGTCCCGGCAGGGGGAGGAGTCGTGGCTTTATGGCTGAGTCCACCCAGTCAGTGACAACCTTGCTGACCCAGCGACTTGGACAACACTCACCCCATCCTTCACCTGCTGGGAATCCCTCCTGGGAGTCGCCGGATGGTCATTCTGGGGACCGTTCACCTCCCTCTCTGTCCCTGCCGGAATCCCACTGAATTGTTCCCCGGGACGCACTCTCGGGCGGAAAGTGCCGCAGAATGAGGACGAGGTGACCCACAGCATCTCCTAACGGAGCCCTCGCCTTCCATGTTCGGCTGAGGAAAGAGGACGGAACTGGGCCCCAGCCAGGGGGTGAGAACCCCGGCCGGGAGATCCCTTCCAGCCCAGCGCCGTGAGCAGCCAGCCGACCGCCAGCCGCTCAGTCCCCCGAGGCACAGCCGAGCGCAGGAGGCCCTTTCCCCTCCATCAGGTGCAGCCCAGGCACGCGACGCCCTGTCCCCGGGCCCCAAAACCACTGAGCCCAATAACTAACCCCTCTGCCCTGCGCTCTGCACCATGAAGTCTGGCCTTACAGAACACCCGGCGACTTCTGGGGAGGACAAGATCCCACCTGCGAGAAACGAGGGTGCGGATGGTCAGGCACCACGACGGGGTCGCAGAAGCAGGGGGCGGGGGGTGGGCTTCTCCTGCACACGGGGTCCCCTCGCGGCGGGGGCGGGAGCAGTGGTCTGGCGCTGTGTCCAGGGAGAGGCTAGGGTACAGACTCTGGCCAGGATCTGCTGATGCCCCAAAGGCCCAGGGTGTGACCTGACTTCCCAGCCAGCCTTACCGGTCTCCAGACCGGGGTCAGAGAGAGCTGGGCTCGCCATGTGCTTCCGGGGGCCCAGACAAGCTGTGGGAGTCTCTGAGCCTGGGGCCCCTTGTGCCAATCGGGGGGGGGGGGGGGCACGAGGCCCGCCTAGCCTCTGGGAGCACCAGATGCGGTCTGAAGGGCTGTGCGTGTCCCTCACTGGACAGTCTTCCTCACCACGGTCTCCACACAACCCAGCCCGTCCCTCCCAACACTCAGCTCTCAAGCCTGGTGAGTTGCTGTCAGTTTCTCCCTGGCCAGCGTTCTCCTGGATTCCAGAAGCTCCAGCAGAGATGCCAGGGGCTTCAGAGCTCATGATGTCGGGCAAGCCCCAGAGAAAAGGCAGGAACATACTGACCTTGGTCCCTCTCTTCTACACGCAGCCCTGTGAATCATGGAGGGCTTCCCAGAGGAGGCAGCACCTTTGCTGACAGCTTTGACCCAGGGGAGGGCTTGCTGGCTTCCAATTCTGCAGTAGCCTCTACCCCCTCCCCCCCCCGGGGCCCCGTGTGCGAGCCCCCACTCCCTTCCAGAGCAACTCGGCATCCACCCCCAGGCCCTCGAGAGCCCACAACACACTCTGGTCCCCAGCCCCCCTTGTCCTGGCCAAAATCAAACTTTCCCTCAGGAACCAGGCAGGTCAAAAGTCCAAGGAAAATGCCGAAGAAAGGCCAAGAATCCCTCATCCCAGACAGACCCTGCCCGGCCTGGGACGGCAGATCCAAGAGGGCTCTGTGCTCCGTGGAGCCGGGGGCCAGGGGGAGGGCACGAGCCGGGCCCAGACAGCTCCACCCTGACCCCGGCAGATCCCCTCCAAGCCCTGTGCCTCAGTTTCCCCATATGTACATCAGAGGGCCTGGACTCCATGGTTTCAGGGCATATTTTCCCGGGAAGCCCGAATCCCAGCCCAGGCGTGTGGGCCCCCGGAAGGGAGAAGGTGGGAAGGGCCTTGGATCCCCAGGCTCCTTTCCTGGGGACGGGGGACCCCGATCCTGAAAACATGGCAGCCCCAGTGAGGGTCGGACAGGAACCGCTCGGACCCAAGGCACGTGAGGGCACCCGGGACCCACAGCCACTCACCCATCGACTTCCTGCACCCAGCACTGTGGAGTAGGGGAGACACTCGGGACCGTCTCCCAGCCCCAGGGATGTGGGTGGAAAGCCAGGGAAGCTCAGCTGGTTGGGGTGCTGGCTGAACACTGGGGACAGGGAGGGAGCCCCGGAACAGGCCAGGCCAGGGGAGGAAAGGCCCCGGGGGGGGGGGGGGCCCAGGTCAGGAGGCAGGAGGCTCCCCCAGGGGCCCTGAGGTGTGAAATGTAAGCGTCCCGACCCCTGGAAGGTGTTGGAGCAGGAGGGAGGGAGGGAGGGGAGTGGCATGTGCTTCAACAGGGCTGAAGGGGGCTGGGCAGGCAGAGCAGCCGGGGTCGGGGGCACCGGCCTCCAGCCCAGCCCCAGCACCACCCGTTCCGACCATCCAGGCTCAGGTGGACGTAGGGTCCCCGCTCTCCAGGGGCCCGTGACAAGTGGCCTGTGAGTAGGGCACCAGTGGAGTCTCCAGACCCTGCCCCAGAAGGTGCCTGCCGGGCCTCGCAGACACTCACCTTCCCGCAGCTGCCGCCTGGCTCTGTCCCGGCCAAGGGCCCCACCCCTGGCAGGTCGCCTGGAGGCGGGGACGAGGCCCCACTGCCCAAGGAGAGCCTTCTAGACCCAGGTCAGGGGCAAGCAGGGAAGTGGGGGACGGCCCCCAGAAGGAGGGAGCTGGGAGGGGCCCCCACCCGAGCCTGGCTCCCGTCCCTCCCAGCGGTGCCTCTTTGGGAAACCCCTGACCCCCCGGAGCCCCTGTATTCCATCGGCCCAATGCGGATGCCGGCACGCTGCCCTCGGGGCACCGAGGGCTCCCCGTGGAGGTCATGACCCCCACCCCACCGGCGGGAACAGCTGCCTCCGTTCCGCCAGCTTCCCGGCGCTCACTGCACCAGGAGCCCGGAGCCAGCTCGCGTCCTCCCACCGCAGGTGGCCCCACGGGGTGGGGCCGTGGCCCCTCCGGGGCCGGAAAGCCGTGGGTGGTTCCTGGCGCCTCTGAAGCGAGTCCGGTGACACCACACCCCATCCTTGGCACACATTTCAACTTGGGGCGGGTTCTGGGGACACCTGCTCCCACGTGGACGGCTTCAAGTTGTCACAGCCTCCTCCCGCAGCCGTTGGCCGTGGCGGCTGACCGTCTCTGTGCTCGGCAGAGCCCGGAGCCAGCGGCACCGTGGCCACGTCCTGCCTTCACCTTGCCCACACCCAAGGCTCGGGGGACGGTCCCTCCCGCCTCTCCACCTTCCGGTGGCCATGGGCGTCCTGGGCTCGTGGCTGCTGGGCTCCCGTCTCTGTCTCTGACATCCCACGGCTTCCTCCTGCCGCGTCCTTTTCTGTCTCTTACACGGGCACCAGTGTTTGGATTGGGGGCCCACGCAGATGATCTGGGGTGATCTCATTTTGTAATTCTTAACTTATTCCATTCACAAAGACGCTTTTCCTAAACAGGGTCCCATCTGTAGCTTCCCAGGCGTACGTGGGACATATCGAGGGCTAATATTCGACCCACAGAGGCATTTGAGGACCAGCTGGGCCAAGTGGGACGCCCGGGCTCAGCCCGTGGGCAGCACATGGCCGCCTGCTGGTCTTCTAGAGGCCACGCTGTCGGGGGGGCCTTCGAGGTGCGTTTCTAGGGAGTCTGGGGGCAGAAGACATTCCAGGGATGGGAATCTGGCCAGCCCTGTCTTCCTGCCCTGGGACTTCCAGGAGCCTGTGCAGCCCCAAGGGGGTGCAGGGCCATTTCCTGGGCCCCAGAGCTGCAGGCATGCCTGCTGCACCTGCCTCAGGCCACGGGAAACCTTGCTGTGCGTCTGGGGCACAGAGTCAGGAACCTTCCACACCAGGTTTCCCAGCAGGAAGAGAGGGTGTCTCAGCAGCCAGGCCCGGCCAAGGCAGCTGCTGGCAGAATTTTAGCACAACAGTTGGCCATTCCTTCTTGAAGGCCTGGGTTGGAGGGCGGGGGGTGTGAAATGGGAGGGAGAGGGGATCGTGAAGCCCCCCTGTGGGGTCTGACCACGGCAGGGTGGGGGGCTAACCCAAACTGAGCCCCGAGGACCCTCTTTCCTCCAAGCAGCTCCCCCTCAACCCCCCTCTCTGCCAGGGCCATGGTGCCCATCAAGGCGAGGGGGCTGGCAGGCCTCCTGCCCTCACAGACACCCCGGCGGCTCACCCAGAATGCCCGCGGCCCCCATGCTGGCTCTCCAAACCCCCCAGCCCCAGCGGAGGGGCCTGGGGGAAAGGCCTCAGGTGCACGGTGGGCGGGAAGAGGAACTTCTCTCCACGGCAGTGCCTAAGGAGGCCAGAGCCGCAGCCCAGGCAGGGGCAGAGGGCCTGGCCGCGGCCAGAGAATGTGCTGGAACCCTGCCACGCCAAGCCCATCTATTCTGAAACAAGGACTGGTGCCATCGGGACCATTCTAACAGCCTTCTCTCTGCGATGATAAAATGCACTTTTAGTGAAAAGCTCTAAATTATCTCTAATTTCTTTTCTTTTCTTTCTTTCTTCTTTTTTTTTTTTTTTTGAGTGGAAATGGGAGAAAACAAAGACGGAAGGAAGAAAGAAGCCTCTTCCAGCTGCAGCAAAACCCCAGCGGTTGTGGCTTCAGCAGCTGGGACCTCGAAGCCTTGTGTCACCCGGCTGCCCGGGGGGTGGGGTCCGGGGCTCTGGGAGGAGAGGCCGTCCCATCCACCCACACCTGCTGCCACGCCGCAGTGAGCACAGACTCACCTCTGGGAGGAGGGGCGGGAGGGGGACTGCCCCACCTGCCCGTGTCCTGCATCTGTCCCCAGGGTGGGGACGTGGGGGCTGGACCCCTTGCTCGTTGCATGATGCCTCATGACCCCTCTTCCCTCCATCACAGGGCTGGCAGGGAGGGGTGCAGCGAGGCCCATGGCAGAGGGGACACCTGGCCCCTGAGGCTTCTGGCACCTGTGATCCCCGATGTGCCATGCCAGGGTCCCCTGTGCTGTCCCCTGTCCTGTCCCCTGTCCCTGTCTTGTCCCTTGTCCCCTGTACAGACCCCCAGGCCCTGCAGCCAGCCTCCCTGCTTCCCCTCCACCTTCCGGTCCTACAGCCCACCCAGCTTGGTGACCTTTGGGAAAACAGACCGGGGGTCGTGTCACCCCCTGGGACCGTGGTGGTTTCCACAGCTCGACACTCCATTCAAGGGCGTCCCCGGCCCCGCCCTGACCCCCCCCAGCCTCACGTTGCTCTCCCCCACCGTGCTCCGGCCACTGACTTCATATCTGTCCCCAAGCACACGGAGCACGCCGGGCTCTGTCCTGCCTCTATGCACGTGCCCTCGGCTTCCCTCCGCCTGGAAAACCTGTCGCCAGAACACGTGATATCGAATCCCTCCCGAGAAACTGCCGGGAACGCAGCCCCTCAGGTTTACGCCGTTGCAGCCTCCTGACTGTGGGTGCAGCCCATTCATCCACTTTACAGACAGATAAACTGAGGCTCGGAGAGATGAAGTGGGTCGGCCGAGGTTGGAGCCGGCAGCCAGCCCGGCAGCCTAAACTGGGTCCTCCCGTCTGCCGCCGCCCAGGCCCTCAAACGGGGTTTCACGTGGGGCCGGCTGCGTGCTGCCCACGGTCCTCCCCGCTGGGCTCTGGGTGCTCTAGGAAGCTCACTGCCCTTCCCAGGTGAGGGCTGGGCCCGGCACTGCCCCTGAGTCATTCTGGGGGGGGGGGCACAGATGGGGAGGGGGGTACCACAGAGGCAGCGACAAGCCCCCACGACGCTGAGGCCCGAGCTCCGAGTGGGGGCAGCCATATTGGCCGGGGGGCCCTGCCCACGGGGTCCACAGCCTCGCCCGCACCGTGCACGCCCTACCCCCACCCCGGCACCTCTCAGCCCCACCCTCGTCCTCACCGTGAAGACCCCTTGACCTCCTCCTGGGCCTGCTCTTCCTTGGGACCCCAGCCACCCCACTGGCCGTCCAAGTGCCGACTGCTCCCGTGCCCCTGACCGTGGGCTGCCCCTGTAGGCACCTGGGGCCCAGAGCCGCCCAGGTTGGGAGTCAGTGACTGGGTCCCCCCCAAACCCAGACCCCAGCACAGAGGCCCGGAAAGATCCACCGGTCTCCTGGTGGGGACTCAGGAGCTGAGAAAGGCCTGGTCTCCTGGAATCTGGTGGGGGACCAGGGAGGCACAGGGCTTTGGGCACTGGGGCAGTCAGGATGGGAGCAAATCTTTGCTTCTCTCCCTGGAGGAACGGGGTCTGATGTGCCTGCCCCCCCGGCCCCGGAGTCTGCACTGGCCTTGAAACTGGGCCCTGCAGGGTGGATGAGGTTGAAAAGCACAGAAAGCCGAAGGCCTGTTGGTCAGAGAGCTGTCCCCCCCTAACCAGGCCCACTAACAAGTCCCCTGACTGTCTGCAGCAGCCTGGCCGCAAGGTCAACGGATGTGGCTCCAGCCCGAGGAGAAGCAAGGCCCTGCACCTGGGTTACATGGGCCCTCCAAGCGCGCCCACAGCCCTCTCCTAGTCCTGAGATGTCGTCCTCATTTTGGGGAGGACGGTGCCTCGTTCTGGACCCGCCCACAGCCCTCTCCTTGTCCGGAGATGTCATCCTGACCTCGGAGAGGATGGTGCCTCGTTCTGGTGTTAGGTCTCCGCCCCCAAAGTGAACACAGGGTGTTAAGTTCCTTGCGTGTTCCCTCCACGCACACTCTGAGGTTCCTCACAAATCATCATAACCCCCCTCACACACACACACACACTTTCATGACGTGTGTGTAACCTCAACCCCTGTGATCACAGAAAACCTCTCTCCCTCTTCGGGGAGGAGGGTTGGAGGCTGGCCCTGCCGTCTCCTCGTCTGGCTGCCTCTCGAATAAACCCTTTCCTCGCTGCACGCTTGGTGTCTCGGGGATGGGCTTCGCTGCGCGTCGGGCAGACGGACTTGGGTTTTGTTCCAGCCTCGGGGAGGGCTTGTCCCACGGGAGGTGGTGGAAGTGACATGTGGGGCTCCCGAGGGCCTGCAGCTCGGCCAGGCTCGCCTGAAGGCTCACCCCGGGGAGAACCAGAGAAGAGAAAAGGCAGATCCAGAGCAGCAGGGCGGCCAAGGAAGCTTCTGGACTGTCGGCAGAGCCTGACGCCTCACCTAGCGGCCCACGCTTCGGTGCAGAGCTGAGCTCAGTCAGGATCGGCAGGGCGTGTGCAGAATTTAGAGGAAACGTCAAGGACCCAGGACAAGTCAGCCCCTAAAAATAAAACCCCGCGAAGGTTCTCAGTGGTTAAACATGACTCCCACCAAGACACATGGCGGTCACCAGGGCCGTCAGACATTTTGTTCAGACCCCAGAAAGATTCAGGGTCATGTCTGGGCTGCGGTCCCTGTTAAACAAAGGGGCCTCTAGGGACCAGCCCTCCAGGTCACTGGGAGTACGGGCCATCTCTTGCACATCAAAGTGAACTGATGGTGAATTTTATGGTACGTGAATGGCGTCTCAATCATTTTTTTAAGTTTTTTTATTTCGAGAGAGACAGCACATGCGCGTGTGTATAAGCAGGGGAGGGGCAGAGAGACAGAGAGAGAGAGAGAGAGAGAGAGAGAGGGAATCCCAAGCAGGCTCCACACTGACAACTCAGAGCCCAAGGCGGGGCTCCATCCCACGAACCGTGAGATCGTGACCTGAGCTGAAGTCAAGAGTCGGACACTTAACCGACTGAGCCCGCCAGGCGCCCCTCAATCATCTTTTTCAAAAGTGCATGAGGCAGTGCCTGCCAGCCAGGCTTGCATTCCTGCCATCAGACCATCAAGGCAGGCCGAGCCAGAGGGCTGGGTCCCACCCACAACCTGCCTCCGAGGGGGGGCCCCCAAGGCTCGTGGTGGCAGCTGTGTTGAAGAGGACGGGGCGATATCAACAGACCTTCACTCGGGCAGTGTGGCAGATTGGCTGTGCAAAGACCTAAAACTATGTTGTATTTTTAAAGCACACCTGAGTTTGTGAGAAATTAAGGAAAACAGCCAGAGGTCAGAAAAATACAACTGCAAGACGGAAAGTGAGTACGGACACTGGCGTTTACCCCAAGGCACCACTGGCCTGGGACGGCCTTCAGCCCGGGTTTCAGCGAGTTCATGCGTGTACATCCAGGTGGCGGTCTGGGCAAGGAGAAAAAGCCCACATCCCTGGGCTGACTTTTCATAAAACCAGGATCCCAAGGTCAGCTTTTCACAGTGGAAAAACCAAGGAAGACCCAGGCAACATGTCTGGCTCAGCCCGAGGTCTCAGTGGAGGGGAAAGGGGAAAACTCCTAGCCATCATCCCTCATTCATGAGGATTTGGAGGCTGTTATCCACACAAAAACATAATTTATTTAAAGCAGTCCTGGGTTGGTAGCATTCCCCAGACACTTGGCCAAAAAGACACAAATCCTTTCTGAGAAAACAAGATTCTGAACATAAACATCAGAGAATTTCTGTAAATAGACTCCAATGAATATGAGCTCATAGGCAAAACTCAAAAATATCTGAGAAATGTGGCATCCTGAGTAAGCCTCAGCAGAAGAGCAAACAGCAGATACAGATCTAATAGGACATACGGTGTTGGAAATTATCAGATGTGAAATTTTTTAAAGGGTGTTCAATACTTTTGAAGGAAGTTCTTGGGGAAACTGAAGACACAAATTTGTGAAAGAGAGGAAAGTAAAAAAATGGCAGAGTTGGGGAAAAATGGACTTCTACAAATAGAAATTATTGAAATTAAAGATTCAAGAGAAGGTTACAATGGCAGATTAGATGCAGTCAAAGAGAGAATTACTAAATCAGAAGATAGAAGTGAAGGAGTCATGGAATGCAGCTCAGAGAGACAAGAGGCAGAAACCATGAAGGGACTTGCAGGACAGTTGGGGAAGTTTCTACTGAACCACCTTCAGGCTCATGGATGTATTCCTCTGGTGTGACACATTTATTAATGAGGCGTATGTCATTTCTGTTCAATGATATTTATTTCCAGCGTATCCTTTTGATTCTTTTTGGCATTTCTGTTTCTCCGTTTACACTACTCATCATTTTTGCACGCCATCTTTTTCCATTAGAGACCTTAATTATATTAATCACAGTTAGTTTAAATTCCCTGTCTGATCACTCAAACATCCACATTATATTTGACTGTTTCTGATGGTTGCACTGTCTCTTTGGATAGCGTTTTTCCGTATCTTTTGTCATGCCTTGTTTTTTGCTGGGGGCCCAACGTATTAAATTGGGTAGGGGGAACAGAAGTAACCAGGTGTGATGTTGGTCTCTCTGGGAGTTGGTCTCTGTCTGACGTTTGCCACAGCTGAGGGGGGCAGAGGCTTCCGATCCTTCTGATGTCTGCTTTTGCCTCCTTTGTTGACTCTGGGTCTCCCCAAGTCCTCCCCGTTAGAGAAAGCCTGTGTCTTTCCCAGAATCCCCGTGATTATAGGGGAGGCCTGTGTGGGAGTAGGCTTACTCTAGAACCCTCCAACTAAATGTCAGTCCTTTGTTGGGCTTGTGACCCTGGGCTGTGACCTTCCCAGGTATTCCCCACTGCCCCCACTCCTCTGCCTCAATGTTCTCAATCTACTTCCTTGAAGTCCTGGCCCTTGTTCACTATTCGCTTGCTTTTATCTGGAGGTGGAACAGGAGGGCTGGGGGCTGATGGGGGAGGAATCCCCTTACCCCAGGGTGGAGTGAGGTTGGGAACCTGCTCTCTGGCAGAGCCTTTTCCCCAGAGACTGGGCCTCTGCTATAGAGAAGGCTGTGGGCGTATTTCACATGATGTCTGTTCTCCACCCTCTGCCAAAGACACTGGGTCCTTCCTCGGATCTACCCTGTGAGAACCAGGGCAGCTTTCTGGAGGAAAAGCCCATGAAAATGTCGGGGACCCCTAGGACTGCTGGTCCCCAGGAGCGTCTCACTGTCATCTGATTCACACTCAGCTTCTAGAAATTTGCCTGAGTTTCCATTGAATTGTTCCCAGGAGTTTATGGCTCCAGCGTCTCCTGCCCCAGGTGAGCAGTTCCCAGATCTGCTTCCCTGTATTTCCCTGTCTCTCCATTTTTCTGGTGGGTGTGAGGAAAGTCATACATTTTCCACTTGCCCACCTTTTTCTCGTTGAACGGACAGGGGCGACGACCTCCAAGCTCTTTACATGTCAGACCCGAAACTGTGAGTCCTGACCATTTATTTATTTTTATTATTTTGTCCAGAGGGTATTTCTTGCAGGGCCAGCCCAGCTGGAGCTTAGTTGGACGACAGAAGTGGAGCTGATCGAAAACTTTGTAAAATGTCAGCTTCCCTCACTTCAGAAGAAATTCAAGGCTGGCCGCTCTGGTTCCCCGGCAGAGAATGAGCCGAGTGTGGCTGGGTGGCTCGGGCTGGGGCCCGTCATGTAGCCCTCTGTTGAGCAGGTGTGTCCTCTTCCTGGAGATGGAGAAACCAAGGCTGGGGCGGCGCAGGGTGGGTTTTAACCACAGTCTCCACCCGAAACGCTCTGTGCTGCCCTCAGGACAAAGCCCGACTCAATCCCTTGCTATGGCTCCCATAGCGCTGGGCGCTCCTCCTTTCGCAAGCTGCTCATTCCCTTTTCCTCGTTCAGTGGGTGTGTGAGCCCTGGGCTGTCTGCTAGGGACTGGGAGGAGCCAGCTCCGTGACAGGGGACCCGACACAGAGGGAGGAGAGGGACGCCACGCCATGCACGAATCCTCAGATGGCCACACGGAGCCGTGACCACAGGCCCACTCTCGTCTTCTCTTCCGGTCCTCTCTCCTCTGTCTTTGTGTCCTCCTACTCCCTCTTCTAGGACTTACCCTCAGGTGAAGCTTGTTGCTGCCAGCCTCCTCCATTAGGGACATAGTGCTTCTGTGCACCAGTGACCGGTGTTCGACTCCAGTGGGCCCGCGGGCTCTCTCCACCCACTGAAGCTCTTCCACTGAAGGGTCCTTCACTCCCTCCATCTTGCTCTCAGCTGAGAAAGGGCAAGGTCCACGATGGCACATTTCCCGAGCCTTTGCCCTCATGGCTGAAGTGTACCCTTTGGGGCTTGGGGCTCGGCCTTGGGCTCCCTGTGGGCAGATGCGGCCCGACTTCACCCTGTCCGCCCACACTGGTGGTGGCCCCGAGAGCTGGCACGTAGCTTCCAGAATGCAATTTACAATATGCCGTCAGAACAAGGTGCACCGTGCCACAAGTTTTGAGGAGCTACGGCTGGGGACACCCTCGGCGCCCGGCACTGGAGGAGAGCAAAAGAGAGACACTCAAGGGACACATGGCCCTTCTATTGAGCCGCACGTGGGCAACACAGGTGGAAATGGCAGAATTCCCAGAAATGTTCACAAAGCCCACACAGAAGAGGGGAAAGCAGCAGGACACAGAGATGACCTGTGAGCACCGACTGCTACCTGTGCAGGTGCAGACCTTGTCTGGAAGGGCATACGCGGCTAATCACGAATGTATGTGTTCAACAGCTATTTATTGAGCACCTACTGCATGCCAGACACTGCTCTTTGTGCTAAGGATTCAGCCCGAAAAGAAACGTTTGCACGGAGCTCACATCTTAGTGGGGAGGGCAGAAAGTTCACTACTAAGTGAACAGATCCTGCTGGGTGATAGTGCTGCCGAGGGAGACAAAGCAGGGGCGGGAGGCAGGAAGGACAGGGCAGCAGAAAGTCCTTCCCCAAAAAAGTGTGAGCCAAGCTGACTCCAACCCACGGACAGAGGCACATCTGGTGTTGTCACCAGACTTATTTGAGGCCATCAGACTCAGCTCAAGGCCCCGGGCTTCGGGCTCTCTTCTGGCACCTGCTCGTCCATCCTGTGTATGCACAGCTGGTACCGTCTGCTTCGGAGGGCAGGACCCAGGCCTTGGACATCGGGGGGCAGGGAGGGACGGGACTGGCACACAGCTTCACAAAGCCCAATACAGCTTCACAGAAGTGACTTCAAAATCGCTCCAAACTGAGTGGCCAGGCGGGATCCTGCAGGAGCCCGGTGTTGAAGGAGGCTATAGAGCCCTGCAGGGGTGGAGGGAAGGGTTTGGGGGGGTGGGCTGCAGATCTCTGTGCAGGAGCCAGAAAGCACAGGGTGTGTGCAGAAGGAGAGAGGAAGCAGGCTTGACCCAGCCCAGGGGTCCCTGAGGGGCTCGTGGAGCACGCAGGCTGATGGTGGAGGCCCCAGGGACCTGAAGGGCTCTGACCCGGCCTTGCGGGTGTTACCCAAAGTCGGGGGAGGTGCTAGGCAGGCCTGGACGGCCACTGTATTATGGGACAGCTATTCATGTGACCGGCTAATGTCTCCACATGGCTGGTGGAGCCTGGTGAACTCCACTGGTCTCCGGCCCCCGTCGTCGTGTCTGACACCCGTATGAGCTTCAGAGATACGCACAGAGTGAGTGATGTGTCTCTTACCATAGACTGGCCACAAGGTTCCTTTGTGTGGCCCAGCGTGGCTGGATGGATTCCCCAGGAGCAGTGGCTGTGGCAGAAGTGGATGAAAGCAGAACGCCATAGGGGGACTCATAGATTCCATCCTTTGCCAAGCCTCCCCCCCCAACCTGAAGCCTTTGAACCTGCAACCCTCCGGCATGCCAAGTTCCCAAGGGCCAGAAAGTGTGCGCCAAAGATCCAGATCATTTCGCAGAGAGGAAACTCGGGCCCAGAGAGGGGAGGCTCTAGTCTGAGGTCACACAGCAAGCAGCAGAACCTGTGTCAACACCATTTCTCCTTCCTCTCCTCTGAGGCTGTGAGGCTGAGCCAGATCCCTCCTTCAAGCCTCTGCTGATTCTCCCGGAAAGTAGATGTTGGGACGGTGGCGGGCTGGAATGACAGCATGAGAGAAAGGGCCTGCCCCGCCCTCGGCTCCGTTCAGCAACCTGCTTCTGCTCTCCCTCCTGTCCGTGCGGAGCGGCAGACTCCAAGGTGTGGGTGCCCTGACACCTGACACGTTGCCTGGCAACAGCAGGCGGCGAGCTCCGCCCACCCACACGGGCGGCAGAGTGCCTCCGCCGGGTCGAAGGTGCCTGGCAGATCTGCGAGCAGGCGGTCACCGTGAGCGTGCCTGGCTCGGGCTTGCCCAGCCTGCAGACAACTGTGCCAGCCTACGGCCTTTCCTGGGCCCTACAGACAATAGTGCCGGGGGGCTGCCATGGCCCATTGGTGAGCCAATGGGCCTCGCCAGGGCTGCTCACCCCGACTCCCCGCCTCGTTAGGCAGCTGCCGAGCAGCCATCCCGTGTGCCCCAGCATATTGACACAAACAGCCTTATTACCTGGCTAATTAGAGCCCAGAGGCTCGGCCAGAGCCCCCTCCCCCTCCAATCAGTCTTGGTGTGTAATTGCTCGAGCAAGTGCTTTGAAGGGAGAATCTGTAGTGCGTCTGGTAGCAACTGCCCAGGCATATTTCAAACCAGCTTCTCTCCTTCTGCCTCAGAGAGAGGCCCCGTGCCTGGGCTGCCCCTGTCACAGGGCTGAGCCCACTGCCTCAGGCACGAGACCACAGATTCAGCACTTCCCGGGTGGACAGCGCCGGGCCAGGTGATCGGTTTCTCTGAGCCTGTGGGCAAACCTGCCTGCCCCACGGCGGTGGCCGCGCCCTCCTCACAGGGCTGGAGGGCTGCGCGCCTGCATTCCAAGCACTGAGGCCCGGGTACACCGCGTGAGAGCAGGTGCAGGAGACCGCTCACCGAGAGGTCCAAAAAGTAAGTCCAGGCGGTCCGATCGCGGAGCACGGGAGAGGCAGCGTGGGAGACACCCATCAGAGAAATGAACGCAGAAATTGCTCTCTCCCTTCCGCCTCTGCAGCAAAGCAACATGGGAGCATCAACTTGAGCTGGCTGGGCCTCTGGGGACCCAGACGGGCCTTGGTAAAACTTGACATTACCTGACCTGAATTTCGGATCCCCTCAGCTCTGACAGAGCTCAATAAATAACTCCATGCTGCATGAGTGATGGCAAACCCCAGAACGGCTTTAATTTTGCAGAGCGATAAATTAAATGCAATGTCTGCCGTGTGTGCACGATTAAACTCTTTTTATAGCGTTTCATGTTGCTTTACGACTGGACCACTGCACTTCTCCTTGGCAGAGTCTCCCGCAGGCAGGCAGCTCATCCAGGCCTGGACCCCAGGTCATGTAGGTGGAGAGGCCACTGTAGGGTCTAGTCCTCAGAAACCAGAGCCCGGCCAGGGAGGTCCAGGCCCTGAGCTGGGAATGCCATGAGCTCCTCCAGCCTACAGGTGGCGCTGCAGGCAATCGCCATGGACCCCATCCCCTGATTTCCTCCTCATGGTATTCCTACTTGTACTTTTCCTCCATTCTTTTCTTCCTCCCCCTCTCTGGACTTTATGAGAATTAAGCTTTTTAAAAATTTTTATTTCTTATTTTTCTTCCTCTACTGGTAAAGGAAGCATGTAAAGAAGGAAGCAGAGAAATAAATGCATTAAAAGATGGAAAGAAAAAGAAAGCATCACTGTTTGTAGAAAATATGATTGTCTAAGAACAAGCAAAACCAGACAAATATATATATATATATATATATATATATATATATATATATATATATAATAAGAAATTTTAACACATTTTCTAGATACAAAATCACTATCCCAAACCCAATTGCATTTCCATACATCAATATCAACCACAATTAGTCAAAAAATATAAAACTTTAAATGCCATTTATATTACCAGCAAAAACATGTCAAAGTACTTAGGAATAAAACTAAAAAATATGCAGAGTTATGGGGAAAATTGTTAAAACCTTATTTACTTATTTTGAGAGAGAGATTTCTCTCTTTTTAAAAGATTTCTTTTTAAAAGAAAACCTAAGTGAAAGGAAAGACGTGCTGTGGGTTTCATAAAGATGTTAATTTCCCCAAAACTGACCTAAAAATTTAATCCATTTAAATTTTTTTAATGTTTATTTATTTTTGAGAGAGACAGAGACAGAATGCGAGTGCGTTGGGGCAGAGAGAGGGGGAAGCACAGAATCCGAAGCAGACTCCAGGTTCCGAGCCATCAGCACAGACCCGAACCCTTGACCCTTGTGCCAGAGCACAACGTTTATGGAGGTGACATCATAGCCATTAGAGAAATGCAAATCAAGACCACACTGAGCTATTTGTGGAACACCCAGTAGGACATCTGAAACAGAAAATAATGACAGCACAAAATACTGGCGAGGAGGCAGAAAACTGGATCTCTCGCACATTGCTGATAGGAACGTAAACTAGTAAAACCACCCTGGAAAATAGCTGGTAGTTTACTAAAATTATAATAAAGTAATAATAATACTTATCATATGACCCAGCAATTGCCCTCCTGGGCATTTGTTCCAGATAAATGAAAACTTGTCTGTGCAAAACAATACATATAGTTGTTCATACTAGCTTTATTTATAGTAGCCAAAACTGGAAAAAAACAAATGTCTCCCCATAGGTGAACGGTTAAACCTCCGTACTATGGAATACTACTTGGCAATAAAAAGGAACAAACTATCGACACGTGCAATAACTTGGATGCCTTCTAATTATTGTGGATGAAAAAAGGCCAACTTCAAAGGTCACATACTTTATTATTCTTTTTATGCAGTATTCTAGAAATGACAAAGTTACATAGAAGAAAAACAAAATGGTGGTTTCCAGGGGTTAGGAGCAATGGTGGGGGAGTGGGGAGAGGTGGTGAGTTTGATCTTAAAGAGGTAGCATGAGGGAGATCTTTGCGATGATGGAATAATTTTGTATCTTGACTGCGGTGCAGTGATGGGCATGTTCAAAGATCAGGAAATGGCCCCAGCCTTGAGAACAGCAACATGGAAGCAAGAAAACAACAGAGTTATGCCTTCATAATTCTAAAGGAAATTGATTTCCAATTCACATCTCCATATCCAAACCATCAATCAACTGCGAGGGCGGAATTAAATTGTTTTCAGACATGTGCATCTCAAACAATTTACCTCCTATGTGTCTTTCCTCAATGAATCATAGGTGAATGTGCTCCATAAAAACAAGGGAATAAACGAAGCCAGAGGATCCATAAAACAAGAGAGAAGTAAAGGGACTCTCAGGGATCATGATGAAGGGAAATCCCAGGCATACAGGGCAACCTGTCCAGATCAGAGGAGCATTTCCAGGAGACTAGAACACTGAGGGTTGTCATCACCATGATTTCTACTGATGAACCACCTTTTTATCCTCATTTAACCATCAGAGAATGGTACCCACGAAAACAAGGAAGTAAACCAGGAAAGAGGAAGGTATGGATGGGATTCAGAAAATAGGACTCCCACCCAGGACAAAGGCAAGACATCAGCCGAAGCACATTCCAAGGTGACAGTGTGCAGCCATAGCAGAAGATGGCCAGTTCCAAAGCAGAGGAGAAAGAGACCTCTAGTCAGAGGGTCTCCGGGAACAAGTGATGTGAGAATGTGCCCAAAAAGGATATTGGGAAGTATGGGAAGAATTAGTAATAGGTGAGAAGGTATTAAACAAATGAAAAAAGGAAGGCAACTAAGAACACTAAGAAACACAAAGAGTGAGAAAGGAAACGACTGGAGTATAGTCTAGGGCCAAGCTGTGATTGTTGTACAGATATAACGTGATCTGGGGGCAGAGCATTTGACTGCAGATATAACGTGATCTGTACCAAAACACTTGATTT
The DNA here is from genome assembly GCF_046562875.1 of Panthera onca. Classification (NCBI taxonomy): domain Eukaryota; kingdom Metazoa; phylum Chordata; class Mammalia; order Carnivora; family Felidae; genus Panthera; species Panthera onca. The sequence goes on along the minus strand of NC_138344.1, from coordinate 145,103,234 downwards.
GATTTAACCAAAAATTGTAAATCTATGGGGAGAGGAGGAAAGGAAAGGAAAGAGTGCAGCATATGAGGGCTAAATCCTCATCTGCTATAATAAGAGATCTTAAAAGTTGTGTCTTAAATTGACACAAATTGACCATCAAAAGGTAGAAATATATATATATATATATATATATATACATACTATTTCTAGTATGTATATATATAATAGTATATATACTAGTATATATATATATACTAGAAATATATATATATATATATATATACTATTTAATAATATGTGGCTGTAAATGCCAGAAAAAAAGTGTTAAAAGGTGATAATGATTGATTCTGGAAGGACACTGGAAGCATCAGGGAACAGAGGATTAATAAGCTACTGTATTTTGTCACAAGCCTTTTAGAACTATGCGTTTAGTGTTTTATTTATTACTACATATGTGTTTGATAATATATAATCAGTTGTATTTACTTGTATTTATTTGCTAATTTAAAACAACAATAAGATACCACCTTCCCACAACCAAATCTGTACACGTTAAGGAGCAAGTCAATTCCAGGTACTAGAAAGGACGTGGGGGCAACAGGACTCTCAACCACAGCGGTCGGAGCTACAGTTACTTTGGGAAACACTTCACTGCGCCCAGTAAAGGTTACTTGCATGTAACCCGTGAGCCAGCACTACCCCCCGCCGCGGGTCCATCTCTAGAGAACGACTCCTCAACCTTTCTCGCATCGTGGCAAGAAATGACAGTGTTTGCGCAGCACAGCGGAGTAGATGGGCAAGGCCGCTCCGGGGCGTTGAGGCCGGCCAGGAAGTCCGGGGTCCAGGCTGCCCCAGACACGGCCTGGTCACTCAAGTGCAGAGGGACGCCATCACTCAGATATACCTGCACCCCGGTCACGGCGCTCCAGAGGCTCATCCGCAGAAAGGCCCACACACGTGCACCTGGACGCCTATCCCGGCGCGTTTACAGCAGCTTTGTGGCAGGAAAAAGCCCGGGGACAACACAAATGTTCATCAACAATAGAAGTGATAAACAAATTGTGATACATTCACACAACGGCATACCAAGCGACAGTAAGACTAATGAAGGACACCCGAAGCATTAAAATGGATAGATTTCACGCGTCATGTTAAAAGGAAGCAACGCACAAGCATTGTATATAAAGGAAGATTCTATTCACATAAAGTCTCAAAAGCAGCTAAAACCAGAGACGATATTATTCGGGGCTACAATCAGAAGTGGAAAATGATAAAGAAATGCAAAGGAGAGATTCATATAAATTCAGGTTTGGGTGACCGGGGAGGAGGGGACAGTACCAGAAAGAATGTGGCCGGAAATGAGCAACCTGGACTCACACATACATTGTATTCCCTTTCGTTGGTTTATTTCTTTATTTTGAGAGAGACAGAGAGAGACGGAGAATCCCAAGCGGTCGGCTCCCTGTCAGCGCAGAGCCCGAGGCGGGGCTCGAACTCATGAACCGTGAGCTCGTGACCTGAGCTGAAACCGAGTCGGATGCCTGGCCGACAGAGCCCCCCGGGCTCCCCCATTTTATTCTTTAATCTGAGGGGTGGCCACACGGAAGTTTGCATCTTTATTATTGCTGCTGTTTTGCTGGTGTCCTTTAAAAGGTACACGCGCACTTTGGACACGTGTGGACGATGTATGAGACGTCCGTGGACGTGACAGTGGTCAGCAAGACCAGAAAAGAGCCGGCAGTCACTTTGTCCTCCTCTCCCACCGCCAGGACCTGGCGGTGCTGCTAACCCCTGCCCCCTCCACTCACGTGGAATTGCTTCCAGGCGCCTCATTTCCGTCTTGGTCTTTTCAGCCCCCAAGTGCAACATCATTATCTTTGCTCCCTATTGTCGACTCAGGGTGGCACTTGTCCACGTGTTTAGCTCCTGCTCGCTTGCCATTCCGTTTCTTGTTTCGGGACTTCCTCTTGAATCACTTCCCTTCCTCCCGAAGGAAGGTCTGTGGCTGACAAGTTTCCCCCTACTTTTATTCATTCTGGGTCTTAAAAATATTTTTCCCCCTCACGGGCCGCCAGGAGTAAAGACTGCATTTCCCGGTCCCGCTTGCAATATTGTCCGGCCGAGTTCCTCTTGGAACGAAATGTGACTCCTTGGAAGTGTTCTTACTGAAGAAGGGCACAACCTGCCCTTGTTTGTCCCTTCTTCCTCCCTGTTGGCTGGTTGGAATGTGACGCAACGGCTGGAGCATCAGCAGCCATCTTGGACCATCCCGTGTCCTCGGGAATAAGTCAGCACAGTGCAGCAACGAGACGGAAGGATCCGGGATTCCTGACACCACCTAGTCCTGGGCTCACCCTTTTGGACTTCACAAACATAAGGAGACACGAAGTCAAGACTATATGGGGGCTTTCTGCTATACCCTAATATGGTATTAGAGCAGAAAATGTTCTCAAATCAAAGCAGAACTACGAGCCGCTATTTGACCCGCTCCCTCGCTGGATACTGTACCAATTTATTGGCGATTCAGTCTTCAGAGAAGCCTGACGAGGAGAGCGCACGTCCCTGCGTTAGCGCGAGGGGAAGCCAAGTCCCGTGGACGGTGTGGGGCTTGCTCGGCTCCGCACACACCCTGAGTTGTACGTGAACAGCACTCTCGGCTCCTCTCCAAGCAGATCCTTTTCTTGCGTGTTCCAGAAGCGCAGGGTCTCGAAGGCAGCGGATGTCAGGACATCACTGAGACACTGGCGGGTGGATGAGGGTGTTTCTCCCTCTGTGGCCCTGGCGTGTGCGTGTGGAAGGCCACAAAGCCCCAGCGCCAGGCTGGTTCTGGCCTCAGGTCCCCCCAGACTGTGTGGGTGACCCCGTCATCAGCGCCTCATTCCTCAGCGCCCAGGGCAGGGGACAAGCTTCGCAGTACACGCTCACTTCTGGCCGGTAGCACGGGACCTTGGGGGGCTGGCCTGGGGGAGGGGAAGTGTGGTGCAGGGACTGGGCGGGATGGAGCAAGGTGGAGGTGGGAGGGGCTCCTTCAACCCTGTGCCCCACTAGCTGTGCACCCTCACACCTGCCTGTCCCAGGGCCTCAGTCTTCCCTTCTGCACTGCATGGGGGTGGGGGGGGGGGGTGCAGCAGACATCTCCCTTTCCGGGCACTTCCTGCCCCAACGTGCCCTGGCCCGAGCTGGGCTCACCTCTGTGCCAGGCACAAGGGGGGGCTCCATGCGGAGAAAGAGAAGAGGAACCAGGCATGTGAGGGCCCAGGACGGCGTGCTGTGACCTAGGGGAGGCTGGCGCTGTATACTCTGACCTGGGGGACCCCAGGGGAGCCGGGGCACTGGACTAGGTCCCCATCCTGTCACAGACACACCACTGGCTGGCTAGTGTGAGGCCAATCCCTTTAAGACTCTGAGCCTGTGCCCTGGCTCGGAAAACGGTCCTCCAGCCCTGAGAGAGCCCCGCGGAGAAGCCCCGGGTAGGCGCCCAGGACGGTGTGCACCGGGCGGGGCCTCACGACGGATTCTCCCCCAAAAGTGTCCACGGCGGAGCACAGGACGTGCAGGGCCGGGTCTTGGAGGGCGTGGGAGGGACCCCGGGGCTGGGTGACCGCCTGAGCACAGGGGTGGAGGCGGGACAGGCTAGCGTGGCTGGAAAGACAGAGGCTGGGGCCACACGCGTGGGCTGGGGGCCACGAGGCTTAGGCTGCCCGCACCGGGAGGAAGAACGGAGTCGGGGAAACTGAGTCACCCAGCCTGTGCCAGCACCCCCAGAGCGCAGCCCCCCGCATCAGTTCTGCCGCGAGGCTCGGTCCTCCGCTGCCCGGTCTCTGTGAACACAGAGCGGCTTTTGTTCCAGGATTTATTTTTCCGTCAGACTGATATTCGAGTCACTTCACGCGGCGCTCTCCAGCGTCAGCAAAATAAAGATGCAAATAAATCCCCTGACCCGGCTCCTGGGGCCGCCAGAGAACGCACGGCCTCCCGCCACCCTCGCCGCTCACGGTGGCTTTGAATTTTAAATTTCATTTTCCCATCGCTTTTCAATAAATGCTTTTCCCCGTGATGTCTCGAGTCCTGACCTTATAATGCCCGAGTTAAAAGGCAGTGTCTTGTTTCCAGCTGCAGATAATTTACTTTTCAATGGTCCAATTACACGGCAGCCGGGCTCTGCCCGGTCGCGCCGAGACGTCGCTCTTTGCCCGGGAGATAATGGTGTCGCGGGCAACCTATCTGCTGGCTGACCCGGGCCTGTCCTCGGGCGGCCGGCTGGCAGGAGAAGGCACTGTCTCCGGAGCCTTCTGCGTGTCCGCCCACCCACGGGGCTGGGACCGGCCCTCGAGAGACCGGTGGCCTCCGCGGGGCAAGGCCACGCTCTGGGCGCGCACCGCGGCTCCTGGCTTCCTCGGCGGCCCGGAGGCGGCGTGCGGAGCCCTCGGCCCTGGGAGGTGTTCAAGGAGGCGTGAAATACTGCCTTATGTTTTTGAACGAAGTGTAAAATCTGCCCAGTCCCTAACCCTGGTTCATGATCATCGTAACAAGGTGGCTTTATGGGTCTTCTGTCCCCGTGACAGAAGACCCGAACTGACGGAGACCTACCTGTGCCTTCACGTGTCTTGAAATGAAACACTTGAGCATTTTGCTCCTTTGTAATATTTCTCCTCCGGGCGCAAAATGCTGACTTCTAAGTGGTTTTCTTTAGAAAAGTAAATAAATAAAAATAAAGGCTCGGTCTAACTGCTCCCACTTTAAGGCCAAAAGAAAATTTCCTAACCGCTCTTGGAGGCGTCAGAGGGACGTCGACGCGATCCCTCTTCCCGTCCATCATGCAAGAGCCTGTCCGTCACTAGAAACCGGTGGGAACCCCTGAATTTTAAATACTTTCTTCTTGGAATTTTCTCTTAAAAACAAATCTAAAAAAACCTTTTTTTAATTTTTATTCATTTTTGAGAGAGAGAGAGAGAGAGAGATAGAGTGGGAGCAGGGGAGGGGCAGAGAGAGAGGGAGACACAGAATCCAAAGCAGGCTCCAGGCTCTGAGCCGTCAGCACTGAGCCCGACGCGGGGCTCGAACTCATGAACCACGAGATGGTGCCCTGAGCCAAAGTCGGATGCTTAACTGACTGGGCCGCCCAGGCACCCACTTGAAAACAAATCTAAATTGAAAAAAAAAAAAAATCTAAATTGTTAGCAATTTAAAACCAGAACAAAACCCCCCAGCACGTGGAAGCTGTGTGACAGAGCAGCCCCACCAGCATGGCTCCTGGATTGCTATTTCTGTCCCGGGGAACAGGGACGGCCAGGCGGTCAGCAGGGGCATCAATGGCCCTGTAATCAGAAGGCAGCCCAGCCCCAGCTCCGGCTGGCTCCCCTTCCACGGGGAAGCTGGGGCCTGGGAGGGGCCGTGAAGGGAGGCCCGGGGGGACCGGAGGGTTGGGGGGCCCCTTCTTTCCTCCAGCCCTTCCTTTCTTCTCAGCCCCTAAGATGCCACCACCCCCGCAAGCCTGTTCGCACAAACGCGCAGAGGCCCCCGGGGGCAGCTCTGCGTCTCCAAGCTGGTGGCCATCAAGGGGAGGCCACCAAGGCCATCTTCGTTAGCTCTGGTCCATCCTCTGGCCAGTTCACGTGCCGCCTGTGGGACAGGTGGCTCGGTTCGACCCAGTGCTGTTGCGGGAGCCCCGGCTGCGTGCCAGGCGCCGGGTCCCGCCCGAGATGCCGGACGTGTCTGTGGCGCATTAAGGACGGCTGCCACGTCCTGCCGCTGCCCCGCTGGGAGGCACATTCATTTCTCCAAGGCCGTGAACCTGAGCCGGCCCTGGGGCCGGCTCTGACGCAGGGCACGGGGCAGAAACGACGCTCGGCGGGTTCCAGGGCTAGACCATAAGAGGACGGGCAGGGTCTCCCACACTGTCTGCACGGGGAGGATCGGTCCACCTGATCTGGGGTTCAGTACCTGCAACCCCTCACAGCCTACAGGCCCTCACTCTCCTCCAGCCTGGCCTCCGCTCCACCTGCTTCGTATGATGTACCCGCTCACCCAGAGCGTGGGTGGGAAGGAGGGCCATAGGACTCAGACCACCCCCCCCCCCACCCCCGTAGGAGGAAAAGGACACCATGCTCCCTCCAGGAAGTCAGGCTACTTGGCCGTCCTTCTGTAACTAACCAGCAATCGTTCCGGCACCTCCAGGATCCGTGCAGAGCGTGTCTGGGGCCCTGGCCAAACGCTCACCTTCGAACAGAGAATCGGAGGCTTTTCCTGCAGGGGCAGTGAGAGCCAGCCCACAGGGGCTCAGCTTGGCCACAGGCTCAGGCAGATCCAGGCGGCAGAAAGAGGTGTGAGCAGGGCAGAGCCTGCTGGCCAAAGTTCCTGCTGGAAAAGCAGCCCCGGAATGTTCTCTCTGCTGCTGCAGAGCCCTGCATTACCCAGATGACTTCACAGGGTGACCCCGTCTTCCCCTGGGAATCAGATGATGCGAACCACTTCAAGGATCTGGCATCTCACGGCTCTGATACCTGAGGCTCTGCCAACACGAGCTGCCGCTCCTTCGCCACTGCCGAACACAGAGCCTTGGGCAGCCTGGCCCACTCCCAGCTTCTCTTCTCTACAAGGAAGCCTCAGCTACCCTGGGCCTGCTGGGGCCAGCGGGGCACCTGAGCTCCCCTGTCCGCCCCGAGGCACAGTGAGATGCACAGGGCCCAGGCCCGGAGGGACTTGCCCTGCCCCAGGCCATGCTGCAAGCCGGGAACGCATTGACCGGACCTTTTAGAATAACAGGTGCTAAAGGGGACGTCCCTCTACCCCCAGGGACGGGGTTAGGGGTTCGGGTGAGGGCACCGGCCGTAGGCAGAGAGGTCTGAGGTGCCCACCGGCCTGGGCAGGGTGCAGGAAGGGTGCCGGTAAGGGGAGGGAACAGACGCGCGGAGAGCAGAGACTCCATGGTGCCTCGGGAGTGGGAGTCTAGCCCGCTGGCTTCCAGAACCGGGAGGATCTTGAGGGTGGTCGCGGGGTCGGGGCGGGGGGGGGGGGAAGAGTGGTGCAGGCTGAGCCCCCACCCCCCAGGACGCCGGGCCTCCCGGGCACCATGTTACCTGTGTTCCCATCTGTCAACGCGCCCTGTCCCACTGAACCCCCACGCTCCCCACCCCACCCCCCACCCCCACCTCCTGCCCAGTCGCCTGTGGAGGCTCCATCACCCTCCAGCCGGGGCATCTCTGTGTCTTACCTGCAGCGCCTCCCCGGGTGGGTTCGTTCGTCTGGGCCTTGGACTTGATCTCACCCGAGAGCTGATGACACCCGCCTCCGCCGGACGCCAGACGCGGGCCCCCACGCGGTTCTCCACATCGCCACGCACGATTTTCCCGGGCGGCCGGGAGCGGGCCATGAGTTCCCGCTCCCAGACCCCATGGCTCGCGCCCCTGGGCTTCCCCCACTGTTTGATGGCTCCAGACCCACGCAGTCTGCAGGCCCCAGGCTGGAGGGGCAGCTGGACTGTCTCTCTCCGTCTCCCCCTTCTCTCCTACCCAGGAGAAGACCTGTCAGCTGCTTCCTATGCCCTCTCCCTTCTCCCCAGGACCTCGGGCTCAGTGCCCCGTGTCCCCTGCCTGGACCTGGGAACAGAGTCAGCTTGCTGAAGCCTGGACCACACGCCCCCATGCAACCTGAATCAGCCCAGGCCCCCGCCGGCCCCTCCCCTGTCCCTCCCCTGTCCCTCCCCAGACCCCCTCATGTCCCCCCATCTCTTGCCCCTCCCCGGTCACTCCCCTGACCCCCTCCTTCCACCCCCCTTTCACTGCCCCTCCCCCCCAGCTACAATTCCCTCCCGCATTTGCTTGAAGATTGTAGGGATGCTCCCCACTGTGTGTCTGGTCCAAACCCCCTTTCCCAAGCTCCTCCGTTGGCCAAGTTGGCCCAGGTCTCTCGTCAGAGACCCCTCCGCGGCCACAGGGGCTGAGAACCCCCTAATTTTACAGTAGCCGCAGCCCCTCCAGGCCTCACCCCACCCCTCCTCCTACGGGGGTGCAGGGGCCCAGCGTTCCTGGCCTCCCACCAGCTGGGCTCCAAAAATAAATACCCCACATCCTGATTCTTCTCCCACAGAATCCTGACCCCTCAGGGCAGGGTCCCTGCCTCGTCACCACCGAGGTGCCATCTGCACGTCTAGAAAGTTCTCTGAACAAACCCCTTCTGACGCTGGCAAGCCAGCTGCTGGAACCGGCTATGTGCTCCAGGAGGGACCCTCCACACACGGGCTCCGTGCCTGGGGGAAGGGTGGGGGGCTGGGGAAAACCTCTCTCCTCTGTTCCCTGCTTCCCGCCAGGGCCCTCCATGGCCGTATTCGTTTTCTCTTTCATTCCAGGAAACTCCCCGCACAGAAGAGAGCCGGGCTACCCCCCATCTGCAGGCTCTGCCCCTCCATCGGGGCAGGACGCCTGGCCTGGCCTAAAGCAGTGTGTGGGGCTGAGGGTTGGATGGGGACTTCAAACCTTCCTATCACCTTTGGGGTTAAACGTCCGCCGCGTCAGAGACGGGAGCACACATCAGAGGCAGAAATGCACTCGAGGACCAGACCGATACCGTTTTCCACCAACCCGCTGGCGAATTCCGGGAGTCCCCACATTCTGCGGGCAAGGCCCTGCGCAAGGCCGGCGGGAACGCCCCGCCGTCCAGCTCCCACCGGGGACCCGCAGCGGCCAGCAAAGTGGCAGGTTCCGACCGCCACCGCCGGGGGCGCCACCGCAAAGGTACACGCGCCAACACTAGGAGGCGCACGCGCACGGCTCTCGGCCCCCGTGGGGCTTTCCGAACATCGGACCCTGGCGTCGCGCCTGCGCGAGGATCCTGAGCCGCTGAGCGGTCGGCAGACGGGGTGGCGCGGCACCCCGGCAGCGCGCGGAGGAAGTGCGCGTGGGGTGTGGGCTGTGCCCCCCGACGTGACGCCCAGTTGGGAAGTGAGGTGCGGGCGCGTGCTGTGCCACCTTTTATTTAAAAACAGACGAGAAGGGGAGGGAGACCCACCTTTTCTGATTGTGTCCTGCTCTCTCACGTTGACTGCAGAATCTTGTAACTAGTTCCAAGAAGTGTAAAACCAAATTAAGTCGTAACATGTCCGCTCTGTGAAAGAGAGAGAAAAGACAAGTCACAGACTGGGAGAGAAATCTTCGCGAAACACGTATCTGATAAAGGACCGATACCCAAAATGCACCAAAACATTTAAAACTTAGGAATAAGGAGAGAAGGAACCCAATTAGAACAGGAGCTAAAGACCTAAACAGACCCCTCACCAGAAGATTCCAGATGGGAAATGAGCACAGGCAAAGATGCTTAGTGTTAGCGTCAGAGGATTGCAAGTCAAAGCAGCGAGACGATGCGGCCCCCCCACCTGAAAGGCAGAAACCGGAGCCTGAGAGCACCGGCTGCTGGTGGGGACGGGGAATCGCAGGGACTCCCATCCGCGCTGCTGGGAACGGGAAATGGCGCGGCCACCCTGGAAGGCCCTTGGGTGGCTTCTCACAAAACTAAACATACTCTCACGTATGATCCGGCGATCCTGCTCCTTGGTGCTTACCCAACGGAGCTGAGAACTCACGTCCACACGAAAACCTGCACGTACGTCTTTAAGCAGCTCCCTTCGTAACTGCCCAAACTCAGAGGCCGCCGAGACGTCTCTCCGGAGGTGAACGGGTCAACACACCGTGGTCCGTCCAGACAAGGGGAGGCTTGAAGACGAAATGAGCCATCAGGCCAGGAGACGGGCACGGAGGTCACGTAAGTGCGTGTTCCAAAGTGAAAGGAGCCAGTCCAGACTACCTATGTGCGACTCCAAGCATGTGGCTTCTGGAAAAGGCAGAACGGAAGGGAGGGTGGAAAGATTGGTGGTTGCGGGGGTGGGGGGAGGCGGGAGGAGGAACGTTCGCTGAGTTTCTAGGGCAGTGAAACTATTCCACGTGAAGCCATAATGGTAGGTGCCCGTCCTCACGCATTTGTCGAAACCCACGGAACGCACAGCACCAACAGCCCTTAGCAAACGGCGGACCTTGGGTGATAACAGGTGCCCGCGTAGGTTCGTCTCTTGCAATGGATGAGCCTCGCTGATGCAGATGTTAGTAACAGAGGAAGCTCGGGTGAGGGGACACGGGGACTCTCTGTACCTTCCGGTGGATTTGTTTTGTAAACCAAAAACCGCTCTTTAAAAAAAAGTCCGTTAATTTAACAAACTGAATAAGACAAGTAGATGCAAACACATTAAATCATAATAAGAAAGCAATCTCTAAGAATCAGAATGAAACAAACCTGTGTATCCAGTCAGTGGCTTAACCACACCAAGACTTATTTCAAACGACTTTATAAAAACATGGTAGTGTGACTATATATCCCCGGTGGAACGTATCCTAGGGGCAAAAATAACAATGAAGACACTTTAAATTGATTTCAGTAATCCAGTTGCTAAGACTGTTAGTACTGCTACTTTGAGGCTGTTACACGCTCGTAACATCTATATCCACCAGCTACCCGCTGCCATATGGCAAACTACGAAGCTTTATGGCAATGATCTGCTACTTCTCAGTTCTGTGGGTCCCACGGCTGGTTGTTCTTGGGCTCTCCAAGGGGCCCTTGTTTGCACCAAGTGACTTTCTCGGCCTGTGTCCTTCCCAGACGCCTCTGTCCAGTTCAAGCTGTCTCCTTCAGTCCAAGCTGGCTGTGTTGTCACCAATACAACTCCCTTTAGGACCCTGTAGATTTCCTGTGAATCTAATCAAGCCTGGCTCCATATCCCGAAAGCCACATCCATAGTTCATTTTTGAGAGTGGTGTCTCTCTATCTTAGGGCATATCTGAGGCTGTTGTGGGATGAATCCCTTAGGTTTCCTGAAATCCCTTTTGTCTGACTGAGAGGGTCTGTCAGGCACAGCCTTACAGACACAGGCTTGATTTGAGCCCCAGGACTCCCCTCACTGTATATCTTTACCAGGTAGAGATACTGGGCAGGAGGGACAGTTTCATTTTCTAACCAAGCACATCCTGGGCCTGCTTTTTAAACTCTGCTCGCAGATTGAACAGTGCCTTCCTTAGCTCACCCGCCTTTCTGTACCTTGTCGTGCCCAGCTAGCAGCCACGGGCACGGTTAATACCCTGTCTAGCGCTCTGCCCGGCCACATGCCACAGTGTGTGAGGAACGCCTTATCTCTTCCACGTTGCCATAGGCCACAGTTTGTCGTTTATACCTAAGTGACAAGGGTCCTCCTTTCTCCAGCCTCCAATGGTCCCTTCACCACCTTCCCAGCCGTCACCCACTCAAAAGTCAATATCACATGTTCCGGAACCGTCCTCTGTGTTGCTTCTCTGTTGCAACAGGACAGACTCCCCCAAAGTCAAGAAACTGTTGTCAAGAAACAACAATTTATACTTCCCACCATGCCTTGGGTCGGTGCTGGATCCCCCACCGACCTCACCTGCCCTCGCCCGCCACCAACCTGCATTCAGCTGGTGGGTCGGCTCCGTGCCAAGCTTACCAAGAGTGGCTACGACGGCTGGTCCGCGTCCCCGCTTGTTTTATGATCTGAGGCTTCTTTGTAGCCCGGCGGTCCCCGATCCGAGACGAGAAACAGACTGCAGGCTCTCCTAAGGGCTCCCTTGGAGGTCAGACCACGTCAGCCCCGTTGCTTCTTCCGTTTCAAAGCATACCATGAGACCAGCACAGCTTCGAAACTGCCAAAACGGACTCTCCTACTTGGAGGCATAGCAAACATTCTGTGTCCAAACTGACCGATCACGTCCGGTGAGATAAAGCAAGTAAGTGACGTGTCGATGTCATTAGGAATCACGATCTTCAGTGTAAGAGGGGAGACGTGTAAATATAAGACCAAAGAAGCTACACAAACGCTGTCAGCCTACGTTAAGTTGGATATATTAGTATGAGCTCCTGGTATATTTTTCTCTTGGAAAAAATGACATGTGTTTCCCAGCCCGGGCCTCAGAAAGGCTTAGAGGTTGTGACTTGTCCAGCAGCAGTGACCCCTCAGCTCTCAGACTGTGACCAGGAAGAAACACCATTCCCCCCTGAAAGGAACCGGAGCTCCGGAGAGGCACAGCCAGTCGGAGGTCTCAGGTGGGAAAGATGGATCTGGAACGTATCGTCCCGTGGGAAAGCTAGGCGCCCTCAACATGACGGAGCGCCAGAGTCAGAAGGCGGCCTCCCTCTGGCTGGGGATGGAACGATTTGCACATCAAAAAAATCTCTGCCTTCATCGACGCACACATCATTTGTGCCTGCAATGAACCGAGACCAAATTCAGTGGCACCATAATGACACCAAATGAAAAGAAAAGTTCCTGGGCGTTTTGGGAGCCACTAAGACCCCTTCTCGTTCCTTCCTGTGAATCGTGCCAAATGGAAAGAATCACACGCTGATTCTGCCTTTCTGGACGACCCCTTGGTCAAGGTGACTGAGCAGTTGTCGAGGAAGGTCTCTGTCCTGGAAGAATGCCAGATGGAAACCCCAGCGTGTTGGGCCAGTGGCTAGAACCTGTCACCTTTGGTGGCTGTGCCAACCATGCGGCAGGAAGCTGATGGGACACCGTGCAAAAGATGAGCCAGGCTGGTGCCCTGGGCACCGATCAGCCCTGATGGCGTGTCCAGTGGGACAGGCGGCCGCCTGAGCCGCCGTGTGAGACCCTGGAGGAGGTGCCTGGCCCGTTTAGGAAGCGTTCACGAGAGGCACCGAGTCCGAACCTGCCCTGGCCTGCAAGGGCTGGCTGTGGTGCAGGACACGGGGGCCAGGGACCAGGGTAAATGGCACCTGAGGGGTGCAACCCCTAAGGGCAGATCGGGACAGCTGGCCTCTTCAGCAGGAAATGGCCAGATAAAGAAGAGGTGTGGGGGACCCGTGCTGTAAGAAGGCACGGCAGCCCGCCCCCCGCACGCTCTGTGCGAGCTGGTCTGGACCCTGTTCAGACAGAACGGCTCCGAACATCCTCTGAGCAACCAGCAGATCTGGGACAGTGACGTCACATTTGGTGAAGTCAGGAAACACTGTTAATATTTTTAGGTGTGGAAATGGGACTGAGCCCGTAATTTACAAGATTCCGCATTGCTTAGAGGTTCACCCCGGGGAACTTAAACACCAAACAATCTGCTTTAAAATAACCCAGTGGGGGCTCGGGGGCCAAGCCTGTGGATGAGCAAGTCTGGCCTCAGGTGGATGAGCAAGTCTGGCCTCAGGTGGGTGACCAAAGCCGGGAGATGCGGGAGATGCGTCCGTGAGCCTGCCGGGAGCTGTTCTCTCTCGTGGAACCTGCTTCTGGACGCATTTGTAAAGCTCCACACTGAAGTCCTCAGAAACAGAAAACTAAAGAAACCTCTGTTGAGCAAAGAAAAGAGTAGACCGAGTTGGCCAGCGGTTTCCCGGTGATGCCGCAGGAGCCGGCTGGAGACCCCCGTACAGGAATTCTGGGGGGTCCCGACCCGCACACGCTGGGGCCGAGGGAGGCAGGCTCCGGGCAGGGGAAGCCACTCCGAGACGGGGACCCTGCGGGCTCAGGAGGAGGAGGGCGCCCGGGGTTTCGTCTGGTCAGTGGGGGGCCAGTGTCCACGGCACCGACCCTCAGGAAGGCCCCCCGGGTGTCCTACAGGCCAGTGGGGAACCATGTGACATTCTGGCGCACATACTCACACGGTCACACACGGTCCTGCACTCACGGGCACGCGGGGTTTTACCAGTCGGGGTCCCTGCAGGAGACGGCAACCCACACAGGGCGACCGGAGGAGGCAGATGACGGGGTCCTTCACGGGAGGGGGCAGGGGGAAGGGAGGGCCACAGCCTCAGGGAAGGGCCCCCCCCCCCCCGCACCAGCTACCGCTGTCACTGTCACCATACAAATCCGGGAGGGGACAGGGGTGTCAATGCCCCTGCCCTGCCTCCCCCCTCCTCTCCCCCTCCCTTCTCCCCTCCCTCCTCTCCCCTTCTCTTCCTCCCTCCCCCTCCCTCCTCTCCCTGTCCAGGCCTGCCCAGGGCTGAACCCAAGGAAGCTGGAGGTCAGGAGCCCACAGGAGCCAGACAGACAGGGAGATGGGGTGGGGGGAGGTCGGGGGTCACCTGGACCTCCAGGTGCCTGGAACCAGGACCCACTTGTGTGCATTTTTTACAAAAATGTGACGCTGTTACACGGGCAGTTTTAAATTGGCTTTCCTCCGCCTGCACCCTCTCTGGCCCCGCGTGGACGGCTGCAGCGGGCCCCGGTGGCCTCGGTGCCCCGGAACACGTCACGGGCGTGTTCTCCGCCGCGGTCTGTCGCACGCTGGAAGGCACGCACACGTCCGAGCCGCTCCCGGGTGGTTTGGCTGCTGGAGGGGCCCTGAGAATTCGTGGGGCGGCGACACATGGCCCACCGAGCCGCTCCAGCCCCTCCTCCGCCCCCAGCTGACACCGTGCCCCTGCCGCCCTGGCCCAACCCCGGCCCCGAGCGGAGCCGTGTGTCCCATCAGGCATCGGAGCTGCGCCCAGCTGGCCCTTCTGGGGGAGACCCCACAGCAGGGCCCGGAGCGGGGGGGGTCCGGGGCTGGGGGGCGGGCAGGGCGAGGCAGCGGCTGACCTCGTGGAGGCGGAAACTTCCAACAGCCGGGAAGAGGGGCTGGCGGTGGAGTCCGGGCACCAGCACTGCCGGCCCCTCCCGGACGCAGACCAGGGCCTGTCCTACCGAAGGCCAAGGCGCCGCGGGGGCCGGAAACTAGCGGTTCGGATGTCGCCAGGGGGACAGACGCGAGGTGCGTGGGTAGGAAGTCTGCTCTAGGCCCGGGAGCGCGAACTGATTTAGCCGTAATTCATAAAGCACAAACCTGGTTGCTATGTAATTAACTCGCAACGTAATGAGTAATAAAATACAATTATATTCCTGTAACACATTAAACTCCCGTGCTTTCTTAATCCAGTTCAAAGGCCCCGTGCGTGCTCCCGAGACGGGGAACACATAGAGGGACCAGAAGAGGCGCTTCCCAAACACGTGGCCTGACACGGGCTCTCCGACCCCTGGGACCACGTTGCCCCACCATCGAGGGCGGAGGGCGTGGAGCCTGCCGGGGCGCTCTGCGCGCACAGGGGCTGCGCGCATCCCGGGCGTCAGCAGGGACTTCTGGCCGAGGGGCAGGCGGACCCGTGCCCCCAGCGACTCCACGTCCAGGTGTCCACCAGCGCGAGGCGAACACGCGGAACGCGCAGCAGCCCTGTTCGCAGTTGCCCCGGAGTGGAGACCACGCACGTGTTGTGCACGGAGGGCTGGAAATACGATGCGGTCGGTCCACACGGTGGGAGGGGTGGACGGGCTTCCGGGGTGCAGCAGAGGAGACCTGGGGGGCACAATGGTGTGTGTGGCGCCTCCTCCCTCCCCCGGCAGTCAGGGCAGGAAGCATGCGCTCAGCACTGACCTTGGGGCGCACCAGGGGGGCAGGGCCGGGCGACCAGCAGGCAGGTCACCCGCTCCGCTTCGATGCCGCCTGATGGGTGTCACAGCCGGGGGCGGACCCCGCCCTCCGTCTGCACCTGCTCGTGTCCCAGCTGGACCCCTGGGCACAAATCCCCCCTCCTCCACCGGCCACCGGCCTGACCCAGTGTGTCCGAGAGCCTTGGCGAGCCTCAGTCTCCCCATCCGTGACACGGAGATTCCCACGTCCTGCCAGGCAGGCTGTTAGGAGCCAGGGCCCTGCCGACCGGACAGAAACCGCCTCAGGCACTGATGGAAACAGACGCACCCCTTCCCCTTCCTGGTGACATTGGGGCCAGCTGTTAGAGTCACCACCGGGGAGGATGGACACACACCATTGCTTCCAGCCGCAGGCAGGACGCGCTCCCCGCCTCCCGGAACGGATAGGACGAGCCACAGTGACCCCCAAGCTCCCTTCTGGGTCAGTGGTGCGGGTGGGAGCCCCAGCCAGACAGGGGGCCTCGGAGGAGGGCCCGGGAGGGTGGGAGGCGTCCAGCCTGCAGAAGGACAGGAGGCCCAGGGGCAGCGGGGCGGGCAGCGGAGGGAGGCCCGGGCTGCGTTGTCTCGGGCCATCCAAGGGAGCTATTGATAAAACCTGCGGCTGGAAAACATCATCTTGCAAGGTCATTTTTACAAGAAAGTTGTGCTTCGTGGATTTATTGCTGTGTGCAGAGAGGATTTTAATTACCACGTTTTAAGAGGTGTTATTATCTCCGTGGCAGGCTCTGCGAAAAACACTCTTTGAGACCCAATCGCTGCTTCGTTGGCACAGAGCCTCCCGGGACTGGGAGCCGCCGCAAGCAGGGGTCTCCCTCCTCCTGCCTGCACGGGCCTGCCCCCAGACCCCCGACCCAGCTCGGAGGGGGCCAGAAAGCAAGCCCACCTCCCTGCCAGGGAAACGGGAGCCTCTGCTCGCACAGCCCGGTGGCAGGGACCCCACGCCCTCCCCGGGGGCCCATGGCTGGCATCTTCTCCCTCGATGTGGGGAGTCCCCAGCCCTCTGCTCCCTCCTCTGAGCTCCCCCTTCTACCAACAGGACTGTCACCTCCCACCTGCTGGGCACTCTGCTCCTAAGGATGCAGCCTTGGGCCGGACAGGGTGGGCCCTGGGTCCCCTCGGCCAGTGGAGGAGAGGAACTCTGGTCGCTGGAGGGACGGGCACCGGGCAGAGGAGGAAACGGGCAGGGATGCCATTTCTTGCTTCTCCCCTGCTAGTAGCCATGCCAGGCAGAACCCCTTCCGCATACCCGGCTTTCAGATGGTTTTTTTTCTTATTTTTTTTATTTGCAATTAAAGATTATCCTTGACAAATGTCCCCTGTAAAAAGGCTTCACTAATTTAAAACCCATCCTTTTCTCCGAGCATTTTAAAGTGCGAGGAACCTGATGAATTCTAAAAGGTCCACAGCCAGCGGGGGGTGAGGTGGTGGGGAGTGATGGGTCTGGAGGGCTGGGTCTGTCTTACAGCCCCAGACTCCCCGCGCCTTCATGCCTCCTCCCTCTCAGGCTGCATCTGGGGAAGGGGTCTGAGACCATCTCTCGGCTGCGAGGCTAGGGCGAGGTGGGGCCCCCTGAGCCAGGAAGGCACCCCTCACCCCTGCTTGGGCACAGGTCGCTGCGTGAATGTGGAACGGTGCCCGAGGGCTGGGACTGAGTGGGAGCTGGAGGGCCAGGCTGGGAGACGGAGCAGGACAGGAGACGGCATCTGCCGGAAGCATGACAGCCTTCACTCAGACCTCACTTCCACTCGGGCTCCGGCGGGGGGCCGGCGGGGGCGGGGGGGGGAGCTGCAGATGGGGGGAGGGCCTCAGCTTTCAGCAGTCCTCAGGCGGCCCCAGGTGAGTGAGCCGGGCCTCCCCTAAAAGAGGAGGGAGATCCATGACGAAGGAGAAGAGAGGGACATTTGGTGGATTGACATCAGAGTGGCTGAGGGAGCTGGAATTCAATCAGCACCATGGGCCCTGGTTCTGCACACGAGCTCTGGGTTCTGCACACGGGCCCCAGCATTCTGCACACAAGCACCAGGTTATGCACACGGGCCCCGGGTGCTGCACACAGGCCCCAGGTTCTGCACACGGGCCCCAGGTTCTGCACACAG